>NC_044399.1:68065581-69265581 GCF_006542625.1 Nomascus leucogenys
TGAGGATGGCTTAGTTTTCAGTGGGTGATCGACCCGGGTCCATCTTGTAAGATAAAAAACAAAGCATAAGGCAGATAGACTAGGCTCTCTAAGTGGTCCCTAGATAGTCTCACAAACAATTCCCAGAGAGGATATCCTGTATCAAAAGGGAGCGAGGTACACACACTCAAACTCCTTCTTCTCCAAGGGCAAGCCAGGGCACACATATTTGTCAATCAGACCAGACAAAAGACAACAGGGAGTGTGCCGCCCTGGAGAGCTGGAACAGAGAAGCCCACCTAAAGCTAGGCAGAACGGAAGGCTTGGGGAAAAATCTGCTCTCCAAATAGTGCACCTTTGTCTGGCATTGCACCAGGCTGCTAATATGCGATCCCTGATACGGCCTCTACCCTGGAGCCTGTCCTGACACCTCAATTGCTCCTTCCTCTTGAATGGTCCTTGTGGCACCAGTTTCTTAACTGGCCCCTTGTAAGTGCATACTGCATTAGTGTATTTCTCATGCTGTATCTGTGTGTTTCTCAGTGGGTCCACTAGATACAGGCTTCCCGGTCCTGGAGCCTGTGTTTTGTTCACCCAGGCAGCCTCAGCACCTAGCTCAATGCACGGTTGGCATACTCAGAAAATGTGTATTTAATGAATAACCTCTAAAAGTGACATGTGATCAGGGAAGGCCCTCATTTGGATAAGTGTGTTCTCGCAAATTTGTTTTATTGCTTTCCGGTTTGATTCCAACAAGGTTGGAGAATACCCTCTGTATGATTTCAATTCTTTTAAATGTGCTGAGGTTTGTCTTATGATCTATCTCGGTATGGGTTCTGCAAGTGCTTGACAAGAATGTACGTTCTGCCGTTGTCCTATAAATGTGGATTCGATCCTGTTGGTTGGGGAGGTTGCTCAGTTCTTCTGTAGCCTTGCTAGTTTTGTGTCTTATTAGGTAGAAATACGGTTTTATTGATCGTTGAGAGATGTGTATTTGTTTTCATCATCTCATTCATTTTTAAAACACCTCATTCAGTTGTAGTCCCACATGATGCAAATCAGGCACCCAGGAAATACATCTCATGAGGGAAACAGTCTTTGCAGGACCTCATGGCCTAGCTTGTCGTGTCTACTGTCACTGTTCTTTTTTTACTATATCTCATTGACCCACCCTGGAAAGAAATGCAAAGAAGAGAAAAATAAAGTCCCAATACTTAGCAGTAACTTGAGATGCTGGATGTGTGTGACCTTAAATAAACGCCTAGCTCCCCACGCTGCTGACGGCAGTGATTCCAGGCTCCAATTGCTGCATGTCTCAAGTCCAGGGCACTGAGTGGATGATGCAGGCTGTGCACAGCCGCTGCACACCCTGGTGCCATGGAACCTGCATGAACACCATGGGTGCCATCGGGAGCAGCAGGGAGTGCCGTGCCAAGTTGTTTACTAGGGAAATCAAACAGACAGACAAAGGTCGGGACATCTAGCCCCCACTCCAAACCTCCAGGATTCAGCCAAGCTGGGAATCCTGTCACCTTGTACCCACTGTGTCTGCAGCAAGAGTGACAATCAAGGCCAGGTGCGGTGGCTCACGCCTGTAATCCCAGCACTTTGGGAGGCTAAGGCAGGTTGATCACTTGAGGTCAGGAGTTTGAGACCAGCCTGGCCAACATGGTGAAACCCCGTCTCTACTGAAAATACAAAAATTAGCTGGGCGTGGTGGCTCTCACCTGTAATCCCAGCTACTTGGGAGGCTGAGGCAGGAGGATTGCTTGAACCCAGAAGATGGAGGTTGCGGTGAGCTGAGATCATGCCACTGCACTCCAGCCTGGGTGGCAGAGTGAGAATCCATCTCAAAAAATTAATTAATTCATTAATTAATTTATTTATTTATTAAAAAAAGAATGGCTATCAGAATAGCCAACTCCTGCACTTGAGCTGCTTCAGAGGGTACAGCTGAACGTCAGCCCTGCCTGTGTGTTATCACCTCAAAGGTGCAGTTTCTCTCCTTTAAACATTTCTGAAATCAGACTGTCTTTCCGTCCATAGCATCTTACAATCCCCATAGGCCACCCTTTAAGATGTCGCTGTGGCTCACGCCTGTAATCCCAGCACTTTTGGGAGGCTGAGGTGGGTGAATTGCTTGAACTCAGGAGTTCAAGACCAGGCTGGGCAACATGGTAAGACCACCCCATATCTACAGAAAATGTAAAACTTAGCCGGGTGTGGTGGCATGCACCTGCATTCCCAGCTACTCAGGAGGCTGAGGTGGGAGGATCGTTTGAGCCCGAGAGGTGGAGGTTGCAGGGAGCTGAAATCACACCACTGCACTCCAGTCTGGGCGACAGAGTGAGATCCTTTCCCCAAAAAATTAAAATTAAAATTAAAATTAAAAGTCATTTATTATCTCTGAAATCAGGCAACAGCTCATCATCGATGGCATCTTAGCTTGATGAAATAGAGAAAGAAGGGCTTAATTTATGTTTATTGAATGAAAAAGAAAAGCCTGGTACCAAAGTGCTCGATGCGAGATACCTGCTGAGCTGATAAAGGAAGAGAAATAAGGACACCTGGGTATACCGAAGGCCTGGTTTCAGCAGAAACCTTCTCCGGGAGCAGCGCCTCTAGGCTTGCCTGCAGTAGTACTGAGGCACTGAGCACGCCACTGGGCTCCAGCCTCCCAGGCACACCTGGGCAAGGCAAGGTGTTAGTGGAGAAGGGAAATGGAATGATGGGCAAGAATGCTCCTAGCTGTCTGTTCTAACAAGGCCAAGGCCAGAGGTTTGATCTGGCTCCTGTTCACAGCCCTCTCACCTACTCCAGTGCCCTGCTGCAAATAGATGCTCTGGCCAGGTTCAGTGGCTCATGCCTGTAATCCCAGCACTTTGGGAGACTGAAGCCAGGGGATGACCTGAGGTCAGGAGTTCGAGACCACCCTGGCCAACGTGGTGAAACCCCCGTCTCTACTAAAAATACATAAATTAGCCGGGCGTGATGGCGGGCGCCTGTAATCCCAGCTACTTGGGAGGCTGAGGCAGGAGAATCACTTGAACCTGGGAGGCAGACGTTGCAGTGAGCCGAGATTACGCCACTGCACTCCAGCCTGGGCAACAAGAATGAAACTCTGTCTCAAAAAAAAAAAAAAAAAATAGATGCTCATCATCACGACAGGGAGGGAGCAAGGAGTGAAAATGCACCCTCAACATGTCCCTGTCTCAGCAGTGGGCATTGGCCAAGAGGAGCCTAGTGTGGAGAATGCGTTACTCCCCACCTGGATGTCAGACTCCTGGGGTTCAGGACCGGTGTAGGACTCCGGGTGATTCATTTCAACCATTGAACCTCACTTCTCTCATTTGTAATATCCAACCATCATTCTGCTCCAGAATGACAGCTGAAATGCAGAAAAGCTAGACTTTCTGCTGCCCACGGAAGTTTCTTTTAGTGAATTCTGTTATAAGAGCCATATATATTTAAAAGAATTTTTTTAAGTAAAAAGAACACAAAACACACCTAGAACCCCACGTGCTTTGGGACATCCTGTGTGAACACATCCTTCATTTCCTTTCAGGGGGATGCTTATGTGAGTAGCCAGTCATGAGCGAGCATGAATCAAGGGTGTCGTGAGACAGTCCACCTCAAATTTATTCAGAGGGGAGAGTCCTTCCTCTGCAGCTTGAGAAAAAAAAATCAGGTGGTTCCTGATTTTTCTGATTAATTATTATTATATTTTTTTGAGATGGAGTTTTGCTCTTGTTGCCCAGGCTAGAGTGCAGTGGTGCGATCTCAGCTCACTGCAACCTCCCCAGGTTCAAGCGATTCTCCTGCCTCAGCCTCCGGAGTAGCTGAGATTCCAGGCACCTGCCACCATGCCCGGCTAATTTTTTTTGTATTTTTAGTAGAAATGGGGTTTCACCATGTTAGCCAGGGTGGTCTCAAACTCCTGACCTCAGGTAATCCACCTGCCTCAGCCTCCCAAAGTGCTGGGATTACAGGCATTAGCCACCGAACCTGGCCTCTGATTACTATTAGATTATTCAAAATCCTTCGGCCACGGCCGGTCCCGAAACACAGCATTGATTCGGGAATTGGGATGCCCAGTTTAATATCTGATAACATGTCCATTTTCGTTGAATTTGAACTTTCTTTCCCCCTCTCTGCTCCTCCCCACAGCTAGTGCAAGTTGGAGGGGAGCTTCCTGCTGTTTCTGAGGCTTCCGGGGCCTCAGGGACTGGAAGGAGGCAAGATAGGAGAGGGAGAAAAACTCTCACCCGACTGACAGTGCTATAAGATGGCTTCAAGGTCCATGGGCCTGGCACATGTCTAAAACTGGGTCTGAATCTTTCTCTCGTGGGCACTTCCATGCGCTTTTCAGAGGCCTCCCTAGGATTATTCATTTCTGTGAAATGGGAGATGTGGGTTTTTTCTCCACTCACTCGATCCCTCCTCAGCCCCTGGTTCCCGGGCAGTCTACTCCCCACCAACCCTGTCCTTTGGCGTTCCACTGCCCTTCTGAGAGGTCCTCTTGGGCAGACTTCAGATGAGCTCTCAACCAATCACGACCTACCCTGGCCATTGGTGGCTGTGACTTCTTTGGCTCTGCAGGCCACCCCCGATGGCGAGGTCCCAGCTTTCCTTTTCTCTGCCCTCAGGGCATTGGCTGAGCCCAGGATCTTGCCCATAAGACATGAAGCTGGGCTCCTGGCTGCAGGGAACTGCGCTGTTCTGTTGATTCCTCCTGTGCCCTTTACTCTGGGATGGAGGCAACGGAAAACAGCCCCAGCCTGGGCCCATGAGTGAAAACTCACCTAACATTCGCTCCAGGGGATCCTCCTTCGAAGTCCCCACTATGCCTCCTCTTCTTTGATTCATTCGTGTCCTATTTGTGGGTAAAGGGAACTGAACTTCATATGACATGTTTTTAAAATTTCCTTTGAAAGTCAGCATCTTGGACCGGCATCTAACTTTGAAATTTATATCTATTTGATCTCAGTGCCTCAGTTAAAACTTCTAATGTAGTCTATTGTTACATATAGATGTGTAGATTTACTATTCTATTACATACATAAACACACAACCCAGCGTTATGGCATCGTATTCAACACACTGTTTTGAATCTTTTTTAAAATTATTTTTCAACTTACTCTATTGCGAACTGCATTCCATGTCAATAGACCAATTTCTGCAACATCGATTGTAAGGGATTCAAAATTGTTATTCACAGTAATGTGGCCAAGACTATTTCCAATTTTGTTTTTGATTATCTGATAGATTAAAATTAGTCCCATGTTTTAGTTTGCATTTATGTATTACTAGTATTGACTCATCTTCTGTATCTTGATACTTTTTTGTGAATTGCTTACTCATCTCCTTAACCAATTTCTTTATTAGCAATTTTATCTGTTTTCTAATTGATCTGTAAGAGTTCTTCATATACCAAATTAACCCTTTTCTGACATATAGATTATAAACACATTTTCTAAATTTGTCTTGTCCTTTATTTATGGGTGTTTTTTGTTTTTGTTTTTGCTGTAAGAAGGTTTTTTGTTTTGTTTTTTTTGAGATGGAGTCTCGCTCTGTCCCCCAGGCTGGTGTGCGGTGGCGCAATCTCAGCTCACTGCAAGCTCCGCCTCCCAGGTTCACGCCATTCTCCTGCCTCAGCCTCCCGAGTAGCTGGGACTATAGGCATCCGCCACCATGCCTGGCTAATTTTTTTTGTAGTTTTAGTAGAGACGGGGTTTCACTGTGTTAGCCGGGATGGTCTCGATCTCCTGACCTCGTGATCCACCCACCTCGGCCTCCCAAAGTGCTGGGATTACAGGCGTGAGCCACCACACCAGGCCAAGAAGGTTTTTTTTTAAAAGGGTAAAATCTATAAATCATTTCTATTAGGACTTTTTTTTCCTTCAATGGATGCTCAGGAGCCCTCCCCAATGCAAGGGTGTATATTCTTCTCTACCTTCTTCTAGTTCTGTTTTGGTTATGTTTTTATATTTCACTGTTTGGTATATTTTGGTGTAAGCCATCCAGCTTTTTTTTCCCTCCCAAATAGGTATTCAAATACCACTTTTTTTTTTTTTTTTTTAAACAGAATCTCACTCTGTTGCCCAGGCTGGAGTGCAGTGGCACGATCTCAATTCACTGCAGCCTCCATCTCCTGAGTTCAAGAGATTCTTCTGCCTCAGCCACCCAAGTAGCTGGGATTAAATTTTTGAATTTTTAGTAGAGATGGGGTTTCACCATGTTGGCCAGGCTGGTCTCCAACTCCTGACCTCAAGTGATCTGCTCACCTTGGCCTCCCAAAGTGCTGGGATTACAGGCGTGAGCCACCGCGCCCGGCCCCCACTTTTTACATAATACATTCTTTTCCCATTGACTCAACATGTTAACTTTATCATACACTAAATTCTTCTCAATACCTGACTCTATTTATTATCAATATTTCTATCTAGACTTGAACTGCTAACTCTTTAATTTCTGTAGTTTTACAATATATTTTAACAACTGTTTTTCAACATGTTCTTTGCTTTCCTTCATATTGAGTATTCCAGTTAAAGTGTGCAAAATATGCCATATAAAGTGGAGGATCTTTCTGTCATTTCCCATGACCTGTTGGGATCTTGATTTACTGGATCAATTTAACGTGGAGACAAATTGACATCTTTATTGAATTTTGTCATCCAGACTCATCATGGACAACCTCTTTCTCAATAAAACACCTGCATTGAGAGGAATCTTCCCTTCTCTGCAGCCCTAACAATTCAAGGTGACATTGTTAACCCAGTTACTTCTGGATTCAGGTTTCCCTCTGTCAGCAGACTGAGCTCTCCCAGCGCCCTCCTCCCAGCTCTCTCAGGGATGCCCAGTACACCTGTTTCCAGGCCTCATGGAGACCTCTTATCCCCACAACGCTCTGCTTGGGTCCTCTCTTGGCCTTTTCTGCCTTCACTCCTGCTCCCACCTGATTTAGGCTTCATAGTCCAGCATCTCAATTCCTCCATCTCTCCAATACCACAGTTTCCCTGTGCATGATGCCCACTTACCAAGCCCCGGCCAACTGTCCTGTCCAGCAGGTCCCTTCTCTCCACTTGCAGCAGGCTTCTTGGCCCTGCTGGAGAAAATCACACAACCCTGAGTTCACTTGCAGCCACAGCACTCGGGATATTCAGCCTCCACTGGGCACCAGGCTGCCAGGCTGTCCTTCCATGTTCCCAGCAAGTCTGAGTCCACTACTTCATGGTGTAAATGAGACAATAATAGGTTCTTCCCTGCAGTAGGTGCTGTTGGTGCCTCTTCCAGATCCCTGTACTTGGTCAGTTCATCCATTTCCCAGGCACTGTAAGAGTTGGCTGCAAATGGCATGCAGATTGCAAACGGCATGCACATGCCTCCTTTCCCAAAGACTCGTCCTCTGCCGGTGGACGCTGCTCTGCCTAGGAGTTACACAGCCTATGCACGCAGCCCCAGAGAGGGCAGCACACAACAGTGACCGATTGACACTCGTGTACAAAGGCTGATCCTCTTGCCTCCAGCTCTGCAATGGAGTTTAGACTCCAGAGTCTTCCTTGGATCCAACCAAAGCCAGATTTTCCTGAGACCACATCCTCTCCTGGCCCCTATTCCATGACCTCACTCCCTGATAGGCTGTCTCTGAAGAGCAAGCCCTCAGTAAATCCTGGCCACCCGAATCCTTGTCTCAGAGTCTGCTTCCTAGGAACCCAACCTAAAGATACTATCTCATAAGGTTATTGTGAGAATTAAATGAACAAGAGAGGTATGTAAGAGATATGTACATATCTTTCAACAGTTCCTACAGCAAGCAAACTCTCCAAATCTGTGAGCTTCTATTGCTTTTAAGTATCATCAGTATTGCTACACAAGAATTCTGTATGTCTACCAGCGAACACTTAGTTGAGAAAGTGCTATATTGGGTGAGTCAGGAATCAGTCCAGAGGGAAATTAATTAGACAGAAAGTAGGTTTACTTTTTAAATAAAAAGAACCCTCGCTGAAGTATCCATCCCCAGAGAAAATGTGGAGGAAACTGGTGACATTTGATTTGAAAAAACAGGTGGTTTGTCTCCATTATCTTTAGATTGAGCTATCTCTAGGGCTGCGGTCCTGAGGGACCAGGTGGGCAGGTTCATCCTTCTGTTCAGTGGAAGGAAGAATTTTCAGTAATCAGAACTTTCTAACAAAGGAGTTGTCTCACTCCACCATGAGCTCACTTTCATGGAGGCAACTAAGCGGAGGCTGGAAATGACAAAAATTCCAGCCCAGGGAGGGAGTTGAATGAAGTGACCCCTAAAGGACCTCGTGGTGCTAAGACTTCTCAGTTTTTTGAATTCATGAGTTCCCAAGAAAGGGGGTTCACTGTCAGTGGCTCCTTCCACACAGTGTGCCCTGCCCTGTTTCCTTCTTCCCCACAGAGTGTGCTCGGGTGTTCCACACAGGTGGGGCAAGGCTGGTGCTGTGTGGAAAGAACTGGGAGAGGCTAGAGAACCTATATGACGCCTTGATCAGCGTGGCTGACCCCAGCAAGGTAAGGTCTTCTAGCAGTTGGCGTGGGTAACTCCTGGGAACTCCTAGCCTCCATTGATCACTCAGGACCTGCTCTTGGACCAAGTGGAGGAAACTTGGTGATTGCTTTGGGGAATGTGAGGCAATGAACCCAATGAACTTGACGTAGGCATGTTTGCCATTCATAAAGGGTTGACTTGTTTTGACCACCCACCATGACAAAATCGTGTTCTGTAGCCACAGCCCCTTGCCCTGACCCTATATAACTCAAACTCAACAAGGATCCAGAAGACAGAGGATGATACAGGTATGGGCTATGATTACAAACACAGCCATTTTTTTTTTAATACCTCAACTGATATCTCCATCAAAGAAACCAGATAAATGAGATTCCTTCCCAAGAAGTCTCCCAGGAAGTGAACACTTACTTCAATGAGGCTGCAGTTTCCAAAGGTTTTTCTGGAGCACTGGTCAGAGGACTGTCTTTGGAGCTCCCTTCAGGATATTTTTTTCTAATCTTTACCTTTGAGGTTGCATTTGGTGTTTAGAAACAGCTCAAAGTAATTCAGAGGTAAGTGTGATATTTGAGGAGATGAATCAAACAGGACAACACAGAATGCCCCAAAGCGTGTTTCTAGGGATGTGATTAGGCACTGGGTAAAAGCGAGGGTTTGCGGTCAGTTGTGTGAGAAACACTGAGTTAAGCTAAGCTTGTCCAGTTTCTTCACTGTAGGACTTTTCAGAGCCTTTAATATGCCAATGTGCACTGTGTATCTCCAAGAAGAACTTGGAGAACAGCCTGTTTCCCAAACAAATTTGACCACGGAACCCTCTCTTCAAGGGCATATCTCAGGACTAGTCTTTGTCAAACACTGGGATTGCATTTACCACTTGGCGTCATCAATTTTCCCATCTGTCCACCCTCCTCCACATCCCTAGATCAATAGAGTCTTGAGGCAGCAAGTATCTGGCTAAACACAGTGCCTGGTACATAGTAGATGCTTCAAAAATATTGTGTTGAGTGTATGATTTTAATTTTTTAAAATGTGGCTATAAAGTACTGTGATGGATTTTTTTTTTTCAACTTGCAAGCCAGGTTGAAAAGCAATTTCCACAAAGGAGCTCAGAAATGTTAAAAGTAATGATGTCACCACTGGAGTCAGTGCAAACCTGCAAAGGGACCGCTGTGAAGGGCGATATTCATTTATCAGTTCTGGAACCCTGGCCAAGAGCTTAGACTTATCGCTGCATATTCAGGTCAAGATTTGTTGTTGTTTTTGCCCTGGTCTCCAAGTATGAATTCTCTGGCAATATCCTCCATCCCAGAATCATTTCTGCTTCTTCGTCTTTTTCTTTTTTTTCAGTCATTTCATGATCTTTGAATTTCAAAATGGGTGGCTTTTAGATCGAGGGCTCCCAAGGTCTGCAAGAGGGAGATCTCACACATACCCTGACTCTCTCATTGGTTCAGCAGACATTCACCCCAAAGCTGGTCCTGTTGGACCTCTCAGACATCAGCTGTGTCCCAGATGTGGCAAAAGAAGTCCTGGATTGCTATGGCTGTGTGGACATCCTCATCAACAATGCCAGTGTGAAGGTGAAGGGGCCTGCCCATAAGATTTCTCTGGAGCTTGACAAAAAGATCATGGATGCCAATTACTTTGGCCCCATCACATTGACGAAAGGTCTCGTGAGTTTGACTTTCCCATGGGTATCTGGGTCACCAGATTCTACAGAGGGCTCTGTTAAATAGCCAGACAGTCATCCTATTCTGTATGGAATTCCCCAGTCCCCTTAGAAAATTCCCTACCTATTGGGTGAAAGCTTTCACCATTCCCATTGGAAGTGTTTATGAAGTTAAAGGAACTCAGGAAGTATCTGACTGGTATATTTCAACCACCATCTCTGTGAAACCCCTCTCCCCACCCAAGCCTTGCCCTTTTACTTCTCTCTCCTTACGTCCATGGCTTCCCTCCAATTCGACATCTCTGAACAATTGTCTCATCCTCCAACAATTGTCTCAACAATTGTGTACATTCTGCTGTATCAACCTTACCGTTGATCTGCTTCTAAACATGACAGTTGGTCAAAGGTAAAGATTCTGTCCTCAGAAATGAAGAAGAAAAAGGGCTTGTCACCAAACTACAAGACACCCAGTATTCTGTCAACCCCTTCACAGAAACAGGGAAGGCAGGATGCTGTCTCCCTTTAATGAGTAAGATGGTGATTCCTACGTGAACCTGTCTGAGGGGCCTAGGAGACACCCAGGTGCAGATTTCCCACCATCAAGTTCAAACGCAGGTCTGAAGCCTGGGAAGTGGGGCTGGAAATGACCGTAGAGTAGAATGGAAAGTTGACAGATCATGAAGTCAGGAGTTCGAGACCAGCCTGGCCAACATGGTGAAACCCCGTCTCTACTAAAAATATGAAACTTAGCCAGGCATGGTGGTGGGTGCCTGTAATCTCAGCTACTCAGGAGGCTGAGGCAGGAGGATCGTTTGAACCCTGGAGGCTGAGGTTGCAGTGAGCCGAGATTGCACCATTGCACTCCAGCTTTAGACAGGGTGAGACTGTCTAAAAAAAAGAAAAGTTAAAGCCCCTGCTCTACAAAAAAATAAAAGTTTATCAAAGCAGAAGCTCAGGGGGAATGTAAAGTGGAGAATGCCTCCATTTAGGGAGTGGGGTGTCCTGGCAAGGTCTAAGATCTAGCCTGATCTTGCAACTACCTTCTCTACAACTAGCTCCCATGCTGGGTACCTCTAACAATAGGATTCCGAGTACTAAGACAGATGAAGAGACAGAAGCATTTGGGGCAGAAAGATGACTTTCCAGAGCTTCTAGAATGGTGTCCCAGAGATAACAGCTTCCTCCAGTCCAGTCCCTGTGGACACAGCAAACAGGCCAGCACAGGTGTGTCATCTACCAACCTTTAACAGAGACTGTTCACTGGCATCAAAGCAACAAACCAAGGAAGTGGAGTGGAAAAGGGCCAGAACTGGTTTCTTCTCCTGGTTAGCCCTCTAACTCACTGAGGACGCTGGGTCTAGTCTGTAGCGCTGGACTTCAGTTTGTCCATCTTGTTTTTTTTTCTTTTTTTTTTTTTTTTTTGAGATGGAGTCTCGCTTCTGTTGCCCAGGCTGGAATGCAGTGGCGTGATCTCGGCTCACTGCAACCTCCACCTCCAGTGTTCAAGCGATTCTCCTGCCTCAGCCTCCTGAGTAGCTGGGACTATAGGCACCTGCCACCATGCCTGGATAATTCTTTGTATTTTTTTAGTAGAGTCGGGGGTTTCACCGTGTTAGCCAGGATGGTCTCGATCTCCTGACCTCGTGATCCACCTGCCTTGGCCTCCCAAAGTGCTGGGATTACAGGCATGAGCCACTGCACCAGGCCCAGTTTGTCCATTTTAACATGGAGGTGCTGGGTTTAACAGATCATTCTGAAAGCTGACCCTTTGAGTACTGTCTTTTCATTTTTTCCGTATCCCCATTCGGCCTGTACTATTATTAATTTAATATCTTTCTCTGAATTTTCTCATTTTTAAATTAAATTCACTTTAGGAGGAAATCTGTATAAAACCAACATAAATTTAAAAACCCTTTCATTCTAATAAATAAAGGGCAACCTGAAAATTAAACAAATTAAGTTCTCCCAAGGTAGCCTGAGAATGTCAGAATTTTCCCTCTCTTTGTTAAAAGATTAGCATATGCAAGAGAGGCGTTAAAGACATACTAGAACCATTGTGAGACTTCCTTCTTCCCTCTGGAGGCCATAGTAGGAGAATTGAAACAGGAATGACTTTCTTACTACTGAGATGAGCGTCTGTTCTATTCTACTGGTACCGTACTCACTACTTGAGTGCAATAGGCCCATGTAACAAATCTGCACGTGTTCCCCCTGCATCTAAACAAAAGTTGAGAGGAAAATAAAATAAATAAAAATATGCATTTTTTAGAAGAAAGAAATCAGTGTCACTAAATGCACATTGGTGGGAAAGCACCAATTTAAAATCACCCAGCAATTCACCAGCCCACGCTTTAGGAACACTGGATAAATGATTGCAGGACTCATTCCATCTCTGCCCTGCTGCAATCTAATTACCACGGAGGTAGCGGAGCCCTGTGATGAGGGGACCAGGGGAAGGGGTCTGCCTGCTGCTGCCTAACTCAGTCTCAAAGTTTTAACCATGACGCATCGTCCTGTGTTTTCCAGCCCTGCTTCCCAACATGATTTCCCGGAGAACAGGCCAAATCGTGTTAGTGAATAATATCCAAGGGAAGTTTGGAATCCCGTTCCGTACGACTTGTAAGTTGCTAAGATAAAAATATGATATCTTCTGTTGTATGTCTTACGGTATAAGGCAGGAGCTGTTATGTCTAAGACTAGGCAGATGGTCACAGGGGAAAGGGTCCAAGGATGACACCATCTGCTGGATTTTCTTTCATCCCTATGGTTCCTATTTTTTGAGCGCCTACAGCACGCAAGTGGCTATGGGAGATGCTGAGATATTAAAGATAAGCTCCCTCTGTCCGCAAAGCTCACAGTCTCCCATGTGGGCAGGACATGTGCTAGGTGAACCTGACAATGCCAGGTGAAGGTCACGCTCCCGACAAAGATGCACAGTCGTAGCTCCAATGCCCCTTCCTCCATAAAGATGCCCTTGAAGGTCAGGGAAGGTTACCACTGGGAAAGAGAAGGATGGGTGCACATCACAAAATGGGAGGGCAGTGGAGACCTTCTGAGGAAGAAACCAGGAAAACCAGAAAGGGGCAGAATTCAGGGTGGGGGCAGCTCCAAAGATGAGCGTCCTTTCAAAAGTTCAAGGGCGAGAAGGACTCCTAGGTGTATATTCCTGGATCTAGCTGGAAAAATTCTGGAGCCATTTCCACATCCGATGAGCTAGTTCTAAGAGGTGGGGAACACGCTATATACATTTATTCGTGGCCTACACTACCATGTGCAAATTAGGGGCTCAGTAAATGTTGGTGGGTACAAGCGTGGAAGAGAAGAAAGGAGGGAAAAAAAATAGTAGGTTCCCGTATGAATTTGCTCAGGCTGCCTTAACAAAATACCAAGGCTGGCGCTTACACAACAGAAATTTGTTTTTTTTATTCTGGAGGCTGGAAGTCCATGTGATCATGGGAGGTTGGCAGGGCTGGTTTCCTCTGGGACCCCTCTCCCTGGCTTGCAGACAGCTGCCTTCTCACACAGTCTTTCCTCTGTGAACGTGCATGTTTGTTGCCTCCTTGTATGTCCAAATTTCCTCTTCTTTTCTTTTTCTTTTTTTGAGACAGAATCTCACTCTGTTGTCCAGGCTAGAGTGCAATGGCAAGATCTTGGCTCACTGCAACCTCCAACTCCCAGGATCTAGAGATTCTTCTGCCTCAGCCTCCTGAGTAGCTGGGACTACAGGCACACGCCACCACGGCCAGCTAATTTTTGTATTTTTTAGTAGGGACGGGGTTTCACCATATTGGCCAGGCTGATCTCGAACTCCTAACCTCTGGGGATTCACCTGCCTTGACTTCCCAAAGTGCTGGGATTACAGGCGTGAGCCACCATGCGTGGCTCCAAATTTCCTCTTCTTATAATAGCACCAGTCAGATTGGAGTAGGGCCCAGCCTAATGCCCTCATTTTATATTAATCACCTCTTTAAATATCTCTAAATACTGTTACATTCTGAGTACTGGGTGTTGGGTTTCAGCATATAAATTTTGGGAGGCTGATAACAGAATTCAACCCATAACACCCTTCTAGTACTGTTTTACCTTCCTTTTTCCATTCGCCTTAGTTAGTTTAAGCCTACGGTGCTGTGAGCCTGTGATGTAGGGAAACTTGATTACTCCTCCATGTAGTAACCTCAATGGGAATGGCTCAGGCAAGCAGGTGCCACCATGCCGCAGGGTCACTGAGGTGCCCAGGATCATGCTAAGTCATTCCATCAACAACATCTTCCGTGTGGTCACAGCTGGGTCCCTCCTGGCAAGAAGAGGAAAGAGACTGTGGAGGAGCCATGTCCAATGTCCAAAGCCCCAGGCTGGCATCACCACTGCTCACACCCTATTGGGAGAACTCAGTCGCACCTAAGTGCAAGGGATGCTGGGGAGTGCAGTCCACCTGCGGGTCCAGGAAGAAGGGCAGAGTGAATGGGCCACATCCAGCAGGCTTTGCCACATCTTGCCTTTTCCTCTCTTCCCCAGTCCACTTACGAATCTCCCCACTGCTCCTTCTATTTTTAAACTTTCTGTCTGTTATTTTCAGCAGCTGGGTGACTTTTCACCTTCCTTGCTTCATGCCCTCCTTCATTCAACAAAGTGTTTGAATGCCTAAAGTCAAGTGATGGGGACACAGAGATGACATAGGGAGGCATGGGCATGACAATGGGCGCTTTGGCCACTGACCCGTATAGGACAAATGCACGAGTTTCCTGGGAACATTTGCAAAACACACTACTGGGGACTCAGAATTCTCTCAAGGCTGTCTCCACCCCCATCAGCCATGGTCTGGCTTCTCTGCAGCTGAGGAATTGAGGGGCGCAGAGTTTCCCATGTAAATGTCAGAACTGAAGCCATGCCGCCCTGGACTGGCCCCAAATTCTCTTCTTCCTCTGAATCTGGCTTTGGACAGACACAAGGAGCTGGCATGGGAGTGACCTGGGGTCTGCTGCTCTGCTGACTCACAGGTTTCTTTCTTTTGACCACCCAAAAGGCATTCAAGGTCCCTGAGCGCCCCAGCACAGTTCCCTTACCATCCACCCAGGCAAGGAGATGGGGGCTCTGAGGCTCAGAACCTGGCACACAGACTTGAAAGGGAATGCAGCCTGCCGTGTGTCCCTCCTGCTACAGGCACCCACCCCTCTCCTGCATTAACCATGCCACATGGGGCCGGGCACAGTGGCTCATACCTGCAATCCCAGCACTTTTGGAGGCCGAGGTGGGTGGATCACTTGAGATCAGGAGTTCGAGACCAGCCTGGCCAACATGGTGAAACCCATCTCTACTAAAAATACAAAAATTAGCCAGGCGTGGTGGTGTGTAACCGTAATCTCAGTTACTCGGGAGGCTAAGGCAGGAGAATTGCTTGAGCCCGGGAGGCAGAGGTTGCAGTGAGCCGAGATCGAGCCACTGTACTCCAGCCCGGGCAACAGAGCAAGACTCCCTCTCAAAACAAAACAAAACAAAAAACACCACATGGAAAGTCACCTGTCCACCTGTCTGCCCCACTGATGAACTGAGGACTCCGTGAGGCCAGAGCTACCTCTGTCCACCTCTGGGTCCCCAGCTTCTCACCCACCAGAGCAGAGACTTCACTGTTGAATGACTGAAGGAATCAAGGAGATGGTGGATGAATGAAAAACAAGCTGGCAGACCTTTTTTTGGTAACACTTGTATTGGTGGTGTAATTCACATACCGCGCAATGTATCCATTTAAAGTGCATGGTTCTGCTGGGCACGGTGGTTCACGCCTGTAATCCCAGTGCTTTGGGAGGCCAAGACGGGCAGATCACCTGAGGTCAGGAGTTCGAGACCAGTCTGGCCAACATGGCGAAGCCCCATTTCTACTAAAAATACAAAAATTGGCTGGGCATGGTGGCACGCCTGTAAACCCAGCTACTCAGGAGGCTGAGGCAGGAGAACTGCTTGAATCTGGGAAGCAGAGCTTGCAGTGAGCAGAGATCGTGCCACTGCACTCCAGCCTGGGCGACAGAGTAAGACCCTGTCTCAAAAAAAAAAAAAAAAAAAAAAAGCCTCATTGGAAAGAACTGGAAGCTTGCTAGTCATGATGTCAGGGGAACCAGGAAAGGGTTCTGGTTGAAAGCGTCTGGGCACAGTGGCAGGAACCAGAGTACATCCACCTTCTGCCCCTTCTGCCTCTGACTGACACCCCTAAAATGTGAAGTTGGGGTGCATCACACCCCAGATGTGGCTCTAACTTCCCAAAGCTCTAATCAATGTCCACTCTATTCTTTTTGGAACTCCTGGAATGATCCTTTTTTCCCCAACCCATGGCTTCTACGATTTGAACTGGATTTGGTGAGTGGATTACCTGGACGGGCTCTCCGAGGAAAAGGGGAACAGGAAGGGAGAGGGAATATCTGTGATTCAGGCTCACTGCAGCCACCAGCTGGTCCCAGACCCTGGACAAGTTTCTTAGGCATCAGCCTTCCCAGGAAGGAAGGGGAATTCATGTTTGTGCCAGCATTCTGTATGTTTTCTCATTTGATCTTCACAGTAATTTGCCAAGGAAATATTGCCCCCATTTTAAAGATAAGAAAACTGAGCCTCAGAGAGGCAAAGGGATTTGCTCACAATCACATCACACCACCAGCAAGTGGCTCAGCTGGATTCAATTCCAGCTCTATGCCCATCGCTCCCGAGGGCTCTCTGGCCTCATTTGTAAAGTGAGGGGCAGATTCTTGAGGATCTTCCCAGCTCTGCGCTTGCAGGAAGTGTGTCTGTCGGTCCTCCCGCCTCCAATGCACCCACCGGCAAGCAGGGCCGGGAGTGTCCTGCGCCCACCTCCGGCTGGTTTCTCTTGCAGACGCTGCCTCCAAGCACGCAGCCCTGGGCTTCTTTGACTGCCTCCGAGCCGAAGTGGAGGAATACGACGTTGTCATCAGCACCGTGAGCCCGACTTTCATCCGGTCGTACCATGTGTATCCAGAGCAAGGAAATTGGGAAGCTTCCATTTGGAAATGTGAGACTTCAGAGGGAAGCTGGGGGCTCCTGGGGTCCTCTGGAACAGTCCGGTGTCACTGTTGGCCGGGGTGGTGAATGACCTTCAGATGGGTACTCCTGAAGCATGAGTCTGGGAGTGGGGGTGGAGGATGCTCAGCAACCCCCAACAGCAGGGCGGGGCCCCCAAACCTTTAGGCCTGAGGCACCCGGTAGACAGAATCCTCACTGCAGCCTACAGCCCATGCGCCCGCTAAGCTCAGCCACTCAGCTTCCTCTGCCGCCTCGGCAAGCAACTGCCTATCTGCGGGCCTGTTTCCCAGATGTCATGGCCTGGATTCGGGGTTGAAGAACTTTCCCGCTCTCCCTTTCCCTTGCACAGAGTGGAGGCCGAGAGTCTAAAGCCAGGCCACCTGCACTGGAAGCCGTCCTCTGCCACGTATTAGAGGGTTGGATGTGAGCAAGTCCCTTAATCACTTCGTGCCTCCCTAAGAGATAGGTATTGCTATTATTATTATTATTTTCATTTTAGAAAATGAGGGATAATAGCAATACCTACCTCTTAGGGTTGTTGGAAGGACTGAAGGTTCTGGAATAGCAACCAGCCCCTCTATCAATCAGTGCACCTTATTACGGCCACTAATCTAGGATGCTCTAAGTGTAGAGGCGCTACGCCTTGCCCAAGGCTGTAGGTCCACCTTGAGGAACCCAGATGATCCAAGATGGGGGGCAGACCAGGGGTTCCAGGATGCTCCTGACAAATACAGCTTCACGACAGTTACAAACAACAGCCTCTTCATCCACCTGGCACCTTCTTAGATCCTAACCTCTTTTGCATCCCTTCCCCCACACGTAACCGCCCTGCGAAATTATCAGGGCAGGAAACCAGGTCCATCTTCTAGACAAAGACGCAGAAGGAAGCGCAGAGAGTGGAGTGTCTCCCGCTGGTCGCCGCAGTCCAGGGGGCCTGGAACCTGTGACTCCGGGGACAGCCCACGCTTCCCGCTCCTCAGCCTTTGTGCACGTGCAGGGCTCTGACCAGCTGGGTCCCCACCGAGGCCATAACCCCCGCCCCCACCTGGGGCCTTTCAGTCTTTTTCAGGAAGCTGACCTACGGCGTGCACCCCGTGGAGGTGGCGGAGGAGGTGATGCGCACGGTGCGGAGGAAGAAGCGAGAGGTGTTCATGGCCAACCCCATTCCCAAGGCCGCCGTGTACGTCCGCACCTTCTTCCCGGAGTTCTTTTTCGCCGTGGTGGCCTGTGGGGTGAAGGAGAAGCTCAGTGTCCCGGAGGAGGGGTAACTGCAGGAGGCCAAATGGGCCACCCCTTGGAAATAAAGGTTTTTCCGGCAGGTGCTGGCGCTTCTGTGGTCCACATTGGGGGCCCCTGCAGCCACACCCCGCACCTGTCTGAGGTCTCCCCGTGACAGTGAGGATGGCCTGGAGCCAGCCCAGAAGCTACGGAGCCTGGGGTTCTCCACATTCCCAGGACACACTTCCAGAAGCTTCCCTGCTCTGTAGGGTGACGACTCAGCAGGAAACAGGAGCTGCAATGCCTGTAACCCCCACATACACACACTCACACTGTACGCATATGTGTTCAGGAGCCCACTCTGAAAACCACCTCCACTGTATACAAGGTGACCTGTCCACGTCACCTCCACCCACGGGAGCAGGACTTGACGACCCTTTAGAACAGTGCTGCAAGGATGGAAATATTCTATAATCTGCATTGTCCAACATGGCAGCACTGGCCACATGTGGCTGCTGGGCGCTTGAAACATGGCCCCCTGTGTCTGAGACACTGAATTTTTAATGCTATTTAATTATAATTAATTTAAACTTAACTAGCCATGTGTGGCTAGCAGCTCTAGAGTTGGGGGTGTGTGAGAATCAGCCCCTCTTCCAGACTGATTTCACTGGCCTCAGACCCCTCCCAACCCCACCCCCAGCTCTCCCCTGCACCTCCACCTCTACCCACACAGCCAAGCTGGAATTTCAGTTTCCACATTGCTTCTAACAAATGCTGAGAACCTCTGCCCAGGTATCCACCTCATTTCAGCCTTTCCTTGAATTTTCAAAGCAAAAAGCATTTAAAATGCCATCCTCTCCTTGGAGGTGGGCACTTCGTGTAGTCTCCTTTTTCTTATGCAAAACAGTTAATGAGGCCGGGTGCAGTGGCTCACGCCTGTAATCCCAGCACTTTGGGAGGCCAAGACGAGCGGATCACCTGAGGTCGGGGTTCAAGACCAGCCTGGCCAACATAGGGAAACCCCGTCTCTACTAAAAATACAAAAATTCGCTGAGTGTGGTGGCATGCACCTATAATCCCAGTTACTCAGGAGGCTGAGGCAGGAGAATCTCTTGAACCCAGGAGGTGGAGGTTGCAGTGAGCCAGGATCACACCACTGCCACTGCACTGCAGCCTGGGCGACAGAGCGAGACTCTGTCTCAAAAAAAGAAAAAACAAACAACAAACAAAAAACAGTAAATGAATCTTGGGCACTCGGAAAGTGTAGGGTACCTTTTTGCACTAATATTGTAACGACTCAAGCTTTTCTAATATTTATAGATGAAAGAGGGCAAAAGTTTCTTCCCTGAACCTAAATCATTTACAAAATGACATATATAGGGTACACATATGCGCATCTATAAATCTTTTTTTTTAGACGGAGTCTCACTCTGTCGCCCAGGCTGGAGTGCAGTGGCACGGTCTTGGCTCACTGCAACCTCCGCCTCCCGGATTCATGCCATTCTCCTGCCTCAGCCTCCCAAGTAGCTGGGACTACAGGTGCCTGCCATCACACCTGGCTAATTTTTGTATTTTTAGTAGAGACGGGGTTTCACCATGTTGGCCAGGATGATCTCGATCTCTTGACCTCATGATCCGCCCGCCTCGGCCTCCCAAAGTGCTGGGATTACAGGCATGATTCACTGTGCCCGGCCTGCACATCTATAAATCTTAATTTAAAAAGAAAAATGCCCAGGGCCACTGATCACCTGGAGCTCAGCCTGCTCCAGGACAAGGCTGGTGGTCCCCTCCTGCTACCGTGGAGGCAGGATGTCAGGTCAGAACTCAGGGGTTCACCGAAGCAGCAGGCAAGGTAGGCCTGGAGCCTGCAAGGGAACTGTCTTGTGAGAGGTTGTTGTTAGTGGGGGGAGGGAATACTGGGGTGCTCAGGCCGAAGCCAACAGAGGGTGGGTAGGAGCCGCAATTGCGAGGGGAGAGGGCTGAAACTTGATTGGTGACCAGAGAGTAGGGATGGCAGCTTTGGGACAGGAGCAGCTGGAGCCAGGGTCACAGCAGCCAATCCTGGGACCCACCAAGGGTGGGCTGCCAGCAGAGTATGGCCACGACCCAGATCCAGGCTGTAGGGTCCTTACCTGTTCCCTTTAGGGCTCTGCCTGGTCACAGGTGAGTTCCAGGCCAAGAACCCCCCCAAGGGAATGGAGGGGCAGGAAGGGATAGTGTCTGAAATCATCCACACTGGCGCTGAAAGCCACATTCTGGGAGAGTGAGGACTCTGAGGCAGGGTGAGAGCAGACAGCTGGGATTCCCCAAAAGAAGCCACGTGGAGCAACGGACCACGAAGGACTCTCCGCTTTAAGGGGCTCTGCTCCACTGTTCCCCTGCCAACTGGCGGAGCACACCCCGGAGCAGAGGGAGCTCAGAGATTTGAGGGCGGACCTGGCCAGTCTACCTGGTGGGCAGCCTAAGCGCCGTGCAGTGAAATTTCCTGTCCATGGGCCTCGACCTCCCTCTGACTAAATGCTCCCTAGTGATTTCAGATGTCCCTGCGCCCACTCAGGCCCTGATGCGCTGTCAGGATGGGGTGTCTCATTGGCCTATGAATGAAAACCCACAATCTTTATCTTGAAACATAGTGGGGGTAAATAAATAAATGTCATGCAATATGAAAAATAGCCACAAGGGGGCACTGTGTCTCCAAACCAATTTTACAGCTCATCTCTCTCTCTCTCTCTCTAGGAAACCCTTCCGCACAGCAGTAGTAACTCACCTAATTATACTCACAATTTCCAATGGGCCTCCCCTTGCGAGATTCCATTAGATCTTCGTATCAGCCTTAATCCATTGGAAGGGCTGACAGACCCATTTCACAGATGAGAAAACTGAAGGTGATTATGTTCTATGAGACACAGCTGCTCTGGGTAGAACAAAGGCGGTTAGCTCCTGGGACCCAGGAGGAGTGGAATCTAGGCCCGAGTAACTGCCCCAGACCTTAAAGGGATGGCCCCAAGACACTGCAAGAGGTGAAGCAGTCCTCACACTCCACATAGAGAGAAATACAGGTGGTTTTCTCCTCCCACCCCCAACCACCCATATCTACAAAATGTTAAAAATTTAAAAATGTGGGTAACCTAAAGAAGCAGAGAGACAAAGCAATCAGATGCCCTGACAACCACTGTTAACACCTGGGCTCTTCTCTGGGGAGACCACAACTTTTTTTTTTTTGAGACAGAGTTTTGCTCTTGTTGCCCAGGCTGGAATGCAATGGCGTGGTCTTGGCTCACTGCAACCTCCCCTCCCGGGTTCAAGGGATTCTCCGGCTAAGTTTTTTTTTTTTTTTTTTAGTAGAGACGGGGCTTCTCCATGTTGGTCAGGCTAGTCTCGAACTCCCAACCTCAGGTGATCTGCCCGCCTTGGCCTCCCAAAGTGCTAGGATTACAGGGATGAGCCACTGCACCCAGCCTTTTTTTTTTTTTTTTTTTTTTTTTTTTTGAGACAGAGTTTTGCTCTTGTTGCCCAGGCTGGAGTGCAGTGGCACGATCTCGGCTCACTGCAACCTCTGCCTCCTGGGTTCAAGTGATTGTCCTGCCTCAACCTCCCAAGTAGCTGGGATTACAGGCGTGTGCCACCACCCCCAGCTAATTTTTTTAATTTAGTTGAGACAGGGTTTCTCCATGTTGGTCAGGCTGGTCTCAAACTCCTGGCCTCAGGTGATCCACCAGCCTCTGCCTCCCAAAGTACTGGGATTACAGGCATGAACCACTGCGCCCGGCCTGAAACCAGAGTCTTTACAGAGAGCACACTTCTTGGAGCCTCAGGGACCACCCTAGGTGTGGCTGCAAGAAGACCACACAGACGAAGACACACAGCTGGGCATAGCCACAGCCAGCTCCTGGGACAATCTCTGCCCCTCCAGGTGCTGTGAGTGCTCCATCTCAGTGCTGGCACTTATGGCCGCTGCAGTAGGTGCCCTTGTCTGTTGGCTACTGACTGGGCTCAGCTACTGGGGACTGGCTGGCAGGGAGAGACTGAAGTTATAGTGTTTAGTACCCTAGCTGTCTCCTGCCGGGCTGCAGTGTCTTGATTGCAACCTGCCACTGAACCACTGGTTACCCTCAGGAGCCAATCCTGCCCTTTGCCCCTTGGAGCCTAGGTGCATTCATGGCTCCTGGCTGCTGCTGGCCCTGGGTGCTTCTTCATCCTTTGTTGGAATTCTTTAATCCTGACCACACCTCTGTGATGCCCCTTCATTAAATGATCCCTAATCACCTCGCGTTATAGGTTGCATTCTGTCTCTCCTATAAAAAATAAGATTTTCTAACCCCCAGTACCTTAGAATGTGACCTTATCTGGAAATAGGGGCTTTGCAGATGTAACTAGTTAAGATGGGGTGATACTGGAGTAAGGTGCATCCCTGTAAGAAGGTGGCTGTGTGGAGACAGAGACACCCAGGGAATGTGTCCTGTGATGATGGAGGCAGAGATAGGACTGATGCAGCTGTGAGCTCAGGAACACCAAAGCCTGCCGGGAAAACACCAGGCACTGGGAAGGAAGGGGTCAGGAAGCGATCTTCCTACAGCTTCCAGAGGGAGCAGGACCCTGCTGACATCTGGATTTCAGACTTCCAGCCTCCAGGGCTGTGAGGCAATAGGTTTCTGTTATTTCAAGCAACTCAATTTGTGGCAATTTGTTACAGAAGCCCTAGAAAACTATTAGACGCCATCAAATTCTGGCCTGGGCCTTGACCGACACAGCTAATCCCCAGAAGAAATGTGCAAGACTCCCTTGGGGAAATTCAGGAACCACAGGAAATGACCCATTCCTTCAAGGAGACATAAGCATCATTCAGCGTGCTCTCAGCCCAGAGAAATGACTGGCTCTGTAAGTTATCAGGGAACTGAGCAGCTCTAATTGAAGGACCTTACTGTTCTCAAATTGCTAGAAGGAATTTCAGGCACCAAAATGGAACCCCCCTGCCAGGATTAAACTATTATCTCCAGAATATTCCAAGCACCTCTGTGCAGGGACGTGTGTCTGATTACATGTGAGCAGAAGATTTGGCTCTCAGGGCAGGGCTCACGGGACAAAAACGTTTTCTGCAGTAAAAGGGTCAGACACTCCGAGAGCCTGGTACTCTGAGGGAGAATAGTCTAATCAGTGTGGTGGACCAGACTCGTGCAGGAAGATGGACCCTGAACCCAGTGGCCCAGCACCAACTGTCCAGCTAAGAAACATCCCACCAATGCATGCTTGTAATCCCAGCTACTCGGGAGGCTGAGGCAGGAGAATCGCTTGAACCCAGGAGGCAGAGTTTGCAGTGAGCTGAGATCATCCCACTGCACTCCAGCCTGGATGACAGAGTGAGACTCTGTCGAAAGGAAGAAAGAAAGAGAGAAGAGAGAGAAAGAGAGAGAGGAAGGAAAGAAGGAAGGAAGGAAGGAAGAGAGAGAGAGAAAGGAAGAAAGGAAGAAAGAAAGAGAAAGAAAGAAAGAAGAAAGAAAGAAAGGAAGGAAGATGAAAGAAAGAAAGAAAGAAGAAAGAAAGAAAGAAAGAAAGAAAGAAAGAAAGAAAGAAGAGAAAGAAAGACAGGCCCCATCAACTGCCAGCCCTGCCTCCCCACACCTTCCTGGAAGTGGCTGGTCTTCCCTGACTTGGGATCCCTTCCAAGAGGGAATCAATAGGTTGGTAGAAACACACCAAGACCCAATCGAAGTGGACTGTGGGCCACCTGCTTGTGCCTGGCCTCACACTTGCTACCTCCCCAGCTCCTGCAGCTGACCATATAGTCCTCAGGAAGTCAAATGCTATATCGGCTATGACTTTGGAGGTTATAGGCAACAGGAACCCAACTCAAGCATTTATTCACCCAAGTAACCGGAAATTCTTATTTCAGGCAGAGTCAGGCCTCCAAATGGTGCCACGAGGATTCGGTCACTTTTGCCATCTCTCGGCAATATATTCCAACACGTGGGCTTCACACTCAGCAGATATTTCCATCATCATGATGAGAGGGACTCCACAGCTCCAGGTGCATGTTCCAGCTACTTAGAAGCTACCTAGAAAGAGATTTCTCTTTCCCAATAATTTATACTAAACTTTGGGTATGTGGCCCTTTTGAAACAACCACCGCGTGTCTGATTGCCCAGGCCTGGGCCAGATGCTCCACTCCTAGGGAAGGAGGGGTGGGGCAGCCGTGTCTGAACAAGAACAGAGTGGAGAAGTGGTGGTTTCCCAAGAGAAAATGAAGATGCTCTTCCGAGAAGAAAAGGAGAGCATATATTTTGCAGGCAAAGCAATCTTTCTTCCAAAACTCATATCCCTGGAGAAGGCAAGAGCTAACACACACTGATAAAACCCATCTGCTCCCTTACTAGAGTCTCTCACTCATTGCCTTATGCAATGTTCCCAGCAAGCCTCCAAGATAAATATGGGTTCCATTTCTACCTATCAGGAACACAGAGGCTAAGAAAGCTGAGCAGATCATTCAGCCAAAGTGCGTAGCAGGTCAGTCACAGAGCTGAGACTTGTGGGTGGTAATGGCTGGACCACTTGCAGACAGAGAAGATCAATAACCTGCCAGTGTTTTCCATGTTAGAACTGGGTGGGGTTTCCAAGGGTAGGGTCAGATCGGGCATCCCCTTCCTGGTGTGCCCTGGTTGACAGTGGAAACTGGGGAAGCCTTAGGTTGCTCGAAGTTAACGGTTGCAAAAATAAGTCAAGGAGCTTCCATCAGGAAGGCTGAGCTGGGGCAGGCGAGTTTTGTCTGGACTAGAGAGTGTTCTGTTGGCATCAAGGGGAATGCCCAGGTATATAAACAATAGAGGAATCTGTAAGACTTCGCAGATGCCTGTGGTGCCTGGTGATACAATCCCCTCTCCATCCGCAATTTCAGCTGCAGTGATGGTGGAAGGAAGGCTCCCATGCACGCTGACAGCATTCTACCTCATCTCTCCACTTTTCTGTCTTGGGGCTTTCTCTAAAGCAGGAGAATGCCTGCAGTCCTTGCAGGTGCCGTCCAACGTTGCAGAACAGTTCACATCCCCAGGGACGACCTTCAACCAACAAGAGACAGAAGTTGGTAGACAATGCCCAACCCTCCCACCCTTTAAAAGGACAAGTCTGAGGCACATCCAATATGGCACCTCAAGGGTCTGCAGCAGCTTTGAGCCCAGCTGGGTGACCAGCCCACTAAAGCACACTTGATTGGCTTTTTTCCTTCCCTGTCTCATTCTTCCAGCTCCCTTGCTTCTCTTTCCTGGACCCACCTTCCCCATAACTACTTCCTCCCAGTCCTTGTCTCAGGTTCTGCTTTCAGGGAACCCCCGACTAAAACTGAAAACTTTCTGGAGGTGGCCTCATTTGAGATGGACCAGTAGCATGTTAGGGATCCATAGTTTGCAAGAAACAGAAATGTATTCAAACTCATTAATGTAAAAAGGTAGTTTGTTAAAAGAATGAAGCAAAGTATCCCAAAAAAATAAAGCATCGGGGTTCCTGGAAATTGGAATATTTTGGGGGAGCACTTCTCCATCCTCCCCGCTTCTCTCTCACCTTCCACAGGGTCCGTTGTCTGATTCTCTACGTATCTGCTTCATTTTTCTCTTCCCTTTGCAGGTTGTCATTCTTGGTTTACTCAGGATTTCTGCCCCCACACAGCTATGGCTTGCACATGGCCTTGACTTGCTGAGATGTCAAGTCTAACCCTAGGTCTACGGAGCCTCAGAGCTTGATTCCCAGAGCGAGCTTGCTCCGTCTCTCAAATGGCCCTCCTCAACCCCCACCTATTCCAAATTTCTGGGGTGGGGGGAACTGGCCCAATCTGAATTAAAGTTCCCCTCCCCCCGCCAGTTCAATCACCTCTCAGGCTGCCCCCTTTTGAGTCATGTGGGTGAAGCTGGACCTCCAAGGGGTGAAAGGAGAGAAAACAATGAATAGCCAAGGAAGTGGACAGAGCCAGGCTTCGGAGACTCACGTTGTGTGAGAGCAATCAGAAGGGCAAGAGCTGAGCTGGGAGAGGTGTCAGGAGGCTGTTGCAAAATAATTCGGGCGACTGACAGAGCGTCAAGTGGAGCGAAGGGGAGAAACAGATGGAAGTGACACAGGGAGAGTGTAACTGACAAGATTTGGCAACTGATAGAAGTGAGGAGTCGGAAAGAAAGGTCAGAGATGACTCGGAGGTTTTACTGGGAAGATGAGAGGGTCGGCCATGGAGGAGAAGATGCAGAAGTTTGTGATACACTGAGTTTGAGGCAGGCTATCAAAACAGTCTGTGTTCACCTGAATCAAATCCATCTGCATCACTAGGTGAAAGATGTTTGGGTCATTCTTTTGTTCTGCAGAACGAGGTACGGTTGTTTATCTGGGATTAAATTCTGATCAAATTGAATTGAATTTCACATCCAAATTTACCTAGGCATCTAAGGCTTTGTAGAAGCGAAGTGAAATGTAACAATAGACTGCAGTGATGACAAAAGACAATTTAATCAAATAGAAAATTATCTCCAGCTTAGCTGTAGCCATTCATAAAGGAAAGGAGGACAGATTAAGAACTCTTGGACTCAAATAAATGGCCCCAAATTAAAACTTGCAAAATTAAAGATACAGACAGAACAGAGCAAATTTAAAGTATGTGAGGTTCAAAAATAAGCACATTTAATCAATATACTATTTTGGGATAAACAGGTATGTGATGAAACGCTAAAGGAAAGCAAGGGAGAGATTAACAGAAACCAGGAAAACGGTTACCTCTATGATGGATGGGAGTGGGGAGGTGACCGAGGAGAGCCACTGTCTGTGGGTCTTGCTAAGTGGGTAAAATTGGTGTTCGCCTTTGGGAGGCCGAGGGGGGCGGATCACATGGTCAAGAGATTGAGACCATCCTGGCCAACATGGTGAAACCCCGTCTCCATTAAAAATACAAAAATTAGCTGGGTGTGGTGGCGTGCCCCTGTAGTCCCAGCTTCCCAGGAGGCTGAGGCAGGAGAATTGTTTGAACCCGAGAGGCGGAGGTTGCAGTGAGCTGAGATCGCGCCACTGCAATCCAGCCTGGTGACAGGGCAAGACTGTGTCTCAAAAAACAACAAGGCCGGGCACTG
Source organism: Nomascus leucogenys (assembly GCF_006542625.1). Taxonomy (NCBI): domain Eukaryota; kingdom Metazoa; phylum Chordata; class Mammalia; order Primates; family Hylobatidae; genus Nomascus; species Nomascus leucogenys. Next base: position 68,093,093 of record NC_044399.1, read on the forward strand.
TGGCTCACGCCTGTAATCCCAGCACTCTGGGAAGCCGAGGCGGGCGGATCACGAGGTCTGGAGATCAAGACCATACTGGCTAACACAGTGAAATCCCGTCTCTACTAAAAAAAAAAAAAAAAAAAAAAAATACAAAAAAAAATTAGCTGGGCGTGGTGGTGGGCACCTGTAGTCCCAGCTACTTGGGAGGCTGAGGCAGGAGAATGGCGTGAACCTGGGAGGCAGAGCTTGCAGTGAGCCCAGATCGTGCCACTGCCCTCCAGCACTCCAGCCTAGGAGACAGAGCCAGATTCCATCTCCAAAACAACAACAACAACAACAACAACAACAGCAGCAAAAACTGGTGTTCCTTAAGTTTAGTAGTGGGTTCACAAGTGATCTTTTATTATTCTTTAAGCCATTTGCATGCATGATTTACACTTTCATATTTATGACATATTTATAATTTCCTAGGGGCTCCATCAGGTCTGCCTCATCCTATGCATCTTCAGTAAGAACATGCTCATTTTAGATATTGATATATTTCAAGGGGTCACCTACGAAATAACCTGAGGTGTGCTTAAATATCCTCCACCTTTGATCTGTCTACAATGTAGATCCTTTAGTCATGCCAGGCCAGCTACGTGTTCTTGTTCCACTGAGAATGTTTCAAATGCTTTGAAAGAAAGCTGTTCAAAAATTTGTTTTGGCTAAAAATTTACGCTAATCTCTAGCAACTAAAAGGGCCATGCCTCCCTACAGGCTCTAGAACCTTCTTTCAGATCAGCCACAAAATTTCACCCTTCCTCCCTTCAGAGTCAGCTCTTCACCCACCAGTTCTGTCTGCTAAGTCCTTCCTGCTTCTCTGAACTCCCCAGAGACTCAACACGTTCCCTGAAATTTAAACTGAAGGCCAGTAAGGCAAAATCTAGCCACTCATGTGTCACATCCTAAGTGCACATGGACTGTTTCAAGGGCTTGGTCTGTATTTTCAGCATTTTCTGGAGGAAAATGCTGAAAGGGCAAGTTAAGGCTTGGAGGAGTGAACAGTGGAACTTGGCAAAGTGCTGTGAAATGGGAAGTGAAGGGCAGGGGGGGTCTGTGCCGACGTCCCCACTGGCCTCTCCTTGGTCAGAACTCCTGCTGCCATGCTTCCACAACACCCCAGAATGACACGCTCAACTCTCCTTGACTCCTTCCATGAAAATAAAAAAACTGTCCACCTAGGAAAATTATGCCTTTTCATTTCTCTGCTGTATATAATAGGACTCTCTCTCTCTTTCTCCATATATATGTGTGTGTGTATGTGTGTATATATTTACTTAATAAAGAAATATACTATATATAAATAAAGTATATATAAAAAATATATATTTATATATAAATATACTATATATAAATAAAGAAATATACCATATATAAACATATATTTATATATTATATATTTATATATAAATATACCATATAAATAAAGAAATATACTATATATTAATATATATATTTATATATATATTTATTTGATTAATGTTATTTTTATATTAAGTAAATAAATATATGTAAATATATAATATAAATATATAAAAATATATTATATAATATAAATAAATGCTTATTATTTAAAATATATTATATACTATTATATAATATATGAATATATTTATGTATAATATATTTAATTAATATTAAATATATAAATATGTGTATAAATAAATAAATATAGATATATATATATATTTGATGACTTCGAAACTTTTACATCACATCTTGCCAAAGTCTTCCAGGGTCCCTATGCTCTGCTTCCACATCTCAGTGCTTCTGCAGAGGTGTGCTCACCCACCAGAAAGCCAGGGTCCCAGCTGTCTTCCTCCAGACCCCACGGTAGGTGCTCCCCAAAGGAGACCTGACTCCTCTCACGTCCAGCTCTGCAACTCATGGTATGTACTCTGCAGCCTCCTGAGAGCATTCAGGTTCCTTCCTCGTTGACAAACTTTCCAGCATCCATACAGGCAGCTTGAGGACACTGAGGGGCCTTCCTTCCAGCTCGGGAAAAATGAGGAGGAGTAAATAAAAGACATCATGTCAGGGGGAAAAATGCCATCGTTGGTATTTTTTTAAATTGAGCTATTTCTTACACACAGTAAAGCACACAAACTGTACATATACAGCTCAGTGGAATTGTACATGTGTATGCACCCATGTGACCACCATGCAAATCAAGTGATGGAACTTTCTGTCACCTCAGAATGTTTCCTCATACCTGGTCAACCTCTACCCTCAGAAGTAACCACCAGTTTGACATCAATCACCCATAGGTCATTTTTAGCTGTTCTTGGATTTTGTGTAAGTGGAATCATAGAGTATATGCTTTTTTTGTGCTTTGCTTTCGTCACTTTCTACATGAGTCATTCAGGTTGTACCAGTGGTTTGTATTTTTTTGCTTTTTGTTTTTCTGAGAGGTATTTCATGATATGAATATTTCACAACTCGTTTATCCCTTCTACGGATATTTTCTGTGGACTTGTAGTTGTATTTATTCATTGTGTCTTCTGCTGTGTTCATTCTGCTGTTAAAAACTATCTCCTCGGTTCCTTAATGTTTTTTTTTTTTTTTTTTTGAGACGGGGTCTCGCTCTGTCGCCCAGGCTGGAGTGCAATGGAGCAATCTCAGCTCACTGCAACCTCTGCCTCCTGTTCAAGCCACCACACCCAGCTAATTTTTTTGTATTTTTAGTAGAGATAGGGTTTCACCGTGTTAGCCAGGATGGTCTCGATCTCCTGACCTTGTGATCTGCCTGCCTCAGCCTCCCAAAGTCCTGGGATTACAGGCGTGAGCCACCGCGCCTGGCCCATCTTCGTAGAAATTTCTAATAGTCAGTGGTGGTCTAGACTGAAGGAAAAATAATCAAAACTAATATGATCATTGTTACACCACCCTAAGGGTAGACTAGGTTGGTTTGCTACCTTAATCTTCTTAACATTTTTTAGTCAATCCTTCCAATCTGGTCTTTCAAAATTATTTATATTTCAATAATAATAGAAATCATATTCTACCTACTATTTTGTAACCTGCTTTTGTTTACCTGAAATTATATCATAAACATTTTTCCTATTATTAGCTCATCACTGTCCTAGATGAATTCCTAGATGTATAAATTCTGGGCCATGAATATATTAAAGCCTTTTGCCACATAATACAAATTTATTGTATAGAAAAATTCATTTATTTTCACTCCCGCTAGTAAATGTATTAAAATGCTGGTCATGCCCTGCACTTTCCCAGTGTTAGATAATTTCATTACTTTTAAGCTTAGCCAGTTTGAAATGTTATCACTCATTCCAAACTGTTTTGTGGGCTGGGCGCGGTGGCTCATGCCTATAATCCCAACACTTTGGGAGGCTGAGGCGGGCAGATTGCTTGAGATCAGAAGTTCCAGACCAGCCTGGGCAACATGGTGAAACCCCGTCCCCACTAAAAATACAGAAATTAGCCGGGTGTGGTGGCACATGCTTGTAATCCCAGCTACTTGAGAGGCTGAGGTGGGAGAATCGCTTGAACCCAGGAGGCAGAGGTTGCAGTGAGCCAAGATCGAACCACTGCACTCCAGCCTGGGCAACAGAGAGAAACTCTGTCTAAAAAAAAAAAAAAAAAAAAAGTTTTTGTATTTCATGCTGTTTATATTTCTTTTATGAATTTTCTGTTCATGTTCTTTTCTATTTTACTATTTACCTTTTATCTGTAAAACTACAGTTCATATGTTAAGCGCTTATTAGCTATATATGTCATAAATATTTTCCTTAGCTTGCTTCTGATGTAGAGAAAATTTAAAATTTGTATGTAATCCAAACTTGGCTCTTCTTATTATAGTTCTTCCTTTGCTTTTTTTTTTTTTTTTTTGAGATGGATCTCGCTTTGTTGCCCAGGCTGGAGTGCAGTGACGAGATCTTGGCTCACTGCAAGCTCTGCCTCCTGGGTTCATACCATTCTCTTACCTCAGCCTCCCGAGTAGCTGGGACTACAGGCGTCCACCACCACACCTGGCTAATTTTTTGTATTTTTAGTAGAGACGGAGTTTCACCGTGTTAGCCAGGATGGTCTCCATCTCCTAACCTCGTGATCCGCCCACCTCGGCGTCCCAAAGTGCTGGGATTACAGGCGTGAGCCACTGCGCCAGGCTGCTTTTTCTGTTAAAAAGACTTCCCCAGTTATTTAAGTCACTATATTTTTTCCAGTTCTTTTATGATTTCAATTTTTAGCAACAGTTATTTTGACATAAGTTATTTGCTATCCAATCTATCTCAGCATGTTTTTGAAGATGAATTAATTTGAGAAAATCTCATTAAAACGTTATTTGTCCAAATAGTCTTCTTACCACCTAATTAGCGCTCCTTTGATGGGCAATTCATGTGCAAATAAAAGCATGTCTGTAATTTCGGGCTGTAGGCTAGCAAGGCAGCTACTGAGGATTAGAAGAGATTAAATAAAGAAATTATAAGAGGCAGACCACAATGGCTGGGTGCAGTGGCTCATGCCTGTAATCCCAGCACTTTGGGAGGCCGAGGTGGGTGGATCACCTGAGGTCAGGAGTTTGAGACCAGCCTGGCCAACATGGCGAAACCCCATCTCTATTAAAAATACAACTTAGACGGGTGTGGTGGCACCCGCCTGTTATCCCAGCTACTCGGGAGGCTGAAACAGAAGAATCACTAGAACCCAGGAGGTGGAGATTGCAGTGAGCTGAGATCATGCCACTGCAATCCAGCCTGGGCAACAGAGCAAGACTCCATCTCAAAAAAAAAAAAAAAAAAAAAAAAAAAAGCAGATCACGAAAGCAATAAGAATTACTGCAAATGTTTCATTAGCCCTTTCTTCTGGTATATGCTATATATATGATATATGCTGGATGCTAAAATTTTACATACCCCGTCTCTCTGCTGAAGCTCCTACCTTCCTTCTGTAGGGCATCACAAAAAGTAAGACCCCAATACGCCTCAGGCACCCTCCAAAGATGAGTGAGAAGTGAAGGCAGCTAGCTGGCCAATGAGGTTCTGTTGGGAGGCGCTGTTAATAATCAGCCCTTTGATGGGGCGTGGTGGCTCACGCCTGTAATCCCAGCACTTTGGGAGGCCGAGGTGGGTGAATCATGAGATCAGGAGTTTGAGATCAGCCTGACCAACATAGTGAAACCCCATCTCTACTAAAAATACCAAAAAATTAGCTGGGCGTGGTGGTGGGTGCCTGTAATCCCAGCTACCTGGGAGGCTGAGGCAGGAGAATCTCTTGAACCCCGGAGACAGAGGCTGCGGTGAGCTGAGATCGCACCACTGCACTCCAGCCCAGGCGACAGTGCAAGACTCCGTCTCAAAAATAAAACAAAACAAAATAAAATAAAATAAATAATCGGCCCTTTGATTCTGGAACAAGAAAAGATGCAAAGCTTTGACTCAGTTAAAGAAAATACCATGCACCACATGGCATCCTTATCTCTGAGCACCTTCAGAGAAAGCAAACACCACATAGTCTCCCAAATGGTCATGGTCCTATAGAGCTGGAGACTCGGCTGGGCGCAGTGGCTCATGCCTGTAATTCCAGCACTTTGGGAGGCCAAGGCAGGCAGATCACCTGAGGTCAGGAGTTTGAGACTTGCCTGGCCGACATGACGAAACTCTGTCTCTACTAAAAATACAAAAAATTAGCCAGACATGGTGGGTGCCTGTAATTCCAGCTACTAGGGAGGCTGAGGCAGGAGAATTGCTTGAACCCACGAGGCGGAGGTTGCAGTGAGCCGAGATCACACCACTGCACCCCAGGCTGGGTGACAGAGTGAGACACTCCGTCAAAAAAAAAAAGGGGGTGAGGACTCAAGCTCAGCCCTGACATAGATCTTTTCATCCGAGTTCCAACCAACTTCCTATGGCTAGAATTGTATGTCACATCATTTGCTTTGTATTACAAATATAATTGAGAGGTTATTTCAGTATGAAATATCCGTCATCTCTTATGTTGATAAAGAACCTTATTCTTTTGGAAAGATTTTATACACACTGTGAGAAGACCGCTGAACTAGATGTCCAAAAGTCTGAAGCTGGGGCTATCCAGCTATTGCTGGAGGAGACTCTAGGAGATCATTTAATTCCTATTTCCTAGTTCCTTTTATGCCATAACAGGCTCCCTGAACGTAAGTCACTCCATGCTCTGGGCCGCAGTCTACCCGTCTATCTATGTTATAGTGCTATGCCCCCTTTTATTCTCCCTTCACTTCTCCCATGCCCATCATTATTACCACTCGGTTTGAAGAGGATCGCATCTGCTGAGAGCGCAAAGGTGGAAACCCAAACCACCCAATATGACAATTGCGGTACTGGAAGTATGGATCCCCCAACGCAGGGGCACTGCTGACTCTATGTCAAGGTCTAGGGAGGCAAACACAGAGGATGAAGCAGTGAAGGATGAGCAAATACACTTCAAAGAGTACCAGATATCAAAATAACAGAGTACTTGGTTCCATGTAGAATAAGGAAGTGGCGGCCTGGTGCGGTGGCTCATGCCTGTAATCCTAGCACTTTGGAAGGCTGAGGCGGGAGGATCACGAGGTCAGGAGTTCGAGACTGGCCTGACCAACATGGTGAAACCCCATCTCTACTAAAAAAATACAAAAATTCCCTGGGCGTGGTGGCAGGCCCCTGTAGTCCCAGCTACTCAGGAGGCTAAGGCAGGAGAATCACTTGAACCCAGGACACAGAGGTTGCAGTGAGCCAAGCTCGCACCACTGCACTCCAGCCTGGGCAACAGAGTGAGATACCGCCTCGAAAAAAAAAAAGGAATAAGGAAATGGCTGAAAGATGATTATATTCTCCACATTTAGACAGATCTAGTCCAGTTTAGAGGGTGTCTCTAATCAGCTTAAGGAGATTTTGGGCTGAGACAATGGGGTTTTCTAGATATACAATCATGTCATCTGCAAACAGGGACAATTTGACTCAAAGGAGAGCCTATTTTCACAGGAAATGAGGACATGAATAGTGAAAGAAAATAACTTATTATGGTTGTAGAGAGATGATGTGTTTGACTTTTGCTGGGGTTTTTAAAACACATATTTGGAGATCATTATAAACAGGAGAGGTATGGATGGCAGATAATTCTCAAATCATATGAAACTTGCTTAAGTAACTAATTTACAACGCTGAGAAAGGCTTAGTCATCCACTTTAAAAATTAATTAAGTTAATCAGTGAGCACATATCCTGGACTTGGCAGGCCAAGGTTTGTTCAAAGGTAACTAATGGCACAGAGAGCACCTCAAGTCCAAATGAGTACAAGCTGCAGGAGAGCATTTACGAGGTGTTATGGATTAAATGGTGTTCCCCTACAATGTTTATATGCTGAAGGCATAAGCCCTAGTTCCTCAGAATGTGATCTATTTGGAGATAGGGCCTTTAAAGAGATGAGTAATTTAAAATGCAGTCACTAGGGTGGGCTCTAATCCAACCTGACTGGTGTCCTTATAGGAAGAGGAGGAAACAGCAAGGATGGGCGTGCACAGAGGAAAGGCCATGTAAGGACATAGCAAGAAGGCTGCCATCTGCAAGCCAAGGAGAGAGGCCTCCAGAGAAGCTGAACCTGCTGACAGCTTGATCTTGGACTTCCAGCCTCCAGAACTGTGAGAAAAATTCATTTCTGTTGCTTAAGCCACTCCAGTCTGTGGCATTTTGCTATGGCAGCCCTAGCACACTAATGCAGAGGGTAGAACTGACCTGGGCTTGGAGCATCCTGGGAAGAGACCATCCAGCTAAAACCACTCAGATTAAGGTGTTGATTAAGAAGTCCAGTAGCCATTCAACCCTTGCTTTATTTGGTGTTCTTTATGAAAGGTTTAATTTTTTAAAGTGGATGGCTAAGCCTTTCTCAGCATCGTAAATTAGTTACTTAAGCAAGTTTCATATGATTTGAGAATTATTTATCTGCCATCCATACATCTCCTGTTTATAATGATCTCCAAATATTTAATTCTTTTAATTCATTTATCTTTGTTAAGGGGTGTGTGTATGTGTGTGTGTGTATGTGTTTAAGAATCAGAATTCTGACTCAAAGGACTGTGGAGCTTGTACACAACCATCCACCATGGTTTTGTTGTCATAAGATGTCAGATAATGCAAGAACCTTGTGAGGAAATAAAAAGCTTCTTTAGAACTGGTCTGACGCTTAAGAACGTAAAATTTATAACCCAACAATACATTCTCACATCTTGATGCTAACGGTAACTCTGCAATTGTGTTGCTCTCACCCTAAAGAATTTTCGGCAGCATTTGTGTTAAAACCAAACAAAACATTCTTCCATCTTATCCTTTCCCACTCCTTAATGGATGGATGGATGGATAGATAGGCAGATAGACAGATATATAGGTGGTTGGATGGATAGATAGATGATAGATAGATAGATGATAGATAGATAGATAGACGATAGGTAGAACCCAGGTCCTCTCTTGTCCTCCCATCCATGTCTTTGGGTAAAAGCACCTATTTGTTGCTGAATGAGTCCTGAATGCCAAAATGGGTGTTGTTCAGAATGTTTCCACTTACCTTTCCCTTGGGCCCGGGAAGAATCTTCAGTCTAAAGAATGAAAAGACCCATAAGAACAGGTCTTCCAAGGAAATGAGGCAGCTCTGGGAACACCTTTTCTCTCAGAATCCTAAGGCAAGACCTATTCAGACCTCAGCAAGCCTGTCTACCTCTAGCTCTCCGTCTGCAAAAATGCCCCCTGCCCCTGAGCTATGAGAGAAAGGACTCCTTCAAGATGTTGTTGGGAGGGAAGGGCAGGGATATGGAACAGGGACTGATTCCACATGCAGATGTGCTGGGAGAGACAGCAGATCCAGTTGCTTCAGGAAGAAAATCAAGACTTTGTCCAGGGGCCCCTTGGCCAAGACAGAAACTCCCCTCAATCAGGGGACTCACTTACCTCCAAGGAATGATGAGGCCATTCCTGTCCCCTGAGTCAAACCTGTATTGCCTCTCCACTGGACAATCCAAAAACAAGAAACAAACGAATTCATCCCTGTGCCCTCTCTGAAAGAAGAAATATGAGCCCAGAGGAGGGTAAAAATAAATATCCATGTGAGGAAAATATTCCCCGAATTCCAGCATTCAGAAGCATGCCCCAAGCACTGCGACGCCATTCGAGCATTCAGAAGCATGCCCCAAACACTGGGACGCCTAAGGTAAACTTATTTAAAACAGAATGTTAGTGACTTTTTAAAATAAAATGTGCAATACGTTTTTCTTCGAACTTCAAGTATCTTTCTAGCTAAATGAAGTAACTCTGTGTTTAAAGTCAGGAGGGGCAGCTGTTAAGACGCTACTGAGTGTTACCGAAGGAAAAGTTCTGTATTTTATTATACTCATGTGTATATTTATTTTTTTTTTAATTTTTTTATTGTACTTTAAGTTCTAGGGTACATGTCCACAACGTGCAGGTTTGTTACATATGCATACATGTGCCATGTTGGTGTGCTGCACCTGTCAACTCGACATTTTAAATAATACTTGATTATATATTTATTACCTTTTTTTTTTTTGAGACGGAGTGTGGCTCTGTCACCCAGGCTGCAGTGTAGCTGCATGATCTTGGCTCACTGCAACCTCTGCCTCCAGGGTTCAAGCAATTCTCCTGCCTCAGCCTCCTGAGTAGCTGGGGCTACAGGCGCCCACCACCACGCCCAGCTAATTTTTTGGTATTTTTGGTAGAGATGGGGTTTCACTGTGTTAGCCAGGATGGTCTCGATCTCCTGACCTCATGATCCGCCCGCCTCAGCCTCCCAAAGTACTAGGATTATAGGCGTGAGCCACCACGCTGGGCCATACAGTTATTAGTTTTATGGGAAGTCCCGTATTTATTGTACTGTTTCCATATTAATTACTGGACCCTTTGATGGTCTAATGTGATCATCATGACCTTCACTTTTACCCAAACCCTTAACCTGCTTAATTATTCACCTCCTGACACAATCAAATGCGAAGAGGTTTGGCAAGACATGCGACAATATATAAGCAAGATTCATAATTCCATTAATGACTCTTACTACCATAGCAGTGATGCCAGCTACACACACCGGTTCAGGAGCACTGATGGGGGTGATGCACCTGCAGGAATTTGCATAGAGATGAGGCCCTTCCATGCAGAAGGAAGTATATGGGGGCAGCCACCAACAAGGGCAGTCTTGCTCATGGGCACCTATGAGGCCTCTCCCACCAGAAATATTTTAGAAGCACACTGTAGAAATTTTCAGCATTGTGAGAGTCACTGGAATTTGGGTGGTTTTCATTGATGTTGCATTTGTGCCTACAGGTCAGTCAGGCCTTGAGAAGGTTGAGTTACGCTATCAATTCATTTTTACTTCTGTTACTGTGGAGCTATATCACCCATGCCTTTAATGTGTATACATAAAATTTATGAGAAATCAATTATAGTGGGTTGGCAAAATATGTGATAAAATGATAAAACCATGGGCGTGTGCTGATAAAGCCTGTAGGAATACTTTGTGGGATATTTGAAGTGTTTTCCAACTTTGAAAAAGAACCAAAAGACGTTTTTCATGTGGCTGAACTCATAGGTAATACTAGCTAAAAAGATATCCTTACAGGTGAAATGGAATTAAATAAGGGCTGTTGAGAAACCCTGACTAAAGATGACTTAGAGGAACGAATATAAGCATCTTAGTTTTGGATGGAACACATTTAATGTTCCATAGTAACACAACATAGGGTATCCTGCCCTTCATGTGTGATCTAAAGTCACTTCCAGGGCAATTTTGACTGATTTGCAAACATAATCCCCATATAATGTGCAATGCCGGCTGGGCGCGTTGGCTTATGCCTGTAATTCCAGCACTTTGGGAAGGCTGAGGCAGGCAGGTCATGAGTTCAGGAGATCAAGACCATCCTGGCCAACATGGTGAAACCAGGTCTCTACTAAAAATACAAAAATTAGCCGGGCGTGGTGGTGCGTGCCTGTAATCCCAACTACTCGGGAGTCTGAGGCAGGAGAATCACTTGAACCCAGGGGGCAGAGGTTGCAGTGAGCCGAGATCATGCCACCACACTCCAGCATGGGCAACAGAGCGAGACTCCATCTCAAAAAAAAAAAAGAACAGCTCTGTGAGCTCTGGCTGTACTTTACTCCCTGATTACACTTGGCACTTGAACATGGTGCTCATTATGAATCTAAGAAGCTTGTTGCCCTGCCTCACATTGATACAGGACTTCTCATTTGAAAAGGTAGATTGGTCTGTTTTCGCATTCACTTCTCCACATCATGGGGAGGCAGAGAAATCAAATATTAATCCAGCCTAAAGAGGTTAAAAGTCACTTAACTAGTAAATAGCCCACTCAAGAGCTCTGATTTCTTATCTGCGCTCTCTTCTCCCCAATTAATACACTATCTATATACAAAATTCCAATAAGCATACTTTTCATGGCACTGTGATAATTTAGCCCATGTTGATGAGTAGCTTACAGTCTAAGGTTAAAACAAGTTAGATAAACATCTCAATGTATTTTAACTGTACAAGGCTGCATGCTGGATATACCAGATATACATAGAAATCTAAACGTATAACAGTATGTAGGCTTTCACCAGTTAAAAGGAAATGACCAGAAGGGACTTGTTTAGGTCATGGAAGAAGATCAGAAGGGATGGGAGAGATAGATGGGGCACTGGAGGATTCAGAGAACAGTAGAACTGGAAGGGAATGTAGCAAGAGGGCAGTTCTGTTTTATAGATGAACAACTCAAGGGCTAAAGAGGAAAAAAATGACATGCTGAGCTAAATCTGTTGAGTAGATGAAAGGGAAGTGGTTGGGCTGGAAAAAGCAGGATGCAAGCCATTGAATTAATGGTTCTATCTAAACCTGCGTGGGAAACAAGGAGGACCAGAGAAAAAAATGAGTCTAGAAGTGAATGAGATAAGGGGGGATGGGTGGGAAAATGGCAGACTCACTGAGGGTGATGGTCACTCTTTCTGTGTTGATGGCTGCCAGCAGCTGTGTCCTTCGACGGGGGTCAGGAGCATCCAGCGGACATCTGTTTCTGGCGTCACCTCTCGAACCAGAGTCTTCTCCTCCTCTGCTCTCTGACAGTCCACAGTTTCTGCTTCCTGTCCACTCCTTTGATTGAGTTGTTTTTATCCTGACCCCCATTAATCAGCCTGTTGCCTTGGATCCTTCCCTTGCATATCCTATCTTTATCATTTGTCTTTCCTTCCTGCCTGAAAATCCTGGAGGAGTCGAAACTTATAAAAAAATATTTGAATTAGAGGCTCTTCATCGGTTGCCAAATAAGGTCCCAATGCCTTAGCTAAGCACTTGGCCATTGACTGGCGCAAATACACCAGCTTTGTTCCATTCCACCGCCCAGTACATATTTTACACCCTTATGAAAAGACACGATTTCCCCTAAACAATCCCACCCTTTCATAGCTTCATGTCTTCACTCCACCCAGAGTGTCCTCTGCTATAATCCCCATCTGTTGGAATCCAGGATTTTAGAGATAAGCGCAAATAGTAGATATCCATTTTGCTCTTGCCTGCCCAGCATTCATTTCCCTCTGACTTTTCTACAGGAAACACATCTTTCTTCCTCTTAGTCATATTGTCTGCATGTCACTGATCCTACTCCTAAATCCAGTAGTGAACCCATCACTCAGACCCAGCATTTCAGCATATTACTCTTGGCCATAGTGTTGAAAACAAAAAGCGGGGGTGGGGGTCATAGGAATTGTCTCAGGCTCATCAATGTCAATCTCAGGACTTTGACTAAAATTTTAAGAAAAATAATCACAACTTTTTCCTTTGGGGTGGCTGATTTGGCAGGAGTAAGTCTAAGCAAAAGGAGAAATTTAAAGATGTAACTAGGGCATTGGACTTGCTTTTGCCCTGAGAATATGTGCTGATCCTAGGTCTTCAGTTTTCATGACTTTTGGAGCATGAGAAGAAGAAAACAAACCCCAGAAACCCCCAAATAGGCAGGCATATTGTGGTAGACTAGATTATGCAGTCATATTGTGAGAGACTAAATTATTATTCACAAATATTAACTTTCTCCCTGTAGTAGGATTGTAAATCCATGCCCTTTGCCATGGAACTTTGGGATGTCATCCAGTAAATGAATGGGGGTAAACAACTCTATCTTTCTGATTTGAGCTTTGGACAACTGATTTGCTTGGATCAATGTCCCGTGCAGCCTGCTGTGGCTGACCTGTAGATCCATGAACAAGAAATAAATGACAACTTCACAGTCAAAAATAAGCCCACAATCAAAAATATAACAAGTCATGGTAAGTGAGAAACAATAGACAATAGAAACACAAATTAGAAAACAACTGTGCTTAGTATGTTTTAAAAAGTAAAAGATAAGTCTAACAATGGCTTTAGTGCATAATAAACTATAAATGACTATTATAATTAAAAAACAAAAACTTCTAGTAATAAAATAAAACAACAAAGAAAACCCACAATAGTTGACAAAATTCAACAACCCTTCCTGCTAAAAACTCTCAATAAATTAGGTATTGATGGGACGTATCTCAAAATAACAAGAGCTATCTATGACAAACCCACAGCCAATATCGTACTGAATGGGCAAAAACTGGAAGCATTCCCTTTGAAAACCGGCACAAGACAGGGATGCCCTCTCTCACCACTCCTATTCAACATAGATTTGGAAGTTCTGGCCAGGGCAATCAGGCAGGAGAAGGAAATAAAGGGTATTCAATTAGGAAAAGAGGAAGTCAAATTGTCCTTGTTTGCAGATGACATGATTGTATATGTAGAAAACCCCATCGTCTCAGCCCAAAATCTCCTTAAGCTGATAAGCAACTTCAGCAAAGTCTCAGGATACAAAATCACTGTACAAAAATCACAAGCATTCTTATACACCAATAACAGAGAGCCAAATCATGAGTGAACTCCCGTTCACAATTGCTTCAAAGAGAATAAAATACCTAGGAATCCAACTTACAAGGGGCGTGAAGGACCTCTTTAAGGAGAACTACAAACCACTGCTCAATGAAATAAAAGAGGATACAAACAAATGGAAGAACATTCCATGCTCATGGGTTGGAAGAATCAATATCGTGAAAATGGCCATACTGCCCAAGGTAATTTATAGATTTAATGCCATCCCCATCAAGCTACCAATGACTTTCTTCACAGAATTGGAAAAAACTACTTTAAAGTTTGTATGGAACCAAAAAAGAGCCCGCATCACCAAGTCAATCCTAAGCCAAAAGAACAAAGCTGGAGGCATCATGCTACCTGACTTCAAACTATACTACAAGGCTACAGTAACCAAAGCAGCATGGTACTGGTACCACAACAGAGATATAGATCAATGGAACAGAACAGAGCCCTCAGAAATAACACTGCATATCTACAACTATCTGATCTTTGACAAACCTGACAAAAACAAGCAATGGGGAAAGGATTCCCTATTTAATAAATGGTGCTGGGAAAACTGGCTAGCCATATGTAGAAAGCTGAAACTGGATCCCTTCCTTACACCTTATACAAAAGTTAATTCAAGATGGGTTAAAGACTTACATATTAGACCTAAAACCATAAAAACCCTAGAGGAAAACCTAGGCATTATCATTCAGGACATAGGCATGGGCAAGGACTTCATGTCTAAAACACCAAAAGCAATGGCAACAAAAGCCAAAATTGACAAATGGGATCTAATTAAACTAAAGAGCTTCTGCACAGCAAAAGAAACTACCATCAGAGTGAACAGGCAACCTACAAAATTGGAGAAAATTTTCGGAATCTAATCATCTGACAAAGGGCTAATATCCAGAATCTACAATGAACTCAAACAAATTTACAAGAAAAAAACAAACATCCCCATCAAAAAGTGGGCAAAGGACATGAGCAGACACTTCTCAAAAGAAGACATTTATGCAGCCAAAAGACACATGAAAAAATGCTCATCATCGCGGCTATCAGAGAAATGCAAATCAAAACCACAATGAGATACCATCTCACACCAGTTAGAATAGCCATCATTAAAAAGTCAGGAAACAACAGGTGCTGGAGAGGATGTGGAGAAATAGGAACACTTTTACACTGTTGGTGGGACTGTAAACTAGTTCAACCATTGTGGAAGTCAGTGTGGTGATTCCTCAGGGATCTAGAACTAGAAATACCGTTTGACCCAGCCATCCCATTACTGGGTATATACCCAAAGGACTATAAATCATGCTGCTATAAAGACACATGCACACATATGTTTATTGCGGCACTATTCACAATAGCAAAGACTTGGAACCAACCCAAATGTCCAACAACGATAGACTGGATTAAGAAAAGTGGCACATATACACCATGGAATACTATGCAGCCATGAAAAATGATGAGTTCATGTCATTTGTAGGGACATGGATGAAACTGGAAATCATCATTCTCAGTAAACTATTGCAAGGACGAAAAACCAAACACCGCATGTTCTCACTCATAGGTGGGAATTGAACAATGAGAACACATGGACACAGGAAGGGGAACATCACACTCCGGGGACTGTTGTGGGGGTGGGGGGAGGGGGGAGGGACAGCATTAGGAGATATACCTAATGCTAAATGAGAGTTAATGGGTGCAGCACACCAACATGGCACATGGATACGTATGTAACAAACCTGCACATTGTGCACATGTACCCTAAAACCTAAAGTATAATAATAATAAAATAAAAAAAAGAAAGAATGATGTACATAAAAAAAAAAGAAAACCCAAAATAGGCTTAAGCATAAAATATTACATAGCTAATTAGCAGACTATTAGATAGGTCATAAGAAATTATCCAGAATATAGCCCAGAAAGGCAAGGAGATGGAAAATATAAAAGAGAGTTTAAGAGGCATTAGGTAAGTTCCAACATATTTCTTTCTTTTTTTTTTTTTTTTTTAGATGGAGTCTAGGTCTGTCACCCAGCCTAAAGTGCAGTGGCATGATCTCAGCTCACTGCAACCTCTGCCTCCCAGGTTCAAGCAGTTCTCCTGCCTCAGCCTCCCGAATAGCTGGGATTACAGGCGTGCACCACAACGCCCGGCTAATTTTTGTATTTTTAGTAAAGATGGGGTTTCACCATGTTGGCCAGGCTGGTCTCGAACTCCTGATCTCAAGTGATCCACCCGCCTTAGCCTCCCAAAGTGCTGGGATTACAGGCGTGAGCCGCCGCGACTGGCTAATATTTTAAGTTTTCAACTGTATTTTATCTCCTTTTAAAAATATTAGATTCGGGGGTACAAACGCATGTTTGTTACATGGGTATATTGTGTAACAGTGGGGACTGAGTTCTAGTGTACCCATCGCCCGAATATTGAAAAAAAAAGAAAAACAATTACAAAAGAAGGTAGAAATGTCTATGACAGCATGGGGAGTGAGGTATTCATTGAATTGGCCCTTCCAGCACCCAATTGGTAATTTTTCAACCCTCAGTCTCCTCATGCCCTCCCCCCTTTTGAAGTCCCAGTGTCTATTATTTTCATCTTTACATTCATGTGTATCCATCATTTAGCTCTCACTTATAAGTGAGAACATGAGATATTTCATTTTCTGCTTCTGAGTTAGTTCACTTATGATAATGGCCTCCAGGTTCATCCATGTTGCTGCAAAGGATATAATTTCATTCTTTTTTCTGGCTGCATAGTATTCTGTGATCCAGCTGTATTTTATCTCGATTTAGATCATTAAGATTTAATGATATAAATTATGAGACTCATTGCTCTTTACTTTTTTCCTGCCCTCTTCATCTTTCGTGATATCTGTTAGAATCCTATGGTCAGCCAGGCGTGGTGGCTCACGCCTGTAATCCCAGCATTTTGGGAGGCCAAGGCAGGTGGATCACCTGAGATCAGGAGTTTGAGACCAGCCTGGCCAACGTGATGAAATCCCGTCTCTGCTAAAAGTACAAAAATTAGCCAGGCATGGTGGCAGGCGGAAGGCGCCTGAAAAAAAAAAAAAAAAAAAAAAAAAAAAAAAAAAAAAAAAAAAAAAAAAAAAAAAAAAAAAAAAAAAAAAAAAAAAAAAAAAAACTGCCTGCATTTTTTTTTTTTTTTTTTTTTTTTTTTTTTTTTTTTTTTTTTTTTTTTTTAGTGTAATTCTAGCCTGCAAAAAAAAAAAAAAAAAAAAAAAAAAAAAAAAAAAAAAAAAAACTCAGCCCCTCAGCCCTCCCCGAGTAGCTGGGATTACAGGAGTGTGCCACCACGCCCGGCTAATATTTGTATTTTTAGTAGAGATGGGGTTTCACCATGTTGTCCAGGCTGGTCTCGAACTCCTGACCTCAAGTGATCTGCCTGCCTTGGCCTTCCAAACTGCTGGGATTACTGGCGTGAGCTACCACACCTGGCCCAGATCATCCCTTAATAATCTTTTCCAAATAAATGGTGTTTTATTCTTTGCAAAGTGTAGTCAGTTATTTATTCAGTGTTAACAGTTCGCACTGTTGACTAATTTCTCACATCACCACTGCTAGATGGGTATTACTATCACTTCAATGTAGAGGAAACTCTGGCTCAGTCAGAAGAAGGAACTTGTCAAGGTCACAAACTAGCCAGTAGCAGGGCAGGGTGTGAGTCCACATTTGGCGGATTCAAAAGCACATGCTCACCATCCATTTGCAAATGCAAACTCTTCAGCTTTAAGAGATGCTTTCCTAAAAAACCCTGTGAGGTGTCAAATGACAGTATCCTAATTCTAGTGGTGTGCTCGTCTTGGGCTCTCCAAGAAAAAAAAAGTCCCAATTTGTAACGTTTGCTGATTTTATTGCCATAAATAATTCCATCATGGCTGATTTCAAGACTCGTGAAGCTTCTGAATCTTTAACAGCTGGCTCTCAGGAGCTGGTAGGAGCCCACTACAGCTCATCACTGCAGAGTTCCCATTTTACCGATGAACACACCAAGGCCCACAAGCATCCATTTGCTTGCCATAAGGCCACATAGCTGATAGCCAACCCTAGATGGGAACTTAGGACTTGTACTAAAAGACCCTTGATGGCTGCCACAACTCCCCTCATAGACACCATGCCAGGTAAGGAAAGAAAAGTGCCGCTACTGAAGACAAACAGCAAAATACCTTATTGAAAAGGGGAATGTTACAGGCATGGTGACTCACCCCTGTAATCCCAGCACTTTGGGAGGCTAAGGCAGGTGGATTACCTGAGGTCAGGAGTTTGAGACCAGCCTGACCAACATAGTGAAACCCTGTCTCTACACAAAAATTAGCCAGGCATGGTGGTGCCCACCTGTAGTCCCAGTTATTTGGGAAGCTGAGGCAGGAGAATCGCTTGAACCCGGGAGGCGGAGGTTGCAGTGAGCCGAGATCGCACTGCTGCATTCCAGCCTGGGCTACAGAGCGAGACTCTGTCTCAAAAAAAAAAAAAAAAAAAAAAAAAAAAAAAAAAAAAAAAAGTTGGGGGGCATGTTCTTAAAATTTGATTTTTTTTTTCAGTATTCTGTCAATAACGGGGGTTCTTCATTCAGAAAATGGACTAAATGGAGGGGCCTAGATAAATGAGCAAAGAAAGAGAACATCAGAAGAGAAGAAGAAAAAGATAAGATGGGTGAAATGAAGAAATGTTAGCACAGGTGGGAACTAAATGGACTAAGAGAAGAATACTTCCAGTGTGTCTCCCACCTCTTCTCTCTGCAGCTCCACCTCACCGTCTTCCGATGAAGACCAGCATTTCCACAGGGTGGGCACATCATCATACACAACATTCGAATCTCACATTTCCACTACCAGAGAGGAATATGGAGTCACCGTTTCTGGCCCTCAGGACTAAAAGCATACTTCTGAATAGCCCATGAGTCAAAAGAGAAATCATAAGGGAAATCAGAGGGTATTTTGAACTGAATGGAAATGAAAACACAACATGGAATTTGGAGAACTGGAGAAATTTATAACAGTAAATGTCTATATTAGAGAAGAAAAGGGCTGGGCGCAGTGGCTCACGCCTGTAATCCCAACACTTTGGGAGGCCAAGGTGGGTGGATCACCTGAGGTCAGGAGTTCCAAGACCAGCCTGGCCAACATGGTGAAACCCCATCTCTATTAAAAAATACCAAAAAAAAAAAAAATTAGCTGGGCATGGTGGCGAGTGCCTGTAATTCCAGCTACTTAGGAGGCTAAGGCAGGAGAATCACTTGAACCTGGGAGGTGGAAGTTGCAGTGAGCTGAGATCTCACCACTGCAGTCCAGCCTGGGCAACAAGAGCAAAACTCTGGCTCAAAAAAAGAAAAAAAAGGAAAAGAAGAGAAAAGAAAAGAGACCTCAGATCAATTACATCAGTGTTCACTAAAAAAATAGGAAAAGCAAATTAAATCCAAATTAATTAGGAAAAAGGATGTAATAGACATAAAAACAGCAATCTCAGAAATGAGATAGAAATGAGAAACCCACCCCCACACACACATAAAAAAAAATATCAAGGAAACCAAACGCTGGTTCTTGAGAAGATTTTTTTAAATTGATAAACTTCTAGCCAGAGTGATCAGGCAAAAAAGAGTGAAGACACAAATTACCAATGTCCAGGATGAGAGAGGTAACATTAGTACAGATTAGACAGATTCCCACAGGATAATATTGGGATTTTTTGTTCCAGTAAATTGAACAACTTAGATGAAATTTGCAAATCCTTGAAAGATACAAACTACCCAAAAAAATGGATAAATTGGACTGCTTCAAACTCAAAAATTTTGCTCTTCAAAAGACTATATTAAGATAACAAGAAAGCAAGTCACAGGCTGGGAAAATATATTTCAAAGATACTTATGAAACAAGTCACAGGCTAGAAAAATATACTTCAAGATACTTATTTCAAAGATACTTATGAAAAGGACTTGTATTTAGAGTATGCAAATAAATCTCAAGACTCAGTTTCGGTGAGAAATACATTCGTAGATTCCATAGGCTGCTGGCTGCTGGTTGAACTGGCAATTTTTCCAGGTCTCTTATATGAAAGGTAAGGAACTGCTTGGTAAAGAGTGGGATATGACCATTGATATTGGGATATCTGGGAGGATTCAAAAGGCTAGGACTCTGTTAAGTTTCTGGTTTCTTCTAAAATTATCCCCATTTCTCTTCTTGTCTGATTAAATTAGAGCTCCCTTTTTGGGAAAAGGCTAATCATTTCCCTCATGCCCCATCTTTTATTGTTTCTTCCTTAGTAACCAAAGTCAGAATTCAGCACAGCTTTTAGAATGAAATGAGGCTGGAAGTGGGAAGGGAGGTGTAGTGAGGGCTATCTAGCAGAAGCCTTAGAAATTTCTTAAAATGGGTGCTGGGCACGGTGGCTCATGCCTATAATCCCAGCACTTTGGGAGGCCGAGGCGGGTGGATCACCTGGGGTCAGGAGCTTGAGACGAGCCTGCCCAACATGGTGAAACCCCGTCTGTACTAAAAATACAAAAACTAGCCTGGTGTGGTGGTGCATACCTGTAGTCCCAGATACTTGGGAGGCTGAGGCACAAGAATTGCTTGAACCTGGGAGGCAAAAGCTGCAGTGAGCCAAGATCGTGCCACTGCATTCCAAGCTGGGCGACAGAGCAGGACTCTGTCTCAAAAAACAACAACAAAAAAAAAAAACAAAGAAAAAAGAAAGAAAGAAAAAAGAAAAGAAAATAGAAATTTATTAAAATGGGGAAATTTTTTCAGGGGATGAATCTTTTGAGTAGTCAGCCAAGACAGACAAAATATAATTTGGGATATGACTCAATGTATTAATATGAATACATTCACCTACAGATCTAGTTTGAAAATCAGCCTGCTATGATTCTAAGGGCTTGCTGATCTGGCTAACACAATCCAGACCTAATTGTGGTCATAAAGAAATGAAATCAAAAGACACCAATTAAAAGGCAGAAATTCAAAGACTTCAGCAGGCAGGGAGGGTGGTGTGGCTTCCCCTTGTGTTCTGCCCCCACACCACTTCTCACATCCGCCAGTGCTTCATCCTTGCCAGGAGTGACAGATAAAATGAAGTAAGCAAAGAGGTCCTTAAAAAGTACTTCATGGGCTGGGCACAGTGGCTCACATCTGTCATCTCAGCACTTTGGGAGGCCAAGGTGGGTGGATTGCTTGAGCCCAGGAGTTCAAGACCAGCCTAGGCAACATGGGGAGACCTGGTCTCTACAAAAATACAAAAAAATTAACTGGGCATGGTGGTGCGTGCCTGTAGTCCCAGCTACTTGGGAGGTTGAAGTGGGCAGATTGCTTGAGCCCAGGAGGTTGATGTTGCAGTGAGCTATGGCTGCACCACTGCACACTCTAGCCTGGGTGACAACAGAGCAAGATCCTGTCTCTAAATAAATAAATAAATAAATAGCACTTCATGCCTGTACTCAAGTTAAATAGGAATTCTGCTGGATAGGGATGCTGTTCAAATGAGGGTCTTGATCTTGGGGGCAATAGGAGAAGCCCAAAGTGGCCAAGCCCAGATCATGGCAATTAACCATTAGAGGTAAGGTAGACAGTCATAGAATTAGATCTCCAGGGATGGTATGACATGCAGAGAATGCTGGCAGTGACTTCGTGCTCCAGAAGTTAAATTCACAGCCAGGCTACTCAGTTCTTTTTTTTTTTTTTTTTTGATAGGGAGTTTTGCTCTTGTTGACCAGGCTGGAGTGCAATGGAGCCATCTCGGCTCACTGCAACCTCTGCCTCCCAGGTTCAAGCGATTCTCCTGCCTCAGCCTCCCAAGTGGTCGGGATTACAGGCATGCGCCACCATGCCTGGCTAATTTTTGTATTTTTAGTAGAGACAGTGTTTCTCCATGTTGGTCAGGCTGGTCTTGAACTCCTGACCTCAGGTGATCCCCCTACCTCGGCCTCCCAAAGTGCTGGGATTACAGGCGTGAGTCACCCCACCTAGCTGCTACTCAGTTCTTAATTATTTCAAAGCAAAAATGCTCACTCATAGAAAACTAGGTATCTAGCCTGTGTTGAAGATCTTAACTTTTCATCTAATTCCCTGTCCTGATTCAGTTCATGAATCCAGACTCCCTTAAATGACAGGATGGCTGGGTACTAGTGAGGAAGAATTCTCTATGACTCCACATCTGCCCCATAAAGCTTTCTCCCAGCCATTCCAAAAAGAAATGACAGCCATTTGCCTGGACTGACACTAAGCCCCAGGAAGCCAGAACACCACTGGGTTTTGTCAGTCTCAACAGGAGCTTATGGTGGCCAGGTGATAAATTGATTCCTAATCTAAGTTTGCATCTTGGCAGGCCCAGTGGAAACCGGGCTCTTTCTTAGGATATTTCAATATTCTGAGTGTTTAGTTGACTGACCTCAGCAAGTAACCGAATGCCCACACTGGTTTCCCCTGGCCAAGTTGCTTGTGATCCTGTTAAATTTCATAATACTTACAGTACCTAAAATTACCTTAGTTATGTTTGCTGTTTCTTTGTCTCTTCCAACTAGAATAGAAATTGATTTAGGCTGGGCGCAGCAGCTCACGCCTGTAATCCCAGCACTTTGGGAGGCCGAGGCGGGAGGATCATGAGGTCAGGAGATTGAGACCATCCTGGCCAACACAGTGAAACCCCATCTCTACTGAAAATACAAAAAAAAAATTAGCCGGGCATGGTGGCGGGCGCCTGTAGTCCCAGCTACTCGGGAGGCTGAGGCAGGAGAATGGCGTGAACCCAGGAGGCGGAGCTTACAGTGAGCCGAGATTGTGCCACTGCACTCCTGCCTGGGCAACAGAGCAAGACTCTGTCTCAAAAAAAAGAAAGAAAGAAAGAAAGAAATTGCTTTAAAGGCAAGGACCATTTCTCTTAATTTACTACTACATTCCCCGAGCCTAAAACAGTGTTTATTATATAATGAACTCTCAAATGTTTATAGAATAAATTATGCTAGGATCAAGCCCATGTCACTGGAGAAATCTTTCCTAATCACTAAAGTGAATCAAAAGCAAAAGTGCCATCTCTAGAAAAATCAGCAATCAGGTCACAAAGACGTAAAACCTGCTGTGTCCTGATTCCTATCACATCTCTACCCACCTCACCCATCTGATACGAAAGGTTAATGGGACTTAGAGAATAACCGTATCTATCAAAGACTTAATCAAGTAGTGGGACCAGATATGGTCTCTTTGCCGGAATTAGTAAATACAGCTCCTGGCACTTGAGAATAAGCTATTGATCTGGAAAACGCATCTTTCTCCATGTTGATAAACAGAGAATACCAGAAGCAATTTGGTTTAACTGACAGAGTTAGCAGTATACCTTCAGAGGGGTAGCATGGCTTTTTCCAGTAATTCAGAGAAGGAACTCCAGAGCCAGGATTACCTGGGTTCAAGTCCCGGCTCTGCTACTTACTAGCTGTGTGACCTTTGGCAGATTACTTAATCTCTCTGTGCCTCAGTTTCTTCACCTGTAAAACAGAGATAATAGTACCTGCCTCAAAAGTTTATTATGAATTAAATGAGTTAATATTGTACAGTGCTTAGAAGATTGTCTTGCCCACAGTTAAGTACTATATAAATGCTCATCAGTGGTCATTATTAACTGCGATCTCTGCAGCTCTAGGATGAAATCAAGTCAGCGCGTGCTTGATTAGCTCACCGTTCCTCAGGACATCATGCTGGTGCTGTGTCACTGCAGGTCATATCCTACTGACGAGATGTAGCTAGAACTGTAATTATATCCTCCTGTGGGCTATGGCCTCTCCTCCTCTAGACTTCCTGGCTTTCTTCTCTGATCCCGTGGGCCCTTGGAGCTTTTGGCGCTACCTGTATGACTGCTCAGCCCAAGAGTCTGGACTTGCAAGACCTTCCTTCCACTAGTGGAAAAGAGCAGGAGTGGAGGATAAAGGAGGGGGGCCTCAAACCTGGGAGACACTTTAGGAGTCAGGAATGGGCTGTGACCATCAGACCAGTGACCAAGTGTAGGAGATCGGTCAGGAGATGGGAAAAATGGTAGAAAGATGCAAACCTTCTTGAAAGGCCGAGAGGTTTTACAAAGCTTCAGAAAAGGATTTGGCTGAAGGCAGCCAGATTCTCTTAGCCGGTGCCTGAAAGCTTAGGTTAGATAACAAGGGGATGTAAAGAAACTGATCTAGGTAAGTTTGTTTACTTAGGCCTTGGAACCTGGCCTTTTAAAAATTTGATTATTCTACTTTAAGTTCTAGGGTACATGTGCACAGTGTGCAGGTTTGTTACATAGGTATACGTGTGCCATGTTGGTTTGCTGCACCCATCAACTCATCATTTACATTAGGTATTTCTCCTAACGCTATCCCTCTTCCAGGGCCCCACCCCCCAACAGGTCCCAGTGTGTGATATTCCCCTCCCTGTGTCCTGTATTCTCATTGTTCAACTCCCGCTTCTGAGTGAGAACATTCAGTGTTTGGTTTTCTGTCACAAGGAACCTGGCCATTAGTCATCCACACAGGACTGCTCTCTCTGAGGAGGGCGACCATGCTGATTACCCACAAGTGTGTTGACTCAAAGCCTCTGTCATTAAACCTGTGTTGAATAAATGCCCACAGGGCCAGCTTGTCAAGGCACGGCTCCTGACTCTTCACAGCACCCTCCTTGGGGTCTGTAAGTGGCCTGTCCCCTAGCCTGCTCTTTCACTGGATACCTGTGTCTGAGTGCCTTCCTTCATCTGTCATTCAGCCAGGGTCTGCAGGTCGGACCTGGCAACCAAGCCTCAGACAGCAGGAACAGATCCAGGCAGAGGATCTGAGCTTCCAGAGGGAGAATGGGAGGCCCCTTTGGCCATCCTGAGCTAGCTCCATCTCTGGCTATGCTCCTCTCTGGCTCAATGGCTTTCAACTCTTCTCTAACACCTAGCTATAAATCCCTAGGATCTTTGTGATAGGAAAAAAGCATCCAGTGGTTCTCCCATGCTTTCCCCTCAAGGATCACTTGACCAGAAGC
This sequence comes from Nomascus leucogenys, assembly GCF_006542625.1. Taxonomy (NCBI): domain Eukaryota; kingdom Metazoa; phylum Chordata; class Mammalia; order Primates; family Hylobatidae; genus Nomascus; species Nomascus leucogenys. Next base: position 68,118,006 of record NC_044399.1, read on the forward strand.
CTGCAGCCTATCATCAGATGCATGGCCAAGGTTGGAACCATGACCCTATTGCCTCCACTCCAGGCAGAAATTGGACTCAACCATTTCCCATGCTCTGTTCTCACAGGCTTCTACCGGGTCCTTCTAGAGGGAGAAGCGACCTCAGGGAAGGGGATGCAAGGGTGCCTCAGGCATCCTTGTTGCAGACCCCAGAGGGATATATATCCACCAGGCGTCAAATGCAATTGCCTCTTCCTGAACCTCCACAGTTCAGAGCCTGGAGTGAATGTGTTACGGAGAACACTGCTAAGGCCTGGGACCCTCTCATGATACCCCAACAACCCAAGAGTATTCTAAAGGTGGAGTCCTTCGAAGAGAGAAGCCAGGGAGGTGCACGTCTGAGTTCCAAGCCAATCTCTTGGAGGAGGAAGAAAGGGAGACTGAGCTTAGGAAGAGCATGGGAACTAAATGTGACAAATTGCTCTGAGAGTCAACAGAGGAGGAAGAACCAGAGAAAACAGGAAGACTCCTAGACTCCTATTTACCCAAGAGCACTTGGACAGCCATATCTTCCACAGTACCTAAGCGTACATCAGTGTAAGACTTGAAGAGAGCATGGACCTCTTCTGCAATGCAAACACACAGGTTTACTGGTATACACATTGTCTTCTGGGGTCAGGTGGCTGGGTCCTCTTGCTTTCTCTATTATCTCAGTTCTACCTGCTAACTGTTGCTGTGATCAAAGGTAAGTTGTCTTTTTCACTGGGGTAAAAAATGGACTCCATCCTTCCTTTTTTGTTTTTCTGTTTTTTTGTGGTTTTTTTTTTTTTTTTTTTTGAGATGGAGTCTCGGTCTGTCACCCAGGCTGGAATGCAATGGCACAATCTTGGCTTGCTACACCCTCCACCTCCTGGGTTCAAGCAATTCTGCTGCCTTAGCCTCCCGAGTAGCTGAGATTATAGGTGCACGCCACCACGCCCAGCTAATTTTTGTTATTTTTAGTAGAGACAGGGTTTCACCATGTTGGCCAGGCTAGTCTCGAACTCCCGACCTCAGGTGATCTGCCCTCCTCGGCCTCCCAAAGTGCTGGGATTACAGGTGTGAGCCACCATGCCCAGCCCATTCTCCTTCTTAAGAGAAAAAAAAAATGTAGCAGAGACATATCAATGAGTCATGCTATATGTATGAAGGAAGACTTAATTCTTGGGATCAGGTGTCTTGAACAAATGTTTCCCGTCAAAAAAGGAAGTATTTGCAGAAGAAGGACTGTTTAAGCACAGGTGACCTCAACTGTTGAGCCCCAGGCCTGGGGTCAGGCTTAGCAGCTTCTAAGTAAGAAATGACAGGATATTTGTAAGAGTCGCTACTGAAGAGTGTGCAGAGCTTTAGGAAATGGGACAGTCAACTAAGAGTCTGTCAGGCAGATGTGGAACTCACGTCTTTTCAAGTACAAGCCCTCCAGAGAGAGGCCTGAGGAGGCTTCCACTTCTTTAGAAAACAGCAAGTCGTTGGAACGAAAAGCACTTTTAGATTTTAGAAAGAACTCAAGTAACTACTTTCTGATAGCAGTAGCAATGAACCAAGTTTACCCAGCAGGAATGAAACAAGGTCATTTATCAGACTTGAATAATTCAGACAGCCATGCGTGTTTCATGGACAGGATTTTATTAAAATTGTACATAGATCTCATATTTAAATTAAAAAATGAACATTTTTTTCTAGTATCAAAATAGTTATTTTTAAAATACCCTGAAAAACTTTAATACAATTTTTAATATATTAAATATTCACCTGAACTCTCAGCCATTTATCTCCCATTTCTCTTTGCTAGAATCTTGCCTTACCATCACTATCATTCGTTTTTGTTTTTTCTCTTTTTTTGGCATCTTTAATGCTTATCCCAGAGAAGCATTAAAAATAAAAGATTTTTAAGTCCACAGTTTTTCAAAAAAAAAAGAAAGAAAAAGGAAAAGGCAGTGACAGTATTTGACATGACATTGAAGATTCTTATTAACCAGGTTCACCTTGTTTGCCCACATCCAAAACTTTTTAGTAAATACCAGTTCTTGCCCTGAAACTGGTAATACTGACCCAATAGCATCCTCTAGTGGCCAGACTGTAGCAAAGCACCCAATGATACAGGAAGGTTTTGGACCTTGGGTTATATGGACCTTGGGTGTTGGAAGTCTAGATATGGAGAACCCTCCACCCCCCCGGCAAAAAACAAAACGAAACAAAAAAAAAAAAACTTTTTTTTTTTTTAGGGATTACAAGACAACTGGCTTCCTGGAAACCCACTCTCAACATAAGCTGCCTACAGTTGCTTGGCAAAGTCCCAAGAATGCCAGCGTCACACAATACTGACACGCTCCATCAAAAGCTGGACTCTGGTAAGGTTTTCTTTCGACCTAAAGAAAGAGTGTGGTATTTGACCCTCTGAAAGGTGCCATAAGAAGCCTGATCCCCTGGAACAGTCCTCTGTGACATGCCCAGTGCACTGCCTCTCGGGGCCCTGCTGGCTTTACGAGGGAGGCGGAGAGAGCTGGGGGCTGACCAGACATCCCTCTCAAGCCGGCTGCCCAGGCCCCTGGCCAGGCCCTCTGGGATCCTGAGGGCAGGAGGTGAGCCTGGAGGCTGCCCGTCCATGGCAGGACTCAGCCTGCCACTCACCAGGGAGACGGGGGGCACCTGTGGAGAGACTTCTGCCCTCTCATTCCTCCTGTTCTCCTTCTTCCGAAACACGGACCTCAGAAGGGTGAGTGTCCCCTGCAGGGGTCTGTCTAGCTCAGAGGTGCCTCGGCGACTGTCTTTGCTGTTTCCAGAGAATCCCATATAGGGGGAGGGTGGGCTGCTTTGGCTTCCCATCTGGAAGCTCTCCTTCCAGTTCATGGCCTTCTGGCCCTCCGGTCGAGCTGGTTTCTCATGCTCCACTGAAGGCATCACAGTGAGAGGCAGGTCAAACTTTCTGGGAAGCTTGATGTCCTGTCCTGCATTTTCCTTGAGGTTCCTTGCTGTGTTTGGACCATCTGAGTTTCCAGGGGCCAGACAGTGGTTGGATTGAGCCAAGGGACAGGGCACCCCGGCTGGACCTCTTTCAATGGCCCGCCCACTATCTTCGCTGTTAGCAGGAAGGGCGACGTTGGACCTCGGCGATGCTGACTTCTCATCCTCACCCGCAGTGCCCGTCAACAGCGACACAATGGACTGGCTCGTGGACCGAGGTCTTCGTCTGGATTCCAAGTACTCCACCAACTCGACGGAGGCACCTGGTGGTTTCTCCTTGGATCCAAAGGACCACCGCAGAGGCATGGTCTTAAACGGTCCCTGCTTGGCTCGGGAAGTGGTGGGTGCCTTCATGCTAATGCTTCTGCCTTTCACGCCCCGTACCAAACGCCTGGGCTCCAACCCTCCTGAAAGAGATAGAGAGACTGTCATTGTACAAGCCACCCTGCAGCTGAAATGCCAGTCATCTAACATTCACTGAGCACCTCTGATGTGGCAGGCACTGTGCTGGGCACTGGAGACACAGCAGTGAAGAAGCCACATAGGGTTCCTGCCTTTGGGGAACAGCAATGGTTTCACCCACTCTTCCTCAATATCCACTTACACGTTTGAAGCCACAGGGTAAGCCAGTGCCAAAGAAGGTATCTACATGCTGGGCAGCACAGACACCTGGCAAAGCTCAGTCTCACGGGCATCTAGCCCTAAGAATGAACATCAGTTTCATCCATCTTTAAATATTCCCATGAAACGGAATGCCCAGCGAAAGTTCCTACTTTTCTAGGTCATATTAGGTCCTTGTACCTTTCAAATGCAAGAATCTCAGATATCCTAACCCTGGGCTAAAAAAGAAAAAAAAATGGTATTAAAAAAATATGGCGAAAACCACAATTACTTTTGCACCAACCTATACAACTTGTAAAAATATATACACGTGTGTGTATTATGCATGCATGTGAAAACATACAAATAAGAATAGAGAAATAGATGCCAAAAACAAGGTGTGGATAGGGCCCTGGCAGTGCTGTTTGTGATGGATTTTTTTCTTAATTCTTTCCTATATCTCAACATTTCTAAAAGGAACATATGTACAACCAAGGTTGTGTATTTTTGCTTAAGAAATGCTCAGTCTTGGGAGGCTGATGTGGGCGGGTCACGAGGTCAGGAGTTAGAGACCAGCCTGACCAACATGATGAAACCCCATCTCTACTAAAATACAAAAATTAGCCGGGCATGGTGGCACATGCCTGTAATCCCAGCTACTCAGGAGGCTGAGGCAGGAGAATCGCTTGAACCCGGGAGGTGGAGGTTGCAGTGAGCTGAGATCACGCCACTGCACTCCAGCCTGGGTGACAGGGCAAGACTCCATCTCCAAAAAAAAAAAAAAAAAAGAAATTCTCAGTCATCAGTCACTGTACCATTAAAATGCCTTGTTTTGCATGATGTCTGCAATCACTGAGAAAGAATTCTTCAGCTGAAACACACAATCCACCTGGCGCAAGGACAGTCACACACATCTGGAGAAAGGTTGCAGGGCAACCTCTAAAGTCTGCCCCATGGGTGGCCACTCTCACTGTGCCACTTCACTTGGTTTGGATTGACCTTATTAAATCCCCAGCCCTTGTGGGGGGGCGGGGGACTGTTCTGGGGTCTGAGATGTGTGTGAAGTTTATTTCTTTTTTTCTCTTCCACAGCGCTGGGAAGGGCAGAAAGGGACGCTTTGTATTAGTAGGACAAAGTGTTTGAGGGTGCTATGGACTGAAGGTTTGTGTCCCCTGAGATTCATACACTGAAGCTCTAATCCCCAACATGATGGTATAAAGGGGTGACGCCACTGGGTAGTAATCAGGTCGTGAGGGTGGAGCCCTCGCGAATGGGATTAGCACCCTTCTAAAAAGAGGTTGAAGAGCTAGCCAGCTCTCTTTCTGCCATGCGAGGACACATGAAGCTGTCTGCAGCCTGGAAGAACCTCTCCAGAGCCCCATCATGCTGGCACCCTGATCTCAGACTTCCAGCCTGCAGGACTGTGGGGAAGAAATGTCTGTTGTGGATAAGCTGCCCAGGCATGGTATTCTGTTCTAACAGCCTGAACGAACTATGAAACAGAGAAGCTCCAAAAGGGAGCAGAACTGCTGCCGTAAAAAGCCCCCTGTCAGCAGCACAGCCAACACGATGTGTGACACAGAGAGGGGCCAGAGGTGGTCAGGTGCACGAGTGAGAGCTCAGGAAGGGCAAAGGAACGAGGTGCAGGGGAGCGAAGGCTGCAAGAACGCGGGGGAGGCAAGGTGTGCATGGACCAAGCAAGCACCCCTAGAGAAATGGCTGGAGCAGGAAGAAGCAGAAAGCCCATGACCTCCAAAAGGAGTTAGAAAGCATCTCAAGGATGTGACCTTCCAGGTTTTTCATAAAGAATGTTTGATTTTTTCTTTCCTCAAAGCATTTCTTTAGATTAGCCAGTCATAGACACAATTTTACCCAAAATACTCTGTAATTTTGGTTTGGATTGACCTTATTAAATCCCCAGCCCTCGGGGAGGGGGGGGAATGTTCTGGGGTCTGAGATGTGTGTGAAGTTTCCTTCTTTTTTTCTCTTCCACAGCCCTGGGAAGGGCAGAAAGGGACGCTTTGTATTAGTAGGACAAAGCTGTGACTTTTAGCCTTTCAAAATGAGAGCACGTTGCCTGGAGCCCCGGCAGGTGGCGAGAGGAGTTGGCAGCTGCCCGAAATAGCAGTTCTTCCTTTCTTCCTGGTAGGAAAGGCTCTCAGGCCAGGGGCTGACATCAACGCCTGAGCCACATTTCATGGGAAGCACAGATGCCCACGGAACTCGTGTCTCCTCTTTCTCAAGACGGCAGTGAAAAAGCACCCCTGCTATCTTTATTCTCCTTCCACTTATTGGGCTAGGATAACAGGATCTGAGACAGTGATGGCTTTAATAAAATTGAGAAATAAGCAGCCTAAGAACAGAAGGGAATAAGAGGCCCCACGCTCACATCACACTTCCTCTCTACTAAGTCACTTCCCGTCCAGGGTGGGTGCAAGTCCTGGTACCCCTCCCCCGGGGAGATGGACGAACCTTCTGGGATGCTGGGAGACAGATGCTGAACACAGTGGTGTTCAGAGACCCCTGGGCACTAACTCTGGTTCAACCCCTGCCCCACCCCACCCCAAGAAGATTCTGTTTCCAGCCAGTCTGGCTTGAATGAGAATGAAGAAGAGCCTAGAGCCTTACACTGCATTAAAGACACAGGCCGTTTGCTTCTTCCTGAAGGTTATATAAGCCCCACAGCATTCATAATGTGCTTCTTGGACCCCACAAGAGCCCCCTCCATGCAGATGGCGCCAGTGCAGCTGACAGGCTCAGTCCCCTGACACCCCCTCCACACTGCAGCTCTGGAGCCAGCAGACGCTGCTTTGAGAATGGTCACATCTGTTCCTGTCCCTGTGTGGCCACCTTGATTTCTACATGACTTTTTTATTTTTGGCTAATCAAATATGCATCAATCCATACTCATATGTTTTGTGAACAGGGCTGGGGACCTCTTGGTGCCATGCTTAATGCCCACCTGCCCCCCGCCACAGAACAAGACTTTTCCTAGTTAAGCACCTTCTGTCTCTTCAAGGGCTTCCATCATGCTTCATACATCTACCCGCTTACTCCTTCAAAAAATATTTAATAAGCACATACCATGTGCCAAGGACTGTCTTCAACACTTGGGATACAGTTGAGGGAAAAAGAATATGGTGCACCTGTCTTTATGAGGTTTGGCAAAAGCAAGAATACATGATACCATACAATGCTTCTTTTCTTTTCTTTCTTTAGTTTTTTTTTTTTTTTTTTTTTTTTTTGAGACAGAGTCTCGCTCTTGTCCCCCAGGCTGCAGTCCAGTGGTGTGATCTTGGCTCACTGCAACCTCCACCTCCCAGGTTCAAGTGATTCTCCTGCCTCAGCCTCCCCATTAGCTGAGATTACAGGTGCCCACCACCACGCCTGGCTAATTTTTGTATTTTTAGCAGAGACGGGGTTTCACCATGTTGACCAGGCTGGTCTTGAACTCCTGACCTCAGGTGATCCACCCGCCTCGACCTCCCAAAGTGCTGGGATTACAGGTGTGAGCCACTGCTCCCAGCCCAGAAACGTATTCTAAGGAAATCAGACAACTCCAAGATTCACAGACACACTATGAGTGTCATGTCTACTCGTGAAATTCTGGCAGCCCAAATGCCACACGCTGGGGAAGGAATTAACTGAACCCTGACACATAAATCACTGTAAACCAGAGGGGTGGACTCAGTGAGAATCTAAAACCACTTGTAGCTTTAAGATCCTATCATCATCTCTATTAACTCACAAAGATCCTATCATCGTCTCTATTAACTCATGTACCAGACTATGTAACCAGAGTCTGGTACATGCCTGGTACAGTAAGTCTTTGCGGCATCATTGATAGGCTCTTGATAACCTGAACTTGAACTTGAAGCAAAACAACATATAATGAAACCAATTTTCCCATAGACTAATTGATATAAATAATAGTTAAGCTCCTACAGCATATTTCTCATCCCAAAAGCATCGCCAAACTTCTAAATAAAGACCCAAACACTTCTACTATTAAACATTGAAATAAATGTGAGCCATGGCTGGGCGCAGTGGCTCACACCTGTAATCCCAGCACTTTGGGAGGCCGAGGTGGGCAGATCACGAAATGAAGAGATCGAGACCATCCTGGCCAACATGGTGAAACCCCGTCTGTATTAAAAATATAAAAATTAGCTGGGTGTGGTGCTGCGTGCCTGTAGTCCCAGCTACTCGGGAGTCTGAGGCAGGAGAATCGCTTGAACCCGGGAGGCGGAGGTTGCAGTGAGCCGAGATCGCGGCATTGCACTTCAGCCTGGCGACAGAACAAGACTCCATCTCAAAAAAAAAAAAAAAAAAAAAATATATATATATATATATATGAGCTATACATACATTTAAGAAAAGTAACAAGTAAGATAATTATTTGCCCACTTATTCCAGCTCAGGATCATGAACAGCAGGAACCAGCCCTGGATAGGCTCCCTCCCATCTCAGGGAGACTGGCACTCACACTGAGACCGTGCAGAAAATCAGATCACCTAACAGTCCATCTTTAGGATGTGGGAGGAAACTGGAGCACCCTGAGAAGACCCATGCAGACATGGGGAGAATGAGCAAACTGCATTCTCCAGTAGTCCCGGCCAGAAATCAACTATTTTTTCTCATCAACATTATAGCAAAATGACCGCTGAACGAAATGACATTATTTAAGGGCCTGCTGTATTGCATTGGGTACTTGGATACAAACGATGACATAAAGTATAAAGAAATAAGCAGCTGATGAATACACACACACACACACACACACACACACACACACACACACACACACTGTGCCCCAGCGATTCCACTCCTAGGCATACACCCAACAGAAATGCAGATGTGTGGACACCAAGGACAGGATCAAAAATGTTCATAACAGGACTGCTGGTAATGGCTGCAAACCAGAAACAACTCTGAAACCAAACCACAATACAAAATGTAAACATGCAAACTATTCTTCCAATGTAAGGACTTTTTTTTTGAGAGGGAGTCTTGCTCTGTCGCTCAGGCTGGAATGCAGTGGCGCAATCTTAGCTCATTGCAACCTCCGCCTCCTGGGTTCAAGTGATTCTCCTGCCTCAGCCTCCAGAGTAGCTCAGATTACAGCCACGTGCCACCATGTCCAGCTAATTTTTGTATTTTTAGTAGAGACGGGGTTTCACCATATTGGTCAGGCTGGTCTCAAACTCCTGACCTCAGCTGATCCACCAGCCTCGGCCTCCCAAAGTGCTGGGATTACAGGCATGAGCCACCACACCCGGTTCAATGTAAGAAATTTTAATAAGGGAAACAGTGAGATTCATCAAGTAGCAGACATCGCAGATAGCTTCACGACAAAACTTGCATTGGATTTTTGGAGAATCCATAAATAACTCAAGAAACCATAAATCTGTAACAACTCAGGGTGTTCCTCTTGACGACCAGGCCAGATTTCTCCAGGTCAGACCGCAAGGCTAGCCTCCACAACAGATTCCAGCCCATGGATGAACCTGCAGAAAGGAGGTGGTGGTTCCCCAACCTCACCCTACACCCCCTCTTCTCCAAACCCCTGTGTTTCCTTTTTTATTGACAATCGTCAACAGACAACAGTTCGCTCTCTCTCTCATAAGTAAATTTCTATGCAGAGAACTATGTATCTCCAAGCTGTTTTTTATTTAAAACAGTATGATCGAGAGAGATAGAAGGGAGCAAGGTGCTAGAACATTCTACTTTTTAATCTGGTACATGAGGATGTTCGTTTTATGAAAATTTATCAGGTGTATACTTAATATACTTTAAGAATTGAAGGATTAATATACTTTACTTACATATGCTTATATATATATTACATATAATTGTAGGCAATATGTAAAATATACTAATCACAGGTATATATAATATTTCTATTAAAATTGTATTTAAAAAACTAAGTTAGGACCTAACAAGAAATAAGGAACTAAAAAAATAATTTGAACACGTTACCACTTTCTGGCTGAAGGAACAAAAAGGCTAAAGATCACACACACACAAAGGCACACAGACACACACACAAAGGCACACAGACACACAAAGACACACACAAAGGCACACAGACACACAAAGACATACACACAGGCACAAACAATACACACACAAACACACTCATATACACATACACACTCCCACACACACACACACAGACACAAACACAGACACACATACACAGACACATATACACATATACATACACATAGACACACAGAGACACACAGACACATATACACAGATACATACACAGACACACAGAGTCACACACACAGATATACAGACACACACACAGACACACACAGATACATACACATAGACACACAGACACAGATACACAGACACACACACACACATATACACAGATACATACACATAGACACACAGAGACACACACAGATACACAGACACACACACACAGAGACACACAGACACAAACACAGACACATACACACAGACTCACACACATACCTACACAGAGACACACAGACACACACACATACACACAGAGACACACACACATATACACACAGACACACACACAGACACATACACATAGAGACACACATAAGACACACATAGACACATACACAGAGACACAGAGACACACACACACACACAAAGACACAAACACACAGACACATAGAGACACACACGCACAAAGACACAGACACACACAGACATACACACAGGCACAAACACACACACAGACATACGGTTCTTACATAGTAATGCTGGTTTTTTTGTTTGTTTTTTTGAGACAAGGTCTCGCTCTGTCACCCAGGCCGTAGTGCAGTGGTGTGCTCACAGCTCACTGCAGCCCTAACTCCCCAAGCTCGAGAGAGCCTCCACCTTAGCTTCTCGAGTAGCTGGGGTAACAGGCACATACCACCATGCCTGGCTAACTTTTTATAGAGATGGGGTGGGGTCTCACTATGTTGCCCGGGCTAGTCTTGAACTCTTGGACTCAAGCGATCCTCCTACATTGGCCTCCCAAAATGCTGGGATTCCAGGTGTGATCTGACAATGCTCAGCCTTAAGGACTTTGCTTCTGTGGTTACCCCCTTGTTCCCAGCACTGTCATCAACATCTCCCTGTGGACCTGATCAACTGAATGCATCTCTACTATCTCCTACTTAGCTGTCGGCCCGCCTTCCTTCAGTCACCTTGCCTGGTGGAGTGTGTAAGCACTGCCACTTCCTCCACCCCAGCCTCTGGTCCACCTGCTGCAGGCAGGCCTCCCTTCTCTCCAGCCATGGCAGATGCTCCTGGCAAGTCACTGGTGGCCTTCCAGCCTGATGGAATCTCCCCATCCTCACCTTACTCAGCCTCTCAGCAGCATCCAGTACAGTTGGCTACTTCCTTAAGATTCTCTTTTTTGCATCTGTCAAACACACTCACCTGGTTTTCTTCCCCTCACTGGCTGCTCCTTCTCAGTTCTTTTCCTGGCCTCTCCACCTTTGCTCAACCCTTAGATGTTGGAGAGCCCCCAAGTTTGGTCTTGGGTCTTCATTTTTTTTTTTTTTTTTTTTTTGAGATGGAGTCTTGCACTGTTGCCCAGGCTGGAGTGCAGTGGCACAATCTAAGCTCACTGCAACCTCCACCTCCCAGGTTCAAACGATTCCCCTGCCTCAGCCTCCTGAGTAGCTGGGATTACAGGCATGTGCCACCATGCCCAGCTAATTTTTTTGTATTTTTAGTAGAGACAGGGTTTCACCATGTTGGTCAGGTTGGTCTCGAACTCCTGACCCCATGATCTGCCCACCTCGGCCTCCCAAAGTGCTGGGATTACAAGCGTGAGCCACTGTGCCCAGCCTTCATTCTTTCTCATCTGTACTATTTCCCCTGTAGTACATGCCTGTAATCCGAGCACTTTGGGAGGCCAAGGCGGGCAGATCACGTGAGGTCAGGAGTTTGAGGTCAGCCTGACCAACATGATGAAACCCCGTCTCTATGAAAAGTACAAAAATCAGCTGGGCATAGTGGCAGGTGCCTGTAATCCCAGCTGCTCTGGAGGCTGAGGGAGGAGAATCGCTCGAACCTAGGAGGCAGAGGTTGCAGTGAGCCGAGATCACACCACTGGACTCCAGCCTGCGTGACAGAGTGAGACTCTGTCTCAAAAAAAAGTACAAATACACAGTTAGATAAAATAAGCTCTCATGTTTAATAGCACAGGAAGGTGACTACAGTTACCGACAATATACTGTATATTTCAAAACAGCTAGAAGAGATTTGAAATGTTCCCGTCACAAAGAAATGATAAGTTTGAGGTGATGGATATTCTAAATACCCTAGTTTGTATGTAATGAACACATTGTACGCATGTATCAAAATATCACATGTACCCCAAATATATGTACAATTATTATGTGTCAATTTTTTAAAAACAATGATTAAAGCAGAAGCATTTAAAAAAACACCTCTCCACTCGCTATCCACTACACTTAGAATAGAGTCCAAACTTTATACCTCTAGCTCAGAAAGGTGGGTTCTGCCATGGCCCCTGTCCACTCCTGCTGTCTCTACTCCTGGGTGTCTCTGCTCCGGCCACAGCTCTGGTTTCTTCCGTGCCTCACACATCCAATGCTCACTCCCAGCCTTCACCCTGGAGGGCTCCTCTCCTGGAACACACCCCTAGGCTTCTACACAAGTCACTCTCTCTCACTCAGGGCTGTGTTCAGTGTCACTCTCTAGAAAGATGTTCCCCGCTTGCCCTATCTCCCGGGCCCTGTGCACCCTCTCTCCTCCACCCCGGGCCTGGATACCCTCTTCCCTGATTCTCTTTGCCATTCTCCCTTCTTTAAGTACCATGTTCCCAGGTTTACTTGTTTATGACAGTAATCTACATGGGGGCAGAGAAAAGGTACCTGTGGCTGGAGGGTAGATGATGGGGAGAAGCGGGCAAGGAAGGGCAGGTCATAGAAGACCCCATTTAAGAGATGAACAAACCTCTTGTAATCATGGACCCTTTCCATTCAAGGCTATGAAGTGACGGCGCTTTCATACTGAGCAATAACAACAGACGTTACAGAAAATGAAAATCAACTAAGCACATTTAACCAACATACCCTTTTCCTGATTACAGAGGCTGTTGGTGAAGACGGGAGAGTCGGGAACCTGGGGCAGGGAGGGGCAGGGGGCAGAGCTCCAGGACAGCAGGCTTCCCCTTGTGCTGCCAGCGTGGCTCCCGAGTCGTAGGAGCCAGTGATCGGACAGGGAGGAGCTGGTAGAGCCTGTGGAGGAAACACAGAGAGGGAGGCTGAGCCCAACCCCAGCCCTTCAGAGTCCTAGGGGAGCATCTCACAGCCAGATCCCCATTCCGGCCCCATCCTTCAGCCCTGGAACTACAGAACCAGAACAGAACTGCAGAAACCAGTCAATGACGAGAGGGGAAACCTATGATCGGGCACCCATGTGACTAAGCTTAAAAGTTTAGGGAGAGGCATTTGAGCACAAAAAGGAAAGTATGGGCCGGGCGCGGTGGCTCACGCCTGTAATCCCAGCACTTATGGAGGCCGAGGCGAGCGGATCACCTGAAGTCAGGAGTTCAAGACCAGCCTGACCAACATGGTGAAATCCCGTCTCTACTAAAAATACAAAAAATTAACCAGGCATGGTGGCGGGCGCCTGTAATCCCAGTTAGGAGGCTGAGGCAGGAGAATTGCATGAACCTGGGAGGCGGAGGTTGCAGCGAGCCACGACCGCGCTACTGTACTCCAGCCTGGGCAACAAGAGCGAAACTCCATCTCAAAAAATAAAAAAACAAACAACAACAAAGGAAAGTATGTTGACAAGCTTTGAAATGCTTTCCATGAAATTACTTGTCACCAGCTTTGGCATTCTAAATATGTTGTTTGTTTCTTTTTCCAGAGCCAAAGGACTGTATTACTCGGAGCTGCAGCCAGAGGCAGAGTAACAGTGTTTTATTAGCAGTACCAGGGCCCCAGTACGCACAGTTCAACAGGTGATAAGCCATGTTACAGGAAGTGTATCCCAAGTTTAGGGAAAGCAGTGGGCATTAAGGATGCCTACCCTTTGCGCCGTAGGGATACATTATCTTTATTATACTGGACAGTAAGAAAACCTTCTTTTCTCGAATAGGGCAGGTTTTTAATTCTTTTGTCAACATCTCCTTCTATAAATGGAAGCTAGACTTGCGTTAGGATTGATTTAGACCAGCTGAGGACTCTTGGATTTATTTGGCCATTTTCTGATAACTGTTAGGAGAAAATCTGCTTAATTGTTTTTTTAATGCTCTCTTGTCCCACAGATAAGGACAGTTGGCTTGCAGCGTGAAACAAATCACACGAAAGGGTCAGTTTTGGCACTTTCTTTCTCTAGACTTCCAAGTAAGTTTGAGGCTGTCTAATAAATGAATTGCTGGAGTGCAGTAGTGTTTAAACAGCTACCTTCGAGAGGCTGGGACAGGCGGATCAAGAGGTCAAGAGATCGAGACCATCCTGGCCAACATGATGAAACCTTATCTCTACTAAGAATACAAAAATTAGCCGGGCATGGTGGTGGCATGTGCCTGTAGTCCCAGCTACTCGGGAGGCTGAGGCAGGAGAATCGCTTGAACCCAGGAGGCAGAGGTTGCAGTGAGCCAAGATCATGCCACTGCACTCCAGCCTGGTGACAGAGCGAGACTCCATCTCAAAAAAAAAAAAAAAAAAAAAAGCTACCTTTCCTAGAAAAGTCCTGCATCCTTTATAACTGCCCTGCCTTTCCAACAGGACTGACATCAGTTTATGTTACACACACCTCATAAAACCTGCTGTGATATGAGTGAGACTAGGAATACGGAATTCCACACTGCCAAGCGTCGCCTGCCCTGAATACAAACAATTATTCTTTTCCCCTTTCCTGAATTATAATCCATCCATCCCACACCCTGGCAAACGAGCAACTAGTCTATGCTGCTCAGGTTTCTACAGCAGCATCCCAGGCTTCCTCTTTCAGATCCTTGTCAACCTCTCCTGGTCCTTGATGTTCAACTGAGCCTCTGCCCAGTTCTTAAAGTGACTTCCTCACACCACCCTCCTGTCATGAGCAGCAGCACCTACCTCTCATGGAGCTGCTGGCTGACCAGGGAGGGATGCTATTCCGCTTCTGATAGAACAGGATGTAAGCCCCTCTGGTGTTGACCTCATCTTCTCGAAGTGGTTCCACCGTGCTGTCATCGTAACTGTACCACTGGCCATCCAGAGAGTTCCGGCAGTAGGCTGCAAAGGTCCCAACCCCAAGTCTCAGTTATTGGAGCCCCAAAAGGCCGGAAGACATTTCCCACTGGCATAGCTGAAAAAACGATATGTTTAAACCAGAATGAGAAAAAAAAAAAAAAAAAAGTCCATTTTTGGCCAGAAATGAATTTTTTTGGAATCAGAAAAGATCAGTAAGTTATACCCTCAGATTCTTACTGATAACGAGTGCTGTTATTATTTTTTATTTATTATTTATTTTTGAGACAGAGTTTCACTCTTTTGCCCAGGCTGGAGTGAAGTGGCATGATCTCGGCTCACGGCAACCTCCGCCCCCCCGGGTTCCAGCGATTCTCCTGCCTCAGCCTCCTGGGTAGCTGGGATTACAGGTGCCTGCCACCACACCCAGCTAATATTTATATTTGTATTAGAGACAGGGTTTCACCATGTTGGCCAGGCTGGTCTCGAACTCCTGACCTAAGGTGATCCACCCACCTCAGCTTCCTAAAGTGCTGGGATTACAGGTGTGAGCCACCATGCCCGGCCAAGAGTGCTGTTGTTTTAAGTTGAATATTCTACCCCTTCCTCAGGCAAAATCTCAAATAAAAGGGAGCTCCCAAGTTAGGTAGCCAAACAATAATGTCAGCGTTCACCCCATTTCTTCTGAGAAGCTTCAAAATGCATATCTCTGATTAAGCATGCAATAAAAGTGAAGATGAGAATCACAATTGGGCTTATGGCATACCTCTTTCTAAGAACTGAAGTCAAACATCTAAGGAAAATTCATAAATATTCTCACCATTTCTCAAACAACGACAACAAAATATCCTTTTCCTTGCCCTCTACGTGTCAGCAAATGACAGCATAACCCAGTAATCTGGAGGTTTGCAAACTTTTCCCATAAGGGACCAGATGACAAATATTGAGACTTTGAAGGTCACATATGGCCACATATGTTTTCTGTCGCATATTCTGAGTGTCTTTCTCCCACTTTTAAAATTGTAAAAACCATTTTTAACCAATAGATTATTAATAAAGGGGGGAAAAAAAAACAGGCCGGGCATGGTGGTTCACGCCTGTAATCCCAGCACTTTGGAAGGCTGAGGTGGGCAAATCACAAGGTCAGGAGTTCGAGACCAGCCTGGCCAACATGGTGAAACCCCGTCTCTACTAAAAATAACAAAAATTAGCTGGGCGTAGTGGTGGGCGCCTGTAATCCCAGCTACTTAGGAGGCTGAGGCAGGAAAATCGCTTGAACCCGGGAGGCAGAGGTTGCAGTGAGCCGGGATCACGCCACTGCACTCCAGCCCGGGCCACAGAGTGAGACTCTGTCTCAAAAAACAACAACAACAACAAAAAACAGGCGCTAGACTGGATCCGGCCCATGGGCCACAGTTTGCTGACCTCCACACTAATCCAAGCCAGCCACCTAGGAGTTCATCTTTGCTCTTGCTTTTCCTTTCCACCCCACACCTAGTCCAAAAGCCAGACCTACTGATTCTACTTCCAAAATATGTCTTGAATATCTTGCTTGTCAACACCAACATCTCAGCCAGTGGTGTCTCTCACTCAGCCCCTGAAGCACCCTCCTAACTGCAATTCCAACTTCCACTCTAGATCCCTTCTACACATTCTCCATACAGCGCAGCAACTAGTTTGATTTGTACACTGGATTATGTCTTTACTCCTCTGCTTAGAATCTTTAAATGATTTATCACCCCTTTGGGAAAAATGCAAACTCCCATCCATGGCCTAGAGTGTCCTGCCCACTTCTCCAGCCCCACCCTTCGTCACTTACCCCTAAATGGCTGCACGCACTTCATCCAGGCTCTCATCATGTCTTAAACACACTGAATGCTTTCTGCCTCAGGGCCTTTGCACATGCTACGAGCGCTGCTCATAATGCAATTCCTCCCATTATTCACATAGCTAGTTCTGTCTCATCCTCAGTTCTGAGCCTACATGTGACATCCTTGGAGAGGCCTTATGTCTATCACAGACACAGTCAATCAGTCGCCCTTTCAAAATGTCAGGTAGTGAAAGTGCTAAAATGGTAAGCATCTTTTTATTGTCTGTCTCCAAAGTGAGACTGAAGTCCCATGAGGGCAGGCCTCATATTTGTCACTGAAGCTCCAGGACCTAGTGCAGGGTCTGGCATAGAACAGGTACTTAATATATATTTGTGCAATGAATTAATGAGCAAAGATCCTGGATTTCTATATAGTTCGGTGTCTTCCAGATTGCCAGTCATCAGCCCATCAGGACACTGGTAATCAGTGCACTTAAAAAAAAAAGTTTAATAAATAAAAAATGAAATATTTTAAAGCTTTTTTTTTTTTTTTCTGAGACAGAGTCTTGGTCTGTCGCCCAGGCTGGAGTGCAGTGGCGCGATCTCAGCTCACTGCAAGCTCCACCTCCCGGGTTCACACCATTCTCCTGCCTCAGCCTCCTGAGTAGTCAGGACTACAGGCGCCCACCACCATGCCCAGCTAATTTTTTTGTATTTTTATTAGAGACAGGGTTTCACCATGTTAGCCAGGATGGTCTGGCTCTCCTGACCTCGTGGTCCGTCCGCCTTGGCCTCCCAAAGTGCTGGGATTACAGGCGTGAGCCACTGCACCTGGCCAAAGCATTTTTAAAATTAAGTAATATGTTATTCTGGAATAGAATTGGACCAAGGTATATCACATGTAGTAAATGTAATTATCAACTCATGAAATTCTGTTTAGTCTTAATCTATGTATGTACAAATAAACACACATATGCACATACGTAAATGGATGTGCACATCAGGAGGTCATGACGGAACCAAGTGTTTCATTTTGCCATTTAGTCACGTGCCTCATCATCATATTTTATTTCATTTAACATCTTTTATTTTGATATGTAAAATGGCAAACAAAAATCCACTAAAAACAAAAAATACATCTATGGTATGACAGCATTTATGTAAAAGTATATGGCAGCTTCGGCCGGGTGCGGCAGCTCACGCCTGTAATCCCAGCACTTTGGGAGGCCGAGGCAGGCGGATCACAAGGTCAGCAGATCGAGACCACAGTGAAACCCCGTCTCTACTGAAAATACAAAAAATTAGCTGGGCACAGTGGCGGGCGCCTGTAATCTCAGCTACTCAGGAGGCTGAGGCAGGAGAATGGCGTGAACCTGGGAAGTGGAGCTTGCAGTGAGCTGAGATCACACCACTGCACTCCAGCCTGGGTGACGGAGTGAGACTCCATCTCAAAGAAAAAAAACAAAAAGGTATGTGGCAGCTTGAAAGTTACCAGTTATTGGGGCCTACAATATGAGAAGCATCTTATATATGTTAGTTCTAGTCACAAAAATCCCAGGCTGGGCACAGAGACTCACGCCTGCAATCCCAGCACTTTGGGAGGCCGAGGCGGGCAGATCATGAGGTCAGGAGCTCAAGACCAGCCTGGCTAACACGGTGAAACCAGTGTCTACTAAAAATACAAAAAATTAGCTGGGTGTGGTGGCACCCGCCTGTAGTCCCAGCTACTCAGGAGGCTGAGGCAGGAGAATCGCTAGAACCCAGGAGGCAGAGGTTGCAGTGGACCAATATCGTGCCATTGCACTCCAGCCCGGGTGACAGAGCGAGACTCCATCTCAAAATAATAATAATAATAATAATAATAATAATAATAATAATAATAATAATATCTGATATGGCAGATGGCATCTCAAGGAATAAAACTGGCTTTTCCATTACAGTGATCTTGGGACAAATTGGCAACTCCCAGGGGATAAAGTTGGATCTCTTTCTCTTAAGAACATTAAGAAACTCCAAATCAAGGACTTAAATGTAATAAGCTAAAACTAGGTAAAAAACTCAAGAAAAACACTTTTTAATCTTAGAGTGAAAAATGCTTTCTAATCACGACTCAAAATCCAGAAGACTTAAAAGAAATGATTGCTAATTTTACTTAGAAAAGCAAAAATAAAAACTTCCTGTGGCAAAAAATTTCCACAGGAAGAGCCAACTGACAGATGTTACACAGGGAACACATACTTGCAATTTACATGACAGAAAAGAGGTGAATCTCATAGTACATTAAGAATTAGAGCGTCGGCCGGGCGCGGTGGCTCACGCTTGTAATCCCAGCACTTTGGGAGGCCGAGGCGGGCGGATCACGAGGTCAGGAGATCGAGACCACAGTGAAACCCCGTCTCTACTAAAAATACAAAAAAAAAAAATTAGCCGGGCGTGGTGGTGGGCGCCTGTAGTCCCAGCTACTCGGAGAGGCTGAGGCAGGAGAATGGCGTGAACCCAGGAGGCGGAGCTTGCAGTGAGCCGAGATTGCACCACTGCACTCCAGCCTGGGCGACAGAGTGAGACTCTGTCTCAAAAAAAAAAAAAAAAAAAAAAAAGAATTAGAGCATCTAGAAATTGATGGGAAAAAGACTAACAATTTATTTGAAAAACAGTCAAGGATATGGATAGACAGTTCACAGGAAAGGAACCATAATGGCTCAAACATACGAAAAGATGCTCAAGCTCATACTATTAAGAAGCTACATATTCAACTTACACTGAGATACCATTTTCCTCCTATTAGATTGGCAAAAATCCAAAAGTATGACCATACACTCTACTGGAGAGGCTATAGAGAACCAGGTGTTCTCTTGCTCTTAACAAAGTGCAAACTGCTATGACCCTTTGTGCAGGACATATTGTTTGTGCTTGTTACAACGCAGATACAACTATTCCAATTCTGAGAATTTATCCTGCCAGTAAACTTCCATATGTAGAAAATGACATATCTAAAGGGTTATGAGAGCAATATTTATGTTTTTTGTTTTTACTTTTTTAATTGAGACAGAGTCTCGCTCTGCCACCCAGGCTGGAGTGCAGTGGTGCAATCTCAGCTCACTGCAATCTCTGCCTCTGGGTTCAAGCAATTCTCCTGCCTCAGCCCCCCGAGTAGCTGGAACTACAGGCACACGCCACCATGCCTGGCTGATTTTTGTATTTTTAGTAGAGACAGGGTTTCACCATGTTGGCCAGGCTGGTCTTGAACTCCTAACCTCAAGTGATCTGCCTGCCTCAGCCTCCCAAAATGCTGAGATTACAGGTGTGAGCCACCACGCCCAGCCAACAGCAACATTTGTAATAGTAAACGAATGAGTCAGTCCAATGTCCATCTACAGAGTAATAAATTGTTATATTTACTTAGTGCATTTACATTTATAAAAGAAGCTGGAGAAGCTGTCTAGAAATGAGGACATGAAAAGATTTCCAAGACAGATTTTCAGGGAAAAAAAAAAAAAAAGCCAGGTGCAACACAGCAAATAGTACTTTTACTTAAATTAGGGGGTGGGGGAGGAAATACATAAAATCAACACATATATATGTATATATAAAAATATAGTCACAATTGTTTGTATTTACATAAAGCAAATGTGGAAGAATAGTACACAAGAAACTACTAAAAACAGTTACCTAGAAATGAGGAGGGGATAGATGAGGAACAAAGATAGAATCAAGACTTGTCACTGTCCATCTTTTTTAGGCTGTGTGAATTTTGAAATATAGGCATGCATTACCTATATTTAAAATGAAATTTTACCACATTACCACATTTAAAATGAAACAAAAGGCATTTGAGATTTCTAAAAATCTGAAATGTGGTAGAATTATCATACTTCCAAGAAGCGAATAACTAAAAAGGAATAAATATGTCAAAAGACGTGAGATAGAAAGCAACAGCTCAGCTTTGAGGGCCCAGCAAGCAAACGGAGTGGAGGTCACACACTCGCCTCTGCAAGGAAGGGGTTCAACACAGAGTGCCTGGGGGAGGTGTTGGGGGGGTGCAGGGGGGCAGGAAGAGGGCCACTCACCAGCTGCAGCCCCAGAGGCTCAGTACTGGGTGTATCAGAAACCACAAGAAGCCAAGCCAGGTGAGGACCCAAAACAAAACCAGGATGCTCTGAAAAAGAAACCTAAGACTAGGCCAGGCGCAGTGGCTCACGCCTGTAATCCCAGCACTTTGGGAGGCCAAGGAAGGCAGATCATTTGAGGCCAGGAGTTCAAGACCGGCCTGTCCAACATGGCAAAACCCCATCTCTACTAAAAAATACAAAAATTAGCCGGGCGTGGTGGCGGGCACCTGTAGTCACAGGTACTCGGGAGGCTGGGGCGGGAGAATCACTTGACCCAGGAGGCAGAGATTGCAGTGAGCCAAGATTGCACCACTGCACTCTAGCCTGGCTGACAGAGCGAGATTCCATCTCACAAACAAAACAAAAAAAAGCACAAAGATATTTCCCAGACCTGAAGATCACCGGCAGACACAGAGGTCCCCTGGATGCAGGTCTCAACACAAGCAATGAAAAAGACCCACAGGTAAGCACACACCATGAAATTTCAGAGCACCTGTGAAAAAGAACCTGAAAGCTTCCAGAGAAAAATATATCCTATCCTAGACAAAGGAACAGAAATCAAACTGGCCTGACCCATTCTCAACAGCAAAATCCTACTCCAGACCCCATTCCACATGGAGCAACATTGTTGATTTTCAATCAAGGACTTTATGTCCCACCAGGCTATCAATCAGGTGTGGGAATAAAGGCATTTCCTGACATGTAAGCACTCCGAAGTTCAAGCTCCCATCACCCTTTCCTAGGAAGCCACCAACGGTGTGCTTCACCTAAACGAGGGAGTTGACACTCATCTACAACACCCGACATGGCTTGGGGACTTGTTCATATCAGCAATCACTCATCTCAGCAGGGCAGAAGCTACTGACCCTGGAGCCAGGGTGGCCCAGGTTTAAAGCCTGGGCTCTGCCATTTAATGAGCAGTGCAAATTGTCTTCAGGGAAAAGATTGTACATGTTGGCACCGATGAGAGCAAGTGGCCCAGGTCTTACCTGGGGCTGTGCTGGCTGCAGACACTGCCCTGCCTCCCACCTCGCCAGTCCCCTCTTCCCCTTGGGCTCCTCTCCCTTTGCTTTCAGTATTAAACAGGCTCTTTCCTGGCAGGTGGTGGCACACTGTGTGTGCAAACACAGACTCAGGAGATCTCTGCAAGGGGAACCTCCCAGGAACTGTGTCCCTTCTGCTGCCAAACCACCACCCCCCAATTCGGGCATTCTGCTCTTTAATGCTCACCCCAGGAGGGGTCTGGATCTTGCTTTTGATAAGGCAGACGCCAATGCTTCTCACTCCTATGCTACTTCTAACTCCCTGCTGTGGTTTTACATCACTGCCCTTAATTTATGTTGGGGCCACCCTGTGAGTTTATAGATGGGGAGGCAGCACGTTCAGCACAGGAAATGACAAGGCCCAGGTTCCAGCTGTCCTTATTTTCACCATTCATGTGTGCACAGGGACTCATCCAGCCATAACGCTCTTAGTTAAAAAAAAAAAAAAAAAAATCTGAGTAACAAAGATGCCTCCCAAGATATAGATGGGCCTCAAGGGATTCCTGCTGAGCTATTTTCGGCCCAGAGAAGTGAGACAGGGGAAGTGGTGGGACAGAATGGTCTCAGCAGTTACAAAGGTGGCAAGCCCTCATCTGGAGCAGGACAGCTGTGGAAGAACAGGCTGGCACCGCACAGCAGCATAAGGCGGCCACTGTGAGCTGAAAGTGGCTTTGGTGGCCACCATAACCTTCACCGTGACCAGCCCAAACCCCACCGTCCAGCGCATCTCTGTCCACTCAGGCGGTCCCCAGCATGTAACTGCATCCTCATTTCTCTTTCTCCATGGGGGCCTGTTCCATCCATTCTCCGATGGCAGAAATCATGCCCTAAACCCCCTGGACTCCTAAGGCTCACCCCGATGACCCTCCACACTATCTGCACGGTGGAGACACTCAATTGCTGCAGCTACCAATAGGCTTCTCACCGTCATTGAGAGGCCCTGGTGGGGGAGAAGCAAACAATGACATAATCGAGAAAAATGATCCGTCGTGACACTCACTGAAAGCCCTCAAAGGGATGATTATGAACAATTGAGAAAATCTGGCCATTTGTTTCTGCCCTTCCCTTCATCCGCTGCTCTGAAATTCCCCAGAGGAATAAACATGAAACGTACCCCATAGAATAAAAGGATACCAAATCCGATAAGTAAGATTCCTCAGGCTGAATCGCAGATGAGAATGAATGTCACTCTCTAGGTTCCAATAATGATCTCCAATATTTAATATGGTTGAAAATTTGGGCAGTAACTAACCTCTGTTGGTTTATTGTTTTGGAGACAGGGTCTCGCTCTGTTGCACAGGCTGGAGTGCAGCGGTGCAATCATGTTTCACCATAGCCTCAGCCTCCTATCTCAGCCTCCTGAGTGACTAGGACTACAAGTGTAAGCCACAATGCCTAGATCATTTTTTTTTTCATTTTTTTGTGGAGACGGGGGTCTCACTTTGTTGCCTAGGCTGGTCTTGAACCCCTGGCCTCAAGTGATTCTTCCACCTCAGCCTCCCAAAGTGCTGGGATTACAGGCATGAGCTACTGCATCAGACCTAACTTTACATATTCCAACCTCCAATCTAACTCAACATCAACTCTATAGCTGGGACAAGGTCCCTTCTGCTCTCGCACATGCCCTGGTGTGCGGTGGGTGAGGGGTCGGATCTCACTAAGTGCCCCAGGGAGCTCAGCATCCAAGCAGCACCCCTTCCAGGGACATCTCGAGGCTGTGGCCACAGCTGCATTTGCAGAAAGGCAAGGCAAGGCTCACCTGTGTAATGCCCACCTTGCAGGTTGCCGTGGTGGTTGCAGACGGCGTACAGGTCGTACAGGAAGTCCAGCGGGTAACTGGTGGGCAGGCAGCCCGGCTGCTTCCAGGAAGGCCAGGGGCCCAGTCCTGCCTCGGGGCTGGTGCTTCTCTGGGCCACATGGGGAGCCATGTTGAGTCCAGAGAGTGGAAATTTCACCAGCGTGGAGAGCTTGTTTCTTCTCTCGCCCACCTGGCAGAACCTTTTGAGATGGATGATGAGGATGTCAGGCAGCGTCCACAAACTCAGCTTCACCATCCCCTGCTGCAGGACTTGGCAGTGGGGACACTTCCAGGCGTCGTCCTGGGCCAGCTGGAAAGGAAACCACCCAGACTGTGAGGCCCCCGCGGCATGTGGCCAACCCGCTAAAGGCAGCCAACCCCCTTCCCGGCCGGGGCATGGACCCCCAGGGGGGACCTGCTCCTCCTTGGTGTAGAACTGAAAACATTCGTCCAAGGTACAGCTGTGCTGCTGGTGCGCCTGCTGCTGCTGCCACACGCTGTCAGCATCCTGCGCTCGCTCCTCCTGGAGGCTCCCGAACAGGCTGCATGGAAAGGACACCCGCGGCGTTCAGGACTTTCCCGCTCCCAGACGGGTTTCGTCTATGTCTCTACTCACAGCAAACCCGCCGGAAGGCATTGGCCAGGCCGCGCTACCGTGCCCTGCCTATGGGTTCCTGGAGAGCTGCAGGCATCCTTCTGACTCAGCACTATTTTTACTGGAATTCTCTCTCCCCACCAGCTCCTACATGGCAGGTCCTTGGTTTATTCATCTTTGTTTTCCTCATCCTAGCACAGGGCCTGGCACCTAGAAGTTGATCAATAAATACTTGCTGGACTGAATGACGTCCTTTCTTAAAGTAAGGCTGATGCCCTCAGTGTTACAGAGGTAGCTAAGTATGGTGATGAGGAGCACGGACTCCAGCCAGAGGGTCTGGGTTCAAATCCCAGCTCTGCCAATGTACGAGCTGTGTGCCCTCCAGCAACTGCTTAACCTCTCTGTGCCTCAGTTTCCACCTCTGAGAAATGTGGATTACAGGAGTATCCACCCCAGACCACCCACACATAGGGTATAATGAAGATTAAATAAATCCCCTATACACACGTGTTCAGAGGAGTGACTGGCACGGGGTGAGTGGGTGGGTGCTACGTAACTGTCTACTGTGACTGCAGTTACTACTCCTGACATCACCCACCACCATCACCGTCACTCCATTCCTGTCACTGTTATTTACATACAGAAAATTCTCACTCAGACATCTCGCAGGAACAGGTTACACTGGCTCAAAGATGTGTGCACCCTGCCTGCAGCCGTGCTGGGGGAAGCTGCGTCCAGCGAAACCTGGGCCCAGACAGGCCCTGTCTCAGCTCTGCAGGAAGCAAATTCCCTTGAACTCACCGCTCCTTGACAGAGCTTTCCCACTCCACCGCCAGCTTGACATGTGGAGGGCCTCCTGGCTTCCTGAGATGCAAAACCCTGAAGAGAGAACAAGGGAGCCCATCAGAAGACACGGGGCCTCCTTCCCACAGCTCTGCAGGGCTCAGCAGTCTCCCCCGCAACCCGAGGACTGATGTTCCAAACAGAAATACCCAAAACTGCCTGTAAGCCAAGGTCAGCCATCCTCGGAGGCTGCTAAGTCTGCTGAAGGCTCCGTCTCAGACCTTCAGACCTACCTCATAGTGCCCTCCCCTCATTCCCATGGGAGCTTGTGAGCTCTGTAGATTTGGGGTTACTTTGAGGAAATAGATCAGCTGTTCCACTGCAGCCCCAGCTACCTTCTCAATGTCTATAGGGCACTTCCACTTGACCATCCTACACAAATACCCAATACTGATGATGCCCAAAGAGAGCTGCTACCTTTCCCCCCACTGCAATGCAGAAGGAGCACCCTTAAGCCCCCCTCCACAACCTAAGAAGTCTTCTCCTTCCACACCCTCCAGTGCATAGAAAATCCCAGTGCCTGTCAACCTGTAGCTCTTTCCAAGTACTTGGGCCCAGCCCATTTCAGAAAAGGTGGATCAGCCTCAATACAGAAGAGATGGTAAGAGAGCAAAGTGGAGGACATGAGGTTTTATCCTGAAATCAATAGGAAGAGATACAAGTGATGGCAATGTCTGCACCCAAAGGAGTGTTTCAAATGTGTTGCAAGAAAAGGGGGGATGTCAGATGAGTCCCAAGCTATCACTAAGATGATCTGATAAAAGGTTTTGAGCTCATGGAAGGCACAAAGTCCTGTGGCTGAGCACGGACAGGTCTGAGCTGGAGTTGTGGCACCTTCCTGCGTGAGCCAGGAGGGAGCGAGGAACAAGGCGTGTCTGGGAGAAGTTCTCCCAGCCCAGCGAGCTCTGATGCATTGGGAAAAACACTGATTGCCCCTCATTTTCCTGTAGATGGGGAGAACCATGCTGTGGGGATGTTGCTACCACCTCGTCCTCACTCCTTCCAAAGGAGGAGAAGCGCCTTATCTGATGGGTGGGATTGTAGAAGAAGGTGGGCTCTACCTCCTGTCATTAGGCCTACCTATGTCCTACAAGCTAGCCACCTGCCATTCTCCCCCATCTGTGCCTTTGCATTTCCTAGAAGCAGCTCTGCCTTGCAGGTGGAAGACTGGAAGTATGTGACAAATATTCCATTCAGAGGAGACAAACTGAGGACCCCCAGATCTGAGCTTCTTTCTTTAGGTCCCCCAAATTCTCCATTTCCACAATGAAGGAGACCTGCCATTGGGGAGATCTGCCTTGGCAGAGGTCCGCGGGTGCATAATTTAATTCTGGGGAAACACATCTGAAAGCCCAAATTGGACTCACATCTAAGCTGCATCCTTAAATCAGTCTTACGAATAAACCTAAAATTTACATCTCTTTCTGCCTCAATCCACAGTCTACTTTTCAACTGGAATTTAAACATGGAAGTGGAAAAGGAAAACTGGTACCTTCATGCTCCAAGTTTATTGTACAAAACTCAGTTTATTGTACAAAACTCCTTAGGTCCCAGAAAGAAAGAGGTGTGGCCGTCACCCAACTTCCCTCTTTACATGGAACTCAGATTGTCACTAGAGGGTGAGATTATCTGCCCCGACCACAGCTCTGATACAAAAAGAAAGAGGGCCTTATTCAATGTTTATGGAGCCATGCTACTCTAAGAAATGTACACACCTAACAATCCCCACCTTTAAGGGGCTGATAGGCTAATGGGAGGAGGACACAAAGAGATCATTCTAATGCACTCAGGTGTCTGGGGACACACACGCCAGGCTGCTCTGGAGGACAGATGGGCAGGACTCGGCCAGAGGAATGACTGAGACCTCAAAAGCAAATGCAACATAAACAAACATTGAAAAATGGGACTTAATTAAACTAAAGAGGTCTGCACAGCAAAAGAAGCTATCAACAGAATAAAGAGGCAGCCTACAGGATGGGAGAAAATTTTTGCAAACTATGCATCTGAAAAAGGACTTATATCCAGAATATATAAGGAACTTAAGTCAACAAAAACAAATAATCCTATTAAAAAGTGGGCAAAGGACATGAAAGACACCTCTCCAAAGAAGACATACAAGTGGCCAACGAACATATTAAAAACTGTTCCACAGCACTAATCATCGGGGAAATGCAAATTAAAGCCACAATGAAATACCGTCTCACATCAGTCAGATGGCTATTATTAAAAGGTCAGAAAATAACAGATATTGGCAAGGATGCAGAGAAAAGAGAATGCTTAGACACTGTTGGTTGGAATGTAAATTAGTTCAACTCCTATGGAAAAATGTATGATGATTTCTCAAAGAACTAGAAATAGAACTACCATTCAACTCAGCAATTCTGCTCCTGGGTATCAACCCAAAGGAAAATAAATCATTGTATCAAAAAGACACCTGCACTCACACGTTTATCAGCACTAGTCATAATGGTAAGGCCATGGAGTCAACCCGGGTATCCATCAATGGTGGACTGGATAAAGAAAATGTGGTACCTGTACACCATAGAACACTACACAGCCAAAAAAAAAAAAAAAATGAATTCCTGTTTTTTGCAGCAACATGGATGAAAATGGAGGCCATTATCCTAAGTGAATGAATGCAGAAACAGAAAATCAAATACCACATGTTCTCATTTATAAGTGAGAGCTAAACCATGGGTACACATGGACATAAAGACAGGAACAATAGACATTGAGCACTGCAAAATGGGGGAGGGAAGAAGGGAGACAGGGTTGAAAAACTATTTATTGAGTACTATGCTCACTATTTGAGTGATGGGTTCTATAGAACGCAAACCCCAGCATTACATAATATATCCATGTAAAAACCTGCACATGTACCCATGGATCTTAAAAAAAAAAAAAAGTATGTAAGTGAGAAGACAACATTCACCCAAGAAAGTTATAGAAAAATAAATGAATAATAAACAAAACTTTAAGAAATTTTTATCTTTATTTTTATTTTATTTATTTATTTTTGAGACAGAGTCTTGCTCTGTTGCCCAGGCTGGAGTGCAGTGGAACACTCTCAGCTCACTGCAAGCTCCGCATCCTGGATTCAAGCGATTCTCCTGCCTCAGCCTCCCAAGTAGCTGGGATTACAGGTGTGTGCCACCATGCCTAGCTAATTTTTGTATTTTCAGTAGAAATGAGGTTTCACTATGTTGGTCAGGCTGGGCCTGAACTTTTGGCCTCAGGTGATCCACCCACCTCGGCCTCCCGAAGTGCTGGGATTACAGGCGTGAGCCACCGTGCCTGGCCCAAAAATTTAATGAATTTTTTTAAAAAGTCAGCCAGGGGAACCAGAGAGGAAAAGGACACACAGGTGGAGGGCTCGGCAGTAGAGGGCAGGCTGTGTGCCCTCTACTGGAAAGTCCCAGCGCAGTGAGGGACAGGCCACATGGAGAGGCAGGGCCTTGTAGGCCACCTTCACACGTGTGGACTTTATCCCGTGGGCACTGGGAGGCCACCCAGTGGTTTATAACACGTAGGAGATTAGAAGGGATCAGGGATGATGCCAGGTTCCTAGCTTGAGGTCCTGAGTAGATGGTGGTGTCACCATTTAGACACAAAGGTGGGAAATGAAAAGCTTTAAGCAAGAAGAGTTCAGACTGGCAAGTGTTTAGTTACCAGTGTCTATGAGGCATTTAAGTAAGACAGGCAGGTCTGCAATCCAGAGAAAAATCTGGGCAGGAGATATGAATCTGGGAGACTTTGGCCTAAAGGCGGCAGACGGAGCCAAGAGTAAGATCACCCAGGGATGGGGCCAGCCATGGTGGTTCACACCTGTAATCCCAGCACTTTGGGAGGCAGAGGCGGGCAGATTGCCTGAGCTCAGGAGTTCATGACCAGCCTGGGCAACATGGTGAAACCCCATCTATACTAAAATACAAAAAATTAGCCAGGGGTGGCAGCGTGCACCTATAGTCCCAGCTGCTCGGGAGGCTGAGGCAGGAGAATTTCTTGAACCCGGGAGGCGGAGGTTGCAGTGAGCCAAGATCGTGCCACTGCACTCCAGCCTGGGTGACAGAGTGAGACTCTGTCTAAAACAAAACAAAACAAAACAAAACAAACACCCATAAATGGAACCCAGAGGCCAGGGGTGGAATGCTGAGACGCAATAATATTTGAGCATCCCAGAGAGGGAGAGGAAGGTTTCAAGCAGACAAAAAAAATTCTAGGAGATATATTTCTAGGTGGTGTATACATACAATGGAATATTATTCAGCCTTCAAAAGGAAGGAAATTCTAATGTGTGCTACAACATGGGTGAACCTTGAAAACATGGTGCTTAGTGAATTAAGCCAAACACAGAAGGATAAACACTATGATTCCTGTTACCTAAGGCATCTACAGTTGTCAAATTCACAGTGACAGACAGTGGAGTGGTGGTTTCCAGAGACTGAGGAAGAAGAAGGGGAGGGATGTTGTGTGATGGGTACAGAGTTTCCATTTTGCAAGATGAAAGACTTTTGGAGATGAATGGCGGCAATGGATGTATAACAAGGTGAATGTAACAATTCCACTGAACTGTACACTTTCAAGTGGTTAAAATGTAATTTTGGCCCTGTGCGGTGGCTCATGCCTGTAATCCCAGAACTTTGGGAGGCTGAGGCGTGTGGATCATGAGGTCAGGAGATCAAGCCCATCCTGGCTACCACGGTGAAACCCCGTCTCTACTAAAAATACAAAAAATTAGATGGGCGTGGTGGCACACACCTGTAGTCCCAGCTACTTGGAAGGCTGAGGCAGAAGAATCGCTTGAACCCAGGAGGCGGAGGTTGCAGTGAGCCAAGATTGCGCCATTGCATTCCAGCCTAGGTGACAGAGTGAGACTCCATCTCAAAAAAAAAGTAATTTTACGTTCTGTGTATTTTATCAAAAAGAAAAAAAGAATTTCCTATAGAACAAGGAGATGCTGGGATAGGCATGGAAGAGGCAGGGCAAGGGCTAAATGGGGAGCCCTGTGAAAGAGGTAAGGTCACATCAGATGCCAGAGAGAGCTGTACCAGGAGGGCTGGGACTGGCATTGTGGGGTGGGGTGGGGATGGGAGTGGGGTGAACAGGGGCCAGACTGAGGTAAGATGTCCAGTGAATGGAAGGTGTGGGCCAGGAGGGGTGTGACCTCAAGAGAATATGCTTTAGGATGGTCAGCTTACTGTAGAACTCTACTCAATTCTAGTACTTCTCAAACTACCTATGGTAAATAGTACGGTTTGTTTGATGGTTTGTTTCCAAACCACTGCAGACCAATACTTTTATAAAAAGAAATAATAGGCCAGGTGCAGTGGCTCACACCTGTAATCCCAACACTTTGGGAGGCAGAGGCAGGTGGATCACTTGAGGTCAGTAGTTCGAGACCAGCCTGACCAACATGATGAAACCCTGTCTCTACTAAAAATACAAAAATTAGCCAGGTGTGGTGACGCGTGCCTATAATCCCAGCTACTTGGGAGGCTGAGGCAGGAAAATCGCTCAAACCCAGAAGGTGGAGGCTGCAGGGAGCCGAGATTGCACCACTGCACTTGAGCCTGGAAGACAAAGCGAGACTCTGTCTCAAAAATAAATAAATAAATAAATAAACAAATAAATAATTTTAAAAAGTGGGGGGGTGAGGAAAGACATATAAAATATAAGTTCCATTTTTAAAAGAAATTATCATATCCATCATATTACAGATTGCTCTGTCATACTGCTTTAACACTCGTAAGTGCTTCCTCTCAAGTTCTTGTCATGGGCTGGTGACAATCAGCTCATAGGCTGGCAGTTTACAGAACTACTTTGGGTTATCTCCAAGACTGAGTGTGGGAAGGGGGTTCCTCTTCCTGGGGCTCCCTCTCCCTGGGAGACCCAAGCAGGCCCTTGATGATCCTTCTCCTGCCTCCCTAACTCTGTAAAGCAAAAGCATCTGCCAGCCAAGCAGGATGTGGATGGGGTGTAGGTCACAGAACCTTCTGGCTCACCCGCTACCCTGGTTCCTGGTCTCTTTACAAGGGGAGAGGCCCATCTCAGTCAGGTTGAATTTGGCTGACCAAGTCAGGAAATCAGAGGACCTTACTGAGAACCTGGGGGTCTCTGGGAAAATAAAGAGAAGTGCCAGACAGTTCATTTATAGAGCAGAACTGCCCCATAGATGTTGCAATGACCTGGGGATTGTTTTGCAAGGCCACACGCACCAGAAGGCTATCAAGGTAGCTACCAGAGACACAGCCACACTGGCTTTAAGCCTCAGACACACAGTCCACAATCTCATAGTTTAGGACCAATGAATCAGCTGTAGAATCTTCACGTACCCTAGGGAGATATTCCTCTTGAATTCAGGAGCATGACCTAATTGAACGAATTTGGTGTTTTGTTTTTGTTTTTGTTTTTTGAGATGGAGTGTTGCTCTGTCGCCCAGGCTGGAGTGCAGTGGTGCGATCTCGGCTCACTGCAACCTCCACCTCCCTGGTTCAAGCAATTCCCCTGCCTCAGCCTCCCAAGTAGCTAGGATTATAGGTGCGTGCTACCACGCCGGGCTAATTTTTTTGTATTTTTAGTAGAGATGGGGTTTCACCACGTTGGTCAGACTGGTCTCAAAATCCTGACCCCAGGCAATCCACCCACCTCAGCCTCCAAAAGTGCTGGGATTACAGGCGTGAACCACCATGCCCGGCCGAATTTGGGTTTTAGTTAGATCAATCTGGGTTCAAATTTGGGCTTGCCTATTAACCAGCTGTTTAAGTGTGATCAAGTTAACTAACCTCTGAGAACATTGGTGTCCCCCCCATCTTTGAAGTGGACATAACAGTGCCTCTCTAGACATAAGGGTTCAAAGCACAGAATCTGCCCAATGATCTAACATAGTGCCTGGTACTGGAGAGGTAAGTGATCAAGAATAACGAATACTATGAGCAATCTCATTGACATATACCCTCAAAGGACTCTGGTCAAATAAGAAAGGGTTCATTAACTTACTGAACCTGGACCTTCCCCCTTACCTGTCAACTGCCCAGTGACAGAGGGGCCGACTGTCCTTCGGAGACAAATAGCTGCAGGCCACAGAGAGTCCTACGACACGGATGGAGAACAGAGACCCCAGGTTCTGCGAAGACAAAAACAGACATGGGTCATTATGTAGCCCCTATATTGATTTAAATTAGACTCTAAAGTGGCGCCTACATTAAAAAATATAATCATTATTTTCCATAGTGTATTTTGAATATTCCCATAATAATTAGAATTCAAAATTAAGAGACAAAAACTTCACTTTTTTCAAAGATTCACACTATGTCTTGTAATGCAGTGATCTAATACTGTGTTTAATAACATTAAATCTTCCCCCCAAAAATGAACACAGTGTGTTTAAATAGCAAATGCTTAACTGGAGCAGATACTGGTACATTTAATGGAACATTAATCAATCATGTTAATTAATTTTTAATAGGTAACTTAACCTACTTTATTAAGATGAAAATCATCCCCACAATGAGACAATTTTCTAAAAGCCAGTTCATGTATATTCTACAGGCAGAGTAAATATTTATACATTTTAAAATAAGCCACATAAAGAGATAACACCTTAGTTATTATTCTAAGATATGTGTTTATTATATGCTAACTTTTCTTAAATTGAAATGAGGCTTACAATGACCTATTTAATGGAAGATGCCTCTTAGAAATTCAATGGAATGAACAACTCAATTGAAAAATGGGCAAACATTTGAGTAGATATTTCTCCAAAGATGTACAGATGGCCAAGAAGCCCATGAAAAGATCAGCAACATCATTAGTCATTAGAGAAATGCAAATCAAGACCACGTTGAGGTACCACTTCACACCCACTGGGATGGCTATAATTAAATTTTTTTTTGAGGCAACAAAGTCTCACTCTGTCGCCCAGGCTGGAGTGCAGTGGCACAATCTCGGCTCACTACAACCTCCACCTCCCGAGTTCAAGTGATTCTCCTGCCTCAGCCTCCTGAGTAGCTGGAATTACAGGCACCTGCCATCACACCTGGCTAATTTTTCTATTTTTAGTAGAGATGGGGTTTCACCATGTTGGCCAGGCTGCTCTTGAACTCCTGACCTCATGTGATCTGCCCACCTCGGCCTCCCAAAGTGCTGGGATTACAGGCATGAGCCACCGTGCCCAGCCTACAATTAAATATTTTTTATTTTTTATTTACTTACTTATTTATTTATTTTGAGATGGAATCTCGCTCTGTCGCCCAGGTTGGAGTGCAGTGGCGCAATCTCGGCTCACTGCAAGCTCCACCTCCCGGGTTCACGCCATTCTCTGCCTCAGCCTCCCGAGTAGCTGGGACTACAGGCGCCCACCACCACGCCCGGCTAATTATTTTTGTATTTTTAGTAAAGATGGGGTTTTACCATGTTAGCCAGGATGGTCTCGATCTCCTGACCTCGTGATCCACCCGCCTCGGCCTCCCAAAGTGCTGGGATTACAGGCGTGAGCCACCGCACCTGGCCTAATTTTTTTTTTTTTTAATAGAAAATAACAAGCATTGGCAAGAATTTGGAGAAACTGGAACACTTATGCATTGCTGGTGGGAATGTAAAATGGTACAGCTACTGTAGAAAACAGTTCAGCAGTTTCTCAAAAGGTTAAATGTTGAACTACCATATAACCTTTAATTCTCTTAGGTGTATATCTAACAGTCGAGAGGAGGGGCTGGAACAGATATTTATA
Source organism: Nomascus leucogenys (assembly GCF_006542625.1). NCBI lineage: Eukaryota > Metazoa > Chordata > Mammalia > Primates > Hylobatidae > Nomascus > Nomascus leucogenys. The sequence continues at coordinate 68,151,712 of NC_044399.1, forward strand.
CACCAATGTTCACGGCAGCATGATTTACAAGTCAAAAGAAAGGAACAACCTAAGTGTCCACCAACAATGGATAAACAAATTGTGGGATATATACACAACAGAATATTATTTAGCCTTAAAAATGAAGGCAGCCCAGTGCGGTGGCTCACGCCTGTAATCCCAGCACTTTGGGAGGCTGAGGCAGGTGGATCACCTGAAGTCAGGAGTTCGAGATCAGCCTGACCAACATGGAGAAGCCCCGTCACTACTAAAAATACAAAAAAATTGGCTGGGTGTGGTGGCGGGCACCTGTAATCCCAGCTACTCGGGAGGCTGAGGCAGGAGAATCACTTGAATCTGGGAGGTGGAGGTTGCAGTGAGCTGAGATCACGCCATTGCACTCCAGCCTGGGCAACAAGAGTGAAACTCCATCTCAAAAAAGAAAAAAAAAATGAAGGAAATTCTGAGATATGCTACAACATAGATGACCCTTGAAAACATGACATTTAGTGAAATAAGCCAGATGTAAAAAAGATAAATATTATATTATTCTAGTTATATAAGGCACCTAAAATAGGAAAATTCATACAGATAGAAAGTAGAATGGTAGTTACAAGGAGCTAGGAGACGAGAAAATGGGGAATCCCTGTTTAATAGGTATAGTTTGTTTGTCTGTTTATTTTTTTGAGACAGTCTTGCTCTGTCACCCAGGCCGGAGTGCAGTGGTACGATCTCGGCTCACTACAAACTCCTCCTCCCCAGTTCAAGCGATTCTCCTGCCTCAGCCTCCCGGGTAGCTGGGATTACAGGCGCCCACCACCACACCTGGCTAATTTTTGTATTTTTAGTAGAGATGGGGTTTCACCATGTTGGCCAGGTTGGTCTTGAGCTCCTGACCTCAGGTGATCTGCCTGCCTCGGCCTCCCAAAGTGCTGGGAGTACAGGCGTGAGCCACCACATCTGGCCAACATTTTAGTTTTTTAATAGGTATAAAGTTTTTGTTTCAATCAGTATAGTGTTTAATAAAGTTTTTGTTGATGATGAAAAAATCGGGAGTATACATAGTAGTGATGGTGATACAACATTGTAAATGTAATTAATATACACTTATGAGTGGTTAAAATAAATACATGTATATATCTTTTACCAAAATTTTTTTAAAAAATCAATGGGGTCTTCATTCAAATAAAAGAAATAGGTGCTTAAATTTGTCACTGATGATCTTGACAACCAGAAATAAAATAAAATTTTCTTCCAAACTCTGACAAAGGTAAAAAGGCAGACATGTTTTCGTAAAAACCATGGAGGAAATATAGGTTGAATTATGAGAGGAAAACAAGAGAAAAGCATCATAATTCCAGGAATGAGGAATGACACATGGTAGGACAGAAAGACCCGAAACAGATGCAGAGAGCTGTGAGCTGACCCCTGTGGCTGTGGGAGCTGATGTGTGCAGGCAGCATCGGCCACAAGGCTGGCGGGTGAACTGGAACTGGGCTGCAGGGCGTCTTGAGTGTGAAGGGCAGGGAGATCATATGTCTAGCCAGACTCTAACCACGTTCCAGTTCATCTACGGCTTCAACAAAGAGGAAATCAACATCTGGAAGTAAGATGACTTCAGGGGCTTTGATTGAGGGTTGGCCACAGAAGGGTATTCTCCCTAAGGAGAATGTTAACTTAAATCTGGGGGAGAAAACTCTTTTTCCTCCACCCCTAATGGAGCCTTGTCGTTTGGACAGCAAAAGTCAGCCATCATCACGGCACCAACATCTGCACAGAGGCAGCCTACTCTGCCTGCACACGAATAGTGCTGGCCTCACACACCCCCATTTACAAAATACCATAAAAATGTTTGGGTAGCCAGGCATGGTGGCTCATGCCTGTAATCCCAGCACTTTGGGAGTCCAACGTGGGAGGACTTATTGAGGCCAGGAGTTCAAGACCAACCTGGGCAACACAGTGAGACCCTATCCCTGCAAAAAATTTAAAATAATTAACCAGGCATGATGGCAGGGGCTTGTAGTCCCAGCTACTTGGAAGGATGAGGTGGGAGGATCACTTGAGCCCAGGAGTTCAAGGCTGCAGTGAGCTATGATCACACCACCACACTCCAGCCTGGCCAACAGAGTGGGACTCTATCTCTTTAAAAAAAAAATTGGCAATGATAGCTCGTATTTTTTTCATAATACATGCAAATTAATCCTATCCAGTAAACTGGTCATTTTTATAAGAAACTTTCCTGTTCTCAATTCTTGGCTAGGGAAGTTCATGTCCAAACCTTCAATACAATATGTTTAATCTCTTCAGTTCAATGTTGAGACTCCTGAATATATTCTCTTCAAATGACTATATTTGAGCCAGTATTTAATATAGTATTAAATTATGGGTTAAATGGGTGGGCTAGCCTGGAAGCCTCACAACCATCTAGAACACATTACTCCTACAGAAAATCATGTCTGACCATACATTTACCCGTGAATCTGTGGAAAAGCATCTGTGGCTGAGTCAAAGGTTGCCTGTATTAGGATTTTGCTGGCCCCATTGATTGCTTGATCCATTTCTAAAATTGAAATTGGGCTGGGCACAGTGGCTCACACCTATAATCCCAACACTTTGGGAAGCTGAGGCAGATGGATCAACTGAGCCTGGGAGTTCAAGATCACCCTAGGCAAAATGGTGAAACTGTCTCTAACAAACAAACAAAAAAAGTTAGCTGGGTGCGGTACCATACACCTGTAGTCCCAGCTACTCAGGAGGCGGAGGTGGGAGGATCACTTGAGCCTGGGAGGTCAAAGATGCAGTGAGCCATTACCACACCACTGCACTCCAGCCTGGGTGTCAGAGTGAGACCCTGTCTCAAAAATAAAATAAAGCTGAAATGACTGCAAAGGTATGGAGGCAAAAGTACAGGTGTGGCTGGGTGCGGTGGCTCAAGCCTGTAATCCCAGCACTTTGGGAGGCTGAGGTGGGAGGATCACGAGGCCAAGAGATTGAGACCATCCTGGCCAACATGGTGAAACCCCGTGTCTACTAAATATACAAAAATTAGCGGGGTGTGGTGGTGCTCGCCTGTAGTCCCAGCTACTTGGGAGGCTGAGGCAGGAGAATCACTTGAACCCGGGAGGTGGAGGTTGCAGTGAGCCAAGATCACGCCACTGCACTCCAGCCTGGCGACAGAGCGAGACTCCATCTCAAAAAAACAACAACAACAACAACAAATAAACAAAAAAAAAAAAAACAGGACAAGTGTGTGAGCAGGTAAGAGTAAGGACAGCTGAGTTAAATGCTCACATGAAAATAGTTTCATCCGCCCGGGCGCGGTGGCTCACGCCTGTAATCCCAGCACTCTGGGAGGCCAAGGCCGGCGGATCACGAGGTCAGGAGATCGAGACCATCCTGGCTAACACAGTGAAACCCCGTCTCTACTAAAAAATACAAAAAAGTTAGCCAGGCGTAGTGGCAGGCGCCTATGGTCCCAGCTACTTGGGAGGCTGAGGCAGGAGAATGACGTGAACCCGGGAGGCGGAGCTTGCAGTGAGCTGAGATCGCGCCACTGCACTCTGGCCTGGGCGACAGAGCGAGACTCCATCTCAAAAAAAAAAAAAAAAGTAAAACATAGTTTCATCCATTGCGATAATCAGTAGCTCAGGGTTTGGGAGAAGGCAAAACTCTCACCAGATAGACTGACCTACTTGCAGTGGAGTTTCTAATTTGGGCACTTTGGCAGATCTGATCTACAGTACATTGAACAAAATCCTTTAGAGATAAAAGTTGGGACAAATGTAGTGAAGGTTTTTAACAAAGTGTTATTTGGTATAAATCCTAAATCAAACATATGTTTTTTGCTGAGCAGGAAGGAACATGAATTATGAGGAATTATCTCTAAGATGTGTGTGCCCCAAATAAAAAGCTTTTACGATGGGAATATTTAGGGGACAATAGGAATCTGATACAACTGACCTGTCCCTAAAAATTTCAACATCTTCTGTGTCAAGCAACCATCAGAATAGTTTCTGATATTATAGGAGCTAAAAATAAAAAAATCAATAGTTTTTAAACATATTGTTTTTGTTTGGAAACTATCAATCTGAGAATAAATAAATAAGGCAAATGTTGTTTTCCTTTGAGTTATCTTAGTTTTTAAAAAACTGGACAAAATTATTTTAACATCTAGATTTCATATTTGGACATAATCATCCACTTTAATTTTCCACAGAAATTGTATCTCAAGTCCCTTGAAATTGTTGATTTAAACATAAAGTCACAATTTACTACAATCTGCTATCTTCTAGGAAAAACTACGGTAAGCCCTAAACATACAAAATTGGGAATAATAATGTAAATGCTTAGGGAGTGATGGAAAATGTGAAAAAAAAAATTTCGTTTTAATATAAATGCCATTTTCCCAATGGTGTTTTGAAAGATTTAATAAGAAAAAGCTCTGTCCATCAAAGGTATTTTGTAATGGCACAAAAGTAAAACACTACAGACTATAAGATGGTTACTTCCTTGCACATAAATCTAAGTCATTTTATAAAACAGTATGAGCACTCTTTAACAGCAAATTCTCCTCTCCTGAGCTACCCTAAATTCCACCCCTCCCAATACATACACCCACACACACACATGCACATGCACGCACATGTGCACACACACACACACGCACACACACGCACACCACTGACCTGTACAGGGGCCTCACTCTTCATAAGATGGCGGACCTTGCTGAGGATAGACTGCTGGAGCTGGGCCCAGGAAACAGCTCTGTCTTCCCTTATCAGGAAAGGCGGCCCAAACCTGAAAATCCAAGGAAATCGGGTTATCCCAGCAAAGGAAAAACCAGCAACATCCACCAGTCATGAGTGGTTGTTCTAACCCTGGCTTCCTCTGAATAGAATAAGTGACAAGAGCCAAGCACAAAAACTCAACAGCAAAAAAAACAAAGAATCCCATTTAAAAATGGGCAAAGGGTCTGAACAGACATTTCTCAAAAAGATACACGTAGCCAACAGGCATATGAAAAAATGCCCAACGTCACTAATTATCAGGGAAATGCAAGTCAAAACCCCAATGAGACATCATCTTATCCCAGTTAGGATGGCTATTATCAAAAAGACAAGAAATAACAAACGCTGGTGAGGATATGGAGAAAAGGGAACTCTTATACACTCTTGGTGGGAATGGAGACACCGTGGAGAACAGCATGGAGGTTCTTCAAAAAACTAAAAATAGAACCACCATGTGACCCAGCCATCCCACTACTGGGTATTTATCCAAAGGAAAGATCATCATGTCAAAGAGATCTCTGCACTCCTGTGTTTATTGCAGGGCTATTCACAATAGCCAAGATTCCAAATCAACCTAAGTGTACATCAGTAGATGAACGGAAAAGAAATGAAAAAGAAAATGTAGTCTATATACACAGTGGAATACTATGCACCCATAAAAAAGGAATGAAATCCTGTTGTTTGTGGCAAGATGGATGAGGCTGGAGGACATTATGTTAAGTGAAATCAGTCAGGCACAGAAGGATAAATACTGCCTGTATTCCCTCATGTGGAATCTAAAAAAGTTAATGTCACAGATGTAGAGTAGAATAGTAGTTCTGCTAGAGGCTGGGAGGGGCTGGTGGGGGATAGGAAAAGGTTAGGTAATGAATAAAAATTATAGCTAGATAGGATAACAAGCTCTACTGTTTTATAGCAGTATAGAGTGACTATTGTTAACAATAATTTATTGTATGTTTTCAATAGCTAGAGGATAGGATTTTGAGTCTTCCCAACACAAAGAAATGATAAATGTTTGAGGTGATGGTTATGCCAATTACCCTGATTTGATCATTACACACTATATACATGTATCAAAATATCACTCTGTACCCCATAAATATGTACAATTATGTGTCGATTAAAAATAACGTAAATGCTTTTTAAAGCCAAACACAACACAAAATTGCCAATCAGAGAACCTTGCAACAAATGGAGACACTGCAGTGTAAACAGAGGCCCAGTAACACAAAGCCAGGTAGATGCTGCTGTGTAAACAGATTACTCCAAATGACCAGCTAGCTGGCAAAGTTTCTTCCTCACAGCAGGGAATAGAGTAAGAGAAGCTTGGAGCCAGGGGAAGGCAAGGCAGAGACATAAATCCAGATGACACAACTTTGGTTTGGGGTATCAGGAGTATTCTCATCACTGGGGATGGTATCCATGTCCCAACATAGTAAGCGCACAGCAGTGAGCTCACGGTGTGCAGAATGCTGGGTGAGCTTGTGCCTGTGGGCCCTAACTCTGCCGTGGGTACTCCTGGACAAATCACTAGCCACTCACTGCTTCCTGGCCTCGCTGCAGCCTGTGTGAAGACCCAATGAGGTAAGAATGTGAAACTGTTGAATAAAATTGGCTAAAGTAGAACACAAATATGAGGTGATCTGTCTGGACAGGCAAGGGCACTGTGTGTCCATTGTTGTATGGACAGATCAGTTTACTTAATCCATCCTGTACTGTGAGGCATTCCAAGTTTTTATTTAAACAATGCTTGCTTATCACAGGAACTTGATATAACCTTGGACATAACCTTTGAGTGCACAATTATTCCCTTAGGGTGAAGTTCCAGAAGTAGAAAGGCAAGACGAAAGCTCTTTCTTCCCAAACTGTCCTCCAAAAAGCCATACCAATTTACCTGATTCCCCGGACTCTGGCCCAGAATGAGTAATATCAATTTCTAAAAATCATTTAACAATCTAAGAGGTTAAGAATAGTATCTTGCTATTGCAACCAGAATTTCTCCCACTACAAATTATGCTGATTTTTTTTTTTTTTTTTTTGAGATGGAGTTTCACTCTTGTTGCCCAGGCTGGAGTGCAATGGTGCAATCTCGGCTCACCGCAACCTCCGCCTCCCGGATTCAAGCAATTCTCCTGCCTCAGCCTCCCGAGTAGCTGGGATTACACACATGAGCCACCACGCCCAGCTACTTTTGTATTTTTAGTAGGGATGAGGTTTCTCCATGTTGGTCAGGCTGATCTCGAACTCCTAACCTCAGGTGATCCACCTGCCTCAGCCTCTCAAAGTGCTGGGATTACAGGCGTGAGCCACCGTGCCAGGCTGATGTTGAATATTTTAACCTATGCTTGTATTTCTTCTGTGAACTAATGTTCATCTCTGTGGTTCATTTCACCAAGGGTATTTATCTCCTTAATTTTCAAGAGCTGGAAAATTTGAGGATGGACATAAATCCTTCGCCTCTCACATGGCATAAATATCTTACCTCATTTGCCCTTTGCCTTTCAAATTTGCTTTTAGTTTAAATTTTTAAATATATTTAAAACATCAGCCTTTTCCTTTACAGCCTCCTGACTTTGATGTTAAACTAGCCCCTATCCCTACATAAATATTCTCCCATGTTGTCTTTAAGTTATTTTTTTATTTTATTTTTTATTTTATTTTATTTTATTTTTTTTGAGACAGAGTCTTGCCCTGTTGCCCAGGCTGGAGTGCAGTGGTGCGATCTCGGCCGACTGCAACCTCTGCCTCCTGGGTTCAAGCAATTCTCCTGCCACAGCCTCCCGAGTAGCTGGAACTGCAGGTGCGTGCCACCACACCCAGATGGTTTTTTGTACTTTTAGTAGAGATGGGGTTTCACCGCGTTAGCCAGGATGGTCTCGAACTCCTGACCTCATGATCCACCCACCTCAGCCGTTTTTAAGTTATTTCATGGCCTCCTTTTCTATAGTTACCTCTCTAGTCAAGCTGAAATTTATACATGTGAATTCATAGCAGGAGTAAAAAGTTGACTATTTAAAATAAAAAGAAACAAAGAAATCAATTAGCCCAGCCTTACTTTTTTTTTTTTTTTTTTTTTTTTTTTTTTTTTTTTTTTTTTTTGAGACGGAGTCTCGCTCTGTCGCCCAGGCTGGAGTGCAGTGGCGCAGTCTCGGCTCACTGCAAGCTCCGCTTCCCGGGTTCACGCCATTCTCCTGCCTCAGCCTCTCCGAGTAGCTGGGACTACAGAAGCCCGCCACGACGCCCGGCTAATTTTTTTGTATTTTTAGTAGAGACGGGGTTTCACTGTGGTCTCGATCTCCTGACCTCGTGATCCGCCCGCCTCGGCCTCCCAAAGTGCTGGGATTACAAGCGTGAGCCACCGCGCCCGGCTCCAGCCTTACTTTTGAATAATTCACTCGCTCTCTAGTAATATGAAATATACCATAATTCTGAAATTACTAAAATATTGTAATACAGGCAGAAGAATATGCAATTAAACAAAATATCTGTATTTATTACATGATAAAAATGATGTATTTCATACTACTAAGAGTTAATGAATTATTCAATAAGTAAGACTGGGCTAATTGATTTTTAAAAGCTGAGCTAATTAATAATAGTTTAATTATAATTAAATGATCTCTTTTTGTTTTTACCAGTTTATTATTCAAGATACATTTTAGAAACATTTTATCCATCTAAATATATCTTAACGTAATTCTGTCTTTTAAATACTTGATTTGGGCTATATAAGAAAGGTATCTGTTTTTGTATATTTGTTATATAACCCATAAATTTCCTGAACCTTTCCTTACTGCCAATCACTTTCCAGTTCTTGGTTTTCTGGACAGACAACCAAATTATCACCTCTTTTCTTATAGCCAGTTTCTTTTAGCACTGCACCGCCTAGGTTTTACAATATAAAATAACACTGGTGAGGGCAGTAAGAATTGTTCCTCCAATTAATAGGAAGGCCTCTGATATTTCATGGTTAGGAATGATGATGTTATCCAAATGCTTAAGGCAGATATTTCTAATCCTCTTAATCAGAAAGGACCCTACTTCTGGCTCCTAGTTTATTAACCTTGGAAATAAATGTTTAATTTTACTCTAGACAGGCTCCCAAGTACAGGTCTACAAATCCCAGGCACCACATGAAAAAAGAATAAAGTTAAACATACCTGCTAGCCTGCTGCCCTGACCCCACCAAGTTACAGAAGAGGATTAGCACCTTGCTCTCACTGTGGAGAGAGAGGGAGAATCGCTGGCCCTCACGGGCTACCAGGCGTGGGGAGACCGACAGACCCAGTGGATGAGCTGGAGGAGAGAGAATGACATTTGTTCATATTCCTAAAGGAGCTGCTTTCCTGGGCCAGAGCCTTAGCTTCTCTAGTCCCTCTTTCTCTTTGAGCATCTATTAACCACCAATGGGGGGCCACTAGAGGGCTTTAGGGAAGGAGATAATGAGGTTCATGGCATTTGTGCCATCTGACGCCTGGCATACGAACATCAAGAATATGGTAGTGAATTTGCAATTGTGTTCACCCAATAGTTTTTTGTTTGTTTGTTTGAGACAGAGTCTCACTCTGTCCCCCATGCTGGAGTGCAGTGGCACAATCTCGGCTTATTGCAAACTCTGCCTTCCAGGCTCAAATGATACCCCTGTCTCAGCCTCTCCAGTAGCTGGGATTGTGGATATGCGCCACCACGCCCAGCTAATTTTTTTGTATTTTTAGTAGAGATGGGGTTTCACCATGTTGGCCAGGCTGGTCTTGAACTCCTGACCTCAAGTGATCCTCCTGTCTTGGCCTCCCAAAGTGTTGGGATCTCAGGTGTGAGCCACTGCGCCCGGCCATCACCCTATAGTTTTAAAACAGGAAGAAGAATTTAACTAATAGTTTTCAAGGCACCTAAAAAATACTCCAAAATAATTTTGGTTGCTTTTATGACTTCATTAGAGAGTCCCCAGTTTATCTACTCTCTTAGAAAGCCAACATAAGAAGTATACAGAGACGGGTGAGAATCTTTACCAATGAGTAAGTAGAGGAATTGGACTATCCTCCATTTGCAATCAGTTCTGAAATGTTGACTTTCAAGGAAAAGATGTGTCTACCATGATTGAATTTGAAAGGAGAACTTGTTTCACTGGGTGGTAACATAGTCAGTGTCAGTTAATGTCTTGTCCTAGATTCCAATGCCCAGCATCTCCCTGTCAACTCAAAGAACTGTGAACATCCAGTTCCCATAGCCTGCTACCTAGGCTGGCCAAAACTTGGGGCCAGGGTGTAGGAATCATCTGGGGTATAATGTAACACTGGCATAGGGTCCTTTAAATATGGGCCTTCTGGCCAGGTGTGGTGGCTCACACCTGTAATCCCAGCACGTTCAGAGGCCGAGGCAGGTGGATCACCTGAGGTTAGGAGTTTGAGACCAGCCTCGCCAACATGGTGAAACCCTGTCTCTCCTAAAAATACAAAAATGAGCCAAGCGTGGTGGCAGACGCCTGTAATCCCAGCTACTTGGGAGGCTGAGGCAAGAGAATCACTTGAACCCAGGAGGCAGAGATTGCAGTGAGCCGAGATCACGCCACTGCACTCCAGCCTGGGTGACAGAGCAAGAAACCATCTCAAATATATATATAATATATATTATATAATATATAAAATTTTATATATAATATACAATATTATGTAATATAATAAAATTTTATATATTATATAATATATATATAGGTCTTCTTCACTAACTTGGCCAAAATGTATCCTGACCTACAAATAAAAAGGACTGTTAGAAATTGACCATGTTAGCCAGTCTATGGACTAGGAAAAGCAAGCATTAAGAAGTGGAACTATTTTGTTAAAAAGTCATTTAATAAACCTTTAACCATGTACTGCTCAAATTTGTAGACATTCTACTTCACACACAAACCTTGACCCATAGGAATCCTGACGGCAAAGATGACTCCAGCATCTATACCAAATAGTGGTTCTCAAAGTGTGGTTCCTGGACCAGCAGCATCAGCATCACCTGGGAACTTGGTTAGATGTGCAAACTCTTAGGCCCCACCCCGGGCCACCCAACTCATAAACTCTGTAGGTAGGGTCCAGAAATCTGCTTTCACACGCCCTCCAGGTGATCCTGATAGTCACTAAGCTTAGTTTTGAGAATCCCTGTATTAGGTGAATAATTTTTAATATCAACCATCTGCACACAACGAATGCCAGGGATAATAAGTCTGACTGTTCCAAGTGCTAAAACTGGATGTTTTATGCCTCTGCACCCAAGGAGTATCCTCTGAAACCTGTAACTCATCACAGCCAAATAAAATTGTGCAAAGCACCTGTTATACCTGAGAGAGTCCCCTGGCTGGGTGAAGGAGGAACTTGAAAGGCATACACATTATCTCCCTCTGCAATGGTATTCAGGTCCTCTTCATCAAAGAAAGAACGCTGGAATCCACTGGGATACAGTTCAACCAAGATCACCTGAAATGAGAAAGATCATTTTCCCTCTTGATTTCTGAAAGAGAAATCAAGAGATAAGAAATCTAAAAGTGACTGATAGTCAACACCCATTTTTCACCCTTTCCTTCCTTATGATTGGCTACTTATTTTTAGTAGTAAGGCATAGTAGATATAACAATTAGATTGTCCTCAGACATCTCAAGTGCAACAAAAAAAGAAACTGAAAAAAAAATCTAAGTTTATACCCAGCTAAACAAGCATAGAAAAATGGCAACAAAATAAAGCCCTCTTCATGTGAACAAAAAGTGAGTGTTTACTACAGAGTGAAAGAATTTCTGAATAGGTTTACTAACCTTTTTCACATGATTGCATACATAAAAAAATATTTTTACCAAACATTGAAGCAAATAGGAGATGGTTTTGTAGTAGAGTAGAGGAGTGACTACCGTGGGGGCCCTGACTTCCCTAGACCCAACTCTGCTACCCCGAGGCTGAAGAAATCAATATCTCAGCACACATAACCTATTCAAGGTACACTGCCTAGGAAGTTCTCTTTAAAAAGATGCATTTAGGGTGCCTGCAGTCCCAGCTACTCAGGAGGCTGAGGCAGGAGAATGGCGTGAACCTGGGAGGCGGAGGTTGCAGTGAGCTGAGATCGTGCCACTGCACTCAAGCCTGGGCAACAGAGCGAGACTCTCTCTCAAAAAAAAAAAAAAGATGCATTTCAGGGCTGGGCACCATGGCTCACGTCTGTAATTCCAACACTTTGGAAGGCTGAAGAGGGAGGGTCACTTGAGCCCAGGAGTTCAAGTCCAGCCTGGGCAACATAGCAAGACCCCAGCTCTACACAAATTTTTTTTTAAAATTAGCCAGGCATGGTGGCATGAGCCTCTAGTCCCAGCTACTCAGAAGGCTGAGGTGGGAGGATCCCTTGAGCCCAGGAGTTCAAGGCTGCAGTGAGCTATGATCACACCCCTGCACTCCAGCCTGGGCAACAGAGGAAAACCCTGTCATTCATTCATTCATTCATTTATTCATTCATTCATAAATAAATACATAGATTTCAGGATTTAAAAACCTGAATCAAAGAGAAAACCTGAGTTGTAGGAAGAAATGATGAACCAAAGAAAATGGTAAACATTGGCAAAGGTAAATATTATCCACTATATAAAGCTAAAATAATAACTGTTACTACTATTACAGTTGGAGGTAAAAAAGGGATTAAAATACTGGACAATAATATCTAAATCAAAAAGGTGTAAGGGGATTTAATGCATACCAAGATCCTCTAAGATTAACGTTAGACTCGTAATTATGCAAGTTGACATTTTAATAACCACCAAAAGAAGGGAAATATAATGTATATGTACTTCATCCCAGAAGAGATGAAATAAAGAAAAGTTGCTCAATCTAAAAGAATCACCTTCTAAAAGAAAAAGACTGTTCAATCTAAAAATTGAGGGGGAGGGGTGGTACAAAATAGGAAAACAGGGTAAATAGCATAAGATGACATAAATAAATCCAAATACAGGCCGGGCGCGGTGGCTCACGCCTGTAATCCCAACACTTTGGGAGGTTGAGGCAGGCAGATCACGAGGTCAAGAGATCGAGACCATCCTGGCCAACGTGGTGAAACCGCATCTCTACTAAAAATACAAAAAATTAGCTGGGCGTGGTGATGCACACCTGTAATCCCAGCTACTCGGGAGGCTGAGGCAGGAGAATCGCTTGAACCCGGGAGGTGGAGGTTGCAGTGAGCCGAGATGGTGCCACTGCACTCCAGCCTGGCGACAGAGTGAGACTCCATCAAAAAAAATAAATAAATGAAACAGAAAAATAAATCCAAGTACATATACCTATGATTTTAGATAATATAAATGCAATACACTTGCCAGTTAAAGAAAACAAAGCATCAAAACAGATGACTTTAAGTTTCAGTGGAAATGCCCATCCCGCACTGGCATCCCCAAGTGACTCCCATCTCCCTGAACCAACACATCACACCTCTCAAACTCCTGCCAGATTTTTCATGCTCTTAATTATTCAAACGCTCCCTCTCATAGACTTCTCCCTTTTGATCTTTTCTTACTGCCACTTTCTCCCCAGGACTCTCACCCACTGTCCCCCTCTCTCTCCGTCTCTTTCAGTAACTCCCCATAGTGCACTTTAGAGTTTACAAAGCAAGATACACACATTTCCCCCTCTATTTGAAAGAGTCATAAATATTCTATGAGGTGGCAATAGAGGTCAGAGGGATTGATTGGGCAGGGGCAGAAAGGAGCCCACTGGGGTGATGGGGAGGCTCAGGAAGCATGGAGGTTATAGGAATGTAGCTATGAACGTAGAGAAAGCCAGCAAACCATGATCTTCAGATAGGTAGACATTATTGTATGTGTGGCATGCCTTCCCAACAAGGCTAAAAATATTTTTTGATTTGAAAAAATCCCATGAGATAGTCAGGGAAGTGTCAATTTTCCATTTCACAGTTAAGGACACACAGCCAATCACGTACTGTGTCCAGGGAGCTACTGAATCACCCTGAGGGCCGCTCCCATCCTGCCACATGGCTTGGCGCCACCACGGCCTCCTCCCTGTTCCTCATGAGGGCCCCTCCAGGCACCGTGAATCCAGTCGCTTTACCAAGACTCTTTGAAAAGAAAACAAGTAGAACACAGCCATCCCAGCTCCCCCCAGATGTTTGCTCTCATGTTGTACATCCTCAGTTCTCTCAGCAGGTCCTCCTGCTTCATTTACTGTTCCTTTAGTGTCCTGGTTTATATTCCCAAGACTGAAAATATACAATGGTGACTTGGGCTATGAAGTCAAACCGTCGAAATCCAAATCCTGGCTCAGCCACTTACTAGCTAGTGACGCTGGGCAAGTCACTTAACCTCTCAGGGCTTCTTTATTCCCCATTAGTAAGATGAGGATAATTGTAATGTTTACTTCACAGGATGCCTGTGATTAAATCAGGCATGAATAGGAAGTTCACAGAATAGTGCCCCACACTGAGTAAGCACTACCTAGGGGTAGCTATTGTTGGAATGACTATGATCATAATCGTCATCGCCTTCTTGGAAGGCAAAGGTGTTCTTTTCTGGTCATTCTGTGTCAATGCAGGGAGAAGTCAAGGCCCAGTCATCCCAGACAGCAGGCACTACTAATCAACCAGAAGCCCATGAGTCATGCCGGAGTCACCTGGGAACCACAGATTGGCCTAAACAGCCTAGACAGCTGGCTCAGTTAGCACTCTGTCATCCAATGACCAGGCCCCAGTGCAATTCTATCACACCTCATCTGCAGGAATGCCTCCTTCCTCTGCAACCATCTTCCTCAGGGCTGCCACTGTGCTGAGGATCGGCACGGCCAGGCCAACCCGCAGGAACCGCTGGCTCTTAGAGGGGAAGACCAAGGTGACACTCAAGAACCTGGAAAATAGGAAGGGGCAACACCCTTAAAGGACTGACATGAACTGTGAATGACATTGTTGATAATGGATCAAGGCCAGGCGCAGTGGCTCACACCTGTAATCCCAGCACTTTGGGAGGCCGAGGTGGCTGGATCACCTGAGATCAAGAGTTCGAGACTAGCCTGGCCAGCATGGTGAAACCCTGTCTCTATTAAAAGTACAAAAAAATTAGCTGAGTGTGGTGGCGGATGCCTGTAATCCCAGCTACTGGGGAGGCTGAGGCAGGAGAATCGCTTGAACCTGAGATGCGGAGCTTGCAGTGAGCAGAGATGGCACCACTGCACTCCAGCCTGGGTGACACAGCGAGACTCCGTCTCAAAAAGAAAGAAAGAAAGAAAGATAATGGATCAAGTTCAGCACGTAGTTAATCTCCGCTTACTGGTTGTGTCCCTGTACGTGGTACATTGTCACCAGGTGGCAGGGTAGAGCCAAATCTTCTAAACTACTTTTCCAGATAATTGAGGGAAAAAGTATATGATTAAGAATCACCACAGAGATGTCCGATCTCAAGGCTCTAGTTGTTAAATGGATAAGCTTAAACAAAAACAAACTCCAAAGTTTGAAAAGTAAAGCAGCCAAGGTGCCTTTTTCAGTACAAGTCAACACTACTGATGACATTCTCCTTAAGGACAGTCTCCTTTGGAAATCTCTGCTTCCCCTTCCCACCAGCATATGAAGGCCCACTCTTGCAGCTACCGTTTCTCTTGATATGTACTCCAATAACTGCCCAAGTCACACAGGTAATTGATTAATAGAGCTGGGATTCGAACCTGGGCCGTCTGGCTCCAGAGTCAGTGGTCTTGACCACTGTGCTGTGCTGTGTCAGCCTGGGAGCCTTAGATCACCACATCTATAAGCTGACATTATCTGATGGTGTCACTGATGATGAACTGCATAAGCCATGTTATAGTATAAGCCAATAGTTATATGTGTAGTGCAGAAGATCAGCAGCACAGGATTTTAGAGCAGAGAGGGCGACTGAGTTGCCAAGGAAGGCCTTCTGAAGATGTTATGTCTTCAGCTGCATCCTAAAGGCAGGGGATGTCAATAGGAAGAGGGTAAGAGAAACGGCACTTAAGGAGGTGGGGAACATAAAGAGGAAATACCTCTGTTCCAATGCCAGAGAAGACACCCCACATAGGAGCTCACCCACATGCCAGGACACTGACACTGGCCATTTGCCTTCCTGGTCACTGCTAAGATTTGGGTTTATTTTTATAGAACTCAGCCCATGGTGCCTGTTACCCAGCCCTACCTCCACTTTTCTTTTTTTCCTCATCTTCCCCAAACAACCCTTTACCTCTTTCTTTGCTCCTTAAAGAAATCTTTTTCCTACACCTTCCCAAAGAAGAAAATAGATTTTTGAAATTGAAATAAAGCTGGAGAAAAAAAAGCAGGTGGCCACAGATTTTCTCTAGTTTGCCCCTGTCTCACTAAGTGAGACCAATGGGTCCGTGCCAGCTTCTGAATGGGCCACAGATCTAAGTCTGGCAATTGTGCCAAACATTCATAATTCCTTCCTCAGCTAGAGAAGGAACACAGTAACCTTTCACTCTGTCAATTTCAATAGTTGAATGTCATCCAGCTATAAGGCCGGTTTCTAGAGAAATGCTGGCTGAGAAGCAAAGGAGAGAAAATGGCAGGTGTGAGGCCAGAAGGTTCCCCGTAATGAGTAAGGATGGAAGTCAAGTTCACCGGGCAAGCCGCGACACTCACGTACCTCGTCTGGCGCAAGGGGATGGGTAGGGACACACACAGGAAAGGATCAAAGGTGTTGCTCTGTTTCAGGCAGTGGGGACAAGTCAAGGAAGATCTGTGAGGGTGAAGAACAGAGGCGAACGTTTAATCACACGTAAACAATTTGGTGGTAAAATTCAATACAGAATTATCCTTGCATTTCCACTCCCAGTGATTCCACTCCTAGGTACATACCCAGAAGAATTGAGAACAGGTGTTCAAATACTTGTACACAAGTGTTCATAGCTGCTCTATTCATAATAGTTAAGGTGGGAACAACCCAACCGTCCATCAACAGACAAATGGGTAAACAGAACATGGTGCATCCACATAGCGGAGTACAACTCAGCCATAGAAAGGAATGAACCCCTGGTCCATGCTACAGCGTGGATGAACCTTGAAAACAGTACGCTAAGTGAAAGAAGCCAGACGTGAAAGCCCACATATTGTAGGATCCCGTTTATATGAAGTATCCAGAACAGGTAATGCCATAGACACAGAAAGCAAATTGGTGGTTGCCAGGAGCTGAGGGAAGGGAGGATGAGGCTGACTGCTTACTGGGTACCAGGTTTTATTTTGGGGTGACGAAATGTTTAGGAACTAGGAGGTGGTAGCTGCACAACACTGTGAATGTACACGTCACTGAATTGTATGCTTTAGAATGCTTAACTTTATGTTACAGGACTTTCACCTCCATTTTTTTAAAAGGGAAAAGAAAGTTTAGTGACACATATAAATGCGCTGAGTATGGGAAGGGAAGCTATAACCCGCCCCTGCCATACAAACCCCAGCATGCCAACTTCCAGGCTGAAGGGATCTCTGGGCCATCTCTTCCCCTGCTTCTCAGCCTCGTGCCCCAGAACCATAGGAAGCCTTTTTTACAAATATCCAGGCCCCATTCCCAGAGGTTCTGTTTCAAGGTGGGTAGAGAGGGGTCCGGACATAAAAATCTTTCTAAAATCCTGAGAGCTTTTAAGCTCCCCAGATGCCCCTAGTGTTCACCCATAGTAGAGAATCACTGACACTGCCCACCCTCCTTATTGTACAGAAGAAGAAACAATAAGAAATAGCTCCTTAAAGTAGTAACTAACATTGAAATCGCATTTACTAAGAACCAGGCATCATTCTGAGCACTTAGCATACATGAACCCATTTACCACCCATAGCAACCGATATTATACCCATTTTACAGAAGAGAAACCTGAAGCACACAGAGGTTGAGTAATCTGCTGAAGAACACAGGGCCCTTAAGAAGAAAGGTAGGCTCGGTTTCCAGACTCTGTGCTCATATCATTCCTGTGTTCTTTAGAAGTCGGTGAGGTGTCAATTGGTTCAGAGCAGATATATATAATGTTCATTTATATTCTTTCAACTCTTTTAAACTTAATACTCCTTTACTTTAAAATGGATCTCTGAAAGTGAAATGCAACTTTTTTTTTTTTTTTTTTTTTTTGAGACAGTGTCTCACACTGTCATCCGGGCTGGAGTGCAATGGCGCAATCTCGACTCACTGCAACCTCTGCCTCCCAGGTTCAAGCGATTTTCCTGCCTCAGCCTCCTGAGTAGCTGGGATTACAGGTGCCCGCCACCACGCCCAGCTAATTTTTTGTATTTTTTTCAGTAGAGACAGGGGTTTCACTATGTTGGCCAGGCTGGTCTCGAACTCCTGACCTGGTGATCCACCCACCTTGGCCTCCCAAAGTGCTGGGATTACAGGCGTGAGCCACTGCGCCCGGCCGAAATGCAACTTTTATATTCCACATGTACGTACCAATTTTTTTTATCATAGAATGCACCATATTCTTCCAAGATACAAGGGATTTCTGCACGCTATGTTACTAATCCTAAAATCTACATTAACTTCGCTGAGGACACGGAACGAGACCACCCTGGCAGTCTGACTCTAAAGTCCATACTCTTAGCGCTGTATGACATTACCGGGATAAGTCAGCAAGTAAGCCAAAGCTGGCATCAGAACAGGTTTCCTGAGTCCTTGTGGAGAGTGCCCGTCTCGTTTGATTGGTTTTCCACTGAGCAGACAAATAGGAAAATCCAGGGACAAACAGGAACATAAATGGGAGGGTGTCACCCGAGGCAATCCTGGGTGATCTGCCCATTACAAGTCAGTTATCTTGGATACAACTTATCAGACCATCAACCTGATTATAGAAAACAGGCCCCAGTACTGGACATTCCATCGTTCCTGCTGCCTCAGGTCATTTCCCTTTGGGAGACCCATGGTAGTGTTTTTGTTGAAAGCATTGTATCAGATGGTGAGCACCAGCCAGCCAGAAACCCAGCATTTCTGGGGTCTCCTCTGACACTGCGTCTCTCCTCCAATCCTTCTCCACCTCTGTCCATCACGTACCTAGGCAAAAAATTGGCCTGAAGGATATACTTGGGTCATTGGGAAATTCCCAAATTCCCATTCCACAAGTATATAAACCAATGAGAGGGAATATTTTTCATTGACGTCTTCTCTATGTTTTTCAGCCTACTAAAACTATGCCGGGTTGCATTTTTCTTGAAGCATTGCAACATATTAAACTGGTTCAGGAATATGACTTTTACACTGAGCCACCAACTCCTATCAGCTAGCAAGCGATGAGTGGTTTGTAGAAAAAAAATAGAACGGGCAAATTTTATATTGAAAGAATGAAAACGTTGGGCAGGCGCAGTGGTTCACGCCTGTAATCCCAGCAGTTTGGGAGAGCCGAGGCGGGCGATCACCTGAGGTCAGGAGCTCGAGACCATCCTGGTCAACATGGTGAAACCCTATCTCTACTAAAAATACAAAAATTAGCTGGGCATGGTGGTGGGTGCCTGTAATCCCAGCTACTTGGGAAGCTGAGGCAGGAGAATCACTTGCACCCGGGAGGTGGAGGTTGCAGTGAGCTGAGATCGCGCCATTGCACTCCAGCCTGGGTGACAAGAGCAAAACTCCGTCTCAAAAAAATAAAAATAAAATAAAGAATGAAAAAGTATAATGTTTTCATAATAAACTATAGGAAAGATGTGAAATACATCCATGTATCAAAGGTTGAGAAATGAGGACAGACTGATGTGAACAACAGATCTGGAAGAAGATGGAGAGGCAGCTTCACTTTTACAAAAAGTTCTGGCCACGTTACCAGGCTAGAGCAATACCCCAGTGTGGCCTGACAGATGCCTCCGTTCTCCCCATTCCCTCCAGGACATTCACAGTCCTGCCCTGTTGTCTCGCAAGCGCACTCACGGGGAAAAGGAACAGAAAATCACCCCACTGCCTTTCAATGTTCATGGGCCCATTTCCCTAAGGTATTCATTCTCCTTGTCAAATTGCTTCTGTTACAAAGCTAACCCCGTCAGTGCTATTAAAACTCAGGGCTGCGGTTTGCTTTTCCACCTGCTACAAACGCCCACCAATGAGTCCCAGGCTTTGCCCCTGAATTTCTTGTCACTCTACCCTTTAACTGCTGCCAAATACACACACATCTTTCACCTCAAACCCAGTCCACTTTACCTGCTCACTGCACAGTGGATCTGACATCTATGCGAAAACAATAATTATGCCAATACGTAAGCAAGATCTCACCTTTCCGAGATCTGTTCTGAGGAAGGCTTCAAAAGCATCTTTAGACTTTCTGTGGATAAAGGCTATGAAGGACATGAAGAATTTGTGCACACACACACACACACACACACCCTCCTCTAGCCAAAACTCCAACGTAGCCACAATCGTTGGTTGTTAGACTTGCAGACATTTTTAGACTGTGATGATAATTACATAGAATAACTAAATATCTTTGCTATAGTCCAGGATCTTCCGCACTCTAGTACTGGAGGTTCCTCTTCTCTCCCCCAGCCAAAGTCAAAAACTCATCCCCTTAAAAGGGGTTTAAGGGAAGACGCCTCTGAATTAACCCATAATAACACATCCATCTCTCGATTACATCAAGAAGGCCGATGCCATCCCAGGCAAGCCCTCCCCAGGGAGAGGAAGCCAGGAGAGAGTCAGGGACAGCAGGAGACGCCAGCCGGGCACTGTCCCTACTGACCACTGCAGAAAACCACCTCTCACACCTCAAGGCATCCCTGATGACACCTTGTCTTTACCAGCAGGCACAAAGCTGGCACTTTTAGCCATTGCCAGTTCATCTTTAGCGTGAACACCTCGCCTCTTACTCATCATGCTATAGGAAAAATACCCAAAGGGCACTGATGGTCCTTAATATCCAATCAGCTCAAATGTCACTTCCTCGGAAGTCCTCCCCACCCCCGATTTCATCCCACGCCAAGTCAGGCATGTACTTCAAAGCACCCTCGATTTTTCCTCCGAAGCACTCACCAGTTATAGTAAAACCCAAGAGTCACCGTAGATTCTCATCTCTCCCTTAGTCCCTCTACCCCTCACCCCTTTAGCAAGACTGGGGTGAGGGGTGAGGGGTGGAAAGACTAATGGAAAGATGCTGACTTTCCATCCAAAAACATACTCCAAACCCCTCCACTTCCCTCCATCTCTACCACCACCTCTGCAGTTCCAGCCACCATTGCTCTCCCACTGGGACCACAGTGGTAACACCAACTGTTGCTCCTGCCTCCTCTCGCCTCCCTGCATTGCTCACAAAAAGCAGTTGCCTCTGGGCTGGGCGCAGCGGCTCACACCTGTAATCTCAGCACTTTGGGAGGCCGAGGCAGGTGGATCACTAGAGGTCAGGAGTTCAAGACCAGCCTGGCCAGCATGATGAAACCCCATCACTACTAAAAATACAAAAATTTGCTGGGCATGGTGGCACACGCCTGTAGTCCCAGCTACTTGGGAGGCTGAGGCAGGAGAATGGCTTGAACCTGGGAAGCAGAGGTTGCAGTGAGCCGAGATCGTGCCACTGCACTCCAAGCTGGGTGACAGCATGAGACTCCATCTCAAAAAAAAAAAAAAAAGCAGTCACCTCTGAAACTAATGAACTAGATGACTCCCTCCTTTAACTCTGCAGTGTCTTCCTGTGCCCTTGAGACCAAAACCCGCACACTTGGACTGAAAACCTGCCCTACCAGGTCCCCACCCACCTCTCCAGCCATCTCCAGTGCATGCCTGTAATCTCAGCTGCTCTACTCACTCCTTGGCAGCTACCTTGTGCTTTCCATTCCTTGAACTTGCCAGGATTATTCCCACTTCTGGCCCTTTGCCTGTGCTGTGTCCTCTGCCTGGAATACTCTGTGCCCAGTTATTAAAATGGTAGACTCCTTGTCACTCTGTTTTCAGCTCCAAAAAGAAGCCTTCCCTGCCCACCTTATGGAATGTGGGCCACTTCCCCGCCTCCCAAGTGACTCCTTATCTTTCCGCTGATGGCTGTCACAGGTTGTTGTTTACTTGTACGTTATCTAGCATTCCCCCAGGTAGAATGCGAGCTCCCTGAGAACAGGGGCTGAGTCTTGTTCACAGCACCTGCAAGACAACCCAGCACACAGTAGGGCATGAATGAAATATCTAAAGAATCAACGAGGACTCAGCCAGGAGTTCTACTCCTCCCGGTAACTACTGGACCAAGCACATTAGCAGGCACTTGAATATTTGAAAGAAGGAAAAAGAGTATGTGGATGAGAGGGTAAATGAATAGAGAAATAGGTGAATTAATTGTACAAGGACACAGATGAATTCGACCTGCTGGCCATGATCAGTGATCTCTCCCCTCTCTCTAACACGCCTTCACCTTATACTCCCCTTTCCCTCGTTCTAAATATTCTTCTTTCTCTTTCTCTATGCTTTTCTTCTGTCTCCTTATTTTTGGTTCTGGCACACTCTGCGTTGGGCACCTGAAGATAAGACAGATGCCCGGCCGGGCGTGGTGGCTCACGTCTGTAATCCCAACACTTTGGGAGGTCGAGGCAGGTGGATCACAAGGTCAGGAGTTCGAGACCAGCCTGACCAACATGGTGAAACTCCGTCTCTACTAAAAATTAAAAAAAAAAAAAAAAAAATTAGCTGGGTGTGGTGGTGCACACCTGTAATCCCAGCTACTCAGGAGGCTGAGGCAGGAAAATCACTTGAACCCAGGAAGTGGAGGTTGCAGTGAGCCAAGATTGTGCCACTGCACTCCAGCCTGGGTGACAGAGGGAGACTCTGTCTCAAAAAAAAATAAAATAAAATAAAATAAATAAATAAATAAATAAAAAAGACAGATGCCCTACAAGCAGCTTTCATGGCCAGTAGCTTTCAAGGCTGGTGACCACAAAATCTAGGTTTCCTCTCTGCATACCTCCTGGAGAGTTACCACATCCCTCAGGAAATGAGCAAGGCTTTCTTCAGGCATGACAGCGAAATCTGAGCTCATAGAGGTGAGCTCCTCTTTACCCTGTATGCGAAACAACTGCAAGCAAGCAGTTTTTCTTCAGGGTCCCTGTCCCTGGTGAGGCAGAGGGTGAGAGAACTTGTCAAGTGCTATAGACTTTTCTTCACCAGTGGAAAGCAGCTTAGTTTCAAAGACTATTTGGTCTTTCTAAATAAACAATCAACCTCTAAAGAGAGTAATTATACCCTATTTATCTTTTCAGTGGTTATTGATTATAATATGAATCCTAAATCAGGATAGTTTCCGGGCAGTTTTAAGTGACGTCTTGCTGTGCAAACACAAAGAATACAAATCTCCAAAAAGTATGGAAGTAAATGGCTATAAGTAAGGAAATTCTAGAAGACTGAATAACTATTTCCTTGTTTGAAGAGAAGTCAATAAGAGAAGAAAACCACCTGCAGACCTCCAAAAAACCACTGCAAAGCAATGCAAAGGAAATATTATCCAGACGACTCGGAGAAAAGCACGGCTTTGAAATGATTTAGTGCAACATCCAGAAGAAAAATACGAAAAACGTGTTTTGGTATCCATAATAGAGAACAGAGTTTCTGTGAAATTGAAGGAGCAGCAGAGAATCACAATGAATGAACAAGGTTAGCTGGAAAAACAACAGAAGAATTGCAAAGAAAGCAAAAAGGCAGGACTTGTGCTTTAGAGATATTTCAGGGGACAAATCCTGGTTCTGCCACTTATCATGTGTCCGTAGAAAAAGCCCAACTTCCCAAATTTTAATACTCATCCCCTGAGACTTTCTGTAAGGCTTAAAATATATATAGACACACACACACACATATAAACACACATATATATTGGCAACACACAGACACACGCACACACACACACACACATATACACACACAGGCAAGCATCCTACTTAGAGGAGGCTCTCTGTAACCAATGGCTTCCTCGTCTAAATCCTGACCACTGTGCTCATTCCCACCTTTAAGCTTGCATTTGTTCTTGTTGACTATCTTCCTACCCATTCGTACTTCTATTCATCCTGCAGAGGCCAACAAAAGGCACACTTCCTCTGAGAAGCCCATGGGGTTTTCTCCCCTCTCTGACCTTTCACTGCTGTCAGTGCTTTCACTAAACATTATAATATTGAAACGATTCTGCCTTGTATGAGTCTCTGCACTTTCATATATAAAAGCTCAAGGAGAACACATACTTTCTGAAGTCAAAGGCTGTATAACTTTATTGTTTGTGTATTTACTTGTTTACTTATTTTTTTGAGATAGGGTCTCACTCTGTTGCCCAGGCTGGAGTACAGTGGTGCGATCACGGCTCACTGTACGCCAGCCTCAATCACAGCCTCGACCTCCTGGGCCCAAGCAATCCTCCTATCTCAGCCTCCCGAGTAGCTGGGACCACAGGCACGTGCCACACTTGGCTAGGTTTTGTGTGTTTTTTGTTTTGTTTTGTTTTGTTTTTGGTACAGATGGGGTCTCCCTATGTTGCCCAGGCTATATATATATATATTTTTATATGCTCCATAATGCTTGGAACTCTCGAGCTCAGAATGACTTGTTAAGTTGGGCTCTCTGGAGAGAGAACATACAGGAAGGGTCTCTCCAACTTCAGAGTGACTGCTTGCTAGTGAGATCCCAGCTCACAATTACCTTCTGTAGAATCACCCTCTTATCACCCCTCTTTCAAGTAAGGTGGAGGGCCCAGAGGCTAAGAAGAAGGAAAAGAAGGAATACTAAAGGTCAGAGACAACAGGAGTATGTGCTTAATCAGGATTTATAATGGGAGAGAGAAGGGTGTTTGCGGTTTTGTTTTGAAATCTCAGGGTAAATCTGGCAATGGGAGACTGGTTACCAGGAACTGAGTTTGCGGAGCCCTTGGGTGATACATTCTAAACACATCCCCGTCTTACCTATATTGTGCTTGAAAGTGGCTTTGCACAAAGCTTTGACCTAGAGGAAGCTGAGCTGATGGTGACAGGCAGTTCTCAGAGGTTTTAGTGGCTTCAGGCGGAAGCTGCAAAGAAATGAGGAAAGGAAGCCAGATTAGATACACCTCTCGTCACTCAACTGCTTCCAGACCACTGAGCCCATACTTCCTCCCGGGCCCGCATCATCCCTTCTGGGCCTCTGTGGAGTCTCAACCTTCAGTGCTACCTTTACCATAACTCAAAGCTCTTTCAATCCCCTGACCTTCCAAATTCTCTGGGACAAGAAGTGTGTGTGTATTAAAAGAGGAAACCTGAGCCTGAACCTTGGCGGATGCTCGCTCGTTCTCACCAGCCTCACCCGTTCCCCCTGGATGGACAGCCCTTTGCGTTATCTCCATCCCACTCGGCTTCAATGTCTAGATGCCTCTTGTGTATTTATTGGGTGGGCTTGCCATCACCTCAAACGCATCCACACCAAATCTCTCCACCTTCCACCCGCCTGCTAAATCATTCCTGCCCACATTTTCTTAGGAGTCAGTTTCACGTAAGTATTCCCTTTTGCAGGCAAATGAGGCTTTTAGTTTTTCAATTTGGTCCACAAGCTTCCTTCACTCTGTCCATCAGTCCTGGTGTCCTTTGCATTCCCCTTGCATTTCCTTGTTTCCTGTGGCTGCGACAGCAAATTATCACAAACTGGGGGCTGTAAATAATAGCTTATTCTCTCACAGTTCTCACAAGCAGACATCCAAAATCAGTATCACTGCACTGAAATCGAGGTGTTGGCAGGGCCGCACTCCCTCCAGAGGCTCTAGATGAGAGTCTGCTCCTTGACTCTTTCAACTCTGGTGGCTGCCGGAATTCCTTGGCTTGTGACCACATCACCCCAATTCTCAAGGCTAGCATCTTCAACTCTCTCTCTCTGCTCTGTCTTCACATAGCTTTCTCCTGTGTGTGTCTCAAATCTCCCCCAGCCTCTCTTTCACAAGGACACTGGTAGTGCATTTAGGGCCCACTGGCATAATCCAGGTTAATGACCCCATCTCAAGATTCTTAATCACATCTCCAAAGTCTTTACCCTAGAAGGTAATGATATCATTTGGCTGTGTCCCTACCTGAATCTCATCTTGAATTGTAATCCCCACAATCCCCGCATGTCTAGAGAGAGAGCTGGTGGGAGGTGACTGGATCATGGGGGTGGTTCCCCCATGCTGTTCTCGTGTTAGTGAGTGAGTTCTCATGAGATCTGATGGTTTTATAAGGGGTGCTTCCCCCTTTGCTGCTCACTCTTCCCTCTCCTGACACCTTGTGAAGACGGTGCCTGCTTCCCCTTCCACCATGACTGTAAGTTTCCTGAGGCCTCCCCAGTCATGTGGAACTGTGAGTCAATTAAACCTCTTTCTTTTGTAAGTTACCCAGTCTCAGGTATTCCTTTATAGCAGTGTGAAAACAGACTAATACAGACAACATCTACAAGATGCAGTGATTAGGAACTCATATCTTTGGGGGTCATTTTTTAGCCTATCTCACCTCAGGGCTTCTGTGTGCCCTGATGCCACCAACCTCCTCTGGACCCCTACCACTTCCAAAATGAGTTATATGACCTTTCTAGTTTCCCTAAATTTATTCTTCACCCGCCGTCCATTCCCTACCACACATGGGACACAATATTTTGATTAAGGCCCTGTTATGCCAAAACTTCTGCCCTGGAAGAGGTCTGTCCCTAAGAGCAATCCCAGAATCAAAGCCACTCATAATATAACGTTATTTAGTAAAATATAAACGTACCTATATAAATACTGGCCGGGCGTGGTGGCTCACGCCTGTAATCCCAGCACTTTGGGAGGCCGAGGCGGGCGGATGACGAGGTCAGGAAATCGAGACCATCCTGGCTAACACGGTGAAACCCCGCCTCTACTAAAAATACAAAAAATTAGCCGGGCGTGGTGGCGGGCGCCTGTAGTCCCAGCTACTCAGGAGGCTGAGGCAGGAGAATGGCGTGAACCCGGGAGGCGGAGCTTGCAGTGAGCCAAGATCGTGCCACTGCACTCCAGCCTGGGTGACAAAGTGAGACTCCGTCTCAAAAAAAAAAAAAAAAAAATCAAAAAATCTATGCAAGGCCCCACATAAAATATGCCCTAGAGCAGCACCTCTCAACTTTTTCATCATCACTCCCTTCATAGAGTCTTTTTAGACCATTTTTCCTAACATTTCCACCATGAAACTTGAATACTGTAGATACACTGTGCATGTGTCTATATATACCTTCAGAAGAACAGGCAGGCAGTGAGGTGTATGTAAAGACCTGGGTGACATTAGAGGCAAATGTTGAAGGATTTTAGAAAGCAGATGACAGAACCAGGCAAAAGGAACATATGTGAAGCGTCTGGGGTAAGGTGTGCAATTTACTTCAAAGTACATCCAAAAAATAAGATGAGGGAAAAAAAAGATATGAGTAATGAGTGGATAGAGAGACAGATGGGTAAATGTGTGATAAAGCAAATTTAGTACAACGTAAGTTGTAGAATCTAGGTGATGGGGAGGAGTGTTTACTGCATAATTAATTCAACTTTTCCATATGTTTGAAATTTTTCATAATAAAATATTGAGACGAACAAGTTATGAGTGCTCAAAATGGTCATTCTTATATGTCCTAACATTTTATGACACCCAATTTGCCTAGGATACAGGATGTGCAAAGGGAAGTAGAAAACAGGGCTGGAGAGTGAGTCTGGTGCCACAGTGGGTGGGGGCTTCTATGTCCTAAGGGAGACTACCTGGCTCAGTGAACAGCATGGTACCAGGGTGAAGAATGTCCAAATCAGGCTGGGCACAGTGGCTCACACCTGTAATCCCAGCACTTTTGGAGAACGAGGCGAGTGGATCACCTGAGGTCAGAAGTTCAAGACCAACCTGGCCAATATGGCAAAAACTCGTCTCTACTAAAAATACAAAAAATTAGCCAGGCATGATGGCAGGCATCTGTAGTCCCAGCTACTCAGGAGACTGAGGCAGGAGAATAACTTGAACCCTGGAGGCAGAGGTTGCAGTGAGCCGAGATTGTGACACTGCACTCCAGCCTGGGCAACAAGAGCAAGACTCCATCTCAAAAATACAAACAAACAAAAACAAACAAACAAAAAGAATGTCTGGGCGGGCGCAGTGGCTCACGCCTGTAATTCCAGCACTTTGGGAGGCTGAGGCGGGTGGATCACCTGAGGTCAGGAGTTCAAGACCAGCCCAGCCAATATGGTGAAACCCCGTCTCTACCAAAAATACATAAATTAGCCAGGCATGGTGGCGCACATCTGTAATCCCAGCTACTTGGGAGGCTGAGGCAGGAGAATCGCTTGAACCCGGGAGGCAGAGTTTGCAGTGAGCCGAGATCACACCACTGCATTCCAGCCTGGGCGACAGAGCAAGCAAGACTCCGTCTCAAAAAAAAAAAAAAAAAAAAAAAGAACATCTAAATCCCCACACCGGTACTTGACTACAAGTTACTTGACTGCTCTGATCCAGCTAAAAAAGTTACTTAATCTCTTTGCTCCATGATTTCTCAACTATAATAAAGGGATAATGACAGTACCTGTCTGATAGGGATGCTCTGAGTATTTAAAGAGTTTATATATACAAAACACAAGGCTGGGTACAGTGGCTCACATCTGTAATCTCAGCACTTTGGGAGGCCGAGGTGAGCAGATTACTTGAGGTCAGGAGTTCGAGACCAGCCTGGCCAACATGGTAAAATCCTGTCTCTACTAAAAATACAAAAATTAGCCGGGTGTGGTGGTGCACACCTGTAATCCCAGCTACTCAGGAAGCTGAGGCAGGAGAATTGCTTGAGCCCAGGAGGCGGAGGCTGCAGTGAGCTGAGATCACACCACTGCACTCTAGCCTGGGCAACAGATCAAGATTCTGTCTCAAAAAAAAAAAAAAAAAAAAAAAAAAAAAGAGCATATATACAAAACACTTAGAACCATACCTGGCACAAAGCACAGTGTAGGTGGCGGTTGTTATTCCAGGAGGAGGAGTACCTGATGAGTTTTGAACTGAGATGGTAGCAACATGCTTGGAGAGATGCTTTAACTTGACAGCTACTGACTCCCAGATGAAGAAGTGTAAGTTTGGAGGTTAGGACACAGATTAGGAGGCTCAAGCGTTCAGGAAACAACAGGATAAGGTAGGACAGGAGCCATGAAGATGAAAAGGAGGGATGGATTCAGGACACCTGTGGACGTAGCTCACCACTCAGTCCCTGACTGTGGGAGTGGACGAATGTGATCAACTCCAACGATCCAGTCTGGTGCCTGGAGAACCCCCTCCGTTCCGTTTACAGAGAGGCAAAGTCAAAAGGAGACGTGGGTTTGGGATGGGCATGCTGGGTTTGAGGTGACTCAATATCCAGGCAGAGACATTCATGACAAATAGGGGAAGGGCACTTGGAGGAGGTAACTTGGATGCATAGCAGACCCCGGCGTATTTTGACTGCCCCGTATCCACTACTCCTCTTTGGTAGTAGCAACCCCTGTTTTGGAACCCTGAATCCAGTCCACGCATGGGGAGGGCTCTTTAATCAGGGGTACTGCCCTCACCTATCAGGGATAGGCCCATGACCCAAGCAAGCCACACTGAGATGTTCCTGCTCTGAATGTGAATCATGAACAGAGTGGCCAAAGGCTGAAAACATTTTTGTGGGCTGTGCTGTCCAGGGAAGAGAATGGAGCAGTTCCTGCTGCTGAGATACCCTCACAGCTGTCTGATTCTTGACAGTTCCAAGCTGGTCCTTCAGCTTTCCCTGTCACTGAGTGTGGGGCTCCTTGGCCTTCTCCTAAGTTCCCCTCTTGTTTGAGTCAGCTCAAGTCGGTTGCTGTTGCTTGCAACCCAAGAATTCAATGGGTTCAATGACACTGAACAGCACTGGGAGAGGCTGCATACAGGATCACCCAGGGAAGGGCATGGAGAAAGAAAATCCTGAAAGAGGCTGGAGTGAGGGGCAGCAGGGGGTCATTCACAAAGCATGGACAACGAGGTCAAATATGCTGGCTCTGCTCTGTTAGCTGAATGACACTCAGCCTATCTCTCTGAGCCTCATTCTACATCTAACACATCAACTTCATGGAGCTACCATGAAAATCACAAGGGATGACCTGCACTTTGGCTCACACCTGTAATCCCAGCACTTTGGGAGGCCAAGGTGGGAGGATTGCTTGAATCCAGGAGTTTGAAACCAGCCTGGACAACATAGTGAGACCTTGTCTCTACAAAACTAAAAAATTAGCCAGGTGTGGTGGTGTATCCCTGAAGTAGAGCTCCTTAGTGGGGGGCTGAGGCAGGAGGATCGCTGGAGCCCAGGAGGTCAAGACTGCAGTGAGCTATGATCACTCCACTGCACTCCAGCCTGGGCAGCAGAGTGAGGCCCTGTCTCAAAAAATAAATGAATAAAAATGAACAAAATCCCAAGAGATGACATGTATTGTGTATCTTCCCTGCACATAGTCAGTGCTTAATACATGTCGGCTTCCTGGTCCTCTCCCCAGCCTCATCCCCTACTTAATTCTGCAAGAGCGGCATTTTCTGGAAAGCAAACTGACAAAAAGATTGTGTTAGGGTTTTTAACAGGGTAATAAAAATGTGCCCTCTTTGCAGGATGAAAACATTTGAGGATCAGTAAATTAACAGAAAAGAAAGCGGCCCTTATGGTTTTTATTCCAGTTTCAAATAAATCTAGCTACATGGCTTTCCTATGTCTTAACAGAAATAACCTCAAAGAGAAAAACAATCAGAGTTTCACAGAGGATAGTGGCTTTCCTTCTAGGAAAGGGAAAATGAAGTTTCACGCCGGATAATCCCAACAGCTCTGTTCTCTACCTTCAAGCGTACACAGCCGGGCCTCCGCAGGCAGCTCAATTTTCTGAGAGCAAATTTCAGGAGAGGCTTTGACCCCAGACAGAGAAAGAGATCTTTTCTGGTTTCAATCAGGTCAAACCAAGGGCGGGGTAAGCTCCTTTCTCTAGCCAATAGCCACCCCCCGGTCTTGCCTGGCCAATCTACTCCCAACATGCCTGGCCCCTTAAGGAACAGGAAGCAGCTGGAGAGATGAAGGCCAGGGAGCGAGAGGTGGAGGGGTCTGGAATCAGGCTGGGCCCTGTCAGCCACATAGAAGTCTGAATTTTGTTCTACGTGCTATTGGAAGCCAGTGGGGGAATTTAAGCAGAAGAGGGACAAGCTCTTATTTCCTTTCTATCTGGTGGTAGTGTGGAGTATATTGGAATGGGACATATTCAAAATTGGAAAATCAATTATGGATGCTTTTATTTGTGTCTTGAAGTTGTTAAAAAGAATTACTGGCCAGGCGTGGTGGCTCACGCCTCGCCTGTAATCTCAGCACTTTGGGAGGCCGAGGCAGGTGGATCATGAGGTCAGGAGTTCGAGGCCAGCCTGGCCAACATAGTGAAACCCTGTCTCTACTAAAAATACAAAAATTAGCCAGGCATGGTGGCACACGCCTGTAGTTCCAGCTACTCGGGAGGCTGAGACAGGAGAATCGCTCGAACCCCGGGGGTGGAGGTTGTGGTGAGCTGAGATCGCGCCACTGCACTCCAACCTGGGCAACAGAGCAAGACTCCATCTCAAAAAAAAAAAAAAAAGAATTATTGCCAGGCCTCCTTGGCTTAAATAAACACAATATTATGTTAAAGAAAGGTCTGGGGGTGGTGCACCATAAGAAACAAAGGTTCTAGAGCAGTAGCTCTCAACTGGGTTAGGGGAATGGTGATTTTGTCACCATCCCCATTCCCATCCCAGGGGACATTTGGCAATCTCTGAAGACATTTTTGGCTATCACAAATAGTCAAATGCCTAGTCCAGATGCCTACTAGACTGGCTTCTAGGAGGTAGAGGTGCTACTAATGCTACCATGAACAGGACAGCCATCCTCAGAAAAGAATCAAATGGCCACAAACATCCAACAGTGTTGAAGTTAAGGAACCCTGTTACAGAGGTGAGTTTACTGGATTTGTGTCCTAGTTCTCTCACTTAATAACTGTGTGACTTGGGACGAGTTACTTAACCTCTCTGGGATCTTCTCCACCCTTAAGCCCAGTGCCTTTTCCTGCTACCAAGAAGTAGAAAAGGAAAACTGAAACGCTATCTATCCCACCTACCTTACAAGTAGGAAGACCTACCTGGTATAGCCAGGGAGAGGAGAGGGTAAAAAACAGGATAAGAGGCTCTTCCTGTGCAGCCAGCAGAAAGAGGTACCATCTATTTCTAAGTCTCCTCTCTCCCGCCATGGGAAATTAAGAAAGCATGAGGAAAGCTTTAGGAGAAGGAATCCAGCACACTGGCTTTGAAATAGACAGAGCCAGGTTCAATTCTATCTCCACCAAGTAGAAGTTGAGAGTGACCTTGAGCAACTTAACCTAAATTTTCATTAACTGTAAAATATGAGTTATCCTTATAATAGTAAAGCATAACTAATTTAGTCAATCATTTCAAGAGTTTATTGTCTACTCTGTGTCAGGTAGAGAAATAAATTGTGCAAAGCATCAAGTTAGGCCCCTGGCACGTAACAAACATTCGATAAACAGTATCTTTTAAAAAATATATCCTTCTGATTTCAAAATGTGTTCACTATAAACTTGTGGAATATACAGTATAGTAGACATATGTTTATCTGCTCAGCATTCCTTTCTTTGGGGAAGCAAACTGTTCCATTTCTATAAAAGCTCTCCTTGGCCCACGTTCACCCCCACAGGCATGCAACCCAGCTGCACCCAATTAGAATATTCCATTCTTCTGGCCACATGCCCAGGAATGGACATGTGAACCAAGCTGAGACAATCGGACTCTTCCCTGGGCTTTTTCTGGAATCCCAAGATCTAAAGACTACATGAGCATTGCAGAAGGCCATCTTGTTACCATCTGGGCAGAGCCAGTCTGAAAACGGAGCCAGAGACAAGGGATAGAGACATAGTCAAAGACCTGCTGACGTGATCTGAGTCCCTGGATCCAGCCCTACTTGAAGCTGGTTTGACCCTTGGACTCACAAGTTATAAAAGTCAATAAATGCCCTTTCCTTAAGTGAGACTAAGTTAAATTTCTGTCACTTACAACGAAAAGGGGTCAGAATAAGATAAACAGGAAATCATGGTAAGTAAAAGAAATCACCCCTAATCTCAAAACCCAGAGAAACCACCATGACCTTCAAATGTGTGGTCCTCCCAGGTTTTATTGTGGTGATTGTTTGCTTTGTTTCATTTGTATGTTTTGGGAATGACTGGGGTGATTATTTTTAAAATATGAAAATAGGCTTTCAAACCAGACCCCCCTGGGCTTGAATCCTGACTCTGTCCTTTACTTAGCTGTGCGGCTTTAGAAGGTTACCCAATCTCTCTGATACATGGAACATATATAGTTATGTTCTCCTTTTCTTAAAGTTGTAGGTTGACATTTTAAGTGAGAAAAAAATAGAAAGGTAACAGTTGGAAAACATAAAGGAAACAGACAAATTTAAGGAAGAAAAAGACTAAGCTTCCTGCACTGTTCATTCTTTATTACGCTAGAATGACGGGCTCCAAGCAAACACTGAAGGGATGGGAAGGTGCTGGTTGAAAGATCTAAGCACTTTCCAAGGGTTTTTTTATTTGATTAATGAAAAGGATGAGAATAGTGTTTCCAGATTTAAAACAAAACCAAAAAACTGGTAAAACAGTTCTCATGGCTGCAACTGGATTAGCCATGTGATACATCAAAAGGTATGTGTTATTGATTAATTATCAAAGTTCATAAAACTTTATTTCTATTACAGCAGATTATTCGTGGATGTTGTTAAAATAACTTTGCTCACTCATTGATATGGAATTATCAAAGCTCATGAAACTTCTCTATTACAGCAGATTATTCACAGATGTTGTTAAAATAACTTTGCTCACTCATTGACATGGTTTGGCTCTGTGTCCCCACCCAAATCTCATCTCAAATTATAATCCCCATAATCCCCACATGTGGAGGGAGGGCCTGGTGGGAGGTGATAGGATCATGGAGGCAGTTTTCCCCATGCTGTCCTTATTATTGTGAGTGAGTTCTCACGAGATCTGATGGTTTTATAAGGGCTGTTCCCCCTCACTCTCTCTCTTTCCTGCCACCTTGTGAAAGAGGTACTTTCACAAGGTGGCAGGAAAAGGAAGAGGTACTTCTCCTTCCACCATGATTGTAAGTTTCCTGAGGCCTCCCCAGCCATGTGGAATTGTGAGTCAATTAAACCTCTTTCCTTTGTAAATTACGCAGTCTCAGGTATGTCTCTTTTTTTCTTTTCTTTTCTTTTTTTATTTTATTTTTTTGAGACGGAGTTTCACTGTGTCACCCAGGCTGGGGTGCAACGGTGCGATCTCAGCTCACTCCACCTCCCACATTCAAAGGATTCTCCTGCCTCAGCCTCCCGAGTAGCTGAGATTACAGGAGCATGCCACCACGCCCGGCTCATTTTTATATTATTAATAGAGATGGGGTTTCGCCATCTTGGCCAGGCTGGTCTTGAACTCCTGACCTCAAGTGATCTGCCTGCCTCGGCCTTCCAAAGTGCTGGGATTACAGGCGTGAGTCACCGCACCCGGCCTCAGGTATTTCTTTATAGCAGTGTGAAAATGGATGAATACTTTCATAATATAGTAACTTCATTCACTTTTACTTTCTTAAGTACAAGATAAAGGACTAGCATTAGAGCATAAGCCATCATTGAGCAAAGTCCATAAAGACCGCACCTGATGTATCAATTAGCTGTGCTTATGACAAATTATTGTAGTGCTTTCCTCCTCTGAAAGGTTTGGGGTTCCATCAAAACCTGGGGATGCTAAATGCACATGTGTAAAAATCATCCATCCTGTGTTGTGAGAGGAAAAGTTTAACAGTTGGTACTCTGTAGAATACATAACTGAGAAAGCAATGGTAGAGTTCAAATGGTACCATCTGCAAATAATAAGGAATGGTACTCATGGCCTTGGATGACCACACTAATGAACGGAATACAAACCAAAGAAAAGACTTTTCATATTTTGAGCCAAAATGAAACTCTATTCATTGTATCACTCGGACAAACAGAATGAGAAATACTGGAATGGAAGGAAACGCCTTGTGTAAAACAAACACAGCTAAGAGAAGGCAGCAGGGAACAGACTGTGGATATAGTAGTCAGACTATATAGGAATCTAAGAATCTCAATTTCAAGATTCAGTTTTGAGGCGCTGAGTCAATATTTAAAGGAAAAAAGAAAACCCAGTACATTGTGTTGTTTTGAGAGTGACTGACCTTCTCCGACACTGGCCCTCGGGATGAACCCTCCAGGTCCTCATGTACACGATCCAGCAACCAGAGCAGGAATTCCAGGGCGTCGTGCTGGGAATTGCCTTGGAACTGAGAGCCGTACTTGGAAACTGCATTCTGAAAGGAAAAAAGGAAATCCAGAGGTGAATTTGGCCCTTTATACAACCAAATGAAGGCTCTATGAGCACCAGGTCTACTGAGTGGACATTATCCAGCCCTGACCTGGGATGACAGCACCCAAACAGCCAGGGTAGAAATGTTCTTTGACGCCAAACGTTCTTTGACGCCTTTTGGGGCAATGTCCCCAAATGGTATGAGGGTCTCTGTATATGGGAGAAGACATTTTCTTCCCAGAGGACTGCTGATGTGTATCCTATCCTTTGAAAACCCACAGGGTGGTCTCTGTTGAATATTTTGATGCTGTTGAACATCTGACCCACCGAAGCTCTCTTCCTGTGACTGCTGGGGCATGATGCTCCACTGGCCTTCCCTCCATTGGTCTATTCTCAGGCTCTCTCTCTCTGTTCACCTAGATGGTGAACAGCCTCCTAGCCCTACTTGCTCTCCCTCACTGATTTCATTCATTCTCATAGCTTCAACTCTTTCTTCTTTCAGAATACCCACATTTGCAGTGAAGTTGATTTCCTTAAATACCACGCATGTAGCTCCTCTACTGCCTCTTTCTAAGATGTATGAAATTTAAGGATACAAGCTTGTTTCTGTGGTTAGGGCATCAAACGGTTGAGCCAGCCCTTCACTCCTTTGATAAATATGTATTGAGTGCCAGCCACACGCCAGGCACTATTCTAGGGACCGGGATACAACAGTGAACAAAACAGATGAAGACTCACTGCCCTCGTGGTGTTTGCATTCCTGGTACCCCTTGCGCTGTCCTTCTGTTAAATTGTGTAGCACCTTTGTCATTTTCTGTATAAATGCGCATTCCAGCTTTTTAAAAGTTTATTGCAAAGAGTAATATATGCACATACTAAAAAACAGTAATTCAATAAAAAAAGGATTATAATGAAGTCTTCCTTCTACCTGGCCTTCATCCTATGGTATCCCTTCTCAGGAGACAGCCACTTTTAGCAGTTCCTTCAGCATCTTTCCAGGGACTTTTGCTATACATGTGTGAGCATGTGGGCATCTGGGTGTAAGCAAATCACTTGTCTGTGTGTCCACACATGCACATGACAGCACGTGATGGATGTGGGACCCAGTCTTAGACTGCAGAGCCAAGCCTCCAGTCTCATCCCACGCAGGTCTGTTCTCTGTTCACACCTGCCAAAGGGACTGGTCTTAACAAGACTGAGGACCAGGACAATCCTTACCACTGCCAATCAAATCAGGCAGCCTGGGCTTTTTTTTTTTTTTTCCTTTCTTTCTTTTAATTTTCCCTTGAGATTTAAAGGAGCCTTTAGAGGCCAGGTGCAGTGGCTCATGCCTGTAATCCCAGCAATTTGGGAGGCCAAGGCAGGTGGATCACTTTAAGTCAGGAGTTCAACAGCAGCCAGGCCAATATAGTGAAACCCCGTCTATACTACAAATACAAAAATTAGCTGGGCGTGGTGGTACATGTCTGAAATCCCAGCTACTTAGGAGACTGAGGCAGGAGAATCGCTTGAACCTGGGAGGTAGAGGTTGCAGTGAGGAGAGATTGCACCACTGTACTCCAGCTTGGGTGGCACAGTGAGACTCTGTCTCAAAAAAATAAAACTAAAAATAAAGGAGACTTCAGGATGAGACAAAGCAAAAATGCAAGATTTAATTAACTGAAATGCTGGTTCTGAGTCTTTTTGTTTTTTTAAGACAGTGTTTCACTCTTGTTGCCCAGGCTAGAGTGCAATGGCGTGATCTCAGCTCACTCCAACCTCCACCTATGGGTTCAAGTGATTCTCCTGCCTCAGCCTCCCAAGTAGCTGGGTTTACAGGTACCTGCCACCACACCCAGCTAATGTTTGTATTTTTAGTAGAGATGAGGTTTCACCATGTTGTCCAGGCTGATCTCGAACTCCTGACCTCAGGTGATCCCGCCTGCCTCGGCCTGCCCAAGTGTGGCTCTGAGTCTTTATGTCAATCACATTAGTGTGGATTCTTCCCCCAGGCTTCTCTGCATGTTGATTCCCAAGTAGGGCTACCAGATTTAGTAAATAAAAATACAAGATACCCAGTTAGATTTGAATTTCACATAAACAATGAATATGTTTTTAGTAGAAATATGTCCCATGCAATATTTGGGACGTGTTTACACTAAAAAGTTATTCATTTTTTATCTGCAATTAAAAATCAGCTGGGCATGGTATATTTTTCATCTGGCAACCCTACCCCCAAACAACCCTCAAACCTCTTCTCTTCTGGGTGAGCAGCCGGCCCTTCCAACTCAAAATCTCTAAAACCAGCTCATCCTTTTAATGTAGGTGTCATCTTTCAGGTTCTCCTTCAGATCGGTCAGCTGTTAAGCAGTCTGGATGCTGGCTCCCAAATGTCTCCGCCCTTCCCCTATAGAAGAGTCTCATTCCAACTGTTGAGTTCCACCTACAGCTGACCCAGACAACAATATCTACCTAAGGAGGGGCCCAGCCCCTAGGTTTTCCCTTTGCCAACCCACTGACTTCATGGTAGACCAGACCAATTTTCCTACAGCTTGGCTGAATATTGTCATGCTCTGACTCTAAATCATTCCTTACTCTCCTGCTCACCACCAAATAGTCCAAGCACCCTCTGTGGTTCAGCCCCATACCATATCATTCCATGTTTCAAAGCTCCAGGTAAGTAAACCACTAGCTGCCCCAAACACGCTTTCCTGCTTCTACAGTCTAGACCTTTACTTTTTTTTTTCTTTTTTTGAAATGGAGTTTTGCTCTTGTTGCCCAGCTGGAGTGCAATGGCACGACCTCGGCTCACTGCAACCTCGGTCTCCCGGGTTCAAACGATTCTCCTGCCTCAGCCTCCTGAGTAGCTGGGATTACAGGGGCCTGCCACCACACCTGGCTAATTTTTGTATTTTTAGTAAAGATGGGGTTTCACCATGTTGGCCAGGCTGGTCTTAAACTCCTGACCTCAGATGATCCACCCACCTCGGCCTCCCAAAGTGCTGGGATTACAGGCGTGAGCCACCATACCTGGCTTAGACCTTTGCTTTTGTTCTTCCTTCCATGTGAAATCCATTCCTCTCCAGTTAATCATGATGATCCTTTAAGCCTGACACTCTTCATCTTAGCCTGGCTATAGTACCTGACAACCTTTTCAGAAAGGAGGTGACAACTTCAAGAAGCAAGACAAGATAGGGCCTTAAAAAAATGTCCCTCTCCATAAACAGCAATTCCACTTTTGGGGATTTTGCCTTAGGAAATGAGAGATACAAGCAGAGATGTCTGTATATATCAAGTTATCTGGGTGAAAACTTATGACATACTCAGATGGCCTTAAAATTTATGACTGATGAAATACAAATGATAAAGAAAATAATAATCTGGTCATAAGAAGAAAAAAATGCAAAAATACATATTTGAGATTGTTTTATGTATGTATTTATAGATAGAAAAATAAAAGACCAGAAAATACATGGCAAAATAGTAGCAAATGGTTATCATAGAAAAATGGGAACATGAGCAATTTTTAAATTTTCATTTGTAAATGACAAAGTTTTTTAACAGTGAACATTGTTCTTTGTCTTTTTCCAGTTATAAAGTATTTGGCAGGTATTTCTCAGAATTTTTTTTTAATAACCTATTGATGACTACAGAAGACATTCCCTTAGAAAGTCTGCGGAAACAGGCCGGGGGTGGTGGCTCACACCTGTAATCCCAGCACTTTGGGAGGCCAAGGCAGGTGGGAAACGAGGTCAGGAGATTGAACCCATCCTGGCTACCAAGGTGAAACCCCGTCTCTACTAAAACTACAAAAAATTAGCCGGGCGTGGTGGCGGGCACCTGTAGTCCCAGCTACTTGGGAGGCTGAGGCAGGAGAATCACTTGAACCCGAAAGATGGAGGTTGCAGTGAGCCGAGATTGCGCCACTGCACTCCAGCCTGGGCGACAGAGCGAGACTCCATCTCAAAAAAAGAAGGAAAAAAAAAAAAAGAAAGTCTATGGAAACATAACTAGAACTGCACAAAGCAGTTCCCAAACAGTTAACCAGCTTGGGAAGAATGAACTGCAATATTTGGTTACTTATCTCACATCTTTTTTTTTTTTTTTTTTTTTGCGCTAAGGGCTTGCTGTATTGACCAGGCTGGTCTTGAACTCCTGGCCTCAAGAGGTCCTCCCATCTCGGCCTCCCAAAGTGCTGGGATTACAGGCATGAGCCACCGTGCTCAGCCCTAGATTTGGTTATTTCTGTCCTTCAACATGGCATAACTCTATCTGTATGTATGTTTTATTTCCCAAACATTGATAATTTTTAACATTTCTTATTAAAATTATTCCTAGTTATTTCATATTTCTGGTTGTTTTCTGAATACAAATCTAATTTTATATGTTCTAAATGATTATTCCTTTGATTTTCTACCTTCTATGTGGTGTCATTAATGACAGTAATAAAGCTAAAATAAGGATTTCTACAATGATTTAGCAATTTTCTTTCTAATATTTTTTACTCCATTTCCATTTTATGTCTTACTGTTTTGTCCAGAACTTCCAAAACACAAGAGTGGTGAAGAAGGCATCCTTGTTTTTAAAAAGCCATGTCTCCAGTATATCACTGTAGATGTAAAATTGATGCTTAAGCACATAAGCTAATATAAATTCCAGATGGCTAAAATTTTTAATATAACCATAGAAAAGCTGGTACACAAAATCAAAGATTTATCTTAACATCTGATATAAATAAATCTAAATCTTCCAATATTGGGGTAGGGGGAAGAAGGAGACAGTTTTGATTAAATATTTGTAGCAAATATGACAAGAACTAAGGAACTTACAGAAACATAAAAACATTGAGACCAAAGCAGAATAGATAGATGCATAAGAACATTGAGCAGATGGGCCGGGTAAAGTGGCTCATGGGTCAGGAGTTCAAGACCAGCCTGGCCAACATAGTGAAACCCAGTCTCTACTACAAATACAAAAATTAGCCGGGCGTGGTGGCACGCGCCTGTAGTCCCAGCTACTTGGAAGGCTGAGGCAGGAGAATGGCTTGAACTCGGGAGGCAGAGGTTGCAGTGAGCCGAGATTGCGCCACTGCTGCACTCTAGCCTGGGTGACAGAGCGAGACTCTGTCTCAAAAAAAAAAAAAAAAGAACATTGAACAGATGCTTCCAAGAGCAGACTCGCAACTAGTAAAGAAACAAGGAAAAAATCCTCCACCTCGCTCCTAATCAAAGAAATAAAAATAAAAAACTATTTTTAGAAGTTTAGAAGATAATACTATTTCTTAGGACGCAAAGGCACAAGGGCAATATAATGAACTTCAGTGACTCAAGGGGAAGGGTAGGAGGTGGGTGAAGGATGAAAGACTGCACACTGGGTCCAGTGTCCATCACTCGGGTGCACCAAAGTCTGAAATCACCACTAAAGAGTTTATCCATGTAACCAAATACTGCCTGTTCCCCAAAAACCTATTAAAATTTTTAAAAATGTACTATTTCTTTTTGTTCAATAAATTAATAATAAGGGATGAAGATTTATTAGACAGCCTGGTGATTATAGTTAATAATAATATATTATATACTTGAAAATTGCCAAGGGAATGGATCATAAATGTTCTCACCACAAAAACGTAGGTATGTTGCCTGGGCACAGTGGCTCACACCTGTAATCCCAGCACTTTGGGAGGCCGAGGCAGGCGGATCACTTGGGGTCAGGAGTTTGAGACCAGCATGGCCAACATGGCAAAACCCCGTGTCTACTAAAAATACAAAAAAATAGGTGGGCATGGTGGTGCACGTCTGTAATCCCAGCTACTTGGGAGGCTGAGGCAGGAGAATCGCCTGAACCCAGAAAGTGGAGGTTGCAGTGAGCCGAGATAGTGCCCCTGCACTCCAGCCTGGCCGACAGAGTGAGACTCCGTCTCAACCACAAAAACA
This sequence comes from Nomascus leucogenys, assembly GCF_006542625.1. Classification (NCBI taxonomy): domain Eukaryota; kingdom Metazoa; phylum Chordata; class Mammalia; order Primates; family Hylobatidae; genus Nomascus; species Nomascus leucogenys. The sequence continues at coordinate 68,192,698 of NC_044399.1, forward strand.
ACAACAAAAACTCAATATTTAAAAGTGAGATGGTGACTACACAGGTTCACACATTTGTTAAAACTTCCTAAATTTTATGCTTATAATGGGTACATTTCACTGTATATAGTTTAGACCTTAATAAAGTTTATTTAAAAAGTAAAAATAGAAACATAATAAAACAGTCATACTTTTGCTTTGACTGTGTAATTCCATTTGTAGGAATTAAGCTTATAGGAATAATCACAGCTGAGGACAATGATTTAAATACAAGAAACTTCAACACAGTATAATACTGGAAAATGGAAACTCTATTTCCATTTTATGTCTTACTGTTTTGTCCAGAACTTACAAAACATGAGTGGTGAAGAAGGCATCCTTGTTTTTAAAAAGCCGTGTCTCCAGTGTATCACTGTAGATCTAAAATTGATGCTTAAGCACATAAGCTAATATAAATTCCGGATGGCTAAAATTTTTAATATAACCATAGATCTCCATAAAGAATTGGTTAATTTAATAACATATTAATTGTTAAAGACTTAATTATTAACGATTGTTGTGTATTATTAAGACTAGGAGGCCGGCCGCGGTGGCTCACGCTTGTAATCCCAGCACTTTGGGAGGCCGAGGTGGGCGGATCACGAGGTCAGGAGATCGAGACCACGGTGAAACCCCGTCTCTACTAAAAATACAAAAAATTAGCCGGGCGTGGTGGCGGGCGCCTGTAGTCCCAGCTACTCGGAGAGGCTGAGGCAGGAGAATGGCGTGAACCCGGGAGGCGGAGCTTGCAGTGAGCCGAGATTGCGCCACTGCGCTCCAGCCTGGGCGACAGAGCGAGACTCCGTCTCAAAAACAAAAAAAAAAAAAAAAAAAGACTAGGAAAATGTCTTGTAACAATGCTTAAATGAGAAAAGCAGGATATAAAACTAAAATTTTCTATTGTTTTTATATAGCTTGAAACATGTCAGTATATTTACAATGGTTATCTCTAGGGGTTAAAATTACAGATCTCTTTTTTTTTTACATTTTAATTTTTTTTTTTTTACAATGTGCAACATTTAATTACATCATTAGAAAAGCACAGAAAATCAAATATTGCATGTTCTCACTTATAAGTGGGAGCTAAATCTTGGGTACACGTGGACATAAGGAAGGGAGCAATAGATACTGGGGACTCTAAAAGGAAGGAGGCAGGCAGGGGGACAAGGGATGAAAAACTTCCTATTGAACACTATGTTCACTATCTGGGTGACAGGGTCAACAGAAGCTCAGACCTCAGCATCACACAATACACCCTTATAACAAACCTGCACATGTACCCACTGAATCTAAAATAAAAATGTAAAATTTAAGAAAAGAAAGAGAAGAAAAGAATTCTAGATAATACCACGGACAGGACTTTTCTTTCTGTTTTTCAGAGGAAGTCTCACTCTGTCACCCAGGCCAGAGAACAGTGGCACAATCTCAGCTCACTGCAACCTCTGCCTCCCAGGTTCAAGCAATTCACCTGTCTCAGCCTCCTGAGTAGCTGGGACTACAGGCACACGCCACCACGCCCGGCTAATTTTTGTATTTTTAGTAGAGACAGGGTTTCACCATATTGGTCAGGAGGCTGAGGTAGGAGGATCGTTTGAGCCCAGGAATTGAAAACTGTAGTGAGCTATGATGACACCACTATACTCCAGCCTGGGTGACAGAGTGAGACTCTCTCTCTTAAAGAGAGAGAGAGGGCAAGGAAGGAAGGAAGGAAAGAAGGGAGGGAGAGAGAGAAAGAAAGACAGAGAGAGAGAGAGAGAAAGAGAGGGAGAGAGAGAGACAGAGAGGGAGAGGGAGAGAGAGAAAGAAAAAGAGGAAGGAAGGAAGGAAGGAAGGAAAAGAGAGAGAGAAAGAGAAACAGAAACAGAAAGGAAAAGACAAGACAAGACTCCTTAAGAAAACCTTGTATGGTGTGTCTGCAACCAATTCTCCAGCCTTTCCTCCCCAGCCAAGTGGGCTTTTATTCATTTATTGAACAGAAGGTCTCTCGGCCCCACCTCCTTCCCTGGTTGGCATTCCAGTTCCCAGGTCCTGGAATGCACTCTCCCATCTTCCCAAGCCCTTCATTGACACCTAATACTTCAAAATTCAACTCAGCGGTTGGTTACCTCTCCAGGGAAGCTTTCCCTGCCCACCCCACAGGATCTTCCCCAATCCAATCACATTTTCCTGCTGTAACTGTCATAGCACCTTGTATTTGTCCTTTCTAACATGTTTCTGTTCCAATCATGTGCCTGTGTGATTACTTCATTAACATCCATTTCTACCTCTAGACCATAAGCTCCTGGAGAGCAGCCCCAGAATCTGGGTTTGTACTCATCACTCATCATGCATTCCATGCATTCCTAGTCTACTCTCTGGACATTCAATAAATATTTGTTGAACGAATGTTTCCCCATCTGTAAAATAAGAAGAGCTCACCTAGATTTCAATCCATAATATTTAAAGCCTGGATTCTGGGATCCTCCACTCCTCCCTCCAAAGCTGGCTACCCAAAAATCCCAGGAAATTCCAGATTGTATCTCCCTCATTAACATATTACAAACTTGATTATCCTTCAGTTCCCTGAGGCTTACTGGGAGCTCCCAGGCCCTGGGGATTTGACAGCGGGGGGGAAAGATAGGAAATTCTGGTGAGCCACTGAGGGTGATTACTAATTTCGGAGTTGTTTTGTTTTGTTTTGTTTTGTTTTTTTGAGACAGAGTCTCGCTCTGTCGCCCAGGCTGGAGTGCAGTGGAGCAATCTCCGCTCACTGCAAGCTCCGCCTCCCGGGTTCACGCCATTCTCCTGCCCCAGCCTCCCGAGGAGTAGCTGGGACTACAGGCGCCCGCCACCACGCCCGGCTAATTTTTTTTTTTTTTTTTTTTTGTATTTTTAGTAGAGACAGGGTTTCACCGTGTTAGCCAGGATGGTCTCGATCTCCTGACCTCGTGATCCACCCGCCTCGGCCTCCCAAAGTGCTGGAATTACAGGCGTGAGCCACCGCGCCCGGCCAATTTCGGAGTTTTTTCAAACTACTGCAGCCCTCTCCCATTGCTGTGGTAACTGGATGGAAATGCATCTAGCAAGAGAAAATGTACATAAAGATTACCTCCCTCCCTCCTCTAGGTTTCTGCAGGTGAGAAGGTGTCATGATAGAATAACGAACATTTCCTGTGGGGCTGGCACTGTGCTCTACATAGAACTCATTTAATACAACAACCCTATAACGAGGTAGGTACCATTATGGTTCTATATTAAAGATGAAGAAAGTTGTAGCACAGAGAGATCTGGTAACTTGCTCAAGGTCACAAAACTCCAGAGACCTTGCTCTTAACCACTATACTATACTGCCTCTTTCTTAAAAAGCAAATGTCACCAAAAAGAGACATTTAGTGACAACCATTTGACCCACTGGCTGCTGCAGAACAGTGCTTCACTAATGGAGGCAGGAGGGAGGAAGGTGGGGGTTGGCATCTCATGGGTCACATGGCAAACACTGCTTTCTCAGGCTGAAACTCAAGAGCGGTGATGCTTGTGGAATGAACACTGACAGGTTTCCCCCTCCCCCAAGAACAACAATCACTAGTCTGTAGGGAGCTTCAGCTCTCTGCCCAGAGCTGCGGGTTTCTTCTTCTTCTTCTTTTTTTTTTTTTTTTCAGGAAGAAAGCCATGTGCATCAATTATCAGGAACCCTTTAATCCAACTGGGACCCCAAACGAACACCCCGTTTTAACCCCGGGTGAAGTGATACAAACAATTTACAAAGCCTCATGCCCCTGCAGCATCCCGAGTAAGTAGACCGTGATCTTGCAGACAATAAAATGCAAGCCCGTGCTCATACATTGTAGGGGATTGAATGCGCCTTAAACAAAAGGATGCTATCTCCAAAATAGCACGCTCACTGCCTTTGCTGGGCACTCAGCACGGTACCTGGCCTGCAGGTTGTCAGATTCCACTGGGCTTAGAATAAAATCCAAACTCTTTACCGTTGCCTCCTAGGTCTTACGTGATCTGGCGAACCTCATCTGCCTCCTAAGCTCCAACGCCACTCGTTTTATTTCCATGTCTCCAGTACTCAGCTCCTTTGGGTCTATGGCAATTGTACTTGCTGTTCCCCCTGCCTGGATTAGTCCTACAGCTTGCCCTGACTTCATCCTTCTCATCATTCAGATCTCAGCGCAAGCATCACCTTCTTGCTCTGAGGCCTTGGCCTTCAACGTCCCATTCCCTACCCCACATCATTCCAGACTGGAAGCTCTAGAGCTGGCGTTAGAACACTGTCTGGCCCACAAGCCTTCAATACTTCAACAAATGCTTGTTGAATCCAAAAACGCTGATTACCTTTCAATCTGCCAGCTCACCCCACTCCCTCTCAAAATACCTAGGAGAATTAATTTATAAAGAAAACATAAGCAAGCGACAGCGTAACACATCGACTCAAAGCAAAACCGGTAATCCGGGGCTGAACTGGTCAATGCGTTTAAAGAAGGCCCCGAGAAAACCCTTTCCCGATTGTGCACACACTTTTCAAGAGGCGAAACCAGGGGGACAGGGCGGCCGGCGGCGCAGCGCTGCCTACCTTGAACTCCGCGGAAAGTTGGGGCGTGTATTCGCGAGTCCAGAGCGCGCGCACCAGCGCCGCCAGCTGCTCGGTGACCTCGGCGCGGCCCGGCGCCGCCCGGTAGCGCCCCAGCGCCAGGAACTCGGCCAGCAGGTCGGTGTTGCTGAGACACTGCACCACGGCGTTCATGAAACAGGTGTTGCCGTGGTTCTTCAAGCCCTGAGCGCCCGGCGGCCGCGCCCCATCGCCGGCAGGGAGCTGGAGCTGGGGCTGGGGTCCGGGCGGGCGCTCCTCCCCGGGGCTGCCGGGGACCGCTGGAACTGGGCCCGGGGCGCAGGCGAAGCCCCCCTCACCGTCGCCATCGCAGTGTCCCGGCTGGGGCCGGGGCGGCGAGTCCCCGGGGCGTGAGCGGCTGCCCAGCGCCAGCAGGAAGCGGCTGAACAGGCGGCGCAGGGAGCGGCGGCGGCGGGGCCGGGGCGCGAGCGGTCCCCCTCCTGCCGCGTCCCCGGGGCCCGGGTCCATGGCTGCGGCCGGCGCAGCTCCAGGCGCGGAGCCCCCGGGCCCGAGGAGGACGAGCGGCCAGCAGGCCCTACAGCTTCGCTAAGGCGCCTGGTGCCGGCTACCTGCGGGCCAGGTGTGCGGGGACGGGGCGGAGGCGGAGCCAAGGGCGGGGCAGCCCCGCCCCGCGCGGGAATCCGGCCGCACGACCAGTCCCCTCCAGGGCAGCGCCGGGCCACCCCTACCCCTGCCTGGTGCCGCCCCCGCGGCGCTGACTGGGAGTCGTCGTGGTCGGATTCCCCACCCTTCCTTACCTCGTAAACCGACAGACCTGGGTTTCGCCGCTGCTCCTGTTCCTCGAGCAGCCTTCAAGCAGTGGAAATTATGGAGAAATGAACATTCTGAAAGCGCCTAGTAAATGGCAAAGGCCTGGCTACTGCAGGAAGAAAAGGGCAAGGCAGGCATCTCCAGAGCACAGCCTCGGGCGTGGTGAGAGGCGCGCGCTGGGTGCTGTGTGGGGGTGGGGAGCGCTTTTGTGTACCGCTGGTTCCTCCGCAGGCTCAGGTGTGTGCGGACAGGTGTCGCCACCTCCTTCCAGACCGTCTGCCCCTTGGGGGAGGCAGAGCCTGTGCCCGCACCCGCCAACCCGGGACCTGAACTGGGAGCCACGTGTTGCCCTGTGAGAAAAGCCCCCGAGTGGTTGTGGTTTGCTTTTTTACACCACAGATTGGGTTAGAATCATTTTCCAAAAACGTGCGAGACTTGATCACCCTTGCTTTCATCGGCAAGGAAGGGGACTCACAGAGGTTATCGCAACGTAGGGAGGCGGCCCGATCCGTAAGCAGGGAAACCGGAACTCGACCTGGATCTATGGACTGCCAAGTTCAGGCCCTTTCCAACCTCAGTATTTGCTTACCAGGAAGTTTTCAGGCTCTCAGGCGCGCCCCCTACGCGGTTTCTGGTTCACTCCTTAAGGCACAGTCCTTGTTGAATGATTGCCCAATCAGAACGAGTTTGGCCTTGCCCCGCCCTTGATTCCCTGGGTAACCCTGAGCCCCTCCCCCACCCCTCACTTTATCCCCTGCAACTGTCAGGTTTATAATTAATCAGGCAAGGTCTTGCAAAATGAGTTTCTCGTCAATTTCTAGCTCAGAAAGAGATCAGCACCATGTGAGATGCAGTATTCTAACAACGCTCTGAAATGTTACTTGTTGTTTAATAAGTGATCATCATTTATTAAATATTCTTGATCCTGGCCGGGCGCGGTGGCTCACGCCTGTAATCCCAGCACCTTGGGAGGCCGAGGCGGGCGGATCACCTGAGGTCAGGAGTTCGAGACCAGCCTGGCCAACATGGTGAAACCCCGTCTCGACTAAAAATACAAAATTAGCCAGCCAGGCGTGGCGGCGCATGCCTGTAATCCTAGCTACTCAGGAGGCTGAGGCAGGAGAATCGCTTGGTTCAGTGAGCCAAGATCGCGCCATTGCACTCCAGCCGGGCGACAAGAGCTAAACTCCCTCTCAAAAAAAAAAAAACAAAAAAAACTTGATCTTTCAAACCGGGTTGCGGCAGTTACCTCATGCAAAAAAGCAGCCTTACTTAAAGGATAAATAACATGCTTAAAACATCAGACGGTACTGTGAATCGGAGACTTGTGTTCTGGAAAATGCCATTCTTTACCCCTCTCTGGAAAAAGATACCCGGTTGGGTGATTAATACACAAGGACATAAGGTCCATTTCATCACCCTTCTGGTGGAAAGCACAGAAGAAAGATGTAATGGCCAACTCCAATAAAGCATCTCTGAAATTTCTTCTTTCTTTGGTAATTGTCCTGAGATCCCCAACACCACACACTTTCTTTGAGAAAGCATGCATATTTCACTCTCTACCCTGTCAGGAATTCTGCTGATGCTTTAGTACATTAGTCACTTAATTCTCACAATAACCTTTTGAGTAGGAACTTACTCTTGCTTGACAAAAGAGCAAACTGTGGCTCAGAGAATTTTTAAGAAGCCTGCCCGAGATCTGGATTTAAATCTGAGTCTAGTCTAGCTTGACCAATGAAATGACAATTAAGAAGGAAATTCATTTCACCTTATTTTTAGAGGATAATAGCAATGCCGTCTGTGCACAGATCGTGAGGAAGTTCTGTGGGTTTTGCAGAGTTGCAGAAAACAAATTATAACAGAAAACCAACAACTAAGAATTTATTCAAAATGTAAAAAGTTCTAATTAGAGTCTGCACAAATTATTCTTGAACATATTTTAATTTTAATATGCAATTTAAGCATATAAAATGCATTCTATAAAGAAAAAGAAAAAAATTGACTCAAGAACAAAAACAGAGCTGTTAGAAATGAAGATTAGTGTTGGAGTTATCTAAACTCAGTCTTCAACAGGACTGTGTGCAACGCCAAGGCTCAGAGACATCTCATCAGCTTCAGGAGGTATGTGGGTACTTCCATCGCAAAATGGCTCCATCGGCACTTACACTAACAATATATTGATTTCCTGGACTTATGCGGATGCGTGTGATGTTGCCACTGTGTCCCACCCCAACGTGAGTCACTTCACCCTCATTATAATCCCAAACTTTCACCAGATGGTCATTTCCACCTGAAAAAGATAAACATGTATATGGCATTGCTGCAATAGAAGAGAGAGAAACAGCCCTGATTTCAAATAACTGGATCATTTTCAACATGGTCCCCATGTATCTGTCTTTATAATAACACTTTTACTTGATTATAAAAATCTATCTGTTGCAGTAAATTTGAAGAGGAGGGGGAAATACAAAGAGGTGAAATCACATTTCATCCCACTACCCAGAAATAACCACTAGTAATATCTTGGCTTAGTTCCTTCCAGTATTTTCTCTCTAAGTATACTGGTATACATATACATCATATATATGATTGGAATCACACTGTGTCTAGTTTGATATCTGCTTTATAGTCAATGTATTTGTGAAACTTAATTCATTTCATGCATTTATTTATTTTTTACTTATTTATTTATTTATTGAGACGGACTGTCTGTCACTCAGGCTGGAGTGGAGTGGCAGGATCTCAGCTCACTGCAGCCTCCACCTCCCAGGCTCAAGCAATTCTCCTGTCTCAGCCTCCCAAGTAGCTGGGATTATAGGCGCGCACCACCATGCCCGGCTAATTTTTGTGTTTTTAGTACAGACGGTTTCACCATGTTTGCTGGTCTCAAACTCCTGACCCCAGGTGATCCACCTGCCTTGGCCTCCCAAAGTGCTGGGATTACAGGCGTGAGCCACCCCGCCTGGCAGCATTTATTTGTTAATATCCTCAGGAATCAAAGAGCTTGGCAGGAAATGATAATGATGTTCCAATCAGCATGTTGTGTGGTAAATGCCCCTTTGAAATACTGGTTAATTCATTTGTTTTGGTGGGAAGGGCATCGCATCATGCAATAATAAGGTGGAATTAAAAGACTGGCTTTTAAGATTTTACAAGCATGCTGGACAGCCCAGGCCATTTAAAGGCCCCATTTCTATTATCAATGCCCACCAAAAAAAGCAAGCCGAGCAACCTAAGTCTTGGCTTTTATTTGTGCTCTTAAAGCTCTTGTGCAAATGTTTCCTCTCATTGAAATGTTACTTCTGGATTTTTCTTTCTCAGCCACATTGGCTGCAGTGTTGGTTGGAGTCTGATTCTAACCAAGTTGCCTTGAGACCCTTTTGTGGTCTTTTCCAATTGCCTCTAGCCTGGGAGTTCCTTTCATGTCCTCATCTAAATAAGCCAGGCTTGGCTTTTTCCTATCCCAGGACTAACCTGTGACAAAGTGCACCCCTTCCTGTGTGATATCCATGCCATTTATCGACCCAGACAGGGAACCTTCCAATTCTCTGATTACTGTCCCATCAAATACTTCCCAGTAAGCAATCTGGAATTCAGGAAAGAAGCATTAAGCAGGACGCAGCTCAGGGGAGTCATCCATGCACATGCTAACAAAAGATGGCTCTACTTTATATAGAAGGGAGCAAAAATACACCACAGGATGATACTGGCTGAAATTATAAATAGGCTACAGCAGGGGGTGGCAAAACCATTTTAATATTTTTAGTATTGGTTTTAAATTTGCATTCTATTTAAAGAGATGTTGATGTGCTGATAAACCTGGATTAAGACAGAAAGGGCTTTTGATAAGACTAAGCAGATTGAGCCTGAAGCAAGCTGTAAAAGAAAGAACAGCCTCTGCATCCACAGCTAAGCTTCAGGCCTGGAGGGAGGAAAAGCATTTTCTTCCTTCTCACTGGGGGATGAGCACTCCCCACTCCCCAGAGTTCTAGAGACTGGGCTGTACAGGCACCCTCCCACTGGGACTGTGCCCTCCTTCTTCCTCACCCCACCCTTATTCCCAACTTTCCCTTCTGCTCCAAAGCACTGAAATATTCCACAGGGTAGAGTTTAAAGAGGAACTGGTAACCTTGGTTCCCTGTTGGGGAGCAGAACTATCTTAGGGGTGGAGAGACAGGTGCCTAAAGGAGGGTGATTTTTTTCCTGAATATGCTGCCTTTGTACCTTAAAATTTGTGAATGCACAATCTATTCAAAATTTAAATTTCCTTCTTAGGAACAAATGCTTCTATTTATGATAGCAAAGACAGAGAATCAACCTAAATGCCCATCAATGATAGACTGCATAAAGAAAATATGATACGGCCAGCTGGGTGCAGCGGCTCCCAGCACTTTGGGAAGCCGAGTTAGGCCCGTTGCTTGAGGTCAGGAATGCGAGACCAGCCTGGGCAATATGGTGAAACCCCGTCTGTACTAAAAATACAAAAATTAGCTGGATGTGGTGGCACACACCTGTAGTGCCAGCTACTTGGGAGGGTGAGGCATGAGAATCACTTGCACCCAGGAGGTGGAAGTTGTAGGAGGCTGCAGTGAGCCGAGAGTGTGCCACTGCACTCCAGCCTGGGTGACAAAGTGAGACTCTGTCTCCAAAAAAAAAAAGAATAAACTTAAAATGTGGCACATATATACCACGGAATACTATGCAGCCATAAAAAGGAACAAGATCACGTGCTTTGCAGGAACATGGATGGAGTTGGAAGCCATTATCCTCAGCAAACTAACACAGGAACAGAAAACCGAACACCACATGTTCTCACTTACAAGTGGAAGCTGAACGATGAAAATAGATGGACACATGTGGGGAAACAACATACTCTGGGCACCTGCTGGGGGGTGGTGGGTTGGGGGAGGAAGAGCATCACGAAGAATAGCTAATGCATGCAGGGCTTAATACCGAGGTGATGGGGTGATCTGTACAGCAAACCACCATGGCACATGTTTACCTATGGAACAAACGTGCACATCCTGCACATGTACCCCTGAACTTAAAATAAGTTTGAAGAAAAAAAAAAAGAGTGCTTGACCAGGAATCAGGAGCGCAAACTTGCATGTGCATTTCATTCGTTTCTCATTGTTTCATGTCAGAAACGTGCTGTGTTCCAGGCACTATGCCAGAAGTCTGTATTCCTCTGAATCTAGCTAGACATTATGCATACTATTTCCTGTTAACTTTTTTCTTTTGCTTTGTAATGTCTGTTGATGCTTGATCATGTTAACAAAAAAGTTCTGATTTCATAGTAAACGCCTAAAGAGATAGAAAAGCATGCCAGAACCCATGTTTCTCAGGAATCACACCCACAGAAGTGGTTGGAACTTGACTGCCTGCTTCCCCAGCCAAAGAAGCCAAACTGACACTCTCCTGGGCAGCCCCAGTAGGGTTCCATCTTACCAGAATGTCCTCTGCCAGAGGTGCCCTTCCTTGAGGTCTAGGCATTGACTAGTCCTTCTGTTATTCAGGCCTCAGCTCAGATGCTGCTCCTTAAAGAGGCCTTCACCCACCACCCCAGCTGAAGGAGCTTCCCCCCACCCGCCAGCATCATATGACTTGTTCTATCTCCTTTCTCAGTCCTTTCACCATCTCGTGTCTTGTTCACTTGTTACTCATTGTCCATTCATGGATTGGTTCATGTGTGTATTAGCCAATTCCATCCCCTCCTACCCAGAATAAATTAGGGAAGTAAGGTTCATGAGAGCAGGGACCCCTTGCTTGCTCCAAGGGTGAACATTCCCCCAAACAGAAGGATGAACCTTCACCTTCCTCTTTAGCTGGGAAATCTGTACCATATGTAGAATTTTTTTTTTTTTTTAAGAGAGAGAGAGTCTCACTCTGTCACCCAGGCTGGAGTGCAGTGGTGCAATCTTGGCTCGCCAAAACCTCCGCTTCCTGGATTCAAGCAATTCTCATGCCTCAGCCTCCTGAGTAGCTGGGATTACAGGCACCTGCCACTACACTCTACTAATTTTTTGTATTTTTTGTAGAGATGGGGTTTCACCATGTTGGCTAGGCTGGTCTCGAACTCCTGACCTCAGGTGATCCGCCCGCCTCACCCTCACAAAGTGTTGGAATTACAGGCATCAGCCACCACGCTTGGCTCCGTGTGTAGATTTTTAATGTAATGAGGAAGTACAGTGCTGAGAGATGAGGAGCTCTATTGCCTTTCTGTCTGAATTTAGTCAAAGTGATAACCAGTTTGGGCACAGCAATTCTAGTCCAGTCTCAGAAATTCCCTAATAATAAAAACCAATCTATTGAGTACCTACTATGTGCCAGGCCCCCTGCTATAAGCACCACAGGCAAGCATGACTTTAATCCTCACTCTATGAGGTCAGTGGTACCATTTCCACTTAACAGGAGGGGAAGTGAAGACACTGGAAGGTGATATGGCCTTTCCAAAGTGACATGGCTGATTGATGACAGACCACCATTGGAACCAAGGTGGTTTGACTCCAGAGCCCGCACCCTCCACCACAACGCCTCACTGCTTTTCTCTTGCACTGGAAAGATCTCAGCTCTCGCTGGGAGGACTCACCTTTCTGTCTGTTCCGCTGGTGATGATCTGGAACTCCTCAGGGTGATAGCACACACACTGGAATAAGGTGTTGGCTAGTATCATCTGATTCCTCCTGAGACGCCTGGAAAGTAGATTCAAAAGCTGTGAAAGCCAACTTTCTCTTCCCTAGGAAATTTATTCACTATTCAAGCTGGATTTGGTGCAAGCTGGGATTTGGGTTGGTTTATCTCTATGCCAAACATCTCATACTGCTCAGCACAGTGGTGCTTGTATTTCTTCAAAACAGACTTCAGGTCACCCTGTCCTCTCTACTTCTGCATACTTCGGTTGGCCTATCAGTGACCACCAAAGGACAATGGGAAGGGCCCTTTCCTAAAGACAGAGCACGAAACTCAATGAGAACCCTTAAGTTCCAGGGAAGAAGAAGCAGAAGAGGCTGAACTCACAGCCAACCTGCTGCCTCCCACACAATGTACTTGAGTCGAGGCCACCATTTGGAAGTGGAGCTCCCTGCAGTCTGAGAAGCAGAATGTGGGGAAGCGTATTTTATTTTGTTTATGTTTTAATCATCGATGTATCTTTAATTCACAAATAAAAGCTGTAGCAAGATGTCATGTACACATTTGTCCACAGGTTTGGACGTACCATATCATGCACAACCCTTGGAAAACACAAGCCTGTCAAGTGGGGATGTCCCAAAAGCTGGCAGGCTCAACCCTTGTCTGCATATGGTAAGAAGTCCCTCCCAAGACCCACCCCCCACCCTGCCCAGGATGCCCCCAAGAGGGAGCTCGCCTCCCGCAACTGAAGAGAGCCCGGCCTGGGAAGGGTATTTTTAAAATGGGTATTATAGGCCGAGTGCAGTGGCTCACGCCTACAATCCCAGCACTTGTGGATCACCTGAGGTCAGGAGATTGAGACCAGCCTGGCCAACATGGTGAAACCTCATCTCTACTAAAAATACAAAACTTGGCCAGGCATGGTGGTGCATGCCTGTAATCCCAGCTATTCGGGAGGTTGAGGCAGGAGAAGCACTTGAACCGGGGAGGCAGAGGCTGCAGTGAGCCAAGATCATGCCACTGCATCACGCCTGGCCAGGATCTGCATTTTAAACCAGGATTTCAGTTGATTTTTATGTGCATAATAGAACCCCTGCCTTAGATACTGTACCAAGAAATATGTAAATATCGCTTCTCCTTCCACAGACAATGTGGTGGGTGGCCATCTCACAGGCCAGGCTTTCCTGGCTAAAAAACGCACCTTCTGCACAGTTTCTTCTCATTATGGAAGTTTTCAAACGTGGTATCTGAGCTGAGCATTTTTAAAGATTTTGGCACAAGAATTCCTGCTACACAACAGAACAGCTTTAAGGATTTGAGGCAGTCACAAACCATCCATGGAAACAAGTTCAGACATGTCCTTCTAGTTCTATATTTTCCCAGGAGGAAGGTCAGGTATAGCCTAACACTTCCTACAAGTGTGGTCCTTGAACCAGCACTCTCAGTTGGGAGCTTCTTAGAAATGCAGAACCTCAGGTACCGTGCTAAATTTAATGAATCAAAATCTACATTTGTAACAAGATCCCCAGGAGACACACAGGGCTAGAAGACAAAAGCTTGCTTTGTGGGGTTTTTTTGTTTGTTTGTTTGTTTGTTTGCTTTTTTGAGATGAAGTCTCACTCTGTTGCCCAGGCTGGAGTGCAGTGGCGTGATCTCAGCTCACTGCAACCTCTGCCTCCCAGGTTCAAGCGATTCTCCTGCCTCAGCCTCCTGAGTAGCTGGGATTACAGGCATGCGCCACCACGCCCGGCTACTTTTTGTATTTTTAGTAGAGACAGGGTTTCACCATGTTGGTCAGGCTGGTCTCGAACTCCTGACCTCGTGATCCTCCCACCTCAGACTCCCAAAGTGCTGGGATTACAGGCGTGAGCCACCATGCCCAGCAGTGCTTTATGTTTTTTAATGTATTAAATACACATTGAGTTCTCATTCCCATCAAGTGTATCTCATATTCTTTGTCGTGCATGCCTCCTTCCTCCCATCTTTGCACTTATCCTCGTCTCTCTTATGCAGTGATATAAAGGCAGTGCCTCGTAGGAGTGGTAGAGGGGTGATAGGTGGGTGGGGAGAGGGGTTGGAGAAATAGGGTCTGATTCTAAAATAAAAACACAGCAAAAATGCTTATAGTCAAAAATTCAAAAAGCCACTTTTCAAAAATCCTTTCAGTTACTCCTACAATAAAGTTCACAGGCTTTGGTCTAGTTAGTTTGAAGTTAGTCATTCTATGGGGGTGTGATATGCTCGGAGCATAAGAGGTCCCTGGGAATGTGGCCAACCAAGGGGAAAGGCAAATGTATGTCCCACCAGCATCCCTCTCCTCCATGGGGAGTTCATTCTGGGCTTCACCTGACTGACTGGAATGATAAGAGGCACTGCCTGCATTAGTTATTTTTCTTTTTCCTTTCTTTTTCTTTTTTTTTTTTTTTTTTGAGACAGTTTCACTCTTGTTGCCCAGGCCAGAGTGCAATGGCATGATCTCAGTTCACTGCAACCTCCGCCTCCTGGGTTCAAGCGATTCTCCTGCCTCAGTCTCCCAAGTAGCTGGGATTACAGGCACCTGCCACCATGCCCAGCTAACTTTTTTATTTTTAGTAGAGATGAGGTTTCACCAGTTGGCCAGGCTGGTCTCGAACTCCTGACCTCAGGTGATCTGCCCACCTCCGCCTCCCAAAGTGCTGGGATTACAGGCAGGAGCCACCGTGCCCAGCCTTGCATTCGTTATTTTTCTTGCCCCCTTTCATTTGGGACACTTAGGGTTGAATTCGTGTAAGTTAAACCATGCTTCACTGTGTGGACACAGAAAGCTATTTCCCTATCTGCCCAGAAACTTCTAACATTCAGTTCTTCCTGGAAATTGTAACCCTTCCCACTAGCATCGATAAACCATGGACCATCATGAACGGCTTCTGATGAACATCCCTTTATTGTGTTGCCTTAAATAAGATTTCTACCCTCCGTGTGAATCTTCTCTCATGTTCAATAAACTGTTGGCATGATTGGATTTTGCAGGTATCACTGCATCTTCCCCATCACAGGTACCTACACAAGGTCCCAAATGATGCAAGTCCCATCGGTGCTGGCGGTGACACACTCCTCATTGTTCCTCTTCACCCTAATGCAGGAGACTGATGACTTGTGTTCCTTCAGGGCCTCCTCCAGCTTCTGGGTCTGACAGCCTATCTGCCATACCCTCACCTGAAAGCCACAGAGCACAGGATCTTGATCCACACTTGGGGCTCCTGAAGGGATAGGAAAAGATTCCAAGAGCTTTTTCCCCTTTGCTATGCTTGATTTGTGTTTTTAAATTCCCTGTCTTCGTCTCGGTTGGGTGGGGTGGGAATGCGAAGTTGAAGGGCAGGCATATTCATGTATAAGATGTGATCATCTTCAACAGAGCTTCAAAAATGCTACTAACAATCCTGTACCTGCTTGTACATACAGGCTGAGAAATTTAATCAGACACCTGCTATGCAAATCGATAATGCAAGGGCCAATGCAAAACCAAGTGAAATAAGTCTATTCACTTCTGCTGATCACTGCTCTCAAATTTCTGGTACTATCAGGAAAGTTCGTGGGTACCCAGAGCTATATTTAAACTTTCACAATCAGCTGTTCAATTTTGGTCATTTAAAAGCAATGGTTCCCAACTCTACTGAATCCAATACCTATTTTATATCACAAATATTTCCAAATTCCTGTTTATTATCCCAGAGTGAAATTCATAGGTAATACAACTACCTACACACAAAATTTAAAATCATCAATATGATGCTTTAATAAAAAGGATAGATAAAAGGGAAGTTGTTTAGTTAGTATAGCATTCCTTTATTTTTTGAGATGGAGTCTTGCTCCATCTCCCAGGCTGAAGTGCAATGGCGCGATCTCGGCTCACTGCGACCTCCGCCTCCTGGATTCAAGCAGTTCTCCTGTCTCAGCCTCCCAAGTAGCTGGGACTACAGCAGTGCACCACCACACCTGGCTAATTTTTGTATTTTTTTTTCTTTTTCTGAGACAAAATCTCACTCTGTCACCCATGCCGGAGTGCAATGGTGTGATCTCGGCTCACTGCAACCTCCAACTCACCGTGCCTGGCCTAATTTTTGTATTTTTAGTAGAGAAGGGATTTGGCCATGTTGGTCAGGCTGGTCTCAAACTCCTGAGCTCAGGTGATCCACCTGCCTCAGCCTCCCAAAGTGCTGAGATTAGAGGTGTGAGCCACCACGCCCGGCCAGCATTCCTTTAATGGACAAAGGATCTGTCACAACTACACCAGAAAACATAGTAGTCAAGATGCTTACACCTTCTTATAGTGACTATGTTGGATTTATGAAAAATAAGACGAGCACAAACTATTCTGTTCTTCCTATGACAGGGGATTAAGGAAATGAAAAGAAAATATCTCAAAGAGAAAGGGAAGGCTTTGGGATAGCAAAGAATCTGGGGCACAGAGGAGGAGAGATCCAGAGAAAAATGTGCAAGTGAAAGGTGTTACAGCCTCCTCAAAATAAGGAAGAAAAGGTTGAGCGTGATCATTTAAAAATAATGGTCAAAACGTCTGGGTGTATTAAAGAATTGATGCTAAAACCATCACCTGCTTTAAAAGATAAGATGGGCCAGGCGCGGTGGCTCACACCTGTAATCCCAGCACTTTGGGAGGCCAAGGAAGGCGGATCACGAGGTCAGGAGGTCGAGACCATCCTGGCTAACACGGTGAAACCCCATCTCTACTAAAAATACAAAACATCAGCCAGGCGTGGTGGCAGGCGCCTGTAGTCCCAGCTACTTGGAGAGGCTGAGGCAGGAGAATGGCGTGAACCCGGGAGGCGAAGCTTGCAGTGAGCTGAGATTGTGCCACTGCACTCCAGCCTGGGTGACAGAGCAAGACTCCATCTAAAAAAAAAATAAAATAAAATAAGATGAAGACAATTTATACAACTATGATCCTCGGAGGAAAAGAGCAAGCAAGCCAAAACACTGGCAAAACATCCGCATGAATTCATTAACTCTAGTCCACATAGAACACTTTCATGTCTGTATTGTAAATGTCCTTTCTGTGCACAAATGTCCTTAGATATATATTTATAGGCCGGGCATGGTTGCTCACACCTGTGATCCCAGCACTTTGGGAGGCCAAGGCAGGTGGATCACCTGAGGTCAGGAGTTTGAGACCAGCCTGGCCAACATCGTGAAACCCTATCTCTACTAAAAATAGAAAAACTAGCTGGGCCTGATGGCGTGTGCCTGTAATCCCAGCTGCTCAGGAGGCTAAGGCAGGAGAATCGCTTGAACCTGGAAGGCGGAGGTTGTAATGAGCCAAGATTGAGCCACTGCACTCTCCAGACTGGGTGACAGAGTGAGACTCCATTTCAAAAAAAAAAAAAAAAGGATACATTTATAATATTAGAACTTTTATTTATGACATATTTTCGGATCTCATCAAAATGTCAATTGGGTCCTGCTTGAATCCTAGCACAGTATGTATTTTTAAAAGCAAATAGATGGCTTCCTATAGGGCAGTTGTTCTAAATAGAGCATTATTTTTTCAAATTTCTGCTTTCAATACCTCCCCTTCCCCACCGCCACTGATGACCCTTTTACAGTCACTGGTGGTGGTGATGGCGGTGACGCCGATCCTGTGAGCACTGTTAATGACATACATCAGTCGGCCTGTCTCTGGGGCGAAGGCTCGGATTTTACCATCGTTCCATGCTGGCATGAAAGGGAAACAAAAGGCAGGCAGGATCAGTACATGCACCCTCTCTCCGCAGGCTGCTGGCCTCACTAAGGAGAGGCAGGCCTGGCGAGCGGTGCTGTGCTGGAGGAAAGAGACCAGCTCAGCTGAATGCTGGTCATCATAGGCCCCTTTCCCCTCTACAGGTACATCCCAGGCCAAGTGAGGGAGGACGAGGAGAGGAGAAAGGAGGGAGGCCCGCTCCCACCTCTCCCATGAACCACAAGACTTGTACACCCAACTAGCTAGATGATATTGTGCCTGAGATATATAATTGAACATTTCCAAATAATTGTTGTCATTCCACCTCCCCCCACCTACCCCAATCTTTCAAACCTGGGAGGTGGAGGTTGCAGTGAGCCAAGAGTCCGCCACTGCACTTCAGCATGGGCAACAGAGCAAGACCCTGTCTCAAAAAAAAAGAAAAAAAAAAGTGGGGGCTGGGCGCAGTGGCTCACACCTGTAATCCCAGCACTTTGGGAGACTGAGACGGGTGGATCACCAGGTCAGGAGATCGAGACCATCCTGGCTAACATGGTGAAACCCCGTCTGTACCAAAAATACAGAAAAATTAGCCGAGCGTGGTGGCGGGCACCTGTAGTCCCAGCTACACGGGAGGCTAAGGCGGGAGAATGGCATGAACCCGGGAGGAGGAGCTTGCAGTGAGCCGAAATCACACCACTGCACTCCAGCCTGGGCGACACAGCAAGACTCCGTCTCTTAAAAAAAAAAAAATTACAAAAATTAGCGGGGCATGGTGGCGCATGCTTGTAATCACAGCTATGTAAATCAGGTCCAGGTGCAGTGGCTCACACCTCGGCCGCCAAAGTGCTGAGATTACAGGCGTCAGCCACCGCGCCTGGCCCTGACTTACATTTTAAAACAGACCTCTGGCTTCTGGCTTCTGGCTTCTGTGTCGAAAACAGACTGTGGGAAATTATGCTGGGTGAGAAGAGAAGCAAGGAGACCTGGTAGGAAGGTATGAGAGCAATCTAGGGGAGAGATGGTGGTGGCTAGGATAAGCGGGGAGATAATGAGGAGTGAGGGACCTTGGATGTACTTTGAAATGAGCATCATCAGGGGATGTGGATGTGGGCATAAGAGAAAAAGGGGAGGCAGTGAGGACTCCAAGATTTCTGTCCTGAGCCGTGTTCACTCTAGATGTAAGGTAAGCCCAGAGCTCCTGGCAGCACCATGTGGAGAAGACAAGCGCAGGGTCGGGTGGGGACGCTAACAAGGAGACAGGGCCAAGAAAAGAGGAGTGAGGACCGGGCGTGGTGGCTCACACCTGTAATCCCAGCACTTTGGGAGGACGAGGCGGGTGGATTGCCTGAGGTCAGGAGTTCAAGACCAGCTTGGCTAACATGGTGAAAACGCATTTTTACTAAAAATACAAAAAGTAGCTGATCGTGGTGGTGCACGCCTATAGTCCCAGCTACTTGGGAGGCTGAGGCAGGCGCGTGCCTGTAATCCCAGCTACTCTGGAGGCTGAGGCAGGAGAATCGCTTGAACCTGGGAGGCAGAGGTTGCAGTGAGCCTAGATCGCGCCATTGCACTCCAGCTTGGGCAACAAGAGTGAAACTCCGTCTCAGAAAAAAAAAACAAAAAACAAAAAAAAACACAAGCAAACAAGCAAGCAAGAAAGAAAAGAGGGGTGAGATGGGTTTCTGGTGTCACCATTTTAATAGCTGTCCCTAAAGATCCACTGAACTTTTCATTGATGTGAAGCAGTATATGTACTTTCTGAGCACTGGGGAGATTTGCAGATAGATTCGGCATAAGACAATACTAAGAAATTACTGTTTTAAAGGAAAATATTTTTAGAGATACATGCTGAAGTCTTTAGAGGTGGAATATCATGCTGCCTATAATTTATGCTAAATGACTTTGGCATAAAATAATAAATTGAGTTAAAAATAAATTCCCGTTGAGGCATCACTTCGTTTGAGTCAGGTTTTTATCTCTTACACAACAAAAAGATTCCTCAAATGGGGGCCCTGACCTCACTAAGGCCACAAAATCCTTTTCAAAATTGAATTTCTAAATTTTCCTACTAGAGAGAAAGATACACGCTATATGCAGCAATGTGGGAGAGGAGAAATTGCTATTTGGTCCTTCCTAGCTCAGAAAGTCTCCCAGCTGGAAGGAAACTCCAAAGAGAGGCTAGATTAGAAGCAAAAAGGGGGTGGACAGTGGGAGGCTGTTCTAGGTTATCCACGCGTAGAGACTAGTATGGGAGGAGAGTGACAAGAATCAAAACTGGAGCTAGAACCCCAAGCCAGATCTTGACACGTGGACGTTACCTGAAATGATGCTCTTGCCGTCCCTCATGAAGTCGATGCTGTGGCAGGTCATGTTGGGCACGGTGATCCGCAGCAGCTCCCTGTTGGATGATGTGTGCCACACCCTGATGTCCTTCTTGGCACAGGTTGCAAATAGCTCAGCAGTGCCACTGCAAGGAAGCCATCAAGAGATGCAACCATAAAAGACGCAGTTTCCCAGATGCATATTTGACACCAAAATGTGTTTCACAAGAATATACGGAAAGGCTGGGCGTGGTGGCTCAAACCTGTAATCTCAGCATTTTGGGAGGCCGGGGGGCGGATCACGAGGTCAGGAGTTTGAGACCAGCCTGACCAACATGGTGAAACCCCGTTTCTACTAAAAATACAAAAATTAGCCGGGTATGGTGGTGCATGCCTGTAATCCCAGCTACTCAGGAGGCTGAGGCGGGAGAATCGCTTGAACCTGGGAGGCGGAGGTTGCAATGAGCCAAGATCAGGCCACTGCACTCCAGCCTGGGTGACAGAGCCAGGCTCCATCTCAAAAAAAAAAAAAAAAAAAAAAAAAAGAATATAGGGAAGGATGCCATTTATTATCTGAAGGCTTGATGATTGTCTTACAGACCATTTGAAACATCTTGTGTAAAACGGTATTTAATGCCCTGTAATCATCTGTGGACCATCTTTTGTAGTCCTTTCTCCTTAGGAAGGGTTGGGACAAAGTTGCTCAAAAAGAATTAGCCAATTTAAAATTCTCACAAAGTCTTGGTAGACTGGAGGATAGTAAGTAACATTTGTCTTTTCTATAAAACTACTTTATTGAGGCCCGATGTGGTGGCTCACACCTGTAATCCCAGCACTTTGGGAGGCCAAGAAAGGAGGATCCCATGACTTGAGGCCAGGAGTTCAAGACCAGCCTGGGCAACATAGTGAGACCCTGCCTCCACAAAAAATAAAAATATATAAAAATTAGTTGGGTGTAGTGATGCATGCCTATGGTCCTAGCTTCTTAGGAGGCTGAGGAAGGAAGATCTCTTGAGCCCAGGGGTTGGAGACTACATTAAGCTATGATTGTGCCACTGCACTCCAGCCTGGATGACAGAGTGAGACAAGAGAACTTGCCTCTAAAAATAAAATGAAATAAAATAAAAACCACTTTACTGAGGTATGATTGACAAACAAAAAGCTGTACATATTTAATGTATATTACCTGAGTTTGGAGATAAGTCGACACCTATAACATTTCTTGAGATAAATACACCCTTGGATTACTTGTATTAAAAGAGAATAAACAAACCCTTTCCTGTAAAGTAGACAATCTCTATTTATTTATTCACTTATTTATTTATTTATTTATTTTTGAGATGGAGTCTCCCTCTGTTGCCTGGGCTGGAGTGCAATGGTCCGATCTCGGCTCACTCCACCTCCTGTGTTCAAGCAATTCTCCTGCCTCAGCCTCCCAAGTAGCTGGGATTACAGGCATGTGCCACCATGTCTGGCTAATTTTTTGTATTTTTAGTAGAGACGGGGTTTCACCATGTTGGCCAGGCTAGTCTCAAACTCCTGACCTCAGGTGATCCACCCACGTCGGCCTCCCAAAGTGCTGGGATTACAGCCATAAGCCACTGTGCCCAGCCAAGTAGACAATCTTATTAAAATTTTCAAAAAGAAAAAGACAATGATGCCAGAATTTAAGTTTGCAGATAACCCAAAACCCTTCTTTAGTCTGTCAAGCTCAAAAAAAAAAAAAAAAAAAAAAAAAAAAACAGGCAACCTCTAAATACAATGTAAATCACCAATATGTCAAAAGATTACAGATTATTCCAATTTGAATAAGAAAAAGGAGTGATATTGGGGTACAATAAAGAACATTTGGTTTATAAGTATAAATTTCTAGCTTGTCTCTGTGGAGACTGAAGCTGATTTTTAGATTTCAGTACATCTCAAGCAATGTCTACATTTTTTCATGAACACATTTCAAAAAAGAGTCATTTTCTCTTAAGACCTACTCACTTTAGAATTAAAACAAAAAATAAGTGGATCCCTTCCACACATTTAACATTGGGGCTTAGTGTTACAGTTATGATGGTGGACTACTTAGTTAGAAAGAGTAAGTGCTGGAATGAGACAGCAGATGTGATGGGGCTTCTTGCCAGACAGTCTTGATTAACATAAATCAAGTCAACACTAGAATGTTAATATTTATTTAAAAATTAGAGATATTTATATTAGATAATGCCTTCAGTGAATGAGCTCCTCCTCTGAGGGAAGTAAGCTCTTAAAGAGGTGTACTCATGGACCACTCATGAAAATCAAATATCATGAAATGAATGCCCCTAAAGAAATTTCCAGGCCACGCGCAGTGGCTCATGCCTGTAATCCCAGCACCTTGGGAGGGCCAAGGTGAGTGGATCACCTGAGGTCAGGAGTTTGAGACCAGCCTGGCCAACATGGCAAAACCCTGTCTCTACTAAAAATACAAAAATTAGCCGGGTGTGGTGGTATGCGCCTGTAGTCCCAGCTACTTGGGAGGCTGAGGAAGGAGAATCACTTGAACCCAGGAGGCAGAGGTTGCAGTGAGCTGAGATCGTGCCATTGCACTCCAGCCTGGGCAACAAGAACAAAACTCCATCTCAAAAAAAAAAAAAAAAAAGAACTTTCTTCCAAACTCTCTACCCTTGATGGCCTATCCACTTCCTTGGCAGTCAAGCCTAGTTCAAAACTGAACCATTCAAGTGGTAGATCATTCTTAGTTTAGGGTCTGAGAGGTTAAGTTCCAGAAAGAACCCAATTGATTGGATCACGATGAGGTACCAAGCCCATGTGCTCCCTCTCTCCCACCTAAAATCCCATGAAATGAAGATATTTATAGATATAGATGTAGCTATAGATGTACATAATTTTGTCCTTAACAATATAGGAAAGCAGGAAAGAGTATCATTGCATAGGTCAGAAATATTATGGATAAATAGAAATCAGCCAGATAAGACCTGTAGAGAAAAACTGAGCTCAAAACTATAAGCAGAGAGTACATCTTGTAAGGCTGGAGCACTGAACTGGTTCACACACATTTTCTCACAAATAACAATGAGAAAAACCGGATGAATTAACAGCAATAACAAAAATCTTAGTAACACTAAAAACCTCTAAAAGTAGATAGAAATCAAGAAGAGTTTGCTTTTCTAAGAGAGCAACTGGAAAGGGTTGAGAATTGTTAGCGTGTGGCTTTCTCACATGTGGGAGCCTTCAACTCCCACAGCTGTGGTGGCTGTAGAAAAAGGTGGCAGAAAAACCATAGCCTTACCAGCTAACAATGCTAGAGATCAGAGTTGAGGGCTAGAAAATCAGCTGGAATTTAAAGGGGGAATAACCTAGTGGCAAGAGAACCACAAGAATAAGATGTAAATTCTGGTTGTAAACACTGCCCAAATCTCTGTTGGGTAGCTAAATTATACATGTATGGGGGAAATACCAAGAGAAAGAACAATCAGGCAGAGGCCAGAGAGGATTCCACTTGTTTTTTTTTTTTTATTGATTTTTTTTTTAAGGATTCTACATTTTTTTTTTTTTTTGAGACGGAGTCTCGCTCTGTCACCTAGGCTGGAGTGCGGTGGCGCAATCTCGGCTCACTGCAAGCTCCGCCTCCCGGGTTCACGCCATTCTCCTGCCTCAGCCTCTCTGAGTAGCTGGGACTACAGGCGCCCGCCACCACGCCCGGCTAATTTTTTGTATTTTTTAGTAGAGACGGGGTTTCACTGTGGTCTCGATCTCCTGACCTCGTGATCCACCCGCCTCGGCCTCCCAAAGTGCTGGGATTACAAGCGTGAGCCACCGCGCCCGGCCAGGATTCTACTTTTAAAGACAGCTACATGGGGTCAATCGGAGAGATTTTTTGTTTGTTTGTTTTTTGTTTGCTTGCCTTTTTAACTAAATACATTCCCCAACTGAGCTCAGCTTGGATGGCAGGAAGCTGAACCTCATAGGCTTCAAGTGTCAGAGCTTGAGGTTAACAGAATATTTGGAAAATAGGGAGAAGTCACTAAAAGAAAGGAAATCATGGAAAGGATGAGCTTCATCTCTGCATAAACCCTTGGGTGACTGCCAAATAATGCAAGCCCACAGAAGAACCCAAGGCCGGGCTAAAAAAGCAGCAGTGGGAAGTCATGAGAATAACAGCTGATGTATACTATGGGGAGGCAAAATTTGCAGTTTGAGTCCATGCCAACAATCTTCAGAGAACAGAGTTGCTGTAGTGTATTCTATATAATACTGAGTTTTCAACAACAACAAAATTATCAGACATGCAAAGAAATAGGAAAATGTGACTCAGAAAAAAGGCAGAGTCAGAAGCAACTGACTCCAAGTAGACCCAGATACTAGATTAGCAGACAAAAACTTTAAAGGAGCTATTTAAAAATACATTCAAAATATTAAAAGAAACTATCATATCAATAAGTGAACAGATAGGCAATCTGAACCGAGAAATAGAAACTATATATGTAATATTATAATTATATACCTTATAGCAATTATATATTTTTCTATAGGTAAGAAGTACAATAACTAAAATAAATTTACTAGGTGGACTCAACGACAGATTGGAGATGGTAAAAAAAATCTGTAAACTGGAAGGCAGATTTAATAGAGATTACATAATTTTAAAAAGATAAAAAAATTGAAGAAAAATGAACAGCCTAAAGATCTGTGGGAAAATCTCAAATTACTAAACACAGATAATTCGAATCTCAGGGGAACAGAAGTGAGAAAAGATGAAAATTCTTAAGGAACAATGGCTGAAAAACTTCTCAATTTGGTGGAAAATACCAGCTTATAGATTCAAAAAGTTTAGCAAATGCTAAGAAAAGATAAACACAAAGAGAAAGACAAATCACAGTCAAACTGATGAAAGACAAAAGCAAAGAAAAAATATTGAAATGTAAACAGAAAAATGACATATTATAAAGAAGAAAATCATAAGAATACAGAATGACTTCTCATTAGAAAGTCTGGAATGATGTATTCAAACTAATGAATAAATAGAAAACAATCAGGCAAGAATTCTGTAACCAGTGAAACTTTCTTCAAAAATAAAGGCTAAAAAAAAGTTTCCAGATAAATAAAAACTTAGATAATTATTCATTAGAGGCTTATACTTTTAAAAAGGTGTTAAATGAACCAGGCAAAATGGCATGCACCTGTAGTCCCAGCTACTCAGGAGGCTGAGGCAGGAGGATCACTTGAGACCAGGTGTTTAGGCTGCAGTGTGCTATGATCATGCCGTGAATAGACACTTCACTCCATCCTGGGCAACAGAGTGAAACCCTGTCTCTTTAAAAAAAAAAAAAAAAAAAAATGCTAAGCAAAGTTCTTTAGAGAGGGAAAAGATAACAGATGGCAATTTAGATATATAAGAAAGAATGAAGACCATCAGAAATACTCAAATATATAAGTAAGCACACAAGACATTTTAAATTTTTCTTCTCTTAATTTCTTGAAAATGTTTATGATTCTTTAAAGCAAAAATTATAATATTGCATTGATGGAGTTTGATGGAGTTTGTATAAAGATTTAATACAAACATATGAAAGATTATATTAAATGTAAATGGATTAAACATTCCAAATAAAAGCAGAGATTATCAGAATGGATAGAGAAGTAAAAACCAAGTATATGCTGTTTCAAGAGATGTACTTTAAATATAAAGACACATGGAAAAATAAAAGGGTTAAAAAAAGATATATCATGCTAAGAGTAAGCATAAGAAAGCTGTAATGAGTACATTAAAATTATACAAAGTTACTTCAAATCAAAGAGAATTACTAGAGACAAAGAGGAACACTTTAATAAAAATGTCAATACAGCAAAAAGACATAACAAATAATTAACAGCACCTAATAATAGAGCTTTAAGATATGCAAAACAAAAACTGTGAGAAATAAAGGTGGAACTCTACATTCATTGCTTGAGACCTTAACATTTTTCTCCGTAACTGATAATACAAGTGGACTAAAAATCAATAAGAAGATCTGCATGACACTAACTACATTAAAAGCTTCCACAGAGAAGAAAAAAGATCTCCAAAGTACATATTGAAATATTCTATTTACATAAAGTTCAAAAGCAGGTAAAACTAATCTATGAGACTAGAAGTTCAGGTAGTGATTAAGTAGGAGGGTGAGGGTAGTGATTGGAAGGGGTGTTTGGGGGATGATAAAAATGTTCTATTGCTTTACCAAGGTGGTAGTCATATAGGTGTGATAAGTCACTGAGGTGCTTATTTATGATTTATGTATTTTGCATATATGTTATATACGTCAATACAAACTCCATTAAAATTCTTTTTATACTGCACCAAACTTATTCAAGTCTGAGGGTAAAACAAATGTATTTTCAGGTAAGCAGGGACCAAATTTTCTTTTTTTGTTTTTTCTTTTCATCATCATCTTCTTCTTCTTTTTTTTTTTTTTTTTTTAAATAGAAACAGGTCTCACTCTGTCACCCAGGCTGGCATGCACTGGTGTGATTGTAGCTCATGGTAGCCTCAAACTTCCTCCCACCTTAGCCTCCCGAGTAGCTGGGACTAGAAGCAGTGCCACCAACATGTCCATTTAGTTTTGTAAAGATGAGGAGAGAGTGTCTCACCATCTTGCCCAAGCTAGTCTCAAACTCCTGGGCTTAAGTTTTCCTCCTGCCTCAGTCTCTCAAAGTGCTGTGATTACAGGCATGAGCCACTGCACCTGGATGAGACCAAATTTTCTGTACACATAGATTGTTTCTGAAAGAATTCAAAAAAAAAAATAAAAAAGAATCCAAGGGGACTGATGTGTTTAAAAAAAAAAAAAGAAAAGAAAGAGAGAGAGGGAGACTGATAAAAGCAAAGATCTAGAATTTCCAAATAATTTCAACATAGGACATGGTGGAGGAAAGGTGAAAATAAAAATATGCTGAGACTCTTGCCTTTTTGGCAGATTGGATACAAACATTGGTTAACTGTAGTCTTTGATGAAAAACTGTATTTAAATATGTATATTAAAAATTTAGAGGTTGACTGCAGTGGCTCATGCCTATAATCTGAGAGGCCTGTGCTCTGGGAGGCCAAGGTAGGAGGATTGCTTGAGGATGGCAGTTGGAAACCAGCTTGGGCAACAAAGTGAGGCCCTGTTTCTGGGAAAAAAAAATTTTTTTTTTTTCTTTAATTAGCTGAGCATGGTGGTGCATGCCCGCAGTCCCAGCTACTCCAGAGGTTAAGGCAGGAGGATTGCTTAACCCCAGGAGTTCCTTTAACGCACAGAATAGCATTCACAATATCAAGTTATCTAACTCAAAATGTCAATAGTGCGGAGGTTGAGAAATGCTGGCTTAATTCAATTTTTCCCAGAAGTCCTTTTTTTTTTTTTGTACATGAAGTTTAGGTTTTCCAATGAATTCATTTATTACATTATAGCAAAAATACCTAATTAGTAAATGTTATTTTAAAAGAATGAAGATGTGTTAATCTTAATATCAGACTAAGTTAAATTGATGGCAAGATAAATATTTTGAGAGGCCAGGTGTGGTGGCTCATGCCTGTAATCCCAGCACTTTGGGAGGCTGAGGCGGGTGGATCACCTGAGGTCAGGAGCTCGCAACCAGCCTGGCCAACATAGTGAAACCCCATCTCTACTAAAAATATAAAAATTAGCTGGGCACGATGGTGCACACCTGTAATCCCAGCTACCCGGGAGGCTGAGGCAGGAGAATTGCTTGAACCCGGGAGGCGGAGGTTGCAGTGAGCCGAGATCATGCCACTGCACTCCAGCATGGCAACAGAGTGAGACTCAGTCTCAAAAAAAAAAAAAAAAAGAAAAAGAAAAAGAAAAAAAAAGAAAAGGAAAAGGAAAAGAAAGAGATGCAAAACCCGAACAGATCAATAACTATATAAGCAATTGAAAAGATAGTTTAAAATCTACCCTTAAAAAAAGCACCAGGGCCAAACAGTTTTACAGATTAATTCTACTAAACTGCTTATAAAAAGAAAAGAGGGGAAAAGATGAAACCAAAAGAAAATGACCAACTTGCAAATAAAGATTCACCTAGTGGGAAAGCACCAGCCATTTTCACTGTTGGAAATACGTGGAAAGACCTAATCACAGGGATTCAGGGAACCAAAACTACATACAGCTCATGATCTCAAAAACTGAGGTCTGAGGCCGGGCGCGGTGGCTCATGCCTGTAATCCCAGCACTTTGGGAGGCCGAGGCGGGTGGATCACTTGAAGTCAGGAGTTCAAGATCAGCCTGGCCAACAAGGTGAAACCCCATTTCTACCAAAAATATAAAAAATTAGCCAGGCATGGTGGCGCATGCCTGTAATCCTAGCTACTCAGGAGGCTGAGACAGGAGAATCGCTTGATTCCGGGAGGCGGAGGTTGCAGTGAGTCGAAATCCCACTACTGCACTCCAGCCTGGGTGACAGAGCAAGACTCCGCCTCAAAAACAAACAAACAAAACCCCAAAAAACCAAAAAACAAAACAAAACAAAAACTGAGATCTGAATATAAGTCTTGCTGAAAGTTGAGTATTGTAAACTCAAGCTAAGTACTGAGGAAGTTCAGAGCAAAAACTGACCAACTTCATGAAATGAATCTCACCAAAGACAAAATGTGTTACAAAATCAAATACCAGAACATCCGACTGAAGCTCCTTTTGATATCAAAACTGCTGGTAGTTATTTGTTTTACTTGTGCAAGGTGAGATTTACCAAGAAATACAGCAGCTAGATCCAGAAGCCCTCCTAATGCCCACCACCATGAAGCCTGCCAAATCTAGAAGACCTCAAGAGGTACAAACAAATGACAGGAAAGAAGTTTGAAAACAGGTACCACACATACTTCTTGTCTTACGATGGGACTATATGCCTGATAAACCCAATGTAATTGAAAATATCCTAAGTCGAAAATGCATTTAATACACCTAACCTGCTGAACATCCTAACTTAGCTCGGCCTACCTTAAACATACCCAGAACACATCCACTAGCCTGTAGCTGGGCAAAATCATCTAACACAAATCCTATTTTATGATAAAGTGTTGAATATCTCATGTAATTTATTGAATACCATACTGAAAGGGAAAAACAAAATAGTTGTATGGGTACTTGAAGTATAGTTTCTACTGAATACATTTTGCTTTTACACCATCATAAAATAAAAAAATCATAAGTCAGGGACTGTCTGTACTAAGCTTTTTCCAGATGGCATTAGGAAAACAGAAAGGTTTTGTCAGATACTTACCCTTTCCAGGAGGGGTTTATTAGAAAAGTCAATATTCTAAAGAAACTCAAATTTGAATTGGAAAGCTAATATAATTGCATGGCGAAGACAATGCAAAGTCTCTTAAAATAATTCACCACATTAGAAAAATGTAAGGAGAAAAAATCATAACTATGTTCATTGATATTGAAAATGCATTCATAAAATTGAATGCCCTTGCATACTGCATCAAATTTCCACACTCTTCTTTTTTTCTTCTACTCACAATGGAAAGACAATATCCTCGACAGCATCAAAGTGACAAGTCACTATGAGAGTCTCTTTGAAATCCGTGAAGCTGACACGATAAATGTGCGATTCTTCTGTTCCTACGAAAAACTGGTGTCCTTCTCCTCGAAGTGTGATAGAAGTGATGCCGCCTTGTAACTGAATCTTCCTTTAGGGAGAAGCACAAAAGTAAAGTAGATTCACTCAGCCAGTAAGTAGTTATGAATCATCTGAAGCATGGCAGAGGATACCAATCAGGCACATAATTTCGGAATGCCCTCACAGAAGTGACACAGTTGAAAAGGCAGGAGTTACTCACAAGTTGGTGGGCATAGGTCAGCATAGGTTAAAGTAGTCAGGGAAGATTCTTCAGTGAGATAACGTTTTGACATGGGTTGTGCAACGCAGGCAGGATTTGGGTAGAGGGAATATTCCAGGCAGGCATATGGGTACAAATGACCACGGCAACTAACCCCTTTATTAATTCCACTTCTGAAGAATAATCTTAAAATCAGGGGGAAGATGCTTTACGTCAAAGGATACTATGATAACCCTATCTGAAAGAGTAAAAGGTTGGAAACAACCTAAATATCCAGTTGTAATGGAATACTTAAATGATCTATGGAACATCAGCTTCGTAGAATATTTGCCCAAAAAACATTTAAAAGATTATGTAGTAGGTATATATGTTACCATAATAAAAAGATTACATCATAATACTGAAAATGTTTATGATGCTTGCATTAAGTAAAAAATTAGAATACAAAATTTTATTTATAAGTAAAATCATTTCAGAGCTTGTACAGTGGTTCATGCCTGTAATTCCAGCACTTTGGACGGCCAAGGCAAGGAGGACCACTTGAGGCCAGGAGTTTGAGACTAGCCTGGGCAACATGGCAAGACCCTGTCTCTAAAATTTAAAAATAAAATAAAATAAATTAGCCAGGTGTGGTGGTGCACACCTATAGTCCCAGCTACTTGGGAGTCACTTGAGCCCAGGAGTTGGAAGCTGCAGTAAGTCACAATCTTATCCCTGCCCTCCATCTTGCGTAACAGAGTAAGACTCTGTCTCAAAAAGAAAAAAAAGAAAAACTAGGGGTTGTCTTTGCCAGAACCTTTAGGAGTTGGCTTTTCCTCTTCTGCATTTCAGATTTCTCCCTCTTCCCTTTATAATGAGTATGAATTTAAAAAAAAAAAAGTATATACATGAATGAGGCCCCAGGATACAGCCTGTCTCTGTGACTAGTTTAGTTTGGACAATGAAGAATTCAATGCAGGTTCTTGTGCAAGAAGCCAGCATGGGAAATACAGTGTTTTAGAGGTTTATTGGTGGGACACAGAGCAGTTAATGAAGAAAGGCAGATGACAAGTTAAATCTCAGTTCCTGCACTAACTAGAGGTCTGTGACTCTGGACAAGTTGTCAGAAGCCTCTGGCCTCAGTTTACTCAACTACAGAATAATTTCTCCTTTATAGAGGTTGCAGTGAAGGTAAGGTACGCTAGGCCACAGATGACAACCAAGAAATACTGGCTATTGGCATCTGGGACCTTCAGAAGACAAAATGAAGCCTAGGGATAAAAGGGGAAGAACAGGCTAGGCACGGTGGCTCACACCTGTAATCCTAGCACTTTGGGAGGCCAAGGCGGGTGGATCATCTGAGGTTAGGAGTTTGAGACCAGCCTGGCCAACATGGTGAAAACCCATCTCTACTGAAAATACAAAAAAAAAAAAATTAGCTGGGCATGGTGGCAGGCACCTGTAATCCCAGCTACTCGGGAGGCTGAGGCAGGAGAATCTCTTGAACCCGGGAGGCAGAGGTTGCAGTGAGCTGAGATTGCGCCACTGCGCTCTAGCCTGGGTGACAGAGCGAGACTCTATCTCAAAAAAAAACATGGGGAAAGGACAGATCTTGGCACTGGAGCTGTCCGTTTTGATCATACATCTTCCCTTTCTAGTCTCCATGACTTCTCATGTGAGCTGCCTTTTCAATCTACAAAAAGCTCAGGAGGTGGAAATCACTGTATCTGATTTAAGTCTGCACTGTCACACAGGGTTATTTTGGAAACAGTGATAGCACAAACCTTGTAATAATTACTCGGAGTTTATCTTCATCATAATAGGATCATATGCACATTAAAAATGAGAGGTTAAAAAATTAGAGGGTTAATTTTCTATATTCACTTCATACATCCAGAGACAACCCAATATAGTTTTTTTTTACTTGATTTTATTTCTTGCATCTTGTATTATTGATAATACTTGGATGCTATTTCTTTCCTTTCCTGGTTTTTGCTATCTTAAGGTTAAGCTTCTCATCATTCCTCTTCCCCATCTCACTTGTATTAGGATTCAGGTTCGGTTGTAAATTAAGAGAGGATCTCTCTCTCTCTCTCTCTCTCTCTCTCTCTCTCTCTCTCTCTGACTCCAGAAATCAGATTCCAGGTTTTTAAGTGTCTATTCCATGAGGTTGTCCAGGCACCAGGCTCCCAATGAAATGCTGCTCTCAGCATTCTCTGGGGCTGTGGCTTTCAAACTTGAGCATGTATAATAACCTGGAAGGCTTCCAATATTGTTCTAAAGTATCCTCCTTCCCTCATTCCCCTTCATACAGGCATGAAATTGGTCCAAATGATTCTCACTAAGCAAGCCCTACCTTGACCATTGAATTTAAAATGGCAGTGTATACACTGCTTCTTTATAATTAAAAAAATTTAGACAAGGTCTCCCTCTGTCACCCAGGCTGAGTGCAGTGCCGTGATCATGGCTCACTCCAGCCTCAACCTTGAGGCTGATTGATCAACCTCAATCGATCCTCCCGCTTCAGCCTCCTGAGTAGCTGGGACTACAGGTGTGTGCCACCACATCTGTCTAATTTTTTTTATTTTTTTGTAGAGATGAGATTTCAGTGTGTTGCCCGGCAGGTCTGGAATTCCTGGGCTCAAGTGATCCACTTGCCTCGACCTCCCAAAGTGCTGGGATTGCAGGCGTGAGCCACTGCACCTGGCCTCCCTGCTTCTATTCAAACCGTAATCCCCTTACTCTACATCCTACTTCATTTTTCTCCATTATACTTATCACCCTCTAATACTATGTACTTTCCTTGTTTATTTTGTTTCTTATTTATTGCCTTTTCCTTCCTGCTAGAATGTAAGCTCCATGAGGGCAGGGATTTTTTTTTTCATCTTTTTTGTTTTATTCACTGAGATATCCTAAGCACCTAGAATGATGCCTGGTACACCATGACTGTTCAACACAGATTTCTTGGAATGAAGACAGCTGGTGTTCATTTCTACAATGTGTATGCAACTAACCCTGGCTTCCTGGGAGGTAGCAGAGGCCATACAGCGCATGTGTGGGGTATCTGGTTTTTGTTGAAGCCCATCCCTCTATGAACTGTCCTCCCTGATCTCTCCATCCCAAGAAGGTCATCCTCTTCTCTGATTTCTACAACATTCATAATACATTTTACTTTATCTGGACTATGTGCTAATATACTATCTTGTCTGGTAGTGACTTCTTTCGTGTGTACATACCTTAGCCCCAAACGAGTCTGTAAGTTCTGGGAGGACAAACACCATAGCTTATTTTTCTTTATTTTATTAATAGGACCTAATACATTGGTTTGGTTGGAGGAGGTGCTGAATAAGCACCTCGTTATGGCAATAAATAAGGTTTTGTTTCATTTTATTTTAATTAAATGAGCCAAGAAACATATATAGCAGAGTATCTGCCATATAGAAATGGCTGGTGAATGTTGGCTATTTCTATTATAAATTGTATTCACATGCATGATTAACACAACGCTTTGCACATAATAGGTACCCGTTGCATAATAAATTTCATTGAGTTAACCAATTTTGAACATTTAACATTGGGGGTTATTTGTTGGATAAGTTTATAACATCTCATTCCTTTCGTCATGGCTCAATGTGACAGCTAAATACAAACTTACATATTTATTAAATGGGCAGTGTCCCTCTGGGTAATAGTGGACTACTTTGGTTTGATTCAACATAAGTTTTTGTCTTTTCATTGGCAAAGAAGCCACCATATATTGTGATTCCAACTACTCATTCTAACAGCAAGATGACATTTTTTAACCAGATATCACTTTGCCAATATCATCGAGTTGCCGGCTTTAAGCAAACCTCCCGTTAGTGGGTGTCTACCCAGCCCCACTCTGTGAGGCCCAGAACTTACTTGATGGGTTTGTAGCCAGGGCTTTTACAGAAGACCAGCAGTCCGGCTCCAGAGCCCACCAACAAGCCCCCCATCTTCAGGCACCTGATAGCTGACACTCCCTAGGGGGAGAAACAGTGTTAAGAAAAAGAATGAAAATCTCACAAATCACCACTAAAGAACATACTCATGTAACCAAATACCACCTGTTCCCCAAAAACCTACGGCAATAAAAAAATGTTTAAATGTTAATCAAAAAAAGAAAAAGGCTGAATGAAAGATGAATTAAAGATGGCCAAAGTCATGCCAGTGCTGCACACGTTGCCTGGAGAATGTTCATGAAGGTTCTGCTCACAGTGCACCCCCAAGGGGATTCAATGCCAACAATAGGCTCACTTGCCAGGAAGTAACCCTCCTGGGCCTGCAGGATGCAAACAGGATTCACCATCCTTCCTCCCTAAACCCACCAGTGCATTTTGAATATTTAAAAAATTAATCCCAGCACATTGAGAGGCCAAGGCGGGTGGATCGCCTGAGGTCAGGAGTTCGAGACCAGCCCGGCCAACATAGTGAAAGCCTGTCTCTACTACAAATAACAAAAAATTAGCTGGGCATGGTGGTGGGTGCCTGTAATCCCAGCTACTATGGAGGCTGAGGCAGGAGAATTGCTTGAACCCGGGAGGCGGAGATTGCAGTGAGACAAGATTGTGCCATTGCACTCCAGCCTGGGCAACAAGAGTGAAACTCCTCCGTCTCAAAATAAATAAATAAATAAATACATAAATAAATACATAAATAAATAAAATAACACCTTTACATCCACTCAAATGCAGTCAAGAGTAGAAGGTATAAACACAGCCTCAGCAATGTTAGTCCCTCAGCTGCCACTGTTTTCACCAGAACTTAATTCTTATAATGCAAAGCAACCATATTTAACACCCCAAGAAAGCACAAAAGACTCCTTATTGTTTGGTGACTACATTATCTGAACTACAACATACAGTACATAATCTTACCAACAGTGGGGAATATATTTAAAATTTAAAGTATCCTTCAAAGGTTGGGGTGTCCCCCACCACTCACCCCAAAGAAAAATGGTGTGACAATATTATGGTTGTTTCATAGTATCCACTATGAGGTTCTAATTTTAAAATGTCCATGAGCAACATTTTATTTATTATTACTATTATTTTGAGACAGTCTCTCTCTGATCATGCAGTGGCATGATCTTGGCTCACTGCAACCTCCACCTCCTGGGTTCGAGTGATTCTTGTGACTCAGCCACCTGAGTAGCTGGGATTACAGACATGCGCCATCATGCCCGGCTAATTTTTGTATTTTCAGTAGAGACGGAGTTTTGCCATGTTGGCCAGGCTGGTCTCAAACTCCTTACCTGAAGTGATCCTCCTGCCTCGGCCTCCCAAAGTGATGGGATTACGGGTGTGAGCCACCGTGCCCGGCCACGACCTTTGATTTTAAAACATTCAGTATAGCTAGTGACTGTATAGGTTTGTGTCTTAATGAATTTTGAATATTATAAAACAAATATCATGCCCTTTCAAGTTACTTTAAACTGAATTTAGCCTGTTGTGGCTCAAAAGACATTTTGTGATTGAGAAGAGAAACCAAGGCTCGAGAATGTGAAGGCGAGGACCAGAATTATATGCTCCCCAGCTTCCACTCCTCAACCCTAACTTCCAAAGTGCCTCAGCAGGACAACAAGATGAAGGCTCAGCCTATGAGGAGACAAAACCTGGAGTGAATATTTTAGCATTTATTTGGGGACTTGGGGATGCAAACGGTAAAGAGTTCAACAGAGCCTTGAAGCTACATATGTGTGATTTCTAAATTTTTTAAAACTATAGATGACATCATTCAAGTGCACAGGTTCTGGGGCCAGTCGGCCTGGGTTGAAATCTCAGCTCTACTACTTGCAAGCCAGGAGATTTCCAATGTTATGAGCCTCAGTTTTCTCATCCGTAAAGCAGGGATGAAAATGGTACCTATCTCATTGGCGTTTATGAAGATCGAATGACATAATTTAAGGAAGGGGTTTTGCACCATGTCTGACACATCAGCATTTATTGACACATACCATTTTTGTGTTCGCATGTTCGTGTGTGTGTGTGTGTGTGTGTATTTTGGAGACAGGGTCTCTGCCACCCAGGCTGGAGTGCAGTGGCACAACCACAGCTCATTTTAACCACAAACACCTGGGATGAAGCAATTCTCCTGCCTCAGCCTCCCCAGTAGCCAGGACTATAGATGCATGACACCACACCGGCTAATTTTTAAAAAGTTTTCATAGAGATAGGGTCTTTCTATGCTGCCCAGGCTGGCCTCAAACTCCAGCCTCAAGTGATCCTCGTGCCTTGGCCTCCCAAAGCACTAAGATTACAGGCATGATCCACCTTGCCTGGCCTATTTTTGTTTTTACTAGGCTATTTTTTTTTTTAGAGCAGTTTTAGGTTTGCAGCAAAATTAAACAGAAGATACAAGTATTTGAGATTTCCCCAATACTGCTTTCCCCCACAGGTAAAGAGCCTCTCCCATTATCAATATCTTCCGGCAGAGCAGATGTATGACAGCTAATAAACCTATGTGGACACATCATTATCACCCAAAATCCATTGTGTACATTAGGGTTCCCTCTTGGCGTTGTATATTCTCTAGGTTTGGACAAATTAATAGCAACATATATTTACCATTATAGTGTCATACAGAGTAGTTTCACTGCCCAAAACATCCTCTGTGCTTTACCCATTCACCCCTCCCTCCCTACTAACCCATGGCAAGCACTGATTTTTTTTTTTTTTTTTTCAGATGGAGTCTCACTCTGTCGCCAGGCTGAAGTGCAGGGGCGCGATCTCGGCTCAATGCAACTTCCACCTCCCGAGTTGAAGCAATTCTCCTGTCTCAGCCTCCCGAGTAGCTGGAACTACAGGCATGTGCCACCACGCCCAGCTAATTTTTGTATTTTTAGTAGAGATGGCCAGGATGGTCTTGATCTCTTGACCTCGTGATCTGCCCGCCTCAGCCCCTGCAAAGTGCTGGGATTAGAGGCATCAGCCACCGCGCCCCGCCTGATCCTTTCATTGTCTCCATAATTTTGCCTTTTCCAGAATGTCATATAGTTAGAATCGAACGGTCTGCAGTCTTTCAGACTGGCATCTTCCACTCAGTAATGTGCATCTCAGTTTCCTTCTTTTCCTATAAAGTCTTTTCCTGACTTTATAGCTCATTTCTTTTTAGTACTGATTAATATTCCATTGTTTGGATGTATCACAGTTTACATATCCCTTTACTTACTGAAGGACATCTTGGTTGCTTCCAAGTTTTGGCAATTATGGATAAAGCTTCTATAAACATCTGTGTGCAGGTTCTTGTGTGAACATAAGTTTTCAGCTCCTTTGGGTAAATAGCAAGGAGTGCAATTGCTGGATTACATGGTAAGAGTAAGTTTAATTTTGCAAGAAACCACCAAACTATCTTCCAAAGTGGCCGTACTATTTTGCATTCCCATCAGCAATGAACAATAGTACTTACTGCTCTCCATCTCTGTCAACATTAGGTGTTGTTAGTGTTCTGGATTTTGGCCATTTGAAAAGGTATGTAGTGGTGCCTCATTGCTGTTTTTATTACATTTCCCGGCTGATATAAGACGTAGAGTATCTGTCCATATGCTTACTTGCCATCTGTATTTATTTATTTATTTATTTATTTATTTATTTATTTATTTATTGAGACAGAGTCTTGCTGTGTCCCCCAGGCTGGAATGCAATGGCATGATCTCGGCTCACTGCAACTTCTGCTTCTCGGGTTCAAGTGATTCTCCTGCCTCAGCCTCCCTAGTAGCTGGGATTACAGGCTCACACCACCACACTTGGCTAACTTTTGTATTTTTAGTAGAGACGGGGTTTCACCATGTTGGCCCCGCTGGTCTTAAACTCCTGACATCAGGTGATCCACCCGCCTCAGCCTCCCAAAGTGCTGGGATTACAGGCGTGAGCCACTGCGCCCGGCCGCCATGTGTATATCTTCTTTAGGTGAGGTGGCAGTTAAGGTCTTTGGCCCATTTCTTATTGTTGAGTTTTAAAAGTTCTCTGTATATTTTGGGTAAGAGTCCTTATTCAGGTATGTCTTTTGCCAATATTTTCTCTCACTCTGTATCTTTATTTTTCATTCTCTTGACAGTGTCTTTCATGGAGCAGAATTTTTGATTTTAAGAAAGTCCAACTTTTCAATTCTTTCTTTCATGGGTATTATAGCTAAAAGTTATCACCACACCTTAGGTCTTCTGGATTTTATCTTTCAGGAGTTCTATTGTTTTGTGTTTAAGTCTGTAATCCGTTTAGAGTTAATTTTTGTGAAAGGTATAAGGTCTATGTCTAGGCTTTTTAATTTTAATTTTTATTTTTTGGTTTTCCAGTTGTTTAGCATTATTAAAAATACTATCTTTTTTTCCATTGTATTTCCTTTGCTCCTTCTCCAACGATCAGTTGACTATATTTATGTGAATTCATTTTTGGGCTCTCTATTCTGTCCCATTGATCGATTTATCTATTCTTTCATCAACACTACACTGTCTTGATTACTGTAGTTTTATGGTAAGTCTTGAAATCTGGTAGTGTCACTCCTCCAACTGTGTTTTTCTTTAATACTGTGCTTTCTTTTTTAAAAAATTATACTTTAAGTTATGGGATACATGTGCAGAACATGCGGGTTTGTTACACAGGTATACACGTGCCATGGTGGTTTGCTGCACCCATCAACCTGTCATCTACATCATCTACATTACCCGTCATCTACATTAGGTATCAATATTGTGCTTTCTACTCTGAGTCTTTTGCCCCTCTGTGTAAACTGTAGAATCAGTTTGTCTACAGACAAAAATAACTTGCTGGGATGTTTATTGGGATTGCAGTAAATCTATAGTTCAAATTAAGAAGAACTCATATCATGACAATACTGAGTCTTCCTATCCATGAACATGAAATATCTACTTAGGGCCAGGTGCGGTGATTCACGCCTGTAATCCCGGCATGTTGGGAGTCCGAGGCAGGCAGATCATGAGGTCAGGAGATGGAGACCAGCCTGGCTAACACGGTGAAACCCCATCTCTACTAAAAATACAAAAAAATTAGCTGGGCATGGTGGCAGGCACCTGTAGTCCCAGCTACTCAGGAGGCTGAGGCAGGAGAATGGCGTGAACCCGGGAGGCGGAGCTTGCAGTGAGCCGAGACCGCGCCACTGCACTCCAGCCTGGGTGACAGAGCAAGACTCTGTCTCAAAAAAACAAAAGAAAGAAATATGTATTTAGTTCTATTTGATTTATTTTATCACAGTTTTATAGTTTTCCTCACACAGATCTTATACAGCATGTACTTTTATTATTATTATCATTGTCATCATCATCTTCGTTTTAGTACTGTATGCCTAATGGGTCAATTTTAGTTTAAGGTTTTTTTTTGTCTTTGTTTTTTTGTTTTTGTTTTTGAGACAGGGTCTCACTCTGTTGCCCAGGCTGGAGTGCAGTAACGTGATCTTGGCTACAGCAGCCTCCACCTCCCAGACTCAAGTGATTCTCATGCCTCGGCCTTCCGAGTAGCTGGGATTACAGGCACACGCCACCATACCTGGCTAATTTTTGCATTTTTAGTAGAGACAGGGTTTCACCATGTTGGCCAGGATGGTCTCAAACTCCTCACCTCAAGTGATCTGCCCACCTCGGCCTCCCAAAGTGCTAGGATTACAGGCGTGAGCCACCACACCTGGCCAATAGGTCAGTTTTAAACCATTCCAATTCTTTACCTTTCTAACCATAAAGCAATATTTATTTATTTATTTATTTATTGAGACAGGGTCTCACTCTGTCACACAGGCTAGAGTGCAGTGGCTTAATCTCAGTTCACCGCATCCTCTGCCCCAGCCTCCTGAGTAGCTGAGTCTGCAGGCATGCTCCACCACATCCGGCTAATTTTCATATTTTTTGTAGAGATGGGGTTTCATCATGTCACCCAGGCTGGATTTGAACTCTTGGACTCAAGCAATCTGCCCACCTCGACCTCCCAGAGTGCTGGGATTACACGTGTGAGCCACTGGCCCGGCCTGAACAAATATTTAAGTAGAGTTTCAAAGTGGGTAAGATCACTTGATATTGAAACCAAACATCTTCAATGACACCTCCTAGCCCTTCATCCTGCAGGAATTATTTTCTTTTCACCCATGGAAAAGGTGTCTTGGAACCATTGCCTTGTGGACTTGACCATCAGACTTGAATGCTTAAGAATTTCAGGCGGTGCGCAGTGGCTAATGCCTGTAATCCCAGCACTTTGGGAGGCCGAGACAGGCAGATTACGAGGTCAGGAGATCAAGACCATCCTGGCTAACACGGTGAAACCCCGTCTCTACTAAAAATACAAAAAAATTAGCTGGGCGTGGTGGTGGGCGCCTGTAGTCCCAGCTACTCGGGAGGCTGAGTCAGGAGAATGGCGTGAACCCTGGAGGCAGAGCTTGCAGTGAGCCGAGACAGCGCCACTGCACTCCAGCCTGGGTGACAGAGCGAGACTCTGTATCAAAAAATAATAACAATAATAAAAAAGAATTTCAGCATCCACAGGTGACTTAAATGCCAAAGGTTTGAGAAACTCTAAGACAGCCAGCATCTTTGCTGGACAGATATTTAGTTCCCAAGTGCTAGGAAAACAAAACAAAACAAAAAATCCAGTAGTTTTCAGGTAGTGTTATATGGAGCTCTTTGGAGGCATCGCAGGAGTTGGCACTGGCAGGGCTCTAAGACTTGCTCTCCTTAACCTGATGTGCTTTGTTTTTATTTGTTTAATATATTAGAATTCCTATCCTATATGAACATACACTTCTCAAAAGAAGATATTTATGCGGCCAACAAACATATGAGAAAAAGCTCATCATTACTGGTCATTAGAGAAATGTAAATCAAAACCACAATGCGATACCGTCTCACGTTAGTTAGAATGGCAATCATTAAAAAGTCAGGAAACAACAGATGCTGGCGAGGATGTCGAGAAATAGGAACACTTTTACACTGTTGGTGGGAGTGTAAATTAGTTCAGCCATTGTGGAAGACAGTGTGGTGATTCCTCAAGGATCTAGAACCAGAAATACCATTTGACCCAGCAATCCCATTACTGCGTATATACCCAAAGGATTATAAATCATTCTACATGCACATGTATGTTTATTGCAGCACTATTCACAATAGCAAAGACTTGGAACCAACCCAAATGCCCATCAGTGATAGACTGAATAGAAAGAAAATGTGGCACATATACACCATGGAATACTATGCAGCCATAAAAAATGATGAGTTCATGTCCTTTGCAGGGACATGGATGAAGCTGGAAACCATCATTCTCAGCAAACTAACACAGGAACAGAAAACCAAACACCACACGTTCTCACTCATAAGTGGGAGTTGAACAATGAGAACACATGGACACAGGGAGGGGAACATCACACACCGGGGCCTGTCAGGGGTGGGGGCTAGAAAAGGGATAGCATTAGGAGAAATACCTAATGTAGACGACGGGTTAATGGGTGCAGCAAACCACCATGGCACGTGTATACCTATGTAACAAACCTGCACAGTCTGCACATGTATCCCACATGTATAAAGTATAATAATAAAAAAAAGAATTCCTATCCTAAAAAGAATTAGAAAAACCACACTTGAAAAGCTACACTTCAATCTCTTGTAGAATTATTTCTAAACTATTCTCTACTTATACTGTAGTTTTTCCCTCTTTTTATGCATCTCCTTGAACGCTTGAATATTAAATGATTATGTGACTAAGAAAACTGTGACATTTTCCCAGGAACACAGTGCAGTATTTCAAAGTTTCTTGAGAATATCTGCTACGTGGAAAAGTATCTAAGCTTAGTTAGAACCATCTGTTCTGTTATCAGAAATGAGATAGGCAGGTACAGAACATAGTACAAGCTTTCAAATTCAAAGTTTAGTAGAAACAGCTCTAGTAAGTTACTGGGGTGCTGGAAATAGCAGCATTTGTTATATAAAATTATCCTTTGATGGTAGCTTTTTATTTTGATGTAAATATCAAAGTCTCTAACTGTCCTTTTAACTAGAATTGCTAGGAATTCGTAAACATAAACAGTTGACTATTTCTAGGTCTTGTTCACGACTTATAATGTCAGCTGAGGCTAAAATCTAAGATCTAGTTAGTAAAGTAGACAAAAATTATATATATAGTTTTATAGATCAAAGAGCACACTTCTCTTATGTATGGCAATGGTGCTGGAACCAACGCAGTTTAAAATCACAAAGCAACAGGGCCTATGCTTTGAAGAGGTGAACATAAATGTGGTTCTTTTTTTTTTTAATTTTATTATTATTATACTTCAAGTTTTGGGGTACATGTGCACAACGTGCAGATTTGTTACATATGTATACACGTGCCATTGTGGTGTGCTGCTGCACTCATTAACTGGTCATTTACATTAGGTATATCTCCTAATGCTATCCCTCCCCCCTCCCCCCACCCCACAACAGTCCCCGGTGTGTGATGTTCCCCTTCCTGGGTCCATGTGTTCTCATTGTTCAATTCCCACCTATGAGTGAGAACATGTGGTGTTTGGTTTTCTGTCCTTGCAATAGTTTGCTGAGAATGATGGTATCCAGCTTCATCCATGTCCCTACAAAGGACATGAACTCATCATTTTTTATGGCTGCATAGTATTCCATGGTGTATATGTGCCACATTTTCTTAATCCAGTCTATCACTGTTGGACATTTGGGTTGGTTCCAAGTCTTTGCTATTGTGAATAGTGCCAGCAATGACTTTCTTCACAGAATTGGAAATGTGGTTCTGATTCCCTAATTCAGGACACCTAGAAATGTCTTTACCCTGAATAAAAACCAGAGATGAGGGCAAAGAGAACTGGCCAATGTACCTTGCAAATTGAGATGTGGCTTTGGGTCCTTCACTGACTTTTTATGTTTTCCCACAAACTCTTTCTTCATTAAGAAAGTGTGTGCTCAGTGAAACCCCGTCTCTATTAAAAAATACAAAAAAATTAGCCGGGCGTGGTGGCGGGCACCTGTAGTCCCAGCTACTTGGGAG
This sequence comes from Nomascus leucogenys, assembly GCF_006542625.1. Taxonomy (NCBI): domain Eukaryota; kingdom Metazoa; phylum Chordata; class Mammalia; order Primates; family Hylobatidae; genus Nomascus; species Nomascus leucogenys. The sequence continues at coordinate 68,235,539 of NC_044399.1, forward strand.
GCTGAGGCAGGAGAATGGCGTGAACCCAGGAGGCGGAGCTTGCCGTGAGCCGAGATCGCACCACTGCACTCCAGGCTGGGCAACAGAGCGAGACTCCGTCTCAAAAACAAACAAACAAACAAAGAAAGCGTGTGCTTTGGCCAGGCACGGTGGCTCACACCTGTAATCCCAGCACTTTGAGAGGCCAAGGTGGGCAGATCACCTGAGGTCAGGAGTTCAAGATTAGCCTGGTCAACATGATGAAACCCTGTCTCTACTAAAAAATACAAAAATTAGTGGGGCATGGTGGTGCACACCTGTAGTCCCAGCTACTTGAGAGGCTGAGGTGGGACAATCGCTTGAACCCGGGAGGCGGAAGTTGCAGTAAGCCAAGATCACGTCACTGTACTCCAGGCTGAGTGACAGAATAAGACTGCATCTCAAAAAGAAAAAAAAAAAAGTACATGCTGCCAGTGAAGGGAGAAAAATGGCAGGGCATGGCGATGGTCTGTACTCACCAAACTGAATTTGTCCTTCGCAGGCCCAGCATCTGTCAGCAGTTTAGTCCTGGGGTTCATTTTTAGAATATCTCCAGTCGTGGTGCCAAGGTAGAAAAAGCTGTCATCATCGGCCATCTGAAGAAGCAAGAAAAAGAAATCTTGGCCAGGCTCGGTGGCTCACGCCTGTAATCCCAGCACTTTGGGAGGCCGAGGCGGGCGGATCACCTGAGTTCAGGAATTCAAGACCAGCCTGACCAACATCGAGAAACCCTGTCTCTACTAAAAATACAAAATTAGCTGGGCGTGGTGGTGGGCACCTGCAATCCCAGCTACTCGGGAGGCTGAGGCAAGAGAATCACTTGAACCCAGGGGGCAGAGGTTGCGGTGAGCCAAGATTGCACAATTGCACTCCAGCCTGAGCAACAAGAGCAAAACTCTGTCTCAGGAAGAAAAAAAAAGAAAGAAAGAAATCTTGAAGACCTGTATGTCCTCAGTGATGCCCATGAACCCCTGTTCAGGAATGGGATGAGGTTCCTCTGGCACCCCATGAAGACTTGCAAAGATGCTCAGGGCTGCTTCTATTTCCCCAGGCTCAAAGATGGGTCAGAACAGCTCTGAGGGGAGCAGGGTTAGGGCTACACATAGAATGGGAGGAAATATTCGACCCCAATTAGCCTGTGCATTTCACTTGAAGTCTATCTGGGTCTGATGTTAACAGGCATCCTCTGCCCGTTCAGACTTTTGAGACATCTCCTAAGAGCTCCTAGAATAAAGGTGTGCCCCTCCAAAGAGGATGTACATTTATTTCCTTTATCTCATATTTTCCAAACCCTATATCCATAAAATGACTATGCATTAAACAAGAGGAATCAGGCCATGGATAATGAATTTATACAGGTTGAGTATCCTTAATCCAAAAATCTAAAATCTGAAATGCTCCAAAATCGGAAATTTTTGAGTGCTGATGTGACACTCCAAGGAAATGCTCATTAGCACATCTCGAATTTTGAATTTTCAGATTAGAGATGCTGAACTGGGAAGTATAATGCAAATACTCCAAAACCTGAAGAAAATCCAAAATTCAAAACACTTCTGGCTCTATGCATATCAGATAAAGAATACACAACCTGAATAGATAAATCCACATTTAAAATATATTAATAATTTCTCTTTATGGAAGAGATTGCATTTCGACAATGGATTTCATGGTCAGAAACTTTATTTTCAGTAGCAGAAATAACATCAGTGGCATAGGAATGTGCTGTGGGCTCTGAGTGCCGCGGGCTACATTGCTTTCATCCAGGTGAGGCAGGCTTTCGGTGTTTGATGACAGCCTAGATTCCAGTAAAACAAGGTTTACCTGTGCTGTGTCTAGGTGACTGTTCCCCGACTCCTAAAGGGAGCGGCAGAGGTGAGCTTTTTCTTCTTTTTTCTTTTTTTTGAAACAGAGTGTCACTCTGTTGCCCAGACTGGAGTGCAGTGGCATGATGCCAGCTCACCGCAACTTCCGCCTCCCAGGTTCAAGCAATTCTCCTGCCTCAACCTCCCAAGTAGCTGGGACTACAGGCACCTACCACCACACCTGGCTACTTTTGTATTTTTAGTAGAGACAAGGTTTCACCATGTTGGCCAGGCTGGTCTCGAATTCATGACCTCACGTGATTCACCCACCTCCGCCTCCCAAAGTGCTGGGATTACAGGCGTGAGCCACCGCGCCCAGCCAAGGTGAGCTTCTTCAATCAACATTCCCTATGTCTATACCCCACCTTCCTATCCCCAACCCCATGTACACCACACAAACACCTTGGTCAGTACTGCTAATGGGAATGTGTGCTAATTGTTATTTAATACTTAAATTAATACTTACTCCAATACTCATGACTATTCTTTTCATCTGTCCTGTTTGGCACTCAGTTGGCCAGATTTTTCTATTCGGAAGATCCAGTTCCCATACTCGAATTGTCCCACTATATATAAAAAAAATCACAATCAAATGGACACCCATTTAAGAATCACTTCATCCCTGAAACTGAAGGGAAGAGATCTAACCATTTTTGAGGCTTCGTTACGGCCTAGTGCACTATGAAAGATCTTTTATTCGATCCTCATAACAACACCACGAGGCAGGTTTTATGATGTCCCCTCCCAAATGAGAAAGTGTGGAGCTTGAACACAGCGGAGCAGGGATTCACACCCGGCTCCGTCTCACTCTGAAGTGCACACTACCCACCCTACACACACGTGAGCATGGGAACAAGGGCAGAGCAAATCAGAGCTTATCAAATTTCTTCCTCTTTGTTCTGTTCTTCTCTCCTTCCTTCCTTCCTTCCTTTCTCTCTCTCTGTCACTTTCTTTTTTTTTTTTTTTTTAACAGAGTCTCGCTCTGTTGCCCAGGCTGGAGTGCAGTGGCGCTATCTCGGCTCACTGCAACCTCCACCTCCCAGGTTCAAGCCATTCTCCTGCCTCAGCCTCCCGAGTAGCTGGAACTACAGGTGCCCGCCACCACACACGGCTAATTTTTGTATTTTTAGTAGAGACAGGGTTTCACCATGTTGGCCAGGATGGTCTCAATCTGTTCACCTCATGACCTGCCCGCTTCAGCCTCCCAAAGTGCTGGGATTACAGGCGTAAGCTACCACACCTGGCCTTCTTTTCCTTCTAATTGACAAGTAAAAATAATATATATTTATGGTGTAAATCATGATGTTTATATACATATACACACTGTAGAACAGCAAAATCAAGCTATTGAACACATGCTTTACCTCGTGTACTCACCATCTTTTTTGGTGGTGAGAATACTTAAAATTAATTATGTTAACAATTTTCAAGTATACAACATATTATGAACTATATTCACCATGACGTACACAACCTGTGTGCATCAAAAGATGGATAGACTTTAAAAATGTGGTATATGTACGCAATGGAAAGAAATTCTGTCATTTGTGACAACATGGACAGACCTGATGGACATTATGTTAAGTAAAATAAGGCAAGCACAGAAAAACAACCACTGCGTGACTTTACTCAGCTGTGGAGTGTAAAAAAGCCTAACTCATGAGACAGTAGAATGGTGGTTATCAGAGACTGGGGGTGGGAGAGTAGGGAGATATTGGTCAAAGGACACCAAATTTTGGTTCAACAGAAGGAGGAGGGCCAGGTGCAGTGGCTCACACCTGTAATCCCAGCACTTTGGGAGGCAAAGGTGGGTGGATCACCTGAGGTCAGGAGTTCGAGACCAGCCTGGCCAGCATGGTGAAACCCCCGTCTCTACTAAAAATATAAAAAATTAGCCAGGCATGGTGGTGGGCACCTGTAATTCCAGCTACTCAGGAGGCTGAGGCAGGAGAATCGCTTGTACCTGGGAGGTGGAGGTTGCAGTGAGCCGAGATCGTGCCACTGCACTGCAGCCTTGGCAACAAGAGCAAAACTCCATCTAAAAAAAAAAAAAAAAAAACATGAGGAGGAGTAAGTTTAAATGTGTTTTTTTCAAGGTATTGAGTTGCAAGGAAAATTTTAAAGGGAAGAGCTGTGGTGTGGAGTCTTGTCTTCAAGGAAAAAGAAATGAGACCAAGCAACTAAAAGCTAAACCAAATTAGCATCTAACACAGGACTTGATACACGGTCGGTATTTATGTATTATATGTTGAATTAATCTGAATTAATAATTGTATAAAAATTTCAAGGCCAACGGAACAAAGACTTTAGCTAATATTTTAAGGCAGAAAAGATTAATCTAAAAATATATCAATTTTGGGCCAGGCGTGGTGGCTGACGCCTATAAATCCTAGCCCTTTGGGAGGCCAAGGCAGGTGGATTGCCTGAGCTCAGGGGTTCAAGATCAGCCTGGACAACACAGTGAAACCCCATCTCTACTAAAATACAAAAAAATTAGCCGGGAGTGGCAGCATGCACCTGTAATCCCAGCTACTTGGGAGGCTGAGGCAGGAGAATCATTTGAACCCGGGAGGCAGAGGTTGCAGTGAGCTGAGATTGCACCATTGCACTCCAGCCTGGGCAATAGCGTGAGAGTCTGTCTCTCTCTATATGTGTTCATATATATACACATATATATCTACATGCATATACATATATAACTATATAAACATATATATAACTATATATAACTATATATACATATATAACTATATATAACTATATATTCATATATATAACTATATATATAACTATATATTCATATATATAACTATATATATAACTATATATATATAGTTTTTCTTTTGTTTTTTTTTTTGCTCCCAGAGTTATATATATAGTAAGTACTCAGACATATTTTAAATGTACTGAACTTTTTTTCTTTTTCAAACAAAGAGCTTTTTCATGGTCTTCCTGGTAGATGTCATTTGGATTCTGAAAAACTTGCAGGACATCTCATGGGGACAATATAGTGGAACACACGGCATTGGGACCAAGTTAGAGAACCCAGCATACATAGGTGCCATGTCAAAAATTTTACTTAAGAATGATCACTTTCTCAGTTCTCAGTGTCACATGAAATCAAACAAGACGTAGAATGCAGATTGTCCTAAGAAACTTTTTTTTATATAAAATTCAAGTTTTGAGTCCTGAAGAAACGTTGCTTTTGGACATCAGAATGGACCAATGCCTGCTGCTTAAGGGGCTGCGAAGGAGCAGAAAGAACCCTATAAAACCCTGGCTTAGTCAAATCACTCTGCAAACCTGAAAAAAGTTGAAGAGCGTCACCACAGCCCATGGTCAGTTGCTTTAGGTTGCTTGGTAGGGGCTTGCTTTCGTGCCCGTCAATTAGCTTCATGGCCTCTGAATGAATCGTTCGTCATAATTAGCCATGGAGCAAATGTAAGTTGCATATCATAAAGCGGGGACAGGAAACAATATAGACGCAGAGCTGCACAAATTCTCTTCTCTGGCTGGAAAAGTAACCAACCATGTGTACCTTTCCAAGATGGGTTGAAAAAAATAGTTCTACTGAACACATACTTCAACTTGGTATTTTCTGATTTCTTGCCCTTTGAACTGGTATATAACATTAAAAAAGGATTTCTAAAATTCATATTTAACCTTCCCTTCAAACTCCAAACAGGCACCTGAGGTCAGGAGTTGGAGACCAACCTGGCCAACATGGTGAAACCCTGTCTCTATTAAAAATACAAAAATTATTCGGGTGTGGTGGCGGGCACCTGTAATCCCAGGTACTTGGGAGGCTGAGGCAGGAGAATTGCTTGAATCCAGGAGGTGGAGGTTGCAGTGAGCTGAGATCATGCCACCGCACTACAGCCTGGGCGACACAGCAAAACACTGTCAAAAAAAAAAAAAAAACCCTCCCTAATTTGCTAATTTAAACAGGGTTCTAATTAGTGAATCTGTAAATTAATTTATTCCCTCCCTTAGGCAGATGCTGGCCTCTGTTCAAACTTTCAGCTAGGTCACCATTAGCTGGTTAAAGCTGATCCTGCCCGTAATTATTTTATATGGCTAACAGTCTAACCATTTGAAACTTCCTGGCAGAATTCATTTGCAAACTATCAGATCATGAGACCCCAATCAAGAGCAGGTGGGAAGAAACATCAATCAGTAGGTGAATCTGTGCAATTGTGCAAATTGTTTCTGTGAGCATGGATTGAAGATAATTCTGTCACAAACAAGAACCTGAGAACAGTTAAGCAGGTAAGCAAAATCTTTTCAGCAGCAATCACAGAATTTTAAAATAACTATAGTGAAAATGCTTCCAGCGAAGAGAACTTTTAATGAGTACAAAATCACAGAAACTATGATGTAAGGTATTTATCCAGGACTAAACACGTGTTCCCCCAGATCAGAAAGACCATGTTTTCTGTGCAAGAAAATATAGCAATTTATGAGTTCTGAAAACTCCGAACGCAGACACGTACTTTCCAGCAGTCACAAACATCTCATCCCGGCACCTGGAGAAGATCACATTGGTGGCATTGCCAACACTGAGGCCGGCTGCAGGGCTGCCACAGATGGCATCTCTCTTGGCTATGCTCCACACCACCACACTGCCGAAATAAGAGGGACCAAAAAGAAAAGTCAAAGAGAAAACAGGCTTTCAAAATAAGAAACAACCATCTTAGTGGTTCTGGAAAGAAAAAAACACAACAGGTTACTCAAAAACAAACAACGAAATTACCCCACCCCTGACATCTCCTCAACCACACTGGATATTAGGAGATACAATGGTGACACATTAAAAGTTTTTTTTTGTTGTTGTTGTTGTTTGTCTTTGAGATGGAGTTTCGCTCTTGTTGCCCAGGCTGGAGTGCAATGGCGCGATCTCGGCTCACTGCAACCTCCGTCTCCTGGATTCAAGCGATTCTCCTGCCTCAGCCTCCTGAGTAGCTGGGACTACAGGTGCACACCACCGTGTCCGGGTAATTTTTGTATTTTTAGTAGAGACGGGGTTTCACCATGTTGGCCAGGATGGTTTCCAATGTTGGCCGGGAGTGATTGGCTCACATCTGTAATCCCAGCACTTTGGGAGGCCGAGGTGGGTGGATCACCTGAGGTCGGGAGTTTGAGACCAACCTGGCCAACATGGTGAAAACCCATCTTTACTGAAAATAAAAAAATTAGCTGGACATGGTGGCACGCGCCTGTAGTCCCAGCTACTCAGGAGGCTGAGGCAGGAGAATCACTTGAATCCGGGAGGTGGAGATTGCAGTGAGCCAAGATTGTACCATTGCACTCCAGCCTGGGCAAGAGAGCGAGATTGTGTCTCAAAAACAAAAAACAAAAACAAAAACAAAAGAATTATTAAAACAGAGACTGCTAGGCCCCAGCACCGCAGTTTCTGATTCAGTACGTGGGATCTGAGAATTTGCTTTTCTCGTAAGTTCCAGGTGATGTGTGTGCTGCTGGTCTGGGGACCACATTGTGAGAATTCTTCTTCTGGGTGCAATATACAACTTAATCCTACACTGAATAGGGTGTGGATCATAATACAAAAAATGCTGGGGAGGGGGTGTTATGTTAAACGTTCGAATTAAAGTATTTAAAGAAAAAGAATGAAAATGTTATAAATCTTGTTCATGTAAAAACATACCTAACTATATTTCCCAACTTTTCTACATATGGAATGTATTATCACATTGGTCTAAAATCAAGGTATAACCAAGATCACCAGGAATAGGGAGGTAGGAAATCATATAAGAGCCATAAATTCTCCCTTTTCCATCAAAAGTGGAAAAATTGGGAGGTAAACTACTTAAAAAGTTTAAATGATAACTAGATGATGAACCAAAAATCAAAGACTATTCAAAACAAGTGCCTTGCATCCAAGAGAAATGAAGCCATGTCCACACAAAATCTTGTACATGAATGTTCATAGCGTCATTATTAATAATAGTTTAGAAGTGGAAATGACTCAAAGTCCATCAGCTGATGCATGGATGAAGATAATGCAGGCTGTCTACACAATGGAATACTATCTGATGATAAAAAATGAAATGCATGCCACAAATGGATAAACTTTGAAAACATTATGCTAAGTGAAAGAAGCCAGTCACAAAAGACCACATATTGTATGATTCTACTTATGAGAAATGTTTTAGAATAGGCAAAGCTGGAGACAGATGGTTGACTAGTGGTTGCCTGGAGCTTGGAGGAGGAAGGATGGAGAGTGATTGCTAATGGGTATGGGGTTTCTTTTTATTTTTTTGAGACAGAGTTTTGCTCTTGTTGCCTAGACTGGAGTGCAATGGCGCAATCTTGGCTCACTGCAACCTCTGCATCCTGGGTTCAAGTGATTCTCCTGCCTCAGCCACCCTAGTAGCTGGGGTTACAGGCGCCCACCACCACGCCCAGCTAATTTTTTTGTATTTTTAGTAGAGACAGGGTTTCACTATGTTGGCCAGACTGTTCTCGAACTCCTGACCTCAGGCGATCCACCCGCCTCAGCCTCCCAAAATGCTGGGAGTCCAGGCGTGAGCCACCGCGCCCAGCTGGGTATGGGGTTTCTTTTTGGGGTGTTGAAAACATTCTAGAATTGATTGTGGTGATGATTGCAAACCTTGTGAACACATTAAAAACCACTCAACTGTACACCTTAACATGGGTGAATTTTATGGTATATGAAATATATTTCAATTTAAAAAATCCAAGTGCCTCTGGGGAGTGGAATCTTTATGGTGAGAGGGATATGAGACTCATGCTTTTGAATTTTGGATCCTTTTGCATAGTAGGACAGCACAGTTTCTTTATAAGCCATGGCCAGAAATAGCTTTAATTTTTCAAAAACAATTTTTCTTTTGAGACAAGGTCTCTCTCTGTTGCCCCACTGGAGTGCAGTGGGGTGATCACCACTCACTGCAGCCTCAAACTCCTGGGCTCAAGCAATCCTCCCACTTCAGCCTCCCAAGTAGCTGGACTACAGGCACACACCACCAGGCCTGGCTCATTTTTCAGTTTTTGTGGAAACAGGGGTCTCCCTCTGTTGCCCAGGCTAGTCTTGAACTTCTAGGCTCAAGTGATCCTTTCCACCTTGGCCTCCCAAAGTGCTTGGATTACAGGTGTAAGCCACTGCACCCGGCACAGAAACAAATTTGTTTTAAAAATAGATAAAACAAAGGGCAACAACATAGAGAGCGGGCCAAATAGATTCCAGCGCATCTGTACAATGGAATACCATGCTATTATGGCAAAGAATGAGATCTATATCTATGTGTATGTACATAGATGTCTCTCATATAAAGTTAGTCAAAAAGCAGGTTGCATTACAACATGAATACCATGATGACATCAATGGAAAAAGTTTCATAAATAGGTTACAAAATTTAAAAGATACAGGCAGGCTGGGAGCGGTGACTCACGCCTATAATCTCAGCACTTTGGGAGGCCGAGGAGGGCGGATCACCTGAGGTCGGGAGTTCGAGACCAGCCTGACCAACATGAAGAGACTCCATCTCTACTAAAAATACAAAATTAGCCAGGCGTGGTGGTGCACGCCTGTAATCCCAGCTACTTGGGAAGCTGAGGCAGGAGAATCGCATGAACCTGGGAGGCAGAGGTTGCGGTGAGCTGAGATTGTGCCGTTGCACTCCAGCCTGGGAAACAAGAGTGAAACTCCACCTCAAAAAAAAAAAAAAAAAAAAAGATGCATGCAAACTATAGGATGTCCACTATAATTGGCAGCTTGCCTTTTGTTTCTTTTCCTCTGCGTAGAAGCTAGATGGGTTGGGTAGAATAAACCCCTGCCACACATTCAGGGTTGACCCCTGACTATCCAAACCAATCAGCTGAACTCCACCCTTCTCACCACAGAGACTATCCAGGGATGGGAATATTGCATTTTTTTTTAGTACAGCAAGGTTTGTTTTCCTTTCTTTCTTTTGGCTTTTCAACATTCTCAAATGTTCTGCAAGCAAATTTTAGGCAGCTTAAAATTACAGCAGAGATGAACAGTTTTGCCAGATTAACCTTGGTTAAGGGGCCATTTTCTCCCCAAGGCCTAGTCTCTTTGATGGAGGTGGGATGGGGGTGGCCTAACGGCCTAGCTCCAAGAAGCTCCGGGGCTGGGACCCAGGCATCAGTGTTTTTTAAATCTTCCTAGGTAGTATCAGCATGCACCAAAGGTTGAGAATAACTGCTTTAAGTTGAACAAAGGATGTTGGAACTCTTTTCTTTCGCTGCAGTGGCCAAAGCCATGAGGATGTTTGGGCTTCAGAAGGGGCTTGCCTCTAGTGCCCTCTGCCGTGGCAAAAAGAAGGTCTGGTTGGACCCCAATGAGACCAGTGAAATTGCCAAGGCCAACTCCCACCAGCAGATCTGGAAGCTGATCAAAGATGGGCTAATTATCCATAAGCCTGTGACTGTCCATTCCCTGGCTGGATGATGGGAAAACACCTTGGCCTGCCAGAAGGGCAGGCATGTAGGCATAGGTAAGCCAAAGGGTGCAGCCCTTTGCCAGAGAAAGTAACCTGGATGAGGAGAATGAGGATTCTGTGCCACCTGCTCTGAAGATACCATGGATCCAAGAAGATTGATCACCACATGTATCACAGCTTGTCACAGCTTGTACCTGAAGGTGGAAGGGAATGTATTCAAAAAACAACTGGATTCTCACGGAACATATCCATGAGCTGACGGCAGACAAAGCCTGTGAAAAGCTCCCAGCTGAACAGGCTAAGGCCCACAGATCCAAGACCAAGGAAGCACACAAGCGCCGGGAAGAGCATCTCTGGGCCAAGAAGGAGAAGATCAAGACTTGCCCAAGGAGGAAGAAACTAAGAAATAGAAGCTCCCCATTTCTTGTCTGTAGATAGCACTCTTGGTGACTACATAGATCGGTCATTAAAATTAAACAAGCCTTTTTCTGCTTGCAAAAAAAAAAAAAGTTGAGCTAAGAATGTTAACAGGGGATTTCTGGATACATTTATTTTTTTTTTATTTTTTTTTTTGAGACGGAGTCTCGCTCTTGTCCCCAGGCTGGAGTGCAATGGCACGACTTTGGCTCACTGCAACCTCTGCCTCCCAGGTTCAAGCAACTCTCCTGCCTCAGTCTCCTGAGTAGCTGGGATTACAGGTGCCTGCCACCATGCCCGACTAATTTTTGGATTTTTAGTAGAGATGAGGTCTCGCCATGTTGGCTAGGCTGGTCTCAAACTCCTAACCTCAGGTGACCCACCTGCCTCGGCCTCCCAAAGTGCTGGGATTTCAGGCGTGAGCCACCACACCTGGCCAATACATTTCTTATTAGAAAACAGTCAAGTGGTAATGAGCCAGGGAAGGGGTGACCACTTGTGAATGACAAGAAAAAGAGGAAATCTCATGAAAATTTTGTTGACTTGCTATATAGTAAGAGAAGAACTATCGTTATATAACTATACACAAATATAAATTTCCTTTGTAATAAACCTATGAAGCTCAAATAAGAAAATATACATAGAAGTGTACTGAAGTATTAAATCCCACACAAACCTCAGGTGTTATTATTTTTCTTCTACAGATTGTGTTCCTTTGACATTTACATAGAAATATGTACTACATTGATTGTTCTTCCTAATATATTTTGTTTGTTTGTTTATTTATTTATTTTTAGCTGGAGTCTCAATCTGTTGCCTAGGCTGGAGTGCAGTGGTGCGATCTTCGCCCACTGCAAACTCTGCCTCCCAGGTTCAAGCGATTCTCCTGCCTCAGCCTCCCTAGTAGCTGGGATTACAGGCCCCGGCACTACGCCTGGCTAATTTTTGTGTTTTTAGTAGAGACAGCGTTTCACCAGGTTGGCCAGGTTGGTCTCAAACTCCTGACCTCAGGTAATCTGCCCGCTTGAACCTGGGAGGCGGAGATTGCGGTGAGCCGAGATTGCGCCATTGCATTCCAGCCTGGGCAGCAAGAGTGAAACTCCATCTCAAAAAAAAAAAAACAAAAAAATTCTTTTCTGTGGCTAAAAAATATTCTATTGGGTATGGAAGGAGCATACCTCAACATGATAAAGACCTTATATGACAAACCCACAGCTAATTATCACACTGAATGGGGTGAAATTGAAAGCCTTTCCACTAAGACCTGAAACAAGATATGGATGCTGTCAGATCCCAGGGTCCAGGTCCAGCCCATGCTGAAGTCCGAGGGGAGTGGGTGGATGAGCAGAAAGAACACTCGGAGGCTGTAGGCAGGTGGAAGATGATTTTATTCAGCAGCAGCTCTCATCAACAGCTTTCTCACACTGTCTGCCCTGCCTCCGCTGCTTGAGCTGGCATCTCCCACATACAGCTGCGCAGCCGGCTCTACCCTGCCTTCAGGGTCAGCAGCTTAACTCTTTGTCTCTCTGGGCACGAGCGGGCTGAGCTGTGTCCTGGCTCCCCCTTGTCCATCTGCAAAGATGGACAGCTCTGGCTCTCTCTCTCTTTCTCTGGGCACCAGGGCACCTGCACAGTGTCCACAGGGCAATTATACCTTTAACAGACAATAGTGGTGTAGAGCCAAGTGATGGCCTTTCCCGTGCTATGGCAACATGGCTGTGTTAACAGTGGAATTATACGCCTGCACTCTAAACTTGCTGAGTCACGCAGGATGTAAACATCCTACCTTGGCCCATCCCTGACCAAAGCACAGCCATGTTCCTTACAGATGCTCACTCTGGCCACTTTTGTTCAACACAGTACTGGGAAGCTTGTATAACTCTTACGGCTCAGGCCAATCAAATCGGACTCTCTGAAGGTACACCCAGGCACCAGTGATTCCCTAAAGCTGCCCAGGTGATTTCAACATGCAGCCAACTTTGAAAACCACTCTTTTATGGTATTTTTCTCAGAGGCTTTTCAGACAATGCACACTGAAATATAGACGGGCCAAGAGAGAACATTAGAGGGGACAGGGCCCTTGTCATTTCTGGAAATATACCTTGCAGAAAATAAGCAAATATGGCAAACTCGGCATCTGAAAAAGTATCTTGCATCTATACAGAACTTAAATAAATTTATAAGATAAAACAAAAACCCCATTAAAAAGCAGGCAAAGGACATGAACACTTTGCAAAAGAAGACATACATGCAGCCAACAAGCATATGAAAAAAGGCTCAATATCACTGGTCGTTAGAGAAATGCAAAGCAAAACCACAGTGAGATAACCACCTCATATCAGTCAGAACAACTATTATTAAAAAGTCAAAAAATAACAGATGCTGGTGAGGTTGCAAAGAAAAGGGAATGCTTATGTACTGTTGGTGGGAGTGTAGATTAGTTGAACCATTGTGGAAAGCAGGGTGGTGATTCCTCAAACAGCTAAAAACAGAACTATCATTCAACCCAGCAATCCCATTGCTGGCTACACACTCAAAGAAATATAAATTGTTCTACCATAAAGACACATATGATTGTATGTGCATCACAGCACTATTCACAATAGCAAAGACATGGAATCAACCCAAATGCTCATCAATGGTAGACTGGATAAAGAAAATGTGGTGCATACACACCGTGAAATACTACGCAGCCATAAAAAAGAATGAGATCATGTCCGTTACAGGAACATGGATGGAGCTGGAGGCCATTATCCTTAGCAACCTAATGCAGGAGTAGAAAACCAAATATCACATGTTCTTACTTATAAGTGGGAGCTAAATGATGAGAACACATGAACACATAGAAGGGACCACAGACACTGGGGCCTGCTTGAGGGTGGAGGGTGGGAGGAGGGAGAGGATCAGAAAAAATAACTACTGGGTACTAGGCTGAACACCTGGTTGATGAAATAATCTGTACAACAAACCCGTGACATAAGTTTACCTATATAACAAACCTGCACATGTACGTCTGAACCTAAAATAAAAGTTAAAAAAAGAAAGAAAATAAGTAACTATGTTTAGTTCATTACCTTCCGTCATCTGGGCCTCCTAGTGATACCAAGTACAAATCATTTGGAGAAAAGGCCAGAGCTTCAATTTTGCCTTTGTGAAGGGACAGCCGAGCAAGCAGCTCTCTTTTCTTATAATCCCACAAAATGATGTCTGCCTGGGGGCAAGAACACACCGTTAGATCATAGGGAGGCATTAAAAGCATCTGAGGAGATAGCTACCCTTCTTGGTGAAAAACAATTAGTACTGTCACTTTTCTTTTTCCTTTCTTTTTTTTTTTTTTTGAGACGGACTCTCGCTCTTTTTTGCCCAGGCTGGAGTGCAATGGCGCAATCTCCGCTCACTGCAACCTCCGCCTCCTGGGTTCAAGCAATGCTCCCTGTCTCAGCCTCCCGAGTAGCTGGGATTACAGGCATGCACCACCACGCCCAGCTAATTTTGTATTTTTAGTAGAGACGGGGTTTCACCATGTTGGCTAGGCTGGTCTCGAACTCCTGACCTCAGGTGATCCGACCGTCTCGGCCTCCCAAAGTGCTGGGATTACAGGCGTGAGCCACTGCGCCTGGCCCGTTCTATCACTTTTCTAGAAATCAGATCAGGTTCTACAAACATGAGAGCAACACAATGGAAACAGCTTTAACCGGGAACTTTTGTTTGTGAGCATTATCAGTCACAAGCTGCAACCTCAGGTGTAAAATCATCAGAGTCCTTCACTCCTGGTCTGACAGAATGAAAATGAGTTAAAAGAGAAGTCAAAAGGAAGAAGAAGGAAGAATAAAGCACGTTGCCACACAGAACTAACAACTTGAAGTGGGGCAGTTCTTCTAGGGAGGCACCTCTAGATAAATTGACAATGAGTCATTTTCACTGTATTCACCTTGAACCCCATGAATGTGACTTGTCCGGAGGCGATGTACTCTCCAGACCTGGAGATGGCCAAGCAGGAGACGTTGTTGCCATGACCCTGTAGGAAGTTCTGCTCTTTAGTATTTATTGCCTGAATGAGGACTGTGCAACCAAGAGGATAAATCACATGCTCCTGGTCAGGATGGCATTTGAGACCAGTAGGCACATGTCCTAAAAGAGAGAGATTCACAGTAATAATAATCAGGTGCAGAAGTGGCTAGGAATTTTCTACTTGAGTACAAAACACAACCCTTTTTTTTTTTTGTGACGGAGTCTTGCTCTTGTCACCCAGCCTGGGGTGCAATGGCACAGTCTTGGCTCACTGCAACCTTCACCTCCTGGGTTCAAGTGATTCTCCTGCTTCAGCCTCCCGAGTAGCTGGGATTATAGGCACCCGCCACCACACCCGGCTAATTTTTTTTGTATTTTTAGTAGGGACGGGGTTTCACCATTTTGGTCAGGCTGGTCTTGAACTCCTGACCTCGTGATCTGCCCACCTCAGCCTCCCAAAGTGCTGGGATTACAGGCGTGAGCCACCGCGCCCGGCCATAGGTAATTTTATTTCACTGGCGAAAAGATTCATCTAGTAATCACTTCTTAAACTTTGATGTTTATAAAAATCCCTGAGGGATCCTGTTAAAATGCAGATTCCGATTTCAGGTCTCAGATGGGGTTGAGATTCTGTATTTCTTATAAGCTCCTAAGTGATGCTGATGCTGGTCCAGCAAGGCCTACGGCCAATTCTCATAATCCTAAGAAGTGTGAGTGCATGGAGCGTGAGCAGCCTGCTTGGGTGAGTGCACAGGCATAGAGAGAATGGGAGTCAACTACCTCAGGCAGAGGTTTGGTAAAGATAAAAATTTGGCCTATTTTACTTCACAAAGCATAATATTCTCCAGGTTCATCCATGTCTTTACAAATGGCATGATTTCCTTCTTTTTAAAGGCTAAGTAATATTACATTGTGTGGCCAGGGGCGGTGGCTCATGCCTGTAATCCCAGCACTCTGGGAGGCCGAGGCGGGCAGATCACGAGGTCAGGAGTTTGAGACCAGTCTGAGCAATATGGTGAAACCCTGTCTCTACTAAAAATACAAAAATTAGCCAGGCGTGATGGCGGGCGCCTGTAGTCCCAGCTACTTGGGAGGCTGAGGCAGAAGAATCGCTTGAACCCGGGCCGAGAAGTTTGCAGTGAGCCGAGATCGCGCCACTGCACTCCAGCCTGGGCAACACAGTGAGACTCCATCTCAAAAATAAGTAAGTAAATAAATAAATAAGGCTGGTCGTGGTGGCTCACACCTGTAATCCCAGCACTTTGGCAGGCCGAGGTGGGCGGATCACGAGGTCAGGAGATCGAGACCATCCTGGCTAACATGGTGAGACCCTGTCTCTACTAAAAATACAAAAAATTAACTGGGTGTGGTGGCGGGCACCTGTAGTCCTAGCTACTCAGGAGGCTGAGGCAGGAGAATGGCGTAAACCCAGGAGGCGGAGCTTGCAGTAAGCCAAGATTGTGCCACTGCACTCCAGCCTGGGTGACAGAGCAAGACTCTGTCTCAAAAAAATAATAATAAAATAAATAAATAAATGAATAAACCAGAGAGAGGGTCCATCTCTCTCTCTCTCTCTCCCCTTCTCTCTCTCTCTCTCTATATATATATATTTATATATATAAATATATATATAAATATATACATAAATATATAAATATATAAATATATATAAAATATATATATAAATATATACATAAATATATATAAATATATAAATATATACATAAATATATATAAATATATAAATATATACATAAATATATATAAATATATAAATATATATAAATATATAAAAATATATATATAAATATATATATAAATATATAAAAATATATATATAAGTATATATATAAATATATATATATATAAAAAACATTGTGTGTGCCTGTGTGTGTATGTGACATTTCCTTTATCCATTCATCTGTTGAGGGACATTTAGGTTGTTTCCACATCTTGGCTATTGCAAATAGTGCTGAACATAGCGCTGAACAGAACATAGAGCTGCAAATGTTTCTTCCATATACTGATTTCATTTCCTTATACCTATAAGTGGGATTGCTAGATCGTCTGGTAGTTTTCTTTTTAATTTTTTGAGGAAACTCTATACTGTTTTCTGTCATGGCTGCACCAATTTGCATTCCCACCAACAGTGGACAGGGCATCCCTTTCTCCACATTCTCGCCAGCTTGTTACCTTTTGTCTGCGTGATAATAGCCATTCTAACAGGTGTGAGGTGATATCTCATTCGGGCTTTGATTTGCATTTCCCTGATGACTAGTGATGTTGAGTACCTTTTTATATACCCGTTGCCCATTTGTATGTCTTCTTTTGAGGAATATCTATTCAGGATCTTAATTCATTTTTTTTTTAAATGAACCTGGAGGACATTATGCTAAGTGAAGCCAGACACAGAAAGACAAATACTGCATAGTGATCTCACTTAGATGTGGAACCTGAAAGAGCCGTATGTATAAAAGCAGAGAGTAGAAATGGTGTTTGTTAGGGGTAGGGGAATGAAGAGATGTTGGTCAAAGGGTGAAAAGGTCTGCTATGCAGGATAAAGAAGTTCTAGAGACCTAATGTACAGCATGGTCACAGCTAATAATACTGCATTGTGGCCAGGCGTGGTGGCTCACTCCTGGAATCCCCGCACTTGGGGAGGCCGAGTCAGGTGGATCACCTGAGGTCAGGAGTTCAAGACCAGCCTGGCCAACATGGTGAAACCCCGTCTCTACTAAAAATAGAAAAAATTAGCTGGGCATGGTGGCGGGCACCTGTAATCCCGGCTACTCAGGAGGCTGAGGCAGGAGAATCACTGGAACCCGTGAGGTGGAGGTTGCAGTGAGCCGAGATCACACTATTGCACTCCAGCCTGGGTGACAAGAGCAAAATTCCATCTCAAAAAATTAATAAATAAATAAAAAATAACAATAATACTGCATTGTCTATTTGGAATCTGCTAAAAGAGTTGATCTTCAGTGTTTTCATCACACACAAAAAGTAACTATGTGAGGTGAATGTGTTAATTAGTTTGTAGACATCATTTCACAATGTATATCAACACATTACGTTATACACTTTAAATTGATACAACTTTAATATGTCAAGTATGCCTCAATATAACCAGGAAAAGAATTTTTTTTTAAATTTTGGTTTCAGTTCTGAGTGCCCACCAGGTGCTCTGAAGAGCCTGAGACCTTTCACGGTGACACCTCTTTCCACAGGCAACTCCCGTACTCCAAATATCTGCCAAGGTAACACTACTGCTTCCATGTTAGAGAAAAGTTTGTTTGCTTGAATGTAACTATTGTTTTGCTTGAGTTGGTAGATTATTCACTCAAAAACAGTTTCAGGAGAACAAGACCTTCAGCAAAAATAAAAGAAAATACAATGACCAAACCACTCTGGGAATGGGCTGACCAGCCTGGTAAGAACAGGGCAGATGGCATCTGCAGAAGGCCCCAAAATATTGACTAACTGCCTACCTGAGGCTGCGCGCATTTCACAAAAATGCTTTGATCATTATTTCCTCCAATTTCCCTGATCCAGAGACTCAACTCGGTGAGGTGGTCTTTGAACTCCAGTTTATTGCCTCCCCTGGGTTGCTGGCTTCTCCAATAAAGCTAACCTTCCTTTCACCAAAGCTCATCTCTTGAGGTTTTAGCTTTCAAGTGACAAGTGGCCCGAACCTGATTTTGGTTACACCAAGAACCATCTCAACAATTATAAACCCTTGTAATATGTTTTAATGTGAAACAGACCCAGGTCCTCCATTATTGCTCACCTATGGTCAGAATTTTTTTGATAGCTCTTCGTGTTTATTTTACAATATAATCTTTCATGTCACCTTGGCTATTTAAAATTCATGATCGTGTTTTTAGTGAGATAGTATTAAATGTATAGATTAACTTAAGGAAAAATGATTTTTATAAAAATATAAAATACCTCTATTTTAAAAACAGGATATGTTTCTTCATAAGTCTCCTTTTATGTCTTCTAGTAGCATTTTCCATTTTTTTCATAAAGATCTCACTCATTTCTTATTACATTTATTCTTGGGTTTTTAAAAATCTTTTTTGTTGCTATCTCCTTCTCCATCGAAAGACTCATAAATATTTATTAATATAATCTTCTTGTTCTTAAATGAATGCTTCTTTTATATTTAACTCCCTCTGGAATTTATTTTGGTGCTTTATGTGATTCCTGTAGCTAAATGGATTATTTTTGCTCAAATGGCCAAAAGTAATTATTGAATAAATGATTCTTTTCATTTTAATTGAGTATTCCTTTTTTATGCAGTATGTTCTTATAATACCAAGATTTATGTCTCTAGGGTGATCTATTCCTACTAAAAGATTTTTATTTTTTTCTAATTGCAGGTTCTTTATAAACAATCATATGGCTATCCATATGGAAAAATTAAACTTAGATTCATAATTCACACCTTACACAAATAATATCTTCCAGGTAGAACAAAGACCTAAATGTGAAAAACAAGATAACGTGTACAAAAGGTGTAAGAAACGACTTTTTAACTATGACACAAAAAGAGCAAATCATAAAAGAAAAGGCGGATATATTTACCCAGTTATGTTAAAAATGAAAAACATCTAGGCTGGGCTGGGTGGCTCACGCCTGTAATCCCAGCTCTTTGGGAGGCCAAGGCAGGCAGATCACTTGAGGCTAGGAGTTTGAGAGCAGCCTGGCCAATATGGCGAAAACTTGTCTCTACTAAAAATACAAAAATTAGCTGGGCATGGTGGTGGACACCTATAATCCCAGCTACTTGAGAGACTGAGGCAGGAGAATCGCTTAAACCTGGGAGGTGGATGTTGCAGTGAGCTAAGATTGTACCACTGCACTCCAGACTGGGTGACAGAGTGAGACTCTTTCTCAAAAAAAAAAAAAAAAAAAAAAAATTTAATGACAAAAGACATTGTTATTGGAAGGATGAAGAGAAAAACACAAGCAAGAAGATATTTTCAATGTATACAATAGACAAAGGATCATCTCCATAATATACGAAGAACTCCTACAAGGCAATAAGGAAAACATATGCTTCTCAATAGAAAAATGAGCAAGGGATATGGATAGCCAGTTTATGATGAAGGAAATTCAAAACCCAATAAACATAAAAAAAGAGATGCAACCTCATAAGTAACCAGGAAAATGTAAATTATGTCTGAAATGAGATACCATGTCATATACACCAAAATGGCTAAAATTAAGATGGCTGACAGTACCAGGCATCCATGTTGATACGGAACAAAGGCAACACTCACAAAATGCTTGGTGGGAGAGTAAATTGGTCTAATCACTTTGGAAAAGAATGTGTCTTTATTGATGATGCTTGAACGCGCACATGCCCCAGGACCCAGCTACTCTACTCTTCGGTGTGTAACCTGCCCAGAGATAACCTTGTAACATGTAGGTGTGTATTTCTTCAGATTTATTTTTGTTTTTGCATTTAATAATTATGGTTCTTGGTTGCAAACTAGAAGAGTCAACTCTGGCTAAATGTAGCAGAGAAAGAATTATATGGAAGGAATACATATTGCTCACACAACTGGCAGGAAGTTTGGGTCACACTTGAAAAACGGGCAGAACTAATAGCAAGGCGAGACCAAGTGACATGAACTGAAGACCTCTCATGGCCACAATGCTCAAAGCTCAATGCAGTATTTGACTGCCAACATACTCTGCTCCTTTGCATCACTCCTTTAAGAGTGGAACTGCTCAGTGGGAATGTCTGATTGGATGAGCCAATTATGTTACATCTCTCAATTGGCTGCCAAGGAACTAGGAGAGAAACTAGGTGCCCCTTTTAGGCTCTCACTAAAGCAATAGAACCAGCTCCTACCTATCCTGGGATACTTCTCAAATAGAATAGCATTCAGATGTGAGTAACCAAAACTACACATGTCCACTACAATTCATATTCTTTGCTCTCCAGACATACTCACACACACTCCATTTTTTCTCTCTCTCACCTTCTCTCCCTCCCTCTCTGTCTCCCTCTGTCCCTCCCTCTCTCTCCTCTCTCTCTATCCCCTCTCTCTCTCTCAAACATATGTACACTTTAAACTGTAATAGGCTTATATCCCATACACTGTATGGCAAATTGCATTTTATACTTAATATATCTTTGACATCTTTCCTCGTTAGTTTATATACATCTATTCCATTTTTCTTAAGGATTATACAGTATCAAATTGCACAAAAGGAATATAATTTTAAAAATTATTGGAGTGAAATTCACATAACATAAAATTAACTATTTTAACGTGAACTATTCAGTGGCATTCACAATGCTATGCAACCACCACTTCTGTCTAGTTCAAAAACATTTCTGGAGTGTAATTTTTTTTTTTTTTTGAGACGGAGTCTTGCTCTATTGCCCAGGCTGGAGTGCAGTGGTGTGATCTTGGCTCACTGCAAGCTCCACCTCCCGAGTTCACACCATTCTCCTGCCTCAGCCTCCCGAGTAGCTGGGACTACAGGTGCCCGCCACCACACCCGGATAATTTTTTTGTATTTTTAGTAGAGACGGGGTTTCACTGTGTTAGCCAGGATGGTCTCGATCTCCTGACCTCGTGATCCACCTGCCTTGGCCTCCCAAAGTGCTGGGATTACAGGCGTGAGCCACTGCACCTGGCCACGTAATTTTTTAAAACTTCTTACCAATGGACCTTTGGGTTGTTTCTTCCAATGTTTCAGCTATTATAGACAATATCACAGTGAACTTCTTTGTACGTAAATTTTTTGAAAACTTGAATAAGTGATTCAAGTTCTTAAAAGCTCAAAGATTATCCTCATTAAAAATTGTAATAAATACTATAAAACTGGCCTTCAAAAAGGTTGTAAAATTAATACTGGCAATAATAATTGAGAAGCATTTCTTATTCTTACCTTATTATATTACCCTTTTTTTTTCTTTTTTTGCCTTTGCCAGTTTGAGAAGCAAAAAACATCATTGCTTTAACAGCATTTTTGTTTTCTCGAGACTAGGTCTCACTCTGTTGCCCAGGCTGGAGTGCAGTGGTACAGTGATGGCCCCCTGCAGCCACTACCTCCCGGGCTCAGGTGATCCTCCCACCTCAGCCTCTCGAATAGCTGAGACTACAGGCATGCATCACCATGCCTGGCTATTTTTTGGTATTTTTTATAGAGATGGGGTTTCACCATGTTGCCCAGGCTGGTCTCGAACTCCAGGCCTCAAGGAATCTTCCTGCCTCGACCTCCCAAAGTGCTGGGATTACAGGTGTGAGCCACCGCGCATGAACTGTAATAGCATTTTTTTTAGCTTTTTGAGCTAATAGCCATTTATATTTATTTATCTATTTACAGGGTCTGGCTTTTTTATTTATTTTTTATTTTTTTAACAAAAGTCCAGGTAGTAAATATTTTAGGCTTTGTGGGCAATATGGTCTCTTGAGACTACTCATCTCTGCTAGTGTGGTATAAAGGCAGCCATAGACAATACATAAAGAAATGGGCATAGCTACATTCCAATAAAACTTTACTTACAAAAACAGGCAGTGGGCCAGATTTGGCCCATGGGCTATAGTCTGTAGCCTCCTGATCTATTTCGTTGTTGTTGCTGTTTTTAGTTTATAAGAACTCTTTGTATACCATAATAGGAAAATCATGGGCTATCTACTCCAGTCAATGGATGAATGTGACCAAACCCTTAATAACTATAACTTTATTAAATGTTTTTAACACAAGAATATTTGGTTTGCTTAAATAATTAATTCCTGTCAAAATGCAATACCTACAAGTGTCGAGTACAGTTACATATTGATACCATAAAGTTAAAATTCAAGTTTAAGGCCAGTTGCAGTGGCTCATGCCTGTAATCCCAGCACTTTGTGAGGCTGAGGCAGGTGGATCACCTGAGGTCAGTAGTTCAAGACCAACCTGCCCAATGTGGCAAAACACCATCTCTATTAAAAATACAAAAATTAGCCAGGCTTGGTGGCGGATGCCTGTAATCCCAGCTACTTGGGAGGCTGAGGCAGGAGAATCTCTTGAACCCAGGAGGCAGAGGTTGCAGTGAGCCAAGATCGTACCACTGCACTCCAGCCTGGGCGACAGGGTAAGACTCCATCTCAAAAAAAAATTCAGGTTGGATAATGTAACACTACAGTGAGTTTCAGTGTTGCAGTGATAAAAGGGGCCTTGCTTTTGTTTCTAATTTGTTTCCATCTGAAATCTAGACTCAATCACTTGGCATTTAAGGCCTCTGAAATCTAATTCCAGCTTCTCTTTCCTGTGTTATCCTGCCAGTCCCTGGTACTGAAGCCACACCAAGCTATTTGCCGTTCTGCAACCAGGCCCTGCACTCTCCACTTTTCCTCCTTTGCCCCCGGCTATTGCTGTAAGCTGAAATATTCTGCCTTCAATCTTTACCTGCTGACTCCTAGTCAAAATCTTTTTTCCCAAGCCTTATGAAAGTTCTGTCTTTTCTCTCTCTCTCTCTTTAGAGCTAGTATAGCTTTTTAAAATAAACATTTTTCAGTGAAGACAAAATACAGAAAACTCAATAACTTTTGTAAACTAAAAATAAAATCCTAAACTCCCCAATCCCCACACTGCCCCACCCCAGCCACTGACTGAACAGATACCCTTTTGGACAAAGAAACTCCCAAAACACCTTAAAGCAGAGTTCCCAGCCTTGACGGAATGGGTGGTCAGACATGCCTCATTATACCCCCTCTCTTTTGTGGTTTAGACACAACTGATCAGCATTAATGTTAAAATAGAGATCATAAGATTGACAGAAACAGACTCTGTGGCAATAAGATATCAAATTATAAACAGGACCTAAGGCCATGCACCCCTCCACCCTATGGCTGGGTGCAGTGGCTCACGCCTGTAATCCCAGCACTTTGGGAGGCCAAGGCTAGTCAGGAATTGGAGACTAGCCTGGCCAACATGGTGAAACCCCGTCTCTACTAAGAATACAAAAATTAGCCAGGCGTGATGGTGGGTGCTTATAATCCCAGCTACTCTGGAGGCTGAGGCAGGAGAATAGCTTGAATCGAGGAAGTGGAGGTTGCAGTGAGCTGAGATCGTGCCATTGCACTCCAGAGCAAGACTCCGCCGTCTCAAAATAAATAAATAAAATAAATAAAATAAACTATGCACTGCCACAAGGTTTTTCTTTTTCTCTGGCAGCTAAACAAGCACTTATCTCGAGACAAGCAATATGAAAACAACTGCAACCTGTCCAGTTCATAGGCACTTACTAACTGAAGCCCTGTTCAACCCGCCATAAAAACAGTTTTGATTGCACAACAGACTGATTTCAGTAATGTTCTCCTGGTAAGAAGACCACTCACCATGGACTACCTCTGGCCAGTTTACTGAGGCTTCCCGCTTCACGTGCCTTCATGTCCTGAAAAGGCCTTTTGACATATAGTACCTTAAATGTTAAAAGGCCTTTTAACATTTATTAAATGTTTTGACATTTAGTACATTTCAATGTTAGGTCTCTATCCCGAGGTGAACATGGGTCGTATATTACATCAATGTTTGTTCAATACACATGTGTCAGGGCCACCCACGCGTATTCATAGCTTCTCCTATAACCTGTTGAATATGTTTGTTTGTTTATTTATTTATTTATTTATTTTTTGAGACAGAGTCTTGCTCTGTCCCCCAGGCTGGAGTGCAGTGGCATGACCTCGGCTCACTGCAACCTCTGCCTCCCAAGTTCAAGTGATTCTCCTCCCTCAGCCTCTCAAGTGGCTGGGATTACAGGCACCTACCACCATGCCCAGCTAATTTTTGTATTTTTAGTATAGCTGGGATTTCACCGTGTTGGACCAGGATGGTCTCGAACTCCTGACCTCAGGTGATCTACCTGCCTTGGCCTCCCAAAGTGTTGGGATTACAGGTGTGAACCACCACATCCGGCCTGAATATGTATGTTTAGACAATCACTTCAACATAAAGCTCCTACCCCAACTTTTCCTCCTTTGAAGTGCCTGTCTCTGGCCTTGGCCTGAGGCACGCTTCCCAGCCTGTAGGACGGCCACCTTACAGGACACAACCCTTTAAAAGAAATAAGTCTCTCCTCTCCTTTTCTAAATTTGTAGATCTTGTGATTTTTTTGTTTGTTTGTTTTAAGTAAACACACCAGTTTATAGCCCAAATCAAGAAGTAGAATATGAGCACACCCAGAGGTCTCCCGTGCTCCTTCTCCCAGTCTCTATCTCCTGAAAGGTTGTCGCTGTTCTGACTTTTATTCCCGTAAATTCAATTCCCTCCTTTTAGAACTTTATATGAATGGAACAATACAATCTGTACTCTTTTGTATCTGGCTTTTCGGGTTAACATTATATGTTTGTGAGATCCATCCATGTTCTTATATACAGCAGTAGTTCATTCTTTTTAATTATTGCAGAGGAATTAAATTGTATGAATATGATATACTACAATTGATTTGTCCTTTCCACTTTTGATGAAGATTTTGGTTGTTTCTAATATTTAGTTATGAGAAATAATGCAGCCAGGCATGGTGGCTCACACCTGTAATCTCAGCACTTTGGGAGGCTGAGGTGGGCAGATCACCTGAAGTCAAGAGTTTGAGACCAGCTTGGCCAACATGGCGAAACCCCGTCTTTACTAAAACTACAAAAATTAGCCAGGCAAGGTGGTGGGCACCTGTAATCTCAGCTACTCGGGAGGCTGAGACAGGAGAATCACTTGAACCTGAGAGGCGGAGGTTGCAGTGAGCCGAGATCGAGCCACTGCACTCCAGCCTGGGTGACAGGGTGAGACTTTGTCTCAAAAAAAAAAAATGCTATTAGAAATAATCCTATGTATATATATTTCTGTTGCATATAGGATATAGCATTGGAGGATATATCAAAAGTCTTTAGGATATAGCTGGGTCAGTGTACTAGCAAGCCTGTAGTCCCAGCTACTTGAGAGGCTGACGTGGGAGGATTGCTTGAGCCCAGGAGTTGGAGGCCAGCCTGCCCAACAAAGTGAGATCCCATCTCTAAAATTTAAGAAAATAAAAATCTTTAGACTTTTTTAGACATTCAGATTTTAGACATTCTAAATGTACCCATAATTTATTCTAAGAAAAAAGTTAAAGACCTAAAAGATTTAGCTCTGCAGATGTTCTTAGTAGCATTTTAAAATAAATGCAAATTATACTAAATTCTCAATAACAGGGCATTATTTAAATTAATTATGGCACATATCTGCAATATAATATTAATATGTTAAAATTATGGCATGGAGTATAATATTATTTATTTTATTTTATTACATTTATCGCTAAGGAAAGATTTACATGGAATACTGTTAGGCAAAAAAAAGTCTGGTTATAAGAGAATATATACAGCATGAGTGGACTTTTATTTAAAAAAAACTATTTGTATGTAAGCGTATATTCAAGCAGGTCACACCAAAAGTTTACAGTGATATGTTTGAAAAATGTAATGATGGCTGATTTTTCTTTCAGTTTTACTGTATTTTCCCAGTTTTCTAAACTCTTCTTCATAAGCATGGCTATGGAATTATCCCTGTATTCTCAGTCCATAGCATATTATTTTGCATAGAGGTTATATATAAATGTATATTTGACTGCATGAAAGAATATACATTATCATAAAGCCACCAAGGTAAAAACAATTTGATCATATGGGGTCATTCTAAAAGGTAAAGAAAATTAGTAATTGCCATGGAAGACACTGGCATATAATTTACCATATATTATTTGCGCTTGGAACTCTACAGCCACAACATGAATTCAGTTGCAGAGTTCTTCTTTTTCTTTTTTCTTTTTTTTTTTTTTTGAGACGGAGTCTCGCTCTGTCGCCCAGGCTGGAGTGCAGTGGCGCAATCTCGGCTCACTGCAAGCTCCGCCTCCCGGGTTCACGCCATTCTCCTGCCTCAGCCTCTCCGAGTAGCTGGGACTACAGGCGCCCGCCACCACGCCCGGCTAATTTTTTGTATTTTTTAGTAGAGACGGGGTTTCACCGTGGTCTCGATCTCCTGACCTCGTGATCCGCCCGCCTCGGCCTCCCAAAGTGCTGGGATTATAAGCGTGAGCCACCGCGCCCGGCCCTTTTTTTTTTTTTTTTTTTTTGAGATGGAGTCTCACTCTGTCGCCCAGGCTGGAGTGCAGCAGTGCGATATCGGCTCACTGCAGACTCCGCCTCCCGGGTTCAAGCGATTCTCCTGCCTCAGCCTCTTGAGTAGCTGGGATTACAGGCGCGCGCCACCACGTCAGGCTAATTTTTGTATTTTTAGTAGAGATGAGGTTTCACCATGTTGACCAGACTGGTCTCGAACTCCTGACCTCAGGTGATCCGCCCGCCTCGGCCTCCCAAAGTGCTGGGATTACAGGCATGAGCACTACTCCTGGCCTCAGTTGCAGAGTTCTATGTGTGTGGTTCTGCATTGGCTCAACAAGTGACGCTTTGCAACCCCACTGTAGGCTGCTCAATTGTTTCTCAATGATCTTGTAACCAACTCTCAAGATAATCTGATATCCGAAGTGTATAAAGCACTCACTTTCTATCGGAGACTGTTAAAGTAAAACCAAGAGTCAAGAGCTAAGTCCTAGAGTATGCTTAAAACTTTAGACAGTGATTATTCTGCATCCACGTTCTTAAAGCTTTCAGGCATCACAACACACATTTTTGAAAAGTTTTGCTTCTCCTAAAATCTAATTCATTGTTTTCTCATCCCTCAAAAAACCAAAACCCCTCAAAACGAACAATAAAACCCCACAGCTTTTTCTTCCCAGAATCTTCAAAACAATAGGCAGTCACAAATAAGATTTCAGCGGAGCGGCCCAGTTCCTTTTTCTCTCCGCTTTAGCTCCCCCTGGCGTCCCCTTCCCCTTCTGTCCTGGTCTGAAATCCTCATCATTTAGAAACCTTCCTTAGGATTAGAGGGCCAAGAACATCCCCTCAGGGGGTTGCTCAAGCACACGTTCCCTCCCAGCCCTTTCTCACTGGTACGCCAGTGGGGATTTTAGCAGATTTCCTAGCTAGTCCCAGGGGCCGACACAGACAGCAACCTTCTATGTGGTTACGAAGAAGCCTAGGGGTTTGCGAGCGGCGTGGGGTTCAGAGCCAGGAAGGGCTGACCTAGTGGGAGAAGGGTTACAACCACCCGTACTTATCCGGCCCGCCTGGGGAGGAGGCATTTGGTCCCTTTTAGGTGCTACCGCTTGTCCGAGCTGGTAAAAACCATCCCACTCCCTGAGGCTTGGATCGAGGAAGTGACTCTCCAAGGCCTTGGGGCAGGTCAGGCTGTGCGGGTCCTCCTGTGCGTGTCCCTGGCCAGGGGTCCTGCCGTTGTCCCACACTGCCTTTCAGGTGTCCCCGGTGTCTCACTATTCCTGTTTGCACTACACGTCCTCCGAGTTCCTAAACCAGCCAGCCCAAAGATGCTGGAGGCCTCACCATTGAAGCCGATCACGGCGTCAAGTTCCAGCTCCGCCACTTGGGCCTCCGGCGAAATTTTGTTATCCATCCTCAGGAGGTTCTGATTACTCTGCTCTCCGCCCCAGTGGGTGCAGCGTCTTTTGGTCGTTATGGTAACGGACGAGCGCATGCGCGCCAGCTCCACGCCCGCGCAGAAACCCAGCCAGCCGAGTTCGAGTTCATTAGGATTCTTGGAAATCAAGGGGTATGGGGACTGGAAGAGAGATGGAGTGGGACTCTTCTTCATTTTTTGTGTGCTATTTCTCTGGAATTTTAGGGGATGGCACTAAATGCGCAAAACTAATTCCTCCATCCCCTCGTGTAGATTCTGTGACTTCTTAGTAACTCTAAAATCAAGCACCGAATGAATGACATTTAAAAAATATGTAATCAAGCGTACAGGACTGATGGGAAGGCCGCTATAAAAATATATATATAATTGATACTTCTTTGGGCCCCTGTTTGAAGCAGCGTGAAAAAAATTTTAAAGATTTTTTTAAAAAGCGTTATTGAGGTATAATTTACATATCATAAAGTTAACTTAAAGTAGGTTGTAGTGAGTTTACGCAGCGTGCAAGTCTCACCGCAATCTAGTGTTTTGTTTATTGTTTTGTTTTTGAAGCAGGATAAATTTTTAAGTAACTGCCACAGAGAGGTCTTGCATGGCTCCCACCTTCCTGGGAAAATGCTTAGTTTCTATTTAACAATTTTAACTGAGCTCAGCAGTTCGCGTCTCTTGGTGAGTAGATTGCTCCAGTCTACTGTCCCCAGGGGAGCACTTTCCTTTCTCTGATTATAGTTCTTAGGCCCTAGCTACTCACTTCGCAAACTCTAGGCTCCGGTCGCGCACGGGACGAACTGCGGGGAGTGAGCCGCGCGGGCCGCCGTAGTCAGCTGCTAAGAGCAGGAAGAGTCCGAGCGGCGGGCGGAGTCTGCAGGATGGCACCGGACCCCTGGTGAGTCCCGGGTGAGGGCGGCAGTGCGTGGAGGGACCTTCGGGGAGGCCGGGCTTCCGGGGAGCAGGCGATCACTTCGCATTGCCCCTGGAGGCCTTTCGGGATGAGGGGAGGGGCAGCAAGACCTTTCCTTTACTGAGGGGGCTCAGCCACATCCCGCCACACTTGGTCCTTGCAAGGGTGGCCCGGGAAGGAGACCAGGTGGTCCGCTGGAGAGCTGAGGACTTGAGCCAAATCTCTGAATATTCCTCTAGCTTTTCTGGGCTGCATCTCGTTGCGGGGATTTCCCGCCCATCCTGGTTGTGGAGCTGGCCGGTGCAGGCTTCCCTGGACTCTTATAAAAGTCAAGTCGAAATATCGTTTTTGCAGCATGTCAGTCCATCCTGGTAAACCCCCTTATTTCACAGGTGGAGAAACCGAGGTTCAGAATCCATGGCCACCAGCCAGTTAGTAACCAGCTGGGGCTAAGATCTAGATCTTGGGGGCCCTTCCAGATACAGGAACCTGGGAGGGAAATTGTGCACTTGTTTATAAGGCATTTTGCACTTTCTTGAGTTAATATCATGAAGTCTTTTCCTTCCTTTAGCAGTAGCTTCTGCAGTAAAACAATAGCTGATAAGGGTCATTTATTTAGCAGTTAATTCCAAGGACTGCATGATGAAAGATGCAACTTTTGATCCCAAGGAACATATTGTTTGATCCCAAGGAACATATTGTTATTGAACATAGACTTGACCTTTCTGCTTAAAAATTAAAAACATATTTCAGCTCTATAACGTTCTTGTTGGAATATATGTCTTATGTTGTTATTTCTAATATAGTTTATAATTGTTTAAGTTGCCCACATCCTGGATATTAGAAGAATGGATTCCAAGAACAAAGTTGAGTTACCTGGAATCTAGGTTATTTAGGCCAATTATTTAATTTAGCATTGACTTTTTTAAACCTAATTTTAGGCCGGATGCAGTGGTGGCTCACGCCTGTAATTCCAGTACTTTGGGAGGCCGCAGATCACCTGAGGTCGGGAGTTCGAGACCAGCCTGACCAACATGGAAAAACCCCGTCTCTACTAAAAATATAAAATTAGGCAGGCATGGTGGTGCATGCCTGTAATCCCAGCTACTCGGGAGACCGAGGCAGGAGAATCGCTTGAACCCGGGAGGTGTAGGTTGTGGTGAGCCGAGATCGTGCCATTGCACTCCAGCCTGGGCAACACGAGCGAAACTCCGTCTCAAAAAAAAGTAAAAAACCCAAAAATCCCTAATTTTAACAGTTATATACACCCCTTGATAGAGAATATTCAATTTAGGGAATATTGAAAATTTGCAAAGAGGAAAATAAATAGCATCTTTAACTCTATAATTTGGAGATAGCCATTAATGATTTTTTTACAATGAATTTGTTATTTTAATCTATCTATCTATATATAATATAAACAGCATTTCTCTATGTCATTGGACATGCTTTGAAAACATAACTTTCTTTTTTTCTTTTTTTTTTTTTGAGACGGAGTCTTGCTCTGTCACCCAGGCTGGAGTGCAATGGCGCGATCTTGGCTCACTGCAACCTCCACCTCCTGGGCTTAAGCAACTCTCCTGCCTCAGCCTCTGGAGTAGCTGGGACTATAGGCGCACGCCGCCACGCCCAGCTAATTTTTTGTATTTTAGTAGAGACACGGTTTTACCGTGTTACCTAGGCTGATCTTGAACTCCTGAGCTCAGGCAATCTGCCCACCTTGGCCTCCCAAAGTGCTGGGATTACAGGTGTGAGCCACCGTACCCGGCCTCATAATTGTCTAATGTTGCATAATCATCACATGAATGACCATAATTTATTTTTCTCCTCATATTAGTTTTTTGTTTTTTTGATGTTTTGTTTCGTTTTATCATTGCAAAGGCAGTCCCTTTGTTCCTTCTCTTATTTCCTTGGGCTCCCTGTCTAGAAGTAGGAATTAGAACTGTTGAAAGTGAAGTATTTATACTTTATTTTGTTATTCTCAATTAGTTTGACTAAGTAGCTTTCTCATTAGACTGTTGAAAGTGAAATAGAACTATTGGGCTCAAGGGTATGAACATTTTTAAGGCCCTTGATGCCGTGAACCCCAAAGTATCTGAGACAGGTCTCAGTCAACTTAGAACGTTTATTTTGCTAAGGTTAAGAATGCACCTGTGACACAGCCTCAGGAGGTTCTGAAGACCTGTGCCCAAGGTGTTAGGGAACAGCTTACTTTTATACAATTTAGGGAGAATAATACATGAATTAACACATGTAAGATTTATGATGGCTCAATCCAGGAGGGCGGGACACCTCGAAGTTGGGTGGGGGGCTTCCAGGTCATAAGTAGATTGAAAAATTTTCTGATTGGCAATTGATTGAGTTATTATCAATAGAAAGGAATGTCTGGGTTATGATAAGGGGTAGTGGAGACCAAGATTTTATCATGCAAATGAAGCCTCTGGGTAGCAGGCTTTAGAGAGAATAGATTGTAAGTGTTTCTTATCAGACTTAAGGTCTGTATTGATGTCAATGCTGGTTGGATTTTCCTGAATTCCAAAAAGGAGGAGAGGATATATAATGAGGCATGTCTGATCCCCTCTTCCCATCATGGCCTGAACCACTGTTACAGGTTAACTTTGGAATGCCCTTGCCTGAGGGGAGGGGTCCGTTCAGCTGGTTGTGGGGGCAGGGGGTGGGAGAGGATGGGGATGGGCTTAGAATTTTATTTTGGTTTACAATACATATTCCTAAGTTGCCCTCCACCTTCTGGAACCTAAATCCCTCAGTTTACAAATCAAGTAGGAAATAAAGGTCAAAGATAAGGGACAGGCCCCCAGTTATCTATTTAGATCGGTGGAAGCTATCACTGGACTCCAAGCTTCTTCCACAGTTAATGTTGATAAAGCATTTAGACTTTTTCTGTTACACTTCATTAGTTTGACGAAGTGGCTTTCTCATTGGACTATTGAGAGTGAAACAGTGAAAGATTCAGCTGTGCTCCCAAAGCACAAAATGGGTCGCTGATTAGGGGGGTAGAAAGGAGTATGGGAAGGGACTTTAAAAACCTATAAAAGGCCAGGTGCAGTGGCTCACGCCTGTAATCCTAGCACTTTGGGAGGCTGAGGCAGGCAGATCACAAGGTCAAGAGTTTGAGACCAGCCTGACCAACATGGTGAAACCCCGTCTCTACTAAAAATGCAAAAATTAGCTGGGCGTGGTGGTGCATGCCTGTAATCCTAGCTACTCAGGAGGCTGAGGCAGGAGAATCACTTGAACCCGGGAGGTGGAGGTTGCAGTGAGCCGAGATCGTGCCACTGCACTTCAGCCTGGGCGACAGAGCGAGACTCCGTGTCAAAAAAAGACCAAACAAACAAAAACAGCCTATAAAAACAGATTCAACTACAGCTTTACCTTTGTGTTGCTAAAATCATAGGTCGTTGGCACCTCCCTGGGTGTCTGGCAATGGAATATAGCAGTTACTATTTTAATGGCCTATCAAAGCAAGTGGTAGGCTCGCTGTTTAACAGAAGGAGCACATGATCACTGTCTCTGAACCGGTTCTTTGCTAACGTTAATTAGCTTTACCGCCAGGGTAACTAATTTGTTGATGATGTACCATTTCCAGAAAAATTACAGTTAAACCTTCATAGTTTTATATCCTGATTGGACTTTTTATGTTGGTAGCATGGTCTTCTTTTTGTTGAATTGCTTTTTAAAAATTTTATTTTGGAAAGTAAAAGATACACAAACTAGAATAGTATAATGGGCCCCTTTCATACTCATCACCCAATTTCTGTGATTGTCAATATTCTGCCATTCTTGTTTCATTTCTACCCTCCACACCTATTATTTTTTTTTTTTTTTTTTTTTTTTTTTGAGACGGAGTCTTGCTCCGTCACCCAGGCTGGAGTGCAGTGGCATGATCTTGGCTCACCACAATCTCTGCCTCCTGAGTTCAAGTGATTCTCCTATCTCAGCCTCCCGAGTAGCTGGGATTACAAGCACCCGCCACCACGCCCAGCTAATTTTTGTATTTTTAGTAGAGATGGGGTTTTGCCATGTTGACCAGGCTGGTCTTGAACTCCTGACCTCAGGTGATGCGCCCATCTTGGCTTCCCAAAGTGCTGGAATTACAGGCGTGAGCCACCACGCCCATGCCCAGCCCAGATTACTTTTTTTTTTTTTTTGAGACGAAGTGTCGCTCTTGTCCCCCAGGCTGGAGTGCGATGGCGCGATCTCGGCTCACTGCAACCTCTGCCTCCCGGGTTCAAGCGATTCTCCTGCCTCAGCCACCCCCCACCCCCCCTGCCAGATTACTTTTTCTAAACTAGTAATTCCGGCACCTGTGTGCTTGATATTGTAATGAGGTTGTCTATTACCCAGGCCAAGGGTGCCCGGACTTTGCCGCAGATTGGAATCACTTGGAGAACTTTTAAAGCTCCCCACACACGCCCAGGACAGACCCCATACCAGTTCAATCAGAATGCTGAGGTTGGGACCAGGCATTGTTATTTTTTTAAAGATTCCCCAGTGATTCCAACTTGTTTCAGAACTACTGCTCTTTAGGGCTGAAATAAAAACACAAGGACTGGAGTCAGGACACCTGGGAGTTGTGCTCGCTGTGTGCATTTCTCATAACCTCTTTAGGGCCACTCTCTGTGTGTAAAAGTGTCCTCTATGGCTCTAAAATTCTCCTTTAAGTCTAACCTTGTTAGACTGGTGTTCAAGGCTCTGCAGAAACTAGCTTCTACTCATTTCTACCATTTTATACTTACCAGGCTTCCAGGGCCACCACACAGCCAAACATGCTGGGCACATTTCCTTCCATTCATCTTTGCTCGCCCTGTCTTTCAGTAAGTCTAGAATGTGCTCCTCCCTCCTGTCTGAATAAGAGACCTGCTTTAACCTCGTGGTTATCCAGATGTAACCTCATGGACCCTCTCCATCTGAGTGCCTTGGCCAACAGTAATCTCTCCCACCTCTGAACTCTAGACGTACTTACCACTTAGATCCCACATTTGGCAGGAGGCAAAACTTACCATATTTGGTTGATTTTTATATGTATGGTCTGGACCCCAGAGCCAGACCTAGGCTCCTCTTTTCATGATAATATGGAGGAAAAAAAGGTGAAATGTGGCAAAGTTGGGACCAGGACCCAATTTTCCTTATTAGCCTCCTATTTTCTTAATTCTGTGTTTTCTTGTATCACTGCTATTTTTCCATACACACACAAATACATGAATATATATATGAATGATACACATATGACATATATGAATATATAGTATATATGGAAATAAACGATAGGTATGTGATATATATGAATGTATGTATCATTGATATATATGATATATGTGAATGTGTATGATATATATATGATGTATACATGAATGGTGCTGCTTTAGAGTATAGTGGTTAGTGGTTCAGGATCCTCTCTCAGGATTCTTATGAAGTTTACAATGTAAAGCTCTTAGTATAGGACCTGGCTTAGGTCAGGTACTCATCTGTTACTATTGCTATAATTACTCTAGTAAGATTCCTAAGGGAATTGATGGGCGCATTTTCCTTCATTTAAAAAAACACTTGCCGGGCGCGGTGGCTCACGCTTGTAATCCCAGCACTTTGGGAGGCCGAGGCGGGCGGATCACGAGGTCAGGAGATCGAGACCAAGGTGAAACCCCGTCTCTACTAAAAATACAAAAAATTAGCCGGGCGTGGTGGCGGGCGCCTGTAGTCCCAGCTACTCGGAGAGGCTGAGGCAGGAGAATGGCGTGAACCCGGGAGGCGGAGCTTGCAGTGAGCCGAGATTGCGCCACTGCACTCCAGCCTGGGTGACAGAGCGAGACTCCGTCTCAAAAAATAAATAAATAAATAAATAAATAAATAAACACTTATCAAGTTCCCTCAGTGTTCAAATGATATTTGGGAATTGAAAGGTCTTAAAAAATATATTGTTTACTCAAGCAAAAATTAGGATATTAGGGGCAACAGGAGTTTCCGATATTTTGTAATGGACTAGTCCTGGAAGATAATGCTGGTCACGTTAGTCCACAGAGTCTCTGCTTTTTAGGAGCAGACTGCCTGATAGGAGAAATGAAATGTGTATGCATGCTTAAGTATTTTCTTTTTTTTGTTTGTTTTTCTGAGACGGAGTCTCACACTGTCACCGGGCTGGAGTGCAATGGTGCCATCTCGGCGCACTGCAACCTCCGCCTCCCAGGTTCAAGTGATTCTCCTGTCTCAGCCTCCCAAGTAGCTGGGATTACAGGCGTCCGCCACCATGCCCAGCTAATTTTTTTGTATTTTTAGTTGAGATGGGGTTTCACTATGTTGGCCAGGCTCGAACTTCTGACCTCATGATCCGCCCGCCTTGGGCTCCCAAAGTGCTGGGGTTACAGGCGTGAGCCACCGCGCCCGGTCTGCTTAAGTATTTTCTATATGATAGGAAGTAAAAATGCTCTGACAGAAGCAAAACATAAGGGGCTATTGGGAGTTCACTGTGCACCCTTCAAAGCCTCCAACGCTGCTGAATGACAACTAGGAACTTATTAAATGTTTTGAGAGAATTCTGACAAGCTCAGATGTCAGGTGGGTGTGTGGCCTTTGTCCCCAGAGCATTTGGCTTTAGGCTAGACAGTACTTGCTTTTCCTGCACCCTAGAGCCGCCCCCAGGCATCTGCGAGGCCAGCTTCTTCACCTTGCCTCGGTGTCACCTGATCCTAAGTAGCAGCTCCTCATCACTCTCTGTCCCTTTATCCTGCTGCATTTTTCTTCTTAGCACCTATCAACACCTGACATACTATGTATTTATTTGTTTTATGACTTTCTTTCCCTAAAATATGAGCTCCTTGAAAGAGGGACTGTGTTCATTCTGTTCACTGCCGTCTTCTCCAGTGCCCAGAACAGTGCCCAGTGCAGCCGAGACCCCCACATGCTTTCTCATTGGCAGAACAGCACAGTTGTTAAGAGCCCCGGCTCTGGGGCCAGACAGCCTTGGTTTGCAGCTGGCAGAACCACTTGGGCAAGTCATTCTAACTCTTTGTGCCTCCTTTTCTTATGTGTGAGTTGGAGATGGTAATGGTACCCACTTCACAGTGTTCCTGTTTAGATTAAGTGAGTTACTACTAACGAAGCCTTCACAATAGTGCCTGCCACATGGCAGATAACGCTCAGTCCATGTTGCTTTTACTGGTCATGTTATTATTCTTCCCTTCTGTTTGAATTCTTTGGCTAGAATGAAAATGTCAAACTTAGACAATGCAAAAATTTCTTTTAAAGAACCTTAAGGCCAGGCGTGGGGGCTCACGCCTATAATCCCAGCACTTTGGGAGGCCAAGGGGGCAGATCATGAGGTCAGGAGATTGAGACCATCTTGGTAACACGGTGTAACCCTGTCTCTACTAAAAGTACAAAAAATTAACCAGGCGTGGTGGTGAGCGCCTGTAGTCCCAGTTACTGGGGAGGCTGAGGCAGGAGAATGGTGTGAACCTGGGAGGTGGAGCTTGCAGTAAGCCGAGATTGCGCCACTGTACTCCAGCTTGGGCGACAGAGCGAGACTCTGTCTCAAAAAAAAAAAAAAAAGAAAGAAAAAAAACAAGAACCTTAAACATTTTCTCTTTCTACGACTTTGGTGCAGGTTCTCCACATACGATTCTACTTGTCAAATTGCCCAAGAAATTGCTGAGAAAATTCAACAACGAAATCAGTATGAAAGAAAAGGTGAAAAGGCACCGAAGGTAATACCAGGAAGGAATTAGTACCCAATGATTTGTTTGAGTTTTGAGGTCTGAAAACCCTCCTATCTTTCTTTGAGGCTCTCTGTGCGCATGTGTGTATGATGATCTGTCTGCTTACATATGTTGAATTGACTTTAACAGCCAACCAGTTAGTAGTTATTTAATCATTGAGACTAAATGAAGCATAACACATTTAAGTTCTCCTATTTTACTTTAAATATTTCTAACAATTTTATAGTCTAGTTCAAGGGTTATAAACTTCCTCCAGATAATAAATCTTTTAGTCTTTGCAGGCCAAGAGACAATGTCTTCAAGTCTTTGAGTTTCTATTCTCACCCCAAGGATAGTTACAGTTTTTACATTTTATATTAAAAATGTAAAAACAGGCCAGGCGTGGTGGCTCACACCTGTAATCCCAGCACTTTGGGAGGCTGAGGTGGGCAGATGACTTGAGGTCAGGAATTTGAGACCAGCCTGGGCAACATGGGGAAACCCCATCTCTACTAAAAATATAAAACTTAGCCAGGCATGGTGGTGCACACCTGTAGTCCCAGCTACTCGGGAGAGTGAGGCAGAAGAATTGCTTGAACCCGGGAGGTGGAGGCTGCAGTGAGCTGAGATCGCGCCACTGCACTCCAGCCTGGGCAATAGAGTGAGACCCTGTCTCAAAGAAGAAAAAAATGTAAAAACCATCTTTAGTTATGGGCTGTATAAAAATGGTGGGATTTGGCTAGGAAATAGATTTTTGTGAAATCACAAGTTTATACCTGTGATTATGATTAAAAATACAAGCCTTTGATTCAAACCTAACACCACACCTTTCTTCCTTATTTTACGCATTCCAAATTTGTATTTTCTTTCTCACACTGAGAATCCTAGTTTCCAAAAGCATCAGTATGTTTTTACTCATTTGGTCTATTTTACAGTTTACAGAAAATGGTTTCAAAATTACTGTAAGGTACCACGACAAACACTAAGTTCAAAATTTGAGTCTTTTTAAGTTTAGACTAATCTACTAAGAATACTGAGGTTATTATGTTCCAAAGTTATTAGAATTATTTTTTTTAAGAGTTTAACTTTCAAGTTCAGGGGTACATATGCGGGTTTGTCGTATAGGTAAGCTTGTGTTACGGGGGTTTGTTGTACACATTATTTTGTCACCCAGGTATTAAGTATAGCACTTACTATTTTTCCTGATCCTCTTCCTCCTTCCAACTTTCTCCCTCTGCTAGGCCCCAGTGTGTGTCATTTCCCTCTATGTATCCATATGTTCTCACCATTTAGCTCTCTCTTATATCAACAGGGTGAACAAACAACCTACAGAATGTGAGAACATGCGGTATTTGGTTTTCTGTTCCTGCATTAGTTTGCTAAGGATAATGGCCTTCTGCTCCATTCATGTTCCTGCAAAGGACATGATCTTGATCTTTTATATGGCGACATAATATTCCATGGTGTATATGTACCACATTTTCTCTATCTGGTCTACCATTGATGGGCATTAGGTTGATTCTATGTCTTTGGTTATTGTGAATAGTGCTGCAGTGAACATACACATGCATGTGTCTCTTTTTTTCTCTTTTTTTTTTTTTGGAGATGGAGTTTTGCTCTTGTTGCCCAGGCTGGAGTGCAGTGGTGCAATCTCGGCTCACTGCATCCTCTGCCTCCCAGGTTCAAGCGATTCTCCTGCCCCAGCCTCCCGAGTAGCTGGGATCACAAGCGCCTGCCACCACGCCTGGCTGATTTTTGTATTTTTAGTAGAGATGGGGTTTCGCCATGTTGGCCAGGCTTGTCTCGAACACCTGACCTCAGGTGATCCACCCACCTCGGCCTCCCAAAGTGCTGGGATTACAGGCATGAGCCACTGCACCCAGCTATTGTGGCCTAGGCAGGTGGATCACCTGATGTCAGGAATTTGGGACCAGCCTGGCCAACATGGTGAAACCCCGTCTCTACTAAAAATACAAAAAATTAGCCGGGTGTGGTGGCGAGCGTCTGTAATCCCAGCTACTTGGGAGGCTGAGCCAGAAGAATCACTTGAACTCAGGAGGCAGAGGTTACAGCAAGCTGAGATTGTGCCGCTGCACTCAAGCCGACAAGAGTGAAACTCCGTCTCAATAAATGAATGAATGAATGAATGAATGACAGAACTCTTTTGTATCTTGGTCTTTTCACTTAATAATATAGAAACCTCTACATTTTATTTCATATTCCTTGTTCTTCTTTAGGGCTGTGTGGGTACTCTATTGCATAGATGTAACATTCTTTATTTAACCTGTCTCCTAAGGAAAGGCAATTAAATTGCTTCCAGTCTTGAGTTGTTGTGAATAATGCCGCAGTAAATAACCTTGTCCTTTAAAAAAATTATGTGCATAGGTGTCTTTTAAAGGTGAGTTCTCAGAACCAGGGCATATGTAATTTTTTTTTAACCTGTTGTGAAATCCCCCCTCAAAGGGGTTGTCACCCTTGCCACCCCACCAGCAATGTGTGAGTGCTTCTGTTTCTTCACAACCTGGCCAACAGAGGGTGTGTGAATCTTCTGAATTTTTGTTAACCTCATAAGTGAGAAATGGTATTTCAGTGTCGTTTTAAATTTGTATTTCTCATATAATGAGTCAAGTGGAGTGTGTTTTCGTATGCTTAAGCGCCATATATATATGTATATATATGTGTGTGTATATATATATATATATATTTTTTTTTTTTTTTTTCTGTGAACTATCTTGTCTTTTGCCCATTTTTCTACCGGCTTATTAGCCTTTTTTAGTCTTGATCTTTTAAGAGCTCCTCATGTATTAGGGAGATTAGCTCCTCGTGATAAATTGCATTATTTCCTTTCCTTTATCATCTGACATTTGACTTGCTTGTAGTAGTTTTGTCATGTGAAAGTTTTTTTTTTTTTTTTTTTGAGACGGAGTCTTGCTCTGTCACCCAGGCTGGAGTGCAGTGGCCTATCTCGGCTTGCTTCAAGCTCCGCCTCCCAGGTTCACGCCATTCTCCTGCCTCAGCCTCCCGAGTAGCTGGGACTACAGGCGCCCGCCACCACACCCAGCTTTTTATGTATTTATAATTTTTTGTATTTTTAGTAGAGATGGGGTTTCACTGTGTTAGCCAGGATGGTCTTGATCTCCTGACCTCATGATCTGCCTGCCTCAACCTCCCAAAGTGCTGGGATTACAGGCGTGAGCCACGGCACCTGGCCGAAAGTTTTTTGTTTTTTTTTTTTAAATGAAGTTGGCTGTCAATCTTTAATTGCTTCCATATATTTAGTCATATCTAAGTTTTTGCTGTTTCCAGGTTATAAAAAATTTATTCCTGCTTTCTTCTAGTAAATATATGATTTCATCTTTTACATGAAGGGCTATTATCTGTTTAACTAGTGTCATCTTCTTGGACGGTTAGATTCTTTCTAATTACAAATGATTTTTAAGTATAGCCAAATTATTGCCCATGTTGAAATAAATTCTTCAATGTAGACTTTCTACATTGGGTTAAGCCTTTTGAACACATATATTGCAGAAGAACATTTCTACACCAATTTTGATTATCTTTTAAAAAATCTCTACTAGGTAAAAATACTATGTTACAGCAGTTTAATATGCATTTTTTATTATGTCTTGAACATCTTTTCTTTTTTTTTGGCCAGACGGAGTTTTGCTTTTGTTGCCCAGGCTGGAGTGCAATGGCACAATCTTGGCTCACTGCAACCTCGGAGCCTCCCAGCTTCAAACGATTCTCCTGCCTCAGCCTCTCAAGTAGCTGGAATTATAGGCACCCGCCATCATGCCTGGCTAATTTTTGTATTTTTAGTAGAGACAGGGTTTCACCATGTTGGCCAGGCTGGTCTCAAACTCCTGGCCTCAAGAGATCCTCCTGCCTTGGCCTCCCAAAGTGCTGCGATTACAGTCATGACCCACTGTGCCCAGCCTTGTTTCTTAATTTCAAAGTTTTCTTTTTATATATGTTAATTATATTAAGCTTTGATCTGGTGTATTTAGTATAAATACTTTCTCTATTAACTTGATTTTGTAAGTGACATTGTAAAACATGTACCGGTTTTTAAATTTTATTTGAAATTATCAGCATTTTTATTGGTGATCTTTTCTAACGGGGGAGGAGATATCATGCTTAAAAAGGCCTTTTACATGCAGAGGTTATATAAATACTTAATTATGTAAATTTTCCTTAAGCTTTTTTTTTTGTTATTTTGTTTTGTTTGTGTGTGTAAATCTTTGAAATACTTGGTGTTTACTTTGGTGTGTCGTAGCTATCTAATTTTATTTTTTCCCCATTTGCTAAATTATGAATTTCCCTCATATGAAATAGTTCATATATAATACACTGGATTTTTATACAGCTACATTATTTCTGGGCCGTTTGTCTGTTATATGGCACTACTGAAGCTGTTGGTAATTGCCAGTGTCAGCTATTGTAGTTTTTTATAATCACTTTCTATCTGATTAAGGCCCCTATGAACATTATACATATTCATGGTTTTTATTTTCCTTCATTTATCCTTCTGTCAGAGTAATTTTGTAAAACTTCATTTAAAAAAAAAACCAAACTGTGCTGTGCCTTAATTATCACCTCTTCTGCAATAAAAGAATTCCAAATGGAATTTCAAGTAGACATGTATGTTTATAGATTTAAATTGGGGAAAACTTACATTTTCACAATATTGAGCGTTTCCTTTTGTTTCTTCAGCTGTATTTATTGCACAGTTACTACGTGCCAGGCACTGTGCTAGGTATTTTTTAGATTTTGATGGTATTGTTCATGAAGTTTTAAAATAACAATTTAAAAAACTCTCCCTAGGTATTACTTAAATTTAGGAATGCCCTTGATTTTTTTTCACTTTATGACTAATGACCATACTGAATTCTTCTACCTTTTTTTTTTTTTTTTTTGAGACGGAGTCTTGCTCTGTCGCCCAGACTGGAATGCAGTGGCACCATCTTGGCTCACTGCAACCTCCCCTTCCTGGGTTCAAGCCATTCTCCTGCCTCAGCCTCCCCAGTAACTGGGATTACAGGTGCGCACCACCACGCCCAGCTAATTTTTGTATTTTTAGTGGAGACAGGGTTTCACCATGTCGGCCAGGCTGGTTTCCAACTCCTGACCTCGTGATCCTCCCACCTCGGCCTCCCAAAGTGCTGTGATTACAGGTGTGAGCCACTGCACCTGGCCTCTACTGTTTTTAATAGTCTTTCAGCCCAGCCTCTGCTGTTTTTAATAATCTTTCAGTCTGGGCGCAGTAACTCATGCCTGTAATCCTAGCACTTTGGGAG
Organism: Nomascus leucogenys; assembly: GCF_006542625.1. Classification (NCBI taxonomy): domain Eukaryota; kingdom Metazoa; phylum Chordata; class Mammalia; order Primates; family Hylobatidae; genus Nomascus; species Nomascus leucogenys. The sequence goes on from NC_044399.1 coordinate 68,277,725, forward strand.
GCTGAGGTGGGTGGATCACCTGAGGTCAGGAGTTCGAGACCAGCCTGACCAATATGGTGAAACTCTGTCTCTACTAAAAATACAAAAATTAGCTGGGTGTGGTGGCAGGCGCCTGTAGTCCCAGCTACTCGGGAGGCTGAGGCAGGAGACTTGCTTAAACCCGGGAGGCGGAGGTTGTAGTGAGCTGAGATCATTCCATTGCACTCCAGCCTGGGCAACAGAGCAAGACGCTGTCTCAAAAAAAAAAAAATAAATAATAATAATGTTTCAGTTGATTTCTTAACTTTTCCAAGTAGACCATTATCAACCCGCAAATAATAATAATCTCATCTTCCCTTGTAGTCCTTGTATTTTTCTTTAATTTTTCTTATTGTATTGGTTAGAACTTCTAGAGCAAAGTTAAATAATATTGTAGTTAAGGCAGTGGTGTTCTATTCTTAGTTTTTCTTCTTTTTTTGTGTGTGTTTCTTTTGTTTATAATTTCCCCTATACTTTACTAATCGTATGTTTATTCTGTTTTTAATCATTAACACCATGAGCTTTATTACTAGATTTTTCTAACATCAAACTGTTCTTAAATTACTAGAATAATTTCTACTTGTTGATAATATATGGTCCTTTTTAATGTAATTCTGAATTTGCTTTGCTAATATTTTTGAAAAGATTTTTACATTTATAATTCCTAAGTAAGACTGACATGTGGTTATCTCTGTTAGTGCTTGTTACTAAGGTTATGGTAGCTTAAAATGTGAATTAGGCTTTCCATCTTTTTTTGTGCCCTAGAAAGTGTCTTTAATTATGATAATGACATTTTTTTCCTGATTACAAAAGTGATCATTTTCTTATAAAGTATTAGAAAATCTCACTACTTAGATAGAACCATGGTGCTTTCATGGTTTCAATGTTTGTATTTAGTTCCTGGGTTGTTTTTTCTCTGTTTGGGTGATATTTTATTTTATGACTTGATGTTTTTCTTTTCATAAGCTGTGATGGATATCTTTCTATGTGAACAAATTGAGATTTGATCCATAATTTTTAATGGCTACATACTCCGTCTTTCATCTCCCGAATGCTTTTGGTCTTTGATTTTGTGTACTCCTCTTCGTAGGCCTGTTGTGTGTGGCGCCTTTTTGTTTGCTTGTTTTGCTCTTTTATCTTTTTTTTTTTTTGAGACGGAGGCTCGCTCTATCGCCCAGGCTGGAGTGCAGTGGCGCCATCTCGGCTCACTGCAAGCTCCGCCTCCCAGGTTCACGCCATTCTCCTGCCTCAGCCTCCCGAGTAGCTGGGACTACAGGCGCCCGCCACCAGGCCCAGCTAACTTTTTGTATTTTTAGTAGAGACGGGGTTTCACCGTCGTCTGGATCTCCTGACCTCGTGATCCGCCCGCCTCGGCCTCCCAAAGTGCTGGGATTATAGGCGTGAGCCACCGCGCCCGGCCGCTCTTTTCTCTTTGAGTGTAGAGAGGTCTGCTTTCCTTAGTGTTTCCCCACAAAATTGTAGGTGGTTCTTCCTTGGTTCCCAGAGGTATGGGGATAGTTCAGGTTAGACTTTTCTTGGCTGCTGGTGCCTTGGAGGGCTGCTGGATGTGTACAGTCTGGGCCAGTCTCTGGGACACTGGCTGGTTTTCCTTGGTGTGATTCTGCAAATCCAAGGAAGGAGTCTGCTTGAATCATATAATTGCTGCTTTTGACAAGGTAGCAAAGGAAACCTGTGGTATTCTGTCTTTTTAACGTATCTCTGATTTCATCCGTGGTTGAATATGTTTTAACTTACACAGGCAGTTTTTTCACATTTCCAAATTCCTGAGAGGCGCTCTTCTCGCCCTCTTCTCTCTCCATCCTTTAATGTAACAGGTTAGAGTCACAGACAAAAATTTCCTCTAGGATGATTGGAGAGAATTCACATACTCCTGGGAAAAGAGTCATGTGTGGTTAACATTCCTCTTGCATAAAAAGAACACATTGCTGTAAAACGTTTCATTGGGTTGTAAATTTACCAGTTGTTTAGAGAGCCCGGTGGGGATGGTAATGGGACTCCACGCTTTGTCTTTGAAGCCTGATTGAGAGAACTGTGGGTTTTTGCTCTCAAATGAAGACTTGGGGAACACAATTTCTTGCATGGTTCCAAGGTAGATAAATAGGATCAATGGGGTAGAAGCTCAGGCGACAGGATTCAGCTAATGGTGAGAGCACACTGACAGTTTCTAGTCAGTATCGGTGTTCCAGTCTGGCTTGGCTCACCACTTGGCCAGGTTGTGGTGCGGGTACAATCTGTAGGTGGGCAGCTGGGCCAGGGCACCACTGAGCTTCCTTCCAGCCCTGAGTTTGTCGTGAGGGGCTGAGTATCTATCTCTTCCAGCCCTTGCTTGGTTGAATCGTAGCCCGTGAAGTAGTGTTTACGTGATGTAATTTCGTGGATTCTACACTCTGGACTAGAATACTTAGGATGTGTTCTTTTCTTTTCAGCTTACCGTGACAATCAGAGCTTTGTTGCAGAACCTGAAGGAAAAGATCGCCCTTTTGAAGGACTTATTGCTAAGAGCTGTGTCAACACATCAGATGTATCCATGTAAACATTTCCACCTCTTTCCTAGAGTGGGAGGAAAAGCAGTCGTATTTTAAGAAAGGAAGGAATCTGGGCCACCCAGATTTTCCCACAGCTTGAGGAAGACCTGGTTTCCAAAATATTGCCTGTAATCTTGATTTTTATTTTAAGTGTCTGTTACATGTTTTACAGTGAATATGCTGGCAAAGCAAGACCTACCGAGGGAATTAACTGATTTGGGTATAACCTGTACAGTTCAGGAAGCTAATGTTTTCTGTCAGTGCGGTATTTACGGAGCTCCACACTGCCCTCTGTCTAGACCACCTTGACCATGGCTAACTACTGCTCCAACAGGAAAACTTCCATGATCATCCTAAGCTGTGTTTCCACTTCTGGGAGTTTCCAGAGTTTTTAATGATCCATTTATTTTCGGAGTGCCCAATACCAGTAGAAACCATACATCTCTCCTCTCACCACTGCCCCGTGTTTATGTAGTTGAGATGTGGCTTGTTTGCCTTATTTTTCCTCCAGAGGCACAGACACTGCCTCTAGTATGGGAGTTTGAGGGGAAGGGGTGAGGTGGGACTTCCTTGAAGCAAGTTATGCCATCATCTTAACCTCCTACCAAGTGTTAAAATATATATATATATAATATATATATAATATAATATATATAATATATATAATATATATATATTTTTTAGAAATTCATAATCTGGGCCAGGTGCAATGGTTCACGCCTATAATCCCAGCACTTTGGGAGGCCGAGCACTTGAGGCCAGGAGTTCGAGACCAGCCTGGTCAACATGGTGAAACCCCATCTCTACTGAAAATATAAAAATTAGCTGGGTGTGGTGGCACACGCCTGTACTCCCAGCTACTCAGGAGGTTGAGGCAGGAGAATCACTTGAACCTGGGAGGCGGAGGTTGCAGTGAGCCGAGATTGTGCCACAGCACTCCAGCTTGGGCAACAGAGTGTGACCCTGTCTCAAATAATAAAAAAAAGAGAAATTCATAATCTGATCAATTTAGGAAAATATACATGACTTGTTACCTACACTAACCCTTTACACCCAAGTGTATATTGGTTTGAAAACTTACCTCAAACTGGTCTCTCATCATTTCTCTAAATTGTCAGTAGTTCATGCCAAAGACCCAATTTTTGGTATTTCAGGAAATGGATACTGCCAGATTTTAAATATAGGGAAATACAGGAATACAGCTTTTTAGATAAAACAATGGAAAGTGTTCTAAAAAATATTTTTTCCCCATTGTAACCCCTTTATATCACCAGGAAAGTTGGCTTAGTTGCATGATTTTCTAGACATTCAATTACTGATCCACTAAGCTTTCAAATAAACGTTTAATTTCAAACAATTAGAGCCTTATTTTTAACACAAGTGGAATATTCTGAGATACTTTACCTTCCATCTGCTGTAATTTGTTACAGCACAGTTGGTCTATCATATAAAGGGTTTTTATTTTACCCAAATCAACAAGTCCTAATATACTCATTGCGCCGTTGCGCCCAGCTGATTTTTTTTTTTTTTTTTGAGACAGAGTCTTGCTCTGTCGCCCAGGCTGGAGTGCAATGGCGCGATCTCAGCTCACTGCAAGCTCTGCCTCCCAGGTTCATGCCATTCTCCTGCCTCCACCTCCCAAGTAGCTGGGACTATAGGCGCCTGCCACCTCGCCCAGCTAATTTTTTGTATTTTTAGTAGTTTCAGATGGGCAGGACTGTTTCCTCTGCTTTCGGTACTAAGCACTGGGAAGTCTACACATGGGAAGGTGTGTAAATTCATATTAGTGTTACCTAAAGCACATATATTAGAAAGGTAACTACATATTGTTTCATGGTATAATATGCATTTGCTTCCATTAAGGTAACATTATTAGTCACCTTATTTATATGCTAAACCTATAGGGCAAGAAAAATATACAAATTAAGAGCTTTTACTTTTCTCTATTAATAATTTCTGCTAGTTATTACAGAGTACTAAGCATACCACAGTTATAATTGACTTTGTTCTCCTAAATGCTTACAGTCTGACCATCTGTTGAAATCTCACAGATTTTTGGTTTTGTGGTTGTCTCAGAATTACTTCCCAAATTATTGAATTAAGCAGTAAGCATCAAAAACACTGAACAAGAGTTATTTAAAACATTACAAAAATATTTCAGGACCTTAATGTGGATAATTTAGAATTTACTAGGAGACATCAAAAATTCAACTGGAATACAACAACTTTAAAATTCTATTTATTTTTTCAAATAATTGATCTAATTCTACTGTAACAACTGCAGCCAATACTAGGGATGGCATTTAGCTAATCCACCCCATGAGGGCGCTCATAAACCTGTTTATTTTCAGGGAGGCCAACTTTTTTTTTTTTTTTTTTTTTGAGATGGAGTCTTGCTCTGTCGCCCAGACTGAAGTGCAGTGGCGCAATCTCAGCTCACTGCAATCTCCCGGATTCAAGCGATTTTCCTGCCTCAACCTCCTGAGTAGCTGGGATTACAGGCGCGCGCCACTGTGCCCAGATAATTTTTGTATTTTTAGTAGAGACAGGGTTTCACTATGTTGGCCAGGCTGGTCGTGAACTCCTGACCTCAGGTGATCCACCCGCCTCAGCCTCCCAAAGTGCTGGGATTACAGGCGTGAGCCACTGCGCCTGGCCACGGAGGCCACTTTTGATGTAAGGGAAAGGAGGTAGCTTATATATTATGAAGGCCTCTTTTTAATTCTCCTTCCGTTCCTCCCATCTTCCCTTCCCCTAACCTCCTTCTTCTTCCCAAACATTCAAAATAATTCTCTAGCAGTTATCCTCCAGATTTAAGATAGATAGCAATCTATGAGTCCTAATAATCTCATATTATTAGATTTTTTTGGTGTTTCCTTCTCTTCTTTACAGAAAAAGATACTGAGGCCAAGTTAAACTTTATACCGAAAGTCACTGATGAAGGTGGAGAGAGAACCCAGAATTCCAGCAGAGGAGGTTTTTTTGTTTGTTTTTGTTTTGTTTTTTATTTTTTTAGATGAGTCTCGCTCTGTCACCCAGACTAGAGTTCAGTGGCGCAATCTTGGCTCACTGCAAACTCCGTTTCCCGAGTTCAAGCGATTCTCCTGCCTCAGCCTCCCGAGTAGCTGGGATTACAGGCATGTGCCACCATGCCCAGCTAATTTTTATATTTTTAGTAGAGACGGGGTTTCATCGTGTTGTCCAGGTTGGTCTCGAACTCCCAACCTCAGGTGATCCACCCTCCTTGGCCTCTCAAAGTGCTGAGATTACAGGCATGAGCCACTGTGCCCAGCCCCAGCAGAGGAGTTTTCTACTCTGAGGAGCGGATTATTGGAGAGCTTTAGTCATTACCCAGGACCCCACAACTAGGAAATGGAGGAGCCAGGTTCAAACACAGGCTGTATGGCCCCAATGTGAATTGTTTAAAAGCTGAATTATACTTTAGTAGAAATAATATAGTCAGCTGTCACCTGGCATGTCTTCAACTAGAATTCTTTATTAATTATTGTGTTACTGGATGGCCAAGACAAATCTTGTTTATAATACAAAACTTCAAGAACCATCTTAACCATCAGAAGATTAAACAGTGTTCATTGTTGTTTATTAGGTATACTTTATGATGTTGAGAAAAATGTTCATAAATCACCAATGGAGTGACTTTTTAATCCTTTTTTTGAGGCATAATTAATGTTTGGTGACTTTTTAATGTGAATATTTGAATACCACATTTCCTTACTGTGCTGGGTAGTTGAGAGTTTATGATACTTAACAAATTGATGCCTTTCTACATTTGTGAACTTGTCCAAAGAACACGAGGAGTTGCCAGAAAGATAAGTCCTATGCAAATGCTTTCTAAACAATGAAATTCATGGAATTAAGGCATGAGATGTTATGCTCTCTCCTGAAAAAGTATTTTTCTCCTGGCAAGAATAAAAGTCAGGTTAAAATGGAAGTTCTGTGCTTTTGAATCCATTAGTATGCAATTAATAAACCGAAGTCTTGCAGTCAGAGAGTTTAAATTGCTGAAAGACCTTAACATCTGTTCACAGTGTTTCTTTGAGATAGAAACTATAATTGCCTCACCAGCTGAGAAGAGGTGTATGCTATGGGAGGCTGCATATGAAATTCCAGAGAGTACTAAAGATACTTAGTACCATCTTCTTAGAGTTGGCTTCACATGAAACTTATTCTTTTGTTGGCATTTCACAGGAGGCAGCACCTTTACTTATTTTAAAAAGAATAAAGAAAATCTCTTTACAGAGGGGTTTGATGTCAAAAAGTACTTTGGTGTCTTGGGAGAAGGCCTTTGGAAATAAGTTTTAAAAATCTATAAATAAATTTTCTCATCCCAGGCACTTTGGGAGGCCGAGGCGGGCGGATCACGAGGTCAAGAGATCGAGACCATCCTGGCTAACACGCTGAAACCCAGTCTCTACTAAAAATACAAAAAAAATTAGCCGGGCGTGGTGGCAGGCGCCTGTAGTCCCAGCTATTTGGGAGGCTGAGGCAGGAGAATGGCGTGAACCCAGGAGGCGGAGCTTGCAGTGAGCCGAGATAGCGCCACTGCACTCCAGCCTGGGCGAAAGAGTGAGACTCTTTCTCAAAAAAAAAAAAAAAAAAAAAAAAAAAGAAAAATCTATAAATAAATTTTCTCAACTCTATTTTTTGGAAAAACAAAGATAGGTAAGTAGATAGATAAGTGCATAGACAGACGTGGTGATTACTACCTAACAAACCCCAATGGATGTGGCTGTGGAGAGGCTGTCTGAACAGATTTTACAGATATCCCCTGGTAGCTCCAGTGGAGGTGAAGTGGTTTTCAAACACTGTCCCTGTCTATCAGTTTTCACTGATACTTGGTAACATGAGAAAAATAAGAAGAAGATAGTGTTTGTGTAGCAGAAGTTTTTTGATTTATAAGAACTTTTTTCTGACTTTTTAAAGACAGGATCTCACTGTGTTGCCTAGGATGGAGGGCAGTGGCAAAATCCTAGCTCAGTGCAGCCTCCAATTCCTGGGCTCAAGTGATCCTCCTGCCTCAGCCTCCCAAGTAGCTAGGACTCCAGGTGTATGCCACCATGCCCAGCTAATTTTTTTGTAGAGATGGGGTCTCGCCATGTTTCCCAGGCTGGTCTCAAACTTCTAGTCTCAAGCGATCCTCCACCTTGGCCTGCAAAATGTTGGGATTACTGGTGCGAGCCACCATGCCAAGCCTGTTTTCTGATTTATACAGAACTGTTACACGGTTCTTTCTAGTTTTTGGTGTTAAAATCTCCTTGCTTTTTCACCATGATAGTAAAAGTAGATAGTTTTGTTTCTTTTTTTTTTTCTTGAACATCCATACCTGGCAAAATGTATAATTGGTAATTCTATATAAGTTACACCCCTCCTAGTTTTTTTGGACATATTACTGGTCCATGAAACCTGAATGTCGAGGTGCCATTGGTAATAGTGGGAACAACATTGGCTTTGAAAGCAGACAGAACTGAGATTGAAGACCAGCTCTGCCACTTACCAAGGCCAAACAGCAGTTTAGCCTTTCTGGACCTTAGTTTCATTATCTGTAATGTAGGAATAATCATACTTTGCCAGGTTATCGTGCAAGTTGAAGAAAATCTTTTCAAAGCCCTTCACAGGACTTGCCCCCCATAATGGTGGCTGTTGAATAAAAGGTGGTTACCAACACCCTTGGGGAAGTTACTTAACCTCTTTGTGCCTCATTTGTGGAATGGGATGCTAGAAGTCCACCTGGCATAAAGGATTGTTGTGTAAGGATGAGATTATATGCGTACAGGGTGCTTCACGTATACTAAGTCCTCCTTGAGGATTAGCTGCTATTGATTATTTTATCATTATTTTAAAGATTTCAGCCACCATTGAGAACTTACAGGTCATCCTTTCTTTGTGGAGTTTTTAATCATGCATAATGGTTATATCAAAACTCACAAACAATGATGGTATTAAAATAGTACTTGCAAAATGTGATCAGAGCTTTGAGGAAGGTAAGGACTTGGCCTGGTACATCATAAATATTTATTAGAGTTTGTTGACTTAAGAAAGCCAGAAAAGTCTTTTGACCTCTAAAACCTTAAACTGTTCCCTGGCAGTTCTTCTTTTTTGGCATGGAGAAGTAATTATCTGCAAACTTCTTCCTTCGCCAGAGCAGCTTGTTCACAAAATAAGGCTTACCTAAATTCTATTTTTTTCGAGACAGAGTTTCACTCTTTGTTGCCTGGTCTGGAGCACAATGGTGCGATCTCAGCTTACTGCAACCACTGCCTCCCAGGTTCAAGCAATTCTCCTACCTCAGCCTCCCAAGTAGCTGGGATTACAGGTGTGTACCACGCCTGGCTAATTTTTGTGTTTTTGGTAGAGACGGGGTTTTGCCATGTTGGCCAGGCTGGTCTCAAACTCCTGACCTCAGGTGATTTGCCCACCTCAGTCTCCCAAAGTGCTGGGATTACAGGTGTGAGCCACCACACCCGGCCTAAATTCTTAAGCCTTATACCAAATATACGAGAAAATCTAGGAGCTGGAGTGGGATTGGGTGACCTGTGGATCTAGTTGCATATTCACCCTGCTCCATCTGTGGTTCAAATGCTTACCAGATTACAGCAGAGAAGCTGGGTTTATGCATGCTGGTAGTCGGTATCAGTAATATGAAATCAGGATCCAGTTTTATTTACAACCTTACATATCCATGAATTGGCTATAATTACATGTAAAATCAGCATAACCAAGGACAAAGCACTATGATAGTCAGCTCTTCTCTTCCTTTTCTTTATCTGTCTGTTCTCTGATCTTCTTCCTTGGCTGTCCACCAGGTTGGTGGAAGAGGGGGTCCCCAGCACTGGCCACTGACTGTGTGCTGTACTATTTTTTTTTTTCCTTTTGAGACAGAGTCTCACTCTGTTGCCCAGGCATGAGTGCAGTGGCACGATCTTGGCTCACTGCAACCTCTACCTTCCGGGTTCCAGCGATTCTCTTGCCTCAGCCTCCTGTGTAGCTGGGACTACTGTTATGTGCCACCATACCCAGCTAATTTTTGTATTTTTTCAGTAGATACGGAGTTTCACCATGTTGTCCAGGCTGGTCTTGAACTCCTGACCTCGTGATCCGCCTGCCTCAGCTTTCCGAAGTGCTGGGATTACAGGCGTGAGCCACCACACTCGGCCTGTGTGCCCTACTTTCCACTTGTCCTTAGCATCACTCAGGCACACTCTTTCCCCACTACCCTGCTTTACCCAACTGCTACACACCTGTCCACATAGATGCTGTATAGATTGTTTCCTGGATGATCCTTTGACCTCTTACTAACAACAATCCTTATATAGCAAGGGTGCTATGCAGATGGTCCATTAATCAATTTATTCTCATTCCATCTCCCTCCTCCCCATCTCCTTATGCTCTGTTCTCTCCGTAGTTTAAAATAAAATATAAAACAAAGAGGCAGCGTGTTCCTAATTGGATTGTTTTCCAGATTTACAGAGTCTCTGGGAATATTCTGAATTCGTACTCACAGTATTGTTTTTTATCAGGATTCTAAGAAGTGGCAAAGTTAAGTCAGCACCTCAAGGTGGAGAAGTCCCCAGAATGTTTGGTGGAAAAGTCGTGAGCTAGGGTAGAAAGAGCTGTCACCTAGCATTGCTGTTAACTCAGGCAAGTGACTTAGCCATGCTCGCCCTTAATTTCTGGTCAGCAAAACGAGAGAATTGGGATCTTTAAGGCCTCTTCTAGCATCAGCTGTGTGGGTTTCTGTTCTTTGGCCACTCATCTACAAAACATAGTCATCAAGTTTTACTGTTTCTGAAACTGATGTTCTTTGTTAGCTCCTTCTTGACATAAGTTTAAATCTGTAATTAGTGTCTGCTGATTTTAAAATGTACCTTTATTGTTTTTATTACAAAAAGTACTATACTTTCTACTGATACATTTCTCATTAGTTGTTACCAATGACTCCTCTTTCTCTTCCTTATTTTATCCTGTCTCATCTCGTTCTTCATAGTTAAGTGTTGATGGTTGGTAGCTAGTATCTCAGACTTTTCTAGGTTTGAAATATATGCATATGTAAATATAAAATTCTTTTGATTATAAAGGGATTATATTATACATATGGTTCTGAAGCTTATGTTTTTATTGGTTAGCAGATGATAGAGACAAACATTAGGAAACAATATTCAGTGAAACATCAGTCTCCCTTATACTCTTAATCCCCAGTCGTCCTTCCTTAGAGGCAGTGTTTGTATATCAGAAATTTTCTGTGTATATAAACACACATATGTAGATACAATTTTTTTTTAACAAAGTGGGAGCATACTATTCACTGTTTAGCTCCTTGCTGCTGCTTTTTATTTTCCTCTTTTGGTTTAATGTTATATTTTGTAGATTATTCCATGTCAAATAATTCATGTAAACAGTAAGAGCTCAAAAATGTTAATTATCATTATCAGCCCCCTACGCAGCTTTCCTATGCTTTTTTTAAGGCTACAAAACATTCCATTGTATAGATACACTAGTTACTTATTGATATTTCCAATGTGGCTATTATAAATAATGGTTCGGTGGACATCCTTGCTTCTAAGTCCTTATATGACTGTATCTGCAGGAGTAATGTCTATTGAAAGACTGTTAGATATTTAGAAGGCAGTCTAGCAGTTGGTTGAACCTGTTTGCATTCCTATCAAGAATGTATGAGGCGGCCGGGTATGGTGGCTCACGCCTGTAAACCCAGCACTTTGGGAGGCCGAGGTGGGTGGATCACTTGAGGTCAGGAGTTTGAGACCAGCCTGGACAACATGGTGAAACCCCGTCTCTACTGAAAATACAAAAATTAGCTGGGCCTGGTGGCATGCACATGTAATCCCAGCTACTTGGGATGCTGAGGCAGGAGAATCGCTTAAATTCTGGAGCTGGAGGTTGCGGTGAGCCAAGATCATGCCACTGCACTCCAGGCTGGGCAACAGAGGGAGACACTAGCTCAAAAAAAAAAAAAAAAAAGAATGTATGAGGTCAGGTGAAGTGGCTTATGCTTGTAATCCCAGCACTTTGGAAAGCAGGCGGGTCACTTTAGATTAGGAGTTTGAGACCAGCCTGGCCAACATGGTGAAATCCTGTCTCTCAAAAAAAAATACAAAAATTAGCTGGGTGTGGTGGTGGATGCCTGTAATCCCTGCTACTTGGGAGGCTGAGAGGATAATTGCTTGAACCCAGGAAGAGGAGGTTGCAGTGAGCCAAGGTTGCACCACTGCATTCCAGCCTGGGATGACAGAGCGAGCCTCCATCTTAACAAAAAAAAAAAGAAAAGAAAAGGAAAGAATGTATGAGAGTGCCTAGTTCCTTGTCCCTTTCCAAAACTGTCTTCTCAGTTTCCTAATCTGATAGGTGGAAGTGGTATCTTGTTTTACTATGTATTTCTTTTCTTTTCTTTTTTTTTTTTTTTTTTTTTTGAGATGGTATCTTGCTCTGTTGCCCAGGCTGAAGTGCAGTGGCACAGTCTCGGCTCACTGCAAGCTCCGCCTCCCGGGTTCAAGCGATTTTCCTGCCTCAGCCTTCTGAGTAGCTGGGACTACAGGCGCGCGCCACCACGCCCGGCTAGTTTTTGTGTTTTTAGTAGAGACAGGGTTTTACCATGTTTGCCAGGATGGTCTCCATCTCTTGACCTCGTGATCCGCTCGCCTCAGCCTCCCAGAGTGCTGGGGTTACAGGCGTTGAGCCACCGCACCCAGCCCAACTGTTTCTTAACATACCACACACAGGCACAGTTCAGCCTAGAAACAAACAAAAAACTTGTGGCCAGGCTCAGTGGCTCACACCTGTAATCCCAGCACTTTGGGAGGCTGAGGTGAGCGGATCATGAGGTCAAGAGATTGAGACCATCCTGGCCAACATGGTGAAAACCTGTCTCTACTAAAAATACAAAAAATTAGCTGGGCGTGGTGGCGCGTGCCTGTAGTCCTAGCTACTTAGGAGGCTGAGGCAGGAGAATCCCTTGAACACGGGTGGCGGAGGTTGCAGTGAGCCGAGATCGTGCCACTGCACTGCAGCCTGTAGACAGAGCAAGACTCCGTCTCCAAAAAAAAAAAAAGAAAAAAAAAAACCCACCACTTTTGTAGTTTGCATCAAGATATGTAAAACTTTGTACTTAGTCCAAGGGAAGTGGTGCCGGTTGTTGACAGACGCTACTTCCCTTTTTGCTTCATGCACGCCCGTGCGCACGTGCTGCATTCTCGTCCACCTGTTGGTGAATTGTGGGTTTCTCTCCAAAGACTACATTTCCCAGAAGGATTTTTTTTTTTTAACCATCATTTATGAATTGTTGTGGAAAAGATGTTAGAGATTATCTAGTGTTACATATAAAGAAAGAGAGATCCCAAAAGGTGAAATAACTGGTTCAAGAGCATAGATAGTGGTAAGAATAGGGCTACAACTCTGCCTTTGGGGCTCCTAGTCTAGCGTGTTTGCTAGAATCACATATTAAAATGATTCTCTTTGTAAGTTTCTTTACAAATCGTGCAATGTATTTAAATAGTGAACTGATGGTAAGAATTTATAGAGCAAATCTGTTGCATAAAGCAGCACTTTATAAATATTCTAGGTGTGTTAATAGATATTAACATGGAAGAAAGAGAGCAATATAGAGAACTTCTCTCCCCCAGCACCCCCACTTTTTTAAACAGAGCATCTTAGGGTATTAATGTATAGGAAAATGCCCTGGAACACTGACACACACATATAACTCAAAACCTAAGGAATCACTGAGCCAGGTTGCACCATTGGCAGGAAAAGTCATTTAAATTTGGTCACTGGGGCTAGGCATGGTTACTCACGCCTGTAATCCCAGCACTTTGGGAGAAAAAGGCAGGCAGGTCACATACGATCATGAGTTCCAGATCAGCCTGGCCAACATGGCAAAACCCGGTCTCTAATAAAAATCCAAAACTTAGCCAGGTGTGGTGATGTGTGCCTGTAAGCCTAGCTACTCGGGAGGCTGAGGCAGGAGAACTGCTTGAACCTGGGAGGTAGAGGTTGCAGTGGGCCGAGATCGCGCCATTGCACTCCAGCCTGGGCGACAGAGCGAGACTCTGTCTCAAAAATAAGTAAACAAGTTTGGTCACGGGGAGGAAAGTAATATTTACCTGGTATATTTCTCAGTGAAAGAACTTGTGTCATGATCCCTGTCAATGTTTGTAAGTCCCTCTGTGACAGTCCTGCCAAGGTCCTTTACCTGACAGCCTGGTGAAGGTGAAGGTCAGAGCAGGAAAAACTCAAGAGTGGTGTGCATCCCTTCTGGGTAGTAGTGATTACAATCTGTAAAAGCCACAACTGACTTGAAGAGCTAACTTAATGATACAATAGTTAAAACGAGGTCATTTATTCACCATTGAACCTTAACAAGATGTCTGCAGAACACAGCTTGAAGGGGACCGAAGACAGAACCTCTTGGATGATCTTGTAACTCGAGAGAGACTACTTCTGGCATCCTTTAAGAATGAGGGTGCCGAACCAGATCTAATCAGGTAGGATGTCTTTATTTACAGGGATTACTTGGTGGGCAAAGACTTCTTTGCAGATATTACAGCTGTTTCCTGAATGGCTTACTTTAGGAATTAATCAAAATCTATTCTATTCGTTTATGGTGTTTGACTATAATTTTCTACTCAATTTAGTTTTCGTTAATTTTTTGTTTGTTTGTTTGAGACGGAGTCTCACTCTGTCACCCAGGCTGGAGTGCAGTGGCACGATCTTGGCTCACTGGAAACTCTGCCTCCCAGGTTCACGCCATTCTCCTGCCTCAGCCTCCCGAGTAGCTGGGACTACAGGCACCCGCCACCACACCCGGCTAAGTTTTTGTATTTTTAGTAGAGACGGGGTTTCACGGTGTTAGCTAGGATGGTCTCAATCTCTCGACCTCGTGATCCACCCGCCTTGGCCTCCCAAAGTGCTGGGATTACAGGTGTGAGCCACTGTGCCCGGCCAGTTTTCATTAATTTTCTAGGTTTAGTAAACCAGGTATGTTCAGCTGAATCCCATCTTGGGTGGACCATACTAAGGGAGACTGTGGGTGAAGTCAGAACATTTCTTTGGCATTCTTTGGTTGAGTTTTCTGCTTTGTTAACTGCCTTCTAAACTCCTGAAGTCACTACTTCTCTGTGTGGGCAAAACAGTTTTTTTTTTTTTTAATTGGCATATTGAAAACATGAGTCCTAATAAGACTGGTCCGGGGCTCACAGAGGCAAAGGAGTTGGATCCTCCTCCCCATTCTTCGCCAGTGATTCACACTTCAAAGAGCTGACAGCTGCTCTGAGCCTGGCTCTGCTGGAAGACCTGGAGGACGGGTCGGGCTTTCCAAGGCTGAGGTTGATGAACCGTAAATTGCTACATCTTTAGAATTGGCCTCCCCTGTTTCCAGAACTTCCTTAGCTTCATCGTGGGAACCATCACAGAAGGCAATGAGCTTGGGTGGAAAGCCGCCTCTCCTCATCTTCCACGCTAGGGATGATGCATTTATCATGGAGAGGAGCTTGTTTCTAGTAGGTTCCCAGTTACGAATAGTACGGCTTCCCAAGGGCAGTGGTTTTGGACCCTAGCCATGCGTTATCAGACTCCACCTCGGACAGGTGAACCAGAGTGGGATTGGGGTGGAGGGGCAGAGGGGCAGGGAGGTCTCAGGTGATTCTAATATACAACCCAGATTGCAAACCACTGCCTAGAACAAGCTGAATAAAATGAAACTGATTTTCCTGTGGGTTCCAGTCTTCTCAGGAGCGGTGATCCAAGGTTCCATGAAGAAACTGAAATACAGGAAGGTAGATGAAATGTTAAGTTGCTTCTGTGAAGAAATGAACCTAACGAGTCAGTGAGGGAAGGGTGATACTCTACTGGCAGTCTCCTGGGCAGGATTTAAATGAAGACAGAAGCCTGTGCTGGGCCAATCTACTGTGGTTCCCAGTATTTCCCTGGCATATTCAGTCCCAGCGTACAGGGGTGAAGTATGTGGATGAAGGTGGTGGTCCATGTTGGTCAAAGAGAACAGGTGAGCAAAAGAATCAAAGGTGAAAGTACTGTCGCCTGGGTGCAGTGGCTCACGCTTGTAAGCCTAGCACTTTGGGAGGCGGAGGTGGGTGGGAAGTTTGAGACCAGCCTGGGCAACAAGGTGAAACGCTGTCTCTACTAAAATACAAAAAAAAAAACAAAAAAACGCCAGACGCAGTGGCGGGCACCTACTAGTCCCAGCTACTCGGGAGGCTGAGGCAGGAGAATTGCTTGAACCTGGGAGGTGGAGTTTGCAGTGAGCCGAGATCACGCCACTGCACTCCAGCCTGGGCGACAGAGCAAGACTCCGTCTCAAAAAAAAAAAAAAAAAAGTACTGTCTTTCAGAAGGGGCTTTACACGGAAGGCAGAGTCTTTTTAGTCAAGAAATTAATAAGGACATAGGTAGGATGGGGAGCTTGTTTCATGGAGGAATAGGGGTCATGTAGAGAGATGATGGTCAGAAGGGGGACAAAACATTCAGACTTCTGCTTGGTAGTGATGAGGCAGTCGTGATAAATAGTCATAGTTCCCATTTGAGAAGAGCATGTTTTGCACCAGACTCTGCTCTTTGCTTCTCATTACTTATGCCACTTAATGATGCTGAAGGGGCCAACCTAGGAATTTAGGCCGAGGACCTCTCAAGTCCTCCCACCAGGTCCTTGTGTTGTTTGTTTTGTTAGTTTTTGGTCCCTGCTTGCCTGCCTCTATCACCCCTCTTCTCTGATCGTCTCTGTGTCCTTTAAAGTGTGACTTGCTGATAAGCAGTGTCAGCATCACCTGGCAGCGTGTTACAAACTCAGAATTTTCCAACCCGAACCCCAAAATACGGAATTAAAACTTGCATTTTAACAAGATCATCAGGTGATTTGATGAATGCACATTACAATTTGAGAAATTAACTGCTTTGTATCATTTATTCCTTATTTATCCATTTTTTGAGATGGAGTCTTGCTCTGTCGCCCAGGCTGGAGTGCAGTGGCGCAATCTTGGCTCACTGCAAGCTCTGCCTCCCGGGTTCACGCCATTCTCCTGCCTCAGCCTCTCCGAGTAGCTGGGACTACCGGCGCCCGCCACCACGCCCGGCTAATTTTTTGTATTTTTAGTAGAGACAGGGTTTCATCGTGTTAGCTAGGATGGTCTCGATCTCCTGACCTTGTGATCCGCCCGCCTCGGCCTCCCAAAGTGCTGGGATTACAGGCGTGAGCCACAGCTCCAGGCCCTTGTGGTTTTTTTTGTTTGTTTTTGAGATGGAGTTTTGCTCTGTCCCCCAGGCTTGAGTGCAGTGGCACAATTTCAGCTCACTGCAACCTCTGCCTCCCGAGTTCAAGTGATTCTCCTGCTTCAGCCTCCCAAGTAGCTGGGATCACAGGCGCGCACTACCATGCCTGGCTAATTTTGTATGTTTGGTAGAGGTGAGGTTTTACCATGTTGGCCAGGCTGGTCTTGAACTCCTGACCTCAGGTGATCTGCCCGCCTCAGCCTCCCAAAATGCTGGGATTACAGCCATGAGCCACTACACCTGGCCTGTGTCGTTTATTCTTAATCGTGGCACTTTGCATCAGAATCACCCAAGAGAGAATGGAAAAAAAAAAAAAAAAAAATACAAATGTTTAGACCATGTACCTGCAGAGTCTGATTCATAGTCTTGAGTGAGGCCTGGGCAGCAGTAAGGCTGGGGAGACTGCCGGGTGGTTTTAGTAGGTGGCAGGATTAGAACGACTGCTCTATGTCACGATGTACTGGTCATGAGACCTATAGCTTATGTCTGCTATTTGTTTTTTATATGGTAGGCACCGTGCTAAGCTCTTTATGTGCATTTGCTCAGGAGCTCTTTATAATACCCCATTTTGCAGAAGAGAAACCGAAGCTCAGAGGGTTCAAGATGCTAAAGCTAATCAGTCACAGAACTTGGATTTTAGCTCTGAACTTGTAACCATTGCACCACAAAAAGAGCTGGACGAGGTGTTAGAAGGACCCAGTTCTGTAGCTTTCTGGTCCCTCAGTCATCTGGGCTTTGAAGTCATTGACCTTAGACTAGGGATACATGTGCTGCCCATTTTTCAGTGTTGTTAGGACCAGATGAAGTGATTGCTATGAGATAGGCTTTGTAAACTCTAAGACCTTATAAATACAAGATGTTATTACTGGAGCATTGTGTCTCCATCAGGCTAGGAGGGAGCTCAGGCTGCCTCATTGCCTTGGAGATCTTCTGTCCCTTGTGCCATGCCCCCTGATTGCTCTAGAAGGACCTGGTCTGTTTGACCCCATCATATGCTGCACCTGGTCCTCTGCCCTCCATTCTGCTCTTCCACATCTCACTTGTTCCGTGTCTGCTTCCCTTTGTGCCCAGCTTGCTGCCTATTGTCTTATTAGTGAACAATCTCATGTTAATTCTAGCAGTGGAATCAATGGCTGGCAATGTCTTGTCTTCCGGAGGCATTTTAACCGAAACCTCCTTAAACCCTAGGATTGAAACCACAGTGAATTAGTTGATGGGAATGTTTAGGGAATTTGGCAGGTTAGTGTCAGGTGGTTTTTTTGGATGGAGGCCTTCTGAGGACCTCTTGGGTCCTGCCACTGGGACTGCCTTCTGCTCTTCATGCCTATAAGGCTGATCCATGTGGTGGACTAAAGCTGTTGCTTGTTGGTGTGTTGGTGAATGGCTGAGTGGCATGGGGACAGAGATCATACTGGGGAGACACTGTCAAGCAAAGGTAACTGAATACCTGAGGGTTGAAATAAAGTAACTGGCCAGACTTATTTACATGCTCTCAAGATGAAACCAAGGGCAACATAGAGATTGGTGTATCTTTTCTGTTCAGGACCAGAAGTCTAGGATAGTTCAGAATAAGCCTCTAGAAGAATTCTGTTTAAAAATAATGTAAGCACTGTCAAGGAGAAATGACTCCTGTGGAGTGATTTGAAGAAGGTAGACATGGACATAACACACAGTGATGGTCCGTTCCGGATGACATGGAGTCTGACCAAGAGCGGGAAACCAATGTGGCGACTGGACGTTGAGCACCATGAAGAAAGAAAATCATTGCAGGTACAGAGAAGGAGGAGAATGATGTCGGTGGCCTGGAAGGTGAATTTCCCATTCGCTTCCATTGGTGATTCCTTGCTGGGCTAGGATTGCTTTAGACCCAACACCCTAAGAAGAACGTGTCCACATATGCTTGTCCAAAAAGTGCAAGTCCTGTAGACATTCCAGAGGAGTCTGATCAATAAGAAAATTCATACTAGACAAAACCAGTCTCAAAAGCTATGTAGAAAAGTCCCCGGGAAATCTGCTCAGGGCCGTGAGAACAAGTAGCCAGCTAGCGTTGCTCCAACTAGTCAGGAAAGATGGCACCATGTGGACTTATTGAGAACCAGCAAGAAGTGTATGGATGAGTGAATGCTAAAGCTGAAGTGGACTGCCAGAGGTGGATTTTTCTTAGATTTGAGGTCAGAGTTGCTGGTCCTTGATTTCCTTCACCTGCCTATGTAAGAGTATTATTTTTGCCTTCTTCACTCCTAATCCCCATCATTGAGACCTCCCCTTCTTTCCCCAACTTCTCACACCTAATAGTTCTCTTGCTTGGACCTAGCCTTCTGAGGGCCTTAATTCAGTTGTAAACATGACTTGTTCATTATATGACTTGTTCAATTACAATTCGATTGTATCCCCTTCCCTCCTGATTGTCAGTTGCCTAGTCATGTCTGATACCAACTGTTAGGGAACGCTCATCTCTATCTATCTTTGGAGAAACTCATTCCTTTCTCTGCTGGTTGGTTTCTGTAGTATCTCCAACAGAGATTTCCTTAGTCTTCTCCACAGTTAATTCCTAGTTCTGGGCTCCTTCAACATTTTCGTTTGCTTCTCTAATCTCTGGATTCCTCCAGCATTTTTCTTTGCTTCTGTAGTTCTTGGTTTTGGCGGGGGAGGTTCAGTTGGGTTGCTTTGTCACTTTGTGGGTGGAGGGCAGGTGTCTTTCAATTAATTCGTGATGTCCAGAAGCATGGTGGCCAGAAAGCCTTGTCAGAACTTTGAAATGTTATAGACATGCTCACTATGGCACATTTTGTCATGAATGCTAGACCATGACCACAACACATTTACTGTTAGAGAACTGTTAGGGCTAATCTGCTGATCAACATTTCCCTGGTAACTGACAGCAATGCCACAAGATCTGTTTACCCTACCAGGACTCGCTTGGAACCTGGTGAGCCTCCCTTCCTAGAGCCCCTACCTCTGTTTCCCTCTTTCTCGTTTACTTTGCACAACGCTCTTTTCCTCTCTTTCTTCCCCATCCCTCATTCCCGAGGCCCTTTCCATCCCTCTTTTCCCTCGTCTTTTCTCTTCCTCCTCATATGTGGCCTTATTAAGGAGAGTCAAGAATGGTCAAACTTCAGTTTGGATGAGCATTTCCTTTGAACAGACATTAATGCGGCAATCACATAATTGAATGTGTAGCTGTCATGTGACAGAATCTTAGTTTTACCTTACGGATTACTGGTCATTATTCTAAAGCAGTAAGCCTTGGTCTAAATAAGCAATGGTTGACTAATTTAGGGTATTTGGAAACTTGTTAAAGAAGTCTCTGTGCGACAGTCTCTTAGAAGAAGATAA
The DNA here is from genome assembly GCF_006542625.1 of Nomascus leucogenys. NCBI lineage: Eukaryota > Metazoa > Chordata > Mammalia > Primates > Hylobatidae > Nomascus > Nomascus leucogenys. The sequence goes on from NC_044399.1 coordinate 68,297,937, forward strand.
GCCCTGTCTCATAAAGCAGTGACACAGCTTCTGATTTAAAACCTTCCTGCCCTTTATATTCGAGAGCATTGCTAAATCTCACAATTAGTTAAATCTTTGCCTGTAAAGAGAAAAAAAACCAAAAACCATTGCATACTCCACTGCTCTGTGACCATCTCAAAGATTATGTGATTAACTCAGCTGCAGTGGGTGGCTAATTGGCTAAGCTTTAATCTTCACACCACCAACTATGTAGAGGATTATAGGGAATAGGAAGTTGTTTAGAGTTTGAGGTGGTAGTTGTATGTCAAGAAGGATATATTAACAAGCAGACCAATTGCTAAAATCAAAAGAAGATGATAATGAAATGTCTACGTTTTCTCAGACTGCAGATTTTTTCATTTTAGAGATAGGCTTTTCTCTTGCACTGCTGACAAAACACAGTATTTCCAATGTCTAATTCATATCACTATCGGTAGCCAAGATGGGCAAAAGAAAAATTTACATTAAATTATAACGTTAAAAATGCTCCTCCCCATTTTAAACTGTTGAATGTTTTATTTCAATTTAAATCTTGGTTTATAAGAAGAATGATTTATGTCCCATAGTACTTAGATTTCCTAAAGAATCATTGATCTCTACTTCACATTGCTTAATGTTGTTAGCACGTGACCAACCTACTCTTCTAGAAGAAGGAAGTTGCTAAGGAATATACATCCATATCATAAATCCCCTTCTCTCTTTTATTTATGTGCCTGAAATACAGTGACTTCCTAGCTTTTCTGATGTGCAAGGGTGTGCTGAAATCAGTACAGATTTGCTTTGTCCTCTAAGTGAGTGTAGATATAGTTGAATCCACTTTGTCCTCTGAGAGTGTAGAGATGGAGTTATTAAGTACAGTCAAGAATATTACAATTTCCTGCTAGTTTAATGAAAAACAGGTAAGGAAGCAAAAATGTGGTGAAGCCAACCTTCCTTCATTAAGTAGATCTTTATTGAGTGCTTACTATGTGCTATACACTGATACCGGAAGTATAGTGGTAAAACCAAAACTACAAAAGCACCTACTTTTTGCAGTTGAGCTGTGTACAGTCCAGGGAGAGAGACAGACACGAAATAAAGAATCATACGATCAGTAAAGTAAATTCAAAAAAATAGATTGTATTTTGAGAGCATATTAGTGGGAAGCTGATTTAGCTAGGGAGACTGTATGGTTAATACTTCACTGTTTTTCTTTTTTGCAAATGTATATTTTGTCTCTGGATCTATATTTTAAAGACCTCAAGGACAGAGACCAAAGCCTAGTACAATTTTTAATAACTAATTGCTCAATGAATGAGCGTCTTCACGCACTTTTCTGTATCTTCCGTAACATCCAGCCCAGAGTTGGGTATGCAGCAGGTGTGTTGTTGATTCAGCACATGTTTGTTGACAGAAAGATTGACTGAGCCAGGATGTGATAGACTGTGTTAACTAAACAAACCTGGGAATGTCACACTTTTAATACATGAAAGCTTTTTTGCCTGCCTCATGTAAAGTCTGTCACGTAAAGGTGACTCCGAGATTCAGGTTGCTTCCATCTCTGGGCTGTGCTCTCATGACACAAGGCCTGCGTGTTCCCCATGACTGGAGAAGAATGAGAGTGTGAAGAACTCACATCCGTCTTCTATGCCTTGGCCTGCAAGTTTCACACACTCAGCCCCTTGGCCATAAGTAGTCACGTGGCTCCAACCTAGCTGTGAGGGCGTCTGGGGGATGTAATTGTTCTGTATACTCAAGAGGAGGACCTGGTGAAGCATGCAGCTTTGTCTCTGCCTCCCTGATTATTTTGGGTAGTTTGATGGAAAGACAAATAGCATTGGTACAGTCTTGCTGCTTTCTTCTTGAGCAATCATTAGAATCAGAAGTTACTGAAGCCACGCAAGGTGGACTAAGAGGTGCCCACGGGGGGATTAGTTTGTCATTTATAATGCCCGTTCTTGGCTGGGTGCGGTGGCTCATGCCTGTAATCCCAGCACTTTGGGAGGCCAAGGTGAGCGGATCCCGAGGTCAGGGGTTCGAGACCAGCCTGGCCAACATGGTGAAACCCCGTCTCTACTAAAAAAATGAAAAAAATTAGCCGGGCATGGTGGTGGGTGCTTGTAATCCCAGCTATTCGGGAGGCTGAGGCAGGAGAATCTCTTGAAACCAGAAGGTGGAGGTTGCAGTGAGCTGAGATCGCACCACTGCACTCCAGCTTGAGCAACAAGAGCGAAACCCCATCTCAAAAAACAAAAAAACAAACAAAAAGTCCATTCTTGCATAGTTCAGAGTTTACTCAGGAAGGGGAAATGTATACAAACACAGATTGCAGCACAGTGGAATTAGTGCAGATGGGTGTGTAGAAGTGTGATGAAGACCAGAAGGGAAGGTTGTTTCTTCAGCATTCAGGGGAGGAGGATAAAGGAGTCTGGGAAAGAAGGTTGTGCTTACTGTCCTGACCCACTCTGACTTTGTTAAGGGGATGCCTGGGTTTAGCTCTCTAGACTAGTGTAGCAGTTGGCTGCCCTCAACCACATGTAACACATAACCCTACTCAAAACGGCTTACATAGGGAAAAATGTCCCATGAAATAAGTTGCAAGTTAGAGAAGTGAGAGGGTTGATTGACAGCCCAGTGATGCCGTCAGGGCTTCTGGTACTTGCTGTTTCTTCATTTCCCTTCACTTCCCAGTACTCGATGTCGGCTTTCCCTTCCGAGTGACTCCTCTTGTGGTCTCAGAATAGCTACAGCAGTTCCCAGCCATACTCCAAGCATAACAATAGAAGAGAAAGCAGAATGTGTTTTGCATAAGTAATATAATTCATATGGCTAAGAAATCTACAAAGCATTGAACAGGATTCAGTGAAAAATCTTCCCACTATGTCTCCTCCTCCTCAACATAAGTAATTACTCTCAATAATTTTTGGCATATCCTTCCAGGGTTCTCTTAAGCGCATACCAGCAAATAGGAATATGTTATTTCCCTCCATCTTTTACACACATGGTAACATATCATACATAGCATTCTACAACATTCTTTTGTCACCTGATCAAATATCTTGGAGATTTTCCCAATTGTGACATAAGGTTTTGTCATTAGTTTTTGTAGCCTTATAATATTTCATCGTATGCATTTACTGTCATTTATTTAACTAGTCTCTTATATAAGTATTGTTTTCAGTCTTTTTCTATTACAAAAATACAGTAGTGAGGGATTTTGCATATGTGAGAGTATATCTCTAGGTAAGTTCTTAGAAGTAGGACGGCTGGAGGCCGGGTGCGGTGGCTCATGCCGTAATCCCAGCACTCTGGGAGGCCAAGGCGGGCGGATCATGAGGTCAGGAGATCGAGACCATCAATGGCTAACACGATGAAACCCCATCCCTACTAAAAATACAAAAAATTAGCCGGGCGTGGTGGCAGGTGCCTGTAGTCCCAGCTACTCAGGAGGCTGAGGCAGGAGGATGGCGTGAACCCGGGAGGCGGAGCTTGCAGTGAGCTGAGATCACGCCTCTGCACTCCAGCCTGGGTGACAGAGCAAGACTCTGTCTCAAAAAGAAAAAAAAAAAAAAAAAAAAGGGAAGGCTGGGTCAGAGGGCATGTGCATTCGTAATTTCAATAGCATTTCACAAGTTATTTTCTAGCAGGGTAGAACCAGTCTAGACTCGTGCCAGCAATTTAGGTGAGTGCCTGTTTCCCAACAGTCTTTCCCAAAGAAAGTTGTTAAACTTCTGTGTCCTACTCCAAACTAACATATAAAGAGAGTTTTATATAGTATCTTAGTAGAGTTTTATGTAATTATTATATATAACTATAGTGAACTAAGGTTATAAAGAAATTCTCCTGTGTTTTTTTCTGGTACTTTTGTGGTTTTATAACTATTAAATCTTTGATCCATTTGGAATTGGTGAAGAGTATGAATCCTACATTTTTCCTACTTGGCTATATTCTATTTTTGTGACTGATATTTTTTACTTAGTAGTTCATCTTCTCATCTTCAAATGTAAGATGCTGCATTATCATAGAATACATTCCCATATGTATTTTGATCCATTTCTGGACTTTGTAATGTGTTCCATTGGTCCTTCTGTCTGCTTGTGTGCTAGTACCACATTTTCTAAAATATGGATACTTTAAGTTTTAGTATATATGATAGGACAAATCTGCCATTAAACTTCTTTTTAAGAGTTTTGCTTTTTTTTTTGGAGACAGAATCTCACTCTGTCGCCAGGCTGGAGTGCAGTGGCGCAATCTCGGCTGACTGCAACCTCTGCCTCCTGGGTTCAAGCCATTCTCCTGCCTCAGCCTCCCAAGTAGCTGGGACTACAGGTGCGCACCACCATGCCCAGCTAATTTTTGTACTTTTAGAAGAGATGGGGTTTCACGATGCTGGCAGGATGGTCTCGATCTCTTGACTTCATGATCCACCTTCCTGGGCCTCCCAAAGTGCTGGGATTACGGGTGTGAGCCACCACGCCCGGCTGAGTTTTGCTTATTTTTTAACGTGAGTTCTAGAATCAGCTAATGTAATTCCAAAAGAGAGAACAACTCTTTAAAAAAAAATGGGATTGTGTTAAATCTTGAAATCCTTTACAATGTTGAATTTTCTCATCCAAGATTGTGGGATTTTTTTGTTTCTCCAAGGCATTTTTCAGGTCTTTCAGTAACGTTTTCTTAAAAAAAGTGTAACATGTTTTTGGTCAAATTTATTTGTTTTTTTTAATCTTTTTGGTTGCTGTTTTAAATCCAGGTTTTTTTAAATCGTACTTTTCTATTGTCTATATGAAAACTGTCAATAATTAATGTCCGCTATTAATATTAAAGCCACTTTCTTAATTCTCTAATAGCTTTTAGCATTTTTTTCTCTTGGCTGTTTTCGTATTTTTCAGTTATTTGCTTTTAAAGAGCAATGAAACTCTTCCTGGAAGCTGCCTAATTGACTCTGGCTCAAAATAGAAATAGACTATTGTATCACATGACCACGTTATACCAAAAACGATGGGAGAATGGGGCTGCTATGATTGACTAGGTTAGTTCAGGAGGGAGATATTCTTGAGCTGAAAATGAGGATGAGGTTATGGTCTCTGAGCAGTGGAGCCCTGAACAAAATTGAGGTTCTGATAACAAGGAAGATGAGACATACCGATGTTGGGTAGGCAAGTTGTAGTGTCTGTATCAACTCTTCTCTGCAACTGCCTAAGCAATAGCAACTCTCTTCTTGAAGTTTCTCGAAGAACCAGAGACTCAAGGTTCAATTCTTTGGCCTCATTAAGAACCTTCATTTCTTGTCACTTCTCCTTTTATTGAAATCCCAGAGAGTTAGTCACTCGCTGGCCTTTTGGGTTATTTTATTTAGGCTCAAGTGAACCTTAGTCATTACTTTAAGTCTCCAATTCACTTTTTAAAGAAGCTGGGATGTTTACACCTATCACTTGTCTTCCTGAAGAGGTTTAGGAGAAGTACTTTTGAAGTGCAAGCAGTTTTTTCGTTTTGTTTTTTTTTGAGATGGAGTCTCGCTCTGTCACTTAGGCTGGAGCAATGGCACGATCTTGGCTCACTGCAGCCTCTGCCTCCGAGGTTCTAGTGATTCTCCTGCCTCAGCCTCCCAAGTAGCTGGGATTACAGGCACATATCACCATGCCCAGCTCATTTTTGTATTTTTATTAGAGACAGGGTTTGACCGTGTTGGCCAGGCTGGTCTCGAACTCCTGAACTCAGATGATCCACCTGCCTTTGCCTCTGAAAGCACTGGCATTACAAGGCGTGAGCCATCGTGACCAGCCTGCAAGCAGTTTTAACGTGACACATTTATACAGTTACATAGAGCTGGTTTCTTCTGCAGACAGATAATCTTGTATATATTTTGTTAATTCTTGTTTAATTCTATTTTGAGAAGTAGTAGCTTCTGACTTTTTCTACACATTCTGGCGAAATGTTAATAGATAGTTTGGTGCAAGGACTGATAGAATGACAAAGGGAGTATTTGAAATAGGAACTGATAAGAAAAATTTGGAATATATGTTGGCTTAGCACATTTTTTCCAGTCTTTATGGTGCATCATCTTTTTTGCTTCACAGTATATCTTGAAGATGATGAGGCAGAATGTTTAGGGTAATACTCTTAACTAATGGTCTGATGCCAGCCGTATAATGTTTACAGTGACCACGTTTTTCTTGGAGAGAGAAACTAGATATGTCATATGATGAAGTATTTTTTGGGACTCTTCTTGGTGGAAGAGGCGGTTTGGTTGATAGTGTTAGGCCAAAATGTTGACCATTCCAGTGGTTTATGGGAATGAATATTTGTTTTTGAAGAATGTTTTTTAAATATAAATTTATTTTTAAAGTAATTTGTCACATTGTTAAACTATACAAAAGCGTAATCAATGAAAATTCAGGCTCCTTCTACGTCTCACCTACGGTTTCGCATTTTCTTCCCCAGAAGCAGCCACTTTTAACAGTTTTCTGTGTGTGTGCCCTTCCAGAAGGATTCTACACGTATCCAAGGATACATGCACGGGCCCGTATTCCCAGTCTCTATTCCAACTTGTGTTTTTTTAAAACACAGGAATTATAATATAATATGCATTTTTTACTGCATGTCATCTTTTTTGCTTAACAGTGTATCTTGGAGATGACGAAGTAGAAGGTTTAAAGTAATACTCTTAGGTATCTTGAAACTAGCTTCGAACTTGACAGTGTAGCTATTTGAAGTTTTTAGGTTATCTATGTTCTCACAAGACTGATTATCACCAGAAGAGATCGCTGTAGCTACTTAGTCCGGATTTTTTTTTTCCCTCACCATAGGATAGATAGGAAAGGAAGCTCTATTAACAGCCTGACTTCCAAATAGAGACTAAATGTAAAGAAAGATTATCTCTTTGGATGACTGATGGAGCAAACAAAACCAGAGACCTTGAGATCTGAACAAATGGTCATTGCAACTCCATGTCATTGATCAAGTCAAGAAAGTATCCAGCCATTACCATGTGAAAGAGAATGAAGCACAGCCTGTCCACACGTGGTTAGCAGCAGCAACCTGGCAGTTTCTCTCCTCGGAAGGTTTTAAAAGCTAGGCAACAAAGAAAAATCAAATGAAAACATTTTAAGGTTGCTATCATAGTACTTAAAAAAAAAAAAAAACATGAAGTCTGTAGAAATAAGTAAAATGAAAGATGTATGAGACTTCTACACTGAAAACTATAAAACATTATTTAGGGAAATTAAGTAAAGCTGAAGAGATAAATATAGAGTAGTCCCCTGCTTAAGGACAGAGGACACGTTCTAAGACCCTCAGTGGATTCCTGAAAGCTTGGGTAGTACTGAGCCCTGTATATGCTATATTTTTACTTGTGAATATATACCCGTGGTAAAGTTTAATGCCGTAATGGAAGTTATGAGAATGTGGTCTCTCTCTCTCTCAAAATATCTTATTGTCTGTAATATTTTCGGAGTGTGGGTATCTGAAACTCTGGAAAGCAAAACTGAATAAGTCGGGTTGGGGTCTTACCGTGCTCTGATCTCTTCAGTCTCTGTACCTTGTTCAGAGATTGGGAGACTCAATATTGTAAAGTCATCAGTTCCCTCAAGATTGATTTATAGATTTAGAGCAAACCCACTTACAGTCCCCAGCCAGATTTTTGTTTCCGTTTTGTCACTTGAGAAGCTGATTACAGCCACTGTGTATATGGTTAATGCAAAGAGACAAGAAGAGCTGAGACAATTTTGAAGAACAAAAAGGCCAGAGGACTCACATGACTAGTTATCCAGACTCACCGTAAAGCTGTAGTGTGGTGTTAGCACAAGGATAGGCAAATAAACCCGTGGAACAAGAGAGAGGGTTCAGAAGCAGTCTCACACATATATTGTCATCTGATTTATGACAGAGGTAGTCTTTTCAATAAATGGCATTATGTCAACTGGATATCTACATGGAAAAAAATGAATCTTGGCCTCTGCTATCACCCTACATAAGAAATAATTCCAAAAGGATTATAGATCTAAATGTGAAGGGTTGAACCAGAGAGCTTTTAGAAGAAAACAGGAGGATATTTTTATGATCTTGGGATAGCCAAAGATTTCTTAAACAGGCCACAAAACATACTAACCATAAAGGAAACAAGTGATAAGTTGGATTTCATTAAAACAAAAAATTCTTTTTTATCAAGATTCCACAAAGATTGAAAGATAAGCCACAGAATGAAAATCTGTATTTGCAGGGCATATATTAATGTTTGACATAGGAAATGTATCTTGGATATATGAAGATTCCCTATAAATCAAGAAAAAGACAAGCAACCTGTTAGAAAAACATAGGCAAAAGACTTGAATTTCACAAAAGAGGATATTCAATGGCTGATGAATGTCAGAAAAGGTGTTCAGCTTCACTAGTCATCAGGTAATTGCAAAGTCAAGTCACAATGTCATACCATTATAGTACAAGAATGGCTAAAATTACAATGACGGACATATCAAGTGTTGCTAGGATGTGGAGCAGCTGGAGTTCTCATACACTACTGCTGGGACTGTAAATTGTACAGCCTCTTTGGAAAACCATACTTGCTGAAATGGAAAACTGTATTTGTCGAAATGGAACTATACAAAAGGCATATACAAGAATGTTTATAGCAGTGCTTTTTTTTTTTTTTTTTTGAGACAGAGTCTTGCTCTGTCTCGCAGGCTAGAGTGCAGTGGCGCGATCTCGGCTCACTGCAAGCTCCGCCTCCTGGGTTCCCACCATTCTCTTGCCTCAGCCTCCCGAGTTGCTGGGACTACAGGTGCCCGCCACCACACCCAGCTAATTTTTTTTGTATTTTTTTTTTAGTAGAGACAGGATTTCACCGTGTTAGCCAGGATGGTCTCGATCTCCTGACCTCGTGATCTGCCCACCTTAGCCTTCCAAAGTGCTGGGAATACAGGTGTGAGCCACCGCACCGACCTAGCAGTGCTATTTTTTTTTTCTGTTTTTTTTTTTTTTAGAGACAGGGTCTTGCTATGTTGCCCAGGCTGGAGTACAGTGGCTATTCACAGATGCAGTCATAGTACACTGTAACCTCAAGGTCCTGGGCTCACGAGATTCCCCCACCTCAGCCTCCAGAGTAGTTGAGACTACAGGGGTCTCTGTTTATGGTGCTTTTCTTAGTAGTCTCACCTGGAAATAACCCAATGAACATCTATCGTATAATCACACAGCAAATGAGAATTAACAATCTACAACTGTACACCACACTATGGATGGATCTCAAACATCATGTCAGACAGAAGAGTTCACACAGTTCATAGTGTATGATGCCACTCCTATAAAGGTGAGACTTACAGTGTTATAAATCACGAAAGTGGTTCCCTTTGGGGGAAGTAGTGACTAGAAGGGTATATGACAGGGCTCCTGGGGTTCTGGTAATACTCTGTTTCTTGCTGTGGGTAGTGCTTAACTGTGGGTATTCACTTTGTGAATCATCTTTGAGCTGTACACTGGGGATTTTTCTATTTGTAAGTTCTACTTGAATTAAAGAATAAGTACAAATACATGCATTTATATATTACATGTACATGTATTACACATGTGAGTAGATATGGTTATATTTGTATACATACATACATATACACTTGCATGCATATGCATACAGATGAACACACACACACACACATACACACACACACACACACACACTCACACACTGCAAGAGCTATGTCCTGAACAGACCACAAGATGGAGATGTAAGTCCACAGAAGGGCAAACTTAGCCCATCCCAGTTGCTAGATTTTGAAAAGTTAGGGTTTTTCTCCCTATAAAGTTAAGACAGAATGTTAAGATTGCTTGTATTAATACTTCGTAACTTTAGGAAAGGAATTATATCACCCTGCAGTTCTTTCCGTAACCTTTTCCCTCTTCCCTCTGTGTCACTGTAAGCCTGTTTGTCATTTTTATATTTCCCCCGTAATGACTCTGTAGATTCTGCCCGATCCCCACTTCATTTATTCTTGTTTCTTTCTCTCTCTTTCGCCTTCTTTTCTTGCCTTTTTCTTTCATATTTTTCTCTTGTATTTCTCTTTCCCTCTGGAAAAATATGCTTGATTTTGGTATTTCTTGATTTTGGTTTTTATCTCCTATTCTTAATTTTTTTTTTTTTAAGAAGAGGAATGCTTTTAATACCTCTTTCTAATAGTTTCTACTTGTCATTTACTTTTGTAGATCTTTATTTTCCTATTATGTTCCTTTTCCATATTCCCTCCCTGCTTCCATCATGGGGAAATGACCCTGTAATTGGGTTTAAAATAGGTAATCCACATGATACATGCTCACTATAACAAGTCAAAAAAGCTGGGCGCAGTTGCTCACGCCTGTAATCCCAGCACTTTGGGAGGTTGAGGCAGGCAGATCATGAGGTCAAGAGATCGAGACCAGCCTGGCCAACATGGTGAAACCCCATCTCTACTAAAAATACAAAAATTAGCTGGGCATGGTGGCACGCACCTGTAATCTTAGCTACTCAGGAGGCTGAGGCAGGAGAATCGCTTGAACTCAGGAGGCAGAGGTTGCAGTGAGCCAAGATTGCACCACTGCACTCCAGCCTGGCGACAGAGCGAGAGTCCATCTCAAAAAAGTCAAAACATACCAATGTGTAACTCAAAAGTTCATACTCTCTCTCCCTCTCTGCCCCTCCAGTGCCTTTCTCCTCAAGTAACCAGGATTAGCTGTTTGGAGTTTCCCTTCCCCACGTTTATCTACGCTTATACAAATATAAATTTACAAACATATATACCTAAAAAGAGTTTTCCTTTCCTGTTTTTAAAGAAAACAGAACTGTACTATGCATATTCCTCTGTAATTTTACTTTTTTCGCTTAAATTTGGACATTCCTCCAAGTTGATCTAACAAATTCGTCAGTTGTATTCCGCAATATAAATATGCAGGCATTTTTCCAGCCACTCCCCGTTTGATAGACATTGGGTTGTTTAGTTTTTTGCCATTACGAGTGCTGCAGTAAATATTCGTAAAGACCGTGGCTTCTATTTCTTTAGCAATAGAGTCTTCAAAGTGGGGTTACTGGGACAAAAGGTATGAGTGTTAAAGATGTAATAGGTACCACCATGTCTTTTTCTTAAAAGTTTTGGCACTTACATTCCCTTGAGCAATCTGTGTGAGGGCCCCTTTCTTTAAACCTTAGCTGTCAGTGGGCGTTACAGAACTTGATGGATTTTGTTTTGTTGCTCTGATAGGTAAAAGATGGTATCTTCTTTTGAATTGCAGCCCTTAACTACTGGTATAGTTCTGACTTTTGGTATGGAAAATAAAAACATTCTTTGCCCCTGCATGTATTAATTTTAAGTCATTAAAAAATCATTTGAGAACTGAAAAAGAAGGAAAATTCCAGTTTCCGAATAAGCGGGAAGAAGAAAGAAGAATTACCTAATCACATTGTATTTTAGTTCATTATGTTAATTTTAATTTTAATTTTTTTGAGACAGGGTCTCGCTCTGTCACCCAGGCTGGAGTGCAGTGGTGAGATCGTGGCTCACTGCAGCCTGCAACTCCTGGGCGCAAGTGATCCTCACAACTCAGCCTCTCGAGTAGCTGGGACCACAGGCACATGCCATCATGCCTGGCTAATGTATTTTTATTTTGTAGAGACAGGGTCTCTCTATGTTGCCCAGGCTAGTTTCTAACTCCTGGGCTCAAGCAATCCTCCTGCCTCAGCCTCTTGAAGTGCTGGCATTACAGATGTGTGAATTATGCTTGGCCTCATTATGTTAATTTTTTTTTGTTTTTTTTTGAGATGGAGTTTTGCTCTTATTGCCCAGGCTGGAGTACAGTGGCGTGATGTCAGCTCACTGCAACCTCCACCTCCCAGCGATTCTCCTGCCTCAGCCTCCTGAGTAGCTGGGATTACAGGCACGCACCACCACGCCTGGCTAATTTTTGTATTTTTAGTAGAGACAGGGTTTCACCATGTTGGCCAGGCTGTTCTTGATTTCCTGACCTCTTGATCAGGAAATCAGCCCCCCAAAGTGCTGGGATTACAGGCGTGAGCCTGTTAATGTTAAAAAATGTTTCCAACTTGTGTTTTCTTTAAGAAAAAATTTTTAAGAAATTAAAAAACCTGTTCTTGTTTGTTGAAAATAAAAGAGTTATTTCTCCCTCTTTCTCTTCTCTATTTACCAAGCAATTTTTGATATATTATAGACATCCCTAAGCATATGTGAGTGTTGGTTCCAGGACGTGCATGTAGGATGCATGTGGAGTGGGGGCTCTTAGGCCTCAACACTCCCACATATGTATGACTTTTTTTTTCTGATATGGTGTTACAACTCAAGGGATTACTTTTTTGGTTTACAAATGAGGAGACTGATTCTTAGAGAAGTCATTGTGCCCAAGGTGAATCAATGGAAGAGAGAGAACTAGAACTCAAGTCCTCTCATCCTTTGCCCTGGGTTTTGTCCCTTGGGCTTTGTCTCTTGTGCTTTTGAAATCTTACCGTGATTCCCTTTTAGGGGCCCTTATGTATTCTTTTCCCAGTGGCTTTGAGTACTTCATCTTTCACACTTGCACGGGCAGTATTACCCTGTTCGTAGGGACAGTATTCCACCAGGTGTTCAAGTGGCATATTGCTAAGTTTGCCTTGTGTCATTCTGTGGAAGGAGCAAAGGATTTGGTATTAGACAACCAGGGTTTGAGTTTTAACTACACATCATTTTCAAGAAAATGAAGGTAACCATGATTCCTCAAACTGTTGTGGAGTTTAAATGAGATAGATCTATGTGGAGGCTCTTTGTAAACTGGAAAGTGTTCTATAGATATTAATGAATGATAGCACTCACCGTCTTAGCAGAAGGGAGTACAGAGATGGCAGGCCATGTGGGGATGTCTTTCTATCTTGTACAAAACAGTGGACCATACATGATAGCGTCCAGTGAAATGCCACTTTGTGTGGTATGAGCCATAAATGATCTGGGAGATTAGAAAATGGAGAAATCTGGGCCGGGCATGGTGGCTCACACCTGTAATCCCAGCACTTTGGGAGGCTGAGGTGGGTGGATCATGAGGTTAGGAGATCGAGACCATCCTGGCTGAGGCAGGAGAATGGTGTGAACCCAGGAGGTGGAGCTTGCAGTGAGCCGAGATCATGCCATTGCACTCCAGCCTGGACAACAGAGTGAGACTCTGTCTCAAAAAAAAAAAAAAAAAAAAGAAAATGGAGAAATCAGTGTGGGTGGTGGGGGGAGGCTGAGAAGACCACGTATTTATTTATACCATGTATTTTCTGTCTTGCATACTTTCTTGAATCCTGCTTTTTCAAGGGTGGTAGTTTCTATACCAGTCTGCACACTGGTGCCCAGCTGATTGCATAAAAGTCACCTGAGAGAGCTTATACATTCCTGGGCCCTGCTCACAGAGGGAAAGGATGGCATAGTTAAAAGCATGGGTGTTGGCCAGGCACGGTGGCTCACGCTTGTAATCCCAGTGCTTTGGGAGGCCAAGGTGGGTGGATCACTTGAGGTCAGGAGTTTGAAACCAGCTCGGGCAACATGGTGAAACCCCATCTCTACCCAAAATACAAAAAATTAGCCAGACATGGTGGCACATGCCTGTAGTCCCAGCTGCTAGGGAGGCTGAGGTGAGAGAATCGCTTGAGCCCAGGAGGCCGAGGTTGCAGTAAGTCAAGATTGTGCCACTGCACTCCAGCCTGGGTGACAGTGTGAGACCCCATCTCAAACAAACAAACAGAGTGAGACCCCATCTCAAAAAAACAAAAACAAAACAAAAATAGATGTCCATCTCGATAATTTGCTTTCTTAGATATGAAGTAGATGAATTGGTATAATAATTGCAAGGTTAATGAGGTGGAAATGATGGCCATGTAGGCGGTCCTTGACTTTTGTATGTCTTGAATGGTATGCGTTATTCATTGACACCCTTTGCCATGGTCCAAATAGTAGTGTCCTCCCAAAATTCATATGTTAGAACCCAGTCCCCAGTGTGATAGTATTAAGAGGTGGGACCTTTGGGGAAGTAAGTCATGAGGACTCTGCCCTCAAGAATGGGATTAGTGCCCTTATAAAAAAAGATTGAAGGGAGCTTCCTTGCTGCTTTGGACATATGAGAACATGTAGAAGGCACCACCCATGGAGCAGAGAAAAAGTCCTCACCAGACACCGTATCTGCTTATGCCATGCTCTTGGACTTCCCGGCCTCCAGAACTGTGAGCAGTAAATTTCTGTTGTTTATAAATTGCCCAGTCTGAGGTATTTGGTTATAGCAGCCTGAAAGGACTGAGACAGAAATTGATACCAGAAGTGGGTAGAAATTTGTACATCATGTGTTGTTTTTCCTCCTTGTGTATCTTCTTGAATCCTGTCTTTTTAGAACAGTAATTTCCATATCAGTCCACACATTGGCACCCAGCTGGTTGCATAAAAGTTACCCGAGGGAGCTTACACATTCCAGAGGGAAAAGATGCCAGAATTGAAAATGTGGATGTCCATCTCAAAATTTGGTGTCTTTAGACATGAGTTAGATGAATTGGTATAATAAACAGTAAGGTCACTGAGGTGAAAAATGATGACGATGTAGGTGGTCCTTGGCTTTTGTGCATCTTGAATGCATAAGCATTATTTATTGACACTCTTAAATGGCCTTTTAATGCCTAATTTGGGTTTTTGTATATCAGCTGCCAAACACACATTTCTATTAATATTATTGATGGCAGCACTGCCTGCCAGCTGATAATTTTGTTTCACTGGATGAACATCTTTGTTCATAGAACAGTATTGATTTGCACAATTGGTTGAATATTTTATTGCATTTTACCTTTACTTTATAAAATGAGTGAGAATGGAAACAAGTACAGTAAAATGAAAACAGTAATGTTGAGACAAAGATGGAAATCATTAGGCATGCCAAATGCCTAAAGCAAATGTGGATTGCTCATATCGACTGGACACTCAATAGATTTATCATAACTGTGTTTGGTTGTGAAGAACCAACTGGAAGAAGATGCAGAGTTTTTACTGCAGATGGTGTCAAAAAGGTATGGCTCTAGGAACACCAACTCCGTCATATAAGTTCTGTTGACTTTGTGCATTTGTTTCTCTTTAAATATATATGTGTGTATGTATATATATGTACATATATATTTAATTGACATGTAAGTGTACATATTTATGGGGTACAGTGTGATTTTTTTTTTTTTTTTCAAGACGGAGTCTCACTCTGTTGCCCAGGCTGGAGTGCAGTGGTGTGATCTTAGCTCCCTGCAACCTCTGCCTCCCGGGTTCGAGTGATTCTCCTGCCTCAGCCTCCTGAGTAGCTGTGACTACAGGCACACGCCACCACACCTGGCTATTTTTTTTTATTTTTAGTAGAGATGGGGTTTCACTGTGTTAGCCAGGATGGTCTCGATCTCCTGACCTCGTGATCCGCCTGCCTTGGCCTCCCAAAGTGCGGAGATTATAGGCGAGAGCCACCGAGCCTGGCTTACAGTGTGATATTTTGATACATGTATATAATGTGTAATGATCAAATCGGGGTAATTAGCATACCCATGACCTCAAACCTGTATCATTTCATTGTGTTGATAACATTCATAATCCACTCTTCTAGCTATTCAAAAAACACTGTAAATTATCATTTGCTATATATACCTTAGTGTGCCACAGAACACCAGAACTTACTTCTCCCATCTAGCTGTTCTCCTGTCTCCCTTAACCAACCTTTCTTTCCCCCAACCCCTTGCCCTTCCCAGCCTCTGGTAACCACTGTCCTACTCACTGCTTGTATGGTATCAACTTTTTTTTTTTTTTTTTTTGAGACAGAGTCTCGCTCTTTTGCCCAGGCTGGAGTGCGGTGGTGCGATCTCAGTTCACTGCAAGCTCCGCCTCCCGGGTTCATGCCATTCTCCTGCCTCAGCCTCCCGAGTAGCTGGGACTACAGGCGCCTGCCACCATGCCCGGCTAATTTTTTTTTTTTTTGTATTTTTAGTAGAGACAGGATTTCACTGTGTTAGCCAAGATGGTTTCGATCTCCTGACCTCATGATCCACCTGCCTCAGCCTCCCAAAGTGCTGGGATTATAGGCGTGAGCCACTGCGCCTGGCCGATATCAACTTTTTTATGCTTCCTCGTAGGAATGAGAACCTGTGCATTGTGTTTCTACGCATGTTGCATGCATCATGTAATAGAGAAGCTGCCTGCAATAGTTGGACCTCCTGGACTGTTGTAGCTAAACTGTAACCAGCAGATGGCTCTCAGTCACCATAAATTTGGTAGAGCAGCTCATTCATCTTTTACTTGGAATTCTTGTTTTTTGTGTATCACCCGTTTTTGCCCTTCTTCTACTTTTAAGGTACCATGACCTGCAAAGATTTAAGGTACAGAAGTGTCCCTTTTGGTTGTTTTTTGCTTAAGATGGCCTGTGTGACTCTCAGGAGCAGTGCCCTGGGGTTTCTGAAATTTGAGTTGGAGACCCAAAAAAATGACCTTTTCCACCCTGCATTTCTATTCTTCTGTGAACTGTTTTCATTAAGGTTTTCATTTAACGTTAAAACTTTTTATTGGTAAATTTGGTAAGCAATGAATAGGAAAAAATAGGATTGCTTTTAAATTAGAACAATATTTGATTATAATAGATTTTAAAGGTGCTATAGTGAAATTTCCTTGGATATTATGTAAGGAAGATATTTTCCTTGTTCTAGTTCTTATTTGTTCTGGACTAATACTCAGTGGATATTATTTATTCAGTTTGAACAAAAAATATTTTGAGTATTGACTTTGCAGTCAGCCCAATGTTAGGCATTTATTGTCCCTTGAGTATTATTAGCTCCATGAGGTCAGGTATTTATGTCACTTACAAGTCACTAGATTAGTGCCTGATACGTAGAAGGTATTCAGTATTAGTTGGATGGGCAGATGGATAGAAGGATGGATGGGATACAGAAAAGAATAGGACAGAGTATTGGACTGAAAGACGTTAACAGTTTAGTAAATATGGCTACAAATATTCCTACATAATCATGATCTCTTGAAGGACCAGTTTAAACTCTGGGACTGTTATTAAGTGCTGTGTTGAAAATTGAAAGGTAATGAAAGATTTCCCTTTCCCGAAGATGTGTCAATTTCTCCAAGTCACACAGGTTTGGCAGTCTTTATTCTCTATATCCAGTCTATTCACCAACACTTGTGGAATTTCCCTTGAGCCACTATGTTAATTGTCCCTTTCTCTCTGTTCCCTCTTGTCACTTCGCTTGTCCAGACGCCTGTTACCTCCCACCTAAATTACCGCACTGGCCTTTTGGCCTGCCTCTCTGACTGCAGCCTCTCTTCCGTGTAATCCAGTCTGCGTATTGTTGCCAGTCTTCGTCTCTAAAGAATTTCTGTCCAAGAATCTATTTCTAATTGAAATTTGAGCCTCTGTGCATCTTTATATTCACAGAAAGAAACTACCAAAAAAAGTTCTGAAAAAGGAATTACCCTTTTATATCATAGGAGTGTTTTCAAATCTATAGGCAAGTCTAGTTACGAAGCTTTGCAGACTCAGCTCACTCACACCCCAGAAATATCTTCTCTCGTCCTAACTGCAAACCTCCCTGTGGTCTGTGAATGCTCAAACACTGATATTTTTTCCAGACAAAACAAACATTTTATATAGTCACTTTGACATCTTTTTGAAACGCTAAGAAAGGCTAAAGAAAGCTACTTCTTGGAATTCACTGCTATTTCAATTCTGTATTCAGTTGATAAGAACGCCCTTCCTATGAACTCTAACAAGCTTCAACTTCATTTGTCTGTAGAAAGACATGGATTGTCTGTGCACCGCCCCCCCCCCCCGATATTATCATAATTTAAATAATGTACATCATTTTCTTCGGGGGATGAAAATGAAATCATTTTATGTCTTTAGAAGTGATCGTGAAACTTTTTGGTTAAATCTTGATAAGACAAGATATCTAACGTATTTACTGATACGGCATTTATTTGATAAGTTTCATTTGTTTGAAAAGTTCCATCTTGAAATAATATGAATAGAAATCATTTATTAAAAAAAATTTCAAGTCTGTTCTAAACTCAGAAGCATAGTATTTAGCATTTCCTTTCTTTAATTTCCTTTGCAGAGGAAAAATGCCTCTTACTTGTCATTCCAAAAGTGAGGCTGAGCCACAAGGTGTTTTACTGACTTGAATTCCCTTTCAAGTAATTCTCTCCATCTGATCGAACAGTATCAGTCTTTGCTGCTGAAGTCTTGAAGGCAGGTTGATTAAGTTTTGCTTTGCTTGATTTTTAAAAAACATTTCAAGATAAAAATGTTAAATGCTTCTCTCACTTTGTTTTTAAGCAAGAGAGCTTAAAAACCTCAATGGTTTTCCTAGTTCTGGTTCATAAACATTTACTGAATGCTTATGCTCTGGCATATTCCGAGGCTCTGTTTTTTGGTCCTGGGGATATAAACATAACTGTCATGTGGCCTCTTCCCTCACAGAGCTCATAATTTAGGAAGGGAGACAGATGAGTAAATAACTAACTACAATCCCGCTTGATAAATGCCACGTTAGAGGTTGTGAACGCAGCACCATGGGAATACTAGCGAGTGATTGATTCAAGGGAAGGGGGATGGGGCCAGGGATCAGGAAAGCCTAAGCAGCAGAATTGACATTTGAGTTGAACCTTAGGGGAATGAATAGAATTTTGCCAGATGGACAAAGGGGGTGGGGGTGGGGACACTCCAGACTCATGCAAAAACATGAGAGTGTGAAAGTTTGTGCCTTTGTCTGAGCGGTGGGGAGCAGTCTGGAGGGCTGAAGAAGTAGGGTGTGGAAAGGGGGATGTGGAGATGATGTCGTAGAGAGAGCGTAGCCATATTGTAGCTTCTGGGGAGTCAGGGAAGTTTTTGAATAGGGAAGTGATAGGGTGAGATCTCTGTTTTCAGAACAATAATTCTTGCAGCAGAGTGTAGGATGATTCGAATGAGGGTGACTGGGGACAAGGAGACCAATCGGAAGGCTGTAACCATGTCGTACATGAGAGGTGATGGGTGTCTGAGCCAAGGCAGTACCAATGGGGAGGGCAATCAGGGCTTGGATGTGAGAACCATCTCTGAGGGAGGCCT
Organism: Nomascus leucogenys; assembly: GCF_006542625.1. Lineage (NCBI taxonomy): Eukaryota > Metazoa > Chordata > Mammalia > Primates > Hylobatidae > Nomascus > Nomascus leucogenys. The sequence goes on from NC_044399.1 coordinate 68,317,035, forward strand.
TGTTTGTTGATGAGATGTGGTTAGAAGGGAGACCAAAAAAAAAAAAAAAAATGGATTGGATGACTTGGGAATATAGTGATACTGCTCACCAAAATAGAGAGCATACGAGAAGAAACAGCTTATGGGGTGAGAGTCATGAATTTGATTTTGGATATGTTGAGTTTGGGGAGGAATACCCAGTTGGAGACTTTTAAATGAAAAGACACAAATGCAGATCAAGAACCTTTAGGGAGATATTATGGGTAGAGACAAATTTGTAAGTCTCTTTAGCACCGTGATTTTCAATCAGGGTAAGGGGTGGGAGGACATGCTTTGCCTGAATGTTTTTATATGTGGGGTTTCTTTTTAACTATTTGTGTGCTACTCCCCCCAACCCCTCCAGATTCTGGTACTGTCCTGCTAAGGAGGAGAGCATGTCCCTCCCCACCTCTAGTTCAGAATTCACCACCATAATGACTCAAGGGAATTTGTCTGATTTCATTTGTGCTGGGTATAGTATATCTTTTAAGCATTGCTAGCATGTATTCTTTTTTTTTTTTTTTTTTTGAGACGGAGTCTTGCTCTGCTGCCCAGGCTGGAGTGCAGTGGCACGATCTTGGCTCACTGTAACCTCCGCCTCCCGGGTTCAGGTGATTCTCATGCCTCAGCCTCCTGAGTAGCTGGGATTACAGGCACCTACCACTACGGCCAGCTAATTTTTTATATTTTTAGTAAAGACAGGGTTTCACCATGTTGGCTAGGCTGGTCTTGAACTCCTGACCTTGTGATTTGCCCGCCTTGGCCTCCCAAAGTGCTGGGATTACAGGCGTGAGCCACCACGCCTATTCTTACATCCTATTCTTACAGCCTGAAGCATCTATTCTTACAGCCTGAAGCCCTTAGCACAGATAGACTTGCCCAGAGAAACACAATACAGTGAGAGGAGCAGATCTAAGTCGAATTCCCAAGGAACCCACATTTCAGGGGCAGATGGGGGAAGAGGTACCTGCAAATTATAGCGAAGGAGCTGTCAGTGGGAGAGAGTGGTGTGGAGGAAGCCAAGAGAGGAGAGGATTCATGGAAAGGGGAATAATAAGCTTAGCTGTGACACATGAGGCCTGAAAGAGGGGTCTGGTAAGACCTGGGAGGAATGTTTGGCAGTGAGGTGGCTGTGAGTGAGAAGATTTTGGTCGTGAAGGGGCAGAAGTTGGCTTGCAGTGGGTTGAGGAGTGAACGGGGGCCAGGAAGTGGAGTTGGTGAGCATAGGTTATTCTTCATGGAAGTTTGGCTGCGAATAGTAGAGAGTCATTGCTTGAGGATTTATAGGATGGAGAAGAACTAGTAGAAAGTTAAAATTATGAGATCCTGGGACAATAGGAGAATAAAAGTTACTAGAACAAATGGAGGGTCACTGTAGCTACCTGCCTTGGAATTAATTCTAAATCTAGCCCCCCTAAATTTTGCCCACTCTCCACTCTTATGTCACGCGTGTTTATGTGGTACACATTCCCGGTCCTGGAGACTCATTTGTGTTTTTGCCTTTTCTTGGAATGCCTTACCATCTCTTCCTTTCTTCGCTAAACCTCACGCATTCTTCAAGGCTGCCTTAAGTCTCCTCACCCTTTTTTTTTTTTTTTTTTTTTTTTAAAATAATAGGGGTCTTGCTTTGTTGCCCAGGCTGGTCTTGAACTCTTGGGCTCAAACAGTCCTGCTGCCTTGGCCTTCCAAAGTTCTGGGATTATAGGCATGAACTACTGTGCTCAACCTCCTTACCTTTATGAAGCCTCTGAAGTGGTAGAAAGGAAGTGCCTTGGGTTAAGAATCACAAGATGTGAGCTGAACCCTTAGCTCTGCCACTGGGTGGGTGGCCCTGAGGAAGCCGCTGGATGTCTCTTTGCCTTAGTTTTCTTGTCAGTAATACCTGTGCTGACTTAACACACAGGGCTGTGTGCGATTCACATGAGATAATGTTTGTGAAATGCCTTTGAAATCACAAAACATATTATAGCACCAATGTGTGATACTGTAATTTCCTGACAACTCTCCTGATTGATTTCATTCATTTATTTATGGGTTTTGCTGAAAAAATAATTAATTCCATGTTTTTCTTTCAGTGTCCATTATGCCAGCCATAATGTGATAAAGGATGGAGTGATGAACAAGACCTAGTCCCTGCCCTTGTGGAGCTTATAGTCTAGCGCGGGAGACAGAAAACAAACAAACATGCCTAGCTCATTTGCCCATTTTTCCATCCAATTATTATTATGATTTTTGCCATTGAGATATTTCGAGTTCCTTATATATTTTGCCTATTAATCCTCTGTTGGATAAACAGTTTGCAAATATTTCCTCCTATAGATTGTTTTTTCACTGTATTGACTGTTTCCTTTGCTGTGCGGAAGCTTTTTAGTTTGATATAATCTCATTCGTTTCTTTTTGCTTTTGTTGCCTGTGCTTGTGAGGTCTGACTCATAGAATCTTTTCCCAGATCAACATCCCGAAGTGTTTTCCTTGTTTTTGCCTGGTACTTTTATGGTTTCATGTTTTACGTTTAGGTCTTTGAATCATTTTGAGTTGATTTTTTGCACAGGGTGATAGATGGGTGTCCAGGTTCATTCTTATGCCTGTGCGTATTCAGTTTCCCAGCACCATTTATTGAAGAGACTGTCTTCCCCCAGTGAGTATTCTTGGCACCTCTGTTAAAAATCAGTAGGCTTGGCTAGGTTCACACCTGTGATCCCAGCATTTTGGGAGGCTGAGGTGGGCAGATCGGAGTTTGAGGCCAGCCTGGGCAACATGGTGAAACCCCGTCTCTACAAAAATTATCTGAGTGTGGTGGTGTGTGCCTGTAATCCCAACTACTCAGGAGGCTGAGGTGGGAGGCTCACTTGAGCCTGGGAGGCGCAGGTTGCAGTGACTCAAGATTGCATCACTCCACTCCGGCTGGCTTATTGAGTGAGACTCTGCCTCGAAAAAAAAAATCAGTTGGCTCTAGATACATGGATTAATTCCTGGGTTCTCGATTCTGTTCCATTGGTCTATGTGTTTGTTTTTATGTCAGTATCATAAAAACAGCATTGTAGTACATTACTACAGCTTTGTGGTATATTTTGAAGTCTGGTAGTGTGATGCCTCCAGCTTTGTTCTTTTTGCTTAGGATCGCTTTGGCGCTTCAGGGCCTTTTGTGGTTCCATGCAGATTTTTAAGATATTTTCTATTGCTGTGAAGAATGTTATTGGTATTTTGATAGAGATTGCACTGAATCTGTAGATTGCTTTGGGTAGTATGGTCATTTTAACAATATTAATTCTTCCAGGCCGGGCGCGGTGGCTCACGCTTGTAATCCCAGCACTTTGGGAGGCTGAGGTGGGTGGATCACGAGGTCAGGAGATCGAGACCACGGTGAAACCCCGTCTCTACTAAAAATACAAAAAATTAGCCGGGCGTGGTGGCAGGCACCTGTAGTCCCAGCTACTTGGAGAGGCTGAGGCAGGAGAATGGCGTGAACCCGGGAGGCGGAGCTTGCAGTGAGCCGAGATTGCGCCACTGCACTCCAGCCTGGGTGACAGAGCGAGACTCCATCTCAAAAACAACAACAACAACAAAAATATTAATTCTTCCAATCCATAAGCATGAAATAACTTTGCCTTTGTCTGTATCCTCTTCAATTTCTTTCATCAGTGTTTTGTAGTTTTTCTTCTAGAGATCTTTCACCTCCTTGGCTGAATTGATTCCTAGGTAATTTTGTGGGGGATTACTATTGTAAATGAGATTGTCTTCTTGATTTCTTTTTCAACTAGTTCATTATTTATAGAAACACCACTTACTGATTTTCGTGTGTTGATTTTGTATCCTGAAACTTTACTGAATGTGTTTATCAGTTCAAGAGGGTTTTTTTTTTTTTTGGTAGTCTTTAGGCTTTTCTCTCTATAAGATCATGTTTTCCACAAACAGAAACAATTTGACTTTCTCCTTTCCAATTTGAATGCCATTTATTACTTTCTCTTGTCTGATTACCATGGCTAAGACTTCCAGTACTGTGTTGAGTAAGAGTGATGAGAGTTGGCATCCTTGTCTTCTAGTTCTCAGAGGCAAAGCTTTTACCTTTTCTGTATGATGTTAGCTGTGGGTTTGTCATATATGGCCTTTATTGTGTTGAGGTACTTTCATTCTATACCTAATTTATTGAGAGTTTTTAATTGAGATGTTGAATTTTATCAAATTTTTTTTCTGCATCTATTGAGATTATCATATGGGTTTTGTCCTTTATAGTTGATGCGATGTATCACATTTATTGATTTGTGTATGTCGAACCATTCTTGCATTCCTGAGATAAATTCCACTTGATCATGGTATATTATCTTTTTGATGTATTGTTGGATTTGATTTGCTAGTATTGAGGATTTTTGTGTGTATATTCATCAGGGATATTGGCCTGTACTTTTCTTTTTTTCTGTTGTATTCTTGTCTGCTTTTGATATCAGGGTTATTCTGGCCACTTAGCATGAGTTAGGTAGAATACCCTCCACTTCAGTTTTTTGGAATAGTTTGAGAAGAATTGGTATGCATTTTTCTTTAAAGGTTTGGTAGAATTCAGTGTGAAAGCCATTCAGTCCTGGACTTTTCTTTGTTGGCAGATTTTATATTATTGATTCAATCTCATTACTTGTTATTAGTCTGTTCAGGTTTTAAAAAAATTTCTTCTTGGTTCAATCTTGGTAGGTTGTATGTATCCGGGAATTTATCCATTTCCCCTAGGTTTTTGAATTTATTGGTGTAGAGTTGTTCGTAGTATCCTGTAATGATTCTTTGTGTTTCTGTGGCATCCATTGTGATGTCTCGTGTTTTTTTTGTCTAATTTTATTTGTTTGAGTCATCTCTCTTTTTTTCTTAGTCTAGCTAATGGTTTCTCAATTTTATCTTTACACAAAACCAACTTTTATTTTGATTTTTTAAATACATTTTTAATTTCAATTTCATTTATTTCTCCTCTGATCTTTATTATTTCCTCCCTTTACTAATTTTGGGTTTGGTTTATTCTTGCTTTCCTAGTTTCCTTGAGATACGTTGTTAGGTTATTTGAAATCTTTCTAGTTTTTTATTGTAGGCATTTATTGTTATACACTTGCCTCATAGTACTGCTTTTGCTGTGTCCCATAGGTTTCAGTATGTTGTGCCTGTATTTCCATTTACTTCAAGGAATTTTAAAATTCCATTCTTAATTTTGTCCTTCACTCATTGGCTGTTAAAGAGCATGTTGTTTAATTTCCATGTATTTGTATCATTTTGCATGTTCCTTATGTTATTGATATTTTCCACTGTGGTTAAATAAGATACTTGGTATGATTTCAATTTCTAAAAAAAATTTTGAGACTTGTTTTGTGTCCTAACATATGGTCAGTCCTGGTGAATGTTCTATGTGCTGTTGACAAGACTGTATATTCTGTAGCTGTTGGGTGAAATGTTCTGTAAATGTCTGTTAGGTCTGTTTGTTCTGTGGTGTAGTTTAAATATGATTTTTCTTTGATTTTCTGTCTGAATGATCTGTCCAGTGCTGAGAGTGAGATGTTAGAATCCCCAGCTATTACTCTATTTGAGTCTATCTCTCCCTTTAGAGCTAATGTTTGCTTTATATTTCTGAGTGTTCTGGTATTGAATATGTATATATTTACAGTTGTTATATTCTCTTGTTGAATTGATCCCTTTATTATTATGTCATGTCCTTCTTTGCCTAATTTCACAAGTTTTGACTTGAAGCTTGTTTTGTCTGATATAAGTACAGCTACTCCTGCTTGCTTTTGGTTTCTGTTTGCATAGAATATCTTTTTCCATACCTTTGCTTTCAGTCTATGTGTGTCTGTAGGTCAGGTGAGTTTCTTCTAGGCAGCATATAGTTGAGTCTAGTTTTTTTTTTTTTTTAAATCTAGTTATCCAGTCTATGTCTTTTAATGAGATATTTAATTCACTTACATTCAAGGTTATTATTAATAGGTGAGGACTTATCTTGTCATTTTATTGATTGTTTTCTGGCTGTTTTGTATATCCTTTGTTCCTTCTTCTTATTGTTTATTTTTGTGGTTGGGTAGTGTTCTGAAGTGATAAGTCTTGATTTCTTTCTCTTTTTCCTTTGTATATTGGCTCTACCAGTGAGTTTTATAGTGTCACATGTTTTTATAATGGCTGTTATGATCTTTTCACTTCTAGATGTAATACTCCCTTGAGTACTTCTTGTTAAGACTGGTCTAGGAGTGATGGATTGCCTTCATTTTTGCTTGTCTGTGAAAGATTTTATTTCTCTTTCATTTCTGGAGGATATCTTTGCTGCATGTAATATTCTTGGTTGGCAGATTTTTTTTTTCTTTTAGTACTTTGAACATAAAATCCTATTCTCTCTCTTGGTTGGTAAGATTTCTGCTGAGAAATCTGCTATTAGTCTAATGGGAATTCCCTCATAGGTGATTTGATGCTTTTCTCTTGCTGATTTTTTTTGTGGTTGTTGTTTGTTTGGTTTTGAGATGGAGTCTTGCTCTGTTGCCCAGGCTGGAGTGCAGTGGCGTGGTCTTGGCTCACAGCAACCTCTGCCTCCTGGGTTCGAGTGATTCTCCTGCCTCAGCCTCCCGAGTACCTGGGATTACAGGCACCTGCCACAATGCCCAGCTAATTTTTTTGTATTTTTAGTAGAGACAGAGTTTCACCATGTTGGCCAGGCTGGTCTTGAACTCCTGACATCATGATCCGCCTGCCTCGGCCTCCCAAAGTACTGGGATTACAGGCATGAGCCACCACACTCAGTCCTTCTCTTGCTGTTTTTAGAATTCTTTGTCTTTGACTTTTGATAATTTGACTCTAATGTGCCTAAGAGGGGTCCTGTTTGAATGTAATCTATTTGGGATTCTTTTAGCTTCCTGGATCTGGAAGCTCCCAAGACTTGGGAAGTTTTCAGCTACTATTTCATTCAATGTTTTCTGTACATTTCCCCTTCTTTTCTCTTTCTGGAACACCTACAATGTGAATATTTGTTCACTTAATAGTGTCCCATGAATTCTGCAGGCTTTCTTCATTCCATTTTACTTTTTTCTCCCCCCCACCCTCCATCTTTCTGTGTTATTTCATAAGATCTGTCTTCAAGTTCAAAAATTTGGCCATGCATGGTGGCTCATGCCTGTAATCCTGGCACTTTGGGGCGGCCAAGGCGGGCAGATCACTTGAGGTTAGGAGTTTGATACCAACCTGGCTAACATGGTGAAACCCATCTCTACCAAAAAATGCAAAAATTAGCTGGATGTGATGGCATGCCCCTATAGTCCCACCTACTCAGGAGGGCTGAGTGGGGAAGAATCACTTGAACCCAGGAGGTGGAGGCTGCAGTGAGCTGAGATAATGCCACTGCACTCCAGCCTGGGTGACAGAGTGAGAACCTGTCTCCAAATAAATAAATAAATAAAATTCTGCTTGGTCTAGTCTTTTGGTAAAGCTCTAGCTTGTATTTATTTACTTATTCATTGAATTCTTCCACTCCAGGATACCTGTTTCGTTCTTTTTTATGGTATTTATCTTCTTGTTGAATTTCTTGTTCAAGTCATGAATTGTTTTCCTGATTTCATCACATTGTCTAGCTCTATTATCTTGTATCTCACTGTAAGGTTACTATTTTGAATTCTTTTTCTGTCATTTTGTATATTTCTCTATCATTGGGGTCTCTTACACAGGAATTATTGTATTCCTTTGGAGGTGTCGTGTTTCCTTGATTTTTCATGTTCAATGTATCCCTATGTTGATTTCTACGCATACGGTGGCATAGTTGCCTCTTCCAATTTTATGCAGTAGGTTTTGCAGGAAAAGAGATATTCGTATGAATGGATCTTGGGGTGCTGGTTCAGTGGGATGCATTGGCTTTGGTTCTAGGTGGGCATAATAGTGTAGTTTTTGTGTAGTTTGTTTGACTGTAATCCATGCTAGTGATGTTTGTGAGTGTCTCAGTGGCCTCAGCTGAGAGGCTTTATGGTGGTGGTGGCATGACTTTGCCAGGGATGTGTTCACTGGGCTATTTGTCAGGTCAGTAATGCATGCGTTCACATGGTGGGTTGTCCAACTTGGGGTCTCACTTGCTGGGATTGAGGTTGGTGCCCTTACTCTGGCTGAGGGCACAGTTGCTTGGTTGCTTGGCCAGTCTGGGAGTATGCCTGCCAGAGGTGGCCTGTTGGGCTGTTTCTCAGGTTCAGGACATGGGCACACTGCTGCTCAGCTCTCCTCTGGGGAATGCCTGCTGGGGACAGCCCACAGGGCTATTTCTCAGGCATGAGAGGTGGGCATAAGGCTGCTTGACGGCCCTGGGGGCATGTCTGCCAGGAGTGGCCTGCGGAGTTGCTTCTCAGACCCAGGATGTGAACACAAGGCTGTTCGGCTGGCCTAGTGGAGTTGCTGCTGGGGGTCCCATGGGCTGTTTTTCAGGCCTGAGATGTAGACACATGGCTACTTGGCTGGCCTGGAGGTATGTCTGCCAGGGGCAGCCTGCAGGGTTGTTTCTCAGGCCCTGATTGAGGTGTGGGGCCTTTGGGTGGGCCAGGGGCATGTCTGTAGGGGGCTGCACTGCCCGACTGTTTCACAGATCCTGGATGCAGGAGTGTAGTCACTCTGCTAGCCTGTCAGTTGCTCAGGGCCTTCTGCTTGCCGGAGGGTATGCAGCAGTTTGGTTGGCTCAAGAGTGGGTTTGCCCTGGGTGGGACTGTTTCTGTGGCTGAAAGTGCAGAGGGTGGTTTCCCTTCAGTGCAGGACCAGAGTCACAGTCATTCCTGAGCCCTGGGGTGTGGAGTTCAGTCACCTGTGTAAGTTTGGTGGCATGAAGATGGAGTCCCAGTGCTGGAAAGGTGCAGTGACTACTGGCCCCAAGAGGAAGGCACACTCCAGAGGGAGCTGTGGTCTGAAGATGGCGCCATGCTATAGTAACTTGGCTCATGGAGTGGGTGGGGAGTGGGGAATGCTCCTAATCTGGGGCAGTGCAACTGTACGAATTCCCAGCAGCTCTCCAAACTGGACTCAGAACTTGCAGGGACTGGGGGATCCTCCTGTAGTAGGGACTGTAGGTGTTTGCAGTGGCAGTGGGGCAGGTGGGAATCTCCCGCTTACCTTTTCCTCACAGGGAGAAGGCCTTCATATGTCCAGGCCTCTCTAATCCTGGTGGAAGAGATGGGGCCACAGAGGCTGGGGGCCTCCACACTGCCCTCCTAGACTTTCAATCACCACAAGGGCCCCTCCACTTCCCCACTGCAGTCCAGCGCTTTCCTACACTGGAGTCAAATCTTAGCTGTTTATTCATTGCCTTAGTCCTTTCATAAGAAAGGGGGGCGGGTGAGCACCAGGTGCCTCTAATCAGCCATCTTGCTGATGTCCCACCCACCATTTATTCTATGATTTTTCATGAATCTGATGAGAGCTCTAAAGTGAATGTTCATCTCTTTGTTGAAGTGGTCAGAAGGTGGTATCCTGGACAACATGATCTTCTCAGCTTGGACAGAATGTGGACAGGTGGGGAGAGGAGAGGAGCTACTTGAGAGGAGGAGAATCCTGAAAACATGGGGACTGAGGTGGAAATCATGTGTTTCCTATTCCTTAGACAGCGAGATCAACTGGTCTGGTGCAGAAAGGGCACATGGATTATTAGAGGGAGTAAGGTTAAGATTGACAAATCAGAATGTGTTTATTCTGTTATGAATGCTACATTATAGTCACAAAATTGGTATTGAAACCCTGCATGTGTTTCTGTGAGCAACCAAATACTCCTTTTTTTTTTTTTTAAAGACAGAGTCTTGCTCTGCTACCCAGGCTGGAAGGCAGTGGTGCCATCTCGGCTCACTGCAACCTCCGCCTTCTAGTTCAAGCAATTCTCCTGCCTCAGCCTCCCAAGTAGCTGGGATTACAGACACCTGCCACCAAGCCTGGCTAATTTTTTGTGTGTTTGTTAGAGACAGGGTTTCATCATGTTGGCCAGGCTGGTCTGGAACTCCTGACTTCAGGCGATCTGCCCGCCTTGGCCTCCCAGAGGGCTGGGATAACAGGCATGAGCCACTGCGCCGGGCTCCAAAAACCCTTTAATGGGAAATTATATGGGCTTTTTTTAAAACAACAACAACAACGACAACATTGTAATCTGTAGTTGCAACATTGTATCTGCTTGAGAAATAATATTTATACCTTTGGGGTCACATAGCCTCTGAGACAAACTTTGACCTAATAAAAAGGCCACTGTTCGGCCTTCTGTTTTTGAAATTTAAGAACCTCATTTATTACCAACTTCTTTTAGGATTATTGACTCAAACATCTCTTGGAGGATTAGTACAAATATTATGTTCTCCTATCATCTCTATAACAGGCTGTAATTCTGAGGACCAAGCTTGTGCCTTACCCATCCTTGTATCTCTTCCAGCACTGAATACAGTTCCTGGCATAAACTAAGGATGCAATAAATTGTGTTTGAAATGAATTTTCAAAGCATTCAAGGCTGGCCACCTCTGCACTTGTGGCAGTAATTTGCATTTGAGCTGCATGTTTTGAGATATATCATGCATTTAATATTGTTCTTTAGGTCCAGCCTGATGAGTGAAGAGGCTAAGCGAGGAGCACCCAACCCTTGGCTCTTTGAGGAGCCAGAGGAGACCAGAGGCTTGGGTTTTGATGAAATCCGGCAACAGCAGCAGAAAATTATCCAAGGTACTAAATATCCTGAGGAGTGTGGGCTCAGAAACCTTGCCAGAATTTTTTTTTTTTTTTTTTTGAGACAGAGTCTTGCTCTGTTGCCCAGGCTGGAGTGCAGTGGCGTGATCTTGGCTCACCGCAACCTCCACCTCCTGGGTTCAAATGATTCTCCTGCCTCAGCCTCCTGAGAAGCTGGGACTACAGGCGCGTGCCATCATGCCTGGCTCATTTTTTGTATTTTTAGTACAGACAGGGTTTCACCCTGTTAGCCAGGATGGTCTTGATCTCCTGACTTCATGATCCTCCCACCTTGGCCTCCCAAAGTGCTGGGATTACAGGCGTGAGCTGCTGCGCCCCGCCACCAGATTTTCTACTGGAGCCTTGATTGTTCCTCATCCCTATTGAAAACTGGAGTGAAAACTGCTGGTCTTTTAAAGCTTTTGGCGTGTGCCTCAGGATACCTGCGGAATAGACAGTTGCTGTCACTCATCTCAGTAGCTCATGGAAGTGGTGATTTTCCATTGGGCAAGAGCAGAGACAGCAGATCTGAATCTAAGTCCAAGCGAATTTGATGCTTATGCTCTTTACTTTAGCTTCACGACTGGGAATTAGTCTCCAAACACAAGACTCCATTTTATTTTTTAAATTTTAAAATATGTCAGTTTGGCTTTTCTTTTTTATCTTTTGCCCTGTGGCTTTTTAACTTTTTTTTTTAAACTTTCTTATATTTTAAAAATTTCAGAGGTATGCATAATTGTTATACAAACTGTAAACAATATAGGAATGTGTAAGATGAAAGCCTTCCATATCGTTTCTCCAATCTCAAACTGGAAACGGATTAATATGTATTTCCTTAGACCTTTTGTATACATTCACATACATATATTCAATATAAATATACTTATTTTACATAAATGGAATCATGAGATATTTAGCTCTCTCCATATATATATATAATTCCACACCTTTTTAAAACTTAGTATGTGTCAGCTGGGTGTGGTGGCTCATGCCTGTAATCCCAGCACTTTGGGAGGCCAAGGCGGGTGGTGGATCACCTGAGATCAGGAGTTCAAGACCAACCTGGCCAACATGGTGTCCGTCTCTACTAAAAATAAAAAATTAGCCGGGTGTGGTGACATGCACCTGTAGTCCCAGCTACTTGGGAGGCTGAGGCAGGAGAATTGCTTGAACCTGGGAGGCAGAGGTTGCAGTGAGCTGATACAGCGCACCACTACACTCCAGCCTGGGCGACAGAGTGAGACTCCACCTCAAAGAAAAAAACAAAAAAACAAAAAAAACCTTAATATGTGTTATGGACTTTTAAAAATGTCAGCATATGCAGATACATTATTCTTTCTAATTCTGCTTTTTAAAATCAGCTTTATTGCCAGGCCTGGTGGCACATGTCTGTACTCCTGACACTTTGGGAGGCCAAGGTGGCAGGATGGCTTGAGTGTAGGAGTTTGACACTAGCCTAGGCAACATAGTAAAATCCCATCTTTAAAAAAATTCATAAATAAAAGGAAGAGGAAGGAGGAGGAGGAGGAGAAAATCTAAAATCAGCTTTATTGAGATATAGTTCACATGATCATAAATGGCCCATGTTTGAAGTATATGATTTGATAAGCTTTGACATATGTATATGCCTGTGAAACCATTACTACAATAAAAATAACCTAATTGTTACTCCCAAAAGTTTTCTTCATGCCTCTTTGTAATTTCTTCCTATTGTTCCTCCCCGCCATGCCCAGACAACTGCTGAACTGCTGTCACTCTAAATTAATTTCCATTTCCCATAATTTTATATAAATAGAACTATACAGTATGTACCTTTTGGGGAAGAAGGGGCTCTGGCTTCTTTGTCTAAGCATAATTATTTTAAGGTTCACTGAAGTGGTTATGTGTATCAGTATTTCACTCTTTTTTTTTTTTTTTTGATAAAGAGTCTGGCTTTGTTGCCTAGGCTGGAGTACAGTGGTACAATCTCAGCTCACTGCAACCTCCACCTCCTGGGTTCAAGCAATTCTCCTGCCTCAGCCTCCCGCGTGGCTGGGATTACAGGCGCCCACCATCATGCCCAGCTAATTTTTTTTTGTATTTTTAGTAGAGATGGGGTTTCACCATTTTGGCCAGGCTGGTCTTGAACTCCTGACCTCAAGTGATCCACCCAACTGGGCCTCCCAAAGTGCTGGGATTACAGGCGTGAGCCACCGCGACCGGCCTGCATTTCACTCTTATATTGTAGATTTGTATTCCATTGTATGGATTTACCACAATCTGTGTATCCATTCACCTGTTGATTAATATTTGGGTGGTTTTCAGTTTTTGGCTGTTACAAAGCTGCTATTTGCATTCATGTATAAGTCTTTGTATTGACATAAATTTGCATTTTTTCTGAGGTAAATACCTACAAGTGGAATGAGTGAGTCATATAGTAGCTGTATGACTTTTTAAATTTAAAACAATTTTTAATTTGCAAGTAAAAATTATATTTATGGTTTGCAACATATTGCTTCGATATATATATATACATAGTAGAATGGGCAAATCAATCTAATTAACTTGTGTATTAGCTCACATGCATATTTATTTGTGGCGAGAACACTTAAAATCTACTCTCTTAGCAGTTGTTAAGTATATTACTCATCCTATTGTACAGTAGATCTTTTGAGCTTATTCTTTCTGTCTAACTGAAATTTTGTATTCTGTACCCACATCTCCTCATCTCTCCCCCAACCCCCAGGGCTTAGTAACCACTCCTCTGCTCTCTGCTTCTCTGAGTTCATCTTTTTCAGATTCCACATATAAGTGAGATCATATGGTACTTGCCTGGCTTTCTTTGCCTACAAATCCCAGCAGTGGGATTGCTAGTATCATTTCTAATTTTTTGAAGAATCTCCATACTGTTTTCCATAATGGCTGCAGTAAATTTACATCCCCACCAACAGTGTGCAGGGATTCCCTTTTCTCCACATTCTTGCCAACACTTGTTACCTTTTTTCTTTTTGAGCATAGTCATTCTGACAGGTGTGAGGTGACAGCTCATTGTGTTTTGTTTGTTTGTTTGTTTTTTGAGACGGAGTCTCTCTCTGTCGCCCAGGCTGGAGTGCAGTGATGCAATCTCTGCTCACTGCGAGCTCCGCCTCCCGGGTTCATGCCATTCTCCTGCCTCAGCCTCCTGATTAGCTGGGACTACAGGCGCGCGCCACCACGCCTGGCTAATTTTTTGTATTTTTAGGACAGACAGGGTTTCACCGTGTTAGCCAGGATGTTCTTGATCTCCTGACCTCGTGATCTGCCTGCCTTGGCCTCCCAAAGTGCTGGGATTACAGGTGTGAGCTGCTGCGTGTATGGGCCTATTTCCGTTGTACTCTCTGTTCTTTTCCATTGGTCTATTTGTTTATCTTTATACCAATGCCTCACTGTATTAATTATTTTACCTTTATGATGGGTCATTAAGTAAGATAGTACAGGTCATCCAGCTTTGTTTATTTTTACAATTTTATTGGATATTCTACGTCTTTTGCATTTCCATGTGAATTTTAGAATCTGTTTTTAATTTTACAAAAGAAAGCTTCCTGGGTATTTGATTGGGATTACACTGAATTTTTAGATTAGTTTGAGGAGAATTGATATTTTAACACTATTGAGTCTCAAATTCTCTCAGCAATGCCTTTTAGTTTTTGTTATACATGTCATATATCTTTTATCCTATTTATCCCTAAATATTTCATATCTTTTATTTTATTTTATTTTATTTTATTTATTTTTTGAGACAGAGTCTTGTTCTGTCGCCCAGGCTGGAGTGCAGTGGTGAGATCTCAGCTCACTGCAAGCTCTGCCTCCCAGGTTCATGACATTCTCCTGCCTCAGCCTCCCAAGTAGCTGGGACTACAGGTGCCCGCCACCACGCCTGGCTAATTTTTTTGTATTTTTTTAAATAGAGACGGGGTTTCACCATGTTAGCCAGGATGGTCTCAATCTCCTGACCTCGTGATCTGCCCGCCTCGGCCTCCCAAAGTGCTGGTATTACAGGCATGAGCCACCATGCCTGGCCTTCATATCTTTTATTCTAAGTAGCATTTTTAAAATGTCAATTTCTAATTGTTGCTTGTATATCAAAATACAGTTGATCTTTGCATATTGATCTTGGATCATGCAGCCTTGCCAAAGTCACTAATTTCTGAAGGACATTCAGCTCGAGACTCAAAGTGGCCCCTGTGCAGATCTACAGAGTACTCTCTTTGCAGTCCTCTCTGGTGCTGTGCCCTACATCCTCTAACCACCATGGCCTCTTGGGACTTTTCTCAACTCGAGGAAAATGCTGGGCTCCACCTGCATTCTCCTATCCCCACACCATGGCTTGGGAACTCTTATGAGGCAGTAATCTGGGGCAGTCTTAGAACTCACCTCATTTGTTTCCCATCTCTCAGGGATCACTGCCCTTCATTTCCTGATGTCCATATCTGAAAACTGTTGTTTTGTATATTTACCCTGTTTTGTTTTGTTTTTCCACTTGTTTCAGGCCAGAAGGAAGTCTGGTGCCTGTCAGTCCATCTTGGGCAGAAGCAGAAATCCAATTCTATTTTGAATTCCCTTTTCACAGTGAAATTATCGAGTCAGTGAAACACCATGACTCTCTTAAATCTTCAATTTTACATACTTCACCCATTACCATATTTGAAGGAAAGTGAAAAAAATGAAAAGCAACACAGCTTTACATGCAGCACAACCATTCGCTCTTTAGGACTCACAGTTCCTGAATGAAGCACCTTATAGCTATTACTCATGCATTTTCTGGCATTGTCGCATTTTGCTAAGAAAAGCTGTTTTCAGTCGGGAAGAGTATGCTTGTCCCGGAGAAGGTGCTATTTTCAGGGGTTGCTTTAGGTCAGTGTGAGAGGATGCTCCTCAAAGTGTTTGTCACAGTCTCCAAAACAGAACTTCCTTATGAAGATTCTCACCCTTGGGAAGCCTGCTGGCCTGTGGGATGTGGGTGGAGTTTGGGGGGAGTGGCAGCGCACGTTGCAGGTCAGTTTCTCTCCACTGCTCTTACCTTTGTGTTTTGAAATGCTATATTCCGGCCGGGTGTGGTGGCTCACCCCGGTAATCCCAGCACTTTGGGAGGCCGAGTCAAGCACATCACAAGGTCAAGAGATCGAGACCATCCTGGCCAACATGGTGAAACCCCATCTCTACTAAAAATACAAAAATTAGCTGGGCGTCCGTGGCGGGCGCCTGTAGTCCCAGCTACTCGGGAGGCTGAGCCAGGAGAATGGCTTGAACTCGGGAGGCAGAGGTTGCAGTGAGCCGAGATCGTGCTATTACACTCCAGCCTGGCGACAAGGCAAGACTGTGTTTCAAAAAAAAAAAAAAAAAGGAAAAGAAAGAAATGCCATATTCCTCTTTGCTATTGAGCTGTTTTTCAAGGACAAGTACAAAAAACGGAAGTAATCTTCACACAGAACCCTTATTAGCCTTTTCTCTGCCTCAAGAATCTTGACGATGTGCTGAAGTTGCTATGGCTTTGTTTGCGTCCTTGCCAGGTCCTGCATTAAATGAATAAATAAAGAGCCACAAAAGGTCATTTCTAACTTCCTTTAGCCCGTGGAATCCCGTAGCCATTCTGCACTCTAGCTGACCCTTAGAAACTTTGAAAATCATCCCAAAATAACAGTTTACTGGTAGAACATAGACTGAAGGGCAGGGAATGCCTTCCTTGCCTAACCTAGAAGTGAGGCCTCATTGTAACAAATTAGCCAATTTGGCTTCTGTGCCCCTTAAGCTGTAATTTGAAGCATGAAATGGGCATTAGGCAGAAGATGGGTGGGTGATGACAATCACTTAATTGCCTCAAAGATCCCTGAGATAGAAGAAACAAGGGTACTTGTTTCTTGTTTCAAAACTTTTTGGTTATTATAGACCCTTGTCCCTGAGTCGGATCGCAGACCTTGGAGAAGTATGAAGTGTCATTCCACCTTCACCCAGGAGGTCTCTGTTGATGGGGTTTCTTCATCAGCTCCATCTAGTCTTATGATTTTTCTATAGATGTTCTTTCCAGACTCTAGCAGGAAATTGTGCAATCATTCTAGATTTCTGCGTTCTCAGGTCTCTCGGTGTTTGCCTGTGAAATGGGGCTGTGGAAGGTGGCTAGCCAGACTCCATTTCACACTGGGGAATCTTAGTAGCTAACCTTTGAACCCTTGCAGTCACAGCTTCACAGACAACTTTCTTTGAAGATACCCTTTCTTGTAGCTGTCACCTAGACTAGAAGGATTCCTTTCCTAAAATCTTAAAACAAAAATACAAACATCTATTCTTAAACTTGCTCTGAGTCTTCTAACACAGTGATTAACTTTTTATCTAGCTTGACCTAATTTTTTTTCTTTTTTTTTTTTTTTTTTTTTTGAGATGGAGTCTCACTCTGTCACCCAGGCTGGAGTGCAGTGGTGCGATCTCGACTCACTACAACCTCCACCTCCTGGGTTCAAGCGATTCTCTAGCCTCAGCCTCCCAAGTAGCTGGGACTACAGGTGCGTGCCACTGCATCTGGCTAATATTTGTATTTTTAGTAGAGACAGGATTGTGCCATGTTGGCCAGGCCGGTCTCGAACTCTTGACCTCAGATGATTCCCCTCCACCTTAGGCTCCCAAAATGCTAGGATTACAGGCGTGAGCCACTGCACCGGGGCGGCCTAATTTTCTTGTCTTTCATTCCTACCTCCCTTTATTGAGGGAGAGCTCCTTCTGTATGTTAAATGTGAAAGGTTCATTGCTTCTCTGTGGGCACTGGACAGCACAACATCAACTACTTTTTTGACTGTGTAAACTCAGAGGGCTCTCTAGTATTGGCCGGGAGTCTTTCTGTCTAGCAGAGACTGTATTCCTTTCTTTTGTAAACCTAGAGGGCCCTCCCTCTGTGGTCATTCATTGATTTAAACAAGTGTTGTACATTTCACTCCTTGATTTAAATATGTTGGTGCTCCATGCCACTAGATGGGCTCAGATCTGGGACAAAGACATAGGAAAAGAAGAAGTCTCATGTATGTCAAAGACACAGGAAAAGAAGACAGCCGTTGGGGTCTGGATCTTGTATTCAATCCAGGGACTGTGGTTGCAGCTCTTAGGGATGTCCCTCTGTTGTATTGTTAAAATATTGATAACTTTTTACTATGGAAAATTTCAAACGTAATAATAGTAGAGAGTGTCAGATAATGACTTCGTCCTACTCATCCTCCAGCCTCAGTGATTGTCAACTCATAGCCAATCTGTTCACATGTATATGCCATCCGGTAACCTAACCATCCTACCCAGCCCCTAGGTTATTTTGGAAGCAAATCCCAGACATCATGTCATTTCGTCAGTGGATATTCAAGAATATGTATCTGAAATATGTTTGGAAAAGATAAATACTGTTTTGGAAAACTATAGTCACATGCCATTATCACCCTTAAGAAGTTAACAGTATTTTCTGAATCTAATCAAATACTCAACGTTCAAGTTTCCCTGATTGTGCTGTGATGTTTTCTTTTAGATAGTTCAATTCAGGATCTAAATATGGCCCATACATAGCAACTAGTTATGTCTCTTAAGTTTCTTTAATATACAGGTTCTTTTTCCAACTCTTCCTTTTTCTTCTGCGCAGTTTCTTCATTGAAACTGCGTTTGCCCTTTAGTTTCCCACTATCCAGATCTTGCATTTCTGAATGTCTACAGATAGGAAATATCCAAACACCTAATGGTTTCAAAGGGATTTTTAAAAAATGATTGTATTAGTTTTCTATTGCTGCTTTAATAAATTAGCACAAACTTAGTGACTTAAGACACATTTATGATCTTACAGTTCTGTAGGTGAGGAGTCCAATGCAGGTCCCACAGGGCTCAGATCAAGCAGTTAGCTTGATTCTTTTCTGGAGGCTCGTTCTGGAGAATTCGTTCCCTTACTTGGGCCTCCCACATCCCTTCTTTCATCTTCAAAGCCAGCAAGTTATATCTCTCTGACCCTTCTTCATACTCCCTCTGATGGCAGCTGGGAAAGGTTCTCTGCTTTTCAGGACTCATATGATTATATTGGGTCCACCTGGATAATCCAGGCTTATCCCCCGTCTCAGATTCTGTAACCTTAATCACATCTGCAAAGTCCCTTTTGCCATGTAAGGGAACATATTCATAGTTTCTGGGGATTAGGATGTGGACATCTTAGACAGGGGGAATATTATTCTATCTATAACAATGATCTATCCATTTTTAAAAATTCAAATCATTGTAAAATAGAATAATGACTAATAGAGTGTGCTATGTTACAATTGCCCTCTTGTGATATCATCATGACTTGGGTTATGTGAAAGAGTAGGGCAGATTTTGGCAGTTATGACATGATGGTAGTTTTGTTGGTAAGAAACTACATGGTAGTCGGGCGTGGTGACACGCCTGTAACACCAGCACTTTGGGAGGCCTAGGTGGGTGGATCACCTGAGGTCAGGAGTTCAAGACCAGCCTGGTCAACATGGCAAAACCTTGTCTCTACTAAAAATATAAAAATTAGCTGGGCGTTGTGGTGGATGCCTGTAATCCCAGCCACCTGGGAGGCTGAGACAGGAGAATTGCTTGAACCTGGAAGGTGGAAGTTACAGTGAGATGAGATCATGCCGTTGCACTCCAGCCTGGGTGACAAGAGCGAAACTCTCAAAAGAAAAAAACTATGTGGTATGGTTTCTTCTTTTTTTCTTTTTGAGACAGGAGTCTTGCTGTATTGCCCAGGCTGGACCTGAGCTTCTGGGCTCAAGCAGTCCTCCTGCCTTAGCCTCCCGAATAGCTGAGACTACAGGCGCACACCACCATGCCCATGCATGGTTCTTGATTATTTATATTTTTGCAGTCAGCAGCATTGTGTTTTGATCATTGTCGCTACGATAGCCATACCACCTCCCCTTAGAAATGCCTCTTCAGGACTTGGGGAAGCCCAGGTTATGAATGTGATTATTATTACCTCTACAGCATCTCGATTATCTGAATCTTCTGTGTCTTTGGATTGTGAAATGAAAATTTATTGCAGCACTTAAGGATGTGGAGAGAATTGCTAAGCTTATAAAAATTATTAGAGTGGAACAGAACTTTTGGCTCTCTTTCTCTTGTGCATTAGATGATCATCAGGTTGCTAAATCAGATAGTGAGTCAAGTTTGAGATTAAAGAGGGTAATTAGTGTATTTTTCATTCATAATCTATGTCTCTACTAGATAAAGCAATTTTAGGAGTTTAATGACTCTTCTCCCAATGGAAACTGTGGAGGAATCTCCTTTCCTCTTTTTAAATGGTTTTATCTTTTAATCCACATTGACACTCAACCCTCAGTCCTGTATATATAGATTATTCATCAGATGCATTTAGAATTTTACTATAACATCAGTCATCCTATAGGAGCACTTGGTTGAGGATGGATTTATCTTGGAGGCCATCCAAGAGGTTGTTATTAAAGACCAAGAGGACCTCATTATAAAGTGATTTTACTATAAAATGGTGCTTTTGAATGATCCCTAAAGACGGCAGGTCATTTGTATAGTTAAAAAAAGTACAGAGTGTCAAACAATGTCACAAAGGGGTTCTTACCTCACACCGTTAGTTTAAATAAATTCCAGATGAATTAAACAGCTAAGTTTGATGATTTAATTCCATAAAAAGACTTGGAAAAAATATAAGTAAATGTTAATGCGACCTCGAGTAAGACCTTTGTGATTTTTGCGTTTGTAGATATGCGTTTATGTGAAACAGTCATTTCAAAAACCCTGTAGACAAATGAGGCTGCAAGGGGTATAATGTTACCTTCATGTGGCGTGTTCCTTGGTGAACAAGAGTCATTACGCTCAGCTTCACAGTGTTCTCAAAGCACCTGAAATTAGAGGAAGAAAATTTTTACAAAGACATGACCGAGGCCCCCAGTTTAAAATATACATATTAAATTTTAAAGAAAGGATGTTGAGTAACTTGAGTTTAACTCACCTGTTTCTTTAAATTTTCAAAAACTCACTTTGCTCTTTAAATTTGCAAAAAGTTTCAAAGTAATACATCTTCATTTTTTAAACAAAAGCTGTTTTACTATACTTTGTTTTGTTTTGTATCTTTTTTTTTTTTTTTTTTTTTTTTTTTTGAGACAGGTTCTCACTCTGTTACCGAGGCTGGAGTGCAGTGGCGCGATCTCGGCTCATTGTGACCTCTGCCTCCCATGCTCAAGTGATCCATCCACATCCGAGTAGCTGGGACTATAGGCATGTGCCACCACACCCAGATAATGTTTGTATTTTTAGTAGAGACAGACAGTGTTGCCCAGTCTGGTCGCAAACTCCTGGGCTCAGATGATCTGCCTGCTTCAGCCCCCTAAAGGGCTGGGATTACAGGCATGAGCCACTGCGCCCAGCTTCCTGCTTTTTTACTTAAGAACATATCATGGGGGCCGGGGGCAGTGGCTCACGCCTGTAATCCCAGCACTTTGGGAGGCCGAGGCGGGCGGATCACGAGGTCAGGAGCTCGAGACCATCCTGGCTAACACGGTGAAACCCCGCCTCTATTAAAAATACAAAAAATTAGCCGGGCTCAGTGGCGGGTGTGTGTAGTCCCAGCTACTTGGGAGGCTGAGGCAGGACAATGGCGTGAACCCGGGAGGCGGAGCTTGCAATGAGCCGAGATAGCGCCACTGCACTCCAGCCTGGGCGAAAGAGTGAGACTCCATCTCAAAAAAAAAAAAAAAAAAAAAAATCATGAACTTCTTTCAACATCAAAATATACATAAACGATGTGATTTTCAGCGGCTATACAGTTTTTTACTACATGGATATACTATAAATTTATAAACATCTCTGTGGGCATTTAGGTACTTTCTATTTTTTCACTATTATAAATATTTTACTCTGGGTCTGATCAGGAGAGAGAAATTTGACAGGGAAAGTTGAATGTAAATTATTAACTATAACAGAGATTAGAGTAACGAGGGGTTAGCTAACAGGAGGCCAAAAGAACTCTAAAGAACATAGAACTAGCAGGGATAAGGTGCAATCACCAAGTCTCAGGCTGAGACAGTGTCCAGGGAGGAGCTCACGCCCCCAGGGCTAAGAGAGGGCTCAGCTGAGGGTCCCTGAATTTCACAGAAGCCCCTGTGGTGCCCTGCTGTCAGAACCTCCTGGAGATCTGCCCTCTGGGATGCTGGGGGAAACTCTTCATGGGGAAGAACCTCCCTGGAGGCGCTCTTGTTATAAACCTGCCCAAGGAGGGTGTGTACTGGGAGAAGTTGCTGGTTCTGGGTGTTGCTGGCCATTGTGCACTGAAGGGGCCAGGCACTGAAGGAGCTGCAGTTGCTAAAGGAGCCTGCCAAGAGAGCAGGCTGGAGCCAGGAAGCAAAAACTCTGACAAAGGAAAAAATATTCAAGTGGCCTTGGTTCATTTTCTTTTTAAAAAATTTTTCAGATTATTTTTATTTTTTATTTAGAGATAGAGCCTCTCTCTGTCACCCAGGCTGGGGTGCAGTGGCGTGATCATGGCTCACTGCAGCCTCGAACTCCTGGATGATCAACCAGTCCTCTCACCTCAGCCTCCCAAGCAGCTGACACTGCAGGTACATGCCATCGTGTGTAGCTGATTTTTTTTTTTTTGGAGACAGAGTCTCACTCTGTCACCCAGGCTGGAGTGCAGTGGCGCAATCTCAGCTCACTGCAAGCTCCACCTCCCGGGTTCACGCCATTCTCCTGCCTCAGCCTCCCCAGTAGCTGGGACTGCAGGCGTCTGCCACCAGGCCAGGCTAATTTTTTTATTTTTTTATTTTTAGTAGAGACACGGTTTCACTGTGTTAGCCAGGATGGTCTTGATCTCCTGACCTCGTGATCCACCCTCCTTGGCCTCCCAAAGTGCTGGGATTACAGGCGTGAGCCACCGTGACCAGCTGCCTGGCTAATTTTTTAAAGAAAATTTTCCAGAGGTGAGATCTTACTTTTTGACGCAGGATGGTTTTGAACTCCTGGCTTCAAGTGAACCTCCTGCCTTGGCTTCCCAAAGTGGCTGGGATAACAGGCATGAGCCACTGTGCCCAGCTGTTTCATTTTCATAGAGTAGCCCAAAAGAGTGAATTTGGAGGTGAGAGGCACTAAGCTGATACCTGGCACAAGAAACAAATGTTTCAGGGAATATCCTTGTATATCCATCATTGCATGCTATCTGAATATTTTCTTACATACATTCCTAGACTTAGAATTGGCAGGTAAAAAGGTGGGCACAGTCTACACTTGAGAAATATGGCCATCAGTAAAACTTATTTACCTATTACATAGTACTTGGGAGCTTCTAGATTGTCACAATATAATTAACCTTAGTTATTGTCATTCTTTTTAATCCTTATAAATCTGATAAGCCAAAAAAGTTTTTTATTTGTATTTTTAAAAAATTAGTAGTGATGTCAAAACTTTTATTTATTTTCTTTTTTATTATGACGTTCTTGCCTGTATCCTCTGCTGATTTAAAAAATTGGGATATTCAGTCTTTTTCTTATTGATTTGTACATGCTCTTTATATATGAAGTATCAGAAAGTTTAAATGTTCATGTTTCCAGATCTTTGTTTTTCATACTTAAAATCTCAATTATTTTGGAAATCATTTTAGTTTAAGGTGTCAGGTAGGTGTTTAATTTTTAAATCTTGTTCCAATAATGTTAACTCTTTTATCTTTTTTTTCCTGACTGATTTATATGTTAAGTTGTGTTACATGCCTGGGTATACTTATGGACTTTAAGTTGTTTTCTTCTAGTTTCTAGTTAATTGTTTTTCTTTTTTCTTTCAGAACAGGATGCAGGCCTTGATGCCCTTTCCTCTATCATAAGCCGCCAAAAACAAATGGGGCAGGAAATTGGGAATGAATTGGATGAACAAAATGGTAAGAATGAGTCTGGGATTGACCAGATTTGCCATTGACATAAATACTAAAGGCTTGAGCATTTGTTGAATGAGTTTAATATTATACAACATGTAAAGTGGTTTAATGTCAATGAGTGTTACAGTTTAATACATTGGAGTGGGGGTTGTGGCAGATTTAGATGATAGTTGTTAAATACTATGCAAAGAAATTTGGTTAAAAGTTTTTCAGTTCTCAGTAGCTACTTTTAGCAATACTGCGTTTTATGATCCATTCATCCCAGGAGCTTTTCTTTTACATGGCAGTGATATGAAATTGCTCAACACTTCATACACCGAGGCTGTGTGGGCCTCATGTCATCCCCACGCCCAGTGGAGTTTGCTCTTCTTCGATCCTATGTACCAGGCTTCAGGGCAAAAAAGGGTTTGAAGATCTTTGTTCAGGGGTTGATGTGACAAGTCTGGTTGGAAAAAGATGAATTTGCAAACTGCAAGCAGGGTGGATTGGAGAGTGTTTAAGACGTGGAGGCATCTGCAAGACTCTTGTGCTTGACGAGGGCCTGGATGGATTGTAGGAGTGGGAATGGGGAAGAAATATGGGTGCACGGGATTGCCAGTGATTTTACATTAAGGACAAAGTCGGGAAACTTGAGAGGAGACACTGGTTTGGGGGTGAAATGGTAAGTCCAGTTTGCATGTGTCTAATTAGAGATGCCGGTGAGAGATCCAAGTGGAGGTGTCCAGTTGGCAGTGGGAGACATGGTACCAGAGCTCAGGGAGAGGGCGGAGCCAAAGAGAAGAGATGGGAGCAGCTGCAGTGTAGAGGTGACGTGTGACAGCGTGGAGTCGTTGAGTGGCAGTGAAGCTGGCATTTATGGAAAGCCCCCACTATGTGCTAAGCCCTTTCATCTATGTCATTTCATTTAATCTCCACACAACATCTCGAAGGTGGCACCCTCCTCATGTGTGAGAGGCAAAACTCAGAGTGGCTGTGGGGCCCCCTGAGGCCACATCATTTCTGAGTGACAGAGCTAAACTCCAGCTCAGGTCTTCTGATTCTAACGTGACTGCTTTTGCTGCTAAACCAGCTTCCTCTCTAAAGAAGACAAAGTAGGAAGAGAAAAAGAAAATGTAAAAGATTCCATCTCAGGTTTTAGCTTTTAGTTATACTACCATGATGGAATGGCTTTCAAGAAAAGTTGTGGGTGCGGTGGCTCAAGCCTGTAATTCCAGCACTTTGGGAGGCCGAGGTGGGTGGATCACAAGGTCAGGAGTTCGAGACCAGCCTGGCCAACATGGTGAGACCCCGTCTCTACTAAAAATACAAAAAATTAGCCGGACGTGGTGGCCCATGCCTGTAATCACAGCTACTCGGGAGGCTGAGGCAGGAGAATTGCTAGAACCCAGGAGGCGGAGGTTGTGGTGAGCCAAGATTGTGCCATTGCACTCCATCCAGCCTGGGCGACAGAGCAAGACTCCGTCTCAAAAAAAAAAAAAAAAAAAAAAGAAAACTTACCATGTATGAGCAAGCATCGAAGCCCTGGGGATAGACGAACACCCGCTTTGAAGAGAGGGCTGCACTTCTCAGAATCCTACAGCAGGCACTTCTGTTCTCCATCCTTGGGAAGAATGAGTTAATTTGTTCCCACAGTGCTGTTCCATTTATCTGTCATAAATCAATTCCATCTGTTTATCATCTATCATAAATAAATAGATTACTAAACTCAACAGAGAAGCCTTCTCTCTTTACAATTCTAATAGTTTCAGCACAGAGAGGACAACTTAGTTCTTTTCCTAATGGTACCAACACGAACAGGCTAATTTATGTATTTGCATATAATTCAGTTATTGGTCAGTTCCTTCCTTAAGTGATAGTATTGATAAGAAAGTAAGCTTTAGAGGCCGGGTGCGGTGGCTCATTCCTGTAATCCCAGCACTTTGGGAGGCTGAGGCGGGTGGATCACGAGGTCAAGAGTTCGAGACCAGCCTGGCCAACGTGGTGAAACTCTGTCTCTGTTAAAGATACAAAAAATTAGCCGGGTATGGTGGCGTGTGCATGTAATCCCAGTTACTCGGGAGGCTGAGGCAGGAGAATCGCTTGAACCTGGGAGGCAGAGGTTGCAGTGAGCCGAGATCGTGCCACTGCCCTCCAGCCTGGGCGACAGAGTGACACTCCATCTCAAAAAAAAGGAAAGTAAGCTTTATAGAAAATCCGCCTATCTGGTGTACAATTGTTCCTCATCTCAAGGAAATTTAGCCTATTCAATGGGTGAGATTAGAAAGGACTCTAGCCACCAAAACTGATGATCATGTGTTGTGATATACGTGCAGGTAAGCTGTAGTGTCTGTGGGTGCATGGCTAACAAGTGATGGTGCATAATTTGGTGGGATGACTTACTAAGTTCACAGATGAAAGCACCGTTTCTTTGTCCAGCATAAGGCAGTCACGCTGCACGTCTTTATCTTATCTTTCCTCTGGTTTAGTGGTTATCATACTTCGCTGCATATTAGAATCACCTGGGCTGCTTTTAAAACTCCGAGAGCCCAGGCCATACCTGTGTTAGTTTTCTTTTTTGTTGTTGTTTTCTTTTTTTTTAAATTTGATTTTTAAAATTAGCTTCCTTGGGTTGAAGTGTGTTAGTTTTCTATTGCTGTTGTAACAAATTACCACCAATTTAGTGGCTTAAAACAACACAAGGCTGGGTGCAGTGGCTCACGCCTGTAATCCCAGCACTTTGGGAGGCTGAGGTGGATGGATCATTTGAGGTCAGGAGTTCGAGACCATCCTGGCCAACGTGGTGAAACCCCACCTGTACTAAACATAGAAAAATTAGCCGAGCGTGGTGGCAGGCGCCTGTAGTCCCAGCTACTCGGCAGGCTGAGGCAGGAGAATTGCTTGAACCCAGGAGGCAGAGGTTGCAGTGAGCCGAGATCGCACCACTACACTCCAGCTTGGGTGACTGAGCGAGACTGTGTCTCAAAACACACACACACACACACACGCACACGCGCGCGCGCGACCAAGTGAGAGGCTGTCTCAAAACACACACACACACACACACACACACACACACACGCGCGCGCGCACGCGACCAAGTGAGAGGCTGTCTCAAAACACACACACGCGCGCGCGCGCGCACGCAACTGAGCTAGAGGCTGTCTCAAAACACACACACACACACACACACTCTCTCTCTCTCTCTCGTTCTCCCTCTCTCTCTCGTTCTCTCTCTCTCTTAATGTCTTACAGTTCTGTGGGCCAGAAGTTTGATGTGAGTCACACTGGGCTAAAACTAAGGCATGGGCAGGGTGGCTGTTCCTTCTGGAGGATGTAGTGGAGAATTCATATCTTTGATTTTCCAGCTTTGAGAGGCCCAGCTACATTCCTTGGCCCATAACCCCTTCCTCCGTCTTCAAAGACAACAACAGTAGGTTGAGTGCTTCTCATATGGCATCACTTATACCTCTGACTTCTGCCTCCCTCTTCTACTTTGAAGGACCCTTGTGATGACATTGGGCCCACCCAGATAATCCAGGATCACCTCCCCATTTTGAGGTCAGCTGATGAGCAACCCATATTCCATCTACGAGCTTAATGGCTCCTTTGCCATTTCACCTAACATATTCACAGACACCAGGGACTACGGTCTGGACATCTTTAGGGAGCCGTTGTTCTGTCTACCACAGTAATTTTTTTTTTTTTTTTTTAAGACGGAGTTTCGCCCTTGTTGCCCAGCCTGGAGTGCAGTGGTGCGATCTCGGCTCACTGCAACCTCCACCTCCCGAGTTCAAGCGATTCTTCTGATTCAGTCTCCCAAGTAGCTGGGATTACAGGCGCTTGCCACCACGCCCAGCTAATTTTGTATTTTTGGTAGAGGCGAGGTTTCACCCTGTTGGCCAGGCTGTTTTCAAACTCCTGACCTCAGGTGATCCAGCCGCCTCGGCCTCCCAAAATGCTGGGATTACAGGCATGAGCCACTGCGCCCAGCCTACCACAGTAATTTTATACCAAGTGAATCACAACCTCCAGGGGTGGGGCCCAAGCATCAGTAGTTCTTGATGCCCCCCGGATGATTTCAAGGTGCTGCCAAATTTGAGAACCAGTGCCCTTGTTGAATATGCGGACAATGTATTCAGCACTGTACTTTGCATTGGTTCTTATATGCTCACATTACAGGCCTAAATCCCCCACACGCACAGAAGCGCATCCGCATGGTGACGTGTATATACACAGCATCACAGTCACAGTCAGAGGTCCTTGGACTCACATGTTTTGCCCCCATCCCTTTTGCTGCTTCCCCCACGCCTCCCCTGTCCTCATCTCCATCTCATACCGGGATGGCTACATGTGTACATATACAAATAGGAGGTATTTTTCCATTCGTTGCCAATGCAAACTTGGTTTTCTCTGTGGTGGCCTCCCGGAGAGAAGGCAGCTATGCTGGTGGTTTTCTAATGTGAACATTTGCTCCTCGGAGATAGGGCAGAGTCAGCCATTTTCTGTCACAGGAACAGAGACTCTCTGAGGATAAAAAAGTATATCCCTGCCAAGACCATCATCAGCTTTTATTCCTTTTGTTAAAGCGAAAAAAGGCCGTGATAGCTGTAGGTGTTAAGAATGGGGCTGCAGCCCCATCTGGATTTTTACTGTGATCTGAGTGATAGGGAGTCAGGGGCGCTGGAAAAGGACAGCACGTTTGCTGCAAGTATCTGCATGTGATTTACCGGCCTGCTGAATTTTGGTTTTCATTAAATGAGGAAAACAATAGGCTAGGTCATTTTGGAATCAAGTATCAAAATCTTACTAACAAAATACATTGTACTTAGAGCATAACCACAAAGCTGAAAGGTTGAATTATCTTCAGTTTTGGAATTCAGTTTCTAATCTTCTCATAGAGAATTAAAAAGGGCCTGACCAACCCCAGTAATTACCCTGTTCCTATGCCAGTGACCAAGCCAAGCAAGGAAACGGATCAGCAGTTAAGTGAAAATCCCAGTGATGACAGCCCCTGATGGCTACTGACTAGGGGCGTTGGCGAGTGGAACGCTGAGTGGGTGACTTCCCCTCGTACAGCCACAAATTCTAGTGCTCTTCAGTTCCAGGTGGCCTCTATGGGTGGGAGGGCACAAAGGGCTCACGACAGACCACCCAGCACTGCCCCAGAACCCAGAGTTGTGGTTCTGGTCTCACTCTGCTGCCCAGGCTGGGGTGTAGTGGCACAGTCACGTCTCACTGCGTCCTCCATCTCCCAAGCTCAGGTGATCCTCCCACCTCAGCCTCCTGAGTATCTGGGACTACAGGCCTGCACCACAGCACCTGGCTAATTTTAACTCATTTTTTTTAGAGATGGAGGTCCGGTCCCCTGTGTTGCCCAGGGTGGTCTTGAATTCCTGTCCCCAGGGGTCCGGCCCCCAGGGTGGTCTTGGATTCCTGAGCTCAAGCAATCCTCCCACCTCAGCCTCCCAAAGTATTGGGACTACAGGCTTGAGCCACCACCCCCAGCAGAGCTTTTTAAGAACACTAAAACAAGAAAATGAACAGAATTGCTGTTCTGAGACCTTGTGGCATGAGCCACCACAAAGAATCACACCACAAAGATCAGCACCACAAAGAATCATAGGCACGATTTGATGGATGACATCACACCAAGAACACATCTCTGCTGGCGTGTGCAGGTCTTCGCCATTCTTTTGATGCTCAAATATCCCAAATTGGCCAATCCTTTTGGATGTTTCCCTGACAATCTATGAGTAATTCCTTGCTTTCTGGAAGCATAAAATGTCCCAGGCTCTCCTTTTTCTCTATCCTATCCCTGGAATCTGCTGTTTCTTCAAGGATCCCTGGTTCCTTTTATTGGGAAGTGCTGTTTGGAATCTAAGATCTTGGTGCATACTGTACTGTACCCATTGCCACTGGAGTGTTGTTACTTTTAGGCCATTCATTATCACGATTCTTGATTTTTTATAGGTGAGTTATTTCCTTCCCTCTGGAACATGTCAGGATCTTTTATTTATGAGCATGCCTTAAAGTAGGTATATTTTCATTCACTGTTTTGGATGCTTGGCTTCCCTTACAATCTAGAGATTCCATTCTGGGAAATTCTTTTGTCATTTCCTTCCTTCTGTTTTTCTGTATTTTCTCTTGCTGCAACTCCTACTGGTAGGATTTAGAACTCCTGGATCGTCCGAGCGTGGTGGCTTATGCCTGTAATCCCAGTACTTTGGGAGGCCAAGGTGGGTGGATGATGTGAGGTCAGGAGTTTGAGACCAGCCTGGCAAACATGGTGAAACCCTGTCTCTACTAAAAATACAAAAATTAGCCGGGCGTGGTGGCACGCGCCTGTAGTCCCAGCTACTCGGGAGGCTGAGGCAGGAGAATGGCGTGAACCCGGGAGGCAGAGCTTGCAGTGAGCCGAGATCGCACCACTGCACTCCAGCCTGGGCGACAGAGCAAGACTCCATCTCAAAAAAAAAAAAAAGTTTCAGTCAGGAAACACTTATGCTAATAGTAATTTAGGACAGGACTAGGGCTGCATGCTAATTTATACTGTTTCTCCTTTGCATGTATACAAAAGACTGTAAGTCGGCCTTCAAATAGCATTTCTGGGCTGGGCACAGTGGCTGGAGCTTGTAATCCCAGCACTTTGGGAGGACAAGGGGGGGCAGATCACTTGAGGTCAGGAGTTCAAGACCAGCCTGGCCAACATGGTGAAACCCCGTCTCTACTAAAAATGCAAAAATTAGCTGGGGGTGATGACGCGTGCCTGTATTCCCAGCTACTCAGGGGGCTGAGGTAGGAGAATTGCTTGAACCCGGGAAGCAGAGGTTGCAGTGAGGTGAGATCGCGCCACTGCACTCCAGCCTGGGCGACAGAGCTAGACTCCGTCTCAAAAAAAAAAAAAAAACAACAACAAAAAAACTTTTAATATTCTTAGCTGAGCTTGAAAGCAACAAAGGGAGTTCTCCAGGTGCCAGAAATGAAGAAACTTACCTACACCAGTGAGTGATTGAAGTCTCATGGCCCTCAGATAACCAAACCAGATACGTAGCTTAGGGACCTGCATTTCCACACCGTGTGGAGATGGGAGTTGAGGTTATGGGGCCTACGCATTGCAGGCAGCTGAAGTGGGCTTTCCAAATAAAGCTAGAAGCTGGGAAATGACAGCTTTATGGGAAAATT
Source organism: Nomascus leucogenys (assembly GCF_006542625.1). Lineage (NCBI taxonomy): Eukaryota > Metazoa > Chordata > Mammalia > Primates > Hylobatidae > Nomascus > Nomascus leucogenys. The sequence continues at coordinate 68,347,774 of NC_044399.1, forward strand.
TCCCCCTTCCCCACCCAAGAATGGGATACTCAGGCCACCCACCTTGGGCCACAGCCACCCCCACATATTTAACATGCATACCTAAGTTTACATTTTTCTAACAAAGTCTAAAGCAAACGAATATCTCGGAATAAATCAAGTTTAGAATTCTTAAACTTCCCTTTAAACTCTCCATCTTCTGTTTTGTTTTCAACTGAAGTCCCCCCCTTTTTTTTCTATAGTCAGTATTTTATTTACATTGACCAACATGTTTTGCTGACTGCTGTTATAATTGCTGTATCCATTTTATTACTCAGCTCTTCTCATTGATGTTTAAAATTTTGAGAATGATAGTTTTAAACACCAAGAAGTTTTAATGTTCACGATTGCTTTTTTTTTCCCACACAAGTGTGTATATAAGGTTGTAAATTTTTTAATCCTTTGAATGGTACTAGTTAGAACTTTAAAAAATGGTGTTTTTGCTCCTTTTGTTATTTCTGTTTCTTCTCTAGGTAAGTTTTGGTTTATTCATCTTAGTCTTTCTCTTTTATGCTGCTATGGGCTGAATTATATGTCACCTCCCAAATTCAAATGTTGAAGTCCTAATCCCCTACTACTTCAGATTGTGACTTTATTTAGAGATAGGGTCTTCAGAAATAATTAGGTTAAAATGGGGCCACCCTGGTGGGCCCTAATCCAATATGCCTGGTATCCTTTTAAGCAGAGGAACCTGAAGCTGGGCACGGTGCCTTGTGCCTGTAATCCTAGCACTTTGAGAAGTCGAGGTAGGTGGATCGCTTAGGCCCAGGAGTTTGAGACCAGCCTGGGAAATACAAGGAGACCCCATCTCTACAAGAAATAATAATAAAAGAATTAGCCAAAAGTGGTGGTGTACACCTGTAGTATCAGCTACTCAGGAGGCTGAGGTCGAAGATCACTTGAGCCCGGGAGGTCAAGACTGCAGTGAGCCATGATTGCACCACTGTGCTCCAGCCTGGGCAACAGAGTGAGACCCTGTCTCACAAAAAAGAAAAAAGAAAAGAAAAAGAGGCACGTGGGACACAGACACATGCAGAGGGCAGGCCACGTGAGGACACGGAGAAGACAAGCCAATTGAAGAGGCCTCAGAAGAAATGACCTCTGGCTGGGTGCGGTGGCTCACACCTGTAATCCCAGCACTTTGGGAGGCCGAGGCAGGCGGATCACCTGAGGTCAGGAGTTCAAGACCAGCCTAAGGCCGGGAGCCGTGGCTCACGCCTGTAATCCCAGCACTTTGGGAGGCCGAGGCGGGTGGATCATGAGGTCAGGAGATCGAGACCACGGTGAAACCCCATCTCTACTAAAAATACAAAAAATTAGCCAGGCGCGGTGGCGGGCACCTGTAGTCCCAGCTACTCCGGAGGCTGAGGCAGGAGAATGGCGTGAACCTGGGAGGCGGAGCTTGCAGTGAGCCAAGATCGTGCCACTGCACTCTAGCCTGGGCAACAGAGTGAGACTCCGTCTCAAAAAAAAAAAAAAAAAAAAAAAAAAAAGACCAGCCTAGCCAGCATGGTGAAACCCCATCTCTACTAAAAATATAAAAAATAGCTGGGTGTGGTGGTGTGTGCCTCTAATCCCAGCTACTCGGGAGGCTGAGGCAGGAGAATTGCTTGAACCCGGGAGGTGGAGGTTGCAGTGAGCCGAGATTGTGCCACTGCACTCCAGCCTGGGTGACAGAGTGAGACTCTATCTCAAAAAAAGAAAAAAAAAAAGAAAAGAAAAGAAGAAACGACCTCTGCTCGCATCTATACCTTGGACTTCTAGCCTCAAGAATTGTGAGAAAGTTAATGTTATTTAAGCTCCCTAGTCTGTAGTACTTTGTTATGGCAAACTTTACAAACTAATACACATGCTATGGGCTTTGATTCTTCATATTTATGACTGAAGGACCATGTTGATTTGTATAGGTAGCTGCAATAGGCTTTCTTTGTATTTGGGTAGGTTTCGTTTTGTTTTGTTTTGTTTTTTGAGGCAGAGTCTTGCTCTGTCGCCCCTGCTGGAGTGCAGTGGAGCGATCTCGCCTCACTGCATCCTCCGCCCCCCGGGTTCAAGCGATTCTTCTGTCTCAGCCTCATGAGTAGTTGGGATTACAAGTATGCGCCACCATACCTGGCTGATTTTTGTATTTTTAGTAGAGACGGGTTTTCACCATGTTGGTCAGGCTGGTCTCGAACTCCTGACCTTGTGATCCGCCGACCTCGGTCTCCCAAAGTGCTGGGATTACAGGCGTGAGCCACTGTGGGCAGCCATTTAGGCAGGTTTATTTACCCGAAAGACTTTTTTCTTGCGTGGGAAGACAGGCTGTGATGTGCACTCTGTGTAAATGGGCAAGGTATGCCAGTCGGCAGGTTTCTTTCTAGGATATATGGTTAGGTAAAAGAGGGCACAAGCCGATTCAGCACCATTTGCTATAACAAAACTAATAACATAAGGAGAACTCCAACCTTGGGGTGACATCTTTTATATGTTTTATTTCTTTTTACCCCTGTGTCTATCCTAGAGGCTCTTCTTTGACTCATTCTCTAGCCTGCACACCAACACCATGGGCACTCCCCAGGCAAACTTTCCTCTCCAGAAAAGGCTGTTCTGGGAGCTCCAGCTGGGGGCAAGTACTGCAGACTGCAGTCTACACAGGGTAGGGCTGTGGGCAGACTGGCTCAGCTGTTCTGTAGACAGCTCTCCACTCAGATGCCCTGATTCCTGCCTTATAACCACTTCTTTGTAGGCCATTCTGTGGCTGCCAATGGCCATTGACTCTAAGCTTGGAGCCTCTCCAGGGTTCTGTGAAAAAGAAAGAGCTTCTTATCTGCAGCCTGATGTGTTGCCAGTTGTATGTCGCCGATTCCCCACCCCCAGTTTTGGTTTACTGGTCAATACAGTCCCAACTCTATTCTTTGAGAGAATCTCCAAAATGATGTCTTCATTGATAACGCTTCTTCGTGTCTTCAGTGCCACCATGGATTTATTCTCTCAAAAATAACTTGACTGCCATTTCATTGTGCTCTTTGGAATGAAAGAGGCAACCATGTGTGCTTTCTCTACTGTTTGGAGCTCAGAGTCTCTCTCTTTTGCATTTTTTACCAGGTCATAGTATCTATAGAAATCATTTTGCTGAAACAGCTGGTGTTCTGGAGGCTTCAGTAAAACAAGTTTGTTTTTTTTTTTTTTGCTACAGAGTCTTGCTCTGTTGCCCAGGCTGGAGTGCAGTGGCGCAATCTCAGCTCACTGCAACCTCTGTCTCCCGGGTTCAAGCGATTCTCCTGCCTCACCCTCCCAAGTAGCCGGGATTACAGGCATGCGCCACCATGCCCAGCTAATTTTTGTATTTTTAGTAGAGACGAGGTTTCACCATGTTGGCCATGCTGGTCTCGAACTCCTGACCTCGTGATCTGCCCACCTCAGCCTCCCAAAGTGCTGGGATTACAGGCATGAGTCACTGCACCCAGACACAAGTTTTTTAATATAGTCTGTGAGGGTTGTTTTCTAGGGCTTCTGTGAGTTGAGTGATGTCTCCACGTTATCATCTGATGTGTTCACAGATGAATTTCTCTAATGATAAGACAATATAATTAGAGATACAAAAGGTGGTTATTTTTCATTCACTTATGGCATTAAATACTTGGGAGTGTAAAGTCAGGTTTTTTTCAGAACATTCATCATTCATGTATAGGAAGGGGCCAGATTATAGTAACAGGGGCTGGTGGGAAAGAGAAAGAGAGTGAGTATATTATTCTACCAATTGTTCATCATCAACTGGGTATCTAACAATTCAATTCTGACATTACCCAGAGTTAGCGTCAGACTCCACAGGTTTAAGGGCTTGATCCCACAAGACTGTTCTAACTTCAGATACCAGTCCTGGGTATCCCCAAGCACTTTTGTCCAACTGGCTATAAAGTGAAGGATTCCCGGCCAGGCGCGGTGGCTCATGCCTGTAATCCCAGCACTTTTGGAGGCCGAGGTGGGCGGATCACGAGGTCAGGAGATCGAGACCATCCTGGCTAACACGGTGAAACCCTGTCTCTACTAAAAATACAAAAAATTAGCTGGGCGTGGAGGCGTGCACCTGTAGTCCCAGCTACTTGGGAGGCTGAGGCAGGAGAATCACTTGAACCCGGGAGGCGGAGGTTGTAGTGAGTCAAGACTGTGCCATTGCACTCCAGCCTGGGTGACAGAGCGAGACTCCGTCTCAAGAAAAAAAAAAACAACTGAGGGGTTCCCATGACCCCCCTTCAGGATTTGATAACTTACTAGAATGACTCACTGAACTCAGGAAAGCACTATACTTACTATTACAGTTTTATTAAAAGGATCCAACTCGGGGACAGTCAAATGGAAAAGGCACAGTATATAGGGCAAGGTATAGAGGTTGGGGTGGTGGTACAGAGCTCCCGTGCCCTCTCCATGTATCACCCTCTCCTTGTCCCCCAACTCCTGCCCCAGCACACTGATGTGTTCACCAATCCAGAAGCTCCCTGAACCTTGTTCAAGAGTTTTTATGGAGACTCCTTCACATAGGCACGATTGATGACATCATCGGCCACTTGACTGACCTTGATCTCCAGCCTCCCTCCCCTCCCTGGGGGTTGGGAGTTGGCCTGAAAGTTCCAGCCCTCTAGCCATTGGTATGGCTAGCCCTTTCTTTAAAATTGTCTAAGAGCCTACCATGAGTTATTATCTGATGTGTTCATAGATGAATTTCCCCCAAAAAATTAGCAGGAGTCCAAAAAGACTCATCATGAATAACAAAAGACGCTTCTATCACTCAGGAAATTCCAAAGGTTTTTGAAGCTCTGTGCCAGGAACCTGGGGTAAAGACCAAACATATGTATACTTGGCCCTCTGTATCTGTGGGTTCCGCATCCATGAATCCAACCGAGAATCAAAATTTTTTTTAAAAAAATGGATGGTTGAATCTGCACTGAACATGTGCAGACTTTTTTCTTGTCACGATTCTCTAAACCACACAGCATAACATCTATTACATAGCATTTGCATTGTATTAGGGATTATAAGTAATCTAGAGATGATTTAAAGTTATACGGGAGGATGTGTGTGGGTTATATGTAAATGCTACACCATTTTATATATGGGACTTGAGCATCCATGGATTTTGTATATGGAAGGGTTGGTCCTGGAACCAGTCCCCCAAGATACCAAGGGATGACTATATTTTTATTATATTACAGCAAGGAAACTAGAGTCTTTGAATCTGCTAACTGTGCAGAAAAGATCCTGAGACACGGCTGGGCACGGTAGTTCATGCCTGTAATCCCAGCACTTTGGCAGGCCGAGACGGGCAGATAACTGGAGGTCAGGAGTTCGAGACCAGCCTGGCCAACATGGTGAAACCACATATCTACTAAAAAAATACAAAAATCAGCCAGGCGTGGTGGTGGGCGCCTGTAGTCCCAGCTACTCAGGACGCTGAGGCAGAGGTTGCAGTGAGCTGAGATTGCGCCACTGCATTCCAGCCTGGGCGACGAGCAAAACTCCATCTCAAAAAAAAAACAAAAAAAGATCCTGAGACACATGCATGGTGTTTGTCCTATGACTTTGCTGCTAGCTTTAGCTCTGGTGATGGGTTTGGCCACCTTTGAGTCACAAGGACCTTTTGCTGCTTCTGTCCTAGTTCCTCCCTGACTTTTTCCTTCTAGGCCTATATACTGATCTTGACCCTGGCCACATAGCCAGGCTGAGAAGCCATCTAACTAGAAAGGGACAAGGGTTTTCCAAGGAAAAGCTGTGGAAACACTTGTCAAGGAAAAGGCCATCTCTCCTCAGGCCCTGGGACAGCTGGCCTGGGTGACTCACCCGGCTTCCTTTCGCCTGAACTTCATTCACTGCTGTTCCTATTTGACCTCCAAGAGGGAGGCTACCACAGGCCCATCCAACTGTAGCAGCTGAATTGGAGAAGGGACTTCAAAAAAGCAAGCCAAAAAAGAGAGGCCAAAGAGAACCTCAAAGGAACAGCTAAAGTAATCACAGATGCAAAGAGCAGGTTGCTCTGGAAGCTCTGGAAGCTCTACCTCTTGCCACTTTGGCCCTAGTCATACTGTTTCTCCTCCTCAGTGCCTTTGCAGGAAGGGGAATCTTGGTCTCTCCTTGGAGGCTATGGTGGGGGTCCTCAAGACAACCTCCAGGTTTTAGTGGTTTGCTAGGGGGACTCAAAGGATTCAGCTTATACTCACCTACCCACTAAATGTACTTAAAACCCCCAAGTGAATACTAGCAGTATTCTTGCATTTACTCATGGACGTGGATAAAGTGGCAAAAGGTTTGACTCACCCCACAAGCACATTCCCAGCCGAGGTCGAACAAGGTGATACCCTGCCTTTTGTTTCGGCCTCAGAGAGGGATGACCAGTGGGCACTCTGGCTCTGGGGCCAGACAGACAGGCTTGAATCCCAACTCTGGCTCCTCTTAGTGGGGCAGCCCCAGGCAAGTTATGTAACACTTCAGAACATTGTTTTTTCTTTTGAAAAAAAAAAAAAAATTAGAATCTACCAGGATGAGTTGTTTTTAGGATTTAATATTATAATCTGTGTGGGGTATGTATAGATGTACATGTCTCCCTCAGGAACATCAGTTGAGTCTTTGCTAATTCAGTGTTCGTGGTGACTTTATGGAACATAATTACTGTGAATAGCGGGAATAGACTGTAGTTATCCTCATGATTATGATTTATCATCGCAAAAGGATACAAAGCAAAATCAGCAAAGGGAAAAGGCTCCTGGTTGAAGTCCTGGGGAAACCAGGTGCAAGCTTCCAAGCATCCTTTCCCAGTGGAATCCCACAGGGTGCACAGAATTACCCCAACAATGAGTTGTGACAGCATGTGCGACATATTACTAAGCAGGAAGGCTCATTAGCAACTCAGTGCCCAGGGTTTTTTGAGGGTCTTGGTCACATAGGCACCTTTGTCTGGCAAGTACCCACATTCCGGACTCCCAGAAGGAAACCAGGTGTTCATGAAACAGAGCATTGATACAGCTTAGGCACAGGTTGCCACTCTTACCAGTTAATGGCGGGTCCTTCGCAAAATCCAGGTTCCCGGATGCCAGCCAGGGAAGGGCCAACCTTGGCAGCAGTGCCTTGTTAAGAAAAGCAGTTAGGGCCGGGCGCGGTGGCTCATGCCTGTAATCCCAGCACTTTGGGAGGCCGAGGTGGGTGGATCACGAGGTCAAGAGTTCGAGACCAGCCTGGCCAAGATAGTGAAACCCTGTCTCTAATAAAAAATACAAAAATTAGCTGGGCATGATGGCGGGCGCCTGTAATCCCAGCTACTTGGGAAGCTGAGGCAGGAGAATTGCTTGAACCCAGGAGGTGGAGGTTGCAGTGAGCCAAGATCATGCCACTGCATTCCAGCCTAGGTGACAGAGTGAGACTGTCTCAAAAAAAAAAAAAAAAAAAAAAAAAAGGGCAGGGTGCGGTGGCTCACGCCCTGGGAGGCGGAGGTTGCGGTGAGCCAAGATCACGCCACTGCATTCCAGCCTAGGCGACAGAGTAAGACTCTGTCTCAAAAAAAAAAAAAAAAAAAAAAGAGCGCGGTGGCTCACACCTGTAATCCCAGCACTTTGGGAGGCCGAGGCAGGCAGATCACAAGTTCAGGAGATTGAGACCATCCTGGCTAACACAGTGAAACCCCATCTCTACTAAAAAAAAAAAAAAATACAAAAAATTAGCCAGGCATGGTGGTGGGCTCCTGTAGTCCCAGCTACTCGGGAGGCTGAGGCAGGAGAATGGCGTGAACCTGGGAGGCGGAACTTGCAGTGAGCCGAGATCGTGCCACTGCACTCCAGCCTGGGTGACAGAGTGAGACACTGTCTCAAAAAAAAAAAAGAAAAGAAAAAGAAAAAAGCAGTTAGGCCTGCTATGTTAGCGTTTTCTGCACAGAGGCCTACACCAAATCTGACTTATTTATCATGTTACTTTTCCTGTGTTTGGAGAATCAATGAAAGAATGAGAGTGCTTGATGCCTGAGAAAAGTAGATGCATGCTCTTCAGAAGGAAAAAGATACAGAAAGATGGTGAAAGCCGCTTAAGGCAAATTGTAGCTCTTCACAGTTTCATTCATTATTGAAGACCTTTAGCTGAGCTTGGCTCCTCCTCAGAGTTCTCTGAAAATGTGCTTCTCAAAGTGGAAGTTGTTTAGCATATGGGGTGGTGAAAAGGACTGAAGAACTTTGGTAATAAAAACCAAAGCAGCAGGAAGGAAGTGGTCTGATTAGAACCAAGTGCTTGAGCAGGGAAAGACAGCATAAGAAAGAGACCGAAGCTGCTGAGTAGTTGTTTCAAGTGATTTCAAATCCTTAAAGGAGCTTGAACCGGAAGGTAATGTGGTCTCAACGGTTTATTTTGGGAAGAGACACGACATTCTGTTTCCATCTAGACGGTCCTACCAGGAGGGTGAAATCTTTGAGAAAACATTTTGAATGCAGTGATAAGGACCCTTTATTATTTTTGTTGTTGTTTTTATTTTAACCATTTCAAACAGTAGCTGGGGAACTGAATTGACATCAAAGGTAAAACAGTTCTGTCAACCAATTTGGTTAGTTTGAAATCCACAAGCACAATTTTAAAAAAAAATTTTATTATGTACTGGAGAATTAACAACTAGTTGTTTAGAGTATGTTTCAGTGATAAACATTTTGTATCTATGAACAAGTGAATTTAGGAGACCCTCCAAGGTGTTTCTGTACTCCCTTGGGTCATTTGAACAGGATAATTTGAGGTCCTGTGTCCAAGAGTGACCGTCCTCTCTGCTTCTGGATTCACTCCTAGCTTGTGTAGGATTCATGTTGCTAAACTCATTCCAAACTTGGCCATCTCTAGGGGTGACGATAAGGTGAAGACTCATTTTACCATTTTCTTTTGTCAGCCAGTCAAAGAGCCTAAGAGTAGCCATTTTTTGTTTTGCTTTGTTTTATAAACAGGATTTTCTCTGGTACTTTTTTCTTGCCAGAAATGGACAGAGAGCTTTAGGAAGAAGAACTGGTTGTGTTTATGGGAGATATATTTAGGATGGGCTCATGGAGAGTTTGGCCTTGGAGCAGTGACTTGGGATGTACATTAATAAGGTGATCCTATTTCTTTTTAATCTTTTATCACTTATGAACATGTAACTGACTAATACCACTGTAATCAGGCCTCAGTTTTCTATGGAAAGGAAGAGAAAGAGACATGGAACATCTTTAGGGGTAGATGTGTGTGTGTGTGTGTGTGTATGAGAGAGAGATGAAACAGACAGATGAGAGACAGACATGAACTTCGACTTAGATTTGAATGGGAATATATCGAATGACCTGGCTTTAAAGTGGGTCAGGACAGCACTCACCTTGCTCAAAGGAGATTGGAGGCTGACCACGTAGCTCAGTGTGCCTCCTGAGAGTTCTACTGTGCTCCTTTATCTGATTGGAACCACGCAAATGACCACCTTGGCTGAGCTGCCCAGCCTTCTCCTAGGTTGAGCTTTAACCATCTGTTGGAGTGTAGCTCGTATAGAGGAGGAAAATTCCCAAGATAATGAAGAAAGCACTTTTTCTAACCATCTGGCTTAACCTGCACCACTTACCTTGAAAATTGAATTCTTTTTCTTATCCATTGAGGCATTGAGGCACTGGTTGGATTCTCTGGGGAGCAGCCTCCGAGGGGCTTTTGTATGTAGGATGTGTCTGAGGAGCACTGATGGGATCAACATTTGTGGGAGGGAGCTGGGCAGCAGGATTGGCAGAGGGAGTGGCTGGCTTTGACGACAGCCCCCTGGGAAGCCTAGGTGCCAAAATGGCCTTCAGGATTGTCCCACGTTGAATTCACATTGCTGGGCTTATATGCCCCAGCTTTGATCAGTCATTGGATGGGGAACATCCTGGGAAGGCCGTGTCCTTGGGCAGGGCAGCTGTGTGCCCTTGAGAGGCTGGCAGTTGAAGGCCGTCTGCCAAGAGCACTCCCAGCAGCTGAGGCAAAAAGGCCTTCCTTCAAAGAGGAACTGTGTGGTGTTTCCGTACCTGCCACACATGGGATATTGATCTGCCAGTTTTAAGCATTTGAAAATTGTTAGGTATGGAGTATTAAATCAACTGGGTCAGATGGGGACTGAGTTAACTAGAATACAAGTCTCTGGATGTTATCACCCCATTCCTAACATTTTCGTAAGATGTTTATAAATCCTTGAGATAAAACCACTATATTGCTGGGCGCAGTGGCTCACACTTGTAATCCCAGCACTTTGGGAGGTCGAAGTGGCTGGATCACCTGAGGTCAGGAGTTTGAGACCAGCCTGGCCAACATTGTGAAACCCTGTCTTTACTAAAAATACAAAAATTAGCCGGGTGTGGTGGCACATGCCTGTAATCCCAGCTACTTGGGAGGCTGAGGCAGGAGAATTGCTTGAACCCTGGAGGCAGAGGTTGCAGTGAGCCGAGATGGTGCCACTGCACTCCAGCCTAGGTGACAAGAGCAAAACTCCATCTCAAAAACCAAAAACAAGATAAAACAAACCTCGCTATATTGTTTCTACCCTGTTTCTAACCATAGCTGTGTTACATTTAAAATGTGTAATATTGTCTCTACTAAAAATACAAAAAAATTAGCCGGGTGTCGTGGTGGGCGCCTGTAGTCCCAGCTACTCGGAGAGGCTGAGGCAGGAGAATGGCGTGAACCCGGGAGGCGGAGCTTGCAGTGAGCCGAGATTGCGCCACTGCACTCCAGCCTGGGCGACAGAGCGAGACTCCGTCTCAAAAAAAAAAAAAAAAAAAAAAAAAAAAATGTGTAATATTGTGTCTTTTCCCCTTTGCCTTTTAGAGTTCCATGTGTATTATTACGGGAGCTGTATATTTTAGGACCTTCTGTATTAAAAACTGTTACTCAGTTACAGCTTGTTTGAAAACAACTGGAATCTGTCCTGTAGCTCCCACTACTTCAAGATCCATTTCGAACTAACATTTGTAAAAATAGTGGGAGATGGTAGTTGCTGTGCTGGATAAAAGGCCCTCGACATGACTGGAACAACTGGGAGGGTCAGAGCAGGAGACCCTGGTCCCCTGCCACCTGGAGTTGTTCCTTGTTTCTCTTCCATGCCCTGAGCCACTCCGGAGAGTGGATTAAGCAGCACAACGCCCTCTTCAGGGGAAAGGGTGTCCCCTGCACTTTGATGAAGCAAGAGTGCATGGAAGCCATGGTTTGGTCACCTTCATGGTGTTCTGTTCTTCCCTGTTTCCTCTTCCTTTTCCAAAGCGAGCCTTTCTCCAGGATGCTCTTCTCTCGATTAACCAAGCATGCTTCCCACTCCTTAAGGGGAAGAGAGAGGTCTTCCTAGCTCGTTTTCTGCAGTCACTGTTGTCAGGGAGGGGAGTGGATGGACATTCATTCTGTTCCTTAACCCGGGAGAGAGTGGAGCCTCTGCGACACTGTTGCAGAGTCCTGAAGCTGGGTACTGCTTTCACCCTCCAGACCCTACAGCATAGCCTTAGTGATTAAGACAGAGAGCTCTGGAAGCCTCTAGGATTTGGCAAATTACTTAACGTCTGTATGCCTCGGTTATCTCATTTATACAGTAGGAAAGATAATAGAACCCACCTCACAGGGTTTGTTGTGAGGATTAAATGAGTTAAAAGCATGTAAAGGGCTGGGTGTGGTGGCTCACGCCTGTAATCCCAGTACTTTGGGAAGCTGAGGCAGGTGGATCACCTGAGGTCAGGAGTTCAAGACCAGCCTGGCCAACATGGTGAAACCCTGACTCTACTAAAAATACAAAAATTAGCCGGGCGTGGTGGCAGGTGCCTGTAATCCCAGCTACTCAGGAGGCAAAGGCGGGAGAATCACTTGAACCTGGCAGGTAGAGGTTGCAGTGAGCCAAGATCGCGCCACTGCACTCCAGCCTGGGGGACAAGAGCCAGACTTCATCTCAAAAGAAAAAAAGGCTGTAAAGGACTTAGCACACCACCTAGCATACAGTAAACGCTCAGTAAGTGTGCATTGTTATTGTCATCAGAATGCCTCATGCTTCGGAGGTGGTTGGTGAAGGTTGGTTGAATTGAGATTCCCCAGGTTCTCATGGAGCTGCCTGGCCACACCATTGTCCTGGTAACCCTGCCAGGCCAAGTTGGATGAGAAGAGGGCATATTGGACACAGGCCTGTGTCACTTTTGATGTTGAAAATGAATTTGGGGATTTAATATCACTATACCTGTTAAGATGAAACTGGCTAGAAATCTGTGGCATTCTTCCTGTTTGCTGTTTGTATGGATTCTGAAGAGCTAGCAAATGTCTCTCCAGTGCTTATTTCCATGCCTGTGTTAAAATGTGTAAATGTTGGGCCTTCTCAAGAGCCAAAAATGCCTTTCATCTTAGAAGTAGTACTTATCTCCCAGGGCGATTAATGAATTTAGTCCACTCTTTGCAAACAGTCCGCCATGTTTTCCAAGGCGTCCCACACAGCCAATACCTATTTATGTTTTAATGTTTCTTCCATCTAATTTCCAAGCTTTCTACCTTTCCTATGAATATCAGGGCATGAGAAAGAAGGAAAGAATACTAAAACAGCTGGGCATGGTGGCTTACACCTGTAATCCCAGCACTTTGGGAGGCCGAGGCAGGCAGATCACAAGGTCAGGAGATCGAGACCATCCTGGCTAACACGGTGAAACCCTGTCTCTACTAAAAACAAAAAAATTAGCCGGGTGTGGTGGTGTGCACCTGTAATCCCTGCTACTCGGGAGGCTGAGGCAGGAGAATCGCTTGAACCCAGGAGGTGGAGGTTGCAGTGAGCCGAGTCCAGCCTGGGCAACAAGAGCAAGACTCTGTCTGAAAAAAAAAAAAAAAAAAAGAATACTAAAATAGTATGGTGGTTAAAAGCAAGGGCTCTGGAATCAGAGATACCCACTTCCTCCATTTTCTAGGTGTGCAAGCAAGAGCAATTCACTTAATCTTCTCCAACCTCATCCCTTGTATGTAGACCAGAGGTGATTGCACCTACCTTACAGTTTATGAGGATTAAAGTAAATGGGATCGCGTATATGCAGGGCTCAGTGCAGTGGCTGCCCCGGCTTCAGTCCCGGAAGTCCTCCCTAAAGGCAGCTATTGTCGTTGTTGTTGTTCGAGTGATCAGATACCACATAGCGCTGTTCAGTTTTTCATACTCTGTGATGACAGGCGTGCTGCTTGAAGAAGTGTTTGAACTTGCCTTTTCTCAAGTTCAGTTTCTCCAGGTGATCCTGCACACCTGTGATATGGCTGATCTCAGGGTATAAATTTCTCCGGCACACAAAATTTCCTTTTCACCACGCACAATTCATCCCTGATATTAGTCACTGAACTTGGAACCGTCTGGTTTTGATTGGCTAGTCAGGGTTCACTGAGGCACATTCCTTCCTGAGATTGCTCCATATGTTCAGGAAAGGGAGTGTTTGTGAGTTGCACAGGCAGTAACGTAGACACGAAGCCAGGAGACAGCAGCACATTGCCATTTTCAGCTACTCCCAGTGGGCAGTTGGGCAGGATGATTAATATTTTAGCATCTTTGTTCTTTCTGTTTAGTTATAACACTAGAGCTGTTTAAATCACTCTGAAAATAACATGCCTGACATTTCCTCAGTTAAAAAAAAAAAAAAGCAACTTCAAGTAATAATCCTCTGCCTATTACTGAGGAAGTGTTTTTGGTGAGAAAGGAGGGAAAATTAGATGACTTAGGGGAGAAGGATAATTCTGAATAGCTTCATGGTGGAGAATACATTGAAACCTAAAAAGCTCAAAGGCGTGACCCAAAGTGTGTGTATAAGAGGATGAGGCTGGGCATGGTGGCTCACACCTATGATCCTAGCACTTTGGGAGGCCGAGGCGGGCAGATCATGAGATCAGGAGTTCGAGACCAGCCTGGCCAACATGGTGAAACCCTGTCTCTACTAAAAATACAAAATTTAGCCAGGCCTGGTGGCGGGCGCCTGTAATCTTAGCTACTCGGGAGGCTGAGGCAGGCGAATTTCTTGAATCCGGGAGACGGAGGTTGCAGTGAGCTGAGATTGCTCCGCTGCACTCCAGCCTGGGCGATAGAGTGAGACTCTGTCTCAAAAAAAAAAAGAATGACATTGGCATCAGAGGACACCGTATATTCCGGATGTAGTGCCTGCATCTAGGTCCCTCCCACACTTGTTTTGAACATTTATGATCTGCTCACTTCTGACACTCTTTATTTATGACACACTGTTGAGATACTTGAGATTTTTCAGCACATAGAGCCCTTCAGAAATCTCAGTGTTTAAGTACTAGAGACCCGTGATCATGGTTGGATCTCCCATTTCAGTACTTTTCTTCCCTTCTTGTGCTATTTTGCTAAAGTTGCTAAGCAATCATTTATTCAGCCTACTCTGTGTAACGCATGGAGCTAATTTTGAGACTTTAAGGATTATACCTAGCGGTAGATTTGTGATATAGGTGTAAACATTTGCCTGGTATCGTAGCTGAATTTCTAAGATAATTGCATGTCATAATTGAAAGATCACAATTGCAGATCATAATTTACATGCCTCACCACACCTTTCTATTTATAGAAGTGCCTGAGAAAATCTTTCTTTCTAAAGCAACTGCTCTTTACAATAATTGCCTCTTTCAGCTGCTGATGTTTAAGAATCAGATTTAGGAAGATGTGGAGCATATATGGTAATTGTCTCAAAGCAGAATATTTCAATCTTATGATAAATATTTGACTTTTTTTTTTTTTTTTTTTTGAGACACAGTCTTGCTCTGTCATCCAGGCTGGAGTGCAGTAGCCCTATCATGGCTCACTGCAACCCCTGCCTCCCAGGTTTAAGCAATTCTCTTGCCTCAGCCTCCTGAGTAGCTGGGACTACAGGTGCGCACCACCACACCCAGCTAAATTTTTCTTTCTTTTTTTTTGAGACGGAGTTTCGCTCTTGTTGCCCAGGCTGGAGTACAATGGCGCAATCTCAGCTCACCGCAACCTCCGCCTCCCAGGTTCAAGCAATTCTCCTGCCTCAGCCTCCCGAGTAGCTGGGATTACAGGCATGTGCCACCACACCCTGCTAATTTTGTATTTTTAAGTAGAGATGGGGTTTCTCCATGTTGGTCAGGCTGGTCTCAAACTCCTAACCTCAGGTGATCCGCCCACCTCGGCCTCCCAAAGTGCTGGGATTACAGGCGTGAGCCATCACGCCTGGCCTAAATTTTGTATTTTTAGTAGAGACGGAGTTTCGCCATGTTGGCCAGGCTGGTCTCGAACTCCTGACCTCAAGTGATCCACCTGCCTCGGCCTCCCAAAGTGCAGGCATGAGCCACCGCACCCAGCCTATAAATACTTGACTTTGAATAGGTGAAAGAAAAGTATTTTGATTTGGAGGAAAGAACTTAATACTAAAAATTGTCTCAGTGGAATAGATTGCAGGGATACCTGTTATCGGTAATTCTGATATCTGATACCTGTTATCAGTAATTCTGATATATATAACATATAATTGTTACTGTGTATTAGGTGCTCACTCTGTTCCAGGAAAGTACTATAAAGTAATTGTATTTATGTAAATTATTGTATTTAATACTCACGGTGTCCCTGTGAGTGGTAATAACAATACCATTTTACAGATGGGAAAACTGAGACTCAGAGAATTAAATACCAGCCTCAAATCACAGAGCTAATAAAGAGGTGAATCTGCTCAAGCTGTAAACCATTAGGCCAGCTAGGCATAGGGATGTGTTCTGGGATGAGGATTCTTTTACATTCTTCCTCAGTGAGACTCTGCTCCCCTCTTCTTAGAAGACCAGGGAGCTCTTGCTTTACTACCTTTCCTGCCAGGGTGGATGAATATTCTTCCTTGGACTTTATAAGGCTTTGGCCTTGATATCGTGTCCCTGTACTCTGGTGTCTGGGAAGTGTGGCGGGCCCCTTGGCCAGTCCATTTCTTTAGTCGTTCTGTCACTCTCAACTAATACTGCCCCAGTGTAGAGGAATCCAGAACATGCCCCAAGCAGTCCCTCCCTGTACAGTTTCACTTTATTAAAAGGATTATAATTAGGGTTTCATTGGATGTTTTATTATTCCCCACGCTTTTTTACTGATGGAAATTATTTTGTTGTTGAGATAGAGCCTCACTCTGTTGCCCAGGCTGGAGTGCAGTGGTGTGATCTCGGCTCACAGCAACCTCCGCCTTCCAGGTTCAAGCAATTCTTGTGCCTCAGCCTCCAGAATAGCTGGGATTACAGGCACCTGCCACCATGCCCAGCTAATTTTTTGTACTTTTAGTTGAGACAGGGTTTCACCACGTTGGCCAGGCTGGTCTCAAACTCCTGTTCTCAAGTGATCCTCCCACCTCGGCCTCCCAGAGTGCTTGGATTACAGGCATGAGCCACTGCACCCGGCCTCCTGATGGAAATTTTTGAGAGAGGAAAGAACTCAGGGTTGAAATGAGATTTTCTTCTCAGGTTAGTCACAAATGATCTCTGCCTTGGTTTGCTTAGAACTTAAAAAGCCACAAGGTGAGTTTGTCTTCATTAGGTCACGCCAGGGGCTCCTTTCTGCCTTTCTTGTCAGCCTCAGGTTTCCTTAGGTGAAGGTCTCAGGCACTTGGCCTCTGTGTGACTTAGAAAGAGACTTATTTGTGCCTCTCCTCCGATAGAACCAGCCACTGTCATGTTTGTTCCCCTGATTCTCTAACCCAGGGGTCCCCAACTCCCGGGCCATGGACCAGTACTGGTACGTGGCCTTCTAGGAACCAGGTTGCACATCAGGAGGTGAGCGGCAGGCAACTGACTGAAGCTTCATGTGTATTTACAGCTGCTCCCCATGGCTTGCATTACCGCCTGAACTCCGCCTCCTGTCAGATGAGCGGCAGCGTTAGATTCTCATAGGACCATGAACCCTATTGTGAACTGCACATACAAGGGAAATCTAGGCTGCACGCTCCTTATGAGAATCTAATGCCTGATGATCTGTCACTGTCTCCCATCACCCCCAGATAGGACCATCTAGATGCAGGAAAACAAGCTCAGGGCTCCCACTGAGTCTACATGATGGTGAGTTGTAGAATTATTTCATTATCTATTATAATAATACTAGAAATAAAGTGCACAATAAATGTAATGTGCTTGAATCATCTCGAAATCATCCCTCACCCACTAGCCCATGTAAAAATTGTCTTCCATGAAACCGGTCCCTGGTGCCAAAGAGGCTGGGGACTGCTGCTCTAACCCACCACAGGCACCAGCTTTCTCTGTGCAAATTCACACTTTCTCCTGGCAGCAGAGCCTGGATAGTTTAGCCTCCCTTTGGGCTTACTGCGAATCCACACTTCCTGGAAAGTCAAGACTATCTCTTCTTTACTTTATATTGGCTTCTGTCTCTATCTCTAGCACCCAAAGGAGCAATGTATTCATAATTTTCTAAGGAAGCTGAGCCAGAATCTAGGGTAGTGGTAGGTGGAGGGTGGTGTGCACCCTTGGAAAAAGGTAATTCTGATGCCCACCCTCTCACCTTCCTACCCTCTACTAAAAAACCACTCCTCTCCATGTTGACCTCCTGGATTGCCTCCATTCCCTCCTGCTGTGGGTTTCTGTGTATCTGCTTGTGTTTTGGATTGGTTCACTGTTCGGATCTGTCAAGGAAAATAACCATTTTTTCAGGAGCTGTGTACATGGTGAAAAATAGTCAGTTCTGGTTGTAAATAACTCTCACTTTACTTGGGAATATTATTATTTAAAAACTTATACGTTGAGCTCAGTGCTGTCACAGAGGTGAGAATACTGTGGAAAGGCTATAAATATTTTTCCCCAAAGCAGGGGTTGAAAACATTTTTCTTTCCTAGGCTGTTGAGACTCACAGGGAAAAAAAAAAAAGCAGTTGATGGCCAAGTTAAGTTTTGTAGTGGGAATTAATTTAAATTTAATCTTCCCAACCACCTTATGAAGTTGGTAGTAGTATTATTCCCATATAACAGCTGGGGAAAGTGAGGCTGAGGCAATCTAAGTTACTTGGCGAAAGGCACACAGCTACCAAGTGTCAAAGCCAGAATTTGAACCCAGATCAGTCTGATGACAAAATATGTTCTTTTAACCACCATATACATATTTACTGCCTTTTTACATGATAAAGATACGTTGTTGTGAATTTAGTAGTTTTTTTTTTCTTTGAGACAGTCTCACTCTTATCGCCCAGGCTGGAGTGCAGTGGCATGATCTCGGCTCACTGCAAGCTCCGCCTCCCGGGTTCACGCCATTCTCCTGCCTCAGCCTCCTGAGTAGCTGGGAATACAGCTGCCCGCCACCACTCCTGGCTAATTTTTGTACTTTTAGTTGAGACAGGGTTTTGCCATGTCGGCCAGGCTGGTCTCGAATTCCTGACCTCAGGTGATCCGCCTGCCTCGGCCTCCCAAAGTGCTGGGCTTACAGGCATGAGCCACTGCACCTGGCTGAATTTAGTAATTTTTAAAAAAGATATTCAAAATACAAATACAAATATGACTATGCTTGTCTACCTCCTTCCCCCAGAAAGGAATGGGAGCGATAGTAACATCCAAGAATTACTAGTGAATATTGTGATATGATTGTGGAGTGAGGGAACAGTTGCACTCCGAGAAGCTAAAGAAGCATTTCCTAACTATGAAAGCTTTTTTTAACCCTTTCATACACTCTGAAGCCCCTTCATCTCCTGTATCGTTCCCAAAGATGTATACTCAACTGCAAAATAAGGAGACTTTCCTGCTGGTGTCACAGGATAGTTTCTTATTGTGCCCTTTATGAAGCCATTGTCTGTCAACCCCAAACACTGCCTTCTGTGCCCTCCTGTGTGATGCTGGAGCTCGGCCTCTGCAAGCCACATTTCTGCCTTGCCAGCTGCCTCTGTATTCAGCTCTGCCAGTAGCGAATTCTAGAAGGATGCTGCAAAGCTGCAGCATCCTTCTAGATGCTAAAAAACTTACTTGATGTGTTTTTGAAGAATGTGGTAGAAAGCAACAGATTTCAACTCAACTCTTATGTGCTTAAGAGCCAGCATATTGGCCAGATGCGGTGGGTCACTTCTGTAATCCCAGCACTTTGGGAGGCCGAGGTGGGTGGATCATGAGGTCAGGAGATGGAGACCATCCTGGCTGACATGGTGAAACCCTGTCTCTACTGAAAATACAAAAAATTAGCTGGACGTCGTGGTGGGCGCCTGTAGTCCCAGCTATTTGCACTCCAGCCTGGACGACAGAGTGAGGCTCCGTACAAGGAAGTGATGTGTACTTCCAATTTGCTTCCTGTGAGCTTCCTTTCTGTGGCACCCAAGATATGCTTCTTCACCCTGGCAGCAGCAATTCTTTCCCTGAGCCAGCAGCTGGCTGAATTCAGTCCACAGTTTTTTTTTAACACTTACACAATCAGCCTCTTCAGGTACCCTGGAGATGCTTGTCTCACCTGAGCAACATCTCCTCCTCAGAAATTTGAGTTCATTTCCCTGGGGGCCCTCCTCCAGGCTCTTTATTTTAATGATTCTCACCTCTTGCTTTTATCGCTTCTGCTCCCGTGATACCTTAGAGTTCTGTTTTTACCCTCTCACCTAGTTAACAACTCTGTGTCTTGTTATTGGCTCTCTCTGCGTTAAATTCTTTCTGTTAAAATAACTGGAGTGGGCCGGGTGCAGTGGCTCACGCCTGTAATTCCAGCACTTTGGGAGGCCGAGGCAGGTGGATCACGAGTTCAGGAGATCGAGATCATCCTGCCTAACAGGGTGAAACCCTGTCTCTACTAAAAAATACAAAAAAATTAGCCGGGCGTGGTGGCAGGCGCCTGTAGTCCCAGCTACTTGAGAGGCTGAGGCAGGAGAATGGCGTGAACTGGGGAGGTGCAGCTTGCAGTGAGCTGAGATTGCGCCACTGCACTCCAGCCTGGGTGACAGAGCAAGACTCCGTCTCAAAAATAATAATAACTGGAGTGATTTCTGTCTCCTGATCAGACCCTGGCCGATACGCCTGTATAATTCAGGCCTCTGCTGTTTGGCTTCAGCTTCGTTCACCATATGACACTGTCATCTGGAAGAGCAGTCAGTCCTCTAAGCGGCCTCTGATCCATACTTCATATTGCATTGGGAATGCTGGATTTCTTTGAGGAACAAGAGCACGAGAGCAAACTCGAAGTTAGAACCTCTCGTATATTTTCTAACAAGTCATGCAGTGGTCTTCTCAAAGTCATGATTACTTTTGAATTATTTTAAAAACTTATTTGATGTGTTTTTGAAGAATGTGGTAGAAAACAACAGATTTCAACTCAACTCTCCTGTGCTTAAAAGCCAGCATAGTGGCTGGGGGTGGTGGCTCACGCCTATAATCTCAGCACTTCGGGAGGCCGAGGCGGGCAGATCACGAGGTCAGGAGATGGAGACCATCCTGGCTGACATGGTGAAGCCCTGCCTCTACTAAAAATAAAAAAAATTGGCCGGGCATGGTGGTGGGCGCCTGTAGTCCCAGCTACTCGGGAGGTTAAGGCAGGAGAATGGAGTGAACCCGGAAGGCAGAGCTTACAGTGAGCCAAGATAGCGCCACTGCACTCCAGCCTGGACGACAGAGCAAGACTCCATCTCCAAAAGAAAAAAAAAAAAGCCAGCATATTTACTCCTCCATATATAATAGTATATGCAGAGGTAACCATAACTAGAATACACAGTAAAATTCAAACGAGCCTTGGTTTTCTTAGCAAGATTAGTTTAAGTACTGGACCTTTAGTTATAAGTATTCTGTAAATAGTAACTTTCTGCCCTTCTTGGTATTTGCTGCATTATAGTGAATTTGATGGCTGACTCTCCAACATCCATTCCAAATTCTTATTCTATGCCAATCACAGTGAACCTATTCTCCTTGTCAAAAATTGGATTGATAATGGGCAGGTAACCCGTCTCAGCCAATTAAACATGAAGGAAAATCTGCTCTAGGGCCTCTGGCAAAAGTTTTCTCCCTAGAAAGAAAGAGACCAGAAAGAGATGTCTCACCGTTTTTATTCCTCTAGAAAGTATGTCTGGATGCGGCATCTGAAACTTCTGTAATTAGCACCTTATGATCATGAGAACAGCCAGCCTGAGGGCAAAGCCCTCATTGAGGCTGGAAGAGCACAGAGATTGTGGTAGGCAGAATCATAGCCCCCACTAGAGATATCCATGTCCCAGTCCCTTGTAACTTGAAGATGTGTTACTTTACATGGCCAGAGACTTTGCAGATGTGACTAAGGAAGGGTATGGCCTTGAGATGGAGAGAGTTTTGGATTATCTGATGGGCCCAGTGTAACCACTGGAGTTCTTAAATGTGGAAGAGGGAGCAAGAGAGTCAGTGTCAGAGTGATGTGACGTGAGAGACTCGTGCAGTCATTGCTGGCTTAGAAGATAGAAGGGGCCACGAGCCAGGGAGTGTGAGCAGCCCCTAGAAGCTGGAAAGGCAAGGAAATGGATTCTCCTGGAGCCTCCAGAAGGAAGGCAGCCTTTCTGACACATTGATTTTAACCCAAGGAGACTTGCCTCAGACATCTGACCTCTGGACCTATAAGATGATAACTTTGTATTGTTTTAAGGCACCAGGTGTGTGGGAATTGGTTATAGCAGCCGTGGGAAACTGGTAACGAGATGGAAAGAATGATGGGTGCTTGATGACTTTGCAGAACCTCAGCATCAGCCAACGCTAGAGCAACCCTGCATTTCTTACAATGAGAGACACATTTCTGTGATGTTTAATCCAGTTCGAGTCTCATTTTCTGCTACTTGCAGCCAAAGCTGTCCTAAGCGAGATGCATACGTACTTAGCAGAGTTCTGTGTCTAAGGTGGACTCCAAATGAGTGTTTGCTGAATAGTGAAAAAATGCGGGAGAAAAAAACCCAGAATCCACATCTAAAGAAGCAGGGCTGTTTTCCGATTCATACTAAGTGTAATAACTTAGAACTTTTTTTTTTTTTTTAAAATAAAAGACACAAAAGATGTTTGGAAAGATGGATAAATTATTTGAATGCCGAAATGGCCTAGAACTTCAGCAGGTGCACTTTCAAATTGCCAGATTCATTTCCTATAGTGACCTCCAGGCATTCAGAGTCTCTTTTCTGAAATAACATTTCAGCAGACTCTGTGAACATGCCAAGAAGTGATTATTTTTACAAATCCAGATGATTTCCTAATTTAGGATAGCTCAAGCAGAGGAAGAAATGAAGGGAAACTTAGACTCTTTTTCCGTCTCCACAGAGTGGGAACAGCCCTGGTACTGGCTTGAAGCAAATGTTGCTGACAACTATGAAAGTGGTTATCACCGCACAGCTGTTCAGTGGCCTCAGTGAACTCAGCTGGAGGCCCAGCCCAGTTTCAGATCAGAGAGGCCAAAGATCAAATGGCATTTCATTTGGTTTGCATGCCTTTTCTTCACTGCCTCTGGGTTTCAAATTAGTTTTTGTAATTTCTGTTCCAAAGACCGTCCTGAGACCCACAAGACTCGCTTCATCTGCCACCCCCCAAATACACTTGCTTAGCCTCACTTCCTCCCTCTCCTCCCTTTCACTAGCAAATGGGTTTTTTTACAAAGTAATTCATTTCCGTGGGAAAATAGGAATTCTCTTATCATGACGCCCAGCCCCTGCCCATCTAGTGAGGGCCTTCTCTGAGGGTTGCGTATTTAAAAGCTTAACAGCCCTGATAGTTAGGGTTCCTCCCAGGATCTGAATCCTGTGTGAAACACAGTTGGATCGTAGGGTAAGGGGGAGGGTGTGCTGGGAGAGTAAATTGTGCCCCCAGATCCCAGATGAGGATGAGCTGTACACTGCAGATGGGTTCGTTGATATGCCTTTGCATATGAGAAATGGTCAGAATCCTAATTAGACTTATTGGTTGCATATCTCTCCCTTACCATATAGCAAGTTGTAAAGTTTTAGAAATAATTTTCAGAGACTCTTGGCTGGAAGACTGTTACAGAGTTAGCCCACTTTGTGAATAATATTGTATGTACTGTCTGCAGGGGACATTGACTGTTGCTGAAGTGTCTGTATTCCTGTCCATATTTTAAGTTTCTCCTTTTCTTCCCTTTCTGATACCATATTCAAAATCTTACTGTTTTTATTCAGTTTTTTAAAAATTACTTATTGCATTGTAATATTTTCATTTGTGCTTTTTTTTTTTTTTACACCAAGATATCAAAATATTTTCCTTGCTGTGCCTTTTCTTGTAGCCACCAAAGCCTTCACTATTTTTCTTTTGTTTTTATTTATTTATTTATTTTTGAGATGGAGTCTTGCTCTGTCGCCCAGGCTGGAGTGCAGTGGCGTGATCTCGGCTCACTGCAACCTCCGCCTCCTGGATTCAAGCAATTCTCCTGCCTCAGCCTCCCAAGTAGCTGGGATTACAGGTGCGTGCCACCACGCCTGATTAATTTTTTGTATTTTTAGTACAGACGGGGTTTCACCGTGTTAGGCAGGATGGTTTCAATCTCCTGACCTCATGATCCGCCCACCTCAGCCTCCCAAATTGCTAGGATTACAGGCGTGAGACACCGTACCCAGCCTTGTTTTGTTTTTCAAGAGACAGGGTCGTGCTCTGTCACCCAGGCTGGAGGGCAGTGGTGCCATCATGGCTTACTGCAACCTCAAGCAATCCCCCCACCTGAGCCTTTTGAGTAGTTGGGACTATAAGTGCACACCACCACACCTGGCTAATTTTTTAATTTTTTGTAGAGACAGGGTTTTGCTGTCTTGCCCAGGCTGGTCTCAAACTCCTGACCTCAAGTGATGCTCCTGCCTTGACCTTCCAAAGTACTGGTATTACAGGCATGAGCCAATGTGCCCACCTTAAACTGTTTAATCTACTGTTGTAAAAACACTGTACCTGAATATATTCCTGAGTGTAAGATAATTTTTTGTGTCTCCAAAGAGATGATCCATCCTCTGCCCCCTAGAACAGTTTCTTTCCCAAATCAATAGTTCCCCCTTATCTGCGGTTTTGCTTTCTGCGGTTTCAGTTACCTGTGCTCCACTGCAGTCCCAAAATATTAAATGGAAAATAGCAGGAAAAACAATTCATAAGTTTTTGTTTTGTTTTGTTTTGTTTTTTTGAGACAGAGTCTCGCTTTGTCGCCCAGGCTGGAGTGCAGTGGTGCTATCTCATCTCACTGCAAGCTCTGCCTCCCGGGTTCACGCCATTCTCCTCCCTCAGCCTCCCGAGTAGCTGGGACTACAGGTGCCCGCCACCACGCCTGGCTAATTTTTTTTTTTTTTTTGTATTTTTACTAGAGATGGGGTTTCACCATATTAGCCAGGATGGTCTTGATCTCTTGACCTCATGATCCGCCCCCCTCGGCCTCCCAGAGTGCTGGGATTATGGGCGTGAGGCACCACGCCTGGCCAGCCTGGCCCATAAGTTTTAAATTATGCCCTGTTCTAAGTAGCATGATGAAATCTCATGCCATCCTGCTCTGTTCCACCTGGGACATGAATCATCCCTGTGTCCAGCATCTCCATGCCATACATGCTCCTGGCCTGCAAGTCATTTGGTAGCCCTCTTGGTTGTCAGATTGAGAAAGGGTTTGGTAGTATCTGAGGTTTCAAGCATCCACTGGGGACCTTAGAATGTATCCCTAAGGACAAGTGGGGGCTACTGTATATACTTTTAGGACTGTAGCTGAAATAATCAAATATGTTATTCAATTTTTATTTAATGATGTATATATAATGTAGAAAACATATGTAGAATATAGTCATTCCACTTTATGACATAGTTTCTTATAAACGCCTCCTTTGCACCAGTGTCTGAAGCCATGTGACAGCAGCTTCCCATAGCCTCGCCTTCCCTCTTCTTCAGTTGTCATCCATGCTTTCCCATCCAGACTGGTGACTTTTACAGAGTCTTACCCATAAGTCCCCTTAGGAGAGCAAGACACTCATGGCACAATTTATTTATTACTCAACAAATAGGTATTAAAAATCCTCCATAAGAAAGACGAGTAGCCAGGTGCAGTGGTTGACGCCTGTAATCCCAGCACTTTTGGAGGCTGAGGTGGGTGGATCACCTGAGGTCAGGAGTTTGAGACCAGCCTGGCCAACATGGTGAAAACCTGCCTCTACTAAAAATACAAAAATTAGCTGGGTGTGGTGGCACATGCCTGTGGTCCCAGCTACTTGGGAGGCTGAGGCAGGAGAATCGCTTGAACCCGGGAGGCAGAGGTTGCGGTGAGCCAAGATCATGCCACTGCACTCCAGCCTGGGCAACAGAGTGAGACCCCGTCTCAAAAAAAAAAAAAAAAAAAAGAGTAGTGACAGGAGGTATAAAGTGCTCTTGAAGGTTGTATACAGTTCATACCTTCCTGTCTAATTCAGATCTGAACATGGTGGGTATCCTTCACCATCTGTCCCACAATTAGATTATAAATTGGTGTTAATAACAATAGTGTTTTCTCCATGGGGTAAACATAATGATGGTGAGATTACTATCGCAGTAGCAGCTGAGCTGATTCATAATGATCTTTCTTGATTTTCCTGGAGTCTTATAGTGGATTGGATGAACCCACCCTATGAACCAGGGTCAGTGAGTTTCTAGTCATAGGAAATTAACCTTTCGGATCCCCACACCATTTTCTAGCCATACTGAGTACTAAAGATGAGAAGCGTCTTAAAGAAGGCTCATCCTGGCCAGGCACGGTGGCTCACACCTGTAATCCCAGCACTTTGGGAGGCCAAGGCAGGCAGATCAGCTGAGGTCAGGAGTTCAAGACCAGCTTGGCCAACATGATGAAACCCCGTCTCTACTAAAAATACAAAAATTAGCTGGGCGTGGTGGTGGGCACCTGTAATCCCAGCTCCTGTGGAAGTTGAGGCAAGAGAATAGCTTGAACCTGGGAGGCAGAGGTTGCAGTGAGCCGAGATCGCGCCACCGCACTATAGCACTCCAGCCTGGCAACAGAGCGAGACTCCATCTAAAAAAAAACAAAAAACAAAAAACAAGGCCCATCCTACTGGGATAGTTTGTTATCCGAATTCCCATGTAGATTTTTAATCTTAAAATCATCAACAACCGAGGCAGTGTAGAAGTTTATACGTTGAGAACACCCGTCATGTGACAACCTTTCAAGGGTTTCAGATGCTCGCCTACACCCGAGAACCCCTAGCTGTTCTGCTTTGTCACACCGAGAGCCAAAGCTATCGCCAGGCTGGGAGACCATTTGCCCCAAGTGTTCATTTGGCTTCTGCAGCATCGGGTTCAGCACCATCCCCAAAGTTGGGTACTTCCTACCACTACCTGAACCTTTCAGAGTGGCAGTATGTTGTAGAGGACTAATTCCTTCTCAAAGGCTGTATCATAGTTGAGTAAGAACTAGTGTTCAGAAATAGAAACACATCTAGTTGAGCAAAGATTTTTTTTTCTATTTTTGGTAACTAATTTCATTAAAGATAGAAGAGATTTTTATCTCATCCCACCTTTCTCCAACATCAGTTTTCTTTCTCATAAGTGCTCTTGTGTTTGAAAGCAGGGAAAATAAAGCTAATTGTTTCAGGTATTTTTTTTTTAATTTTATTATTATACTTTAGATTTTAGGGTACATGTGCACAATGTGCAGGTTTGTTACATATGTATCCATGTGCCATGTTGATTTC
This sequence comes from Nomascus leucogenys, assembly GCF_006542625.1. Lineage (NCBI taxonomy): Eukaryota > Metazoa > Chordata > Mammalia > Primates > Hylobatidae > Nomascus > Nomascus leucogenys. The sequence goes on from NC_044399.1 coordinate 68,374,376, forward strand.
CTGCACCCATTAACTCGTCATTTAGCATTAGGTATATCTCCTAATGCTGTCCCTCCCCCCTCCCCGAACCCCACAACAGTCCCCAGAGTGTGATGTTCCCTTTCCTGTGTCCATGAGTGCTCATTGTTCAATTCCCACCTATGAGTGAGAACATGCGGTGTTTCGTTTTTTGTCCTTGCGATAGTTTACTGAGAATGATGTTTTCCAGTTTCATCCATGTCCCTACAAAGGACATGAACTCATCACTTTTTATGGCTGCATAGTATTCCATGGTGTATATGTGCCACATTTTCTTAATCCAGTCTATCGTTGTTGGACATTTGGGTTGGTTCCAACTCTTTGCTATTGTGAATAGTGCCGCAATAAACATACGTGTGCGTGTGTCTTTATAGCAGCATGATTTATAGTCCTTTGGGTATATACCCAGTAATGGGATGGCTGGGTCAAATGGTATTTCTAGTTCTAGATCCCTGAGGAATCGCCACATGAAGAAATGCTCATCATCACTGGCCATCAGAGAAATGCAAATCAAAACCACAGTGAGATACCATCTCACACCAGTTAGAATGGCCATCATTAAAAAAATCAGGAAACAACAGGTGCTGGAGAGGATGTGGAGAAATAGGAACACTTTTACACTGTTGGTGGGACTGTAAACTAGTTCAACCATTGTGGAAGTCAGTGTGGTGTTTCAGGTATTTTTTGATAACAGATGGGCTCCACCAAGAAGCTCTCTGGTACTTGGAGTGTCCAGGGTGAAAACATGGTCAGAAAAAAAAAATGTCAAAGAAGTTACTAAATTAAGTTATAGTTACTAAGTAACTAGAGTTTGAGTCATATCTCAGGTCATAATGGAGAAATTGCCATTGGAATGTATGTCATAGTTACACATTGTTATTTGACTCCAGTAGGACAATTCATGCACTTTATATTAAGAGAGATTGCAATAAATGCTTCTATGTTTTAACTCAAACCATCAAGGTAATTTAATTGGATTAAGAGAAAAACATAAATCAGATGCAGCTCGAATTAAACCAAATAAGAAAGAGGAAGCAAAATATCAAACTCAGATTTTCTAAGCAGTGAAACTTTTGTTCCATTTTATAAGAATTCATGGTGTCCATCTCTCTCTGTGTATATATGTATATTTTTGTGTATATATGAATATACTTAAATTGCACATTTGTTTCTTATGAAGTATTCAAAAATCATTAATCATTTTTGGAAAAAACTAGCAACTTGGGTATTTTTCCATTTTTCTTTATTCATTTTTTATTGAAAGGAAAACTTAGAGATGGGTTTATAAAGTTATAAAAATAATTTGGACATATGTATCATAGGAGTTAAATTATATCTCTTGGAATAGGAACTTTTACTGGATGCAAAGTATATAATATTTTCACTTTTATAAGTCATTAGACACCATGAACCCTAGCAGGGGTCATACCTACATCAGAGGTACCATTTTATTTAGAAAAATTTTAAAAACTATGGTACCCAAAGGGAATTAGTGCTTACTTTGGAAGGTTACATTAAACATGGAGATGATGCCTTGTGTAAGTTCTCAAACTGAGATGTCTGTTGCCATAGATCACACACTTAGTAACGAAGTGTGATATGGAAAGATAGGACGAAATGGCATTGACTTATGGGACCCTGTTTTTTCTCCACAGAGAGATACATATATGTGGAATCAAGTTCTGACCACTCCAAGTCTAGCTTGAAGAAGAAGTTAATGGGATTATGGTGTGGATTAGATCTGGAAAAAGTGAATAATTCCCAAGATAAATGCTGGAAGGGAGGGACAGTATAAACAAAGGAGAGAATTTTAACATACAGGCCAGAAGATTTGAGGGCTTAAGTTTGTGTAAGCACCATTGCTTTAAGATAGAGTGAGGAGGTGATACAAGTAAGGCCGTCTTATTCACTTTTGTGTTCCTGGTACTGAGTGCAGGGCCCAGAAAACACAGTCCATGCTTGGCAAACCTTTTTTGTGTTACTGGAAGAAAAGGTAGGACCTCTTATGGAGGAAGGCTGCAAAAGAGGTCTTGTTTCAGGATGTCAGTTGGACTTCCTGCATTGCTGGTTAAGAGCAGGTATGTCTACAGAATACTGAGAATACCACTGAGAAATAAAATTCTTTCATAAGAAATACTGCTGTGTGAGTGGGAAAAAAGTGCTGACTTGAAATTGATCAATGGGTCCTACCTTGCCAGATTATCATGCTGGTCTTTGCTAGAATGGCAGAATTAATTAGATTTTTATAAAATAAAACAAATCATCAATTTATGTTATAGCTAGATAAAAATGTGCCTATGAACATTGGTAAAAATTAGAGGAAGTCAGGCACAGCTGCATGCTTCGCAGCTACTAGGGAGGCTGAGGCTGGAGGATCATTTGAGGCTAGTCTGAGTAAGATAGGGAGATCCTATCTCTAACACACACACACACACACACACACACACACCCCTATATATGAGGGGTGGAGAATTTGAAGGAATGTCTATAATTAAAGCATTATTGTTTTTTACTACCTTTTTTGGTGTTAAGTTTATTTAGTTAAATTTACATGTAAGGCCAGGTGTGGTGGCTCACGCCTGTAATCCCAGCACTTTGGGAGGCTGAGGCAGGCAGATTACTTGAGGTCAGGAGTTTGAGACCAGCCTGGCCAACATGGTGAAACCCCATCTCTACTAAAAATACAAAAATTAGCCGTGCGTGGTGGCGCATACCTGTAATCCCAGCTACTAGGGAGGCTGAGGCAGAATCACTTGAGCCTGGGAGGCAGAGGTTGCTGTAAGCCAAGATTGCACCACTGCACTCTAGCCTGGACAACAGAGTGAGACTCCATCTCAAAAAAAAAAAAAAAAAAAAAAAACTTATATGTAGGAAATTTCATCTTTTTTTATGAACAATTTCATGTGTTTTGATAAACATATATACTCAAGATATAGAAGAAGTCCATCACCTTAAAAAGATTCTTTCATTCTCCTTTATTTATTTTTTAATTAATTTTTGAGACGGAGTCTCACTATGTTTCCCAGGCTGGCCTCAAACTCCTGGGCTGGAGAGATTCTCCAGCCTCAGCCTCCCAAGTTACTGGGACTACAGGTGTGTGCCACCTGTGCTTGCCTCATTCAACCCCTTTACAGGCAGACCCTCTTCTCACTCCCAGCCCCTGGGCATCACTGATTTGTTTGCTGTCACTCAAGTTTTCCCTTTTCCAAAATGGAATATAAATTGAATTGTGAATGTTGTAGCTTTTTGTATCTGGCTGCTTTCACTAAGCATAATGCATTTGAGATTTATTCACACTGTTGCATACGTCCTTAGTTTGTGCCTTTTTATTGTGGTGCAATAGTTTATTGTCTAGCTGTACCACAATTTGTTTGTTTGTTTATTTTTGAGATGGAGTCTCGCTCTGTCACCCAGGCTGGAGTGCAGTGGTGCAATCTCGGCTCACTGCAAGCTCTGCCTCCCGGGTTCATGCCATTCTCCTGCCTCAGCCTCCCAAATAGCTGGGACTACAGGCGCCCGCCACCACGCCCAGCTAATTTTTTGTATTTTTAGTAGAGACGGGGTTTCACCGTGTTAGCCAGGATGGTCTCCATCTCCTGACCTCGTGATCTGCCCGCCTCGGCCTCCCAAAGTGCTGGGATTACAGGCATGAGCCACCGCGCCCGGCATTTTGTTTATTTATTTACCAGTGGAAGGACATTGAGTTGTTTTCAGTTTCTGGCAGTTTTGACTAAAGCCACTACAAATGTGTATGTTTGGATTTTTGTGTGAACAATAGTTTTTATTTCTCTTGGGTAATCCTGCCTAGGAGTAGGATTGCTGGTTTATATAAGCATACATTTAGTTTTCTAAGAAACTGATCAACTGTTTCCAAGGTGGCTGGACCATTTGCATTTCCATCAGTGGTGTATGAGAGTTTCACTTGCACCTTATTCTTGCCAGCACTTGGTATTGTCATTTAAAAAAGTTTTTTAATCTATTCTTTGTATTTTTTTAAAAAAAGATTGCATTAATATATATATATTTTTAATAATGTAGGGAACTTACCCTTACCTTTCAAAAGCAAAATCATCTGTCTTTCTCTGAGAAGCGAAAATTTTATATTAAGTTCATTTCTGAAAATACTTAGAGTCAGTCCTCCTTCATTTGTGGTGCTCATGTTCTGTAAAGTCACCGCAAACACCGAGTTAGTGCATACTGAACCACTGTTCCTAGGGGATATACAACGTGAGGGCCCCTCAAGCTCACAGCATTTTCATCAACCAATTAATGAAACCCTGCTTCTAAGTGTTTCTGTTAAGGACATATTATTTTATATACATAGATACGTATAGACAGATAGTGGGTTAACATTGAACTCCTGGCCGGGCGCGGTGGCTCACGCTTGTAATCCCAGCACTTTGGGAGGCCGAGGCAGGCGGATCACGAGGTCAGGAGATCGAGACCACAGTGAAACCCCATCTCTACTAAAAAATACAAAAAATTAGCCGGGCGTGGTGGCGGGCGCCTGTAGTCCCAGCTACTCAGAGAGGCTGAGGCAGGAGAATGGCGTGAACCCGGGAGGCGGAGCTTGCAGTGAGCCGAGATTGCGCCACTGCACTCCAGCCTGGGCGACAGAGCAAGACTCCGTCTCAAAAAAAAAAAAAAAAAAAAAAATTGAACAGCTTGAATGAAACTTACCGAATACATGTATTTTCTCCGTAAGGCACATCGCAGCCTTCTTGTGCTTAGGAACGCCAAATGGCACTTCAGCAGTACACTTGGGGGACATTTTAAGTGGCAGAATCACCAACAAGCAACAACAGAAATGTGAAAGACTAAACAGACTGCTGAAAGGACACTTGTTTGCAGTATGTGGAGCTGAGACAAGAAGGCAGGGCGTCACCTTGCGCGACCTCAGTTGGGAGTGTGCGGGTTGGGTGACTCAGACTTTTTGCCGCTCTGTGCATGTTCATGAATGACTCTGAAAGTTCCTCAAATATTGTCTTGGGGGTTACAAATAAGTTTTAGCAAGTAGGCAAATTCATAAGTATGCAATCCATGAATAATGAGGATCAAACATTCTTTTTTTTTTTTTTTTTTTTTTGAGATGGAGTCTCATTCTGTCGCCCATGCTGGAGTGCAATGGCGCAATCTCAGCTCTCTGCAACCTCTGCCTCCTGGGTTCAAACAGTTCTCCTGTCTCAGCCTTCCAAGTAGCTGGGACTACAGGCGCACGCCGCCATGCCCAGCTAATTTTTTGTATTTTTAGTAGAGACAGTTTGATCATCCTGGCCAAGCTGGTCTCGAACTCCTGATCTCGTGATCTGCCTGCGTCGGCCTCCCAAAGTGCTGGGATTACAGGCTTAAGCCACCCCGCCTGGCCAACCATATTCTTATATTTTAGAAAGTGTATAAACTTAGTTCAGTTGAAATGATCTGTAATGATTTGGTTTAATGCCAAACATCATTCAATTTTTTTTATTCCAATAAATTGATGAGAACGTTAATTTGCCAAACCAGGACCATTTGGTATGAAGATTGCTTTAAAAGCTTCTCAAGGCCGGGTGTGGTGGCTCATGCCTGTAATCCCAGCACTTTGGGAGACTGAGGCTGGTGGATCACTTGAGGTCAGGAGTTTGAGACCAGCCTGGCCATCATGATGAAACCCCATCTCTACTAAAAATACAGAAATTAGCTGGGTATGGTGGCAGGTGCCTGTAATCTCAGCTACTGGGGTGGCTGAAGCAGGAGAATTGCTTGAACTCGGGAGGCCGAGGTTGCAGTGAGCTGAGATCGTGTCACTGCTCTGCAGCCTGGGTGACAGAGTGAGACTGTCTCAAAAAAGAAAAAACAAAAAAACAACTCCTCAAAATCTTCCTAAGATTTTATCCCCAAGCAAGTGCAAAGACATGTTCTTGATTTTATATTAAAAACTCTTGTGCACTGTTCTAACGTATTATGCGCACACTTCATTCTTATAAAGTAATTTAAAATGTGGAACTCCGAAATTTTGTCATAGTAATAGCTAAAGAGTATGTGTTTAAATTCAGGAACAGATTAACACACTTACCAAACCTCCGTTGCTTCAAAGTAATTATAAGTTTTCGAGATTGACTGCCAATATAATATAGGCCCCAAAGAAATCACCCCATTTTACTGACACAGAACAATAAATTGGTTTTCCTGAATACGGTGGGTAAAGAATCCAAGTTCTTGACCTTGAATATTTCACTGATCGTGTTGTATGCAGTAGGGAACAATCAGGATGACATTTGCTGAAATGTTTGAGATTTATAACATAATAGCTTGAGCATATGTGCCAAAAAATAGAAATCTGAAATCCTATCAAATCAAGATTAATTACCTATTAAAATACTAACAAATAGTACAGTACAGGTGGCGTAATAAGCTGTCTCTCTTCATATATTGTTACAAAACAAACTGTTTTGGCGGTGACATGAAACATCATGGATCTTCTATCTCACTCTCAGTGGGAAAACGGAAAAAAACTGCTACTCAGTCATTCTTGGTGTGGATTTTGGCATTTCATTAGGAAGTGCTATCTCAAACCTTTTCACTGAAAAGCACATGCAACTCTCTGGAAACTGCTATATTTCCTGGCTTTGTACTACTGCCAAAAAAACTGTTGCTTCTCCTCGTCATTAACTACTACATATTTATTCCTTTCTATCTTTGTGGATAGTAACCTGCGTAGCACTCCCGTGAAAAGGAAAACAGTAGTTTGCTTCCTCCTCCTCCTCACCAGCCTTGAAGAAGTTAATCCCCTGGGCTAAATTTCTTCTTTATATTCAGCTTTCATTTCACACTAATAGTTTCAACTGTGGACCTGGTGGTAATAGCAGAAATGGTGCAATTATGTTTGTATTTCTTCATTAAAATGATTTTTGAAAGTTGTGGGAAAATGCTCATGAAATTTTATCATTAAATCTGAGCTAGAATAATAAAGCACAGTGTTGCTAAGTTGGCTTCCAATGAATAGTCAGTCAGCAAATATTTAGTGAGCATCTACCATGTGCCAGGCATTCTTCTGGGCTTTAGTGACACCATGGTGAATAAAATAGTCCCTGGCCCCCATGTAATTATTCTGTTTTCTTGTGCTAAATGTCTTTGTTTAAAATACTTTTTTGAGGAGGCCGGGCGCGGTGGCTCACGCCTGTAATCCCAGCACTTTGGGAGGCCGAGGAGGGCGGATCACAAGGCCAGGAGATCGAGACCATCCTTGCTAACACGGTGAAACCCCATCTGTACTAAAAATACAAAAAAATCAGCTGGGCATGGGTGGCAGGCGCCTGTAGTCCAAGCTACCCGGAGAGGCCGAGGCAGGGGAATGGCATGAACCTGAGAGGCGGAGCTTGCAGTGAGCTGAGATCACGCCACTGCATTCCAGCCTGGGAGACAGAGCAAGACTCTGTCTCAAAAAAAAAAAAAAAAAAGAAAAAAATATATATATTCTTTAAGGAAAGATGATAGAAAAGATGTGCAAAAAAACTACTATTGAAATAGTGTGCTTAATGTATCTTCATGGTTTAAAAAGTGCGTAATAGTTTGGAAGTGGATCTTTCATGGTTTAAAAAGCATGCAGAATCTTGGAAAATTTAATGACTCAAACTTATAAAACACTACCCGATTGATCTGTTATTCCGATTTACAACTTAGGTACCAGTTTTCTTAAGCAAGTAAATATGCCTTCCCCGCTTGCGTGGTGTTTTAAAGCTCTTCGTTCCGTGAGCCCTCACCCCCCCACCCCCTCCCCCACCATACCCCCTCCTCGCCGCCACCACTCTTTGCATTCTAAAAGAAACCCAGCGGCATGCCATTCTTCTTTCTGAGACCCTGGACTGTCTACCTCTGAGTGGCGCTAGCAAGCTGTACCTTTTCATTTGTTTTTTACCAAACAAACTCTTTAGCAGTGACATGAAATATCATGTCTCTTCTTTCTCACTCGCAGTGGGAAAAGGAAAAAAGAAATGCTCCTTGGTCATTCTCTTTGTGGATTTTGGCATTTCATTGGAAAGTGCCAATAGGTATTCATTTTTTATGTTGCTCTGAAAAGCTGTAAACAGCCTTCAAAGTCACAAAGCAAACTCAGTCCCTAACGGTTCTCCAAACTCGGGTCAGAAAGGTGGGGAACTTTATTTTTCTAGGCAGCGAGTACATGAATAATACACTTGCAACCTGCTCAGCTTCCCTAAGTTCTCTTTAGCCAGCTTCTCCACTCAAAGAACTACACATCAATCTGTCACCAGTGGTCAGCAGCGCAGCAGAGAGCCAGTGTTATTGTGAACCTACGGCGGAATGACTTGCTTCCCAGCTGGTGATCAATCTGTGTTAGACGGCAACATGTTTGCTTCTACAAATGAGCTGGACCCCTCTGTAACATATCTCTGCCAACTTTTGAAAGAAAGAGTCTGTTTCAATTCTTTTCGGGGGTAAAGACAAAAAGTCTGTCTCCCTTTGCACAACCAGCTATTGAACAATCAGTGCAAATATTTACAGCCAGTATCCTAAGGCAATTGTTTTCAGAGGTCAGGAAGTTGCACTAAAAAAAGGAAGAAAAAATATATGTATGTGTGCATACATGGAAGATAAATATATTTTGCTTTTCTTTAGTAAAGATGATATGCTCATGGATGCACCGTCTCTGGAGAATTCTCCCTTATATATAAAGAGATCTTGAGGTTTAGGACTTTAGCTGACTTCTCCAAGCTCAAGATGAAATTAACATTGTGTTACTGCTATGGAAAATGCTACACAACTTTAACTGAGGTTTATGATTATTAATTAAGGAATGACCAGATCTAAACTGGAAATAATTCCACCAGATCAGCGCTAGTCAGAACACACATGATTTGTCTTACTGATTGTGAACTTTTAAGAGAGTGCTTTCTTAAGATTCACTAGGGCAGAGAGGGGCAGGATAATCCAGAAACCATGGCCTAGCAGATGGGCTTTGCATTGATAGAGCTGAAGAAGTAATTAAGAGAAGAACAGACATGGAGGGGTGGCTCATGCCTGTAACCCCAATGCTTTGGGAGGCCAAAGTGGGAGGACTGCTTCAGGCAGGAGTTTGAGACCAGCGTGGGACAACATAGCAAGACTCTGTCTCTACAAAGGAGAGAGAGAGAGAAAGAGAAGAATGTGTGAAAGTGTGTGTGAATGAAGAATGGGATGAGGACTGGTGGACAGGAAATAGAAATATAAGGGAGGTCTTTGTGTCAAACTAGGTACGATACAGTGCTATGGTATGTTCTGGATAGGTATGAATGACCACGTGATGACAGAAATCATTCATCGTGTCACACGATGACACAGGAAGTTATTCATGAAAAGGGCAAGGCAAAGTGGAAAACTTTGAGGAAGGGCCAAAAAGGAAGGGTGTTATTGGGTATTTGGTAATAAGAGCTGATGGTCTGCCTTGTCTATGATCATGTCAGCCCACCAGACAAACAGATTCTGTTTAGTTGTCATTTAGTAGAGAACTACAAAGGAGCATTGGAATGTTTTGCACCTGTGGTAGGTGGGGTTCCGCATTTCTCCTTAGAGAGTAGGGGTTCCAGACCCACAGAGGAGCCAGTAGAAATAATATAAATGAGTTAGGAAGAAGAGAACTCTGGAAAAGGAAGGTTGGAAATTACCTTGGCCTCAGACTATTGCACAGCTGGACAATGACTGTGGTTCTGTGGCTCAAGGGAATGGCTCTGTGTGGCTCTATGGCTCAAGGGGAATGGCTCTGTGGCTCGGGGGAGCCCTAGAAGGGATTTCTGTGTTAAGAAGCAGTTATTAGATGAGCTTAATGATACCCTCCAATATCATACCACATGAACCCACAGCAGACTGTCCCACATTGCTGCATTTAAATTTCCTTGGGGATGGGGACTGTGTGTGGTCTATCTTTGTGCTCTCCATTACATATAGTAGGTACATTGTAGATGCTTAACGAATGAGTGACTCTATCTCTAGTTCTGTTCCGGGAAAGAGAAAAGAGTTGAAGGCCCTATAGCTGCTTTCAGTAGTTGATTTAATCATTCAGCTCCAAACGTGAAGATTAGCAACTTCTAAGAATAGTGGTGGTTGCCCTTTTGGATATATGATCCTCCACATTCCCAAGCCTGTGTTTGAAGGTAACCTGCAAGGAGGACACATTCCAGAAGGGCATGATTATCTTCTCTGATGTTAACTGCCATGATGACTAGTATCTTCCAAACATCTGAGCAACTCTCCATAGCACCCTGTAGCCCTTTTATCTATGAGATTATCTTAGTTCAATCTATAACCAGAATGTTTCCACATTTCATCAGCTTTTGACTATAAATGCATTACATTGATGCTTATGAGGCCATATTAACATTATCATCCATACCTCACTGACTCCCCTCTCTAAATGTTTTAGTGGGTCCCAAGAGGATATCTCACACGTTCTTAGGAGTCTGGCTGCTAATATACCACACCACTGCTATTTGCCTCTACCACCTGGAGACAATGCTTGCCCCTCACTGCTGTAACTTGGGACCTCCACTATTCACCTCTTTTGCTCCAAGATGACCACTTAAGTTTCAATAAAGAAAATACAGGCCGGGCACAGTGGCTCATGCCTGTAATCCCAGCACTTTGGGAGGTCGAGTTGGGCAGATCACCTGAGGTCAGGAGTTTGAGACCAGCCTGGCCAACATGGTGAAACCCCGTCTCTACAAAAAATACAAAAAATTAGCCAGGCGTGGTGGCACACGCCTATAATCCCAATTACTCGAGAGACTGAGGCAGGAGAATCACTTGAACCCAGGAGGCTGAGGTTGCAGTGAGCCAAGATCACACCACTGCCATCCACCCTGGGTGACAGAGCGAGACTGTCTCAAAAAAAAAAAAAAAAAAAAAAAAAAAAAAAAAAAAAAAAAGAATCAGTGATTCACTATGATTGTATTGGGCAATAATGTGAAATATCATGGATGTCATTGACCAATGGAGATGATTCAGTTAATTGGGGGTGAAGTGTTAACTAAGATGGTGACAATGAGAATGAAAAGCAGGGGACACGTTTGAGAGGAATTATAAAGGAGGAATCAGCAGGTTTGGGGGATGGATCTGAAGGGAAATCCAAGGGGAAGGGATGAATCAGAGATGACTCCCAGCCTTTGAGCTCATATAACTAGGTAGGTAATGGTACCAATGACAAATCTCTAAATTTTAGAGTTAGGAAATATGTTTCAAATCATCCGATTCCATGTTTCTTAAATAGGCTGTAAGGGAGTACCCAGATGGGAAACCATTAGATTATAGAAATAATTCTCAACTCTTCTTTCTGACTTCCCTTCCTTTTGCCCTCTTCCCAGTGGTATTTTCCATGGTTCTGGAAATGACCTACTTTATGCCACCACTGTATTTAGGCTGCAAATTTCCCCTCTCTATCCTGACCAAGATTTGAAAAATCCCATGTGGAGAGGAACTTAATTACAGAATACCCTTTGCCATGTGTCTTTTTATTTTCCCTATATGCCGGGGGTACTTTTGGGGTGAGAATTGAAAAGGAAAAAATGGTAATGTGTGGGAATATGTTCCAGCTCCAGACTTCCTCCTCACCCCACCAGGAAGCAGTATTGATGGTGCTTTCCTGATTAAAAAATTGCAAAATTTGGCCAGGTGCAGTGGCTCACGCCTGTAATCCCAGCACTTTGAGAGGCCGAGGCGGGCGGATCACAAGGTCAGGAGATTGAGACCATCCTGGCCAACATGGTGAAACCCCGTCTCTACTAAAAAGACAAAAATTAGCTGGGCACGGTGGCGCATGCCTGTAGTCCCAGCTGCTGGGGAGGCTGAGGCAGGAGAATCACTTGAACCTGGGAGGCAGAGTTTGCAGTGAGCTGAGATCACACCACTGCAAAAAAAAAAAAGAAAGCAAAATTTATATGGCAGAAAGTACAGTAGTGATCATAACAGTTATTATAGTGTTGAGAAGATATGACTATTGAAGAGATAAGTAAATTTTGCAAACTGATATCAATCTTTTAATTGTTTACAAATGTCCAGCCACATCGTATGCTGCTACATTAAAATAAGTCTTTTGTTAGGTATTGGTCTTCACCTAAACAAATGCTATGTTCAGATTGTGAGAAATAATGGTCTTGCTCTGCTCAGTACTGTTGAAAATTCATCTGTTTTATTTGATTCAGTTATGCATGCCGCATTAATGAACTAGAATACCTTATCTAGAATTGGGACCAGGCCCAGGTGAAACCAGCAAATGATATCATGTGAAGTGCCAGAGTATAGAGCTAGGATCAGCAAGCTATGGTTTATCCTGTTTTTGTACAGGTCATGAGCCAAGAGTGGCATTTATATTTTTAAATGGTTGAAAAAAAATCAAAAGCTCTTTCGTGACACATGAAAATTATATGAAATCCAAACCTTAGTGTCCATAAAACTTTTTGTAAAAACAAAACAAACCAGCCATGTTTGTTTGACTATGGTTTTTTTTTGTTGTTTTTTTTTTGTTTGTTTTTTTGAGATGGAGTCTTGCTCTGTTGCCCAGGCTGGAGTGCAGTGGTGCGATCTCAGCTCACTGCAAGCTCCACCTCCCGGGTTCATGCCGTTCTCCTGCCTCAGCCTCCCGAGTAGCTGGGACTACACGCGCCACCACCACTGCCCGGCTAACTTTTTGTATTTTTAGTAGAGACAGGGTTTCACCGTGTTAGCCAGGATGGTCTCGATCTCCTGACCTCGTGATCCACCCGCCTTGGCCTCCCAAAGTGCCAGGATTACAGGCGTGAGCCACCACGCCCAGCTGTTTGACTATGTATCATCTATGGTTGCTTTTGCACAACAGCAGTTTTGAGTAGTTGCAACAGAGACATATGGCCTACAAAACCTAAAATATTTACCACCTGGCCCATTGCAGAAAATGTTTACCAACCACTGGTCTGAAGCCATGTTTCCCAAACCTTGATGTGCCAATGAATTACCTGGGGATCTTGTTAAAAGACAGATACTGGTTCAGGAGGGCCAAGGTGGGACCTGAGAGTCAGCATTTCTGACAAGCTCTCAGGTGATGCCAGAGTTGCTGGTCCTTGGCGCACACTTGCATTTAGACGGTATTCCAGAGGTGGGGGAGGGGGAGGAGGTAGTGTGTTGTAGAGGAGAGATGATCAAATTTTTTAAAGTAGAAATGGGCTTTTTGTTTTTTTTTTTTTTTTGAGATGGAGTCTCACTCTGTCACCCAGGCTGGAGTACAGTGGCACAATCTCGGCTCACTGCAACCTCCGCCTCCCGGGTTCAAGCAATTCTTCTGCCTCAGCCTTCTGAGTAGCTGGGACTACAGGTGTGCGCCACCATGCCCGGCTAATTTTTTGTATTTTTAGAGATGGGGTTTCACCATGTTGGCCAGGCTGGTCTCGAACTCTTGACCTCATGATCTGCCCACCTTGGCCTCCCAAAGTACTGGGATTACAGGCATGAGCCACCGCGCCCAGCCAGAAATAGGCTTTTTATACCTTATTTCAAAGGCCAGAATAAGGACCAGTTGGTGCCAGCTCTGATTTTTACCTTAGGAAGAACTTTCTAATGATTTAAATTCATCATAGAATCACTGCAATGGCCACAAACAGAGGCGTCTAAGAGACTGGGAAAGTGGCCGGCCTGGTGAGATCTCCAGCTTAATTTCTTTGACTGACAAAGAAAAGGGAAAGTGAGAGTATGAATTAGCAAGCCAGACACTGAATTGCTTATCGATATAAGGCCTAGCCTAGCAGGGACAGTATTAATTGAATTAATCTCTCTTAAGTGGCACAACTGCTGGTTTACCTTTGTACCAGGAATAAGAAACTATTGAGGCCTAACATTAAATCAACTCATAAAGAGTAAATGTGTAGCTGTGGGTTTATAATTTAATTTGTACTGACTGAAAAAGCTCCAGTTGTCAGACGTCTGCAATTTCATTTTTTCACTCATGAGCCAGTTAAAAGATAATCCCTGCCCTTGTTACTCTTCGCTTGTGTTCATATCATGCACATCCCCTCCCTGAAAGCTGTTGTATCAGCCTTATGAATGGATGTATGTTTGTAGTTGGATCTTCCAGCTGCAAGTCATTTTAGCCCTGACGAGTGAATCCTCTTGTTAATGGCTCCTTTAAGCAGTGCTTTTGGTGGGGAAAGAAAAGAGAGAAAGAAACTAGCCATTTTGAGCAAGCCGATCAATGTTGGAGACCAGAGCGCATTTAGACAGATGAGTGAGTAATGGAATATTTAAGCAACCTGATATTTGCTATTGATGAATACTTTTAAAACCATAAAACTCATTAAATTAATAGTACAACTGTCTGCTCAAAATTCAGTGAGTGCTTATAGTCGTGGTTTCATTGTATTTCTCCACTTTGAATGCTTTTCATTTCAGCTTGTCACAGGCCTTTAAAGGCATGATTTATGCTTCATAATACCCTAAGGAGGTTAAGTATTTTCATATTTATTGCACAGAAGAGTATTTTGTGATTGCTTGCCTGTCCTAAAATCAGTTTGGCTGGAAAAGGACCTAAGAATTCTGACCTTAGCTCTGTATCCAAACCAGGAGTCAGCGTTTGAAAAATGTGAGTCAATATCTTGCCCAGAGAGTTTGTTTCATTCCACTAACCTGGGGCAAGAACAGATGGTGGGAGGCAGCAGACAAACAATGCTGCTTTTTCTTTTGTAAATCCTCCTAGATCCCTACATCCCAGAGCTGGGCCACATTGATACAGGCCAAACATCTTTCAGCTCTTTCAGATGTTTTCAGCCAGCTCTTCATCATCCACCATGTTATGTTGATCGTGGTCGTAATTGTTATCCTGAATGATTAAAACCCGAGTAGGTCAAAGTGTCTGTGATCTGTCCGAAGAGTGTTAGCCATCTTACCCTCACCAGTATTTTTGTGTATGGATATTTTTCAAAATCAGAATCATTTTAGATGCCCAGAGACCCTAGTGTACTTTCCCTATTCTACGTGCCCACTTCTGACTTGCCTTTCATGCAGTCTTTGGGTTTATTATGGTTATCTTTCTTTTGGCAAGTCAAAGGTAGGGTACTTTTTTTTTTTTTTTTTTTTGAGATGGAGTCTTGCTCTGTCACCCAACCTGGAGCGCAGTGGCACGATCTCGGCTCACTGCAAGCTCCGCCTCCCGGGTTCATGCCATTCTCCTGCCTCAGCCCCCCAAGTAGCTGGGACTACAGGCACCCGTCACCACTCCCAGATAATTTTTTTTTGTATTTTTAGTAAAGATGGGGTTACACCGTGTTAGGATGGTCTCGATCTCCTGACCTCGTGACCCACCTGCCTCGGCCTCCCAAAGTGCTGGGATTGCAGGCGTGAGCCACCACGCCTGGCCAAGGTGGGGTATATTTTAAGAAAAACATTTCAGGGCCCACGTATGTTGTGTCGTTCATTTAGCTAGATGGATTATATCCCTTTTGGCTGTAGCTTGCCTGAGAACCAGTGGCTTGATTCCCACAGTCAACTCCTAATGGGTTCCTTCTCTACCGAGTCTGTTTTTCTTTCATCCCTCCGTATACCACTGTCTTTTGTTTTTAAATTTTTTTAAATTGACAAAAATTATATATTATTAGGTGAAATATATTGTTTGAAATATGTATACATTGTAGAATGAATAAATGGAGATAGTTAACATATATGTTACCTCATATACTTAAACCTTTGAAAATACTGTTCTTGTGACATGATTTGATGCTCAAAAAACTCTGGTTGTTTTCTTATTATCTAAAGCATAAAGTTAAAATTCCTTAGGCTATTACTGAAGGCCCTCTTTAATCCAACCCTAGTTTTCTTCTACTCCATGTAAGTTTCCTCTATTTCAATTCCACATATATCTTCTATTTACCCATTATGGTTCTAGGTGCTCTTTAAGCAGTGGGTATAAAGCCTTATGTTTTTAATTTGTCTGGGGAAACAGGGCATGTTTTCACAATCCAGGTAAGTAATGATGAAAGGCAGCATGCATATCGTTAAGCAGAAACTGACGTATATGGGTGAACATCACTTGAATCCTGGTCTCTTCAGGGCTCTGTCTTTGGGTCTCTCTCACTCTGCATGCTCTTATTGGGGTTCCTCTCTCCTGTTCCTAATGGCTAATGCGTATCCTAACCTGCTCTTGTGCTCTAGCCTTTTTTAGATGTTGATAACATTTCAATCTATACTTTTCTACATTCCTAGATCCATATTTCCAACTTTACTCAGCATCTTCACCTGGAACAGTCCTTCAAATGCAACATGTTTAGAACACAGCTCAATATCTTTCCCCACAAACCTGTTCCATTTCTTTTGTTCTTTATCTTGGTTATTAGTGTCACTCTCCAACTTATTTTCAAGGTTATGAGGTAGGAGATCAGCAGGACTTGTTTTCTGAGCACCAGTCACAATCCACTGATTGGAGAAAGATGTGGTCAAAACGAGGAGGGGAGGGGTGCTGTGAAGAAGCCAGCTGACACCCACAAATGGTGATGAAAGTGACCTCCAGTTGCCCTCACGGCTCATTAACATAAAGGCACTCCCACCAGTGCCATGGCAGTTTACAAATGCCATGGCAACATGCCATGGAAATGACCTGAAAGTTACCTTCTATGCATCTAGAAACACCCCCCCCCCCTTTTCTAAAAGGTCTAAATAACCTGCCTCTTAATTTGCATGCAACTAAAAGTAGATATAAATACAGGTAGCCAACAGCCCATATGCTGCTGCTCTGGACACACTGCCTATGGGTTGGCCCTGCTCTACAAGGAACAGTACCTCTGCTGCACACTGCCGCTCACCTCTGGCTCACCCTTGAATTCTTTCCTGGGTGAAGCCAAGAACCCTCCTGGGCTAAGCCTGCCTGCTCTACATCAGTTAGACATCTGCAGCCAGTCACTGAATTCAGTTGTTGATTTCACCTCTGAAACTGTCTCTCACATTTTTCTTCCCACCTGGGCTGCCTTAATTTGCTTTAATCCCAGACCCTGTCTTCTCCACCTTGGAACTATGGCTATACTTAGCTGGGTTTCCTGCCACAAGTCCTTTAGTACTCCACTCTGTCTTCCCCTCTGCTAATGCAATTAGTTTCTTAAAAACAAATCTGATTGTGTTGTTTTCATGCTAAAATCCTCTAGTGGCTTCTTGTGACATTGAGGATGAAATAGCAACTTTAAGATCCTGACATACTGGCTGGGTGCAGTGGCTCATGCCTGCAATCCCAGCACTTTGGGAGGCTGAGGCCGGCGGATCACGAGGTCCGGAGATCGAGAGCATCCTGGCTAATACGGTGAAACCCCGTCTGTACGAAAAATACAAAAAATACAAAAAATACAAAAAATTAGCTGGGCATGGTAGCACGTGCCTGAAATCCCAGCTACTCAGGAGTCTGAGGCAGGAGAATCACTTGAACCTGGGAGGCGGAGGTTGCAGTAAGCCGAGATTGCGCCAGTGTACTCCAGCATGGGCGATAGAGTGAGACTCCGTCTCAAAAAAAAAAAAAAAAAGATCCTGACATACTAAAGCCCGTTGTACCCCCAGGCAGCATCATCTCTTCTGAAGCCACACTGACTACAGCAATCCGTCTCGCCACTCCTTACCTCCTTCTGTGCTGTTCTCCTTGCTTACCATGCTCGAGAAGAGCGTCTTTCTTACCTAAAAGACACACACAGCCATAGTTCAAATATCATCTTCCCCATTAAACTCTTCCTCACTTTCCTAGGAAGAGTTGGCCCCGTTCTCTGGGTCCTCACAATACTCTGTGGAGCAGCTAAAGTTTTCACTATTTTGGATTCCCACCCTCCCTTCCCCCGTTTTAATATCTGTGACCCCCTGAAGTACTTTGTGTATTCCTTAAGAGAAGGGGCTAAATTTTTTCCCATTCTTCTCCCCCCACATACAAAAAGCGGTACATATTTAATGCATACAACATGGTGAGTTTGGAGATAGGTGTACATCCATGAAACCATCAGCACAATCTGTGGAGGAGGAACTTCTTATCTTCAGTAGGGCCAATAGGTAGTTTTTGACTGAGTGAAAGCATGAATGAATGCTTTTCATGAGTGATATTGTGGGCCGAAGAGTTTGAGAAAGGCTTATGGTGATGAAGGATCTTTGATTTTATCCCAAACCACTAATTGAGCATCTGTGCAATGCAAGTGCTCACGACAAAGCTATGAAGTGGAAATTACTATTTCCGTTTTTGCTGATTTTGAAACTAGACTTGGGTTATTTGGTTAAGACCGTCTAGCTCATAAGTGAAGGAGACGTGATTTGAACCTACACTGGCCTGGGGTCCAGGCGTATGCCTTGTCTTCCACATCAAAACGCTAGTGTCAAAGAATAAATCTTAGAAGTGCATTATGAGGATAGTGATTTCGAGATTATAAAGCATTTGGGAGCTCACAAAGGAAGCCTGTGGTTTTGTAGAGGACTAGAACTATTTTCACAACTGGTTTCCCTGACTGTGTCCATATCTGTGTGGCCTTAATATTGTTTGACTCACAAAGGAAACTTGTTGATCCGGAGTGAACCAGTTCAACTTTCTTCTCCTCAATCTCAAGAGTATTCCATGGAGGAAAATGTTCTAAACTGCACCTGAGCTATAAACAATTTACTCTGAAAGTAACAGTGTTAGTATTCCAGTACGTAAACCTTTAGCTAATAAAAATCAAAGTAGCCTCATTTGGAAAGTACACAGAAGGTTAGAGGGAAAGCTTATAAATGTTTTCAAA
The DNA here is from genome assembly GCF_006542625.1 of Nomascus leucogenys. NCBI lineage: Eukaryota > Metazoa > Chordata > Mammalia > Primates > Hylobatidae > Nomascus > Nomascus leucogenys. Next base: position 68,393,110 of record NC_044399.1, read on the forward strand.
GACTCTGTATTTAATTCTATCACCAGCTAGCAAAATAAATAGGCCAGCTGTTAGCTCTGAAACAGACGTGTTGGAAATGAAATGTTAATAGTTGAAATGCGTTGGTCATTCGAAATCAAAAGGAACATGAAGTACACTTTCCAGTTTATGAGAGACAAGGTGAAAGTTCCCAAAACACATTTGTGGTGACTGCATTTAAAATTGCTTCCTCATCTTTTATTTTAGTGGCTAATACTTTAGTGTGGCATATGTGTGACTAGGAGGGCATTTTTTTCTTCCGATTTAGATGGAGGGTTTGGAAATAAATGGAGAGTGGAAATCGGGAGATGTTAAATTCTACTTTTCCATGTGTCTAAGTTGTTTGCTCTAGTTTGTAAGCTGCATGCCAGACTTTTCTGAGGAATGGGAGGTTACTTTCAATAATGCGCTAAGATTGACCTGAGATATTTAGCCAGCACATCTGCTTGCAAGCCCTGGCCGTATGTGAGGAGGTTATACTGGAATTAATTAACTCTGTTTGGTATTCTGAAATGTTTGCTCCACATCTTGTTTTACCATAGCAAAACTTACAAAATCAATTGGAACTTTTTTATTTTTCCTCAAGAGCTTAAAAAAAAAAAAAAAAAAAAAGCCAGGTGAAAAAGAGAATCTGAAAAGCAGTAGTTTTCCTGCTTGAAGCAAACTTTCAAGAATGAGCATTAGAATTAGAATTTATTTTTTCAAATACTTCTTTTTAACTGAAAATGATGAAGTGTAACTCTTTTATCCATTATATTAATGCCATTTTTGAAATGTTTGACTTTATTAGAAAATAAGGAGATTGAAGTGACAGGGGTATCCTGTTTGCTGAGATAGTCACAGCATTACAAAATGTTTTGTGAACCAAAATGTCCTAGGAATACTCTGACTTCAGAAAGGAAAAGGAAGGGAGGTTTCTGGGAAAGATCTGCAAACATAGCCTTGACCTGTATTTGGAGACAGTACAGCACTCGTGGTCTTAACACCATGATGTTAATGCCAGAACGTTTGGCACTATGTTGTTGCTAACCTGCTATTCTTAAACAAGTGAGCCTTACCTTGTTACTTTTCTCAATTGGTAAAATTGGGAAGAGGACTACCTTCTAGACCTCAGCCACAGCACCAGTGTCATGACTGTGTTCTCTCTTCCTTTAAACCTGCTACCCTTGGCTAGCCGCAGTGGCTCACGTCTGTAATCCCAGCACTTTCGGAGGCCGAGGCAGGTGGATCACTAGGTCAGGAGATCGAGACCATCCTGGCCAACATGGTGAAACCCCATCTCTACTAAAAAAAAAAAAAAAAACAACAACAACAACAAAAACCGTGCTACCCAATGAGATGCTCAGCAACTCATGATTTATTAAAAAGCGAAAGGCCGGGCGCAGTGGCTCACGCCTGTAATCCCAGCACTTTGGGAGGCTGAGGCGGGCGGATCACGAGGTCAGGAGATCGACACCATCCTGGCTCACATGGTGAAACCCCGTCTCTACTAAAAATACAAAAAATTAGCCAGGCATAGTGGCGGGCGCCTGTAGTCCCAGCTACTTGGGAGGCTGAGGCAGGAGAATCGCTTGAGCCTGGGAAGCAGAGGTTGCAGCGAGCCAAGATCACGCCACTGCACTCCATCCTGGGCAACAGAGCGAGCCTCTGTCTCAAAAAAAAAAAAAAAAAAACAACAAAAAACCCACTGAGCCCAAGTGTCCATCAACAGAGGAATGTGTAAACAAGTTGTAGTATGTACTTAAAATGGTCTATTATTCAGCCATAAAAAGAATAAAGTTTTGATATATGCGATTACATATATGAACCTTGAAGACATTAAGTGAAATAAGCCAGATACAAAAAGACAAATATTGTATGATTTCACTTATATGGAATATCTAGGATAGGCAAATTCATAGAGAAAGAAAGTAGATTAGAGGTTACCAGAGGCTAGGGACAGGGGGAAATGGGGAATTATTACATAATGGTTAGAGTTGCTGTTTGAGATAATTTTAAAGTTTTGGAAATAGATAAGTGGTGATGGTTATACCACACTGTTAATGTAATTAATGCCACAGAATTATACACTTTAAAATGGTAAAATGGCAAATTGTTTTATATATAATTTATATATTTTATCTATATATAAATTATATATAATTTATATATTTTATTTATATATAAATTATATTTTATTTATATATTTTATTTATATATAAATTATATTTTATTTATATATTTTATTTATATATAAATTATATTTTATTTATATATAAATTATAATTTACATATTTTATATATAAATTATATATAATTTACATATTTTATATATAAATTATATATAATTTACATATTATATATATAAATTATATATAATTTACATATTATATATAAATTATATATAATTTACATATTATATATATAAATTATATATAATTTACATATTATATATATAAATTATATATAATTTACATATTTTATTTATATATAAATTATATATAAATTATACATAATTTATATATATATATATTTTTTTTTTGAGACAGAGTCTTGCACTGTCGCCCAGTCTGGAGTGCAGTGGCGCAATCTCAGCTCACTGCAAGCGCTGCCTCCTGGGTTCACGCCATTCTCCTGCTTCAGCCTCCTGAGTAGCTGGGACTACAGGTGCCTGCCACCACGCCTGGCTAATTTTTTTGTACTTTTAGTAGAGATGGGGTTTCACTGTGTTAGCCAGGATGGTCTCGATCTCCTGACCTCATGATCCGCCTGCCTAGGCCTCCCAAAGTGCTGGGATTACAGGCGTGAGCCACCGTGCCCAGCCTATTTCCATATATTTATATGTTTATAATATATAGAATATATGTTATATATAAATATTATATATTATATATAAATGTATGTATATAAATAAATATATAATAAAATATAAATAATATATTTATATATTTTATATATAATATATAAAACAAAATGTGCCATTTTGCCATTTTAGATATATATATATTATATATCTTGAAACAATTTTAAAAAATTAATAGTATAACATTCCAAAAACTATGTAATTATACAATTTACATGGGTAAATTTGTGGCATGTGAATTATGTCTCAATAAAGCTGTTTTAAAAACCCCACTGAGTATATAGTAAGGGATTGGGATGTTCTGGTTAAGTGAGTGTTCTGGGTAATTAAGGATTAATATGTTTGCACTGAAACTGACCAAGTCAAAGGTACCCTTTCATGAAATATGGGGCTATGAACTTGAAAAACATGTTTTGTGCCTCATTGGTTGCATTTTCTTTCAATTATGTGTCTCTAGAAATATGACAATTTGCTATCAGCAGAGCCTCTGAATAGACCGGTGCTGTCCACTGTAGTAGCCACACGCCACTTGTAGCTATTAAGCACTTATACTGTGGCTAGTCTGAATTAAGATGTACTGTAAGTACAAGGTAACACTGAACTTGGAAGATATGGTGCCAGAAAAAAGGATTCAAAATATCTTGCCAATAATTTCTATATTGATTACATATTGAAATGGTAATATTTGGATATATTGGGTTAAATAAAATATGCCATTGTTCCTTTTTACTTTTTCAGAATTACAGACATGGTTCACATTACATTTCTATCAGACAGGGCTTGTCCAGAAATCAGACTGATCCACTCAGGGTGAACACACCTCAAGAGAGATTAAGGATCATTTCTGGGCCGGACGCGGTGGCTCAACGCCTGTAATCCCAGCACTTTGGGAGGCCGAGGTGGGCAGATCCACGAGGTCAGGAGATCAAGACCATCCTGGCTAACACGGTGAAACCCGTCTCTACTAAAAATACAAAAAATTAACCGGGCGTGGTGGTGGGCACCTGTAGTCCCAGCTACTCGGGAGGCTGAGGAAGGAGAATGGTGTGAACCCGGGAGGTGGAGCTTGCAGTGAGCCGAGATCGTGCCACTGCACTCCAGGCTGGAGACAGCAAGACTCTGTCTCAAAAAAAAAAAAAAAAAACATTTCTGGTTACTAAGTAGAATACAAAAGAATTGCCTGAATTGGCATGGATGTCAAGAGAATTTACCTCTCACAGGATGGCTGCCCCCTCTTCTCTGATTCAGAGTTTTTAGAAATGGGAGACTTGGAAAGGGCCTTCTCTAACCAGGTGAGAACTCTAAGGAGTCAGCCACTGGTCCTAGGAGTGCAGTTTTATATGCTACAGCACTTGGGTCCATAGCACGAGTCAGCTCAACTGAAAAGCAGAGGAATGATGTCAGTATATCCTGGAGGTTAGATTGATCCAGAAGCAGTTTTTCTTTGGCCAGAGGAGCAGGAATTGCCGGAGTAGAGTTACAGCCTTCAGCAAGAAAGGAAAGAACCTCACAGGCAGCAGACACGCTTTTCAACTCTCTTTTAAGAAAATTAAAAATGAGCGCCTGCACCCAGCGCTTTCTCTCCAGGGCAGGCACCCCCCAGCCTTCTAGGACTCTGGGCTCCCAGCAGGCATCTTCCCTCTGTGTCCACCTTAACATAGCTCCTGGCTCAGAACTCCACTGTGTCTGTGAGCCAGCAGTTGCCACTCTGTCGTTATTTGTGTGTTTAATATCCCTCGAGGCAGCCGCAGCCACAGCCAAGCTGCTTGCCTAGGCTGTCCAAGTCATCTCCCTAGGTATTAATTATTCTTTTGGTTAGTGCTCTGGTTACAGAGTTACAGAGGGATTGAGTGGTCTACCCCAACAGCCTTTTCCACCCCGTTATTTTTCAAGTGTGATTTTGTAGGATGTGAGATTTTTCAGGAATGTGTATATCACATTATAGCAGAAATACCGACATGGATTTTTGTCCTGCTCCTTCAACAGACAAGTCTCAGGATGCCCAAGTGACTGCCTGCCACACTGGGGAGGTGTGTTCCTGGCATCACACAACAGACTTGGGTTCAGACTGTTGTGCATAGTGATCAGGTGTGGCTGGATCAAGACTGCTACTCCTGTGACATGGTGTGATAGATCTCATGGGCCGCCTGGGAACGGGTCTGCCACATATACAACGTTATTTCTATGGGAACATGTATTTGGGCATTCTTGAGTTCTAAACAACTAAGCCACGAATACACTTTTGGAATTCATTCTCTTTGCAATTCGGAAGCCTCTAGATAGCAACTCTCTTACTTCCACCTGAGCAAATAGGAAACGTGAACTTTGGGAAGCTGAAAGTAGTTATAAAAATCACAGAAATTCAAAGGTAATTAGTGGTAACATGAGAATTTCAGACTGTCTATCTCAACTAGTAAGAGGTACACTGGTAATACTAGGTAATATAAGTTATATCTAGTAAGAGATAGACTGGTAATACTAGGTGTATCTCTTACAAGATATAACTTATATTGAATTATTTTGTTTGCTCAGTGTAAAACCTCTGAAAATCTTCAGAGGATAAGTTTTACCACCATCATTCTTTATTTTACTTTATTTTTTGAGACAGTCTCGCACTGTCACCCAGGCTGGAGTGCAGTGGTACAATCATAAGGTCACTGCAGCGTCTATCTCCCAGGCTCAAGCGATCCTCCCACCTCAGCCTCCTGAGTAGCTAAGACCACAGGCATGTGCCACCATGCCTGGCTAATTTTTTAAATTTTTACTAGAGACAAGGTCTCACTATGTTGCCCAGGCAGGTCTTTAGTTTTTATTTTTATTTATTTATTGTTTTCAAGATGGAGTTTTGCTCTGTGACCTAGGCTGGAGTGCAATGGCACGATCTTGGCTCACTGCAACCTCTGCCTCCTAGGTTCAAGCAGTTCTCCTGCCTCAGCCTCCCAGGTAGCTGGGACCACAGGTGCCGACCACCATGCCCAGCTAATTTTTGTATTTTTAGTAGAGACAGGGTTTCGCCGTATTGGTCAGGTTGGTCTCAAACTCCTGACCTCAGGTGATCCACCCACCTTGGCCTCCCGAAGTGTTGAGATTACAGGCGTGAGTCATCGTGCCTGGCCTTGGGCGGGTCTTGAGCTCTTAACCTCAAGCAGTCCTCCTGCCTCAGCTTCCCCAAGTGCTAAGATTACAGGTGTGAGCCCCCACGCTTGGCCCCCAGTTCTTTATTAGCATAGAAGAAATCCTTCAAAACGTTGAAATTCAGCATTTTGGGGCTACTTAGGCGTTGCATCAGATTAAAAGACAGATCGTCTAGGTTCTAATTAACAGGATGCTTTTTAGTGGTTGGCTGATCTTACTTGAGAAGAGAAAGACAGTTATTATAGGATTGAAGGATGAGACTTTGGAGCCATGTTTCAGCTGTGTGTGTGTGCGCGTGCATACGTGCGTGCAAGAGAGAGATTGAGACTGGCTCATCCGTAGACATCCAAGCCTTTAGAGGTGTGTACTGAGCTTTTCTCTGGCCTGGGCTGAAGTCCCTAACTCCAATATGTGCTAGGGATCTGAGCTTGGACGGACATTAGTGGACTATTTCAGATTGTCGTCCATGCTTAGTAGAACTTGTGAAGCTGTACAGTTTGCCTGTCACTTAACTAGAAGAAAGAACTAAATGCTGTACTGCAATTATTTTGCAGCTATTACTGAAGATAACATCTTAACACATTGAAATTTTTTTTTTTTTTTTTTTTTTTTTTTTTTTTTTTTTTTTTTTTTTTTTTTTTTTTTTTTTGAGACGGCGTCTCGCTCTTTAACCCAGGCTGGAGTGCAGTGGCGCGATCTCGGCTCACTGCAGGCTCCGCCCCCGGGGGTTCACGCCATTCTCCTGCCTCAGCTTCCGGCATAGCTGGGACTACAGGCGCCCGCCACCTCGCCCGGCTAATTTTTTGTATTTTTAGTAGAGACGGGGTTTCACTGTGTTAGCCAGGATGGTCTCGATCTCCTGACCTCGTGATCCACCCGCCTCGGCCTCCCAAAGTGCTGGGATTACAGGCGTGAGCCACCGTGCCCGGTCAACACATTGAAATTTTGATCACGATGGATTGTAATGAACATTTTTTTACATGGTTTGCTTTTCACCGTGAAAACCTTTTGAGTGATAACACTTAAAGTCCGTGTCGTGCTCAGTAGCTCAATGGCTGGTAGCGATTATCATTAAGTGCAATTATTAAGTGGAGTGCCCCCACCTTGCTTCAGGTGCGCCTCTTTATTTTAATGACAATCAGAAGAATCATGTCATTTATCATTCAGATATTAACAGTATACATAATTTATAAATACAAATAAATCATCATGTATTATATGATTAAAATGAATGAACCTGGACAGGAGCATGTGTGATAAGTTATTGAGATTTTTGTAAATCTAAAGTATTGAGATTTTTGTGACGTTACTGAGATTTTGCTGAATGATGACTACCTAGAAGGCATTCTTTCTCTGTACAGTGTTGGGTGATATAATGTAGTGTTTCAGACAAAAAGCCAGCTGATTAGAAAGACCATATTGACAAGAGGCCAGATTTGCTCATTATTTAATATAGAAGATTTAAAAAATATACTTTCTCTTAGTCAGAAACTGTGGCCTCCGTCCCACCCCATAAAAATCCTGGTCATTCATCAGTATCAGCCACAGGTGCTGCCTCATTCATGAATCTTTTCCTGAGTTTCCCCAATTGGAGATGATCTCTTCATCCTCTACACTCTGGCACTTTTAACCTCCCTTGTGTTATGTGGTATTCTTTGCTTTGGATGATTTATAGTTATTTCTGAATTCATTTTTTCTCTACTAAATTTCAAACTCCTTAAGGGAAGGGGACTGTCAGATCTTTGCATCCTCGGAAGATATACAAAGTGCTTTTGTACCTAGGCAGCACAAAGAAAGATGATATTCTCGATTTTGGATTGATTCCTCAGTTAAATCTGTTTGTAACTTTTTGAAGAAAATATACTACAAGTATCTACCATACCCCAGTGACGTGTTCAGAATGCTTCTATGAGAGAGCTGATTCTGTAACTCGAAGTTGATCAAGAATGGGCCAGGCATGACCTGGAGGGAAGAGGAATAAAGATCTGGAAACCAGAGTGTCACAGTGGAAGAAGAGGGGATCAAGGGAGAATGGAGATCCTAACCAGAGGCCGGGGGAGGAAGGCCAGGCGCTGCACTTCAGGCAGGTGTAACACGAGGCCCCAGGCAGAGAGGGGGCCTGGAGGCAGGGCGAGTGAGTGTCTGTAGTGGGTTGATTGTCTGCCTGTTGACAGGGAGCTTCAGCAGCAAGTTTTGGGGACTGAGGGAGAGGGTTGAAGGATAAACTGGTTGAGAAAGTAGGCAGGGCCCCAATCTTGCAGGGACCCAAAACCAAGCAGAAGCTTAGGCCCCAGGGAACGAGGAATGCGTCAGTTCCCAGAACTGGTGATGCAAAAATGCCTGGCTGCCTGGCCACCCTGCTGTTATTCTCTTGTCAAGGCTCAGGACTGAGGGCCAACCCAGCTTCATACCTTAGGGGGTTGCCCTGCCAGGGAATCCAAGGTGTTGCTAGAGTTGAGGGGTGGGAAAAATATGATCTTGGAGCAATTCTTTCACAGCCTGTGGTAGGTGGCAGTTTTATGAGGTCAACACATCTGGAAAATGTTTAGGGACCATCAGGATGCGTAGATAAACCCTACAAACCAACCTATCATGGCTGACTTGTGTGCCGAAGCCAAGGTCACCGCCATAGTGAGCTCTGTGGCAGTAGATTTGCAGTGTCCTGTGGCTGACAGATGTGGTATGCTTCTCAGTAATAATCAGCGGAAAACTAGGATCGCAACTCAGCCCGTGACTGACATGGACGGCGTCTTAAAACATGGTCTGGTGCAGTGTCTAGCTTTCTGGCAGAAAAAATTCTAACCTGTGGCACAGTGTTTTTCTTTTATCTTTGGAGGATCACTGGCCTGCAAGGGTAAAAAAATAAAATAATTGAAAGCTCATAAAAAGACATAACTCATGTCAGGTTTTAACATAGCATTTTGCTTCGAATTTTCTTCCTTAAAAACATAACATTTGGCCCGGCGCGGTGGCTCTCGCCTGCAATCCCAGCACTTTGGGAGGCTGAAGCGGGCAGATCACAAGGTCAGGAGGTTGAGACCAGCCTGACCAACATGGTGAAACGCCATCTCTACTAAAAATATAAAAATTAGCCGGGTGTGGTGGTGCGTGCCTGTAATCCCAGCTACTCAGGAGGCTGAGGCAGGAGTATTGCTTGAACCTGGAAGGTGGAGGTTGCAGTGAGCCGAGATCGTGCCACTGCATTCCAGCCGGGGCGACAGAGACTCCATCTCAAAAAACAACAACAACAAAAAATAACATTTATTAGATTGCTTCCTCATTATTACTTCTAAAAACAGACTTATAAAGAAGAAAACAGACCATAGTTTCCTTATTTAGCTAACACTTATTGGCAGTGCTAATAAGGAAATGCATATTTAAGGTTAGGAATTACAGATAGTGCAGAAAGGTACAAAATGAAAAGTGAACGTTTCTTTTGATTCTGGGGAAAGTTTTACCCAGATATGTATATATGCACTTATTTATGGGTTATTTTTTAAGGGGAAAGGAATATATACTACATGCATTGTATGCTTTTGCTTTTTTAGCCTAATTAATCCCAGAGGTGCTTCTTTATCACCACGTACAGATTTACCTGATTCTTTTGAGGAGCTGCATGGTATTACATAGTATGTGTTTGCTGTAATTTAACCAGTCCTCTAATGACAGACATTTTATTTCCAGTATTTTTCTTCTCTAAACAGTGCTTCAGTGACCATTAACACAAGCTGATTTGGAAAATCGCTACTTCTGAAGGTAGATTATATAAACTAGGGGTCAGCAAACTTTGTCACCAAAGGACCAGATAGTAAGCTTTGCAGGCCAGGCTGTGTGATCTGTGATGCAGCTATTCGCGCTGCAATTATAGTGCAAAAGCAGCCATCGCTGCAGAAATAGAATGTGGCATATCCATACAATGGAATGTTATTCAGCCATAAATAGGAATGAATACTGACACATGGAACAACATGGATGAACCTGGAAAACATCATACCAAGTGAAAGAAGCCAGACACAAAAGGCCACATATTGTATGATTCCATTTATATGAAATATCTAGAACAGGCGAATCCATGGAGCCATAACTCAGATTGGTGACGCCAGGAGCTAGGGAGAAGGGGGTGTATTAGTCCGTTCTCACATTGCTGTAAAGAACTACCTGAGACGGCCTTGGCTGGGCATGGTGGCTCACGCCTGTAATCCCAGCACTTTGGGAGGCCTAGGTGGGTGGATCATCTGAGGTCAGAAGTGCAAGACCAGCCTGGCCAAAACAGCGAAACCCTGTCTCTACTAAAAAAATACAAAAGTTAGTCGGGTGTGGTGGCACACGCCTGTAATCCCAGTTACTCGAGAGGCTAAGGCAGGAGAATTGCTTGAACCCAGGAGGCAGAGGTCGCAGTGAGCCAAGATCACGCCATTGCACTCCAGCCTGGGCAACAAGAGTGCAACTCTGTCTCAAAAAAAAAAAAAAAAACAAAAAACTACCTGTGACTAGGTAAATTATAAAGAAAAGGGGTTTGATTGGCTCATGGTTCCACAGGCTCTATAGGAAGCATGGCTTGGGGAGGCCTCAGGAAACTTACAATCGTGGCAGAAGACAAAGGGGAAGTTGGTACGTCCTACATGGCCGGAGCAGGAGGAAGAGAGAACAAAGGGGGAGGTGCTCTGCTTTCAAACAACCAGATCTTGTGAGAACTCGATCGGAACAGCATGGGGGAAGTTCACCCCCATGATTCAGTCACCTCCCAACAGGCCCCTCCTTCAACATGTGGGGATTACAATTCGACATGAGATTTGCGTGAGGCCACAGAGCCAAACCATGTCAGGCGGCCATGGGGAGCAGCTGCTTAATGGGTATGGGTTTCCTTTTGGAGTGAGGAAAGAAGAGTTTGAAACTAGATGGGGGTGGTGATTGTTCAGTGTTGCGGATGTACTAAATGCCACTGACTTGTTCAGTTTAAAATGGTGAATTTTATGTTATATGAATTTCACCTCAATAAAAGAACACCTAGTTCACACCCAGGAGCAGGGGAAGGGATAAAGCAGCCAGGGCCACCATGTAAAGGCATAAGCATGGCTGTATTCTGCTACATTGTATTATAAACCTTACTTACAACAAGAGAAGGCACGCTAGCTCTGGGCTGTATAATCTGCAAAAAAAAATTTTTTTTTTTTTTTTTTTTGAGATGGAGTTTTGCTCTTGCTGCCTGGGCTGGAGTGCAATGGCTTGATCTCGGCTCACCGCAACCTCCGCCTCCCAGGTTCAAGCGATTCTCCTGCCTCAGCCTCCTGAGTAGCTGCGATTACAGGCATGGGCCACCATGCCTGGCTAATTTTGTATTTTTAGTAGAGACGGGGTTTCTCCATGTTGGTCAGGCTGGTCTCGGACACCCAACCTCAGGCAATCTGCCTGCCTTGGCCTCCCAAAGTGCTGGGATTACAGGCATGAGCCACTGTGCCCAGCCAAAAAAAATTCTATAGTAATGCGAAGGTTAGATTAGGGATAGGTATAGGATTGAGATGCAAGGACTCAAGTTGGGGAAACGAATTTGGAGGCTATTGCAATAGTCCACTGTGTTTCTTCATTTCTGGGGAGGTCATAGAGCCCTCTGAGAAACTGGTGGAACAATGGGACTTGTCTCCATTTCCATCCCCTAATGTACTTACACACATGCACGTAAATGTTGCCTATGAAAATGGCCGTCCACAATTCTAAGTTGAGAGACTCTATTCTGGTTGGATAAAACGAGAGTGCAAACTCTCATCAATAGACTGAAGACTGAAAATAAGCCATTGGAATTTTCAAGTAAGTCACTGATTACCTCGGCAGGAACACTGTCCCCGGAATAATCGTGTCTCAAGCTCAGTTGCAGTGGGTTGTGAGTGTATGAGGATTCAAGTTGAGGGGGCAGAATTGTAGACTTAACCTCTCAAGAGGGTTGGTGTTGAAAGGAAGAAGAAAGCTTAGTAAGCATGAGCATGAGGGCTGTTTTTTGTTGTTGTTTGTTTGTTTGTTTTTGACAGAGTCTTGCTCTGTCACCCAGACTGGAGTGCAGTGGCGCGATCTTGGCTCACTGCAAGCTCTGCCTCCCGGGTTCACGCCATTCACCTGCCTCAGCCTCCTGAGTAGCTGGGACTACAGGTACCCGCCACTAGGCCTGGCTAACTTTTTTGGATTTTTAGTAGAGACGAGGTTTCACCCTGTTAGCCAGGATGGTCTCAATCTCCTGACCTCGTGATCCACCCGCCTCGGCCTCCCAAAGTGCTGGGATTACAGGCATGAGGCACCGCTCCCGGCCGAGGGCTGGTTTTAATAGAAGGGAGAGGTTTGAGCATGTCTATGGACTGAGAAACGGGCCAGAACCGAGAAGGTGAAGATGCAGGAGAGTGCTGTGGGTGGGCCACGGTGGCAGCAGAGAGGCGAGGGTCCTCCCTAGAGAAGGAGAGGGGACATTTAGAATGAAACTGATAGGTACCTATAGGTAGGGTTATTGGTGGAAGGAAGAGAACTAACTTGGCGGAGTCTTGCCCTTTAGGAAATAATTGATGAGAACACCTGCTGAGAAAAAGGGAGGTGGCTGTGGGGTCACAGGCTTAAGAGAACTGCAGAGGTTCAGGGCAGCTGCTGTGGGCAAGGATTTCTGAGTCTCTGGCGGCTGATGTTGAATATAATTGATGAGTTCCCAGGGCTCCTTCAGTCAACGAATATTTCCTGAGTGTGGTCCTTGTGCCGTGGGGTTACCCATCTAAGAATACACATTGAGCTCATGCTTTTCTAATTTTTTACCAAGAATGTTGTAAGAGAGACTGTGAGAAGTGTGACTAATTCATCTAAACAGCCCAACACTAATATTACAGAACGGGTTTAAGTGGGTTCGGCAGATTGATTCTCGATAGGTTAATGCCACTGCACAATATCACGGCAGTTTAGTCAAATGGACAATGAGGGCAACCTTTACACAATTACTGAAAACGTAGCCTATGTCAAAAGAAAAGTTTTCTACACAGATAATTTCCTATTTCCTCTGAAGTTTCCGTGAATCTCAGGGGATTTTGCAGTTAGACTGGATACGTATTTCTGCTCACTATTCTGGTGAGAACAAAACAAAACCTGTTTTGTTTGTTTTAAGTAAAATTCAGGTCCATAAGAGCAAACGAGAGCTCTGTGAGCTCAGAAAACACAGTCTTCTCAGTGGAGGTATAAGTTTGGGGCCTCATCCTGAGGCCGTGACCATTTATGGACCCAGTGACCAACTCTGCTAACAAAAAGGTTTTCACCATGCAATGTACGAAGCTGTTGGAATTCTTAGAGCATTCTTGATAGTTAACGTCTACCTCCCGTTTGTTGTCCCTTTTGCTGTTGAAATTCAGCTTCCACCCTTCTCCTGTGAATGATCCTAGCCGGTTCCATGTATTTTCTGGGATCTGTAGTCCACTCCCCAAAACACACCTTGTTAAAAAGGTGATTGATTTTAATTGGCCTCTTATAAGGTAAATTAGAAACCATTAATTCTAAATCAAAGCAATTAATGGTGGCTTATGCCTATACAATCCCAGCTTACTTGGGAGGCTAAGGTGGGAGGATCACTTGAGGCCAGGAGTTTGAGATCACCTTGGGTGTTCTCAACATAGTGAGACCCTGTGTCTGAGAAAAATTTTTTAAATAAAATAACGAACTGGGTGTGGTGATACACACCTCTACTCCCAGGACTTTGGGAGGCTGAGGCAGGAGGATCACTCGGGGCCAAGAGTTCTGGACCAGCCCGAACAACAGTGAGACCCCTATTTCTACAAAACAATTTTTTTAAAAAATTAGGGATGATGGCACAGGTCTGTAGTCCCAGCTACTAAGGAGGCTGAAGTGGGAGGATTGCTTGAGCCCAGGAGGTTGAGGCTGCAGTGAACTGTGATGGTGCCATTGCACTCCAGCCTGGGTGACAGGGAGAGAGCCCATCTGTTTAAAAAAAAAAAGAAAAAGGTGGGGGGGTGGGCAAAAAATGAAAGCATTCATTCTCAAATGTCCCTCCTCCTCCCGCCCCCCCCCCCCTTTTTTTTTTGAGACAGAGTCTTGCTCTGTCACCCAGGCTAGAGTGCAGTGGCGTGATCTCAGCTTACTGCAAGCTCCGCCTCCTGGGTTCATGCCATTCTCTTGCCTCAGCCTCCCAAGTAGCTAGGACTACAGGCACCCACCACCACGCCCGGCTAATTTTTTGTATTTTTAGTAGAGACAGGGTTTCACTGTGTTAGCCAGGATGGTCTCGATCTCCTGACCTCGTGATCCGCCCGCCTCAGCCTCCCAGAGTGCTGGGATTACAGGCATGAGCCACTGCTTCTGGCCTTGGTTTTGTTTTTTTAGAAAAATGGAAAGAACATGGTAAAAGGGCATTCTCTGAGGAGAAAGTAGTCCCTTGCACTTAATTTCTTGAATAAATCCTCTTAGATTGTCTCTGCTGGCACATTGTTAGAACCATCTCCTAATGGAGATGTATCCCACACTTACTGTTCTCAACTTTCACTGCATGTTAGAATCACCTTGAGAGTTTTAAAATCCTGCTGTCTGGGCTGCACCCTATACCAATGAGATGTTTTTCCCTCCTGACAACAAATATATGGGGACTTTTCCAATACCGCTTCTCTGATTCCTTGCCACCACTTGGCTGTGCTACAATCCAGTTCAATTCTGGCTCTAATTAGCATCAGACTCCACAGGTTGAAGGGCTCCGTGTCACAAGGCTGCCCTCACTTCAGATACCAGCTGCAAGCACTGGGTCTCCAGTTTACCCACACTTCTGTCCAACGTGGCTACAGACTGGAGGTTCCCACAACCTTCTACCAAGTTTGATGATTTGATTTGCTGGAGCAACTCACTGAACTCAGGAAAATGCTATACTATTTTGTTACCAGGGATGCAAGGAACAGCCTGATGATGAGGCACTTAGGGCAAGGTCCAGAAGGGTCCCGAGCACAGGAGCTCCTGTCCCCGTGGAGTCAGCATGTGACCCCCTTCTGGCACAGGGATGCATTTGCCTACTCAGAAGCTCTCTGAGTCCCGTCATTTAGGGGTGTTCATGGAGGTTCCATTATGTAGGCATGATTGATTACATCGTTGGCCATTTGTGATTGACATCAGTCTCCAGTTTGTCTCACCTCCTCAGAGGTTGGGTTTGGGGGCTAAAAGTTCCAACTCTCTAATCACATGGTTGGTTCCTTCTGGAGACCAGTCCCCATCCTGAAGCTATCTAGGGCCCCACTGAGGGTCACCTCATTAGCATAAACTCAGATATGTTTGTGCTAGGGGCTTAACAAGGGGTTTGTTATGAATAACAAAAGACACTCCTATTAGTAAGGAAATTGCAAGAGTTTTAGGAGCTTTGTGCCGGGAACTGGGGACAAAGACAGATAGATTTTTTATTATACCCCCAACTAACTAAATCAGAATTTCTGGGAGTAGGAAACAGGCATCTGTAATTTTAAAGCTCCTCTAGGTGATTCCAGTGTGCATCTAAATTTGAGAAGCATTGTTCCTTGGCAATGGTTTTATAGGCTTAGCATTAAAGAAAAAAAAATACTAAAGCTTTGGCCCTACCTCTGTAATCACCCAACGTTGTTCTTTTTGCCCACTACACAGACAAAACCAATTCACTGAGACAGCGTTATTGCAGTAGAGAAAGAGTTTAGTGCAGAGCTAACCAAGCAGAAGGACAGAAGTTGATTACTCAAATCAGCTTCCCAGAAAGCTTGGTTTTTCAAGGATAGTTTGGTGGACAGGGGCCTAAGTAATGGGTGCTGCTGATTGGCTGGAGAGAAACCCATAGGGGTGTGGAAAACAGTCCTTGTGTACTGAGTCAGCCTCTGGGTAGGGGGCCACAGGACCCACTGAGTCATGAGTCACAGGTCTGGGTCGAGACAGTTGGTTGCCAGAATGCAAAAATCTGAAAAAACATCTCAAAAGATCAATCTTGAGTTCTACAATAATGATGTTATCTATAGGAACAATTGGGGTAGTTACAAATCTTGTGACCTCCAAAACACTGGCTGGTTATCCTCTAACTATGCCTACATTTTAGCAGAATTCAAGCCCCTCGAATAATCCTAATCTCATGGGATTTCATTAGTTTTTTTTTTTCAAAGGTGGTTTCAGTCCCTGAGCAAGGAGGGGGTTTGTTTTAGGGAATAACTATTATCCTGGCTTAAAAATTAAACTGCAGGCCGGGCGTGGTGGCTCACGTCTGTAATCCCAGCACTTTGGGAGGCCAAGGTGGGCAGATCACGAGGTCAGGAGTTCAAGGCCAGCCTGGCCGAGATGGTGAAATCCCGTCTCTACTAAAAATATAAAAATTAGCCGGGCATGGTGGCATATGCCTGTAATCCCAGCTACTCAGGAGGCCAAGGCAGAGAATTGCTTGAACCTGGGAGGTGGAAGTTTCAGTGAACCGAGATCGCACTACTGTACTCCAACCTGGGCGACAGAGTGAGACTCTGTCTAAAAAAAAAGAAAAAAAAGAAAAAATTAAACTACAAACTAAATTTCTCCCATAGTTAATTTGGCCTTTGTCCAGGACTGAGCAAGGACAGCCAGCCTGAGAGGCTAGAAGCAGGATGGAGTCAGCCATGCTACATTTCTCTCCATGTCATCATCTTTGCAAGGCAGTTTCATCCTAGTCCAATTAAGTCGGGATTTCTGAGAATGAAGCCTAGGTAAGGTATGACTTAAAATAACCCACATGCTTTTAATGTGCAACCAGGGCTGAGAAGCAGGTGTAAGGTAACAGGAAACCTTCACATCAGCACAGGTCTGGAGACACTTGGAGATAGGGAATATGAGAGCTCAAGGGAAATGACTGCCTGGAGTGGCCCAAGTGGGGTTCATTATAAAGTTGTAAATAAATCCAGGAGAACTCATTACTGTTACAAGCAAGAGGGGCCAGGACAAAGACATGAGAAAACTCCAAAAGAAGAAGGGGTGCCAGCATAGAAGCTGGAAATGGGTTAGTATGTTATCTTGGGATTTGTAGATGAGAGTTTCAAAGGCTGGGCGAACAGCCTATTTCAAAAGCCACGAAGAAGCTGGATAAGATGACCCAGAAGAAAAGCCTTTGCTTTTTGTTGTTGTTGTTGCTGAGATGGAGTCTCACCCTATCACCCAGGCTGGAGTGCAGTGGTGTGATCTTGCTCACTGCAAGCTCCACCTGCCGGGTTCATGCCATTCTCTTGCCTCAGCCTCCTGAGTAGCTGGGACTGCAGGCACCTGCCACCATGCCTGGCTAATTTTTTGTATTTTTAGTAGAGATGGGGTTTCACTGTGTTAACCAGGATGCTCTATCTCTTGACCTTGTGATCCGCCCGCCTCGGCCTCCCAAAGTGCTGGGATTACAGGTGTGAGCCACCACACCTGCTAAAAAGCCATTGCTTTTGTAACAGTCATGTCTCAGGGTCATTGATGGGTTCACTAGAGTATGTAGAGTAGAAGCCAGGTCCCTAGGACCTTATTTGAGGCTATGGATACCAGGAACTTGTTAATGAAAGAAAGGTGCAAACTAACACAGGAGAAAACTAGGGAGGGCATCAACGTCAAGTGAAGGATCTTGAGGTTTCGTTTTATAATTAGGTTATGACACAAGGAGAGGACCCCAGGCTGATGTGTTTAAAGGCGAAGGAAAGGTGCCTGGAGGAAGGAAAAGAGGTTTGAAGATGCTAGAAAAAGAGGCTGTTGTCCACCAACCTTGTTACAACTGTGTATTGA
Source organism: Nomascus leucogenys (assembly GCF_006542625.1). NCBI lineage: Eukaryota > Metazoa > Chordata > Mammalia > Primates > Hylobatidae > Nomascus > Nomascus leucogenys. The sequence goes on from NC_044399.1 coordinate 68,410,847, forward strand.
GGCCTATTGTCCTTCTTCAGGCTGTGGGATGAGATGGAATGCAGAACTCAGGCGGGCCGGGTGTGGTGGCTCACGCCTGTAATCCCAGCACTTTGGGAGGCTGAGGCGGGTGGATCACCTGAGGTCAGGAGTTCCAGACAAGCCTGGCCAATATGGTGAAACTCCATCTCTACTAAAAATACAAAAATTAGCTGGGCGTGATGGCGGGCACCTGTAATCCCAGCTACTTGGGAGGCTGAGGCAGGAGAATCGCTTGAACCTGGGAGGTGGAGGTTGCAGTGAGCCAAGTTGGCGCCACTGCACTCCAGCCTGGATGACCAGAGAAACTCCTACTCAAAAAAATGCAGAACTCAGGCATCAGTTTCCAAACAAAGCAAGTATCAAAAGCTGTGTTTTGTGACTGGGTAAGAAAGAAGATCCAAAACAGACACAAACAGATTTGTGCCTGACTGGTTCTCGTGGTTGACCCTGGGTAGAGCGGTCTCACCCTGTGATACCTGGATGTCAGCTCTAGTTCTCATTGAGTATCTCAGACAGTTTACTCTGTCAACTCGCCTTCACACAAGTCCCCTAGCCCAAAGCATGGTTACGAGACAAGTGCCCGTCCTTGAGCTGTTTGTTACCAGTTTGCAATGAGGTAAGTACAACATTGAGAGTAAGAATTCAGACTTTTATAACATTTGACATTGCCATGACATCCAATTATACTGTTAATGAGCTTAGAAATTTAATTTTCCTAGTAAATCATTTTTGTTGTATTTTGCAAAAGCTTTTGTCTGTGACACATTGAAAATGATAAAAAAAAAATGCTCTGCACCACAGAGAGTTTGAGAAGCAGTGTTCTAGCCCCTTCCCTCCAATTTGACTGATGCTCTTTGCCTTTCTTAGGGAAATTCTGTAGCTACCACTTACCTTCACTCAGGAGTCTGTGCTGGATTTTCACCACCTCTTGGATGCTGGCATTTGCTTTCATGGATGGATGGATGGATGGATGGTTGGAGGGATGGATGGATGGATGGATGGATGGATGGATGGATGGATGGATGGATGATTGGCTGGATAGATGGGTGGATGGTTGAGTAGATAGGTGGATGGACGGATGGATGGATGGACGGACAGATGGATGAGTGGATGGATTGATGGATGGACAGATGGGTAGGTGGGTGGATGGATGATTGGCTAGATAGATGGGTGGATGGTTGAGTGGATAGGTGGGTGGGCCGGTGGGTGGATGGACAGATGGGTGGATGGATGGATGAATTGATGGATTGATGGATGGATGGATAGATGGATAGATGGATGGACGGACAGACGGACGGACAGATGGGTAGGTGGGTGCATGGATGATTGGCTGGATAGATGGGTGGATGGTTGAGTGGATAGGTGGGCGGGTGGGTGGACGGATGGATGGATCAATGGATGCATACATACGTACATACATACATATATTTATGGCTGTCCCTGCAGGTTTTTTTCTGTTGAGGTATACGGGAGCACAGCCCTCCATCTGTGTTGGCAGTCGGCTTCTCACAGTTACACTTGGCCCCACCTTCACTCAGAAGCCCTTGTTCTCTGGTTTCTTTGTATTCACCTATTTATTCTGTGGATATACACAGTGTTGGGGTAGTTGAAACACTGGAAGCTTCCGGTAGTTTCTCAAGGATTGAAGCTTGTTTCTTTAGATCTGAGGTAGATACAAGTAGGGGGGAAAAAGACAATGGAGAGATAAAGGCTACCATTGAAAACCCTTAGCTCCTGTCTGTGCAATTACAATCTGATGCTCAGGAAGCCCTTTTCTGGGTACACAAATGTAAATACCCTACAAGTCTTGAGAAATAGGTCTCCTTTACGTTCACAGCTGTGTTCCTAAGAATTCCCAAGACTCACAGCTCCATGTCCCCCAGCTATCAGCCTAGGTTGTTGACCTCTCTGTCCACATTTTACCTCTGGGCAGTGCTTGCCAGTTGATGTGCAATAACAGAGTAGGGGGGGTTGAACTGCCATTCTCTCTGTCTCCAGTGAAAAGACCCACTTAGCCCTGGTCAGTCTGCCTGCGAGCAAAGAATTTCCTACTCTTAACAGATTGGCTGAGTTCTGCTCCCTGGTGTTGCTCCTGGCGGGTCTTCCACCACTGGCCTAGTTCAGCTCCCTATTACATCTCAGTGCTATTGCACAGCCTCCTTTCTGGTATTTTTTTCTCTAGTAAGCTTCTTTGAGGGTCAGGGTTGTATCTCCATCAGTCATTCTTGTACATCTACGACTTAGCCCGATGTCTGACATATAGTGTCCAGTTACTATTAAATAGGCACCCTTCGTTCTATTGCAACTTTTCTTCCTAAAGCAAACATCTAATCATGTTCTGAAATCCTCATGATTTTTTTCTTTGATTATGCCCTTTCTCTACTTCCTCTATACCCCTCAATCTGTAGTTCAGCATTTCTCAACCTATTTTTATCATCTTCTATCAGAACTCCAAAGACAAATTATATTTACATGCAGAGAGCACTCTGTGAACAAACATGTATTTTGACAGAAGCTCTCAAATGCTGAAGGGAACGAGGGCTCTGAGATAATGTTGAGGGCACATCAGTTATGGTGATCTATGGCATAGAACAGAGAGCACGGGTGTGGGGAATGCACAAGTAACTTCCCTTTTAGGGTAACTTCCACTCTGCTTTATTTAAAATAATTCTCAAAATTTGCTCCTGTGGCTGGGCGCAGTGGCTTATGCCTGTAATCCCTGCACTTTGGGAGGCCGAGGCAGGCAGATCACCTGAGGTCGGGAGTTCGAGACCAGCCTGACCAACGTGGAGAAACCCCGTCTCTACTAAAAATACAAAATTGTCTGGGCGTGGTGGCACATGCCTGTAATCCCAGCTACTGGGGAGGCTGAGGCAGGAGAATCACTTGAACCTGGGAGACGGAGGTTGCGGTGAGCCGAGATCGTGCCGTTGCACTGCAGCCTGGGCAACAAGAGCGAAACTCTGTCTCGGGGGAAAAAAAAAAAATTGCTGCTGTGATTAGTTACAAGTCACTTTAAGTGTTTATTTTGAACCAATTTTAGATTTATAGAAAAATTGCAAAAATAATGCAAAGAGCTTTCTTATCTCCCTCACTCCAGTTTCCCTAATATTAACATCTTACCGCTGTGTTCCTTGGACTATGTATTTGTGTATTTTTTAATCCTCTCTCAACTCAAGTTGACTGAATACTCACTTTTTGCTCTAGGACTTTAATATTTTCTTGAATAATGACAAAGATATGTAACTTTTTTAGACTTTTGGGTTCCATATACTTGTATTATTTTATAGCTTGTCTATACCACTTTTAGTACAGTGACTTCCAACATTTTTAGATCATGCATCCCATTAGTAGGAATTATGAGCAACCCTCTCGAATATTTTTATAATTGGATTTGGAAAATTATATATACTACTGTTCTATATATTAGGTTGCTTCTGAAAAGCCTGAGAGATTAAGAAGTAAATGTCCTGGCTAACAAGGTGAAACCTCGTCTCTACTAAAAATACAGAAAATTAGCCGGGCGTGGTAGCGGGCACCTGTAGTCCTAGCTACTCGGGAGGCTGAGGCAGGAGAATGGCATGAACCTGGGAGGCGGAGCTTGCAGTGAGCCAAGATTGGGCCACTGCACTCCAGCCTGGGCGACAGACCGAGACTCTGTCTCAAAAAAAAAAAAAAAAAAAGAAGTAAATGCAGCATATTAATGGAAATTTTAGTATTTTCTTTCCACATTCCAATGAATCATCTTGTACACCCAAGTTTGCAGATTATTGGCTTGAATTACTATTTTGGCTTAAAATTCTCCCTCCTTTCCTGACAGAAATGGAACCTAGTGAGGAAACGATCCTGTTATGTATATTGTTTTAACATTGATTATCCCGGACTATGTAACATAGGAATTTTCCGATGTGCAATTTAGAAACAGCTGAACTGCTTTTGAGAATTTTACAAACCAAGTTTACTTGAAAACTTTGTGATTAATTAGGCAAAACAGTTTCTCTTAAAGCAAGGCTATGGACTGTGTTTTTCCTGGTGTTGAGAACATTCGTTTTATAGCCAGGGATTTTAGTGTCTTCATGCTACAACAAAGGCTTTTTTCAGATCTAAGCACAGTATGAAAAATAAGTCACTTTGCAAGGTGCTTGGGAAAGTTCTAAGCAGCTCCCAAGTGGGGAAGCCTTTGTTCTGGAGGAAGAGGCCTGACTTCAAGGGTTAATCAGGGAGGCATTGAGAACATCATTCACTGCTAGTATAGGTCAGAGAGAAAAGTTCACATCTGGGTGTTACTGACCACCAAGCCCTTTCTTGTGGTCCTTTCAGAAGTGATATATTGTTAAGTATCCCAAGAGTACAAACCTCTAGGGTAGATTTATTGGAGGAAAATGCTCCTTGTCCACATGATAAAGTATATATTTGTTTGCCTTGAAACTCAGGTAGGTAAGAATTGTGGACTTTGCGGTGGTTGTTATTTGAGCAAATAACGCTAACAAGTAATACTTCCTAAGTGTTCAAATTAGCACCTAACACAGTGCCTGATGTATTGTAAATGTTTATTGATTGCCCATTGAGTAAATGAGTTGAGATTTCTTAAGACTGCGTGGTTTTGCTTTGTAATCATTTGTTAAACTGTACACATAAGTTTTGCTTTTCTCTTCGCATGTTACATTTCATGATAATGTTTTTAAACATTTTAGGAAAAAAATGTAATGAAGTTAATGGAGTTTGTTTCCTTTAGAAGTTTATGGATAATATGCTTAAATTTCTTTTATCAAGTTGAAACATAAACATTAGAGTGTTTGCTTGTCAACACATGGAATTTGGTAATTAATTTATATTTGGAAAACCCATTCCAATTCTGAACATTTTAGAGAACAAGGTTTCCAAGTTTATCTTGCTAACAGCCAAGAACAGCTGCACTATGCGTAGCCTTTCAGATGGCTTCTCTATGACATCTGTGAAAATAGACAACTCCAGTAACTGAGCGTGCCTGATTGCATGGCACGTTACCGCGTTTTATGACGTATGGGAGCCAGTCTCCCCTGTAATGGAAGAGAAATGCCGATTTGTACAAAAACACTTACTTGACTTAAATTTAAACTCTATTAGATAATGAATGTTAAGGAAGGAAACTTACGATTTTAGCAAAAAGTGTAAAATTTGCCTTTTAATTGTTACTTATACGTGCTTTGAGAATAAACAGATGATTCTTTATCAGCAGATATAATTTGAAATACAAATTAAGAAATCAATCATAAGCAATGATGACTTATCTGGTAGTGATGTTATGACCATTATTAGTCAGGAATAAAAGAGAAATTCAGAATCCATGCCATTCATGCAAGCATGAACAGAATGGAAGATATTTGGATGGGATGAAGGTGGAGGGAGCAACACCTGTACAGCCATCGCATTTGTCTGTTCTCTTGCCAAAGCGGTTTTTGGATTTCTTGCCCTTGCATTCCATTTCTCCCTCCCCCACCTCCAATCCTTTCGTACTTATGATTCATAGGAAAAGACAAGATCAATCTTAAAAATCAGCTGGCTAATTAGAGGTGACCATGGGGCAGTTTCTAAGTTTATAGATGTTCCGATGATTAACTGTGGCAGAATAGATTTCTCTTACACTTGTACAGACTGTTTTAGTTTTCACTAATAAAAGCATTCACAAGGGAGGAACCACTGACCTGGCTTCCCCCCCACCCCCCGCCACCCCCCCCTGCCCCGTGCTTCCAATTAGGGATCTATTATCTCATTCCAGATAATTGGAAAAGGATATTCAAAACACGACTTCGTGTAAATATGGTTTTTGCCTGCATTATATTACTAGGAGTTCTGAACACATCTGGAACGAAGGCGGCCTCAGGGACATTAAAGTGTGCTGTTTTGGTTGGCACAGTGACATAATAGTATATGCCAATTTGTAATGGCTTTTGGAAACAGGCAGTTTTAAACTCTCCCTGAACTATTCCCCTGAGAAATTATTCAATTAAGTACAACTAAAATTAATGTTTAGCATTTTTTGTTTAAATAAAATAGGTGGCTATAAAGGGAAATCTGTGATTCATGCTGTATTCTTCTATTTAACTCCAAAATCAAGCTCCTAAGACATAATTGAGTGTCCTGGAATCAGTGCTTTTTCCAGAAGATACATAGTTGCCAGATTCTCCTTAGCACTTTCATAGTATACAAATGATTCTGTTACTATCTAGACAGCTTTAAACACCAGGTGTTTGCCTAGTTTCTACGCCTGCAGGCACCATGGGGGAAGGCAGAAACCGGAAAGACTCCTTTCTCTCCTAAGTGGGTGCTTCCCAAACTTAATGGGCATAGGTGTCACCCCCAGGTGATATCTTGTTAAAATGAAGATTTTGATTTGTTAGATTTGAGGTGTGGAGCCTGAGATTCTGCATGTCTAACCAGCTCCGGTGGGGGTGGGGGTGGGGGTGGGGGCGTGGGTTGAGCAGTGGCTGCTGCTGGCTGAGGACCATACCTGGAATAGCGAGGTTCTGAGCAGTAGTGGGGGTAGGGAGAACCTGGGCTTAACTCTGATTTCCAGTTTGCGGCTTGGCCTGAGTGCATTCCGGTAGGTACGATTCTTTTTTCTGTTCCTAGTGCACGTCTTTCCTTATTTCTCAGAATGCCCAGTTCTCCTGGACCTGCATAGGACCCTCACGTAGACTTTTCTGGAAGAGCATGTTTCTGATTTATTAATCACAGGTGTAATGGCTTCCGTTCTTTTGTTACATGTCTTCCTGAAATCCAGATACATTGTCTACCCCATTTTCTCTGTTCCATCTTTTTGTAGCTGTGTTATAAAGAAAAAAGTTAACCTGACATTCCTTAGTCTATGATACTAAACACGTAGGCCAGAGCCCTCATGAGTGAAAGGATGTATGAGTAAGCGTGGCTTTGCGGTTTTTATCCAAGCATCATTACTTCCAAGGTTTGGCTTCTCAGCTCTTAGGTCCAGAACTTTGATGGTCAGTTTACTCAAGGGTGGTCTGAATGAGACATGGCTAAAAATCCACACTAGGTGAAAGCTCTTGAAAGACTGATTCATAACCCAGGGTGTTTTTTATCCACATAAGAGATGGTATTCTACAAGAATGTTTAGTAGCATAGTTACTACTATGTTTAGTAACATAGACTAGGGAATATCAGGTTAACTTTTTTCTTTACAACACAGCTACAAAAAGGGAACAGAGAAAATGGGGTAGACAGTGTATCTGGATTTCAGGAAGACATGTAACAAAAGAATGGAAGCCATTACACCTGTGATTAATGAATCAGAAACATCCTTTTCCAGAAAAGTCTACGTGAGGGTCCTATGCAAGTTCATGACTGTGATGTTCATGACCACCTCACTGGCTATCTCTTTCCTGGGGATAACTAATTTATAGTCAGAGAATTACTAGGTGGATAAAGATTGAAACATCCTTATAGTGACCACCGCTTACACCCTTCTGATCTTCCCGCCACAAACAGAGTCCAAAGTGCTGTTTCCTCTGTTCGGTATGGTGTTCGCCAGACGTTTGAGGACTAAACTCTTGATTTTTTTATCTTGCCCAAATTCCTATATAAGGGGTCTGGGGAGTCATGCCCCATAAATCATAAATTCTCATCAGCCGGGTTTTATTTTTATATATATCGTGACTTACTTTCCAACCTGCCTCTGGCATAACATTACAAGACAAGGAAGAAAATCAAAATATTTTACCCCAAAACATGTTTCTTTGCCATATTTTGAAATGGCCCTGCAAAGCTGTTCCTTGTGAAGGGAACATTTGCATCTGTAAAGAATCTCCATTAACATAGCTAGACCTTTTTTTTTTTTTTCCAGACACTCCCAATCCTAAAGAGATTAACTAAGATCTGAATAGGAAACATTTGTCATCTCTTGTCTCTAAGGGCAGCTGCTGTAAGACTTCAAAAGAACTTTGGTCTCCACAATCTTTATCTTAACCTGAACATTCGCTGTCTATCAATCCCAGGTCTTTAGACAAACTCAACCAATTATCAACCAGAAAATGTTTAAATTCACCTATAGCCTGGAAGCTGCACCCCCCCAACCCCACCCCCTGCTTTGAGTTGTCCCACCTTTCTGGACCAAACCAATGTATTTCTTAAATGTGTTTGATTGATGTTTTATGCCTGTCTAAAATGTATAAAACCAAGCTGCACCCCAACCACCTTGGGCACATGTTCTCAGGATCTCCTGAGGGCTGTGACACGGCCATGGTCACTCATTTGGCTCAGAGTAAATCTCTTCAAATATTTTAGAGTTTGACTCTTTTTGTCGACACATTTCTGTTGTTTGGTTGTGGTCTTTGTTGTTGTTGTTTTTAATTCAAGCTCTCCTTCTTTCTGTCTATGCTTTGTTTTTTCTATCTCCTTCCTATTCTTTGTAAAATACAGTGCTGGAGCCAGGTGGGGTGGCTCATGCCTTTAATCCCAGCATTTTGGGAGGCCAAGGTGGGGGGATCGCTTGAGATTAGGAGTTCGACACCAGCTTGGGCAACATAGCAAGACCCTGTCTCTATTTTAAAAATTACATATATTAAAAATATAGTTCTGATCATGGCATTTGCTTGCTAAAACCTTCCAGTGCTTCTTCATTGCCGAAGCAGTGCTTCTGCGACCTTCCTGATTTCTGTCATATTGACCTGTTTATTATTCAGTTAACATTCTTCTTTGGACTTAATTTTTTAAAATTTAATTTTCACTTTTATCAAAATAATACCTCTGTATAGTATGAACAGTCAGAATTAGGCAGCCTAGGAGAAGCAGCTCTCCTCATCAGCCCTCCTTGCCTCCAATTCTTACCCCCTAGAACCAGTGCTTCTGATTCTTTTAGTGGTTTATGGTAAAGTGCCTATAGTCCCATATATACTTGACCCGGGAGCTATGCAGCTCCACTTATACATGGATCTTTTTCAATAAACATATTGGAAAATTTTTTTGGAGATTTGTGACAATTTGAAAAAACTCTCAGATGAATTGTATAGTCTAGAAACATTGAAAAAATTTAAGAAAAAGTTAGCTATGTAAAAATGCTAAAAATATATGCAGATGCTATTTTATCATTTACTACTATAAAATATACACAGATCTACTTGCAAAGTTAAAATTTATCAAAACAGATGCACACAAACACTTACAGATCATGTATGGCACCCTTCACAGTGGACAGAAATGTAAACAAATGGAAAGATGCAATATTAAATCATGCTGCACAAAATGAACTGTAGAACATACTGTGATAATGTAATAATTTCATAGTCACCTCCTGTTGCTATTGAGGTGAGCTCAGATGTGGTGAGTATCCACTTAAAATGCTGCTGTATGATGTTAACCATCTCTGCCTGAGCAGTTATCTCTCCGGTAAATTGTATACCACAGTACAAAAAAGTGGCCTCTTGAACTTCTCTCTTATTTTTTGTGTTTAGTGCAATAATATAAACACTGAACAACACCATGGGACCCATACAGTGTGATACTAGTGATTCACACTGGAAGTGCTCCCAAGAAGTAAAGTTATGACATTACAAGGAAAAGTTGAATTGCTTGACATGTACTGTAAACTAAGGTCTGCAGCTACAATTGCCCGCAATTTCAAGATAAATAAATCCAGCATAAGGATAATTATAAGAAAAGGAAATACATGAAGCCATCACTGCAGCTATGTCAGCAGGTGCAAAAACCTTGCACTTATACGTTTTAATCTCATATTGAAAATGCAGCTATTCTATGGGTGCAGCATTGCTATAAGAAAGGCACATCTATACACTCTAATATGATTTGAGAAAAAGCAGTGTCATTATATGACAACTTAAAGCAAAAGGAAAGTGAAGGATCTGATCTAAAGCTGGAGAATTTAATGCCAGCAAAGGATGGTTTGATAATTTCAGAAAGAGGTTTGGTTTGAATCATGTCAAGATAGTAGGTGAAGCGGCCGGGCGTGGTGGCTCACGCCTGTAATCCCAGCACTTTGGGAGGCCGAGGTGGGTGGATCACCAGAGGTTGGGAGTTCGAGACCAGCCTGACCAACATGGAGAAACCCCGTCTCTACTAAAAATAGAGCATTAGCCAGGCATGGTGGTGCATGCCTGTAATCCCAGCTACTCGGGAGGCTGAGGCAGGAGAACTGGGGAGACAGAGGTTGCAGTGAGCCGAGATTGCGCTATTGCATTCCAGCCTGGGCAACAAGAGCGCAACTCCATCTCAATAATAATAATAATAATAATAACAACAACAAATAGTTTAAAAAAAAAAAAGATAGTAGGTGAAGCAACTTCCATCAACCAAGAGGCAGCAGACAAGTTCCAAGATGTCATTAAGGAAATTATTGAGGAGAAAGTATATCTGCCTGACAGATTTTCATTGCAAGTGAGTGACTTATTCTGGTGGAGGGGAAAAGCCATACATGACATTTATTAGTAAGGAAGAGAATCAAGCATCAGAATTTAAGGCAGGAAGGGTTAAGCTAACTCTACTGTTTTGTGCAAATGCATTTGGGTTTATGATCAGGACTGCCCTTATCTCTAAAGCTGCTAACCTCCAAGCCTTGAAGCAAAAAGTTGCTCATCTTTTGGTTGTACAAGAAGAAGGCCGGCCGGGCGCGGTGGCTCACGCTTGTAATCCCAGCACTTTGGGAGGCCGAGGCGGGCGGATCACGAGGTCAGGAGATCGAGACCACGGTGAAACCCCGACTCTACTAAAGATACAAAAAAAAAAAAAAAAAATTAGCCGGGCGTGGTGGCGGGCGCCTGTAGTCCCAGCTACACGGAGAGGCTGAGGCAGGAGAATGGCGTGAACCCGGGAGGCGGAGCTTGCAGTGAGCTGAGATTGCGCCACTGCACTCCAGCCTGGGCGACAGAGCGAGACTCCGTCTCAAAAAAAAAAAAAAAAAAAAAAAAAAAAGAAGGCCTAGAAAACAAGAGCCCCTTTTCCAGATCGATTGCATTGATGCTTTGTCCCTGAAGTCAGGGAGTACCTTGCCAGTAGGGGACCGCCTTTTAAAGTTCTTTTGATAGTGGACAATGCCCATGACCACTCAGAACCCCAAAGGTTCAACACTGAAGGCACCAATGTGTTCTACTTGCTTCCAAACCCAAGGTCTCTAATTCAGACTCTAGATCAGGGGGTCACAAGGACCTTTAAGTCTCATTACACGTGGTACTCTACAGAAAGGATTGCCAATGCTATGGAAGAGAACCCTGATAGAACATCTCGAAAGTCTAGAATAATGACACCATTGAAGATGCCATTGTTATGACAGAAAAAGCTGTGGAAGCCATCAAGCCCAAAACAATAATTTCCTGCTGGAGAAAACTGTGTCCAGATGTTGTACGTGACTTCACAAGATTTACAACAGAGCCAAACAAAAAAATCATGAGAGAGACTGTGGAGAGGCCAAAAAAAAAAAAAAAAAAAAAAAAAAAATTGGGGGTGGGGGTGGAGGTTGAAGGGTTTGAAGATACAGATCTTGGAGAAAATCAAGAGCTAATAGACACCATACCAGAGGAATTAACATAAGTTGACCTGATGGAGATGTCTGCTTCCAAACCAGTGCCAGACAACGAGGAAGAAGACATAAAAGCAGCAGTGCCAGAAAACAAACTGACTAAACGATCTGGCAGAAGGGTTCCAGGGATTCAACACGGCTTTTGACAGGCCAGGCGTGGTGGCTCACGCCTGTAATCCCAGCACTTTGGGAGGCCAAGGCAGGCGGATCACGAGGTCAGGAGATCGAAACCATCCTGGCCAACATGGTGAAACCCCATCTCTCCTAAAAATACAAAAATTAGCTGGGTGTGGTGGTGCGTGCCTGTAACACCAGCTACTCAGGAGGCTGAGGCAGGAGAATCACTTGAACCTGGGAGTCAGAGGTTGCAGTGAGCTGAGATCACGCCACTGCACTCCAGCGTGGCGACAGAGCGAGACTCTGTCTGAAAAAAAAAAAAAGACTACTTTTGACTTCTTTTATGACATGGACCCTTCTGTGATAATGTGCACTGAAACTAAAGCAAACAGTGGAAGAAAGATTGGTATCATATAGAGACATTTTTAGAGAAATGAAAAAGCAAAGGAGTCAGGCAAATTACAATGTCTTTCCATAAAATTACACCAAGTGTGCCTCCATTTCCTGCCTCCCCTTCTACCTTCTTCACCTCCTCTACCTCTGCCACCTGAGAGAGCAAGACCAACCCCTTTTCTTCCTCCTCCTCAGCCTACTCAATGTGAAGATAACGAGGATGAAGACTTTTATTATGATCCACTTCCACTTAATAAATTGGAAATATATTTTCTCTTCCTTATGATTTTCTGAACATTTCCTTTTCTCCAGCTTACTTTATTGTAAGAATATAATGTATAATACATATAACATATACAAAATATGTGTTAATTGACTTTGTTATCAGTAAGGCTTTCAGTTAACAGTAGACTGTTAGTTAAGTTTTGGGGGAGTCAAAAGAGTTGTATGTGGGCTGGATGCGGTGGCTCACGCCCGTAATCGCAGCACTTTGGGAGGCCGAGTCGGGCAGATCATGAGGTCAGGAGTTCGAGACCAGCCTGGCCAACATGGTGAAACCCCATCTCCACTAAAAATACAAAGAATTAGCCAGGCGTGGTTGCAGGCTCCTGTAGTCCCAGCTACTCAGGAGGCTGAGGCAGGAGAATTGCTTGAACCCGGGAGGCAGAGGTTGCAGTGAGCCGAGATCGTGCCACTGCACTCCAGCCTGGGCGACAGAGCGAGACTCTATCTCGGGGGAAAAAATAAAAAAAAAAAAAAACTGATGTTCAACTTTGCAGGGTGTTGACACAGTAACCTTCAAGTTGTTTAAGGGTCAACTGTAGTTGAATGTCTCTATTTCTAAATAATATGCTGCTATTTCTTAAATGTTTTCAGTCTTTGACATCTGTTGACTTCCTCCTAAGGAAGATGTTAATCTAACTTGAAGTAAGTCTACACACACACACATTTCCCACTTACGCCATCACACACACGTCAGTGTTTTCAGTGTTGAATCAGTGTTTATTGTTCTGTGACTAAGTAAATGTCATTCACAACTGAGCCATGGTGTGTACTGCAATTAGATTTTATTTCTTTATGCCCTTTTCTCTAAAGTAATTGCTGCTGTTTAAAACTTTGCTTAGTTGTCTTTATCGATACTTTCATCACCAGTCCCCCATACCTCTGATAGAATTGTGAAATTCCTCTCTAGATTGATAATAGTGTTTGTAGGTAGCCTGTCAGTTTCGTCTTTTGATTGGAGACTCCTCCCACCCCTGATTCCTTTATCTCCTTGGTCCAGTCTGGACAGACTCTTATGGAGTGTCCCTGTACCACCAAATCCCCTTATCCCTACAATGCCCTTTGTCTCTTTTGGATGTCAGTCGCCTATATGATGGGTGTGTGATGTTCATGTCAGGAGGGCTGTGGCGAGGCAGTCACCAGACTGAGGCTATGAGTTCGTGAGGCTCTGCTCGTTGTCTGCTCTGAGCTCACAGTTGGGATGGAGCACCCCTGGGTATTCTCCGTATCCATAGTCACTGATACAGCCTCGCGTTAGCAGGAAGAAGAAAGACACACAAGCACCCGAGATTCTGGAGCAACCCTTTCCTCTTGCATTTTCCCTCTATCGCCCTCTGCTGCTAAAGTTAAGTTTAGCATCATGCTCACTGCAAAGGAGGAATTCTTAAGAGTTCAGCCAGTTAGTGCAGAGTAGGTATTGAAGGGTGAATTTGGAGCTGAGAGGTAATTAATTGTTAACTGACATAGAGGAATAAAATACAATGCAAAGTGTCGGTCTCTTGATACATTTTATAAAATTGGGACATTTTCAAGTCAGCAATTATTTAATGAGTGGGACGCCCTACCTCATTTTTGTTGCACTGTATTATGTGTAGTACTTTGTATTTGGATTTCTTCTCTATGCTTGGAAAGAAATGCAAGAAGCAGTGTTGGAATAAAATGAGATATATTAGTAAATGATTTTAAAATATATTAAAAAGGCTGGGCACAGTGGCTCACGCCTGTAATCCCAGCACTTTGGGAGGCCGAGGTGGGCAGATCACCTGAGATCAGGAGTTCGAGATCAGCCTGACCAACATGGAGAAACCCTGTCTCTACTAAAAATACAAAAAATTAGCCACACATGGTGTTGCATGCCTGTAATTCCAGCTACTCAGGAGGCTAAGGCAGGAGAATCGCTTGAACTCGGGAGGCGGAGGTTGCGGTGAGCCGAGATCGTGCCATTGCACTCCAGCCTGGGGAACAAGAGCAAAACTCTGTCTAAAAAATAAATAAAAAATAAATTAATTAATTAAATAAAAAAAATACAAGGGCTATTGAAAACGTACATATAATCAGAAAATCAAAGATACATGGGCCAACTGTGGCTCTAAGAGACCTGCCTGTAAATCCCTGCCTCTGGGAAGTGCTGGTACAGAGCTCTTCCCGTCACATCCCCCTTTAGAAGGGCGAAACGCACCTAAAAAATATGTCTGAAGCGTGAAGACTTAGGTGGAAAATGGTAGATAACTTTTCCACAAAGGAGGAATGCTCTCTTGTAAAGTAGAGAAAACCTCTTCAAGTTACTTGTTTTGTTAAAACAAGAGTACGTGGTTGACTTCGGCTTTCTAACTGACAGATGTCATGGAACTCAATCTCTCAGCATCTCAGTCTTACCCAACTATCTGGGCTTCGTCAGAGATCTCCTATAAGAAAGAGAAATACGGAGAAACCAAGGTGATGTTCCTATGGAATGAGAAGAATGCAGACTATGTTTAGTCTAGAGTTAGACCTGAAATTTGAGACAGGAGAGGCATGAGCTTCTGAGTAAAGCATTCGGATTGAAATCCAGAGACCTGTCTTCTCCTGCCTTAGCACTTATTAGTGGGGTAACTTGGACAAGTTACGTAATCCGTGTGGGCCTGTTTTGACATCTATAAAATACTCTAATGGCTCCCTGTATATTCTTCCGGATTGACAGGAGGATCAGATGAGACAATAAATGATTTGTAAAATGGTTAGAGTGCTTCAAAATTGTATTACCATCATAACTATTTTTAAAGCTATTTATATGAAATCGAATGAAAACAGAGTACAAAAACTTAGAAAAAACATAAGTTTTATGAATTTCATTAAAAGCTAGTCTGTTTTGTTGAGATACAAGAGGAAGAACCCAGAAATAACATTCTAGGCTTTCTCAATCTCTAACTGTTTTTAGATTTAAATATTTTGTTCTAACTATAAGAATTTGAAATTAGAATTTGCTCTAAATATTCAATAGCAGGGGCAGATATGGCAATGTAAGACTGTGATCCTGTTAGCATTTCTGAGTCCAGAAGGAAAGGAAATTTCTCAGGCTGACAGATCCTAAGATCTGGATTTGAAATGTAGGCTATTTGTCAAAGAGAGCAGAGTTCCACTAGTTCGGGTCTAGATATTTCATGAGAGACTCTTTAGAAGCTGGAATGATAAAATAGAGATATAAAAATTGTACAGTTTTCTATAATTGTGACGGGGGAAATATTAGCAAATGACCTTGGCTCACAGTCGGGGGTTGTATTCTGATCCAAGACTTGAAGTTAGATAATCCCTGATTATAACCAACAAGATACAACAGAGCAAAAGTAACCACTGTACGCTTTTTTAACAATTGAAATAACATAGTTTTACTTTAATAGCATTTAAATAATTCCACTGACTCGGCCGGGCGCGGGTGGCTCACGCCCGTAATCCCAGCACTTTGGGAGGCCAAGGCAGGTGGATCACCTGAAGTCGGGAGTTTGAGACCAGCCTGACCAACATGGTGGAACCCTGTCTCTACTAAAAATACAAAAATTAGCCAGGCGTGGTGGTGTGTGCCTGTAATACCAGCTACTCGGGAGGCTAAGGCAGGAGAATCACTTGAACCTGGGAGGTGGAGCTCACCATTGCACTCCAGCCTGGGTGACAGCATGAGACTCATCTCAAAAAAAATAAATAAATAAGCCTGGTGTGGTGGCTCACGCCTGTAATCCCAGCACTTTGGGAGGCTGAGGTGGGTGGATCACAAGGTCAGGAGATCGAGACCATACTGGCTAACACGGTGAAACCCTTTCTCTATTAAAAATACAAAAAATAGCCGGGCGTGGTGGCGGGCGCCTGTAGTCTCAGCTACTCGGGAGCCTGAGGCAGGAGAATGGCATGAACCCGGGAGGCGGAGCTTGCAGTGAGCCGAGATTGAGCCACTGCACTCCAGCCTGCGTGACAGAGCGAGACTCTGTCTCAAAAAATAACAAATTAAATAAATCCACTGACTATGCAAAAGCCCCCAAGTTATTATAAAATGTATACATAACATACAGGCACACTCGAGTGGATCATAAATTTGGCCTAATAAGCTAACATGTTCATTTTAGTAACTATTCATTAAATATTTACTTAATATTTTGAAAGACACTTACAGGGGAAACTTGAATGATCTCGTCTTTCTTTCTTTCTTTTTTTTTTTTTTTTTTTTTTGAGACAGACTCTCTCCCTGTTGCCCAGGCTGGAGTGCAATGGTGTGATCTTGGCTCACTGCAATCTCTGCCTCCCAGGTTCAAGTGATTCTGCTGCCTCAGCCTCCCTATTAGCTGGGATTACAGGCACGCACCACCACACCCAGCTAATTTTTGTATTTTTAGTAGAGATGGGGTTTTGCCATGTTAGTCAGGCTGGTCTCGAACTCTTGACCTCAGGTGATCTGCCCGCCTTGGCCTCCCAAAGTACTGGGACTACAGGCATGAGCCACCACGCCTGGCCTGATCTCATCTTTCAAACAAAGCAAAACAAAACAGGATAAACAAGGCAGGCTTGGGATATTTGAGCTGACGCCCTCTTTTTCTTCTTCGACATTTCTTTCTGAATGTTGCGAGAAAGCTGCCAGAACCAGACAGGTTGCACTGCAGACCCAGCTTTGCCACTCCTCAGCTCTGTCACTTTGCGCAAACCACTTAACCTTGTTGAGCTTCACCTTTAGTAACACTTGCCTCACATGCCAGCCCAAGGATGAATGGAAACAGTACCTTGCTCATAGGAGCCACTCGGGAACTGCTATGATCCCTTAGTATGTTCTGACTCCTCCACGTAAATAGGGATGCTGTGAGAATGGAAGAAATGGGCCTGCTGAGATTTTTTGGAACCTGAGGTTCATATGGATGTATATAGTGGAAAAATCAGTTGGCGATACGCCTGAATCTATTGCTGTACCCTTTCCTGTTCCATTTATCATTTTCTCTGTCCATATGTGAATACTGTACTGTCTTGATTACTGTAGCTTTTTTTTTTTTTTTTTTTTTGAGTTGGAGTCTTTCTCTGTCACCCAGGCTGGAGTGCAGGGGTACCATCTCGACTCACTGCAACCTCCACCTCCCAGGTTCAAGCGATTCTTGTGCCTCAGCTTCCCGAGTAGCTGGGATTACAGGTGCACAGCAGCATGACCAACTAATATTTGTACTTTTAGTAGAGACAGGATTTCACAATGTAGGCCAGGCTGGTCTCAAACTCCTGACCCTAAGTGATCCACCCGCCTCAGCCTCCCAAAGTACTGGAGGTTCCTTAAGTGAGCCACTGCACCCAGCCAGATGACTGTAGCTTTATAGGAAGTCTTGAAATCAGATAGTGTGACTTTATTTTTTTAGAACAGTTTTAGATTTCCAGAGAAATTGAATAGAAAGTACAGAGGGTTCCTGTATACCCCACATCCATTTTCCCCTCTAGTTAATGTCTTATATTAGCATGATATTATTTGTGCAATTAATGAGTCAATATTGATATATTATCATTAAAGTAAGTTTATTAATATTTTCTTAATTTTGACCCAATGTCCTTTTCCTGTTCTAGGATATGGCATTATATTTAGTTGCTGCATCTCCTTAGTTTCCTCTGAGCTGTGGCAGTGTCTCAGAGTTCCCTTGTTTTTGTTGTTGACAATTTTATCGGGTACTGCTCAGGTATTTTGTAGAATACTACACAGCTAGAATTTGCCCAATGTTTTTCTTATGATAACACTGGGGTTATGAGTTGTTGGGTGGAAGACCACAGATAAAGTGTATTTTCATCATATCGTATCAAGATATGTCACATACTGTCATATACTGTGAATGTGATTTGTAACTAATGTTGACCTCCATCACCTGGCTAAGGTGGTGTTCGTTAGGCTTCTCCACCTCGAAGTTACTCCTTCCCCATTTCCACACTGTTCTTTGAAAGGAGTCACTACATGCAGCCTACACCTAAGAAAGAGAGAGTTATACTCCTTCTTCCTTGACAGTAGAGTATTTACATAAACTAGCTGGAGATTTCTCTTCGCCATCATGTATTATTCAATCATGTTTTTTTGTTTGTTCTTTTTTTTTTTTTTTTTTTTTTGGAGACAGAATCTCACTCTGTCCCCCAGGCTGGAATGCAATGGTGTGATCTTGGCTCACTGCAACCTCTGCCTCCTGGGTTCAAGTGGTTCTCCTGCCTCAGCTTCCTGAGTACCTGGTATTACAGGCGCCCGCCACCACGCCTGGCTAATTTTTTCTTTTTTTGTGCTTTTAGTAGAAACGGGTTTCACCATGTTGACCAGGCTGGTCTTGAACTCCTGACCTCAAGTGATCCACGCCCCTTGGCCTCCCAAGGTGCTGGGATGACAGGCGTGAGCCACTGCGCCTGGCCTCAATCGTGTATTTTTATCAATTTGGACTCATGGATATTTATTTTATACTTTGGATTATAATTCAAAACTATTGTTCAGAATCTTCCACCTTTGATTATCGAGAACTCTTCCAGTTGGCTTCTGTGCTCCTCTGACATACAGTGTGGGTTTGTTCTCAAATCCATCACCACATGGATTGTTGTCGCCTCATCCTCTTGCTTATCTGTAGACTATCACTCCAACCGTGAGAGTTTGGCTCCCACTATCTGCTATTCATGTCCTTAATTGGTTTTGTTGTTGTTGTTATTTTTCAACACGGAATCTTGCTCTTGTCACCCAGGCTGGAGTGCAGTGGCACGATCTCAGCTCACTGCAACCTCTCCCTCCCGGGTTCAAGCAATTCTACTGCCTCAGCCTCCTAGGTAGCTGAGATTACAGGCACCTGCCACCATGCCCAGCTAATTTTTGTATTTTCAGTAGAAACGGGGTTTCATCATGTTGGCCAGGCTGGTCTCGAACTCCTGACGTCGTGATCCGCCTGCCTCGGCCTCCCAAAGTGCTGGGATTACAGGCCTGGGCCACCGCGCCCGGCCCATGTCCTTAATTGTTTAGTGCCAATGTACATATATAGTAGTGTCAGAATTGTTAACCTGTACCCCTGTGGGAAACAACTTTACCAACTAGAATTCAGGGCTTATGTGCAAGTCCTTTCTCTTTTAGTCTTATAGATGCCACTCATTTCCAAAGCTATTTAGGTCAACACCTTCTCTTCCTACCTCTTTCAGTGATGTTGTTGCATACGTTTGTAATGCAGTTTGATGCCCTTATCATAGTCTGCATTTATTTCTGGAATCTCCAGTCTTCTAAATGATTGTTTTTTTAATGTACATTCATTAAGGTTCACTCTTTGTGCTATGCAGTTCGGATTTTGATACATGCATAATGTCACCTGTCTACCTTTACAGTATCATATAGAGTATTTTTTTTTTTTTTTTTTTTTTTTTGAGATGGTGTTTCACTCTTGTTGCCCAGGCTGGATGGAGTGCAATGGCTCGGTCTCGACTCACTGCAACCTCCACCTCCTGGGTTCCAGCGATTCTCATGCCTCAGCCTCCCGAGTAGCTGAGATTACAGGCACCCGCCGCCATGCCCAGCTAATTTTGTACTTTTAATAGAGACGAGGTCTCACCATGTTGGCCAGGCTGGTCTTGAACTCCTGACCTCAGATGATCCGCCCACCTCGGCCTCCCAAAGTGCTGGGATTACAGGCGTGAGCCACTGCGCCCAGCCTATATAGAGTATTTTTACTGCCACCCCCGCTCCCCAAATTCCCATGCTTCCTCCTATTTATCAGTCCCCCCTTTCTCCCAAACTCCTGGCAACCACTGATGTTTTTACTCTCTCTATAGTTTTGCCTTTCCAGAATGTCATATAATTGGAATCATACAATATATTGTACCTTTTTATGCACACAGGTTGCTAAGAAACACATGTTGATAATCTGTAAATTATTTCATTCAGAGCTGAGCACATTATCATCAGGATTCCAGTCTTCTAAAATAATGGAAAGTGTTACTTTTTTTTTCTTTCTGTTCTTATTGTTGTTACCTTATTTTTTTTTTATTTTTTTTTTTTTGAGACGGAGTCTCGCTCTGTCGCCCAGGCTGGAGTGCAGCGGCGCAATCTCGGCTCACTGCAAGCTCCGCCTCCCGGGTTCACGCCATTCTCCTGCCTCAGCCTCTCTGAGTAGCTGGGACTACAGGCGCCCGCCACCACGCCCGGCTAATTTTTTTGTATTTTTAGTAGAGACGGGGTTTCACCGTGGTCTCCATATCCTGACCTCGTGATCCGCCCGCCTCGGCCCCCCAAAGTGCTGGGATTACAAGCGTGAGCCACCGTGCCCGGCCTCCTTTGTTCTTTTCTTTTTTTGTTTTTCTCTTTTTCTGTAACCCAATCTAAGTCTGTGGCTTTTTTTTTTTTTTCCCTCGTCTTTTTATTTTAAAGGTTTTTCTAAAGCTACAGAAAAGTTAACAGTATATTCTTCAGGCATATCTGGTCACCCTTCATTTACTAGATTAACCATTTGTTAACGTTTAGCCACATTTGTTTTGCTTTTTTGTTGCTGCATGAGTGTGTGTGTGTGTATTTATGTACCTTTTACCCCCAGAGCGAATTATTATTATTTAATTTTTTTTTAATTTTTTTGAGATGGAGTCTTGCTATGACGTCCAGGCTGGAGTGCAATGGCATGATCTCGGCTCACTGCAACCTCCGCTTCCCAGGTTCAAGCAATTCTGCTGCCTCAGCCTCCCAAGTAACTGGGACTACAGGCATGCACCACCAAGCCCAGCTAATTTTTGTGTTTTTAGTAGAGACAGGGTTTCACCATGTTGGCCGGGCTGGTCTCGAACTCCTGACCTCAAGTGATCCACCTGTCTCTATCACCCAAAGTGCTGAGATTAGTCGTGAACCACCGAGCCCAGCCTGTGAATTATTTAAAGTAAGGTGAGGGTGTCTCATAATGCTTCTGTATACTTTGGCATCTGTCTCCTAATCTATCTCCTAATATTCTTCTGTGTAGGATGTTTTCCTATACAACTGCAGTGTCATTAGCATATCCAAGAAACTTAATTTGATATAGTAATAATGACTAATATGGAGTTTCTATTTAAATTGCTCCCATTGCCCCAATAAAGTCTTTCATCACTTTTTTTTGAGGGGTGCTCCAGCAATCAGATTACAGATTGCATTTAACTGTTTTGTCTCTTTAATGTCTTTTAATTTAAAATACTTCCCCCCCCCTTTCTTTTTTTTGAGATGGAGTCTCTCTCTGTCGCCCAGGCTAGAGTGCAATGGCACGATCTTGGCTCACTGCAACCTCTGCCTCCCGGGTTCAAGTGATTCTCCTGCCTCAGCCTCCCGAGTAGCTGGGACTACAGGCGCCCGCCACTGTGCCTGGCTAATTTTTTTTTTGTATTTTTAGTAGAGACAGAGTTTCACTATGTTGGTCAGGCTGGTCTCGAACTCCTGACCTCGTGATCCACCTGCCACGGCCTCCCAAAGTGCTGGGATTACAGGCATGAGCCACTGCACCCACCCTGTGTTACACTTTTTTTTTTTTTTTTTTTTTTTTTTGAGACAGAGTTTCACTCTTGCTGCCCAGGCTGTAGTGCAATGGCGTGATCTCAGCTCACTGCAACCTCTGCCTCCCAGGTTCAAGTGATTCTCCTGTCTCAGCCTCCTGAGTAGCTGGGATTACAGGCACCTGCCACCACGCCCAGGTTAATTTTTGTATTTTTAGTAGAGACGGGGTTTCATCAGATTGGTCAGGCTGGTCTTCAACTCCTGACCTCAGGTGATCCACCCGCCTCAGCCTCCCAAAGTGCTGGGATTACAGGCATGAGCCACTGCGTCCACCCTCCTGCTACACATTTTTAAGCCTAGATGAAAGACCTTGGTTTATGGTCAGGAGGAAGTAGGACAGGAGCCTGTGTTTTTTGCCTAACCTGGCCCATCTGGCTGTGTATAAGGTGTGAGCGAGTGTGGCCAGGGGGAATTTCTGCCAGGCAAAGGAGCTTTCTCTGTGTCCCCAAAGCCTGGTTGGTTCCCAGAGGCTCCACTTTGATCTGCGGGAGTTCTTGCAGCTCCCTGCCATGGGATGCCATAGGCAAGGCATTACCTTTCCTTTAAGAAGTCACAGATTGGTTTTTCCTTGTGTCCCTGTTCTCTGGAATGTATCTTTTCCTAGTGTACAGTATTATCAGAGGTCACCACCCCCCCCCATTTTTGGTTTCCATTGATAAATTTGAGTATGATATCAATTATAGGGAACAGAGGGAATTAAACTAATACCCTCAAGAAAAACTCTTTCTTTACTATAGATTTTTTTAAACATTTGTCTTCAAATATTATTAAGAACATAAGCAAAAGGCATAATAACATAATGACTTTACTACTGCCATTATGAGTCCGTTATGAGTATAAAAAGGCACCAAATTCATCTGAAAATATATAGCAAACTCTCTCTCTATATATAGAATGTATCGAGGCTGTAATTGAGCGTAGAAAAATGATGAAGTATTATTGGAGTCGGGTATTTTGACACCATATAATATTTCTTAATCCTTGTGATTCTGTCATTTTTCTGGTATACTTTACGTTGTTCCATTTTGTCCATTCTGTGCTGGAATGTCACTCGATATCTCAAATTAACATGTGAATGAAATATAAGCTCCTTCATGAAACCAAATGCAAGTACTGGCCACGATATCAGTTTCTCTTTGGAGGCTCTACCGTCAGGAATCTGAACTAGTCAGCTGGTTGTTTCACAACCTATACTCTGAAACCTGTATTTAATTTGCTCTTAATAGACTGTGGTTATAGGGGAATTCCCACCTTGGTAGTGCCTGGTCTGCAGAGTGGGAATTCCCCAAGGCTCTCTGGCCTAGGAAATCTGAGGTCATCATAACTGACAAGTGGAAGTCTATTAAAAAATAATTTGGCAATCTGTTTCAAAGTTTATGAGGCAGTCATAATCACACTTTGTTATGGAAATGATTAAAAAGAACCAATGATAATGGAGGAAAGAATTTATAGACTCATTATTTAGAAATATAGAAACATTCTAAGTATCCAACAATGGGCTAGTATTTCAGGAATGGTTATTTTATGGAATGAATATTTTGTAACAATTAGAAATTATAACTGAAGACTGTGTAGCTACATGAAAGAATACAAATGATATCACTTGATGGGGGAGGCTTATATATTGCAATTAAATGAAAATGGATGGTTTTTTTTTTTTTTCTTTGAGATGGAGTTTTGCTCTTGTTGCCCAGGCTGGAGTGCAATGGCACTGTCTTGGCTCACTGTAACCTCTGCCTCCTGGGTTCAAGCAGTTCTCCTGCCTCACTCTCCTAAGTAGCTGGGATTACAGGCATGCGCCACCACGCCCAGCTGATTTTGTATTTTTAGTACAGATGGGATTTCTCCATGTTGGTGGGGCTGGTTTCAAACTCCCGACCTCAGGTGATCCGCCCACCTTGGCCTCCCAAAGTGCTGGGATTACAGGCATGAGCCACCACGCCCGGCAAAAATGTATGTTTATGTCAGATTGTAGTGAACACATGGGGGAATTACACTGTTGTTATACTGGGGTATTTGGATAATGTTTACTTTTTCCCCTTTCATTTATAAACTGCTATTAAATAATTTTTATAACTTAAAAAGTAGAGTTGTTTAGGCCGGGCGTGGTGGCTCACGCCTGTAATCCCAGCACTTTGGGAGGCTGAGGTGAGTGGATCACCTGAGGTCAGGAGTTCGATACCAGCCTGGCCAACATTATGAAACGCTGTCTCTACCAAAAATACAAAAACTTAGCTGGTGTGGTGGCAGGCACCTGTAATCCCAGCTACTTGGGAGGCTGAGGTATGAGAATCGCTTGAACCTGGGAGGTGGAGGTTGCAGTGAGCCGAGATCACACCACTGCACTCCTGCTTGGGCAACGAGAGTGAAATAATGTCTCAAAAAAAAAAAAATAGAGTTGTTTAGAAACAACAACTAATAGAGTAGAAGTTTACCAACCAAAATGAAAAACTTTGTGTTTGGTCTAGATTAAAACATCAATCCCTGCAAGTGTTGACACTAGTTTTCGTTGGTCTAATCTGCTGCAGATTTGTTGATTTACCTCTGAGTCATATTATGAATATTTATAAACTTACAAAGAAATCTATCTAGCAACCCAGTTAACATATAACATCTGACATACTGTATTTCTTGTCAGACAAGGAATATTTTGCACTTGATTTTCTTATAGTAACAGAGGCTATTAGCCCTGGATTTTGTATTATGTATTGTGGCGTTAAGATGTATCACCCAATACTGATTGTATTCGGTTGTGTGAGAATAGTGTACCAAGCTCAGAGTCAAGTACAAAGCATGATTGTTACTGTGGACTGTCTTGACAGAGAATGAGGCACAGATCATAAAAATGCCCACTTTTTGGCCGGGCGTGGTGGCTCACGCCTGTAATCCCAGCACTTTGGGAGGCCGAAGCGGGCAGATCACGAGGTCAGGAGATCGAGACCCTCCTGGCTAACACGATGAAACCCCATCTCTACTAAAAATACAAAAGATTAGCCAGGCGTGGTGGCGGGCAGTCCCAGCTACTCGGGAGGCTGAGGCAGGAGAATGGCGTGAACCTGGGAGGCAGAGCTTGCAATGAGCTGAGATCACACCACTGCACTCCAGCCTGGGTGGCAGAGCAAGACTCTCAAAAAAAAAAAAAAAAAAAAAAAAAAAAAAATGCCTGCTTTTACATATGCTACTATAAATAAACTCAGCTGTGTTCAATGCTGATGAGACAAAGACTGAAGCGATATGTCCAAGTCCTCCCATCACGTTTTTAGGAAGACTGCTATGCCCAGAGCATCAGGATGTCACAAGATCTGGAAAATCACTTCCTTTGAGGGTTTGCTAAAGTTTGGATCTAAGTATCTTTAACCTAGAGGAGAAGACCAAGGAGATATATGAGGAAAATTATGAAGGAAAGAACACTGATATTGTATTGGTCTAGAAATACTTAAGGGGCGCCTGTAATTTCAGCTACTTGGGAGGCTGAGGCAGGAGACTTGCTTGAACCCGGGAGGTGGAGGTTGCAGTGAGCCGAGATCGTGCCATTGCACTCCAGCCTGGGCAACAAGAGTGAAACTCTGTCTCAAAAAAAAAAAAACAAAAAAAGAAGAAAACAGAAAACGAAATACCTAAGGTAGAGGTTGAGAGCAGGCAGAATTTTAGCTCAGAATAAAGGACTTTATAATTATCAGAGTCACCCTCTTAACTCAGCCATGGAACTGATTTTCTCATGAGTTTCCATGTTACCAGTGTCTTGGAGGGTTTAGTGAAAGATTAACCATCCCACTGCCAGGGATGTTATAAGAGGGGAAGGAACTACAAGGTGATTGCATGACTCTTGCAGGTCTGAAATTTTGTTATTCTAAGGCATTTGTTTTGTCTTGCCTGCCTGCCCGCCTGCCTGGCTCCCTCCCTCCCTGTTTCCCTCCCTCCTGATTTCCCTTCCTCCCTTCTGTGTGTTTTGACAGCTGTACCCATTTGTGTGAATTTGTATGACCTTTAGAACATTTCCATCCTCCCAGAAAGTTTCCTCATGTCCCTTTCTAGTCAAGCACCCCGGAGGCAACCACTTTCTGATGTCTATTTTGTAGGCTAGGTTTATCGTTATATTTCTTATAAATGGAATCACAAAGCATATAATGATTTTTGTTTTCTTTTATTTAGCCAACAAAACTCTTTTTGAGATTTAGACAGTTGTGGCATGCATGAGTAGCTCATGCATTCTATTGCCGAATAGTATTCCATTTAACAGATATACCCCAATTTGCTTTTCCATTCTCCTAATGATGGATATTTGGGTTGTTTCTAGTTTGGGGCCCTCATGAATAAGGTTGCTATGTATATTTTTTTGTACAGGTTTTTTTTTTTTTTTTTTTTGAGAAATAGGCTTTTATTTCTGTTTAGTAAATACCTAGTAGTAAGCCAGGCATGGTGGCTCACGCCTGTAATCCCAGCCGAGGCAGGTGGATCACCTGAGGTCAGGAGTTCAAGACCAGCCTGGCCAATATGGTGAAACCCTGTCTCTACTAAAAATTCAAAAATTAGACAGGCGCAGTGGCGCGTGCCTGTAATCCCAGCTACTCGGGAGGGCGAGGGTGGAGAGTTGCTTGAACTCGGAAGCAGAGGTTGCAGTGAGCGGAGATCGTGCCACTGCACTCCAGCTCCAGGGCAGTAATAGAGCAAGATGCCACCTCAAAAACATAAAACAAAAAAACAAAAAACAACCTACGAGTGAAGTTTCTGGGTAAGATGCTAGATATATGGTTAACTTGATGAGAATTGACAAACACTTGTACAGCGCCCGCCCTTTGTGCCATATTTTCCCCCAACAATTAGTATTGTAAGTCTTTAGTTTGCACACTGTAGTGAGTGTGAAGCAGTATCTTATTTTGGTTGAAATTTGCATTTCCCTAATGACTTAACAATATTTGAGCTGTTTTTCTTTTGTTTATTAGCCATTTGTGTATCTTCTTCTGTAAAACATCTGTTCAGATCTTTTGCCTATTTTAAAATTAGCTTTTCTTTATTGTTAATATGTAGGAGATCTTTATATACTCTAGATACAAATACTATGTCAGATATATGTTCTACAAATATTTTCTACCATTCTGTGGCTTATTTATTAATTTTTGTAATAGTATCTTTGGATGAGCAGAGAATTTCTCTTGATAGAAAATGAGGCACGGATCATAAAAATGTCCACTTTTACATATGCTGCTATATATAAACACAACTGTGTTCAATGCTGATGAGACAAAGACTGAAGCCATGTGTCCAAGTCCTCCCATTACATTTTAGGAAGAATAGTATGCCCAGAGCATCAGGACGTCAGAAGATCTGAAAATCACTTCCTTTGAGGATTTGCTAAATCAGATTGACCAATTTCTTTTCTTTTGTGGATAGTCTTTTTATGTCCCGTCCAAGAAATTTTTGCCTAGCTACTCCAGGCTATAAAAATTTTCTGTCTCTCTTTTTCTTTTTCTTTTAGAAGCTCTACAGTTCTAGGTTTTACAGTTAAGTCTATGAACCATCACAATTTTTTTTTTTTTGGTATGGAGAGAAAAAAGGGTTGAGGGGTTTTTTATTTCCTCATACATATATCCAGTTTTTCCAGCACCATATGTTGAAAAGAATTTTCTTTCCTTTGTTGAGAATTGAGCGTGTGCGTGTGTGCACGTACACACACACACACACACACACACACACCTGTCTATCTGGACTCTGTTTTGTTCCATTGATATGTTTGTCCTTATTCTAATATCAGACTGTCTTGATTAGTATATATTTATAATAATTGTGAATTTTGGTAACATAATACCTCCAACTTTGTTTTTTTATTTTGTTTTGTTTTTTTGAGATGGAGTTTCACTCTCTTGCCCAGGCTGGAGTGCAGTGGCTGCGATCTTGGCTCACCACAAGCTCCGCCTCCCGGATTCACGCCATTCTCCTGCCTCAGCCTCCCGAGTAGCTGGGACTACAGGCGCCTGCCACCACGCCTGGCTAATTTTTTGTATTTTTGGTAGAGACGGGGTTTCACCATATTAGCCGGGATGGTCTCGATCTCCTGACCTTGTGATCCACCCGCCTCGGCCTCCCAAAGTGCTGGGATTATAGGTGTGAGCCACCGCGCCCCACCTGTTTTTGTCAGGATTATTTTGGCTATTCTAAATAATTTTCTTTGTAAATTTTAGAATTGGCTTGCAGGTTTCATTTTAAAAGCCTGCTAGAATTTTGATTAGGATTGCATTCAGTCTATAAAATTCTGTACAATATCTGTCAATCGAAAAAAAATGAACCAATTGTGTTCTCTCTTATAAATGAGCAACCAATATATGAAAACAAAAAACAAAAAAACAAAAAATAACAAATGAGAGTGAGGATACCCCAGCGGAGAAAAAAAGGAACCCTTATATACTGTAGGTGGGAATGTGAACTAGTACAGCTATGATGGAGAACAGCGTGGGGGTTTCTCAGAAAACTACAGATAGAACTACTATATGGGTCAGGCCAGGTCTCCTTTTTTTAGGCCTTCTTTCATTTCTCCCAGCAATGTTTTATAGTTTTTATTATAGAGGTCTTACACATCTCGAGTTAGATTTATTTCTAAGTATGTAATATGGCTTTTGATGCCGTTATAATGGATTTTTTTACTTTTATTTTTTCTCCATTCTTTATCACTGGTATATAGAAATATATTATTGCCTTTTACTATTGACTTGGTATGTGCAAATTTATTAGATTTACTTACTAGTTCTAGTAGTTTTTAAATAGACTTTATCATTTTCTGGGTGTACAATCATGTCATCGGCAAATGCAGCTTTACAGCTTCCTTTCATACCTTTTTGCTTTTCTTCCCCCCTGCCTTATGGAACAATGTGGGGCTTCTAATAAAATGTTCAACAGATGCTGTCAGAGCAGACATCCTTGCCTTGTTCCTGATCTTACAGAAAAAATGTTCCATGTTCCAGCTGTAAGTATGATGTTAGCTCTGAGTGTTTTTAAATGGATGTCCTTCCTCAGGCTGAAGAAGTTCCCTTTCATTTCTATTTTGCTGAGAATTTGTATCATGAATGGACACTGAATTTCGTCATACCCTTTTCTTTTTCTGTATTTATTGAGATGATCATACTATTATCTCCTTGAGTCTAATCATGGATTTTACATCTTTCTTCTTTCCTAATATATGCATTTAGAGCAATAAACTTCTCCCTAAGTACTGCTTTAGTAGCATCCCAAAAACCTTTGTGCTAGGTTATTGTCTTGTTCTATTCAAGCTGCTGTAGTAAAATGCCATCAGCTGGCTGGCTTATAAACAACAGAAATTCTCACCATTGTGGAGGCTGGGGAGTGAAGGTCAAGGTGCCTATAGATCTGGTGTCTGGTGAGGATCTGTTTCCTGGTTCACAGACAGCTATCTTCGTTGTAACTTCACATGGTGGAAGAAATGAGCGCGCTCTCTAGCAACTCTTTTATAAGGTCATAAATCTCATGCATGGAACGGGATTCATTCATTCATGCGGGCTTTACTCTCATCACCATTCACCTCCCCAAAGGCCCCACATCCAAATATCATCACACTGGTGATGAGGCTTCAACATAATTTTGAAGGCACACAAACATCCAGTCGATAGCAGTTGTCCTTCTTACTCATTTCAGTATATTTTCTGCTTTCTCTTGTGATTTCATCTTTGCCCTGTGGGGAAATCAGAGGTGTTTTCCTTAATTTTCAAATATGACAGAATTTCCCATTTTTGACATGTGTCCTTTCATCATAATGAAAAGTTCCTTTTTATATCTAATAATACTCCTTTTCTAGAAGTCTGCCTGGTCTGATAGTAATATAGCTTTGCCAGCTTTCTCATACAAACACTATGCTTTATAGTGAGTTTCACAGCAAAGTATATAGTTGTGTCATCTTTTTTTAAAAATCTTGCTGGGGGAGGGATAGCATTAGGAGAAATACCTAATGTAAATGACGAGTTGATGGGTGCAGCAAACCAACGTGACACATGTATACCTATGTAACAAACCTGCACGTTTTGCACATGTACCTAGAACTTCAAGTATAATTAAAAAAAGAAAATCTTGCTTGATATCCTTTGTCTTTTAATTGAAAAGTTTAGTCTGTTTACATTAATGTGACTATTGATATAGCTGAATTTAAGCATGCCAGATAGATACTGTATTTCTGTTCTTTTCGTCCCGTCTATCCTTTGTTCCTCATTACCCCTTTCCTGAATCATACATTTTTAGTATGTAATTTTATTTCTTCTGTTAATTTTTATTTTAAAACTATACCTCTTGGTAGGGCGTGTGTGTGTGTGTGTGTGCGTGTGTGTGTGTTTTCTTGGTTTCTTTTTTAAGTTATTGCTTTATAGCTGAGTTGTTCGATACATGTGGCTATTTAAAGTTTAATTCATTGAAATATGAGAGAATTAAAATATGTTCTGAGTATTGTATAGAAAATGAATTAAAATGAATCAGGACTAGAAAGAAGGATAAGTTAGGACATTGTTTGTTTGTTTGTTTGTTTTTTCCCCCAAGACAGAGTCTTGCTGTGTCACCCAGGCTGGAGTACAGTAGAGTGATCTCAGCTCACTGCATCCTTCACCTCCTGGGTTCAAGCAATTCTCCTGCCTCAGCCTCCCAAGTATCTGGAATTACAGGCGCACGCCACCATGCCCAGCTAATTTTTGTATTTTTAGTAGAGAAGGGGTTTCACCATGTTGGCCAGGCTGGTCTCAAACTCCTGACCTTGTGATCCACCTGCCTTGGCTTCCCAAAGTGCTGGGATTACAGGCGTGAGCCACCAGCCCATTCATTGTCTTTATCTTTTTATATTTATTTTATCTTGCTGTATACAAGGCATTCTCCTAGGGGTGGGAGGTTTAAGGACGAATAAAAATTAGTTTATATCATAATCTTCCTGTTAAAGATCTGTAAACAAATTGATAGAATATAATTATACGGTCTATAAGTAAGAAGTTTGTAGGAAGTGCCGCAGGAGGCAAGAAGCAGGAGCGCCCAACTCCTTTGTGACTTTCAGATACCATTCTTTTTGCATGGGTTGCCTTTTTCCTGCTTTTTCACCCATGTAGCCTTTAGAATTCAGCTCACACATCATTCTGGAAACTTATTTGATTTCCTTGTTTGCTTTACTTAATGCTTTAAGAAAAATGGTGACTGGTATTGAACAACACATCTCCAAAGCAGTCACTATAAAAACAGGAAGGAGGGAGAAGGAGGGAGGAAAAAAATGAAAAACACAGTAGTCATACATCCCTTGACAGGGATATGTTCTGAGAAATGTGTTGTTAGGTAGCTTTCTCATTGTGTGAACATCCTGGAGTGTACTCACACAAAACTAGATGGTAAATAGGCTATATGTATGGTATGGCCTATTGCCCCAGGCTGAAAACCTGTACAGCATGTTATTGTATGTAAGCAGTTGTAACAAGATGGTAAATATGGCCGGGCGCAGTGGCTCATGCCTGTAATCCCAGCCCTTTGGGAGGTCGAGACGGGTGGATCATTTGAGGTCAGGAGTTCGAGACCAGCCTAGCCAACATGGTGAAACCCCATCTCTACTAAAAATACTAAACATACAAAAATACAAAAATTACAGGTGGTGTGCACCTGTAATCCCAGTTACTTGGAAGGCTGATGCAGAAGAATCACTTGAACTTGAGAGGCAGAGGTTGTGGTGAGCTGCTATCACGCCATTCCACTCCCGCCTGGGCAACAAGAATGAGACTCCGTCTCAAAAAAAAAAAAAAAAAAAACATTCTGGCTGGGCGTGGTGGCTCACGCTTGTAATCCCAGCACTTTGGGAGGCCGAGGTGGGCGGATCACGAGGTCCAGAGATCTAGACCATGGTGAAACCCCGTCTACTAAAAATACAAAAAAATTAGCCAGGCATGGTGGGGCGCCTGTAGTCCCAGCCACTCGGAGAGGCTGAGGCAGGAGAATGGCGTGAACCCAGGAGGCGGAGCTTGCAGTGAGCCCAGATCGCGCCACTGCACTCCAGCCTGGGCGACAGAGCGAGATTCCGGCTCAAAAAAAAAAGATAGTAATTACTAAAAGATCCCTCAAGCTTAACAAAAAACATTAAAATTTTGGTGATTTTAAAAGGCTACAAGTTTCTGTATGATTAACTTTTCAACTGCTCGATATGCCTTGCTGCAAGAGATGAAGAAATTAGCACTTTCAACTTCTTTTCACCTTCCTTCCCCACTGGCAACCACTGACTAATTTTTCAGTTGGAATTACATTGTTACTGTTGTGACATTTCTGTACCTTTCTGTTATCTAATCCACATACTTGTTTACTCTTAGTTCAGTATTTAAATGGATTCAGTTCTCTCCATCATCTCTTTATTTATCTTTTGATTGGCTAGGTTTCTTCATCGTGTAGTTTTCTCAAGAAGGGCCCAGGTAGTCCCTGAAGTCTACTGTGCTATCTATTCCTTTTTTTTTTTTTTTTTTTTTTGAGATGGAGTCTTGTTCTGTCGCCCAGGCTGGAATGCAGTGGCGCAATCTTGGCTCAGTGCAACCTCTGCCTCCCGGGTTCAAGCGATTCTCCTACCTCAGCCTCCCGAGTAGCTGGGATTACAGGTGCACACCACCACACCCGGCTAATTTTTGTATTTTTAGTAGAGAAAGGGCTTCATTATGTTGGCCAGGCTGGTCTCGAACTCCTGACCTCAGGCAATCCTCCCTCATTGGCCTTCCAAAGTGCTGGGATTATAGGCATGAGCCACTAGCGCCTGGCCTGTCTGTTCCTTTATACTTGAATGACAGCTTGGCTAGGCATAAATTCGGTGGGTCATGCTTTCTTTCCTCTGAATGTGGCATTTCTCCTGTCTGCTGGAATTGTTAAATCACTTTTCTTCTTTACTACTGTTTTTTTTCCCCTTTTTCAATCAGAATTGCAGTTTTCAAAGAATCGACATGAGTTCTGTACCTTTTCAATTACTGCACTCGAGATCATTATTGCTAGGATGAACAACCACAGCTGTGATACTGTGATGTGAACCAGGGTATTTCAGGAATAGTAATCATGTATCTTTCCTTTCTAGAGATAATTGACGACCTTGCCAACCTAGTGGAGAATACAGATGAAAAACTTCGCACTGAAACCAGGCGTGTAAACATGGTGGACAGAAAGTCAGCCTCTTGTGGTAAGAGAGAGCTACGTTATGACTCTGTTTCTGTGATAGCTTGTGGATTTACTCTGCTCTGAGTTTCCTGTTTGTCTAATTACTGTGGGGATTTGGTTGCTCTTCTGATACAGGCAGTGCCATTTGATGAAGCACTGAAATTGCTAAACGATGGTTAAATCTGGTCAAAATGAAATGGAGTTCAGAGGGCGTATCATTCATTGTTTGTTTTTTGTTTTTAATTTAAAAGTCCTTTCTGTGTGTTTACAGAGATGAATGGTTTGGGAAATTGTATAACATTATACTGGTTGGTGGGTTTTAAAGGGGATCTCACTTGCTTTTGTGCCGTCTTAAAATAACGACAAGCTTAATTGAGTTCAAATCCTATGTTTAGTGATGGTATCTTTGTCAAGTCACCTTACCTCTTGATACCTTGTATGTAAAATGGGGATTCATATGCCAAGATAAGAATCGCTTGGAGGGCTTGCTTAAAAATAGTGATCCTGAGGCCCTCCCCTAGGGATTCTGATTGAGTAGATCTCGGGTGGAGTTCAAGAATGTTCATTATTTAACAAGTGTACCAAGCAGTTCTGCTGCAGGTGCTCGTTCTACAGAAATTCTGATGCAGACTTTTGTGAGGTTTAAATTGTGTATTGCCTGCACACAGTGCCTTGCCCAAAGGTACGTGATGATAAATGATGGGAACAGCAGTAGTAATCACAATGATTGTTTTTGGGTGCTTCGTCTCACAAAGGTGCACCAAGATTATAAAGCTGACATATTTACGAAAAATAGAATCACAGGCCGCCTACAGTGGCTCAGGAGTTTGAGACCAGCCTGGGCAAAGACCTCTGTCTCTATAAAAAATTTAAAAATTAGCAGCCTGGGCAACATGGCAAGACCCTGTCTCTACTAAAGATACAAAAAAATAGCCAGACATTGTGGCACACACCTGTAGTAGTCCCAGCTACTCAGGAGGCTGAAGAGGGAGAATTGCTTGAAGGTTGCAGTGAACTGAGATTGTGCCATTGCACTCCAGCCTGGGTGACAGAGTGAGACCCTGTCTCAAAATTAATTAATTAATTTTAAAAATTAGCCAGGCATGGTGGTATTTGCCTGCAGTCCTAGCTACTTGGGAGGCTTAGACAGGAGGATCACTTGAGCCCAGGAAGTTGAGGCTGCAGTGAGCCATGATCGTGCTACTGTACTCCCACTGGGTGACAGAGTGAAACCTTGTGTCTAAAAAAAAAAAAAAAAAAAAAAAAGAATTACAATAGCAATTAAAAAAAAAACCTAGAGATCTGAGCACATACTTTGCCAAACTTTCAGCCTTTTTAATATGAAAAATGTAATGGATCCTCTTGATCTGTCCACTTTAGAAGCTCTGGGCAAGGGTCCCTGAGATGTGCAGCTTCAGAAGCATCACCTTCCTTGGCTGTGTTTGCTCAGTAAGAAAGAAGGCTGGAACAATGGGGTGAGAGAGGGTCAGGCACATAGAGACTCTGGAAGCTCAGAGGAAGTAGAGCCCCATGGGGCCTACTTGAGACCCTTTATCAGCACTGTCCTGCCTGACCATCCCACCCTGTGCTTCTGCTCCTTAATTTTGCTTTATCCAATCTTCTCCCATAACTTCTGGCCACAGGGACTTTGTTATCTATGCTAGATCCTGAAACTTTAAAGACGAGAGATACTGTGTCCGGAATTGGTTCCTTCAGGTGGGTTCTTGGTCTCGTGGACTTCAAGAATGAAGCCGCAGACCCTAGCAGTGAGTGTTACAGCTCTTAAAGATGGTGTGTCCGGAGTTTGTTCCTTCAGATGTTCAGATGTGTCCGG
Source organism: Nomascus leucogenys (assembly GCF_006542625.1). Lineage (NCBI taxonomy): Eukaryota > Metazoa > Chordata > Mammalia > Primates > Hylobatidae > Nomascus > Nomascus leucogenys. Next base: position 68,445,665 of record NC_044399.1, read on the forward strand.
AATTTCTTCCTTCTGGTGGGTTCATGGTCTTGCTGACTTTAGGAGTGAAGCCGCAGACCTTCGCAGTGAGTGTTACAGCTCATAAAGGTGGTGCGGACCCAAAGAGTAAGCAGCAGCAAGATTTATTATGAAGAGTGAAAGAACAAAGCTTCCACAGCATGTAAGGGGACCGGAGTGGGTCACCATTGCTGCCTCCCGTGGCCAGCTTTTATTCCTCTATTCGGCCCCGCCCACATCCTGCCGATTGGTCCATTTTACAGAGCACTGATTGGTCCGTTTTACAGAGTGCTGACTGGTCCATTTTTACAGAGTGCTGATTGGTGCACTTACAAACCTTTAGCTAGACACAGGGTGCTGATTGGTGCGTTTTTACAGAGTGCTGGGGTGTGTTTACAGACCTTTGGCTAGACACAGCGCTGATTGGTGTGTTTTTTACAGACTGCTGATTGGTGCGTTTACAAATCTTTAGCTAGACACAGAGCGCTGATTGGTGCATTTTTAGAGTGCTGATTGGTGCGTTTACAAACCTTTAGCTAGACACAGAGCGCTGATTGGTGTGTTTGCAACCCTTTAGCGAGACAGAAAAGTTCTCCAAGTCCCCCCGCCCGACCCAGAAGCCCAGCCAGCTTCACTTCTCAATATGAGTTCACTTCCACCTCTCTCTTAATCTGGGCCTCAGTTTCCTCATTATAAGAAAGCGGAGAACTTGATTATCAAAATTCAGTTTTATGGACTATGTAAAGTGTCTAGTGCTGGCCACCTTCCCCAGCTTTCCATATGTATGTGAGAGGTGCCAGAGTGTAGATGTCACGAGAGTGGGCTCTAGAGCCTGGCCTCACACCCAGGCTTCACGAACTCTCTCTAGCTGCGTGACCTCAGAAAAGCCCAAACTCCCTTTTGCCATGATTTTCCCATCTTTGAAATGGGGATAATAAAGATATAGACCTCAAAGGATTGTCATGAGAAATAAATGAGTGCGTGTATGTAATATGTATATGTATATATGTATATGTGGGTATATATGTATATATTAGATTTGTGCAAAAGCAGACATGGTTTTTGCCATTACTGCAATGACTTTGGCACCAGCGTAATATATATATATATTATATATATATCACTTAGAACCATCTTTGGTACGTTGTGTGCTGTGAGCAAGTACTGGTATTAGCTCTTGTTACTATTTGTCTAGAGCAGGAAGACATATAATGTTATATATGTTGTTTTTGTTCTCAGCAATTATGTTGCTAGTTTAGAATGAATATATTCATAGACATATTGGTAAATTTTTGTGTTTGCAACATACTAACTCAGCACATGCCACTCATGAAGTCATAATGAATTCAGAATGTTTCTTATACTGTTGCCAATTTTTAATTTGATGTTATTATCTGGTGTATAGTATTTTTACCCAGAAGTGTCATAATGTCTTCTGAACTGGACTCTTAAATGTTTTTTTTTTTAAATAGAAAAAAATTTCAGGAATCCCAGAAGTACTAAAATACGTTTTTAAAACTTGTGTCTATATTTTAAAATAAGTTAACTATACATTTATCTCATGCCTCATTTCATTTAATTATATATGTATATATTATCTGTCACAGAATTATATGTAATGATTCAGAAGGGAGAAGTTCATCAATATAGCAGTGTTAAGTGGACACTGAAAAAAGAAAATTCTTTATTCTTTTTTTTTTTTTTTTTTTTTTGAGACAGAGTCTCACTCTGTCACCCAGGCTGGAGTGCAGTGGCACGATCTCAGCTCACTGCAACCTCTGCCTCCCAGGTTCAGGTGATTCTCCTACCTCAGCCTCCTGAGTAGCTAGGATTAAGGCGTGGACCACCACACCCAGCTAATTTTTATATTTTTAGTAGAGATGGAGTTTCACCATGTTGGCCAGGATGGTCTCAAACTCCTGACCTCAGGTGATCCGCACCCCCCCACCCCCAACCTTAGCCTCCCAAAGTGCTGGGATCACAGGTGTGAGCCACTGCACCCAACCTCTTTGTTCTTTAATGGAAATACTTTAGAGATCATTATTTCTCATTTCTTCAATTCTTTTTGTAATATTTACTTAATAATTTTATCAGTATTATGGATCAACAACCAAATAACTACTTATTTCCTATGCCTGATACCTTTACAGGACAATTTTTGCATTTTATATATGCATTCGTTGATATGCAGTGCTAGTTTTTGGATATCGATGAAGGTCAGCCTGTGGTCTCTAAAGCTGTACGGGGGTCAGTCAAGTATTTAAGCCTCTCAGCAATTTCCTTTTAAGCCTTCAACTGATCAGTATTATGCCTATGAACACAAAGCATATTGTGGAACTTACTGAGTAGGTCTAGCAACTCTTAGCAAAATTAACCTGATCTGTTTAAAAAAAATTTTTTTGGCTGGGCACGGTGGCTCACACCTGTAATCCCAGCACTTTGGAAGGCCGAGGCAGGTGGATCACCTGAGGTCAAGAGTTCAAGACCAGCCTGGCCAACATGGTGAAACCCCGTCTCTCCTACAAATACAAAAATTAGCCAGGCGTGGTGGTATGCGCCTGTAGTCCCAATTACTTGGGAGGCTGAGGCAGGAGAATCGCCTGAACCTGGGGGGAAGACGTTGCAGTGAGCCATGATCGTGCCACTGCACTCCAGCCTGGGTGACAGAGTGAGACTCCATCAAAAAAAAAAAAAAAAATTAATTGTGGTAAAATATATATAGCATAAAATTTACCATCTTAACTACATTTAAATGTACAGTTCAGTGGTATTACAAAAAAAGAAATTCTAGAGATAGAGTCTCACTTTGTGGCCGAGGCTGTCCAGAACTTTTTTTTTTTTTATATGGAGTTTCACTCCTGTTGCCCAGGCTGGAATGCAACGGTGCAATCTCGGCTCACTGCAGCCTCCACCTTCTGGGTTCAAGTGATTCTCCTGCCTCAGCCTCCTGAGTAGCTGGGATTACAGGCATGCGCCACCACGCCTGGCTAATTTTGTATTTTTAGTAGAGACGGTTTCACCATGTTAATCAGGCTGGTCTCAAACTCCCAAACTCAGGTGATCCACCTTCCTCGGCCTCCAAAAGTGCTGGGATTACAGGTGTGAGCCACTGTACCCAGCCACTTTTTTTTAACATCCCAAACTGAAATTTATCCAAGACAATAACTCCCTATTTCTCCCTCCTTCAGCCCTTGATAACTACTTTTCTACTTTCTGTCTCTGTAAATATGATTATTCTAGGTACCTATTGTAAGCGGGATCATATGTATACTTTTGTATCTGGCTTATTTAGGGTAATGTCTTCAAGATTCATCCATGTTGTAGCGTGTATCAGAATTTCATTCCTTTTTAAGGCTGAATAATAATTCCGTTTTATGTATATATCACATTTTGTTCATCCATTTGTCCATGGACACAGGTTGTACCACATTTTGGCTATTGTGAATAATGCCACCATAAATGTTGCTGTATAAATAGCTGTTCAAGTCTTTCCTTTTTTGTATATATATCTAGAAATGGAGTTGTTGGATAAAATGGTAATTTAGTTTTTAAATGTTTGAGGAACCTTCATACTAGCCTGGCTTGGTTTTGCTTTCACCCTCTAAACTCTTAGGTACTTTCCAGTATTTTCTTTTCTTTTCTTTTCTTTTTTCTTTTTTTTTTTTTTTTTTTTTGAGACGGAGTCTCACTCTTGTTGCCCAGGCTGGAGTGTAATGATGTGATCTCAGCTCACTGCAACCTCCGTCTCCCGGGTTCAAGCGATTCTCCTGCCTCAGCCTCCCGAATAGCTGGGATTACGGGCATGCACCACCAGGCCCGGCGAATTTTTGTATTTTTATTACAGACGGGGTTTCTCCATGTTGGTCAGACTGGTCTCGAACTGCTGACCTCAGGTGATCCACCCACCTTGGCCTCCCAAAGTGCTGGGATTACAGGCATGAGCCACCGCACCTGGCCCACTTTCTAGTATTTTCTTGGAAAAAAAAAAAAAAAAAAAATTGGGGGGCTGGGCACAGTAGCTCACGCCTGTAATCCCAGCACTTTGGGAGGCTGAGGCGGGTGAATCACAAGGTCAAGAGTTCAAGACCAGCCTGGCCAACATGGTGAAACCCCGTCTTTACTAAGAATACAAAAATTAGCCGGGTATGGTGGTGTGTGCTGGTAATCCAAGCTACTCAGGAGGCTGAGGCAGGAAAATCGCTTGAACACAGGAGGCAGAAGTTGCAGTGAGCCGAGATCGCGCCACTGCACTCTTGCCTGGGCGAAAGAGCAAGACTCCATCTCGGAAAATAAATCAATAAATAGAAATAAAAATAGTTTTTTTTTAAATCTGATAAAGCTAGAGACTTCTGTAGCCTGAGGGGGCAGGCAAGTAGGATGGAAATTAAGTCCCTGGGCACCCACTCTAATTAGAAAATGTAATGGGAGACCCTTCCCACAAGAAACTGGGACCCCAAAGAGCTACACCCTCAGAGTAAAAGTGAACCAGAACTAAACTTGCCGTGGGGGGTTGTGGAAAGGGCAGCCTTGGCCCTGAGCAGAATAGGAGAAGAAAAAGACAGGGGGGAAAAATACAGTTATTGACAACTTGTGGTCACAGAAAGGCCCACATGTGAATTTGCCCCCCTGGACATACATACTCAGGATAGACCAGGAAACATCATACCACGAATTTGGTTTGAGGCAGACTCACCTGTTATAGCTCAAGGTGCCTGGCAAAAACAAACGCAATGCCTCTGGAGGAAAGCATATTTATTCTAGGATGCTAGGAGTCAACTAAAAATAAATTTCTAAGGGCAATGAGCAGCACATAGTCAAAGATATTCTAGCATACCTGGAAACAGCACAGCATGAGTGAGGACTAGCAATAGGCCATGGACATGAATCTGAACAGAATTGCAGTAGTAGAATTATCAGACGTTGATTATAAACTCAATTCCACTTTTTAAAATATATTTAAAAAAGTGACAAGCTTGAAAGCATCTTAAGAAACCCGAAAACTATAATAAGTAACATAGAAATTTTGAAAAGGGACCAGATAGAACTTCTAGAAATAACAGGTAACTGAAATAAAAAAAACCCAGTGAACGTATTTGGTATCAGCAGAAGAGAGAATCAACCAGAGGACAAATCAGGAAAAAAAAAAAAAAAAAAAAAAAAAAAAGCATATTCTGTTTGATAAATGTGAGCATCTTGAAGAGAATGTCCAAATGCCAGGCAGTTAAATTATGGTCTTAATAAGAAAGGCGTCTGAGGGGCAAAGGGTTGGTGCAAGAGCTTCGAGATATAGCGAAGAGTTAACCACCTGCTCTTCTCAAGTGCAAAGCCACATTGGCCATTTTATATATGAACACATACAAATGCATAATCAAACTGCGAGCAAGGTGTACTTTAACTATGGGGCATGGGAATTAAGCAGCCCACTCGAGTGTAACTCAATTACCGTTCACAGGGCAATTCTATCACTGTTTAAGAGGACTTGGGTGCAGTGTGGATAGCAGCCACCACATCATCATTTTACACAAAGGAGTGTAAAAATAGGTTGTGAATCATGAAATGGCCTTTTGTTTCGCTACCCTTGGCATATCTTCCTTGATGGGCCGATATATCAGTCATAGATGCTTGAGCAGTGAGAGAATTTCTAGTTATGAATACAGACTGAACTGCAAGGGGCCACACAGGAGAGAGGCCCGATGATGAATTTGTTTGTTCAGTTCTTAACAAGGGATTCAAGTACCTCTTTGTGAACCTTTCACTCAGGAGCACAGGCTTTAAAATTTTTACCGAGATCTTTGTGTGGATTTTCCTCCCTTTTCCTCCCCCAACCCCACCCCAATGATAGCATCAAGTAGAAAACAATACTGTGTTTTTTTTTTTTCTAACTTATAAATGCAAATTAGACTGATATTTTCCACTGGTACCTCTATGTATTTTCAGATCTGTTACTTCCATTAAGGACATTTACATAAAAGTAGGATCTTTGTAATTGCAGTTTAAATATTCAGTGTGCCTGGTCCTCATTAGAATTCAAAATAGAGCCTTGTCTGAGTCTGACAGAGGGCGCCAATTGTGAAAGACCAGACTGAGAATTCTGAATGACTCGGGTGGATGGACAGTCTTGCTTCTCAGCATATTGACTATTACGTAATGTTGTCTAAGCACGTTTATTGTGATTTTAGTAGCGTTTCAGTGATGTGGTTAGAAATCAACCCAGCTGACATTGCATTAATGCTGTCTCAATTGACGACCATTGGATCTGCCTTCAGCTCATCAGAATGTGATCTTCTTAGGGAGGTGGGGCAGGACCCTGGTTAAGAGTAGTAGCATGCAGCACAGGTGTGGCATCCAACAGTCCTGGGGCACAATTTGGGATCTGCCACTTACAGCCTGGGTGACTTAGAGAGCTGCTTGCCCTCTCTAAGTCTCAGTTCCCTTCACTCTAAAAGGAGAAGATAGCAATTACTAGTACATGTGATTGTTCTGTAGACTAAGTGAGAACAGTTAGGTGGCACAATGACCAGTACTAGTGAGTCCTTTATAAATGCCAGCCATGATAAGATGTGGGGTTTAATTCATTTTTGTTTTTTGAGACAGAGTCTTGCTCTTTCGCCCAGGCTGGAGTGCAATGGCGCGATCTCGGCTCACTGCAACCTCCGCCTCCTGAGTTCAAGTGATTCTCCTGCCTCAGCCTCCCAAGTAGCTGGGATTACAGGTGTGCATCACCATGCCTGGCTAATTTTAGTATTTTGTAGTAGAGATGGGGTTTCACCATGTTGCTTAGGCTGGCCTCAACCCCCCAGCCTCAAGTGATTGCTTGCCTCAGCCTCTCAAAGTGTTGGGATTACAGGTATGAGCCACCGCACCTGGCTTGCTTTTTTTTTTTTTTTTTCTTTTTCTTTTTTCTTCGGACAGGGTCTGTCTGGTCTGTCACCCAGGCTGGAGTGCAGTGGCATGATCTCAGCTCACTGCAACCTCCACCTCCCAGGCTTAAGTGAGCCTCCCACCTGAGCCTGCTGAGTACCTGGGACTACAGGCACTCGCCGTCATGCCTGGCTAATTTTTATTTTGTTTTTTATAGACAGGATTTCACCATGTTGCCCAGGCTGGTCTCAAACTCCTGGACTCAAGCGATCTGCCTGCCTCAGCCTCCCAAAGTGCTGGGATTACAGATGTATGACACTGTGCCTGACCAACATGCTTTTTATCATATTAGCTCTTTTGAACCTTATAAAACATAGGTAAGAAACTGAGTTCTAAGTAGTCTCGTTTATTTAACAGACTTTAGAGCTACTTTTGTCTCTCAGAGAATTATTTTTAATGTTTTACCACAAGCATAAGCAATTAAACTGGAACAAAGAAGGAACTATGCCAGTTCCTTTATTTATCATACTGTTTATCAAGAATATTTCTATCTGGCTATTGTTTTTACTTTTTCTTCTTTCCCTTATCATGGTTCATTGAGGTAAGCTAGTTAAATCTCTCGGCCCCTTTTTCTTTACATTCTTGTGTGTCTGTCTCTGTACCCTCTGTGCCTTCCTTAATTCAGTATCAATGGAGAAATGCCTTGTCCTTCACCAGTGCCTATCTGCCTTCAAAACTTGTCCTCAAGTTTTCCCATTCATCTGTTCTCCATCCATGCCAGCACAGTTAGTGGATATCATCTGTGTGCCAGGTACTGGGCTAGGAACTGGAGCTAAAAATGTAGATAGGACTGGGCACAGTGGCTCACGCCTGTAGTCCCAGCTACTTGGGAGGCTGGGATGGGAGGATCCCTTGAACCTAGGAGTTCAATGCTGCCGTGAGCTATGATTGTGCCACTGCACTTCAGCCTGGGCAGCGATGAGATCCTGTTTCTTAAAAAATAAAATAAAATAAAAAAAGGGTAAAAGGTAGATAGGACTTAGAGTGCAGGAGAGAGGGGGACACATGCTGTAAATCACTAATGACTGCAGGTAGTACAGAAGGGTCTGAGTCAGCCAAGGGCTTGGAGGTTTCCAAGAGGCTGCAACACGGGAGCAGAGGTCTGAAGAATTAGTAAGACAAGCTGCTTCTGAGTTTGGTAAGTGAAAAGCCAAACCAAAATGAGCAGGGAGTATATATACTATGGTCCCACTTAAGGAAAAGGAGGGAGGGAGGAAGGAAAGAAAAGGAGGAGAGGGACCTGCATATGTAGTGTTGGTTAGAGTCTGAAGAGAGGTGTGGAGGGGCACACGGTCACCACTGGTGATGTGGGAATGGGGGGCATGGGTAAGGCAGGGGGCCGGGTGTTGGGATCATCAATGTTTTCTTTTGTTTGTTTGTTTTTGAGACGGAGTCTCACTCTATCGCCCAGGCTGGAGTAGAGTGGCGCAATCTCGGCTCACTGCAAGCTCCGCCTCCTGGGTTCACGCCATTCTCCTGCCTCAACCTTCCGAGTAGCTGGGACTACAGGTGCCCGCCACCAGGCCTGGCTAATGTTTTGTATTTTTAGTAGAGACGGGGTTTCACCGTGTTAACCAGGATGATCTTGATCTCCTGACCTCATGATCCGCCCGCCTCGGCCTCCCAAAGTGCTGGGATTACAGGCGTGAGCCACCGTGCCTGACCCATCAATGTTTTCTTTCTATGTCTTCAGAATATATTACAGTAAGCCTGTATTACTTTTGTAACTTAAAAATTAAGTAGAATTTTTAGGGGAAAATACTTATTTGCCTAATGTTTTAGGCAAAGGTAACTCCTAGTTACCTTTTCTGCAGGTAATTTTTTTTTACAAGATTATGATAATACTGTATTTTTAAATCCTTCTTTTGACCAGGCATGGTGGCTCACACCTATAATCCCAGCTCTTTGGGAAGCTGAGGCAGGTGGATCACCTGAGGTCAGGAGTTCGAGACCAGCCTGGCCAACATGGCAAAAACCCCGTCTCTACTAAAAATACAAAAATTAGCCAGGCCTGATGGCAGGCGCCTGTAATCCCAGCTATTAGGGAGGCTGAGGCAGGAGAATTGCTTGAACCCGGAGGTTGAGGTTGCAGTGAGCTGAGGTCGTGCTGCTGCACTCCAGCCTGGGTGACAGAGCAAGACTCTGTCTCAACAACAACAACAACAAACCTTCTGTTTTTTAACATTATGCTATATTTTACTTCTAATGGTGAGTACCATTTTATCAAGTAGCAGTACCATCATTTACTTATGTATTCCTGGTTTGGGGGCCTTAGTTTATTCCCACATTTTGCTATGTAAATCATGCTACGTTAAATGCATAGCACTTTTTTCGATATTTAGGATTTTTTTCTCTCAGGTAGTTTTTCCATTAGGATACTCCCAGGAACCAGAATCAGAGACAGGCTCCGGCTGCCTCATAACCATGGGACCCTGACTGGAAGGTTATTTGAGGCCCAGATAAGTGACAGCTGCAGGGCCAGGGGACAGAGCAGCTGTCCTTGGCAAGAAGGTCCTGGTCTAGATGGTGAGGCCAGAGTTGCTGAACACACGGGTGTCTCTGCCTCTCTCAAGGGAGTCCGAGGAAGAATCTGGTAGCTTTGACATCCTCAATGGGAAGTGAGAAGCTGCCCCCCTACCAAGAGGTCACGTAACAGGAGCACCTTCAAAACAGAAACAAAGCTTGGATCTGGACAGGGAAAAAAAGCAAAACCAAAAAAAAAAAAAAAAACCACATTGTCCATTACAGATGTGTTTCCCAAGTAGATTTATTCAGCCTCAGGGTGCGAACAGTGTTAAGCCTTTTGATATGTATTTCCAAATTATTTTCCAATAATGTATCAGAAACCATCCCCCACCCCAACCTTATCAACAGCAGATTCTTGCTGAAATCCAGCACTTCTCATCAGCCCTCATTCTCCTGGAATAACTTCTCGTATTTGAGATGGTTGTGTCTGGCAGAAGTAGCTCTTCTCTTTGACTTCTGTGACCCAGCATTATGTCAAGATTTATCCCGCCACATCAGTTGCTCATTCCTTCCCTTCCTTTTTTCTGTTATCATTTATTGAACACCACTGAGGATAAAATGAAGGAGTCCGGGTCCCTGACCTCATGGAGGGCTCAATCAAATGGGAAGGCAGCAAACTCGGGGCGATGTGATAGTGGTGCAGGGGATACTGTGACAGGCATCTCTTGGGCATTTGGGGCAACTCCTGGGCTGATTTTTTGCCTTTTTAAAAGATTTTTGTTTATATATAGTTACAGACTGCAAGTGCAGACTTCTTACAAACATATATAGCATAGTGGTGAAGCATGGGCCTGAGCTCATTCGAGAAAGGTGAATAGGAATGTAATGCAGACCGGGAGCGGTGGCTCACACCTGTAATCCCAGCACTTTGGGAGGCTGAGGCAGGTGGATCACTTGAGGTCAGGAGTTCAAGACCAGCCTGGCCAACATGGTGAAACCCCATCTCTACTAAAAATACACAAATTAGCTGGGCGTGGCGGTACACGCCTGTAGTCCCAGCTACCCAGGAGGCTGAGGCAGGAGAATCACTTGAACCCGGGAGGCAGAGGTTGCAGTGAGCCGAGATCATGCCCCTGCACTCCAGCCTGGGGGACAAAGTGAGACTCCGTTTCAAAAAACAAACAAACAAAAACGTAACACAGGCAGAGAGGAGAAAATAGTATTCCAGGCAGTGGGAAATAGATTTGAAGAAAGCATTGACAACACCAGGTTTCTCTAAGACGTAGCCTGTCTGGCTGGGATCAAGGCTGCTTGCTGAGAGGCGTGGAGAATGAAGCTAGACAGGCTGGGACCAGATCATGGAACCTATGGTGATCGTTTTGTTATCCATGGCCTCTCATTTTTTCCCTCTTCCTCTCTTTTTTTTTTTTTTCTGAAACAGAGTCTCGCTCTCTTGCCCAGGCTGGAGATCAATGGCGTGATCTCAGCTCACTGCAACCTCCATCTCCTGGGTTCAAACGATTCTCCTGCCTCAGCCTCCTGAGTAGCTGGGATTACAGGCGCACACCGCCATGCCTGGCTACTTTTTTGTATTTTTAGTAGAGACATGGTTTCACCATGTTGGTCGGGCTGGTCTCGAACCCCTAACCTCATCTGCCGCCCACCTTGGCCTCCCAAAGTGCTGGGATTACAGGCGTGAGCCACCGCACCTGGCCCCCCCTGTCTTTTGAGGACAATACTTAAGGCTCAGTTCTCTGCTCTCTTTTCCTTGATACCTTTTCTTTAAACCACTTCATCTGCTTTTTTTGTTTAACTTCATGAGTAACTCACAGTTCCACATCTCAGACCCAGACTTCACTTGAATCCCAAGTCTGTGTCTTCATTAGCTACCAGCTAGTTAGTTTCTCTTGATTGCCTGCAACACCCTCTCCGTGTCTACATGTTCTTTATCCCAAAATAGGCTTCCTCTTCCATGCTTTCTATTTTTTCAGGCCCCAAACTTCGTTCATCTCTTTAAATGCCTTCAAGGGCCAGACAGGGAAGCCTTCATGCATTAAGTGGGCAGCTGTGATTATCTCCAGTGACAAACTAGAGCCGTCAACGGCAGATTTTTACTAAGTGGGAATGCAAGCTGAGAATTCCTACATCATCTGTTTATTTGCTTTAAGAGAAGCCTGAAATCTGGATCTCTAAGTGAAATGTCCCAATATTTTAATGTTGACAATAAATTCACATTCAAAAAAAATACCACGTGGGCCAAATAAAACATGTCACAATATACTACTTTGGGATCTCTCTTTCTCATATCTATCTAGGCAGCTGCCAGGCCTGTTTGTTCTAATTCTGAACTCTCTTTTCTCTTCATTACTTTCTCTTCTCCTCATCCTATTTCTGGTTCTTTGTCCCAATTAGGTAGTCATTTAAAATAATAATGAAATCTATTTATTAGTACAGAAAAATGTATAAGACAGTAATTCCGACCATATTTATATAAACTGCAACCCCCACAGGGTTATAGTATAATAATATATCAAATATCGGCCAGGCGCGGTAGCTCATGCCTATAATCTCAGCTCTTTGGGAGGCCGAGGCGAGCGGATCGCCTGAGGTCAAGAGTTCGAGACCAGCCTAGCCACCATGGTGAAACCCCATCTCTACTAAAAATACAAAAAAATTAGCGGGGTGTGGTGGTGGGCATCTATAATCCTAGCTACTCAGGAGTCTGAGGCAGGAGAATCGCTTGAACTCAGGAGGCAGAGGTTGCAGTGAGCCGAGATCACGCCACTGCCCTCCAGCCTGGGCAACAAGAGCAAAACTCTGTCTCAAAAAAATATATAAACAACAATAATAATAATATAGCAAATATCTACCTAGCTATCATTATTACAAGGATAAAAAGGCGGGTCCCTCTTCTTAAGTTGTTCTTATTTTTTTTTTTAAACATGTCTTCTTCAATCAGTTTAAACTGTTGCCCTCCCCAGACATACCTGGAGTATTTTCGATAAATGACTTCTCCATCATGAAGATAATATATACTAAGTAGTGAAATGGTATAGTATAAAGCTCTTAGGAGACCTGCTTCTGTAATCTAGGAGAATACTGTGGCACTTTGATGAATATATTGGCATTGCTGGATATTCATTTCAGGAGCTAAAATGTATGACTCACTGACCTTTCTTTCTCTTGGCTCCCTGAAAGATTCACTCCATCCTGTACCCTGCGATTGCTCAGGGGTTTGGATAATGCGCGTGTTAAGTGTTTGTGGTCAGAATATCTTTTATATGTGACCACATCACTGTTGTCTGCTTTGATTTTGAGTTCCTACTGTGGAAAAGCCTGTTTTTCTGCTAACAGCGTTTATTTGGGGAGTAGGAATAGGAGCAGTAAGTTCAAATGTTGACGCTTCAGCTTAATCCAGGCAAATTGAAGCCTTTGAGAGAAGTGCAAAATTGGAAAACCTTTATTTATAATAGAAGGTGATTGATAGGGGCTGACAGCCTCAGAGCTATCACCGTGACCACCTCAGAGACCTCCACGCTCTTTGTAATCTGTTAGAAGGCAGTGATTTTTGCAATCATCAAGGGGTCAGAAATGATCACAGAGTAGAATCTTTTTTTGATTATTGTTTTTGCTTGGTGTGGTTTGGAAATATAAGGTATGATTTCTAAGAGTGGTTTCTGTTCTTATTGAGTAATAATTACACCATGTGGGCCTTGATTGATGATATGACTGATGTACGTGTTTGTGCGTGTTTTCTGGTAGTGTTTGCTTACCAATTAATTCATCTGTTTTCACCCACCTGCTGGGACCAGCAAATGAGGGCTGGGTTTAGACGTACAGTCAGTTGTCCTGGGACAGACTTAGTTTTGCATACTCAAAGTATGCTTTCCCGACACTATTTGTCTACCTACTTACGGGAGAGATAGAATCCCAATACCTGCTCAATACATTTTGTGAGCCCAGCCTAACTCGTCAGTTTTCGTTACACTCAAGTGCTCACTATTTATATATAGATTTTTCTTTTATATCTGTAAATTGAAGTGAAATGAAGAATTGGATTCTAGTTGGGACTGAATTTACCAAAGCTGGCTAAGCCTCGGTGGGGAGAGAAGAGGCAGAATCACTTTATGCCTTTTCATATGTAAAATCAATGATCCCTGGCCTCAGATGGTTAATTTTACACTATATGTATTTTGCCACTGGATGGTCTTTGAGGTTCCATCCAACTCTGTCATCCTCTTTCCATACTCCTTTGAAGAGAATTAACCACCACCCTGTATACACACGTGCGCACACACTAAATCAGTTATGAGCTAGGGGAATAGGCAAGACCTTTGCTGATCCTCTCCTATCGTACAGGGTAGCCGCACCAAGTTAAATATATGCAGAATTAAATCATACCTGAATAGAGACTTTTACCTTCAGTGTGTTTTGTATTATTTGAATTTTTTTTTTCAAACATATATAGTTTTTCTCATTGGAACAAAACGAGAGAGAGAATTTTTTTTTTTTTTTTTTTTTTTTTGAGACAGAGTCTCGCTCTATCGCCCAGGCTTCAGGCTGGAGTGCAGTGGCGTGATCTCAGCTCACTGCAAGCTCCGCCTCCCAAGTTCACGCCATTCTCCTGCCTCAACCTCCCGAGTAGCTGGGACTATAGGCTCCCGCCACCACACCCGGCTAATTTTTTTGTATTTTGTTTAGTAGAGACGGGGTTTCACCATGCTAGCCAGGCTGGTCTCGAACTCCTGACCTCGTGATACTCCTGCCTCGGCCTCCCAAAGTGCTGGGATTACAGGCTTGAGCCACCACGCCCGGCCAGAAAGAGAGAATTTTTAATGGAAGCTAAGGAGATTTGGCAGGTTTTAGTATATATTAGGGCAGGAAAATAAAGGAATAGAATTACAGAGAAATCTCTTACTTCTGGGTTCTGTGTTCAAAAGTAATTGGTAGATAGAGATTCCTTATGTTTTTCTCCCAAGTTGGCGTTATAGCTCTAGGGCTGTTTTTAGTTACATGTTTGTTTGTTTGTTGAGACAGAGTCTCACGCTGTCATGCAGGCTGGAGTACAGTGGTGCGATCTCACTGCAACCTCCGCCTCCCTGGTTCAAGCGATTCTCATGCTTCAGCCTCCTGAGAAGCTGGGATTACAGGAGTGGGCCACCACCCCGGCTAATTTTTGTATTTTTAGTAGAGACGGGGTTTCACCATGGTGGCCAGACTGATCTCGAACTCCTGTCTTCAAGTGATCTGCCCACTTCGGCCTCCCAAGGTGCTGGGATTGCAGGCATGAGCCACTGCATCCAGCCTAGTTACATGTTTAAAAGTGAGCTGGTAGACACTTCAAACTTTTTGAATAAGTTCCCTAAAATTGATCTTTTGGGTACAGATTTTATGCCTTTCCTTTCTTTAAAATTGTAACTATAAAATGAATCAAATGGAGGCGTGCGTGGTTCGTAGGGTTATTAAAGTCACAGTTAATCACACATGGATTATCTTCTTTGGATATTGTCTAAATGGAAATTCAAATATCAGATTACCTTCCTGACTTTCTATTGCTTGCCACTCTATTTAAGAGGCACCCAGCTCCTGCCAGTTACTGGTGCATGCTCAGAGAATGAGACACAGTTTTGCTTTCATGTTAGCTGTGACATCTAACCTTGCTTACAAGAAACAGTCACTATTAAAATTTGAATGGAACTAAACAAAATTAAAGATGGAATTGTAATATTTTTAGAAATTATAATAATTAATACCTGGCTGCACTAATTAGTAACTCTGTACAAAGCATCTCTGCTGGCCACATTGATTGTTCTGTCCGTGAGTAAATCCCTACTCCTGCTGCTCTTCACCCTGGAGCATACATTGTGGTGGTACCCATGTGAAGAGAGCAGCTCAATTGCAAAGCAATGCCTGCAGCCCAGAGACTCTGCCCTTGTGACTTATTTAATCTAATGCAGTAGATACCCACTTGAAGCTGCACATGTTTGAATGAAGCAAGAGGGGTTGGGTAATTTAAGGGAATCTGTGGTATTTGGAAAATAAATAGATAATTCTCCTTTGCCAAGTCCCTTGGAAATTCAGTGGCATAAGCCCTGGTATTAGCTTTTAAATAACTTAACTCCAGATGTTGCATTAATAATTTTTTTTTCTTTAATCAGCTCTAGGGATCCATTAATTGACTCCAACAGAACCTTACCAATGACCCGGTAATTATTTTTTGGCTCACCTTTCCTTTCTATTTCAGAGCCAGGCAATGACAATTTTCAGTCATTGAACCGGCGTTAAATTCCTTAGAATAATTGATTTGGGGTTCATTTTTAAATCACCGTTGACTTTTTCTGCCCATGAGTCTGAACACGAAGGTCAATTTCTCTGGATTAGCAGCAAATTGATCTTTGTATTGAAGTTGGGTATCAGCTGTCGGGGACCCGTAGCCGGCACCGCGGGTCTCACTGGGTCTCGCTTTCTGCAGCTCCGGAGCTGACTGCCGAGCGCTGGGTGCTCAGCCGTGACTCAGTCAGGCTTACATCTCAGTTGTCCTTGAGAGAGTGCATGTCTACTGAGCAGCCTCCAAATGTTCTTCGACACTTGGATTCACGCTCGAAACAGCTCGTATTTCTCTTTTGGCCCTTAAAACGGTCGTTGCTTTCAAAATGACTTTTGGATTTCTACAGTCTTATTTATTTTTTTTTTTTACAATAAAAATTTTTTTTTCTTGCAGACATGGAATCTAAGATTTTTCACCATTTTGTTGATATTTTGGCTGGTATAACTTCTTATCTAGAAGGAAAACAGAAAAGGGTTCTTTTGAAAGTAAGTAAATATAGTAGAGATGGTAGCTCAACACTGTAATCCCAGCACTTTGGGAGGCCGAGGCAGGCGGATCACCTGAGGTCAGGAGTTCGAGACCAGCCTGACGAACATGGTGAAACCCCGTCTCTACTAAAAATACAAAAAATTAGCCGGGCGTGGTGGCGGGCGCCTGTAGTCCCAGCTACTCGGAAAGGCTGAGGCAGGAGAATGGCGTGAACCCGGGAGGCGGAGCTTGCAGTGAGCCAAGATCGCGCCACTGCACTCCAGCCTGGGTGACAGAGCGAGACTCCCTCTCAAAAAAAAAAAAAAAAAAAAAAAAAAAAAAAGGCCCTTTCATATGCGGAACTAAAGACACCTCAGGGGCTCTTTGACCTTCTCCCCACTCCTGTCCCTCAATCCTCTGTCCCTCCCAAAGCACAGAAGGAGGCTCTTGTCTGAAGCTCCCTTATCTACCTGGAAACAGGACCTGCCAAAGAGAAGTAAAATTGCCTTTGATTCCTTCCCTGAAATTTCATTAACCAGAGAAAATTAAAACTCCTATCACAGCCCGGGCACGGTGGCTCACACCTGTAATCCTAGCACTTTGGGAGGCCAAGGCAGGCAGATCACGAGGTCAGGAGATTGAGACCATCCTGGCTAACATGGTGAAATCCTGTCTCTACTAAAAATACAAAAAATTAGCCAGGCGTGGTGGCAGGCCCCTGTAATCCCAGCTGTTTGGGAGGCTGAGGCAGAAGAATCTCTTGAAACCGGGAGACGGAGGTTGCAGTGAGCCGAGATCGCGCCATTGCACTCTGGCCTGGGCAACAAGAGCAAAACTTTGTCTCAAAAAAAAAAAAAAAAAAAAAAAAAAGCCTTAGTTCTACTGAGAGGATGCTGGATATAATCCCACCCAGGTTTCCCTGTAGCACTGGTGACCCCCAAGGAGCTGGGGACTATTACATATAAGCCAGTCAAATACAGCCATAATGTTCCCGTCCTTAAATCACATCTCCCGCCCTGGGGCATTGGGTGCTTCCTGGAGTTCCCTGTACTCATCCTCACTTCTCTCTTTGTAATCTTTTCTCCCCACTCTCTCCTTTCTTGTTTTCTCTCAGTTCCAGTCTTCCTCCCTTAATTACCATCCTCTCTATTCATCATCTTGGTCAAGAATATGCCTTTTGGCTGGGCGCGGTGGCTCACGCCTGTAATCCCAGCACTTTGGAGGCCGAGGCAGGCGGATCACGAGGTCAGGAGATCGAGACCGTCCTGGCTAACACCGTGAAACCCTGTCTCTACTAAAAATACAAAAAATTAGCCAGGCGAGGTGGCGGGCGCCTGTAGTCCCAGCTACGCGGGAGGCTGAGGCAGGAGAATGGCGTGAACCATGGGGGGCAGAGCCTGCAGTGAGCCGAGATTGTGCCACTGCACTCCAGCCTGGGTGAAAGAGCGAGACTCCTTCTCAAAAAAAAAAAAAAAAAAAAAGAATATGCCTTTTAAAGGCCTCATGCCCAAGCTGCACCCCACCTTTCAGCCAGCATTCCTAGCACCCTGCCATCCTCTGGTTTCTTTTGTGTGGCCTAGCCAGCCGCTTTCTCTCCTCAGTGTGTCACTGACCATGGGGCCATCTGGAAGTGTGTAATAGAAAATAACAGAGCACAGGAATAGTCCCAAGAAGTGCATTTTAAAACTGTTATTGTATAATAACTTTATGATATACTCTGCCGCATCCTCTTAAAAATACCATTTGTATCTGTTTTCTTGTCATTTCCATTATGCCTTTTAAAGTGTGTTGAAGACAGTGAATTAACAACTGAGTGGTGTAGCATGGCTGCCCTTTTGCAAAATTGAAGACTTTTTTTTTTTTTTTTTTGAGACGGAGTCTCGCTCTGTCGCCCAGGCTGGAGTGCAGTGGCGCAATCTCAGCTCACTGCAAGCTCCGCCTCCCAGATTCACGCCATTCTCCTGCCTCAGCCTCCCAAGTAGCTGGGACTACAGGCGCCGGCCAACACGCCCGGCTAATTTTTTGTATTTTTAGTAGAGGTGGGGTTTCACCGTGTTAGCCAGGATGGTCTCGATCTCCTGACCTCGTGATCCGCCCGCCTCGGCCTCCCAAAGTGCTGGGATTACAGGCTTGAGCCACCGCGCCCGGCCTAAAAGACCTTTTTTTCCCTTCTTTTTAGAGACAGAGTCTCGCTTAGTTGGCCAGGCTGGAGTGCAGTGGCATGGTAATAGCTTTCTGCTAAGCTCTCAGGAGGATCACTTGAGCCCTGGTGTTCGTCCCCTGTAGCTGAAACTACAGGTGTGCACCACCATGTCCAGCTAATTTTTTTGTTTGTTTTTTTGGTAGAGATGAGGTCTTGCTTTCTTATCTAGGCTTGTCTTGAACTCCTGGTTTCAAGCAACCTACCTTCCTCAGCCTCCCAAAGTGCTGGGATTTACAGGTGTGAGCCACTGCACCTAAAAATTGAAGACTGAAGCAGCCTTCTCCCAGCTCGGTTTCAGCTCCTTATTAAAAGATGTTTTTGTGTTTGGTCATCTTAGCAGCATGCAAACCAGTTTTCTTATTTTTGTAGTAAACTTTACAGAGAGGGCTGTTGTGCACTTAGCTACTTATTCTGGAAACTAATGGAAATCCTCTTGAATTTGGGACTTCACGTTAGAGAAACTGTCATCTTCTAGAGATGTATGACTTTATCAGTAAAACAATTGAAATAAGTTTGTACTTTTGCAATCATAACCATAGATGAGGCATTGCGCCCTTCACTCTTTCTGAAAATAAAGACTTTTGGAGTATTAAAAAATTTTTTTTTTAATTTTTTATATTTTATTTTATTTTTTTTTTTGAGACAGAGTCTCACTCTGTTGTCCAGGCTGGAATGCAATGACATGATCACAGCTCCCTGCAGCCTCAACCTCCTGGGCACAAGAGATCCTCTTGCGTCAGCCCCCTAAGTAGCCGGGACTACAGGTGCGCACCACCATACTCGGCTACTTTTTGTATTTTTTGTAGAGATGGAGTTTTCTACAAAACCACAGGCTAGGCTGGTCTCGAACTCCTGAACTCAGGTGATCCACCTTGCCTTGGCCTCCGAAAGTGCTGGGATTACAGGCCTGAGCCACCGTGCCTGGCCTGTCTTTTTTTCTTCTTATTTTTTTAAATCCCTCAGAGAGGTTCTGTCAGTTGGGGGCCAATCAGGAAAAAGAGTAACCATACTAGGTATTTCACTCAGAGCAGACAGAATGCAAACAACCTGTTAGATTACTGTTAGAAGGGCCGGGCGCAGTGGCTCACGCCTGTAATCCCAACATTTGGGGAGGCCAAGGCAGGCAGATCACCTGAGATCAGGAGTTTGAGACCACCAGCCTGGCCAACATGGCGAAACCCCGTCTCTACTAAAAATACAAAAATTAGCCAGGCATGGTGGCACATGCCTGTAATCCCAGCTACTCAGGAGGCTGAGGCAGGAGAACTGCTTGAACCTGGGAGGTGGAGGTTGCAGTGAGTTGAGATCGTGCCACTGCACTCCAGCTGGGGTGACAGAGCAAGACTCTGTCTGAAAAAAAAAAAAAACTGTTAAAAGGATGGAGAGAAATGAAAAGGGGAAGGTGCAGTAATCCAGAAATTAGTCCTTGTGTGAAGCAGCTGCCACCCTTAAGCCTAGGAGAACAAAGGTGCAAACGTGCTGCTGCACACCACGGTACTCCTGGGATTGCCGCTCAGCCGGTGCTAGAGATGCCTAGGACCTGGCCCCTGGGCTGCAGCAGAAGCAGGCCTGCCTTGCTCTTTCTGGGACTGCCAAAGAGAGGCTGCCACTGCCATGGGGAGCACTGAGGTTAGAATACAGACACTTGCAGAGATGCTGCCAGAAGCAGATGGGGAAAGAGAGAGGAAGAAGAACAGCTTCACCCCTCTTCTTGCTTTCTGAACTCCTGACAGTGCCTTATTTTGGCAGAACATAACAGGAAGCCAGCTGGCAGTGGAGCCTGGGAAGGGTGGTTCACAGACTCCAAGCCCCAGCATGACTGAGCAGAGAAGGGCAGGTGTGGAGCTGGCAGACACCAGGTAATACCTGGCATATAGGCGGCTTACACGGGCACCACTGAGATGTGCTACATATATTCTACTGACAATCATCTGACATGTTTTTCCAGCCTTTGATGTTTCTTTCAGAATTATTAGGTTCTTTGTGGACCTGTTGAACTGAAAAAGGTTTTTATGTATTCTCATGGACCATTTGGTTAGAGCCATTCTTAAAGTCATGCCAAACAGTGTGAATTTCTGCAAACCCCAAAATGCAGACATTGTTTTAATAGAAGAAACAGTATTGTCACACTGAGCTACTGGAGAAGGAATGATGCTATTTCTACTGCTTGACAAATGGACCCACCACCTACATATTAAGTAATTTTAGATGTGAACAAATGTAGAACAACTGAACTTAATGTCTTGTAGTTAAGTTGGCTTACATCCGTCAGCTACTTCCTTTCTTTCTCTCTGTAAAAGAAGGAACTGAGAAGTGGTCTGTGAAAAAAAGCAATGAATGGGAAGGATCAGTGGTCATTCCTGGCAGTTTCAAAGTTGAAGAGATGGGTTGGGCGTGGTGGCTTATGCCTGTAATCCCAGCACTTTGGAGGGCTGAAGTGAGCGGATTGCTGGACCCCAGGAGTTCAAGACCAGCCTAGTCAACATAGCGAGACCCTGTCTCTACAAAAGTTTTTAAAAATTAGCTAGGTAGATGGGTGCAGTGGCTCACGCCTGTAATCCCAGCACTTTGGGAGGCTGAGGCAGGCGGATCACAAGGTCAGAAGTTCGAGACCAGCCTGACCAACATGGTGAAACCCCGTCTCTACTAAAAATACAAAAATTAGCCGGGAGTGGTGGCGCACGCCTGTAATCCCAGCTACTAGGGAGGCGAGAGGCTGAGGCAGGAGAATCGCTTGAACTCGGGAGGTGGAGGTTGCAGTGAGCCGAGATTGCACCATTGCACTCCAGCCTGGGCGACAATGAGACTCCGTCTCTAAAAAAAAAAAAAAAAAAAAAGTTTGCTAGGTGTGGTGGTGCATGCCCGTAGTCCCAGCTATTCAGGAGACTGAGGCGAGAGGAGATTGCTTAAGCCCAGGAGGTCAAGGCTGCGGTGAGCTGTGATTGTGCCACTGCATTCCAGCCTGGGTGACAGGGTGAGACCATGTCTCAAAGAAAAAAAAAAAAAAGGTTGAAGAAATTGTCCACAAAGTAGAACCAAAAGACACAGGAAGATATCAAAATTAGAGGATCCATCTAAGATTGAAAGAGTAGGAATGCCACAATGAGAAAACAATAGTCAAGAAATTATCAAAGGAGATAATGCTAGAAATTTCCCAAGAACTTACAGACAGGAGTAACCATATTTATTGAAAGAGTCCATTATCAATATCCAGCTTAAGAAATGAAATAAAAAAAGACCCATGTCAAAACACAACATAATGAAATTTCAGAGCTCCCAGATAAAGAGAAGTTTCTGCCTCCCTAGGGGTGGGAGGTAGGGGACAAAAGATTACTTTCAAAGGATCTGAACTTAGAATGGCATCCAATATCTCAGCAAAAACAGGGGTGGTAGTATTGCAGGAAGCTGCTGACAAATATTAACCCTAGAAAGAAGATCTGGGAGGACAGAAACAAGGGAGAGAAGTAAAGACAACTCCCAGGATGACAGCAGTGGAAGGCTGCACAACAGACCAAGAGAACAGCTGTTCTAGAATAGAGAGCTAGAGCTAAGAGGGAAAATAGACGATATGTTTTCCTGCGTGAAAAATTACACTGAGTGATTGCTGACGGTTATGAGATTTAGTAGGAGGGATTTCAAGCAATTGAAAAAGAGAGGCAATTATTAATTCCAGGAAAACAAAAAGTAATACAGAAATGGAAGCATGATGATAGTATGTTAAGAGTAAATACATAGCCATAATAACGTAATTGTTAGATGTTTGATTTAATCAAAATATATGATTCAACTATAGGGTAGATGGGAGATTGAAGAGGTGGAGTACAAGAGAGCTAAATCCTCCTATAATGAAAGAGAAGGTGACTGTGTAATATTTAAAATTGATGGAATTTAAGGATTACGGTGTGGGCATATAGTTTAAAAGTGTGGAGATAAGTAACAGAAGAAACAGCCAAAATAAGTGAAAAGTGAATGCTTTTGATGATGAGGAGAGTCAGAAGGAGCAGGTAGAAATCACTGGTTTTTATTATAACCTTTTTTTAGAATTAATTGACTTTTTAACTTATATATTAATCATTTTGATAAAATAATTTTTAAAATTTTGAAGCTCTTTACATTTGTAGGTTCTGTTATATCTTGAGGAATAAACTTACAAATAGGAAAGAAAAATCTGTTAATTTAAAATACAGAGAATGTATTCAGTAAAGAAGAATTTAAGTGACTTAAATATACTTTACGCACCCTTAGTTGGCCATTTTTAAGGACACTGAATTGCAGAAATCTTGAATTCTACTAAGTAGATTTATTGTTTAGAATGATATTAGTAGAGTAATTCTGGATCTGCTTTGTGTATTAGTTGGGGAGAGTAAGTGAGTAAATATATTGATGTTATTCGGAACTAGGGAGATAAATAGTGAATGTGAATGAGAAAAGTAATAATGATCTTTACGGTGTTTGGTTTGAATTGGAAGTATCATTGTGGGCTCCTAGTTTAAGTAAATAAATTGCCTACTTTAACCACTGAAAGCACGTAGAAGCAGTGATACTCCCGTAGTAGTGAGCACAGTTTACACCCAGTTCTTGGTTTCTAAATACTATTCACCCCCAAAAGAAACTAAGACTCTTTGCAGGAACAACTGAGTCTAAATCTGGGACAGGAAGATATAAGGCAAGCCTAGAACATCTTGGGTCTGAGATCAAGGAAGTGCACAAACAATGATGGGGGCTATGTAAAAGAACACAGGAGCTGACTTATAGAGACTCCCACAGGTCACATTTGGAGCAATCACGCCTGTAATCCCAGCACTTTGGGAAGTGAAAGTGTGAGGATTGCTTCAGGCCAGGAGTTTGAAGCCAGTCTGGTCAACATAGTCAGACCCCATCTCTACGAAAGAAAAATTTAAAAACTAGCCCGGTGTGGTGGCGCATGCCAGTAGTTCCAGCTACCAGGGAGGCTGAGGCAGGAGGATCACTTGAGCCCAGGAGTTAAAGTTTCCAGTGAGCTTTGATCACACCACTGCACTGTTGCCTGGGCAACAGAGTAAGACCCTGAAAAAAGGGTCTGAGAAGAAAAAATGGAGGCAATTGGAGCAATAAAAAGAATAACAATGATAATGGATTATAGATACTGAACTTGAAAAATGCATCCATGAGTCCATGAGTTTGCATATCCACAGTGATACTTAAAAAAAAGTGGGAGTAAGGATGGGGAGAGGCTCCTTCTCCCAGCTAAGATATATTTAAAAAATGATAAAATTAGAAAAACAGCTTTTGCAACCACCAGTGTATTGTTTCAGGATTGACCATCAATGCCAAAACTATTGGGTGAAAAGATATGGGAAGCTGGATAACCACAGTCTGAAAGTATCACCACACAGATTATTTATTAATCATTAAGGAGGAAAGATACTTGAAAAAAGTGATCAAATTTAGCATCACCAGGAGTATGACAACCTGGATTATGAGGCCCCAAGTATTTTTTTGTTTTTCTTTTTCTTTTTTTTTTTTTAGACAGGCTCTTGCTCTGTCACCCAGGCTGGAGTGCAGTGGCACAATCATAGCTCACCGAAGCCTCCATCTTCCAGGCTCAAACAATCCTGCCTCAGCCTCCCAAGTAGCTGGGATGACAGGCGCACACCACCATACCCAGCTAATTTTTTGTATTTTTTTGTAGAGATGGGTGTCTCACCATGTTGCCCAGGCTGGTCTTGAAATCCTGGGCTCAAGTGATCCTCCCAAGTCGGCCTCCCAAAGTGCTAGGATTACAGGACACGGTACACTGCTCCAAATTTGATGCGGTGTAATTAACATCACCTACTATATTTATGCCAGAAATGTTAACTTAAATGACATCAACAGACATTAGAAGAGTAGTTCAGATTGATGGGTATTCTGTGAGACAAGGAAAATATCAGTGTCATGAAGGATAGAAAAAGGATAGAAGAATTGTTGATAAAGGAAACTAAAGAAATATGACAAGTAAATATAGTTTCTGATTTTGATTGGATTCCAGATTTTAAAAACATACCCAGCTAGAAGGACATTATCGAGTAAATGAGGGACATTTGAATATGGACTGTGCATTAGCTAATGTTGTATCAGTGTTAAAATTCTTCAGATTAACAATGATATGATTTCGTTGGAGAATATTCTTGTTCTTAAGAGATGCATGTTTAAGTTTTTAGAAATGAATAGGCCGGGCGCTGTGGCTCATGCCTGTAATCCCAGCACTTTGGGAGGCCGAGGTGGGCAAATCACGAGGTCAGGAGTTCAAGACCAGTCTGGCCAACATAGTGAAACCCTGTCTCTACTAAAAATACAAAAAATTAGCCAGGTGTGGTGGTGCACGCCTGTAATCCCAGCTACTCAGGAGGCTGAGGCAGGAGAATCACTTGAACCTGGGAGGCAGAGATTGCAATGAGCCAAGATTGCGCCATTGCACTCCATCCAGCCTGGGTGACAGTACAAGACTCTGTCTCAAAAAAAAAAAAAACGGCCGGGTGCGGTGGCTCATGCTTGTAATCCCAGCATTTGGGAGGCCGAGGCAGGCGGATCACGAGGTCAGGAGATTGAGACCACAGGGAAACCCCGTCTCTACTAAAAATACAAAAAATTAGCCGGGCGTGGTGGCGGGTGCCTGTAGTCCCAGCTACTCGGAGAGGCTGAGGCAGGAGAATGGCGTGAACCCGGGAGGCGGAGCTTGCAGTGAGCCGAGATTGCGCCACTGCACTCCAGCCTGGGCGACAGAGCGAGACTCCGTCTCAAAAAAAAAAAAAAAACAGGGAAATCACTACATTATTATGACGTTATTACATATAACCGCATTAAAAACATTCATTATTCACCGTTTAATGTTGGCCTATATAGATGTTCATTATACTATCTTTTCGGCTTTTCTGTCAGATCAAAATCTTTCAACATAAAGAGTTGGAGAGAAAAAAAGGTGGAAAGTATAGACGATGAAGCTGCCCATGGGTTAATGCCTTAGTTCCCATGTTAATATTTTTAATATGTCTAAGGAGCGAAGGAATGCCTGATGAAATTTCTTTCTAGGTCTGCTACTAATCAGCACTTTTATATCTCGTCTTGAAAGATAGGAAGATTTTAAAAGATAAAAACATTTTAGGCTGGGCGTGGTGGCTCACGCCGGTAATCCCAGCACTTTGGGAGGCCAAGGCGGGTGAATCACCCAAGGTCAGGCGTTCGAGACCAGCCTGGCCAACATGGTGAAGCCCTGTCTCTACTAAAAATACAAAAATTAGCCAGGCGTGGTGGCAGGCACCTGTAATCCCAGGTACTCAGGAGAATGAGGCAGGAGAATCACTTGAACCTGGGAGGCGGAGGTTGCAGTGAGCTGAGATCGTGCCACTGCTCTCCAGCCTGGGCAACAGAGACTCCGTCTCAAAAAAAGAAAACAAAAACAAAAACAAAAAAAACACTTTAGTGTGAGCAAGATGTTGCATTAGGCAAATATGATAGATGCTAACTTCTAGGGTCAATCAGAAGAGCCCAGCTACTCAGGAAAGCAACACCAACTGCTCTCATTACAGTAGTTCCCCCTTGGTCTTGCTTTCCCCAGTTTCAGTTACCTGTGGTCAACCACAGTCAGTCCTAAAATATTAAATGGAAAATTCCAGAAGTAAACAATTCATAAGTTTTAAATTGCGTGCTGTTCTGAGAAGTGTGATGAAATCTCACGCCATCCCACTCCATCCCACCCTGGACATGAATCATCGCCTTGTCCAGCGTATCCATGCTGTATACGCGGCCCGATCATTAGTCATTACCACGATCTGCTCCTCACATCCAGCTATGGCCATCATCAGGGCTCAGTGATTCAGGATCACTCGAACCAGATGATCTTGCTTCTGATATATTGCCAGGAGGTCAACAGTAGCCTAATGCACTGTCACACTGCTCACATTTGGGGCAATCACGCCTGTAATCCCAGCACTTTGGGAAGCCAAAGTGTGAGGATTGCTTCAGGCCAGGAGTTTGAGGCCAGTCTGGTCAACATAGTCAGACCCCGTCTCTACAAAAGAAAAATTTAAAAACTAGCCCGGTGTGGTGGTGCGTGCCAGTAGTTCCAGCTACCAGGGAGGCTGAGGCAGGAGGATCACTTCCTCTCATCCCGTAGGCATTTATTTCATCCTCTCACATTATCACAAGAAGGAGGAGTACAGTACAGTCAGATCTGTTGAGAGAGAGAGAGAGACCACATGCACATAACTTTTATTACAATATATTGTTATAATTGCTCTATTTTATTATTAGTTATGGTTGTTAATCTCTTACTGTGCCTAACTTAGAAATTAACTTTATCAGCCCGGCGTGGTGGGTTATGCCTGTAGTCCCAGCACTTTGGGAGGCCAAGGCGGGTGGATTGCCTTAAGTTAGGAGTTCGAGACCAGCCTGGCCAACATGGTAAAACTCCATCTCTACTAAAAATACAAAAAATTAGCCAGGCATAGTGGCGGGCACTTGTAATTCCAGCTACTCAGGAGACTGAGGCAGGAGAATCACTTGAACCCAGGAGGCAGAGGTTGCAGTGAGGCGAGATCGTGCCACTGCACTCTAGCCTGGACAACAAGAGCAAAACTCTGTCTCAAAAAAAAAAAAAAAAAAAGAAAAATTTATCGGCCAGGTGCAGTGGCTTACCTTACGTCTGTAATCTAAGCACTTTAGCAGGCCGAGGTAGGCAGATACCCAAGTTCAGGAGTTTGAGACCAGCCTGGCCAACATGGTGAAACCCCATCCCTACTAAAGATATAAAAATTAGCTGGGCATGGAAGTGGACGCCTATAATCCCAGCTATTGGGAGGCTGAGGCAGGAGAATCACTTGAACCCAGGAGGCGGAGGTTGCAGTGAGCCGAAATTGCGCCATTGCACTCCAGCCTGGGCAACAAGAGCAAAACTCCATCGCAAAAAGTTAACTTTATCGTAGGTATGTATGTATAGGAAAAAAGATAGTATTTGTAGGGTCAGTCCTGTCCCTGGTTTCAGGCATCCATTGGGGGTCTTGGAACGCATCCTCCGTGCATAAGGGACGATTAACGTATAAGCTTTTCTCTGAAGACCTTGGCCATCAGGAAGGTAGGAAGCCAAACCAAAGCATTTCTGACCCACATATTAAGCTTGCATAAGCTCCCTCAGCTGGAAAACTTTAACTTGAGTCCTTACAGTTTAGATTTACATCCTGAAAGTTGTCACAGTGTGGTGAAATTGTTTGGATGTTTATCTTCTCACTAGACCTTGAGCTTCCTGAGTGCAGGGACTGTGTCTTGCAATTCTGATTCCCAGCAACTAGCACAAATGACTGCCTTTGAATTGGATTCATTTGAAAGGCAACTGAAATAATGTGGATGAGGATTTTCTGAGCCTTCAAATTTTTTTAAAGGACATCTCAGTCTGGAAAGATGAAATTTGAATAGGGATAGGAAGTTTATTAGATTATAAATGCTTTGGATAGGCTATACTTGGATTGGTTCCCATATTCTTTTTTTTTTTTTTGAGACAGAGTCTCGCTCTGTTGCCCAGGCTGGAATGCAGTGACGCGATCTTGGCTCATTGCAAGCTCCGCCTCCCAGATTCATGCCATTCTCCTGCCTCAGCCTCCCGAGTAGCTGGGATTACAGGCGCCTGCCACCATGCCCAGCTAATTTTTTGTATTTTTAGTAGAGATGGGGTTTCAACATCAGGATGGTCTCGATCTCCTGATCTTGTGATCCGTCCACCTCAGCCTCCCAAAGTGCTGGGATTACAGGCGTGAGCCACTGCACCTGGCAGGTTCCCGTATTCTACAATGTTCATATATAAAAGAAATACCACCTGTCACACAGGATAAATTCCTTCAGTTTAGTAGCTTGCAGTTACGTACTATCCAGTCACCATTATTTATTTCACAAAAGCCTTCACACACACCATACAATGGAATATTACTCAACCACAAAAAAGGAATGAAGTAGTCATACATGCTAAAATATAAATGAAATATTGAAATGAAATATAAATGAAATAAAATATAAATAAAATATAAATGAAATATGCCAAGTGAAAGAAGCCAGAAACAAAAAGCTATATATTGTATGATTTAATTTATATAAATGTCCGGAGTAGGCAAATCTATAGAGACAGAAAGCTGATTAGTGATTGCCAGGGGTTGGGGAGTTGGGAGAAATGGAGAGAGACTGCTTAATGGGTATGAGGTTTCCTTTTGGGCTGATGAAAAGTTCTAGAATCAGCCTGGCCAACATAGTGAAACGCAGTCTCTACTAAAAATACAAAAATTAGCTGGGCATGGTGGCAGATGCCTGTAATCCCAGCTACCTGGGAGGCTGAGGCAGGAGAATCGCTTGAACCCGGGAGGCAGAGTTTTGCAATGAGCCGAGATAGTGCCACTGCACTCCAGTCTGGGGGACAGAGTGAGACCCTGTCTCAAAAAAAAAAAAAAAGAAAAAAAAAAGAAAGTTCTGGAATAAGTAGTAGTGATAGTTGCACAACATTGGGAGTGTATTTTGCCAGTGAATTTATACTTTTGTTAAAATGGTTGTTTTTGTTATGTCTTTTACAATTTATTTTTAAAAAGGAAAAAAGCTTCCGTATATAACTGCCCCATTAGAAACAAGTACTACTTTTCATAAAGAGTCATTTCTCTAGGAGCTTTATGGTATTGAGTAGCCCAGGCAATTTGGGAAGGCTGAAGGCTTCCTGGTGTAAAAGATTCAAAACAGTTCTATGTAGGATGGCAATGGGTTATTAAAGTAAACTAGGAGATGTTGGGGATACATCTAACTTCTGAAGGTGCTGAAAAGGAGAGGCATTTCTTTTCTTTTTTTTTTTTTTTTTTGAGACGGAGTTTCTCTCTTGTTGCCCAGGCTCTGGAGTGCAATGGCACGATCTCAGCTGACTGCAACCTCCGCCTCCTGGGTTCAAACGATTCTCTTGCCTCAGCCTCCCGAGTAACTGGGATTACAGGCACCTGCTACCACGCCTGGCTAACTTTGTATTTTTAGTAGAGACGGGGTTTCTCCATGTTGATCAGGTTGGTCTCAAACTCCCAACCTCAGGTGATCCGCCCACCTTGGCCTCCCAAAGTGCTGGGATTACAGGCGT
Source organism: Nomascus leucogenys (assembly GCF_006542625.1). NCBI lineage: Eukaryota > Metazoa > Chordata > Mammalia > Primates > Hylobatidae > Nomascus > Nomascus leucogenys. The sequence goes on from NC_044399.1 coordinate 68,475,158, forward strand.
GAGCCACCGTGCCCAGCAAGGAGAGGCATTTCTTTGAGTACATCTCTTCATGTCACTGTCATAAAACTGGCACGACCATAAAACTGGCAAGAACATCGGACCAGATTTAATGTAGCCATCCCTATGGTGTCACTGTGGCCAGTCAGCAAGTTAGAAGCTCTAGGGAGTCTCTTTGCTTCCTGGCCTCCTGGCTTGTGAGTTTGTTTTCTTTTTCCTAAAATACTTTATTTGGATGCATGTGAAATCAACCCTCAGACCTGTATGCATAAGCTAGAGGGGGCCCCCCATTGAGTGTTGGATAAAGTTTTTGAGTTTTGTCAAGAACAGTGACCAGATGTGACCAGGGTTAGTGGTTTGTGGTCATTGCTTGCTAAACTTTTTCTTTCCGTGGTACTTCTCAAACGTTCTTAATTTTCCATGACACACCAGAGTGCTGAGGATTGAGGTTAAGTGGGATGGATGGGCAGAGTGCTGTGTAAGATGTGTACTTCCATGGTAATACTTGGTTTAGTCAAGGAGAGAGAAATGGGGAGGGATGGACAGAGAGATGAAAGAGAGGAAATATAAAAGTTGAGAGAGGAGGAAAAGGAGCCAAGAGTGATACTGAAAGGCAAAGAAGAGATACCTCCTGTTGAGAATGCCCTCTGTGTTACTGTATAGGATCTGCTTTCCTGTAACATGATTACTCTTCCTGGTCTTAATAGTCAGGGGCTGGCTGGGCGTGGTGGCTCACGCCTGTAATCCCAGCACTTTGGGAGGCCGAGGCAGGTAGATCACTTGAGGTCAGGGGTCCAAAACCAGCCTGGCCAACATGGTGAAACCCCATCTCTACTAAAAATACAAAAATGAGCTGGGCGTGGTGGTGTGTGCCTGTAATTCCAGCTACTCAGGAGGCTGAGGCAGGAGAATCACTTGAACCCAGGAGGCAGAGGTAGCAGTGAGCTGAGACCGTGCCACTGCACTCCAGTCTGGACAACAAGAGTGAAACTCCATCTCAAAAAAAAAAAAAAAGGAATGCATAACCAGGAGGTATAATGCAAATATTCCAAGATCAAAAGTTCGAAACATTTCTGGTCTCAAGCGTTTTGGATAAGGGATACTCAACTGTATTTCAAAGTAGCTAAAAGAACAAATTTTAAATGTTCTCACTACAAAAAAAAAAAGTATGTGAGATAAGGGATATGTTAACTAACTTGATATAATCATTCCACAATGTGTGTAGATACTAAAACATTACTTTGTACCCCATAAATATATACATTCTTTGTCATCTAAAAATAAAAATTTAAAAAAAAGTCTTTGTCCCTACTTCTGTGAAATTATTTAATTGTGCTCTCATTTAGAGAGTCATTTAAGCCAGAAGTCACAAATTCAAATGGCAACCAGGTAAAGAAAATGAGATATGTGGCCAGGCATGGTGGCTCACGCCTGTAATCCCAGCACTTTGGGAGGCCGAGGCAGGCAGATTACCTGGGGTCAGGAGTTCGAGACCAGCCTGGCCATTGTGGTGAAACCCCGTCTCTAATACAAATACAAAAATTAGCCAGACGTGGTGGTGCATGCTTGTAATCCCAGCTACTGAGAAGGCTGAGGCAGAAGAATCACTTGAACCCGGGAGCAGAGGTTTCAGTGAGCCAAGATTGCACCATGGCACTCCAGCCTGGGTGACAAGAGTAAAACTCCATCTAAAAAAAAAAAAAAAAAAAAAAAGGAAAAAGAAAATGAGAGCTGCATGTATATGACAGTCAGGAGTGGCAGGTGTCCCTGTGAACTAGAGCCCACAGAGAGCTTGCTCTTCAGCCCCTCGTCTGCTGCCCTGTGGAACTGTGGCCCCAGGATGCCATATCACCTGTCTCCTGAGAGAGAGATGATTTTGTGTAAACTTTGCCGATTTTTAAAACACTGACCAGGTTAAAACACAACTGCAAATCGGACTTGGCCCCCTGGCTGCCAAGTTATGACCAAGGATTTAAGCCAACAAGTCACTAAACCAGATGCAAAGGCTGGGTGTGTTGTGTGTGAGACAGTAGGAAGTCAATGAGTTTGTTATTCACCTTTTAGAGTCGCTTAGTTTAATTTAAAAAATATCACCAGGAAATCATCCATAGTAGGGAAACTGGAGCTTTGATGGGAAAGTGATGTTATGACCTGAGTTGGGGAAGTGGGTGGGGCAGGCAAGCAGGCCTACATGAGGTGGCACTGTGCATCGGCAGGCCAGAGGAGACAGCAGTGTGGGGTCTCAGTGTGCCTGGGCACTGAACAGAGGAGGGCTGGGTGATGGGAGGAGAGCAAAGAAAGAAAGAGGTTTGGTGGCCCATGCCTGTAATCCCAGCACTTTGGGAGGCTGAGGTGGGCGGATCACCTGAGGTCAGGAGTTTGAGACCAGCCTGACCAACATGGCGAAACCCCGTCTCTACTAAAAATACAAAAATTAGCAGGGTGTGTTAGTGGACGCCTGTAATCCCAACTACTCGGGAGGCTGAGGCAGGAGAATTGCTTGAACCCGGGAAGCAGAAGTTGCAGTGAGCCAAGATCACGACATTGCACTCCAGCCTGGGCAACAGAGCGAGACTCTGTCTCAAAAAAAAAAAAAAAAAGTTTAGTATCAAAGGCAGACTGCCCACCTACAGCATTTTACCTGGAGCCTCTGTGATCTTGACCCCTTCTTCCTTCCCAAATCAAATGAAAAACATCTCCTTAGCCTAAAAGGTGAAATTTGCAAGTACATGCAAGGAAGCATCCTGTACTTAGGCAGCAAAAGTCCTGGGCTGATAAGAAAACTAGATTAACTTTGCTTTAAGTGGTTGTTGTTATATTTTGTAATTTATTTCATTGTGCCACTAATCAATTCCTGGTACTTGGGCCTCCTTATGTAACCTATTTACTCTTTTTTTTACAAAAAGAACATTTTTTAAAAGTTAAGGGAAACTGGGTGAAAATTAACTTGAATTTTTAATTAAGTCGGGCTTTTATTTTTTAACATCAGTATTAACCTGGAATTAATATTTCTCATCAAAGAACGCAAACCAGGACGCTACAGGAGTGGAAGCTTCGCAGCAGAAGGGAGGCCCTATCCGGCAGATGGGAAGGGCCAAGGGAGCAGGAGGAGGGGTGGGGCTGGCTGAGTTGGTAACAGGAGCAGTCTGTGAGAAGTCTGCTGGCTTATCTGTTCCCAGTAGGGAACTGCTCTTCACTTTCCCCATCGCAGGTTTGACATCCATCACCACCATGCCTGCCTCCCTGATCTGATGGCAGGATTTATATAGTGAGGCTCTGAAAAAGTGGAAAGGGAGGTGTATGGGAACCAGCTGCGAAATGATAAATCAAGACCTCTTTAAGGTCCAGGATTATTTTGGCATCTTTCACATGAGAGGCTTTAAGAAGCAGGAATATGGCTAAAAGCATGGGGTTTATTTTAAGAGGGAAAACAGTTACAATGATCACTTTGCCTGTTTAAATAGACGTAGCTTCATCACGGCTCCAATGTGGCTGTTTTGCACCTAGCAGTAGAGAGAACAGTTCTAATTAACCCCTTTCATCTGATTTTACTGTCTCTGGGTAAACTGAGCCCCATCCATCATTCCAAAGGCTCTATAAAAACTTGGAGTTGTTGAGAGTACCCAGGGCAACAGTGTGGTTTGGTTTCTAAGGCTACGTATCGAAGAGTCACATCTCCACTGTTTCTTGAACCAGAGCAGAAGCATTTCTGGGTTTTGTGGTCCGGATCCTCTTGGGGCATGTTTTTCTTAGAAACCTTCTCCATCTCCTGGCTCCAGCTGTCCTTACCACTCAGTGCATCCTCACATTTGCCGCTTTTTTTTTTTTTTTTTTTTTTTTTTTGAGACAGTTTCATTCTTGTCACCAGGCTGGAGTGCAATGGTGTGATGTTGGCTCACTGCAACCTCTGCCTCCCGGGTTCAAGCGATTCTCCTGCCTCAGCCTCCCGAGTAGCTGGGACTACAGGCACGTGCCACCACACCTAGCTAATTTTTGTATTTTTTATTAGAGACAGGGTTTCACCATATTGGTCAGGCTAGTCTTGAACTCCTGACCTCATGATCTGCCCACCTCAGTCTCCTAAAGTGCTGGGATTGCAGGCATGAGCCACTGTGCCCAGCCGTTTGCACTTTTATCTGCACATCTGTCTCTTGATCTCCCTGTCATTTCCCGGCACTCAAAAAGTTTAAACCAAATTCATCATTTGCAACCCCTCACCCCACTATAAACACACATGCCACACACACTTGAAACCCAGACAAGAAGCCAGCCCACACCAGTATTTGTGTTTGGCACCACTGTTCTTCCCGTAGCTCTAGCTGGACAATTCCTTTCCTATGTGGAGCTCTTTCTCCTCCTCCAGTGCCTACTGCCCCTCAGGCCATAGCATTTCTTGCACGCTCAGGGCTCTCCCTTTGCATTTTCTCTGTCACCATTCTCTGGAGGGCTGGATTGCTACAACTGTATCTTCCCAAGCGGGCTTCTTTCCCCTGATCTCACTTCAGTGCATTCTAGATGCGGCCCCCCACTGGATCATCCTGAAACACTACTCTTATCTTGCCAGGCCCTTGTTAGCGTAAACCTTGGAGAGCTCCGACCTGGCTCTGGAGCAGGGGTCCCCAACCCCTGGGCCAGGACTCATCCCAGTCTGTGGCCTGTTGGGGACTGGGCCGCACAGCAGCAGGTGAGCGGTGGTTGAGCGAGCATTACTGCCTGAGTTCCACCTCCTGTCAGATCAGTGGCAGCATTAGATATAGGAGCGCAAACCCTATTGTGAACTGCACATCCGAGGGATGTAGGTTGTGTGCTTCTTATGAGACTCTAATGCCTGATGATCTGAGATGGAACAGTTTCATCCCGAAAACCATCTCCCCCTTCCCCTCCAGGCCGTGGAAAAATTGTCTTCCGTGAAACTGGTCCCTGGTGCCAAAAAGGTTGGGGATGGCTGCCCTAGAGTGCACAGCCCACAGTCCTTGGCTCTGGATCTAAGGTTCTCCATGGTCTCTCTACAGGGTCTTGTCTGTCACCTTGTTCGTCTACCCCATGGAAACCTCCCACTATAGCCAAACCAGTTATTTCTTCCTAGCTTGTCCATTTCTGTTTCTCAGCATTTGCTCACACAGTGGGCTCCCCTCAGTTGCTGTTCTACTTCAAATCTTGCTTCAGCTGCACTTAAGAGTCATGTCTTGGCTGGGCGTGGTGGCTCATGCCTGTAATCCCAGCACTTTGGGAAGCCAAAGCGGGCAGATTACCTGAGGTCAGGAATTCGAGACCAGCCTGGCCTACATGGTGAAACCCGGTCTCTACTAAAAATACAAAAATTAGCCGGGCCTGGTGGCACACGCCTGTAATCCCAGCTACTCGGGAGGCTGAGGCAGGAGAATTGCTTGAGCCCGGGAGACAGAGGTTGCAGTGAGCCGAGATCATGCCATTGCACTCCAGCCTGGTGACAGAGCAAGACTCCATCTCAAAAAACAAACAAACAAAAAAGTCACGTCTTGTGGCCACTGCTCTATTTTCCCTCTATGCCAATTATGTATTTTTACTCTTTCGTTTATTAGAGATCCACGAATATACTTATCTTTGGAAGAGAAGCCATGCCTCATTCTCTTTATTCATTGTGGAGGCCAGGTGGGCATAGAAAGGAGTGAGGCTGCCGGGCGCGGTGGCTCACGCTTGTAATCCCAGCACTTTGGGAGGCCGAGGAGGGCGGATCACGAGGTCAGGAGATCGAGACCACGGTGAAACCCCGTCTCTACTAAAAATACAAAAAATTATCTGGGCGTGGTGGCGGGCGCCTGTAGTCCTAGCTACTCGGAGAGGCCGAGGCAGGAGAATGGCGTGAACCTGGGAGGCGGAGCTTGCAGTGAGCCGAGATTGGCTCACTGTACTCCAGCCTGGGGACAGAGTGAGACTCCGTCTCAAAAAAAAAAAAAAAAAAAAAAAGGAGTGAGGCTGCAGTAGAGAAGCAAAACCAGAGAGCATCGGAGCATCCCTCTCAAGAGGTCAGCCCTAGGTGATTGTTGCCAGGTAGCAATGTGGGCCCAATATCGCAGTCTCTTCTGATTTTTCAAGGAAAGCCAAAACCTTCATTTCCATGTGAAATTGCTTGATTTTGACTTTCTGCGTGATACTTTAAAGGTGGTATCTACTAGAGAAAAGAGTCCCTTATAATTTACAATTTTAAATTTTACAATTTATAATTTATATAATATATATTTATGTATATATAATTTATAATTTAAATTTTAAATTTTACAATTTAAAAATCATTTTGGCCAGGCGCAGTGGCCCACACCTGTAATCCCAGCACTTTGAGAGGCCAAGGCGGGCGGATCACCTGAGGTCGGGAGTTCAAGACCAGCCTGACCAACATGGAGAAACCCCGTCTCTACTAAACATACAAAATCAGCCAGGCGTGGTGGCGCATGCCTGTCATCTCAGCTACTCAGGAGGCTGAGGCAGGAGAATCACTTGAACACGGGAGGCAGAGGTTGCGGTGAGCCCAGATTGTGTCATTGCACTCCAGCCTGGGCAACAAGAGCAAAACTCCATCTCAAAAAAAAAAAAAAAAAAAATCAAGTACAACATTGATAAGAAACAGCAATATGTTCACTGAACAAATACAAAGTCTGCCTTTCAAGATAACTTTGGAATTCATAAGAGTAGATTTTCTGGAAAATCAAGAGTGGAATGTTCCATCCTGTGAATTTAGGATTTAGATGATAGAAAACCATGCTAGTGTTTATCATGTTTTCCTTTTGCAGATAAATTTAAGTACTATAAATTCCCATTAATTAACATAGCCAGATGCCTTTAATATCTTCTAATTTTCATTTTGTGAAAATGTTCAATGAAACAAATTTTTAAATGGCATTTTCCCAGATTGACATTAGAGGACAAGTCTGTTTGGGAGGGCTATTCATGGCTCAGAGAGTCAGCATGTTGGGGAAAATCACAGCCCTTTCCAGCTTTGATAAAAGAGAAGGTCACGGGAGGGAAAGGAGCAGCTGCCCTCTTTGATAGGCTGAGAAAACAGGAGTTATTGGCCTCGGCAGGTGTTTGGAGAATTCCCACGCAGGTGCAGATTCCAAATGAACTATTTATTACATGTGGGCTTCTGTGACATGGTCATCTTTCACCCATTCATCACGTTTTTATTGAATCCCTTCAGCAATGCTGTGCTATGGGGGGATCCCGCAGTGGCATCAGCCTTAGAGTCCTACCTTCAAGTTGCTTAAAGTCCAGCAGGAGAGAGAAAGAAACACCACAACCACGGTCATACAAGACAGAATCTCATCAGTGTTTCTTAGTTCCTAAATGACCAATTTAAAGCATTCATAATAGTAGTAAGAGTAAGCAGTATCCATGGCGCTTTCAAAGGTACATAATTTCTCTTTTGGTCCTTATGTCAATTCTGTGGGAGAGTTTGATTCCAGTCTTGTCTGTCTTATATATGTGATGAGAGAGACCGGGCACATTCCTGGCTTGAAAAAGCCCTTTCTGAGCATAGGCCAACAGACAGAGCACACAGCGGGAATGAGGAGTCCTTGTATTTTTTTTTTTTTTTTTTTTTTTGAGACGGTGTCTCACTCTGTGGCCCAGGCTGGAGTACAGTGGCGCAGTGGCGCGATCTCGGCTCACTGCAACCTCCGCCTCCTGGGTTCAAGCGATTCCCCTGCCTCAGCCTCCCAAGTAGCTGGGATTACAGGTGCCTATCATGACACCCGGCTAATTTTTTGTATTTTTAGCAGAGACAGGGTTCCACCGTATTAGCCAGGATGGTCTCGATCTCCTGACCTTGTGGTCCGCCTGCCTCAGCCTCCCAAAGTGCTGGGATTACAGGCACCCGGCCTGAGGAGTCCTTTTATACTGGAGTTAATTAAGTTCCTAGAAGTTTTCTTGATTGGTTGGTTGGTTTTTGGAAGCATTTTGATTAGTTATGTAATCAAGGATGAGTAGAGAGAAGAATTTAAAACACTTCGTTTACTCGTCTCCCTGAGAAGCCGCATGCCAAGGTTGTAGACAGAGGTGCGGTGTCTGATTCTAGGGTTTCTGGGATGGCTCTGGGTCTCAGGATGCTGTAGTCTTAAACTGTGATTCTCTGGCTTTCATATTCAAGAGCTTCACCTGGAATTTTTTTTTTTTTTTTTTTTTTTTTTTTTTTTTTTTTTTTTTTTTTTTTTTTTTTTTGAGACGGAGTCTCGCTCTGTCGCCCAGGCTGGAGTGCAGTGGCGCGATCTCTGTTCACTGCAAGCTCCGCCTCCCGGATTCACACCATTCTCCTGCCTCAGCCTCCGGAGTAGCTGGGATGACAGGCACCTGCCACCACAACCAGCTAATTTGTTGTATTTTTAGTAGAGACAGAGTTTCACTGTGTTAGCCAGGATGGTCTCGATCTCCTGACCTTGTGATACACCCGCCTCAGCCTCCCAAAGTGCTGGGATTACAGGTGTAAGCCACGTCACCTGACTGGAATGTTTTTTAAAATGCAAACATCTGGGCCCCACACGCAGAGATACCGATTCATGGATCTTGGGCCTTGAAAACTGATTTTATCAAGTACCCTCAGATGATCCTGAAATAGGTGGTCCTTGGAAACTGTTCTTTGAAAAGCTGTGCTGTAGCAGTAGAAGAGAATAGACAAAAATCTCACTGCAGAAATGGAGTGGCCATGACAAAGACCATGTGAGTGGTCCATCCACAGTGCTGCAGGAGTTGAGGGTTGAGAAACAGATCATTTCCAGCCACCATGACTGGAAGAGACTTGAGTTAGCACAGACAAAATGGGTGGACTCTTGATAGTTTGAAATGAGTAAGGAATTACTCAGGAGTGGAATGAGCTGAAGCACCGTGTGTCTTCAGGGGATCTAATCAAGTCACTCCTCAGCTTAAAAACCCTTCAGAAGAGCCGGATGCTGTGGCTTACGCCTGTAATCCCAGCACTTTGGGAGGCTGATGTGGGCGGATCACCTGAGGTCAGGAGTTCGAGACCAGCCTGGCTAACATGGTGAAAACCTGTCTCTACTAAAAATACGAAAGTTAGCTGGGCATGGTGGCGGGAGCCTGTAATCCCAGCTATTCTGGAGGCTGAGGCAAGAGAATCGTCTGAACCCGGGAGGCAGAGGTTGCAATGAGCCGAGATCGCACCATTGCACTCCAGCCTGGGCGACAAGAGTGAGGTCCATCTCAAAAAAAAAAAGTCCTTCAGAGGTGCCCCAAAGCCCTCAGAATAAAGTCCAAACTCAGCACCAGTTTCCCTAGCCTAGCAGGATCTAGTCTCAGGCCGAATCTTCCTTCACTTCCCTCCCCATTGGCCACACTGCACCCTTTCTCAATACACGCTTTGTTTTTCTCTTCCATGGACTAGGATCCAGCCACCCTGAACAGTTGGCATACCTGGCTTTCCTTTATTTTGGTGGCCTTGTACACATTCCCGCCTTTACCCGGAATACGTGCCCTCTTTTCTATCCCGCATTTCCCTTCACTAACTTTTCAGTCCTTCAGGGTTGATTTGGGATGGTATGTCCTCCAGAAAAGCACAGACGCAGTATCTGGGGATCTTGTTAACATACAGGTTCTGGCCGGGCGTGGTGGCTCATGCCTGTAATCCCAGCAATTTGGGAGGCCAAGGCGGGCAGATCACCTGAGGTCAGGAATTCGAGACCAGCCCACCCAACATGGTGAAACCCCGTCTCTACTAAAAATGCAAAAATTAGCGGGGCATGGTGGCGTGTGCCTGTAATCCCAATTGAGGCAAGATAATCGCTTGAACCCAGGAGGTGGAGGTTGCAGTGAGCCGAGATTACGCCACTACACTGTAGCCTGGGCGACAGAATGAGACTCCATCTCAAAAAAAGAAATAAAATAAGAGATGGGAGAGGAGAGTAAGTAGTCCCTAGGATTTTGAGGAATATACTTGGCTCATCCTCTATCCCAATATGGACATTGAAATAAGTTATTAACCTCCTTTGAAATACTAATGAGCTCTTTTTCTTCCACAACTCAAGCAGTGTTTTGTATTCTGGGAAGAAGCCTTTTCTCTTTAATATTTGTGCTTCAAAGTTTCGTTTTTAAATGGATGTATATTTTCATGTGGAATTCTCAAGATATTTTTTCTTTTTTTTTTTTTTTCCGAGACGGAGTCTTGCTCTGTCGCCCAGGCTGGAGCGCAGTGGCACAATCTCAGCTCACTGCAAGCTCCGCCTCCTGGGTCCACGCCATTCTCCTGCCTCAGCCTCTCCGAGTAGCTGGGACTACAGGCACCCGCCACCACGCCTGGCTAATTTTTTGTATTTTTAGTAGAGACGGGGTTTCACCGTGGTCTCGATCTTCTGACCTTGTGATCCGCCCGCCTCGGCCTCCCAAAGTGCTGGGATTACAAGTGTGAGCCACGCCCGGCCTGATATTTTTTCATATGTGTTTGTAGGGATGACATGTTTTAGAAATTTCTTTCCAATCCTCTTAGGCATTGTCTGAGAGTTTTTCTGATGTATAAAGCTCTCAGTTCCCTTTTATTGTTTCCTGAGCTGTTAGGACTACCTCATTCCATTTTACATTGAGCATAACATTTTCCAGGGAATGATTGGAATTGAAATAGGCATTCATTCAAATGTTCAGAACTTCATTTCTCCTGCGCCCACTTCTGGCTATGGCCTTGTAGGAATAAGAATGGAAACTAACAAAAAATGATAATAAAAGGAGAAAACCTTGATGAGTAAATATCAAACATAGCATTTCACCTGGAAGCTTTTTTTTTCTAGCTATATTTACTACCCCTGTAAATACCCAATTAGAAATCTAAAGTAGGCTGGGCACTGTGGCTCACACCTGTAATCCCAGCACTTTGGGAGGTCGAGGTGGGCGGATCACAAGGTCAGGAGTTCAAGACCAGCCTGGCCAATATGGTGAAACCCCATGGCTACTAAAAATACAAAAATTAGCTGGATGTGGTGACAGGCGCCTGTAGTCCCAGCAACTTGGGAGGCTGAGACAGGAGAATCGCTTTAACCCGGGAAGCAGAGGTTGCAGTGAGCCGAGGTCGCGACACTGCACTCCAGCCTGGGAGACAGAGTGAGACTCCGTCTCAAAAAAAGAAAGGAAAGAAAAAGAAAGAAGAAGGGAGGGAGGGAGGGAGAAGGGGAAGAAAGGAAAGAAATCTAAAGTAGTGTCTATTTTCCTAATTTCTGGCATGGTAATCTTGCACCTATCCACCTGTGAAATTGTTCTTGGCAGATGGATCTCCATCATTCCTTTAGGCTTCTACTCCCTAGCAGAAAGCGTTTTCACCCTGGTCTGCATTCAGCACTTGCTTTTCTACAAGGTGTTGAATCCTCATACCGATAAAGTTCATAAGTCACGTTAGAAGGGGTTTGAAATGGTAATTCACAGCTGTTGACAGGTATGAATTCCCATCAGCCTGGAATGTTTCCCCTATTCAAAGTAATAGAGCATCCTTGAATATAATCTCTTCTAAAGCCCAGAAATGTGATACCTGGTTGCTTCAAGCTAAGAAAGAGAAAACTTCCCTGAGATGCCCAGAGCAATTTTGTCTCAAGAAATCAATAAACACATAGCCACGTAACCCCCCAGAAGTGTTCCTATGGGGCTTTATGTATAGCTTTAGGTATTTATGTTCATGTGAGTATATTTACGTGAGTGTGTGTATGTGTGTGTGTGTGTGAGACAGAGACCACCTTGAATGCCGTGGTTGTATTAGTGTAACTGTAATTTATTTTTCAAAATTCTTGAAGTAAAGATCTATCTCATATATTATCTTTTTTAAAAAAAACTGATTGACGGTTATTTCTGATTTTTAAAATAATCAATTTACTGTAGAAAAACGGTACCATAAAAAACAATAAACAAAATAAAAATTCACTTCCTATAAATCATGACTATTAATAGTTTGGGTGTGTCTTTCCAGTCTTTTTTCTATGCATGCATATAGCATATCTACATGTGCTATGGTTTGATTGTCTTTGCCAAAACTCACATTGACATTTGATTGCCGTTATGATGGTCTTAAGAGGTGAGACGTTTAAAAGGTGATTAAATCATGAGGGCCCTGCCCTCATCAGTGGATTAGTGCTGTTATCACAGAGTGGGTTACTTATGTTAGAAATAAATATTCAGTGCCGCAAAAGAAATAGCACTCAAACATAGATTTAATTTTCTCAGCAAGGCAATTTTACTTCTGTAGAAGGGTGTGACTCGCAGATGGAGCAATGGCAAGAGCACACCTGAACAAGTGAGGGGAAGGGGTTTTTATTCCTGACGCAGGTCGCCCCTGCTGTTGCGTTGTTCCCCTATTGGCTAGGATTGGATCACACAGTCTAAGCTAATTCCAGTTGGCTATTTTAAAGAGAGCAGGGGTATGAGTCAGAGTGGCGGGGTGAGTAGTTTGGTGGGAAGAACAGTTAGGAACAGGTGACTCAGGTCGGAGCAGGTGACCAGGAGTGACTCAGATTGGAGCAGGTGACCAGGGGAATAGATGTGAACTACTGATTAGAAATGGTGGAAGAGGTTGTTTACTGAAACTAGGGGCAAGGAGATGAGAATGAGAAAGTTAAACTTTAAAATGGAGAACAAAGAACTGAACATACTGACATACTGATTCTTTGAAGAGAAATTTAGAACTCAGTGTATTTAACACTTATCAAGGGAATTCAGCCCCTTTTCCCTGTCATCTTATGTGCTCATTTATGCCTTCCACCCTTCCACCATGGTTTGACCCTCCTCAGAGTGCCACGTAACTAAAATACCTCTTAGTCTAAGTAGACACTTTCACTGGATGGGTAGAGGCCTTTCCTACAGGGTCTGAGATGGCCACTGCAGTCATTTCTTCCCTTCTGTCAGACATAATTCCTCAGTTTAGCCTTCCCAGCTGTATACAGTCTGATAACAGACCAGCCTTTATTAGTCAAATCAGCCAAGCAGTTTTTCAGGCTCTTAGTATTCAGTGAAACCTTTATATCCCTTACAGTCCTCGTCTTCAGTAAAAGTAGAATGGAGTAAAGGTCTTTTAAAAACACACCTCACGAAGCTCAGCCACCAACTTAAAAAGGACTGGACAATACTTTTACCACTTTCGCTTCTCAGAATTCAGGCCTGTCCTCGGAATGCTGCAAGGTACAGCCCATTTAAGCTCCTTTTTATTAAGCCCCAGTCTCATTCCAGACACCAGACCAACTTGGACTGTGCCCCAAAAAACTTGTCATCCCTACTATCTTCTGTCTAGTCATACTCCTATTCACCGTTCTCAACTACTCATACATGCCCTGCTCTTGTTTACACTGCGAGTTTACACTGTTTCTCCAAGCCAGAACAGCTGATATCTCCTGGTGCTATCCCCAAACTGCCATTCTTAACTCTTAAAGTAAATAAATAATCTTTACTGGCAAGGCTACGCTGAACCTCCTTAGGCACTCTCTAATTAGATGTCCTAAGTCCTCCCAATTCTTAGTCCTTTAATACCTGTTTTTCTCCTCTTATTCTGTTTAGTTTTTCAATTCATACAAAACTGTATCCAGGCCATCACCAATAATTCTAAATGACAAATGTTTCTGCTAACAACCCCACAATATCACCCCTTACCACAAAATCTATTGCCATTCCCCTGTCTAGAGAAATTGGCTCAGCCGGGCGCAGTGGCTCACGGCTATAATCCCAGCTCTCAGGGAGGCAAGAGGCAGGAGGATAACTTGAGCCCAGGAGTTCGAGACCTGCCTGGGCAATATAGCGAGACCCCGTTCTCCCGAAAAAGAAAAAAAAAAGAGAAATCGGCTCTGTCTAGGCAGCGGGTAAGGTGAACCCATTGGGCAGTTACAAATTGGGTAAGGTGAACCCATTGAGCAGTTAGGCAGTCTGAAAAATTTCTATGTTTTCCAACAAAATGACTGTGTAACTTTTAAAAAACGTGTGTGTGTTATATCTATTTACATGACCTCCTGCTTGAAGCAAGTGCTTATTATAAGTTATTTTAGGCCGGGCGCGGTGGCTCATGCCTGTAATCCCAGCACTTTGGGAGGCTGAGATGGGTGGATAATGAGGTCAGGAGATCGAGACCACGGTGAAACCCCGTCTCTACTAAAAATACAAAAAATTAGCCGGGCGTGGTGGCAGGCGCCTGTAGTCCCAGCTACTTGGAGAGGCTGAGGCAGGAGAATGGCGTGAACCCGGGAGGCGGAGCTTGCAGTGAGCCGAGATCGCGCCACTGCACTCCAGCCTGGGTGACAGAGCGAGACTCCGTCTCAAAAAAAATAAATAAATAAAATGTTATTTTAATTTGAAAGCTAGAGAAACAGAAAACCAAATACTATGTGTTCTCACTTATAAGTGAGAGATACACATTGAATACACGTGGAACATAAAGATGGGAATAAAAGACATTGGGGACTATTGTGGGGGAGAGAGGGAGGGGAGCAAAGGCTGAAAAACCACCTATTGGATACTGTGCTCACTACCTCGCTGAGGGGATCATCTGTACCTTAAACCTCAGTGTCACACAGTATACCCATGTGACAAATCTGTATGTGTACTTTCATCTGCGTCTGTATGAAGAGACCACCAAACAGGCTTTGTGTGAGCAATAAAGCTTTTAATCACCTGGGTGCAGGCGGGCTGAGTCCGAAAAGAGAGTCAGCAAAGGGTGGTGGATTATCATCAGTTCTTAGAGGTTTTGGGATAGGTGGTGGAGTTAGGAGCAATGTTTTGGGTGGCAGGGGGTGGATCTCTCAAAGTACATTCTCAAGAGTGGGGAGAATTACAAAGAACCTTCTTAAGGGTGGGGGAGATTACAAAGTACATTGATCAGTTAGGGTGGGGCAGGAACAAATCACAATGGTGGAATGTCATCAGTTAAGGCTATTTTTACTTCTTTTATGGATCTTCAGTTACTTCAGGCCATCTGGATGTATACGTGCAAGTCACAGCGGATGTGATGGCTTGGCTTGGGTTCAGAGGCCTGACATGTACCTCCTGAATCTAAAATAAAAATTGAAATTATTAATTTTTAATCCAAAAAGAAAGCACAGTTAAAAAAGAATTGAAAGCTGGAAGTGACAGGAAACTTGGACGCATATCTTCCTTCTCGGTAGGGGAAAACTCTGCTTTAAGAAGTATTGTGTCTCATTCTCATCTTGAAGCCCTTGGGCGTGGCAGCTGAAAGCTTCTAAAGATGGGACGCATTTGCCCAAAGGTAGCCAAAAATATCATTACCTCCCTAGGCAAATAGGTCTTGGGTGCTAGGCGCTGTGTTGGGTGAGGTAGGATACAATGGTGGTCCCTGCCCTCAGGGAGCTGATATTGCAGTTGGGGGAGGGAAGCAAGATAGTAAACAGTAAGCAGGCACACATAAATGTAATAATTACCAATTGTGATACAGTCTAAACAGCCAGAAGGCCCTCTGGATGTAGAGACTCTGAAAAAGGATCCAGTTCTGCATTACTGATTTTATTAACATCATTAAGATTGTCACTAGACAATGGTTTGGATAACATAAGAATGTGTAAGCACTTATGACAGATGAATGAAACATGGCACCATTAGCTCCATTTGGATGCATTTTATAAAATAGTCTCCAGTTCCTTGTAACCTTGGGAGAAGTGAAATGTCATTACAGATCTAGGTCTCTGGAAGAAGAAAGCCGCTATTTTTGTCCCTTCCTTTTGTGAATCTTGTCTTCCTTACTTGGTGGATGGTGTTGGTTAAGTTAACCAAAAGCACGTCGATCTGATGGTTTGTTAACTCCGTCCGCATTGTTCATTGGTGTTTTGGATGAGGGGAAAATGATGAGATCTCTGCCTCTGAGTCATTCTCCCTGACTCCAACTCAACCCTTGTTCCAATTCGCCCATTTCCCATTATGGAGCAGAAAAGACTGCTTAAGGCCTGGTTTATTTACCTAATAAACTGGCTCTTGTATTGCCTGGGAAATGCTAAAATTTTTCAGCCAAGAAATCCTAGTAACAAGCAAACAGAGGTCCAGCAGTCAGGTCTGAAGAAACAACAAAATGAAGGTCAGCTAATATCGCCATTATTCTCCTTCCTGGTGGCCATGACAGCGCTGGGGTTTATTTGAAGATCCCAGACTCGGAATCATTGCCCGCATTGTTAGCCGCCCAAGTATTTTAGGCTGTGCCAACAGTTTCAGATATTAATGTATTCTAGAGATCAGTGAATGAAGAATTCCTCTGCACTTTTTTCCTTTTTAATTTTTTTTTCCTTTCCATACACTTTGTTTGCAGTGTCTTTGTCTGCCAGACGTTGCTGGGCATTTCTAATGAGAAAGCAAAGAATTGCAGAAGGGAAAAGGCAGAGAGGGGGGAGGGAGAGAGAGAACAGGCGGAGGAAAAACGGGGCGTGTTTAGCACTTTAACAGTAAGGTGACATTTTTACAAGCTAGTCAGGTGCACAGGACTCATTGGGGAAAGCAGCGTTGGCGATGCAAATTGAGAGCGGAAAGCACATTTTTTGGAAACGTCCAATTCATTGATTAGCTTCTCCCAACAAAAACGCACTTTTATTTTTGAACATCATTTTCCCTGCAGGACACCCGGCCTCGGGCCTGCTTTAGTATTCATCCCAGCTTCATTACTGCAGCCACCTCGCAACCCACCCTGGGCAGCTGCTAAAAGGGGGAAAAATTAAAGCAATTCATACTCCTGGTGACTTACTGCTGCAGAATAATTGGTTTCTGTTTGCAAAGAACATTATCACAGCAAAGCCCAGAAAACAGAAAGGTCTGTCTGAGAGAGGGTTTCTGGGGCTAGGGTGGAGGGGGAGGGGAGGGAGGGATGTGAAAAATCACATTTCTGAAAAGGCAATTAGCTAATAATTAATTTTTTAATATGGTTGCGTACCAGGATGTGTCCTTATGTGATATATGTACATATGCTGGTTTCGTAGCATATCCTTTGATACCTCATGGAAATGGTAATGAGACTAAACCAGTTAAAGAGCTCTTTAGACAGCGCAGTGCTTTGGGGAAGGCCGGAATGAAATGCAGACCCTCTGAGGGCTTCTCCGACACACAAGAAGTCCCTTTGTTTCCTGTTTTATAAACCAGAGGCATGTCTAAAATTGCAGGGAAAGTGAGAGGGGGTTGAAGAGTTGGCGCCGGAGGCCTGGCTTTCTATATTTAAAAAGAGAAAAAATTGCTAGCTAGTTATTCGTGCCTGGATTTGATAGGCAGTCTAGGCTGTTTTTGAAGTTCTGAAGGAAGGTTCTCTGAAGATGTAAGCGGGATCTGTCTTTCACTTAGACTTAATTAAGAAACTTGCTGGCTTTGTCTGTAGGGGGCCCATTACGCGCAAGCTGCAGCCCCCTCTGAATAGGGGCTCAGCCTGGAAAGTGTATACAAGCCATACCGCCTTTGTGTCGTGTTGCCAAACTAGAGGCAGGAGCGAGTGCGAACGAGGCTCTGCCAGGGGCCATCCCTTGTTGTTCGTAAATGTGAACCCACATCCCAAACAGAAAGCCGAAGCCAGTGCATGGGCATTCCCGAGGGACCTAGAACTAATAAACCTTTTAGAAAATGATGATCATCAACAAAAAAGTGGTAGGGGGCAGAAGAGAGTGTACCTTGTTCCCCAGAGCCCTGTTCATACATCGCAAGGATGGACTGACACCAGGGTAACCATCCTCCGAGGCTTTGTGTGTAGACCGGGTTGGGGGGTGGTTAGAGCCTGGCTCCAGGCACAACCTCACTCCCAACTTGATTCCATCCAGGCCAGGGCCTAATTTTGCCTTGGTCGCTGTTCTTGTAACCTTGAGAATAATTTCCCCCTGGTGGGCTACTGTGGCCTACCCTATTTAGAACAAAGTTGCTGAATGCTGGAGAATAAAGAACAGTTGGAAGGCTGTGAGCAGTGGTTAATCAGCTAATTCGCATTTCAAAAGACACTAATAAGAGGTGATAAATTCAAATAAAGCCCTGGGTATGAGTACTTTACTCACTTGGGAAAGCCTACGGAGGGACTCTCCCTCCTGTTTCTCTCTCCCTGCCCATCCTCTCCCTTTCCCTTTGAATCCCTGGGACCTCCCAGGGTATCGCACCTCTGCCCTGTGCTCCCCTCTGAGCAAGGGGCCTGTACACCTTCACCTTCCTGTTAGCTATGACCAGCCGCACCCTCTGCCTCAGGATCAGCACTCTTTGGGGTCTGCTGCTCCTAGTCACTCTGACTCTGGGCCCTCTGAGCCCCCTCCCTCCCCTCCACCCTATTGCCCTTACAGGATCCAACGTCTTCCCTCCCAAATAAATGACAGCAGCCTTATTCCCTCATCTCTGCCCCTTCCCCTGCTCTGTCATGTCTGGCAGCCCTTGGCCAACTCTGTCCAGTTGCCATTTGCTTGGCTGTGACGGGCTCCTACTGCTCACTTTGGCATTACTGTGCCTCAGGCAGGCAGCTCCAACTGCAACGGCCGGAGTGGTCCGATGGGACTCGAAGTGGCTCTACATCCTCCCCCATTTGGCACCGAGGCTTTTCTGCCTCTGCTCACATGCCTGCCATTCAGACCCGGATGGGTGGGCCACATTGTGAGCTTTCCAGGGGATTCTTCATAATTGGGTCTTTCTGCTCTTGACAGGCTCATGGCTCTGTCCTGGATCCAGTGTCCCTCACCCAGTGACTGGAAAATCACCCAGCCAGCCAAGTGGCACTGTAGAAATAGCTGTGATGCCAGAGAGCGGGTGATTTAGTTTCAGCCAGGAGTTCATTTCAAGTGTTGGAAAATGAGCTTGTCCTGACTCTCTTTTCTCTTCCTTCAGCCCTTAGCAAAATGTAGAATATTGTTGCCTTTGATTGAACATGCCTGTAAAAGGAGGTGAAAGTAATTTCTTGGAACATCCTTGACCCAGATGTTTGGCACTTCTGGTTGTTTTTGTTTTTTGTGTTTTGTTTTTGCTATGGCCATGTGGGAACTTTTCTAGGTAGTCTGCAGATTTCAGAATCCCAGAGCACCTTAGTCCCATAATGCTCTGGAAATTCATTAGGGACTCAGCCACCATCTTTTTTTTCTTTTTTTTTGAGACGGAGTCTCGCTCTTGTGGCCCAGGCTCAAGTGCAGTGGCGCGATCTCGGCTCACTGCAACCTCCACCTCCCAGGTTCAAGCGATTCTTCTGCCTCAGACTCCTGACTAGCTGGGATTACAGGTGCCCGACACCACACCCGGCTAATTTTGGTGCTTTTAGTAGAGATGGGGTTTCGCCATGTTGGCCAGGCTGGTCTCGAACTCCTGACCTCAGGTGATCCGCCCGCCTCAGCCTCCCAAAGTGCTGGGATAACAGGTGTGAGCCACCGCGTCTGGCCTCAGCCACCATCTTAATTACATGTCCTGAAGGAATGACATTTTATGTATGGCCACGAGTGAGGTGGATTTCCCTGAACTTCAGCCTTGACAATTTGATGACAGTTAGGGATATCCTCACAGCCCTAAGAGGGCCATTGACCCTGAACACTACAACTGGGAGCTGGCCAACCTCAGCGTTTGTCACCTGTGATCAAGTCTTTCTGCTTAGCACACGCTGCGGTTTTCGGTAGCATCTTTCGTTGAATGCTATTCAGATCCTGAATTATTCATAAAGGATTCCCACGTTCAGAAGGAGTGTGGACCAGATGACCTTGTTGGGGCTCAGAAAACGATGCCCCAAAGTATAGCACTTTGGCATGCTGAGTACTTTGAACTGAAGGACTTTGGAAGGGCCTCAAAGGCTAAGTCTCTTTCTGACCTTCTCCTGCTCTTCTTTTTCTTCCTTCCCTTTTCCCTCAAGACAGGCCACAGAAAGTAGAATCTCTCTGCCTCAAGGCAGGCCATAGAAACTAGAACTCAACTTCTCCAGTACCAGCCACAAAAACCTAGGTATAAAACTCTAAACTATCCCTACTTTTCTGTGTAAAAGCTGGTTATAAATAAATTATCTGGAGGTGAAGGATCAGTTGAGGCCAAGAGTTCAAGACCAGCATGGACAACATAGATCTATCTTTATAAGAAAGAGAGAGAGAGAGAGAGAGAGAAGGAGAGAGGGAGGGAGGGAGGGAGGAAGGAAGGAGAAGAAGGAAGGAAGGAAAGAAAGGTGGGGGTGGGGGGAAAGAAGAGAGAAAAAAGGAGGAAAGAGAGAGAGAAGGAAAGAGAGAGATAAAAGGAAGGAAAGAAGGAGAAGGGAAGAAGGAAAGGAAGGGAAGAGACAGGGAGGAAGGAAGGAAGGAAAGAGGAAGGAAGCAAGGGAGGGAGGGAGGGAAGAAGGGAAGGAAGGAAAAAGAGGGAGGAAGGAAGGAGAAAAATTAGCTGGGTGTGGTGGTGCACACCTGTAGTCCCAGTATTCAGGAGGCTGAGGCAGGAGGATCACTTGGGCCCAGGAGGTGGAGGCTGCAGTGAGCTATGATTGCACCACTGCACTGCAGCTTGGGCAACAGAGTGAGACTCCATCTCAAAAAAAGAAAGAAAGAAATTCTCTGCCCTACCTTGTCTTTCAGTTTATCGAAAGAACACTGAGTAATTAGGCCTACTTTATGGCCTAAAAGTAGGCCATAAGACCTCTGTTTCCAGAAAGGTCCTGCCCTATACGCAGGTGGAAGGAATGCTACACAGAGAGACCAAGAAGAATCCAAACAGATGGGCCTTACTGTGCTTCCCCTCTCTGTCCATCAACATTAGATCATACCCCTTTTTGTCCAGTCACATTTCTACATCGCTGTCCATTCACATCCAACCTAAGCATAGAAATAGACAGTTCTCCCTGAGTCTTTGGTTCTTCTTATTATTTTATTTATTTTTTTTTTTTGAGATGGAGTTTGCTCTTTTTGCCCAGGCTAGAGTGCAATGGTGCAATCTTGGCTCACTGCAACCTCCGCCTCCTGGGTTCAAGCGATTCTCCTGCCTCAGCCTCCCGAATAGCTGGGATTACAGGCATGCACCATCATGCCTGGCTAATTTTGTATTTTTAGTAGAGACAAGGTTTCTCTGTTGGTCAGTCCGGTCTTGAACTCCCGACCTCAGGTAATCTGCCCGCCTCGACCTCCCAAAGTGCTGGGATTACAGGTGTCAGCCACCGTGCCCGGCCATTGGATCTGCATTTTTGAAGTCTCCTGTGTCATATAAAACATTGATTAAATAAATCTGTTATGCCTCCGTCTTCTTAACCCATCCTTGTTATAGGAATGTCAGCCCTGACCCTGCTAACGGGTGAGGAAAGATATTGCGCCTTTCCACCCCTGCAGTCTCCCATGTCCCTTCTGTGTTGGAATGCATAAGCATTAGTGTCTTATCACTAGGGACATGTGGCCGACAAGTTCTGCCTCAGGGCACAGGACCCATTTTCTGCCTCTCAGCCAAAGGATGATCAGGCTCGTAACTCCACCAGAGTCCAACTTTATATCAGAAAAAGCTCTTAGCTCTAAGCAACAGAAACCAGCTCTGACCACATAAGTGCAAAAGGAATTTATTGAAAGAACACTGAGTAATTTGAAAAGCAAATCACCAAGAAGACTAGATGGTCAGGCTAGAAAACAGGGAAGGAGGCTGGGCACGGTGGCTCACTCCTGTCATCCTGGCACTTTGGGAGGCTGAGGCGAGCAGATCACTTGAGCCCAGGAATTTGAGACCAGCCTGGGCAACATGGTGAAACCCTGTCTCTACAAAAATTAATCCAGGCATGGTGACAGGCACCTGTAGTCCTACCTACTCGGCAGGCTGAGGTGGGAGGATCACCTGAGCCCAGGAGGTCAATGCAGCAGTGAACCATGATCGTGCCACTGCACTCTAGCCTGGATGACAGAGTGAGACCCTCTCAAAAAGAAAAAAGAAAAAGGAAACAGGGACGAACCATAGGTAGCTAAAACCAAGACTGCAACCTCATTATAGACCCATCTAGTGGAAGATCTCATTGACACACTGCTGGATGCCTCCTCACCCCCAACCTTTTCCCACTAGCTAGCATGGCTAGCGCTGGACACTAGAGACCATAGCTGGGGGCTGCCATTCATCTCCCTAGATAATTGATGCTGCTGCTGCCATCACCAAAATGAATTTTCCACTCTCCTTCCATACTTTAAGCATTGCACACTCCAGAGTCATTGCACCTGGCTGGCCACGCACTGGCTGGTAGGAAGGCTGAGGAATGCGAGCATCTGGCCCATGTGGCCCTGCCTCTTGCCAAGACCGGTATGGTGAAGCATTCCTCAAATGTAAGAAATGGGTTCAGCTGGAAAGCAAACACATGTTCACTGCAAACTTTCAGTCTTCTGAGAAGTATTTGCCAAAGATGGAAACCTTCCTGAACTCTTCCCACTGAACCAAGTGACTTTACCCAGAACCAAGTATGTAATTTGCGCAGCCCATGGCAAAATGAAAATGCAGGGCCCCTTGTTCGGAAATTATCAAGAATGTCAGGATGGCAACAGCAGAGCGTTGAATCAAGCATGGACCCCCCTTTAACATGGGAACCTTGCGTCATCGCTGAGGTCACACACCCATAAAGCTGGCCCTAGCTTTACCTTAACAGGGCCACAAGTCCATAGATGGGTCTTGGGGCCGTTATAAGTCCTTATGAATAGTTTGGTTTATCACCATAGGAATAAACTATGGTTGGTTTATTCCTATTCACAACTTGAGGTATAACTATAATTACAGATGCTCTTTGACTTATGAGGGGGTTATGTTCTAATAAACCCATCTTAAGTTGAAAATATCGTAAGTTGAAAATGCATTTAATACCGGTAATCTATTGAACATCATAGCTCGGCCTAGCCTATCTTCAAGGTGCTCAGAACACTTACATTAGCCCACAGATGGGCAAGATCACCTGGCAACACAGTACATCACAGAGTACGACACTGGTTGTTTACTCCCATGATCACGTGGCTGGCTGGGAGCTGTACTTGCTCTTGCCGCCTGCTATCACAAGAGAGTACTGTACCACACATCACTAGCCCAGGAAAATAGCAAAATTCAAAATTCAGTTTCTACTGAATGCGTATTGCCTTTGCATCATCGTGAAGTCAAAAATTTGTAAGTCGAACCATGATCAGGGACGATTCGTATCCCTATGTTATAGTCAGAGCAACTGAGGCCAAATAAGAGTGGAGCTGTGATGCTGACCCAGCTCTTCTCTTTTTTTTTTTTTTTTTGAGATGGAGTTTTGCTCCTGTCACCTAGGCTGGAGTGCAATGGTGCAGTCACGGCTCACTGCAACCTCCACCTCCCAGGTTCAAGCAATTCTCCTGCCTCAGCCTCCCGAGTAGCTGGGACTACAGGTGCCTGCCACCACGCCCGGCTAATTTTTTTGTATTTTTAGTAGAGATGGGGTTTCACCGTGTTAGCCAGGATGGTCTCGATCTCCTGACTTCGTGATCCGCCCGCCTCAGCCCCCCAAAGTGCTGGGATTACAGGCGTGAGCCACTGCACCCGGCCAGGTTTTCCTTTCTTTACACAACATCACACTGGGCACCAGGAGCTCACAGAGTGGAGAGCTGTCAGCATCCCCTGGAACGTGCACTACATTCTCTAGGTATCACCCTCCAGAGTTGTTAATGTGGAAAAAAGACAACTCACTCAATTTCAAATGAGACTTTGCTTTTCACTTCCAAGAACTGCACTGCAGAAAGGAAGAGCAGTGTTCGTGAGCTGGTACCTGGATGACCATCATGCTCTAGTTCCTTAACTAAAAACAAAGCACAGACTTTCTTGTGCATACACATACAACTGGGGTGTGTGTGTGTGTGTGTGTGTGTGTGAGAGAGAGAGAGAGAGAGAGAGAGAGAGATGCCCTGAGACCTTCAGCAAGTCTTTTACTGAAATTCCCATTGCTTCAGTTTCCTCATCTGTTAAAATCTTTGGCCATAATGTCAGATCCACAAATAGGACTGATGCCTCTCCGCCCCACTGCGCCTGTGCCCCGTTCCCCCAGCAGGCACCACTTCATTGTTGGGATCAGGGCTCACCTCCAGCGCCTGCGTGCATTCCCATTCTTCTGGTTCCCTTTCTGCCACCTGCTCTGGCCCCCATTGTCCCCTTTGGGCCTAACTCCTTGAATGCCCAGCATATGGACTCTGCCAACTCCTGCTAATCTCCGCTTCCATCAGCAAGACGCTCAGGACAGGCTTCCTCTCTTCACAGTGTTGTCTAGAGCATTCTGGAGTAACACAATCTCCCTTCCTTTCTCTCTTCTCTTCATTTTTTCTCCAGTGCTGTGTGCTGTCTTTTTCTCTTTCTGGTGCCCTGAGAGTCTACCACAGTGCCTTATACAGAGAGGCATTCGGTGATCCCACCGTTCTTTTGATTGCCTTCTACAAGGTCCATCTCTGTCTCCTTTTCTGTTTTTCTAGCCTTTCTCACTTCCCTTTGCCTGGACACAATGTGAATTAAAGACATGTTTTAAGAATATTTGTGGTGTTTATAAAATACAGGGTTATTTGACGTGTTTTTAATTTAAAAATCATAGCTCTTGAAGAAAATATAGCTCTCTTTAAAAAGCTGTAATGAATTTAATTGATTTTTATTGCTATGTAGTCTTTAATTGATTTTTTTCCCCCTAAGGTTTTCTTTTTTTCTATTTTAAACCCAAGGAAGGAGAAATTTCCAAGGGTTATTAGTTCATTAGCTGTTAGAAAGAATAATTGATCTGTCAACTCAAAGGATTTATAAGGATTTAGCTCACAAAATTCATGAAAGCATTGGCATCTGTTCTGCCTCAAAAGAAAACATTTTCTGAAGGGGCTCCCCTTTACTTTTTGCAAGATAAAAATTAGCATCTCTCTAGTGATGAAAAGACCCCCTATTTTTTAAGATCTTCCCAATCTTAAAGAGCTACAGTGTTTGTACCTACACCTGAAAAAATCGGATATGTATTTTGACCACCGAAAGAATGGATCATAAATATTATAAAGTTTTTGGTTTCTTCCAGCGTGTGTGTTTTTTTTTTTCTTCATAAAAGGAATGGAATACAACTAACATTTCTTCAACCTCAAATGAGGGTTTTGCCTTTTTTTTTTTTTTTTAACAAATGCACCCAAATTGGATTTGGTTCCCAAAGGAAAGACTGACTGCAGGGCTAACAGACTCATCATTAGCCATCCCTGCCCTCTTAAATGGCCTGTCCATTCCACTGCTCACAATATAAGACTAAGGCCGTAAACAAGGGATCCAAGAGAACTCTGGACAAGAAGCATACAATGCAGTGGGATAAATTTCTTTAGCATAAATAGCAGTCTCCAAGGGTGACTGGTGTGAATGGATCCCTGCTGTGAGGGTCTCTGTGCCTGCAGAGGAGATCTGTGGCTTTAAGAGCTCTGGTCCCACCCCCTGGGCGGTGGAAGTGCTCAGCGTCCCCTGCTGGGCTTGGTCCTCAGGCCCCCTGTGGGCCTCCTCCTTCCTTTCAAGCTGTGAGTCCTAAGGAACTCAGTGACAGCTCCTCTTTCATTCTGCTGTGCAAATCCTTGAGCTGTTCTAGTGCTTTCAAAAGGAAAATATCAGACATTTTACTTATTCTGTCCAGCAAGACCATGGAAGTCTGGTGAGACCCAGGGTTATTCCGGCAGTGAGCCCAGGGGAGATCTTCCTCTTTGTAATGACCTAGAGTAGAAATTCCCTGAGATGACCGCTAACCCGCCGTTTATACTTCCTCCATCCTTCACATCATGCCCTGTGGGGTGTCATCTGGGCACTGTTCTGCTGAGGACTTGTGTACTGCTGGCTGGGGTCTGGATAGCCCTGGGACAGAATGTATTCTGATAGAAATAAGTAAATCCAATAGTACATGTCAAAGTACTTAGCAGTCATGAGCCAAAAAGTTCAGGTTCCAGAGTACATGTTTACTCTGTGAAAATCTGTTAACAGACTTAAATAATATATCTACACAGTTAAAAAAAAATCAGCTGACCCGTGCCCCATCTCTTCTTATCCCCTGTCCTGATCTCCAGAGTCAATCACTTTGAACCATTTTTCCTTTTCCTGTTTTTGGCGATTATTTGCATATTAAATGGTATATTTATGCTGGGCGTGGTGGCTTATGCCCGTAGTCCCAGCACTTTGGCAGGCCAAGGCGGGCAGATCACGAGGTCAGAAGTTTGAGACCAGCCTGGCCAACATGGTGAAACCCTGTCTCTACTAAAGATATAAAAAATTAGCCCAGGGTGGTGGCGGACGCCTGTAATCCCAGCTACTCAGGAGGCTGAGGCAGAAGAATCGCTTGAACCCGGGAGGCGGAGGTTGCAGTGAGCTGGGATTGGGCCAATGCACTCCAGCCTGGGTGATGGGGCAAGACTCTATCTCAATAAATAAATAAATAAATAAATGGTATATTTATGTGTGTTTTTTTTTCTCTTTTTCTTTTCTTTTCTTTTTTTCTTTTTTTCTTTTTTTTTTTTTTTGAGCTGGAATCTCACTCTATCACCCAGGCTGGAGTACAGTGGAGCTATCTCGGCTCACTGCAACCTCCACCTCCTGGGTTCAAGCAATTCTCCTGCCTCAGCATCCCAAGTAGCTGGGATTACAGGCACCTGCTGCCATGCCCAGCTAATTTTTGTATTTTTAGTAGAGATAGCATTTTACCGTGTTGACCAGGCTGATCTCGAACTCTTGACCTCAGGTGATCTGCCTATCTTGGCCTCCCAAACTGCTGGGATTACAGGCGTGAGCCACCACGCCTGGCCTATTTTTGATTTTCCAACTTTAGACATTACCTATTGATTTCCTGATATAGATAGGGTTTCATTCATACACTATACATACCTCTCCCCTTTCCCATGTCATTATTTTTATTTCTCTGTGTATTGCTGTTGTAACTTTAAGTAATACACTTAAAGCTCTATTTCCTTTTCCTGTATCACTGATTATAGACAGTATGCCGTCTCACCTTTCTTCCACCTCTTCTCTCATCTCTCTGCCGTTCCTTTCTATCAGCTGTTGATAATGTTTGCACTCCAATTTAACTACAGTTAAGTTTTTTGTTTTTTGGTTTTTTTTTTGAGACCCCGCTGGGATCACAATTAAGATTCTTTCTCTTTTTTTTGGAAAAGAGTCTTGTGCTGTCCCAGGCTGGAGTGCAGTGGCACGACCTTGGCTCACTGCAACCTCCGCCTCCTGGGTTCAAGTAATTCTCCTGCCTCAGCCTCTTGAGTAGCTGGGACTACAGGTGCACACCACCACACCTGGCTAATTTTGTATTTTTTTTTTTAGTAGAGATGGGGTTTCACCATGTTAGCCAGGCTAGTCTTGAACTCCTGACCTCAGGTGATCCCACCCACTTTAGCATCCCAAAGTGCTGGGATTACACGTGTGAGCCACCATGCCCGGCCACAATGAAGATTTCTATACTGTACCTTGAAGTTGGTTCCAGAAGTTAAGAGCCAGTAAATAACTTTCATATTATGTGTATATGAATATTATACACTGTAATACCAAGAAATGAGCTATGGTTAATGATATTTCCCTCCCTGTAATTCCCAAATCATAATCCTTGTGGTAATCAAAGGAGAATATTAACATTTATTGTCTTTTCTTCCCATCATTGGTTTCAAACCATGCCATGTTTTAATTTGCTAGGTTTTTTTGTTTTTCTTTTCTTTTTTTTTTTTTTTTTTGAGATGGAGTCTCGCTCTGTCACCCAGGCTGGAGTGCAATGGTGCGATCTTGGCTCACTGCAACCTCCACCTCCCAGGTTCAAGCGATTCTCCTGCCTCAGCCTCCCTAGTAGCTGGGATTACAGGTGCGTGCCACTATGCCCAGTTATTTTTTGTATTTTTAGTAGAGATGGGATTTCACCATGTTGGTCAGGCTGGTCTCGAACTCCTAACCTCGTGATCTGCCCACCTCAGCCTTCCAAAGTGCTGGAATTACAGGTGTGAGCCACAGCACCCGGCCAGTAAAATTTTTATTTTTATTTTTTAAATACTGCCTTTAGTATTTCCTAGAGTTTCCAATTTGCTTTTATTTTATTTTATTTTAATTTATTTATTTATTTATTTATTTATTTTTTGAGATGGACTCTCACTATGTTACCCAGGCTGGAGTGCAATGGTGCAATCTCAGCTCCTGCAACCTCCGCCCCCCGGGTTCAAGCTGTCTCAGCCTCCCGAGTAGCTGGGATTACAGGCGTGCACCACCAGGCCTGGCTAATTTTTGTATTTTTAGTGGAGACAGGGTTTCACCATGTTGGTCAGGCTGGTCTCAAACTCCTGACCTCATGATCCACCCACCTCGGCCTCCCAAAGTGCTGGGATTATAGGCGTGAGCCACTGTGCCTGGCCTGCTTTTATTTTATTTTGAAATTTTTTTCTGAACTGAATCTTCCTTTTTCCCTGGAGACCAAGATCCTCAAACCCTCTGGCTTCTTGTTCCAATCTGGATGGGATATGACTGTAAATCTTGTTTCCTGTTGAATCAAATGATGTGCTGCTGTTGCATTTTCTATATTGTGTAACTTAACTTTTCCAGGTATCGATAATGCAGTTTTTTCTTTTCTTTAGTGTTTGTTTTGTTTTGTTTTTGTTTTCGTTTTTGTTTGAGACAGAGTCTCACTCTGTCACCCAGGCTGGAGTGCAGTGGCACAATCTCGGCTCACTGCAACCTCCGCCTCCCAGGTTCACGCCATTCTCCTGCCTCAGCCTCCCGAGTAGCTGGGACTACAGGCACCTGCCACCACATCCCGCGAATTTTTTGTATTTTTAGTAGAGATGGGGTTTCACTGTCTTAGCCAGGATGGTCTTGATCTCCTGATCTCGTGATCCGCCCGCCTCGGCCTCCCAAAGTCCTGGAATTGTCTTTAGTTTTTAATGCACTTGTGGGTAATTTTTTAATACATCAACATCTCTTAAAATGCTTCAGAATACTAATTTCCACATGGGAAAATTCATCAGATAATCTCTAGGGGAATGTATTTATTCATTCATTTATTTCTTTGGTGGTTTGCTAGTTTGTCATTTACTATTTATTGATTTTCCTGGAGAGCTCCCTTCTACATGCTGTCTTCTGCTCCAATCCACACTGGCTCTGCCCCCCCCCCGGTTTGAGAACTGCTTGTTATTCTGGTATTTCTATTCATTGTTTTCCTGTGTGATTATTCTGTTTTTCTGATCTTATTTTTTCCCTTTTCTCACAGTTTTCACATTTTATTGAACTATATTCTCAACCTTCTAAAACAGGGGGGCAAGAGTGGTATGCCTTATGAATTCTCACATGTGGAAAAATGCTTTATTCCATCCTCATGCTTGATTGATAGTTTTACTGGGTATAGAATTCTAAATAATAGTTTTTCTTCAGAGCTTTAATGTCTGATCATATCCAATACTGATGAGAACTCTGACACCAGTCCAATTTGTTTGTGACCTGTTTTTATTTATCTTATTACTGCCGTATTGTTTGTTTTTCACTCTGGAAGCTTTTAGGGCCTTTCTTTTGTTGCTGTTCTGAAATGTCAAAACATGGTTAGGGTGTGGGTCATTTACTTTCCAAGTGCTCTTTCTTGTTCTAGACTATTCCTTCTCCATTGGATTCTGTCATTATTTTTATGGGTACAATATTTTTTTCTAGTTTCTTCAAGAATACTAACAAGAGTCTTCAACATGTTGTATTTTGTTTTCAGTTCTCTTCTGTTATCAGAATTATTTCTGTGTCCTGGGTGGGGAACATCACACATTGGGGCCTTTCAGCGGGTGGGGGGCTAGGGGAGGGATAGCATTAGGAGAAATATCTAATGTAAATGATGAGTTGATGGGTGCAGCAAACCAACATGGCACATACATACCTATGTAACAAACCTGCATGTTGTGCACATGGACCCTAGAACTTAAAGTATTTAAAAAAAGAATTATTTCTGTGTCCTCTAGAGTCAGTTTTTCTATTTGCTTATTCTGTGCCTTCTATAGCATGCCATAGACTTTGCTCAAGTGTGTGATGTATCTTCAGAGCAAGTTCATATGTAAGAATCGGGAAGTAGAAAGGCCAATGGGAAGCTCTATGTAAATGTGGATGGAGCTGGCTGATTGATGGGCCTCGCAGCCAGGTCACTGGGGAAACCCCCTGCGCTGACCCTGACATGGTCCAGAAAGCAGAGGACTCTGTTCTAGGACAGCAATACCTACCTACACTAGCGGCTCCAGTCTCCCAGAGATAGTTTGATCGATTTGTGTAGAGAAAACAGCCCCACTTTTTTTTTTTTTTTTTTTTTTTTGAGACGGAGTCTCGCTGTGTCTCCCAGGCTGGAGTGCAGTGGCGTGATCTCAGCTCACTTCAAGCTCTGCCTCCCGGGTTCACGCCATTCTCCTGCCTCAGCCTACCGAGTAGCTGGGACTACAGGCGCCCGCCACCACGCCCGGCTAATTTTTTGTATTTTTAGTAGAGACGGGGTTTCACCGTGTTAGCCAGGATGATCTCAATCTCCTGACCTCGTGATCCGCCCTCCTCGGCCTCCCAAAGTGCTGGGATTACAGACGTGAGCCACCGTTCCTGGCCAACAGCCCCGCTTTTTGTGGACAGATAAGACATTTATTTGCCTGGCACGGTTTTATCACTTGGTAAGCGGGAGGGTCTGTATAAAGATCTTCGGTGAATGCTGTTTTCAGCCCCATTTCTTACTCTTGCTTTGCCATCTCTACATCTCAAGGGTGTGCTTGGCAGGTTGGTGCCCTCTTCAGTGCGGGCTCTTCCTCGTGTGTTTTCTAGGCCACAGCTACTTCCTTGGTTTGGGTAGTCAGCCCTATCCCATTTACATTCTGTCTTCCAGAAATGTATAGAGCTCCTTCTTTCACCACTGGTTCTTGTTCAGTTCTCTTCATTGTTACAGAGCTATGGCTCTTTTATGCCTCTTGTCCTCTCTTGTGTTAGATCTATCTTTTCCAGAGTAAATCCCGTCTAATGTCCATTCTTCCTTTCATCTACACAAATATACAGAAATCTTACAGACACCTTAGTGCATGAGATAGGAAAAAAGATCCAACTGTCTTTTCCTACTCCACTCTCCTCGCCCGCAGTGCTTCACTTCTGACACCAGGTGTGAATGATTTTCCTTGCTCATCAGTTCTCTGGCAGACACCAATTAGATATCCTGTAATTTAATTCAATGGACACTATCTACCTGGAATCAGAGTTAAATCTCACAGGGCCCCTCAGACTGTCCCCTACTTCAGATGTCAATCACAAGTCAAAGTGTCCGGAATTTCTCAATGACCAGCTGTAAATTGGGGGTTCCCAGGACCCCTTCTTTGGGTTTGATTATTTGCTTAAAATGGGTCACAGAACTCCAAGAAACACTTCACTTACTTTACTCATTTATTGTAAAAGGATACAATGAACAGGCAGATATAAGAGATGCACAGGGTAAGGTATGGGGAGGGGCGCAGAGCTTCCATGCACTCTCTGGGCATGCCACCCTCACAGTACCGCCACGTGGTCAGCAGCCTGGAAGCTCTCCAAACCCTGTACTTTTGGGTTTTTGTGGAGGCTTCATTACATAAACATGGTAGATTAATTTTTTTTTTTTTTTTTTTTTTTTTTAGACGGAGTCTCGCTCTGTCACCCAGGCTGGAGTGCAGTGGCGCGATCTCGGTTCACTGCAAGTTCCGCCTCCCGGGTTCACGCCATTCTCCTGCCTCAGCCTCTCCGAGTAGCTGGGACTACAGGCGCCCGCCACCACGCCCGGCTAATTTTTTTGTATTTTTAGTAGAGACGGGGTTTCACCGTGGTCTCGATCTCCTGACCTCGTGATCTGCCCACCTCGGCCTCCCAAAGTGCTGGGATTACAAGCGTAAGCCACCGCACCTGGCCTGGTTGATTAAATTATTGACCGTTGGTGATCAACTCAACCTTCAGCTGCTCTCCTCTTCCCAGAGGTCATGGGATGGGGCTGAAAGTTTGAACCTTCTAATCATACAGTTGCTTCCTCTGTTCCCCCATCCTGATGCTATCTAGGAGCCCCCAGTCAGCTGTCGTCTCATTAGCATTCAGAAAGACACTTATCACTTTAGAGATTGCAAAGGTTTTAGGATCTGCTGCCAGGAAATTAAACAAGGCCAAATATATATTTCTCATTATAAATTACAGTATCATACTTAGACAAAGTTCAGGGCCCATCCACACGTCCCAGATAACATCTGAACTTAGACAAGTCATCACGTGTCCTTTGAGCATGTCCTACAGTAGACATTATAGGGGTGTCAACTGATGAATCATGAGGTTCATATATTTGGAAAGGAGAGCGTTATTACTGTTTTTTTGGTTGTTTTTTTTTTTTTGGAGACGGAGTCTCACTTTATCACCCAGGCTGGAGTGCAGTGGCACGATCTCGGCTCACTGCAACCTCTGCCTCCCGGGTTCAAGCGATTCTCCAGCCTCAGCCTCCCAAGTAGCTGGGACTCCAGGTACATGCTGCCACACCCAGCTAATGTTTTTTGTATTTTAGTAGAGACAGGGTTTCACCATGTTACCCAGGCTGGTCTCAAACTCCTGAGCTCAGGCAGTCTGCCCACCTCAGCCTCCCAAAGTGCTAGGATTACAGGCGTGAGCCACCATGCCCACCAGCTTTCTTTCTATAGGCTGGCATCCTGCAGGCTGGGAAGCATAGCCCCCGATAGAAACCAAAAGCAGGCACTTTGAGAGAGGGAAGCATGAGACAGGAATTTATGCTGAACAGGTTGGCTAAATATACATACTCAACATGTTATAGGAGTTATGAATATTTATGAAAAGGGCTGTGCATGTGTAGTAAACAAATGCATGTGACACGCATCCCACGTTTTCCCTCTGGGATGCAGACTTAACATTTAAATGCATTAGAATCGGGCTCTTTACATCAAAGGGTGAGATGGAAGACTCAGAAGCATGCTGTGTGCAGCCTCTGTAAACCGGCCAGTGTCCGTGGTCGATGGTCTCTTACCAGGAAGGAATGCTGGTCAGTTGGGTAAATCAGCAGTGGAGCAAGTCTCTCAAAAGGGCTGTTTTTTTTTTTTTAACTCTCAGGAAAGAAAGCCTTATGGTGGTTAGTGAGGGAGGGGGTATAATGAGGTGTCTGATTTCCCACCCTGTCATGGCCAGGAACTCAGTTTTTTTTGTTTTTTGTTTCTGTTTTCTTCTTTTTTTTGTTGTTGTTGGTGGTGGTGGTGGTGGTTTTTTTTAATGAGACGGAGTCTCACTCTGTTGCCAGGCTGGAGTGCAGTGGCGCAATCTCGGCTGACCGCAACCTCCACCTCCCGGATTCAAGTGATTCTCCTGCCTCAGCCTCCCAAGTAGCTGGGACTACAGGTGCATGCCACCACGCCTGGCTAATGTTTGTATTTTTAGTACAGACAGGGTTTCACCATGTTGGCCAGGATGGTCTTGATCTCTTGACCTCGTGATCTGCCCGCCTCGGCCTCCCAAAGTGCTGGGATTACAGGTGTGAGCCCAGCTAGGAACTCAGTTTTTTAAGGCTTCTCTGGGCTACCCTTGGCCAAGGGGAATCCATTCAGTCGGTTGGGGGGCTTAGGATATTCCTCAGGGTATATACAGATATAAAAGATAAGCGGCTGGGTGTGGTGGCTCATGCCTGTAATCCCAGCACTTTGGGAGGCCAAGGCGGGCAGATCATGAGGTCAGGGGATCGAGACCATCCTGGCTAACACGGTGAAACTCCATCTCTACTAAAAAAGAAAAAAATACAAAAATTAGCCGAGCATAGTGGCAGGCGCCTGTAGTCCCAGCTACTTGAGAGGCTGAGGCAGGAGAATGGCGTGAACCTGGGAGGTGGAGCTTTCAGTGAGCCAAGATCACATCCCTGCACTCCAGACTGGGAGAGAGAGCGAGACTCCGTCTCAAAAAAAAAAAAACAAAAAACCAGATATAAAATATATATTCTCAATCTCATGACCTAATGGGAAGTCTGTAGTATAAGTATAGCAAGACCCAGAATTATGAGCATTTTTAGAAGTTTAGCATTTTGGTTAGAATAAACCTCAAACAAATTGGCTGACTACCTGGCAATCCTATTCCTCATGGACATTGGAAATCACCAAATGATATAATGAGGGCATGAAAGTATTCATTCATCTTTCATTCATCAAACATTTTTAAAGAGCGAGGAGTTACACTGGTTGCTGGGAAAAAAATATAGAAGTCTGTAGATCATATACACTACCTCAAGAAGCTTAGTTCAGTAGGGGAGTTAAGACGTGTATATAAATAACTCTTAAACCAAAATGAGATCAGTGATATCAGAGAAATGTAGGTAAACTCTTATGAGAACTTAAAATAACTGTTATGGGAATTTAAAGTAAAGGGAGAGGCTGGGCGCGGTGGCTCATGCCTGTAATCCCAGCACTTTAGGAGGCTGAGGCAGACGGATCACGAGTTCTGGAGATCGAGACCATCCTGGCTAACACGGTGAAACCCCGTCTCTACTAAAAATACAAAATATTAGCCAGGTGTGGTGGCACGTGCCTGTAGTCCCAGATACTCAGGAGGCTGAGGCACAAGAATCGCTTGAACCCAGGAGGTGGAGGTTGCAGTGAGCTGAGATCGCACCACTGCACTCTAGCCTGGGCGACAGAAGCGAGACTCCGTCTCAAAAAAAAAAAAAAAAGACTTAGAGATAGAAGTGACCCTTACAGGGTGTTAGCTGTGCACAGGGAATCAGATCTAATGACGGGCATGGCAGCTGGGGACATTTGGCTCTTTGCGTTCAGCAGATTCTGGCACCTAGTTCCTACTGTTCTCTGTGTAACCCTTGGCAGGCAGCTGCAGCAGTGGCATTTCTGTAGGAACTGTCCTGTTGGATTATTGGATCTATTGGTGCTGATTGTGAATCCTCAAAACTTGGTTGGGTTTTCTGCTTGTCCTGAAGGCTTTATAAGCTCCTAATTCCCTTTTTTAAAAAGCCCTATTTTGCTAAACCAGCTGCAGTGGATGTTGACATCTTCAATGAAAACCCCTCACTGATATAATATGTTTTGACTTTGTAATCACCCACCCATATTCCTTGAGGATTTTGACACTCAATTCACCGTGACCTCTTTTATTTATTTATTTTTTTTAGACAGAGTTTCACTCTTGTTGCCCAAGCTGGAGTGCAATGGCGTGATCTCGGCTCACCGTAACCTCCACCTCCCAGGCTCAAGTGATTCTCCTGCCTCAGTCTCCTGAGTAGCTGGGATTACAGGCATGCGCCACCATGCCTGGCTAATTTTGTATTTTTCAGTAGAGACGGGGTTTCACCATGTTGGTCAGGATGGTCTCAAACTCCCGACCTCAGGTGATCCACCTACTTCGGCCTCCCAAAGTGCTGGTATTACAGGCCTGAGCCACCACACCTGGCCCACAGTGACCTCTTTAACCCATTTCCCTGGAGGATGCCAGGGGACGCAAGATTCTACCTTGACAATCTATCCAGCACTCTAGGTCATAATTTCTCCATCTCCGTGACTGCAGCGTGGAGTTAGTACATCTGGAACTGTTCTACCTCTAACTCTAAAAATTCCTCTCTGTGATGTGGCCACCTGTCATTCCACTTTCTAACTCCACTCAGACCTGCTGTTTAACCCAAGTGACCTTCCGTCTCATAATTCTGCCTTGCTCTCCTAACAAATCAGTTCAGCTTGCATGATTTCTGCATAAGCCTCAACTCAGTGAGTATTCAACAGCCTTCCCACCAGCACTGAATTTCCTTACTCTATTAACCTGTGCATTTACTATCTTTTATGATATCCCTTGAAATGTCTCATGCTTGCTGGACGCAGTGGCTCACACCTGTAATCCCAGCACTTTGGGAGGCCGAGGCAGGTGGATCACCTGAGGTCGGGAGTTTGAGACCAGCCTGACCAACATGGAGAAATCCCATCTCTACTAAAAATACAAAATTAGCTCGGCGTGGTGGCTCATGCCTGTAATCCCACCTACTCGGGAGGCCGAGGCAGGAGAATCACTTGAACCCAGGAAGCAGAGGTTGCGGTGAGCCAAGATCACGCCACTGCACTCCAGTCTGGACAACAAGAACGAAACATCATCTCAAAAAAAAAAAAAAAAAGATCTCATGCTTATATAGGTTTTTTATGTGTTTAATAAGAATTTAACACTAACACTTACAAAGTACTTGCCGTGTACCAGGCACTGTTTCAACTACTTTAATGTATTAATTCATTGAATCCTCACAGCCATCCAATGAGACACGGACATGTAATATCCACATTCACAGATGAAGAAACTGAAGCACAGAAAGAGGTTCAGTGATTTACCAAAGGCCACACAGCTAGTAAGTGGTTGAACTGGGCTTCAGACTGACTGTGTTCTTAATAACTAGACTCTGTTTATATTCCGTCAGTCTAAATTGATCACAATTCAAATAGGGATGCCAAGATATATGTGCCTCATTTCGTGGATATTAAAAACATTTCTTTCTATTTAACTATAAATGTGATTATTATCTCACTGTTAATAATATATATTGCAGTTTCTAAAAGCAATTCTTCATTAATATATACACCAAGTTTTTTTTTAGTGAAAATTGTTTCTTTCTTTCTATATTACTTTCTTGCTGTGCATTCTCATTTGAATCTCAATTCTGTTGTGAAATACGTGTCATTCCATTGCAGATACATGTTTCAGGCAGCTGCAAATAGCTAGGGGGATGGCTTTTCTGTGTTACCCCACTGACTTCTCCTCTTTCTTTTTTTTCTGAGACGGAGTCTTGCTCTGTCTCCCAGGCTGGAGTGCAGTGGCACAGTCTTGGCTCACTACAACCTTCGCCTCCTGGGTTCAAGCAATTCTCCTCCTCGGCCTCCCGAGTAGCTGGGATTACAGGTGCGCACCACCACACCTGGCTAGTTTTTGTATTTTTAGTAGAGATGGGGTTTCACCATGTGGGTCAGGCTGGTCTCGAACTCCTGGACTTGTGATCCGCCCACCTCGGCCTCCCAAAGTGCTGGGATTACAGGCATGAGCCATTGTACCCGGCCGACTCCTCCTCTTTCAAAATCTCAATTCTGTTCCATCCAGGAATGTCTACTCCCATAAGTTAAGTATCGCAATTTGAGATATCAACTAGGGTTGTGTTCTCTACTGTCTTCCAAGGTAAGTCTAGTATAGTATTTAGACTTTGGGTTCCAAAATCAGTGTAGATTTGAATCCCAGCTCTAACATCGAGACCTTGGGTAAGTTACTTAACCACTCCAAGCTTCAGGCATTTCGTTTATAAAAATTGGAATAGCCATACTATAAATCAAATGTGAACATATCACCGTGGACCACCCCTCCCCAACTCCACAAGATTCATCTCAGCCCATCCTGTCCCACTCTCCTCCCAAAACAGGTGCACGCTCTTTGCTCACACACAAAAGCAGCCCCAAGAATTTTGATAAATTATAGCCTTTACTGAAGGTTTTGTATTGAGACAGAGGAGCAGGTTACGTTGTACCTCACAAAGCAGATCTTCACTTTAAGCAGACAGGTGGGGGCAAGAC
Source organism: Nomascus leucogenys (assembly GCF_006542625.1). NCBI lineage: Eukaryota > Metazoa > Chordata > Mammalia > Primates > Hylobatidae > Nomascus > Nomascus leucogenys. The sequence continues at coordinate 68,512,573 of NC_044399.1, forward strand.
TGAATTCCTCCAGGTAGTGAATAGTCTATTTATAAGGAAGAAGCAGATGTGTTTTATTCTATCAAAAAGGCCCAGCTTTACTTAGAGAGTTAGCAATTCCTCATGTATTTCCAAGAGTGATTTTAAGTGCTGTATTTTGGAGTGCCTGAGGTTGCAATCTGAATCTGCAATTCAGTAACTGCCAGTAGAAAGTCAACGCTGATACTCAGTCTCTACCACGAAGTTCTCTTATTAGGATTTTGGTTATCAGGGTGCCTGTTTTTTTGTGTGTGTTTGTATGTTGTTTCTTTTCCCCCCCCTTGCCAGAAAAATGAGGGTTCATTTTCTGTCTCCAGCTCATAGTTACATTCATTTAAGTTACTTTCCTAGACTTTTTCTTTCTGAAACATCATTTCAGGCTGTTCATCAACTTGACTAATAAGAGTCAACTTGACTATTGACAAATATTTGCTATAGGAAATACTTCTTAGAGAGTATATATTTTGCCATAATAGATTTGAACATGGCTGTTAATCAAATATGAAATGGTTTCTGTTGATACAGAGTTTATGAAGTTAATCCAAGGGGGTCAGTAAGACCCTGTTTTCCTAGAGTTACATGTTATTGGTTTTAGTATTTGTACTTTTCCTATTTTAGCAAAACAGTACAATATTTAAAAATCTTACAAGTCTCATGACCCCTTCCCTTTCCTTTAATTTGCTTCGTATATGATGACTCACTCATCAAAACTACAGAACTCACTGTTTAAAAAGTTAAGTGAAAATTCAGCGGAGTGGGAGTATTTATTGCTTCTAAAGGAGGTTCTTCATTGTACATTACCCAGGATCCAGTAATGAATGTGTACTATCAGGGGCCAGGGATTTAGGGGGATGAATTTCCCAGAGTTTAATCATTTCATAAGGCCTCCGAGTGTGACTTTTTCCCCAATAATCTACTTATCTCCGTAATTTACCCCTCCCACCGCATTGCAAGGAAAATGAGTCTCCCAGGTTGTTTGCATGATAAGTAGCTGGGAATTGTGTGAGCCTTTCAAGAAGCAGCCCTGAGTTAATTGTAGCAGCCTGAGCTAATGGTTTCCCATGTTAGCTGGCAGGTTAAGTGAAGAAGAGGGCTTGAAAACACCCTTTATCACAAGTACCATGCATTTGAAAGCCGAAATCTCAAAAATGTTTGCTTCGTGGAAGATATTTTCCCTTACAATATAAATGGGTGAGAAAAAATGTCCTTCTAGAGATAGGACTAACAGTTTTGCAAAGAGCTCTGGATACTGGCTCTTTGGAAGAATTGGGAAGGTTGTTGTTGTCTTTTTCTCAAAGGATCCCCCTAATTTGCCACCCCTCACCCCCCTTATTAGTCAAGTCAGAATTTAAAGAATAAGCTGCTTATTAGAAGCAAACAACTAGAAAAATAACTTTTGAAAAAAAAAATTAGGCTTCCTAAAAATTTCTGATTGTATTTTTTTAGGTTCCTTTTATGTTTATCCTTGGGGTTTTTAACACCATGTCAATTATGTTGGGGCTTTGCAAACGATACCCCAAAATATGGCGCTTTGGCATCCTGTGTACTTTGAGCTGAAGGACATTGGAAGGGCTTCAGAAGCAAAGTCTGTTTCTGACCTTCTCCTGCTTCCCTTTCTCCCCAAGGCAGAGGCCACAGAAACTAGAATTCCTTTTCTTTCTTTCTTTTTCTTTTTTTTTTTTTTTAGACAGAGTTTCACTCTTGTCATCCAGGCTGGAATGCTATGGCACGATCTCTGCTCACTGCAACCTCCGCCTCCCAGGTTCAAGCGATTCTCCTACCACAGCCTCCCAAGTAGCTGGGATTACAGGCACGCGCCACCACGCCCGGCTAATTTTTGTGTTTTTAGTAAAGATGGGGTTTCACCATGTTGGCCAGGCTGGTCTCGAACTGCTGACGTCGTGATCCTCCCACCTCAGCCTCCCCAAGTGCTGGGATTACAGTCATGCGCCACCACGCCCGACTAATTTTGTATTTTTTTCTTTTGTTTTGGTAGAGGCAAGGTTTCTCCATGTTGGTCCGGCTGGTCTCAAACTCCCGACCTCAGGTGATCCGCCCGCCTTGGCCTCCTAAAGTGCTGGGATTACAGGCGTGAGCCACAGCGCCCAGCTACTGTTTTGTATTTTTCTTATGAGTGAAACAGAATACCTTTGGATGTATTTTAATGACCATTTGTATTTCCATTTTTTTCTTAACAGTCTATTGATGTTCTTATTGCTGGTTTTCTCTGTATTGCTGGTCTTTTTCTTACCAAGTTGGGGGACTTTTTTATAAATTTGGGAGATGGACACTGTGTGATAATGAATTTCAAATATTTTTCTCCTAATTTGTTATTTGGCCTTTGACTTTGCTTATGATGATTTCTTTTGTCATGAAAAGTTTCTAATTTTTATGTAGTTGTAATTATCAATCTGTTCTTTTATGACACCAGATTTTAAGTCATAGTGAGAAAGGTTATCTCCATTTCAATAACATAAAGAAATTTTTTCATGGTAGACATTTAATGGTTTTGTTTGTTGCATTTAAATTTTTGATCCAGGCCGGGCGCGGTGGCTCACGCTTGTAATCCCAGCACTTTGGGAGGCCGAGGCGGGCGGATCACGAGGTCAGGAGATCGAGACCACGGTGAAACCCCGTCTCTACTAAAAATACAAAAAATTAGCCGGGCGTGGTGGCGCGCATCTGTAATCTCAACTACTCAGGAGGCTGAGGCAGGAGAATCGCTTGAACCTGGGAGGTGGAGGTTGCAGTGAGCCAGGATCATGCCACTGCACTCAGCTTGGGTGACAGAGCAAGGCTCCGTCTCAAAAAAAAAAAAAAAAAAAAGGTGTACCTGTATAGGGCAGCTCCATTGTAATCTTATAAGACCACCATCATATATGCTGTCCATTGTGGACCACAGCATCACTATGCATACATGACCATACAAGCAAATCAAATGCATATGGAGGTGCTCCTCAACTTACAATGCAGTTACATCCCAACAAATCCATCATAGGTTGAAAATACCATTAATTGAGAATGCATTTAATGCACTTAACCTACACAACATCATAGATTAGCCTAGCCTACCTTAAATGTACTCAGGACACTGACGTTAGCCTATAATTGGGCAAAATCATCTAGCACAAGTCTTTTTTATAATATTTAATACCTCATGTAATTTGGCCGGGAGCAGTGGCTCATGCCTGTAATCCCAGCACTTTGGGAGGCTGAGGCAGGTGGATCACGAGGTCAGGAGTTCAAGACCAGCCTGGCCAACATGGTGTAACCCCATCTCTACTAAAAATACAAAAATTAGCCGGGTGTGGTGGAGCGTGCCTGTAATCCCAGCTACTTGGGAGGCTGAGGCAGGAGAATCGCTTGAACCCAGGAGGTGGAGGTTGCAGTGAGCCGAGACCATGCCACTGCACTCCAGCCTGGCAACAGAGAGAAACTCCATCTCAATAATAATAATAATAATAATATTTAATATCTCATGTAATTTATTGAATACTATACCGAAAGTGAAAAACAGGATGGTTCTGTGAGTCCTCACTGTATACAGCTGAAAGCACCATACTAAAGTCAAAAAATCATAAAGCCAAACCATCATAAGTCAGGGACTGTAAATATATATGTATATATTTTTTTCACCCGTATATGAAAGGTAGCATATTATGAACACTCATCTGTACCTAGCACATACATTCTTTTATATGTGTAGAGGTATAGCTAAAGGATGAGTTCCCAGAGTGGAAATTTTGATCAATTTTACCAGATTGCCCTCCAAAGTGGTTTTATACTCCCAAAAGCATTGTATAAGACTGTCGCCTCACAGTCTTGTGGAAAGATTATGGCACTCAGCTTTTGGGATTTTGCCAGTCTGATAGAGGAAAAAATATTATTTCATTGTTTTTTTTTGTTTTTTTTTGAGACGGAGTCTTTCTCCGTTCCCCAGGCTAGAGTGCAGTTGCGCGATCTCGGCTCACCGCAACCTCCACCTCCTGGGTTCACGCCATTCTCCTGCCTCAGCCTCCCGAGTAGCTGGGACTACAGGCGCCCGCCATCACGCCCGGCTAATTTTTTGTATTTTTAGTAGAGACGGGGTTTCACCGTGTTAGCCAGGATGGTCTCAATCTCCTGACCTCGTGATCTGCCGCCTCGGCCTCCCAAAGTGCTGGGATTACAGGCTTGAGCTACCGTGCCTGGCCTATTTCATTGTATTAAGTTGAACCAGATGAAATTACCATTTGTGTAGGTCAGAAATCATAGAACATTGGTAATTCATATGATTAAACCTAAGAGCTTTATTTTCTATTTTTCTTTTTCTTTTTCTTTCTTTTTTTTTTTTTTTTGAGACAGTGTTTCGCTCTTGTTTCCCAGGCTGGAGTGCAATGGCACAATCTCGGCTCACTGCAACAAGACATTATTCTGCCTCAGACTCCCAAGTATCTGGGATTACAGGCATGCGCCACCACACCAGACTAATTTTGTATTTTTTTTTTTTTTTTGGTAGAGACGAGGTTTCTCCATGTTAGTCCAGCTGGTCTCAAACTCCCAACCTCAGGTGATCTGCCCACCTCGGCCTCCCAGAGTGCTGGGATTACAGGCATGAGCCTCTGTGCCTGGCTACTGTTTTGTATGTTTCTTATGAGCGAAATAGAATACCTTTGGATATATTTTAATGACCATTTGTATTTCCTTTTTTTTTCTTAACAGTCTATTGATGTTCTTAGTGCTGGTTTTCTCTGGATTGCTAATCTTTTTCTTACCAAGTTGAGGGACTTTTTTATAAATTTGGAAGACGGATCCTGTGTGATAATGAATTTCAAATATTTTTTTCCTAATTTGTTATTTGGCCTTTGACTTTGCTTATGATGATTTTTTTGTCATGAAAAGTTTCTAATTTTTATGTAGTCATAATTATCAATCTGTTCTTTTATGACATCCAGATTTTAAGTCATGGTGAGAAAGGTTATCTCCACATAACATAAAGGAATTATTTAATGGATTTTTTTTCTAGACCTTTAATTGTTTTGTTTGTTGCATTTAAGTTTTTGATCCATTTGCAGTTTATCCTGGTGCGAAGTATATGTTTTTACAAATGGCTACTCAGTTGTTCCATTACCATTTATTTTAAAAGTTCATCCCTATATCTACTGATTTTGAAAGCCACCTTAATCATGTAGTAATTTTAGAGATTAATTTTAAGCCCTAGTAATTTAACTTTTTGGCTGGATATAGATCTAAAATATGCAACATTTCTTGTATTTTATGTGTGGCAAAATCACATTTACTGAAGAAAATATAGATGAACAAAGCTTAGAAAATGAACTAACTCCAATTCTACTATTTATCAGTGTTAATACTTCTGTGTAACACATACACATACACACACATACTAGGGCAAAGGTGCTACAACAAAGAGACGCAACCATATTATAACAATATAGTGGCTTATAGAATGTAGAACTGTATTTGTGTTTCATGGAACAGCTCTGGAGTGGGCAGTCTAGGTTGGAGGGAGAAGTCTCTTCTTCCTAGGGTCATTTATTTATTTATTTTGAGACAGAGTCTCGCTCTGTCACCAGGCTGGAGTGCAGTAGCATGATCTCGGCTCACTGCAACCTCCGTCTCCCAGGTTCAAGCGATTCTCCTGCCTCAGCCTCCCGAGTAGCTGGGACTACAGGCGTGTGCCACCAAGTCCAGCTAATTTTTGTATTTTTCGTAGAGACAGGGTTTCACCATGTTGGCTGGGATGGTCTCGATCTCTTGACCTTGTGATCCACCCACCTCGGCTTCCTAAAGTGCTGGGATTACAGGTGTGACCCACTGTGCCTGTCTCTTCCTTTTTTTTTTTAATCTATATTAGACCTAATTCACATGTAAAATTCAGCATTTTTCGGTGACCAATTCTGTGAGTTCTGAGAAACATAAATAGTTCTACAACCACTACCACAATCAAAATACTGAATCTTTCCACCACCCCGAATATGAGTTCCCTTGTGCTCCTTTGTGGCCAGTGCCTTCTCCCCATCCCCCAGGCCCCCAGCCCCTGGAAACCACTGATCTGACTTCTGTCCCTGTGGTTTTGCCTTTTCATGGAGTCATTCTCAGCCCACTTTCTCTCTGTCTTGTCTCCACCAGTGCTCTGTGGATCCTCATCTGCCTGGTCAAAGCTAGGTCATGGGCTACACTTCAGAAGTGGAAAAGAGCATGAAGTGTGTGCTGCTCATGTGTCCATGCCTGGAAGTGGGCCACGCCACTTCTGTTCACTCTTAGAGCTTTTAGAGCAGTGTGGCCATTTAAGCACAGTTATGAATTCAAACCATCCGGGGAATATACAAATACAAAGGCGAAAAAAAAAAAAAGAATAGGTAACTTAAGGATACCATTTAGGACTTTAGATTAAGCCAACTTAAGGAATGCAGGACAAAATAAGAGGTCAGTGCATTTGAAAGCATATAAACAGTAGGTTTATTAATAAATATAAAAGCTATCTATTTGAAAAGGCAGATTAAATAGGCAAATGCATGCCAAGTATTATGGCAAAAAAGAAAAAAACAAAAGCACCATATTAAGGATGAGAAGGGGGATATAAACACAGATGCTGAGTTAAAAATTAGAGAACACTATTTATAAATTTATACTAATTAACAGTTCAATGATCTTCTAGAAAACTTCAAGTTCCCAAAATAGTTTAAAGAGTAATTAGAGAACATAAATGGAACAGTAACTGAGAAAGAAACAGGAGGAGTGTACAAAGAATTATCCTCCCCAAAATACTCTGGTACTAGGCAGTTTTATGGGCAAATTATTTCAAACTTTCCAGGAAAAATAATTTCTATGTTATATAAACTATTTCAGAATACGGAAAAGAAGGAAGGCATCCTATTTCACTTTATGAATTTAGAATAACTCTAATAACAAAACCCAACAAAGATAACATTTACTTACAAATCTGGATGCCAGTCTCACTTATGAATATAGTTACCCTAAAATGCCCTACATAAAACAATAGCAAAATAAATCTAGTTTTCTATTTAAAAAGTAAAGCACTGGCTGGGCAGCGTGGCTCACACCTGTAATCCCAACACTTTGGGAGGCCGAGACAGACGGATCACGAGGTCAGGAGATCGAGACCATCCTGGCTAACACAGTGAAACCCCGTCTGTACTAAAAATACAAAAAAATTAGCCGGGCATAGTGGCAGGAGCCTGTAGTCCCAGCTACTCGGGAGGCTGAGGCAGGAGAATGGTGTGAACCTGGGAGGCGGAGCTTGCAGTGAGCCGAGATCACGCCACTGCACTCCAGCCTGGGTGACAGAGTGAGACTCCATCTCAAAAATAAATAAAAATAAATAAATAAATAAAATTTAAAAAAAAGTAAAGCACTGTGCCCAAGCCAAATTAATCTCAAGTGTACAAAGAGAGGTTAATATTAGGAAACGTATTAACATGATTCATCTCATTAATAAATGGAGTAAAGCCTTATAATCACCTTAGTAGATACTAAAAAGGCATTTAATAGAATTCAATATCTGTTCTTAGTTGTTGTTGTTTTTTAAAAACTACTCTTCAGAAACTAGGAATTAAAGGACACTGTATTATCATGCTAAATAATAACTATCACAAACTAAACATTACTAACCATTTTGCCTAATGGTGAAAAACTAGAGGATCAGATCAAAAACAAAATAAGGGGCCAGGCGTGGTGGCTCACGCCTGTAATCCTAGCACTTTGGGAGGCTGAGGCAGGCGGATCACGAGGTCAGGAGATCGAGACCATCCTGGCTAACACGGTGAAACTCAGTCTGTACTAAAAATACAAAAAAATTAGCCGGGCGTGGTGGCGGGCTCCTGTAGTCCCAGCTACTTGGGAGGCTGAGGCAGGAGAATGGCATGAACCCGGGAGGCGGAGTTTGCAGTGAGCCGAGATTCCACCACTGCACTCCAGCCTGGGTGACAGAGCAAGACTCCATCTCAAAAAAAAAAACAAAAGAACAAAATAAGAATGTCCCATCTCATAACTAATACATATCATTAATTTGGAAGGCACAACTTCTACAATATGCAAAATAAATAAAAGAGTAAAAGTCAAAATTAACATCTTACTTGCAAATATTTCCAGTTGTCTACTTGGAAATTTCAAGAGAATCAACTGAAAATCTAAGAACGCCAAGTCCTTTGCCAGATATAAAATAAATATACAAAAATTGCATTCTCATATAACACTCATAACCAGGTAGAAAACGTCACAGATAGAGAACAGATTGCATTCACGATAGCTATAAAAACTCAACAAGAAATAGATCTATGAAGAAAACTACAAAACATTTCTAAGGTTCAAAACCCAACTCAAACTAGCTGAAGCAAAATAAAAGGGGGAGGGGAGTTTACCATAATTGTGATTTGGGGAGGTCATGACTCACAGGTTTTTTAAATAATTGGGGAATTTTCTTTTTCTTTTTCTTTTTTTTTTTTGAGGTGGAGTTTCGCTCTTGTTGCCCAGGCTGGAGCGCAATGGCACTATCACGGCTCACCGCAACCTCCGCCTCCCAGGTTCAAGTGATTCTCCTGCCTCAGCCTCCCAAGTAGCTGGGATTACAGGCATGCGCCACCATGCCCGGCTAATTTTGTATTTTTAGTAGAGATGGGGTTTCACCATGTTGGTCAGGCTGGTCTCGAACCGCCAACCTCAGGTGATCCACCCGCCTTGGTCTCCCAAAGTGCTGGGATTATAGGCATGAGCCACCGCACCCTGCCTAATTGGGGAATTTTCCACCCCGGAAATTTATAAACATTGGTGAAACAAATGTTTATCTTGGGTGATTGATGTTCTTGCCCTGCCTAGGTTCCAAGATCTTGACTAGATAACCACTTAAAGCTCTCTACATCTCCAAGTGTTGGCAAACTTAGTTGATTGAGGCAAACCCAAACTGAAAGGAAAGGAGTTTACATTACATTTAGAGTAACAAATAGCCTAAAGTGTTAGCTTCTAGACACAGCGGTAACTCTGCTTCACTGACTGGAAGCAGGAAGTGGTATGACCAGTATTAAATAATGTAAGAATGGGCCGAGCACAGTGGCTCACACCTGTAATCCCTGCACTTTGGGAGGCCGAGGCGGTCGGATCACAAGGTCAGGAGATTGAGACCACCCTGGCTAACACGGTGAAACCCTGTCTCTACTAAAAATACAAAAAATTAGCCGGGCATGGTGGCAGGCTCCTGTAGTCCCAGCTACTCGGGAGGCTGAGGCAGGAGAATGGCGTGAACCCGGGAGGCAGAGCTTGCAGTGAGCCGAGATTGCGCCACTGCACTCCAGCCTGGGCGACAGAGTGAGACTCTGTCTCAAAAAAAAAAAAAAAAGTGTAAGAATGAAGACGGACGCAGGCAGTTCCCTCTTTTCCTTCCAAATCATTGGGGTTTTGTAGCTGAAATTCAGTTCCTTGATTTGCTTGGGAAATGACATGTAGACACAGTAAGAGAGTCAACGAAAGTGAGAGAGGGCTCGCAAAACACCAACAAGAGAAAAACCAGGTGGGAAGGTGAGCGCATCTGGCTAATTGGTCACAGACTGTAAATTCCCCTCAAGCATCTTGTTTTAAGCCACATCTGCTGCTGCTGCTTAGAAGAGCCTGGATCTTCTGAGGAGTTGCAAAGGAATGCTTGCAAGGACAGATGCTACTCAGGTTTTTTTTTTTTTTTTTTTGAGACGGAGTTTCGCTCTTGTTGCCTAGGCTGGAGTGCAGTGGTGTGATCTTGGCTCACTGCAACCTCCACCTTCTGGTTTCAAGCAATTCTCCTGCCTCAGTCTCCTGAGTAGCTGGGATTACAGATGTCTGCCACCACACCTGGCTAATTTTTATATTTTTAATAGAGACAGGGTTTCACCATGTTGGCCAGGATGGTCTCAATCTCCTGACCTCAGGTGATCTACCCACCTTGGCCTCCCAAAGTGCTGGGATTACAGGCGTGAGCCACCATGTCTGGCTCGGTTTTTTGGTTTTTAAAGTGGAATAACAGAAGTACATTTGCTCATAGAGAGTTACTTGGAAGAGGGAAAGACAAAGCAGGAGTGCACGCGGCAGTGGAAGGAAGATGTTGGAAGAGCACTTAGGAAAACCTGAGCTGATTTCCTCATCAGCCTTTCCATTGCCAGGAACTCTCCTGTGCCTGTGGGTGCCAGGGCTGGGCTGGCCAAAGTACAGAGGTCAGAAAGTTCCACCTCCGCCAACTCACGCTCCACATGCGCTCACATCCATGCTTCCTTCAGTCACTGACACTTTTACTGTCCATCTTCTGCTCAAGAGGAAAGGACTGCCATCAGTTCATCCATGTTCCCACATCAAAGACAGAGTGTGCTTTCCCAACCAGTGACATTTCCATTTTAAATGGGAACAGAGGAGGAGGCTGACTGTGACAAACAGGAATCTACCAGCAGTGGAATTTTGGGTATCCTGAAGCTGTTTGGGGAAGACACTTGGGAAAAGAAAGGACTTCTTTTTACCCATCAGGTCATCTCTATTTAGGTAACCACTTGGTCCACCCTTGCTAGGGACGTGGAGTAACTTTGTTCATAGGAACACCCCTTAAGATACAGTGGGGTCCCAAGTTGCCCTTCTTTCAGAAGATGCTTCTGTTGCATCCCTAGCTAACAAACATTCATTTATTAAGAGACAGGCGCTCGCTATATCACCCAGGGTGGTCTTGACCTCCTGGGCTCAAGTGATTCTCCTGCCTCAACCTCCCAGGTAGCTGGGACTACAGGTGTGTGCCACCATGCCTGGCTAATTTTACTCTTATTTTTATTTCTTTAGAGATAGGGTCTTGCCGTGTTGCCCAGGCTGGTCTTGAACTCTTGGGCTCAAGCAGTCCTCCTGCCTCAACCTCCCAGGTAGTGAGAACCATAGGTGTGAGCTACTGTATCCGGCTAACAAACATTTATTGAGTACTTGCTGTCGCCTAGCCCTGGAATGATGACCTTTATTCAGCTTGTATGAGAAGTCACAAATGCTGAAATAAAAGATGTCTTTCTCTTTTTCATGTACCAACCAAGGAAGCATTTCCACATCCATTCTGTTGCCACCTCTAGCCCTGCTATGACTCTAAGCTTCCTTGGCATTTTAAGTAGATGAATCATTCCATTAAGTGGGAGTGGCAGGAAGGGTGACAGTGATGAGATTCTCATACTCAGTTCTAAAGATGAGTTTCTATACTCACTAAACTGCATTAGGAGCAGGATTTGCTTTTTTTTTTTTCTTTTTTCTTTTTTTTTTTTGCAAACCCTGGGCATATACTATCAGACTGTATGCAAAATGATACAAAGTTTGAACATCTCTACATCAAGTTAGGGTTGCAGTTTAATGAGGTAAACATAAATGAGAGCTGATGTTTTTGGAGGTTCACTGTGCATTGGACACCATGCCAAATGCTTCAAAAGCATCATGTCATGAAGCCCTCATACCTGCCCTGTGTGAACAGATGCTGTTATTCTTCCCATTTACAAGATAAGGCAACTAGTAAATTCATTGAGCTTGTCTCTTGACAACTTATGTAATTTTCTGTATATGTATTATGCTTGAGTAAGATTTATGTTGGAAAAAAATAATGAGATGAGGCCCAGAGAAGTTTAGTAACTTGTCTAAAATCACCCAACTAGTATTAGCAGAGGCAGGATTCAGCCACCACCTTTGTCTCACTTTGGAGCCCACTCAGCGCCTACTCTGTACGGCTGTCCTTTACATTTAAGTATAATTAAAATCATGCTGCATGGCAAGCAGTTACTACAAATAACTGCTTTATATTCACTTACACAGCTAATCCAGCTAATCCTTCATTTTGTCATGTCTTCGCTATCTAGAAATGCCCTTAGTTGTTTTTAGTCTTTAAACAATTTACTTCTTTTTTCCTTCCAGCCATTTATGAGTTTATTGTTGAATGAATGAATTCATTAATTAATCATGTCATAACATTTACATTTACACTAATATACATTTTCTTTTTTTTTTGAGATGGAGTTTCACAGTCGTTGCCTAGGCTGAAGTGCAGTGGTGTGATCTTGGCTCACTGCAACCTCCACCTCCCAGGTTCAAGCCATTCTCCTGCCTCAGCCTCCCGAGTAGCTGGGATTACAGCCACACACCACCACGCCTGGCTAATTTGTTGTATTTTTAGTAGAGATGGGGTTTCACCATGTTGGCCAGGCTGGTCTCGAACTCCTGACCTCAGGTGATCCACCTGCCTTGGCCTCCCAAAGTGCTAGGATTACAGGCGTGAGCCACTGCACCCAGCCTACTTTTTTTTTTTTTTTTTTTTTTGAGACGGAGTCTCACTCTGTCATCAGGCTGGAGTGCAGTGGCGCGATCTTGGCTCACTGCAACCTCTGCCTCCTGGTTTCAAGTGATTTTCCTGCCTCAGCCTCCCGAGTAATTGGGATTACAGGCACCCGCCACCATGCCCAGCTAATTTTTTGTATTTTTAGTAGAGACGGGATTTCACCATGTTGGCCAGGCTGGTCTTGATCTCCTGACCTCGTGATTTGCCCACCTCAGCCTCCCAAAGTGCTGGGATTACTGGCATGAGCCACCGTGCCTAGCCCTGGCCTACATTTTTGAGATAATATCCTAGATTTGTTCATTAATTTGTCCATAAACAATTACTGAATGTCTGTTGCATGCTAGGGACCAGGACTATAAAGTCAACTAAGGTGGTCTCTTTCAAGGGGCTCAGAGTCTAATAGAAACAGTTAGGCTTGTTTTAAAAAAAACTAAGTCAATAAAGTGTTATGGGTTCTAAGATAAGATCCCTTCACACAGAGAGGAGGCATCAAGGAAGAAATGGCTAGGGTGAATGAGAAAGACCTCATAGAAGACGTGACTCTGAGTTTTCAAACATAAATTAGTGTTGGCCAAGAGCCAGGGAGGTGGCAGGGCCCACAAGGCTCACTCCATTAGTCTGCTCAAGCTGCCATAACAAAATACCAGGCGGGGTTGCTTAGCCAACAGAAGTTTATTCTCTCAGAATTCTGGAGATTAGAAATCCAAGATCAGGGTGCCAGCCAGCAGGGTCGGTTTCTGGTGAGGCTTCTGTCCTTGGGTTGCAGACGGCTGCCTTCTTGCTCTGTGCTCACGTGGCCTTTCCTCTGTGCATGCTCAGAGTATGCAAGTTCAGAAAAAGAAAGAGCCCTCTGGTGTCTCTTCCTCTCTTCCTCTTCTTATAATGACATCAGTCCTGTTGGACTAGTACCCCACTCTTATGACCTCATTTTTACTTTCATTACATTTTCAAAGGTCCTATCTCCAAATACATACATTACATTGAGGATTCGGACTTCAACATATGAATGTTGGGGTGATACAATTCAGTCCGTAATGCTTACCAACGCTAGAGTTTCCCTGGCCCCCAGTTCCTCCTTATGTTTCATCAGTGCACCCTCCTCTGCGCACACCTTCTTGAGAATCCTTTCCCATGCGTTCTTCCCGTCCCTGGAAGTCTTTAAGTAGCGATTCCTGATTCCTGTCTGCTCCTTGTTGTCTGCTCTAAAGAGTGTAAGACTGCCAAAGCTCTTGTTTATGAAATGTCTGGCTTCAGATGTTCCACCATCACTCAGAGCTGACCCTGATGGAGAAGCAACAGTTGCCTTCCATGCAGGAATCATCTCTTTCAGTGATTCTCTTGTATTTCCAACTTTCCTGAGCCATTGAGGCCCACCATAGGGTTTTGCACATACTAAGGGCTCAGAAAATACGAGTTCTCTTCCTCTTTCACTTTATCACCATTAGGCCTTCCAGCCAGACTTCGTATCTTTCCTTTCCTTCCTTTCTTGTGTTATGCTACCTCTCTCACTAAGAGTTCTTTGCTGACCCTGGGGCCAAATTAGCAAGATCTGACCAACAGCACTGCAATAGACATCAGAAGACCCAAACCCTAGGCCACCTCTGGGCTAGCCATGGAATCTTCATCATTTGCTTCATCTATAAGATGGAGAAAATAAGACTTGGGCCAGGCGCGGTGGCTCACGCCTGTAATCCCAGCACTTTGGGAGGCCAAGACGGGCAGATCACGGGTCAGGAGATCAAGACCGTCCTGGCTAACACGGTGAAACCCTGTCTCTACTAAAAAAAAAAAAAAAAAAAAAAAAAAAATTAGCCAGGCGTGGTGGCGGGCACCTGTAGTCCCAGGTACTTGGGAGTCTGAGACAGGAGAATGGCGCGAACCCGGGAGGCGGAGCTTGCAGTGAGACAAGATCGTGCCGCTGCACTCCAGCCTGGGCGACAGAGCGAGACTCCCATCTCAAAAACAAAAAAAAAAAAGTACTATAAATGGTGACCAAATAAAAAGTTAAACGTGACATCTGGGGTTACTGCAAAGCTCAAAATGGATAACATGTATGTCATGGTTCTTTGCAAAGTACAAAGTGTCATATTCACTTCAAAACTAATGACAGTATTCTATTTTTATGGTAACATTTTCTGGGTAGACCACTGGACCTTCTTACACCTCCTATCTCGCTGTCATCACGTATCCAAGGACCTTACTAAGGTCTTTGAGAATTCTTCAAAGCTACCTCATGCCCAAGTTATAATGTTCTCATTAAAAAAAAAAAAAAAAAAAGGTTTCTAAAATTCCACATCTTCTGTGAAGTCTTCATAAGCTGATTACAGGTAGGGAATGACTTCCCTGGGAAGCCGTGTAAGGCAGTGGCTGCAGACGCTGTTTTGAGGGGTCTACAGTCTGACTTTCTGGATTGGAATCCAGCTCCATTGCTTACCAGCTGTGAGACCTTGAGCATCCCTTTGCTCTGTTTTCTTACCTAGAAACTAGGAGTATTCATGGGATCTACCCAACATCGGGAGATTTGTGAGGGGTAAATGAATTATAACGTGTGTATTCTTCAGAACAATGCTTGGCACTTTGTAGATGCTCTCAGTATTCATTATTATTTTTCTTTATCTACCTAGGAGACGTGGAGGTCTCTGGCTGCTGTGTCCCAGTGGTTATTTAGTGATCGTACCCAATTCAATAATATTGGTGAAATGAATTTAAATTTGCTTAACCAACCAGTATCCATGATGAAAGCTACCAGATATTCATGTTTTGTTCCATTTTCTGTCAGGTTACTTTAATCTGTCTTGAAAATAATCTTCATAGAGTTGCTTGCTGGTTGGGTGTAAGGCTTTGTATTTGGAGAGAAGATGGGGGGCATGACAGCTGAATAGCTAGTGGCATCGGAGGACTTGGGGCACAGGAACTGGGGAGCACATTCTTAAAAACAGCCAGAGAGCATTCAGTGAGGAGAAGACTTGTTGGCTCAAGAGGAAATTCTGCTGCTTCCAAACCAGCTTGGTGAAGCAAGATGATTCTGCAAGCCCTAGTAAGCCAGGGCCAGGACTGTGAGCTGTGCTGCTGAAGGGGTTCACTGCCAAAGTAAAGAAGGGATTCTTTTTAGTTGGAGGTGAGAGGAGGAAACTCCTTCCTGTAGGCCTCAGAATAAAGCAGGCTCGAGATTAGCCATTAGCAGGTAGCTGGAGAAATATGAGTGCCTCATCTTTATTTTGTCTGCTGTAAAGTTATCTTTCTGAAGTCAGTGTTGTGTTATGAAAGAGACAAGTTTAATAAACAGATTCTATTTTTGTTCAAGCTGTGGCTTGGAAAAGCACCGTAAATCTCTGAACCAGGAACCCACTGGGTTCTGTGTGCCTGTCACTCTCCCTTCCACCACACGGTGGTGACACACCTAAGCTGCAGGTCTCCCACGCCAGCGAATGCAGAAGCCCCACGGACAGGCCCCACGGTGGAGACCGTGACGCTGACTTCCAGGATGCCTTCGCTTTACCCTTATATTGTTCATACGTTTAGTGCCCATTTATTTGGCTGAGGTTCTTCTTTGTGTAAAGGAATTGCCCTGTGGGCAGGGACTGCGTCCATCCACCTCTGGGCCAGTCCTGTACCTCATGGATTCCCAGTGCCTCTGCCCCAGCTCCAGCAGCTTCTTCCTTAGCTCTAGTCCTGGTCTGGTTAGCTGGCAGCACCCCATCCAACGCTCAGGAACACATCAACACAGGACAAAATCCCACTTCTCCTTAGTTCAACTAAGGCAAGGCGGGAGGCTTTGAAAGAGAACTTTTCCTTGGAAACACCACCAAAATATACACAAAAGCATAAATAAATGGATACATTCACAGAGTTTAGCCTGCTGAACCAGACTTGAGATAAAACAGCAAGCAGTGAAGACTGGCTGGCTAGCGGAGCTTGTGGACTGTCCACAGCCCAGTTTCTTACCCAACCTCAGTCTCTAGCAATCTTGTAGGGCAGTTTAGCAAAGATAGCTCAAATCCTATCCCAAGATAGATTTTATTTATAATTTGTGACCTATGTATTCCAAAGAGGACATGAGTGGTTTATAATAAAAGATGTATGTATATAGAAAATCTCAAAGCTGTTAAAGAATAGAAAATGTTTACATGTAGAAGAGAACGTAAATAAAATATGTCCAATTCCTAAACTAATACCATATTTGAGCATTAAATTTAGCACTGAGGATAGAATCTTGGAAAACCAACACAGAAAGGGAAATATGATGTGTACCACAATGGAAGTATTTAATAGGAAAGGAAAGAAACAGACTTTTTTTTTTTTTTTTGAGACCGAGTCACTCCCATCGCCCATGCTGGAGTGCAGTGGCGTGATCATGGCTCACTGCAGCTTCAAATTCCCAGGCTTAGGTGATCCTCCCTCCCTCCTGAGTAGCTGGGACTATAGGTACCCACCACCACACCCAGCTAATGTTCTGTGTTTTTAGTAGACACGAGGTTTCACCATGTTGCCAAGCTTAGTCGTGAACTCCTCGGCTCGGGTGATTTTTCTGCTTCGGCCTCCCAAAGTGCTGGGAGGTGTGAGCCACTGCGCCCAGCCAAAACATACTTTTTAAGAAAGGCAAGCTTTTTCCTGATAACTGAGTATTTAATCTCAGTAATTGAAGCATATAATTCTACAGTGATTTTATAGAACACACACAAACTCTATTTGGTTGACAGTAATATTTGTTTGGGTTGATTCTACTTCTGGATCCTCATTTCTTCCTAGAATTTGTTCCACGTTCACCATGGCTGTGCAACGTTCCCTTTTTGAAGCTGACCCTAGGTAGTGAGGAAACCCCCAAAGGGTTGTCTTTGTCAGCAGAGGACACAAGAATGAGCCTCCCAGGGAACAGGGTTACTGTACCCTAATAAGAAGGATGTACGCCCTGGACTGGGTGGCAACATGTGCCTTTCCCCTTTTCCAAATAGGAGCTTTTGGTAGCATCATCAGGGCATTCGTCTACAGGTATATATCGGATATATTGGAAATAACTAAATTACTTGGTCATAATATGGAGAACTATGTATGAACTGGATTGAGAAGATGCCCATTAACCAGAGATCTGGGACTGGTACCACAGAGGCCCCTCTTTCCCTCTCTATACAGTAGCAAGATGTGATTTGAGATTTTTCTCCCTTTAGGAAGGAAGTGAATGCAGTTTTGGTTGTACTTGGGATAATTATATTTTGATAAATGTATGTTTGCTTGAAATTGTATATACCTGTGTGCGTATATGCACACACGTGCTTGCTGAGCAGCCAAGAGGAGAGTGTAATGAATGCATGTTCTCTTCTGTCTCTAGCACCCAATACCTGCGTGTTCCATAGCGTTCAGATGCAGGTGACAGTCACCCCCATCCTGCCCTACACCTGCCCTCAATCCACATGCTAAGGCACAGTGGCATGCATTTGACATAGACTTTCACCTGGTGATGAGTCAAAATAATGGCATAATTTAAAAAGACAAATAGTGCAGGGTGTATTTCAAAAGAGAAAACAGAAAGCAAGAGTCACCTGTTTCACCTTCCTTCCCCTACGCCCCACTCTCCAAAGGAAGGTACTTTCAACTCTTTCACACTCTTCTTCTGGGTTTTGCTTTCTTATTTCTAAATAATGTACTTGTACTGGCGTGACTCGATTTGCTTGCAATTCTAGAAGCTGTCTCTTAACTTCCTCCTGTGGGAAATGATTAGTTCTTTCATTGCCCGCCCGCACACATGCTCAGGCACTCACACTTCTTTTTCTGTGCTACCAATAGAGTTAAACTACAATTGTTAGTTATCACTCATTGTTTTCATTTTGACCATATCAATATCATTAACAGAGCTATGTAGTTTATTGTAATTAGATCTCCTTTCTCATGCAATATTTTATGTTTTTTGGAACTTACTGTCATTTTTTCCCTTTGTGTGTTTTGTTTTTGTTTTTGTTTTTTTGAGATGGAGTCTTGTTCTGTCGCCCAGGCTGGACTGCAGTGGCACGATCCCGGCTCACTGCAAGCTCTGCCTCCTGGGTTCACGCCATTCTCCTGCCTCAGCCTCCCGATTAGCTGGGACTACAGGCGCCCGCCACCACACCCAGCTGATTTTTTGTATTTTTTTTAGTAGAGACGGGGTTTCACCGTGTTAGCCAGGATGGATTTTCCCCTTTGTTTATTATAATTCTTGCCCTAAATTACTACCAAACTAAAAAAAAAAAAAAATTGTGGGTATCATCAGATGCACATCAAATAATCTATCTTTTTTATATTTTCCTTGGGGTCAGCTCTCCTGGAGTCCTTGTCCTTCTAAACCAGTCCAAACTGGTAGCTGTCTAGGACAGCACTCCTCTGCCAGGCCTTCTTAATAACTTCTTGAGACTTTCCATCAACTCTTTCTTCTTTTGGAGCCCCTCATTCCTGGAACTCATTTTCTTGCTTGATTTACCCCCTCAAGCCTGCCCTAGCTTTCTAAGAAAGAGTACTTGGGAAATAAATTTTCTTGAGATAGTACTTGTCCAAAACTATCTTTATTATCTCCCTCGTTGTTGATTGATTGACTGCATATAAAATTTTAGTCTGGAAACAATTTGCACTCCAAATTTTGGAGGCATCTTGCCTTGACTGCTAGCTTCTGGTATTGCCATGGAGAAGTCCAGTGCCTGTCTGATTCCAGAACCTTGTTGTGCATCCTATTTTGCTCTTAGGAGCATCTCTTTAGTCCCAGTATCCTAAATTTCACACGGAAGGCCTTAGCGTAACTTCCCCGCTTACCCCCGTTATTGTGTTGGGTACTTTGTGAACCCTTCAGTTTGAAAATTCATGTCCTTCAGTTCTCAAAAATTTTCTTATAGCTTTCATGATTACCTCCTGTGTTTTCTCTTTTCTTTCCTTCTGCTGCACCCCTTAATTAGATATTGGGTTTCCTAGTTTAATCCTTGAGTTTCCTTATTTTCTCTTCTTTCATTTTTTGGTTGTTTTGTTCATTTCTTCAAGTGAGTCTTAAAATTCTTCCATTGAATTTCTTTATAGCTGCTGTCTTTTTTCACTCCAAGGCTTTCTGATTTTTAAATTCATTCTGTTCTAATTTCATAGATATTACATATTTTATCTCTGAGAATCATAATTATTTCTTTTACATTTTCTTCTGTTCTTTGCATTGTATCTTGTGATTGGATTCCTTTTTCTGTTTTTTTTTTTTTTTTCAGGGGGAAGGCGGGGTTTTTTTGTTTGTTTGTTTGTTTTTGCTTTTTCTCCCCCCCTCTCTTGTCAGATGTCTAGTGATGCTTGGCTACCCATTAATGTTAAAGAATGTAGGCCAGGCACAGTGTCTCAGACCTGTAATCCCAGCACTTTGGGAGGCTGAGGCAGGTGGATCACAAGGTCAAGAGATCAAAACCATCCTGGCCAACATGGTGAAACCCTGTCTCTACCAAAAATACCAAATTAGCTGAGCGTGGTGGCATGCACCTGTAGTCCCAGCTACTTGGGAGGCTGAGGTAGGACAGTCGCTTGAACCCAGGAGGCAGAGGTTGCAGTGAGCTAAGACGTGCCACTTCACTCCAGCCTGGCGACCTGAGTGAGATCTCAAAACAAAAAAAAGAATGTAAAAAGGCATATGAAAATTCTGTAGGCATGGGTGGGATCTGTTGAATTGTAGATTTCACAGAAGCATTATCAGGCAGGGGAGGACCTAGTCATTTGATTGGGGATCCCAAATAGGACTATCTGCATTTCTTTTCTCTTTGTTTAGTCCACCACTGCTGAGAGGAGCCCTGTAGTCTCCCCTAATGAGTGGAAACTTGGCTGTTAAGTGTCTGGGAGCCCAACAGGAGGAGGGGACAGCCAGCTTCTCATGCCCTATGAAAACCGGGATTTCATTTCCCTATTTCCAACCTCTCGTCCTATCCCTTTCTTCTTCTGTGCCTGTTGCGCCCATGTTTCACGCTCCCCAGTCCAGTTTCACCTGTGAACCTCTCTCCTGAGAAGATAGGGGAGAGGTAGTTTGCCTGATTATGTGTGGCGGTGGTGGGGACCTGGGGTGCATTGGCCCTCATAGTCTTTAACTAGTCCCCCTGTTTTTAGCCTCACCTGCAGAAGAACCTGATGGAGCCAGCCCCACCCCAAATCTGCCGTTTAGGTTTCATCATCATCCGCTGTAAGGCACTGATGACTCATCCATCTGCATTCCATCTCCTAACATTTTGTTGCTGTATCTGATGGGTTGTCATTTTCTCTCCTGTTCTTTTGGTTTATATATTTATACCATTCCCTACTAGTAGAGTTTGGGGAGTGGGGAGAGATAACCAAGGGCATTCAGTTTGCCCACATGAAATCAACATATGACATACATCATCCTTCCAGGCCTCATTACAGCCCCGTGAGATAGGTAATGTCATTCCCATATCACAGACGAGGCGAAGACCCTGAGAGGTGAGGGCCAGTGCTCAAGGTCACGTAGCTGGTCAGTGGCAGAGCCTCAGCTCGAACCCAGGTACACCTCTGAAGCCTACTGTTTCTACCACATCACCCTTTTTCTGAATCTCTGGGGTTTCACAGGGATTCCTTTACCACACTGAACAATATTCATCAGGAATACACACCACACGTGGTCCCAAGGGGCCACGTAGTTCAGATAACAGGGCTTTTTTTTTTTTTTGCTTCCCTTTGTTCCCTGAAGCAATTATTTCTTTATTTCATTTAAAGACTCAGCCTCTGCAGCTGCTGTGGGCCAGCTTAGAGTTGTCTGAAGGTTGAAGACGAGAACCAAAGCCGTGAGCTTGTAAGCTATCAAACTTGAAAGGTGTATTGAGGTGAAATATCGCCGCAGAGCCTCCCCACCAAACCTTTTTTAAGTGCTTTTTCTTTCCAAAATGAAAAAGAACCGTTTGTACTACACATGCATAAAATCGTCAGCTCTGGCAGTGTTCAAGACAATATGTTTTTGTAACTACCCACCCCAACATAACAGACAGCGTCGTCTCCCAAAGCCAAAATAATTGTGTGTGTTGCGTCCTGATATTTAGAAGTCAAAGATCAGCATATGTGTGTGGGCCAAAACATGTGCCCTTCCTACTCTCTTTTGGAGAAGAGGGCCTGTGCTAACAGTTAAATAACTTTCGTTTTCATACTGAATATTTAAGTTGCAAATTTGAGCCATGTGGGCAGGGGTTTGAAATCAAGACAGCTGAACTGCTGAGGTGCTTTTGGAGTTCAACCATTTGGATCAAACGTAGACTGACTTCATGGGGAAGCATTCAAGTCGAGTTTTTCATCCCATCTATGATCTTGCCTTGTTATTTTTTTTTTTTTTAAGCTTTACCAAGTCTGCTATTTCCCTGGGCGTTTCCAAAGCGCTCCGTATAGTTATTGGCAAGTGTGCGATGCGGTAATATGGGGATTCCAGAAGAAGTTCGTTACCATTTTTAGAAGTATTGAGTAAATTAGTCACTTTTGAAGGGAAAATGTGAAGGTATTGTTTGTCTTTAAAGTATTTGTTTTTCTAAGCACAAGTGCCTTAGCAACTGTATGTGAAGACAGGTTTATTTCAGCAGAATTTGTAGTAAACAATGTGTTCATTTATGACCAGGCGTTGGTACATGTACTAGTTTCATTTGCGATTTTCAGGCATGATATAACCAGCACATAACCATTCCAAAAGATGTTTTGCCTTTTTGTATTTATTTAACCTAGGTGATCACTGTTTGGGACTACCAGGCTTAGGTCAATAGGCACCCTCGATCTGCCCCATGCAGGAACAGATGGGCATCTCATTGTCTGTAATGTTCTGGGCTTCATCCTGGCTTCTGGAGGCCGGCCTTAGAGAAAAGGCCCATCTAGGTCAGACCAGGAAATGCGGTATTGAAGACACTCAGCAGTCCAGGGCCTCAGGTAGACGGAGATGTCCCAGATGTTTCTCCTTTTTTTTTTTTTTTTTTTTTTTTTTTAAATCACTACTTTGGACCTCTACACTGGTTTCTGCTGATTCTGGTTGTTTTATATCCAACACCTGCAGAACAGAGTTTGGTGGCTCAACACCAAAGACTGTGTTTCGGTCCACCAGATGTTGCCTGAGGTGTTTGTTAGAAATGCAGATTCCTGAGTCGGAGCCCAGGCTTCCTGAAGCTGATTCCCTGAGCCTTGGGGCCTGGGAATCTGTTTTTCTCTCTAAGTCCTACCCACAACCCATGATTCGTGGGCAAATTGTTATTAACCATAGTGTCCAGATTTCCCTGATGATAAGAATCACATGATGCTCTTACTAAAAATACAAATTCCTGGGCCCTCTCCTGGAGCCGCTGAATCAGAATCTCCAGGGGGGTGGGGCCTGGGAAGCTGGGAGAATGGAACTTAGTATTCCAGAAAACTTAAGATCCTAAGGCCAAGATTCCTGCTGGAAACCATCCGAGGAAATAAAGCAGGCCCCACCCATGACTTTGAAAAACTTTGCCTCTGTTAATTAAAACATAAGACTAGGGGAGAGACTGAGAAAGACCTTGCGTGTTTTGGCCCCAAGAAAGTCAAGTCATAAACTTTTTGAGGTTAATTTTACCCATTTACCTGTGATATTTCTAGGACTTTTGAAGTTTTCTGATTCTGCTAAGTTGAAGTCTAGATATAAAGTCAATCCTTATTATTCTGCTGATTAAAAGATCTAGAGGAAACTTTAAACTTATTTTTTTCCCTGATTATTTCAAAAAGTATGTTTCATTTGCCTTGACTTTTCAAAAACAAGAGTAGCTTTATACGCTTTTAAAGAAAAAGATTTTTTAAACAACTGTCATTGCTCGTATCTTCTGAACTTTCCTACTTTATCCATATGTAAACTGTGAGCTTCTGAGGTCCAAAAAAACATGTACTGTTTATCTCTGTATCTCCAGGGTGCAGACCATTGCCTTAAATGAATGCTGCATGAATTGAGAAGAAAATATTTTCTCTGTAGGTTTGTTTTCTTTAGCTAAGACGATCAGGGTTAAACCTAACCTTTTTTGCTTATTTGTTTTGGTGAGCCTTCTTGTAGTTGATTATTGGTTTATTAATTTGAAGATTTACACAAGGCAAGATGCTGATTTTTTAAAAAAGTAAAACTTAGAGACAAACCATACAATTGTACGTATCTGAAAAGAGCTGTCCAGATCCCCTGTATCCTGCTGAGGAAATTTCATTGCATAAATGGGTTACTATTAGTTGATGGAAAAATTAAGTTAACTGGAATCCCCAGTTCACTGACCGTGCCAGTTAACTGAGGTATTAGTGTCCTGTTTAAACTCTCAGAGCTATTAAATTAAACGGTCATGACATGAAACCTCAGAAAAGTCTTATTGTTGTCTAGAAAGATTGTGTACAGGTGTTGCTAGCCTACTTTAGAATAAAAAAGGCTTCAGTATTCTCAAAAATCATTTCCTCTCCCGAGAAAATACACCACAGTAAAACAGCCTTTTCCAGTACTGTAATTGCTGGCTTTGTGCTTCAAAAGAAAATCCTCGAATATGATTCAGGTTATGATTTCCATCAGACTTTTCTGAGTAGACTATAATAATTTTGTGTTTGATTAATAATTCCAGAAATGAAAAGAACTAGAATTTAATCCATAGAGACCGAGGTTGTTGGAAACATGTAGTTATTGAAAACATTGCTTTTAATTTTGAAAGATGCATACAGTTCAACCTTATTAAATGAAAAGAATGTCATTCTATCCATTGCGAAAGCTCCACATTCCAAGTTCTCATGGTACTTTTCTTGAGTTTATACTTTAACCCCAGTGACATGAAAACACTGAGAATTCTATTTCTTCTATTTGTTCGTTTGTTTGTTTGAGACGGAGTCTCGCTCTGTCACCCAGGCTGGAGTGCAATGGCATGGTCTTGGCTCACTGCAACCTCTGCCTCCCAGGTTCAGTGATTCTCCTGCCTCAGCCTCCTGAGTACCTGGGATTACAGGCGCGCACCACCACGCCTGGCTAATTTTTGTATTTTTAGTAGAGACGGGGTTTCACCATGTTGACCAGGCTGGTCTCAAACTCCTAACCTGGTGATCCACCCACCTCAGCCTCCTAAAGGGCTGGGATTACAGATGCGAGCCACTGCTCCTTGCCTGAGAATTCTATTTCAAACACAGAAGGTTGAATATTTATAGAAAGGAAAAAACGCTTTAGTTTAAGAAAAGTTATTTCTAATTGTCCACAGCTTTTTGTCATAGTAAAGATATTATTTGGACCAGGGTCACTCAACCTCTGTAATTGTGAGTGCTCCGTTTTTCCTATCAAGACTACCTGTCAGGTGTCCTGGGCTCTCTTGTCCCCTGGAATCCCTGTCTGGGTTCTACAGCAAATAACGTGAACTCTCTTGCTTCTTGACCTTCTACCCAACCTATGCTGGTGTCTTTAGATGTCTACTTGTTAGAGGACATACATGTGCAGTTCTTCAGTTTTGGTAAAGAAAGAAAAAAAAAAAGATTCATCTCCATAAAGTGACTATCTCATTTCAAGTATTCAAATTTGCAAGTTTAGCTGTTGCCTGGATGTTTTCTCTCAGAAATTTTCTTTAGGCCGGTTATGCATGCGGCCACTGGGTGAGCAGGAGAATCTCAGTTCTGCCCTTTGTGGCCATATAGGTTGGCCAGAGGAGTGTCTCATAGGGAAGAAGGCTCATGTTCCATTGGCTGACTTTTTCTTTCCACTGTGATGAATAGCTAAGTCTGAGTTATAAGATGATGCCAGCAGTTTTAAGCGAAGAAAACGGACACCTGGAGACACTAACGTTTCATTCATAAAAAGGATAGCTTCCAATTGCACCAATTGCATGCCTTTCTGTTGAACCCTTTCTTACCATACTTTCAAACAATGTAATATTGGAAGGAATAATGAATGAAGGAATGTACTCTACCAAGGCAAAGAGGAGGGATTATAGTAAGAAAATGTCATCAGGCCGGGCACGATGGCTCACGCCTGTAATCCCAGCACTTTGGGAGGCTGAGGCGGGTGGATCACTTGAGGTCAGGAGTTTGAGACCAGCCTGGCTAACACGGTGAAACCCTGTCTCTACTAAAACTACAAAAAATTAGCCGGGCGTGGTGGCAGGTGCCTGTAGTCCCAGCTACTCAGGAGGCTGAGGCAGGAGAATGGCGTGAACCGGGGAGGCCAAAATTGCAGTGAGCCGAGATCGCGCCATTGCACTCCAGCCTGGGCGACAGAGTCAGACTCCATCTCAAAACAAAACAAAACAAAACATGTCATCAGTACCAAACAAAAATTTATCAAATGTACAAAAACATAAAATGTCCATCTGGGAATCTCGGATAGAGGGGGGAAATGGAGAAGTGGCATCTGACGGGGCCTCCAACAGGAGAGTGGGGAGAAGGCCCCAGGAGGGCCCTGGTGGAGAGGCCTCCACCAGCTCTTGATGCTAGACCCATCCCTGAGCTCTTAGAGTCTCACTCTGTTGCCCAGGCTGGAGTGCAGTGGTGCAATCTCAGCTCACTGCAACCTCTACCTCCCAGGTTCAAGCCATTCTCCTGCCTCAGCCTCCCGAGTAGCTGGGACTACGGCGCATGCCACCACACCTGGCTGAGTTTTGTATTTTTAATAGAGATGGGGTTTCACCATGTTGGCCAGGCTGGTCTCAAATTCCTGACCTCAGGTAATCCACCTGCCTCGGCCTCCCAAAGTGCTGGGATAACAGGCATGAGCCACTGTGCCCAGCCTTTTAATATTTTTATAGTCACTCCAAGGGACTGTGTCTGCTTCACAGTTAGGATACTCACAGTAGAGGTGGGTCTTCACCCAGCCCCCAACCAAAATAGGAAAATTTCCCCTGTGGCTCACTACCCAAAAGACAAGTTCTCTATAATCCCAGTGGAAGAAAACCAAATATTGTGCTGTCAAAACTTGCTCGTAGCAATTCCAATATGTCTAGAACTAGGCTCATGATCTTCTCCAGCCCTGCTTTTCTTGTTTTCTATCTCAATGAGCAAGACCACCAACCACTCTGTTTCTCAAGCCAAATACCCAGGAATCACCCATGCTTCTGCTCAGCCCCTACATCTCGTCCGGTGCCGGTTTTCACCAATTCCACCTATCGAATCCACACACTGCTTTTCCTTCCCACAGCCTCACCTTGACTTCAGCTTCTGTCATCTTCTGCATCACTCCTGTCGCTTCCTGCATCGCCTACCTGTTCCGTTCTGCCCCCTCTAGTCCATTCTCCACCCACGTTGAAGCCGGGAGGAGCTTTGGAAAATGCAGATTTGCGTCTGTGAACCCTCCCCCTCCACCATCACTTCTTCTGGCTGAAACCTCTCAGAGCTTCTCTATTGCCCAGATTCCTTGTGACCATGCCTAGGGCCCTGCGCAATCCACTCTCCTCCTTATCTGTGGCCCACACACATAGACACACAACTCTGCATCCAACATCTTTGTAATTGTTACTGAGTTGTGCCTTACTGTGCCTCCGCATCAATTTCCTTAGGACAGATTCGGCTTTCTTAACCTGTCTAAGCCTTAGTTTCCTTGTCTGCAGAATGAGAATAGTCCTAGTTGCCTCACAGTAATTTGGCAGGTTCCTGAAAGATCCTGTTGCTATTTGAGTTAAATGTTTATATTAACATGGAGAGAACTGACAGGCACACAGCTCTGAGTCTTCCCATCCAGAAATATGGTATGGATCTGTCTTTGTTCATATTTTCCTTTATGTTCCTCAGTAAACTTGTGGAATTTTCAAAAAGTCGTTCTGTCCATTTTTGTTCATTCCTTTGTTCTCTGTCCATTAGTTTTTTAAATTTTGTTTCTCTTTTGAGATGGAGTTTCGCTCGTTTCCCCAGCTGGAGTGCAATGGCGCGATCTTGGCTCACTGCAACCTCAGCCTCCCAGGTTCAAGCGATTCTCCTGTCTCAGCCTCCCAAGTAGCTGGGATTACAGGCGCCTGCCACCACACCCGGCTAATTTTGTAGTTTTAATAGCAACGGGTTTGACCATGTTAGTCAGGCTGGTCTCCTGACTTTAAGTGATCCACCCGCCTTGGTCTCCCAAAGATCTGGGATTACAGGTGTGAGCCAGTGAGCCACTGTGCCCAGCCATTCATTAGTTATTAATACACTTTTTTCATTGATTTTCTTTTTTTCTGTCTTCTTTTTTTGAGACAGGATCTTACTCACTGTGTCTCCTATGCTGGAGTGCAGTGGCATGATCTCAGCTTACTGCCTCCTCCACCCGCCAGGCTTGAGCAATTCTCCCACCCCTGCCTCCGCAGTAGCTGGGACTAGAGGCGTGCGCCACCACGCCTGGCTGATTTTTGTATTTTTTGTAGAGATGAGGTTTCACTGTGTTGCCCAGGCTGGTCTCAAATGCCTGGGCTCAAGCGATCCACTGAAGTGCCTGGGATTACAGATGTGAGCCATCACACCCTGTTATATTTTCTGATTAATTTTAACTGCCTTATGAGAAAGGAGTTGGAATTTATTGATGTATTTTAAACTATCCTTTTTTCTTTAGTTCAGAAGGGTTTTCTGTGGATTATTTTGTTATTTCCACATTAGGTATTCTCATTATCTGCAAATAATAATTTTGTCTCCTGCAGTTCTTGAAGAGGAAAACCGAAGAACAGATGGGGTCAGGCTTGTCACAGTGAAGAAGAGGGTTGTTGTTGGCAGCATGAGGGAGACCTGTTGCTTCTGGGGATGTTCTGTAGTAGGGAAGACAGTAAGAAGTCCATCATAGTCTAGTCTAGAGCTGGGCACCTGGCTGTGAAAGCAGAGAAGATGGTTTGGAAGCTGTGTTACTGGTATCTTAGGTCTTTTTCTACTTCCGTACAACCTTAAGTTTATTGTTATGACTGTATGTTCGAGTTAGTCAACTCTGACGATAAACTTAGAGTTAGTCAAAGCTGGGTTCAAATCCCAGGCCCAACACTGAAAAGCTCTGAAACCTTAGGTAAATTGCTTAATGCTTCTGAGCGTCAGGTTCATTAATAATAATGATGATGGCCAGGTGTAGTGGCTCACGCCTGTAATCCCAACACTTTGGGAGGCTGAGGTGGGTGGATCACCTGAGGTCAGGAGTTCGAGGTGGGTGGATCACCTGAGGTCAGGAGTTCGAGACCAGCCTGGCCAACATGGTGAAACCCTGTCTCTACTAAAAATACAAAATTAGCCAGGCATGGTGGCGGATGCCTGTAATCCCAGCTACTTGGGAGGCTGAGGCAGGAAAATTGCTTGAACCCAGGAGGTTGCAGTGAGCCGAGATCACACCATTGAACTCCAGCCTGGGCAACAAGAGTGAAACCCTGTCTCAAAAAAAAAAAAAAAAAAAAAAAAAAAAAAACACACAAGCAGAATAATAATGACAATAATAGTAACACCAGTTTACAGTGTGATGATGGGGATTACAGAGGAGTATGGAAGATCAAGAGTACAGTGCTTGATGTGCAACATACCCTCCGTAAATGCTTGCTGTAGTCACTCTGCTGCTGTCCTCATCAGATAGTGACAGAGCCAGAGTCCTCCTTTCCAGTGCCCCTTTAGCAGCTCTGGGCCCAAGTCTTAGAAGCCCCCACACTCAGTCCCCTCTGCACCCACCCTGCCCGATCTCCCTCCCCTGCTGTCCGCCTCCCCATGATCTTTCCTCTCTCCTCTCTTCTTTGGGCTCTCAACCTGTCACCATCACTGCCACTGCCCAAGATCTCTCTTCTGAGCTCCATTATACTGCATATCCAAGAACTTTTTGATATGTCAGCTTAAATCCCTCTGCAGCATATCCAGAACGCCACCTACCCCTAGTTTTCTGTCTCAATAAATAGCATGCCATTGACCCAGTTGTTCAAGGTAGAAATTTTGTTTCCTCCTCTCCTCTCACTATAGCCCCCCTTGCTTATCCAAAAAGAAGCTGTGGCGTTCTAAAGTATGTTTCTTTTTTTTTTTTTTTTCTGAGATGGAATTTCACTCTTGTTGCCCAGGCTGGAGTGAAATGGCGTGATCTTGGCTCACCGCAACCTCCACCTCCCGGGTTCAAGCGATTCTCCTGTCTCAGCCTCCTGAGTAGCTGGGATTAACAGGCATGTGCCACCATGCCCGGCTAATTTTGTATTTTTAGTAGAGACGGGGTTTTCTCTATGTGGGTCAGGCTGGTTTCAAACTCGCAACCTCAGGTGATCCACCTGCCTCGGCCTCCCAAAGTGCTGGGATTACAGGCGTGAGCCACTGCATCTGGCCCTAAAGTATGTTTCAATCCCTCTATCTCCACTGCCACCACCCCATTTCATGTCACCCTCTTACCCGGATGCTGGGATAGTTCTCTCAAAGCGGTCTTGTTGGCTTTACTTGCACCTGGACACCATACCCTCCAGTCCAGTCTCCACGCAGTGACATAAATGACTAACCTAAAGGAGATATTGCCGCTCCCTGCTTAAACCCTTCACTGACTTCCCTTGTACTTAGGATAAAATCCAACTCCTTACCATGGCTTCCAGGTAAGGAAGCCCTGACACTTAGCCCTGACACTCTCACCAAACTTATCTTGATTTCCCTCCTCACTGGCCAGTTCTAACCACAGTGGGTTTCTTTCCATTCCATGAATCCCTAGCTGCTCTGTGCTTACCACTCTGCCTGGCTCTGGCTGGCATGGTCTTCACCCAGCTTTATTTACTTTTAGATCTCAACGGATCACCACATCAGAAGGCCATATCTGACCACCTCATTAAAGTAACTGTTATCATAACATCTTGTTTATTTCCTTCTTAATGCTTCTCTATGCTTTGTAATCATTTTATTGTGCAGTTGTTTCAATGTCTGACTCCCCCATTAGCCTGTCAATTCCTCAGGCACAGGTATCATGTCTATCTTGACCCTTGTTGTATTTCCAGAACCTAACATGGTACCTGGTACGGAGTTGGGTAGAAGCAGATGGAGGCTGACTGGCTTCTGTGTATTCAGCCTAGATGCCTTCACGAGCCATTGAGACCCTGCCTTCACTCATTGAGACCCTGCCCTCACTCATTGAGACCCGACATCACTCATTGAGACCCTGCCCTCACTCACTGAGACTCTGCCCTCACTAACCTTCACCCACTATCATTTCCAGCTATCCCTTCTCTTATACCTCCATCCACACCCTGTGCTCCAGAGAACTTCAGGTCCTCTCATTTGAGAAATAGCGGTAGGGACATTCTCCAGAGTGACAAGGAAGTTAACCAGAAAAGAATGTGTTCCTTACTCATTTTGAAGTCATGAAGATGTTCATCCGCATTAAACCTACTGACACTGTAGACTCTAGATTTGAAATAGCCATGGATGTTAAAAGGTGATTCTGGCTAGGCGCAGTGGTACGCACCTGTAGTCCCAGCTACTCCAGAGGCTGAGGCAGGAGGATCGTTTGAGCCCAAGAGTTCAAGGTTGTAGTGTGTTATGATCACACTTGTGAATAGCCACTGCCCTCCAGCCTGGGCAACATAGCAAGATCTCGTCTCTTTAAAAAAAGAAAAGGTGGCCAAGTGCAGTGGCTCACACCTGTAATCCCAGCACTTTGGGAGGCCGAGGCAGTCAGATCACGAGATCAGGAGTTCGAGACCAGCCTGCCCAACATAGTGAAACCCCGTCTCTACTAAAAATACAAAAAAATTAGCCGGGCGTGGTGGTGCATGCCTGCAATCCCAGCTACTCGGGAGGCTGAGGCAGGAGAATGGCTTGAACCCAGGAGGTGGAGGTTGCAGTGAGCTGAGATTGCGCCACTGCACTCCAGCCTGGGTAACAGAGCGAGACTCCATCTCAAAAACAACAACCAACCAAACAAACAAAAAACAACAACAACAACAACAACAAAAAAAAAAAAAACAAGAAAAGCTGACAAAAACTAATTTTGTTGATGTCTTAGATATCTCAATAGTGGCCTAAAAGTTCTAATTTCGGAGGTGATGGAGATCCTTTCAGTCATCTTGCTGATGACCCAAAATTTTACAATTAGAAATGTATTCCTTTAGTCAACATCTGTCCCTCGTTTAAAGCACATACATCTGTAGACTGGGATATATATTAATTAAACTTTCGTTCTTTGGGACATCTTTTGGTTGGGGAAAAAATGAAACAGAATCACTCACATTTCCACAAAAAAAGGTGGGGTTACTTTAAAGAAACATGTTCCCTTTGTTAGGAACCAAGGCAGACTTGGTAAGCCTGCATCATTCCTTATTTCCTAGTCCAGCTTCAGAGAAAATAATCCTTATCCAGCTCAGTTGCATGTACTGGATCAAAATCACTCAGGGGCTGCTGGCCAGCCTGTGGATCGGCTGAACTTGCTTTGTATGCCCAGGGCCCTGTGGCTTGATGGGTGGGATCCAGGGAGTAGATAGAAACCATAGCCACCTTGACTCACACCTCAGCCAGAGCTCTGATCTAAAAAGATCCCATTTGAAGGGGCTGTAGGCACACCATGAAGCATGACTGGAAAAGCCTTAATAATAAGATAAGTGAGTGTTTATTGAGCATTTACTGTGTCATTGACATTTTTGCAGCACATTATATATACTACTGTTATCCTCCTTTTTTTTTTTTTTTTTTTTGAGGCAGAGTCTCACTCTGTT
This sequence comes from Nomascus leucogenys, assembly GCF_006542625.1. Taxonomy (NCBI): domain Eukaryota; kingdom Metazoa; phylum Chordata; class Mammalia; order Primates; family Hylobatidae; genus Nomascus; species Nomascus leucogenys. The sequence goes on from NC_044399.1 coordinate 68,544,478, forward strand.
GACCAGGCTGGAGTGCAGTGGCACGATCTTGGCTCACTACATCCTCTGCTTCCCGGGTTTAAGTGATTCTCCTGCCTCAGCCTCCCGAGTAGCTGAGATTACAGGCATGCACCACCATGCCCTGGTAATTTTTGTATTTTTAGTGGAGACAGGGTTTCTCCATGTTGGTCAGGCTGATCTTGAACTCTTGACCTCATGATCCACCCGCCTCGGCCTCTCAAAGTGCTGGGATTACAGGCATGAGCCACTGTGCCCGACCTGTTATCCCCATCTTACAGGTGAGGTCCAGACGGGTTAAACGGATGACTCACAGATGGGAAGTTCAGTAGCCAGACAGTCTGCTCTCCAGCAGACTTACACCTCTAAGTAAAGAGAAGTTCCTAGTGTATGTAAATAGCTAAGGGTGGGAACAGTGGAACTCCATTGACCAGGAAGAAGGCACTAAAGGAGAGACAGAGAGCAGCAATGTCTCCCTGCGTCAGTGAAGCCAGCCCTTTACTTAGAGGTGATGGGGGAAAATAGGAAGGCAGAAGAGCTCCACCTAGGAGGTAATAGACAAAGGAAAGAAGTTCCCATGGACGCTTGGAGTGAAAGTGGAAATATAGCAAGGAAGGGACCCCGGGGGTCTGGGTGAACCACTCAGCCCTGGGAGGCTGGAGCTCAAGAGGATGGTTGCATAATCAGAAGCGAAAGAAGTGGAAGTTGTAAAGAGACCCTTAACTTGAACAGTCAAGTAATGATGATTTTGTTGGTTTCTGTGACTTAGGGACATTATAAAGAAATTGTTGGGCTGGGCACGGTGGCTCACGCCTGTAATCCCTGCACTTTGGGAGGCCAAGGCGGGTGGATTACTTGAGGTCAGGAGTCCGAGACCAGTTTGGCCAACATGGTGAAACCCCATCTCTACTAAAAATACAAAAATTAGCCAGGCATAGTGATGCTCGTCTGTAGTCTGGCTACTTGGGAGGCTGAAGCAGGAGAATTGCTTGAACCCGAGAGGTGGAGGTTGCAGTGAGCTGAGAACATGCCACCGCACTCCAGCCTGACGACAGAGCGAGACTCCGTCTCAAAAAAAAAAAAAAAAAGAAATAGTTGTATTTTTGAAGACTTTGTTTATTTTTATTATTATTATTATTTTTTTTTGAGACAGAGTCTTGCACTGTCACCCAGGCTGTCACCCAGTGCAGCAGCACGATCTCGGCTCACTGCAAGCTCTGCCTCCGGGGTTCACACCATTCTCCTGCCCCAACCTCCCAAGTAGCTGGGACTACAGGCACCCGCCAACACGCCCGGTTAATTTTTCGTATTTTTAGTAGAGACAGGGTCTCACCATGTTAGCCAGGATGGTCTCGATCTCCTGACCTCGTGATCTGCCTGCCTCAGCCTCCCAAAGTGCTGGGATTACAGGCGTGAGCCACCGCGCCCGGCCTGAAGACTTTGTTTAAACAAATTTCTATATCACTCATGAATTTGGGTTTTTTTAAGACTTTTTTTTTTTACTGGAGGAAGTTATGAACAAAGCCAAGCTGATGATCAAATCCTTTCCAGAACAGTGGTTGAGATCTAACCTCCACCCAAGCCAGCAAGCAGGTAACAGATCTGGGCAGGAAGGCATTATCTGTACCTTAAGAAGACCAAGTGAGGTTAACATGCAGAGGGGAGGGATGGCAAAGCCAGAGTAGGTGGCACATTTGACACTTTTCTTTTCTTAAGAAAATGACTTTCTTGTCTGACTTTTTGGTAGAAAATTCTCATGAGTAAGTACCAGTTATGTTCATTTCCCCAGAGCTAACGTGAGACTGTAATGATTAAAATGTGGATTGTGATCCAGTTACTGTAATCTTATATTCAATACCATTCAATAAAACTGGAAAAGAAGCACCCCTTTATATCCAGGAAGCTGTCAGAAGGGACCACTGAGAGCAGACTTCAGAGCGTGTTAGACTAGACAGCAACAGAGCTGCTGCATTGAGGCCTGCCACGCAAACACACGCCCACTCCCAAACAGCTTGGATTTCCAACGTGAGACGGGAATGCGTGGGAAATCGCCAAGGCAGAAAGGCCTCAAGCCAATTCTGCAATTAGCCAATAGCCTGTACTGGCCCCCACATTCATTTAGATAAATTTTGAAATCATCAGCAAACTGTGGAGCCAGATTCTTTCTTTGCGAAGACAAAGTCAGACAGTGTTAACCTGCGTAGCGCCATGAGGTAAGGATATGGGACAAGCTCTGCTTCCCACCCCCGGCAGGAGCTGAATCATTCTGCAGGGACACCCCTGGCTGTGTGTGGCCTGGCGTGGTCCTCGCTGGCAGTGGGGAGAGGGGTCCCTGCTGGGGGTGGAGACTGGATCCAGGACCTAGCAGCCCTACCTCAAGGCCCTGCTTCCAGGCTCACCCCCATCTTAGTTAAACCTGCAGAGGGGATGTTAATTAGCAAAGACTGGTGCTCAGGGAGTTGGGGGAGCTCTTAGCCCCCTCCCTTCCAAGAAAGATGACCTTTTGGACCCAAAAAGGAGAATTGGGCTCCAGTTGCTCTCATTCGAGGTACTCGGAGTGCTTCCCACGTATCTCATTTATCCTCATGACACCCCAGAGAGGTAAGTTTGTTTGAGGTTTATACAAAGTTATGATTATGCCTATAGATTCCAGTTCCTGCCTCTATGTCATTCTAAACCTCTAGTCTCATCCCCATCTCACTTTTCCTAACATAACTAAACCCTTTGGGGAATGAAACGTCTCAGGCTTTCGCCTCGCCAAAGGGCAGTTTTCCCCCTTCCTTCTTTGTTGTTGTTAAGTTTGATTTATTGCTTCACATTCTAGCCAGGCTCGATGGATGTTCGGAATATTATAAATAATGTGGATTGAAAAGATTGTGCTGAAATGTTTATTGCGTTCTTAGAAAGAGAACAAGGAATGGCGCGGAGAGTGTGGCAGTGGGGAAGGAGGGGCGTGAGGAAGGTGGGAAGACCCATCCTGCTCCTAGGATATTTTAGTGTGTCAATAAAAGACAGTGCTCAGAAGGGAAAGAACTTATATTGCAATCATGCTATCAAGAATGCAGAAGTGTTCCAGCGGGCGTAAAGAATATACTTCAAGAATGTAAGGACCATCAGGAACTAATCATTAGACATTCTCTGTCTCATTTCCTCACCCACGGTGCTCGAAGACGGCCAGCAATGGAGGGGCTGTCTGTGCTTTAAAACTAGCTCACCGGCACACTAGCTTCGGGGTGCCCTCTGGGATGGCAGACAGCTGTGGCTAGCTGTGTGTGAGTGAGAAGGCACCCCCTTGTGACTTATTTTGCACCTTACAGTCTGGAATCTTTGTTCTTCAGGTGCTCTAGAAATATAAATGTTATCCAAGGTTGGGACCCCCGATGCGGTGGAAATAAATGCCACGCTGGCTTATGGGTATCCAGAGATCACATTTCAAGCCGAAATCCTACCAGCTACTCCCTGCCGGCTAGTTCTCTGGTCCTTGTTCCTTCTCAGGGCTTTTCCTTGGGCTTCTGTGAGGAAGAAGGCAGCGTCCTTAGTGGCCAAGGCCATCTGTGTCAGCCTGATGCGACACAGCAAAGCCCGGCAGTCTGGCGGAGATCATTCTTTGAATCCCTCTCTATTCTAAGCAAGAGCAGTCATTTGGCCACCCCAGCTGCTGCTGTTGGTCCCGCACACCCCCTCAGAACAGAACTATCTTTGTCAAGAGGAAATGAGGCTGAGGGATATTGACGTGGGGGTGGATTAGGACAGCAAGAGAGCTTTGTGTCAAACACATCCCAGGCTGCTCCACTTCTCAGGGTGCATCATCAGCAGGGACAGTCACTGGGTACCTGCTTTGCCCCCAGGACAGTGACTTTCTTACCAGCTAGGGAGCCCTGGCCCATTATCCATATTTATAGTAGCCAGAGAAAGCCACAGTTTCTTCTATCATGGTAACAGATGATATTTTATTGTATGGTGTGAAGAATTTCTTCAGCACCAGAGGAGTCACATGGACAGCTTGTTAAAACAGGTTTCTGGGTAGGACCCTTGAAGTTGCATTTCTTTCTCTCTTTTTTTTTTTTTTTTTTTTTTTGAGACTGAGTCTTGCTCTATAGCCAGGCTGGAGTGCAATGGCACAATCTCGGCTCACTGCAGCCTCTGCCTCCCGGGTTCAAATGATTCTCCTGCCCCAGCCTCCCGAGTAGGTGGGACTACAGGTGCACGCCACCATGCCCAGCTAATGTTTGTATTTTTAGTAGAGGTGGGGTTTCACCATGTTGGCCAGGATGGTCTCGATCTCTTGATTTCGTGATCCACCCGCCTCGGCCTCCCAAAGTGCTGGGATTACAGGCGTGAGCCACCACGCCTGGCCGCATTTTTTTCTTTTTTGAGACAGGGTCTCACTCTGTCACCCAGGCTGGAGTGCAGTGGCGCATCTCAGCTCACTGCAACCTCCGCTTCCTGGGTTCAAGCAATTCTCATCCTTCAGCCACCCGAGTAATTGGGATTACAGGCACACGCCATCACGCCCAGCTAATTTTTGTATTTTTAGAAGAGACGAAGTTTCACCATGTTGGCCAGGCTGGTCTCGAACTCATGACCTCAAGTGATCCGCCCCCTTCGGCCTCCCAAAGTTTTGGGATTACAGGCATGAGCCACCGCGCCCAGCCTGAAGTTGCATTTCTAACAAGCTCTTCGGTCAGCTGTGCTCCTGGTCCCAGGTCACATTGTGAGTTGCCATGCCGTAAACACAGACATTTCTGTCGTTAGGTGATTTTTGGTAATGTCTTGAGAATGTCTCCCAATAGAGGGTGATAAAAAGTTACAAGGAATGAATGAAACGTGAACTGAGGCGGTTTGATTCAATACCAAATGGGCCCAGTTGTCTGAAATTGTGAGTCTAAAATTATCTCTGATAGGAACCCGTGAGCATCTGGTAAAATCCCATCATTTCACTACAATGCAACTCTGTTCATTTAATTGCAAAGTAAGTATAGAACATATTCTCCTAGAATTTTAAATTCAGATCACTAATGGAGAATATATTGATTTTGAATTTAGCAATATCAACTGTACTTACTTTACTTGAACGCTTTATAGTTCTTTAAAACCACTACTCGTTGATTACCTATTCTATTGATAGTTTGTATGCTTTCATTCGTTCTTCACTCATTCATTCATTTCTTTAACACATATTTACTGAGCACTTACTATGTGCCAAGTACTGTTCTAGCTGCTGGAATGTTCCCATGTTAACTACCATCAAGTAAGAAAGTCCTTTGAGGCCGGGCGCAGTGGCTCATGCCTGTAATCCCAGCACTTTGGGAGGCTGAGGCGGGCAGATCACAAGGTCAGGAGATCAGACCATCCTGGCTAACATGGTGAGACCCTGTCTCTACTAAAAAATACAAAAAAAAAAAAAAAAAGCCGGGCATGGTAGCAGGCACCTGTAGTCCCAGATACTCAGGAGGCTGAGGCAGGAGAATGGCGTGAACCCAGGAGACGGTGCTTGCAGTGAGCCGAGATCGTGCCACTGCACTCCAGCCTTGGCGACAGAGCGAGATTCGGTCTCAAAAAAGGAAAAAGAAAGTCCTTTGAAATTCCTACTGCTGATTGCTCATATTCCAGGTATTAAGGTATTTGAGTCTAAGCTATGAGCTGCTATCCAATCAACAAAAACATAAATATATGTTGCATATGTATTATGTGACCTCTGTGCTAGGCACGAGACGAGACACAGACATTGGAAACACACGGCCTGTTATTTAACCCCAAAGAATTTATGGGCCATCGGGGAAGGTAAATCATGAATCCAATTAATTGTTAGTTTAAACAAATAACATGTTAATTTCTGTACCGCATGTGTTTAGTATACAGAAGCAGCATAGAAAAGCAATCCTAGGATTACCCTGGGCATGGGGGAGGAGGTGTCCCTGAGGAGTGGGTGTTTTCAAGCTGAGGCCTAAAGCTAGTGCTGGTGTGCTGGGTGCAGAGAAGCTGGCAGAGGGCCCCAAAGCAGTGTGAACGATCCCTGCCAAGGCACAGAGGTGTGAGAGAGTGTGGCATGCTCGGAGTGGGAGGCCAAGGTGGGAAAACTGGATCGTTTCGTTAGGAATGTGTCATAATTCAACTTTTTAATGTTGCTTTGAAATGACTTCTGAAATCTCTGACAGACCATGTTTAATATAAGCCAGCCAATATTGCAAAGCCAAATCTGACCTTTTGGGTTGTCTATCCTACTTTTTTCCAGAAGAGTGGATAAGCAGAAGGTGATGACATCATTTTAATATTATCCTCAAACACCTTTTATTATTTGCACTAGCAGCAGACATTGGAAGGGCAGATATTTTGTGTTCTTTGCATGGCATGTGATACACACGTCCCTGGTATGGGCTCGAATATGCTAATGTGTAACCTCTGACACTCAGCTGTGGCCATCCATCTGCCTCTTTCCAGGACGGTGTCTTGAGGGTCTGTTTAAGCCCTTACTCTGGAGCGTCTTAAGGGAAAGGGAGAGGGGAAGGACGTGTACCCCAATCACCTTATCCTCAGAAGTGACGCTCCAGATGGAATCATTTCCCAGTCTTTCCGCTCTGCCACAGTGACTCCTTGGGCCTCAAATACTTCTACTGATCCTTCTTGCCGATAGCATCCATGCACAGCAGCTTTTACGCCAGCCATGTTCTAGAATTGATGGCTTGGGATCTTGTCCACTTGTTTTCATTAGGCTCAGTGGTGGCATTGTTGAATCTGCCCACATCGCCTGCAGGTCTGTGTCTCAGAGCTGAGTAGGGGTTGAAGAGCAGCAGTTCTGGCTCTGAGTTTTCACTTACGAACGCCAACTGTTTGCTGCCACATTAACAGCCAACTCTGAAAATGGCAGCCTCCCTATGTGAAGGACCACTTTTAGGGATCCTCAGATAATCCGCTATTCACAGGAGGACGTCTTTAGGGTGGCAAATTGTTTGAGGATAGTACTGAACTGGGGGGACATCACTGCGGCCTCATCCCCCAGGATGAAGGACAGGCTCTTGCACTGCAGAGTGTGAATACTCCTGTTTTCATACCATGTGCATAGGGTCACAGCTCTGCAGCCTGACTGCCCCTTTGCTCTTGTGTATTTCCTAGATCAAACTCTAAGCCCCAATGAGGCTCCTTTTCCACGATCCAGTGTAGAGCAGCTTTGAAGCCTCTTTTTTGTTGTTGTTGTTCTTAGTCCACCAATCTTCGTGGTGCCCACAGGGCTCACAACTCTGAGGCTCTCATGCTGCTCCCAGTGAAAGGTTAGCAGTTGACCAGTGTGCTGGGTTGGTTGCGCCCTAGTTCTGCCATTAAGCATCTCACTGCAGCAATATCCTTAAATTAGGGTTCCAAGGCCTAGAGAGGAGAACATACAGGAGGGTCTGGGTAGAAGATGCATATCCCTTCCGTGAGAACAAATCTGAATGGCCTTTTATTGAAATGCTCTTAATTTAAGCTGCTTCTTTTTTTTTTTTTTCTTTTTAGGCAGAATTTCACTCTTGTTCCCCAGGCTGGAGTGCAATGGCACAATCTTGGCTCACTGCAACCTCCGCCTCCTGGGTTCAACTGATTCTCCTACCTCAGCCTCTCGAGCAGCTGAGATTACAGGCACCCACCACCACACCCAGCTAATTCTTTTGTATTTTTAGTAGAGATGGGATTTCACCATGTTGGCCAGGCTGGTCTCGAACTCCTGACCTCAGATGATCCACCTGCCTCTGGCTCCCAAAGTGCTGGGATTACAGGCATGAGCCACTGTGCCTGGTGAATTTAAGCATTTTTATACATATAGGTATACAGGCTGTTGGAGAATTTTGTTTGTGCGTAAATCTCAAAGTCTGTTTTCATGATAGAGTCTGTAGAGTGAGGTAGAGAAGGTTTTCAAGAAAAGCCTGGCAGCCATGTTTGGTTGCATGGAGAGTAGTCACACCCAATGGCGGGAGGCTGCTGCGTTCAGCTCAGAGGTCCCGCTCGTGCTGTGCTGTCACATAACACGGGCGATATGGGCAGCATTGAGCACTGAAGGCCATCACACATGAGGAAGGGTCATAGCGCCTTCTATCCAAAGATTGGAGATCAGGAATGCCACGCTGGTAGCAAGAACAATTTCCAGCAGGTGAGACTAGTAGCTAATCTCAGTTGAGAAGGTACCATGAGCCGGGTAGTATGCTTGGCACTCAGCATTTTATCTCTTTTTGTCTCTGTGATGGCTCTGAGAGCAAAGGGTTATTATTCTCCCGCTTTTCGGCGTAGACAATTGGGTCCCTTACTCAAATGACAGTACCGTGGTCTGAACACGTGCAGTCTGCCCTCGCAACCCATGGTGTTTCAGCTCTTATGCCATACAACTTCCAAATAGCAAAACCCTGAACTCACACATGCGTTCACCCTTTCACGCTCTCTGTCATTTTGCAGCATACGTGGGAAGTGACACACAGTACTGGAAGCTAGTGGGCCAGGGAGCTTCAGACTGCGGAATGTTGACCACTTGAAAGTAGAGATGACCTTTTCAACACAGGAGAGCCCATTTTTTCTGCCTCGACAAAGGGGACAGGCTTCAGAGCCACACTGAATAACTATGACAAATGTTGTGGTTACTTGGGGAGAGACTCGGCTGAAAGCAAAAGGCCCATGTCTGGCCGCTCTCTCGCCAGCCCCTTATTTTTCTTTTCTCCCACGGCCCTTAAACAGTCATCTTTCTTCTGCCCTCCCCACCATGGCCCTTGGTTATATACAGTCCAGGTCACCTTGGGGTCCAAAGGAATGTGGAGATGAGTTGGGGGCTGAAGTAGCCTCCAGGATGACAGAGTGGCTCTCCACCCAGAGCACCAGAGGTGGCACTAATGATCCCACCTTACTGGAAATGCATTTACCCGAATTCTTCTACACTCTTGGTGACATCGCGTGTCTACTATTTCATCCTACTTCCACCACCGTGACCTGGCTTCCTCTCGATTTCAGCCACCAGCTGGTGGCCAGCACTTTGCAGCTCTCAGCCAGCACGGCGCTGAAGTGAAATGGCCACTAATACAGGCAAGCGTCATCAGTTTCAGAAGCATACTTCTCATCTGGGCATAGAACAGTCCAGAAGGGCCATCTGAGGAAGAGCTGCTGTCCAGGAGGTGGCTCACTGCTTCTCACTTTAGAAAGGACCCCATGTCCTCACAGACCAAGCAGGCTCCAGTTCGCTGGCTGGGGCACCCCTGTTCTGGAAAGTGCTGGCACCCACTGCCAGCTTCTTCCTCTCCAACTCTCCTTTTTCTCCACTCCATAATAACACCCCTCTGTGTTTCCAGTTGTCATTACATCACCCTTCATTCCAACCAACTTTCGTAATGTGTTATTTCTAAGCCTACATCTTATTAACGTTTAAGGATGGCAGTTTCCTGATGGCGTGTAGGAAGGCACCCTAGTCTTACCCATAATGTTTCCAAATCTCACTCTAGGATGTCTGGTTTCTGGATTGTATCAGCACTCCCTCCCCGGTACCCCTAGGACTCGAGGGAAAGGGGGTGTGTGCCTTTCAGCCACCCCATGTGATAAGCAATAGGGCAAGAGGAGCTGGATTTTCTTTCTAGCACTTACCACCTTCTAGTCCACTACATTAGTTACTGATCTGGGTTTTTGTCTGTCTTCACACACTGAAGCCCCCCTCCCATGCCCCCAACAAACACACACTAGGACGTCAGTTCAGTGAGGGCAGAGCTTTTTGTCTGGTTCATTGTTGCAGCCCCAGTGCCTAGAACAGTGCCTGGCAGGTGCTCAGGCAACATATGTTAAATCAAAAGCCACAACAGAGATGCAGGACACAGAGGACACCAGTGTTGTTTCTGCTTTCCCAACCACGTCAGGAGTGAGGACCTTCCGTTTCATTTGTTGAGTAAACGTGTATTGAGCTGCTCAATGTGTAATGTATATAATGTATGCAAAGTGGATAGCAAGTGCTTAGCGCCAGTAATGGTGCCAGGCATGGCTCTTGTTAGAAGCACTGTGGTGGCAGGGGCAACGTGCATTTGCCTGGGACCTGCCTGAGCCAGGCCCCCAGTGGGCCCGTACACAGTGTGCCCAGGGAAGGAGGGATCCGCAGTGGGAAGGCTCTAAGCGACTAGCGTGCCCCATCCGGAGTGTTCTTGTTAGCTTTGTGTCAAGAAGGTGAGCTCTCCTGCCCCGATCTGGGCCCCAGATACCTCTTGCCCTAGAACTGGAGCCCATCTCATGTTCACTTTGACTCTTTAGGACATCTACAGTATTAATCAAAGATTGCTTGTAAAATAATAGGATATGTGACCATGAAAGAGTTTGGAATTTGTGAAGGTGACAGCTTTTTTTTTTTTTTTTTCTTTTCAGACAGGGTCTTGTTCTCTCACCCAGGCTGGAGTGCAGTGGTACAATCATGGCTCACTGTAGCCTCTACCTCCTGAGCTCAAGTGATCCTCCCACCTCAGCCTCCTGAGTACCTGGGACCACAGGTGTGTGCCACCGCACCTAGCTAATTTTATTCTTATTTTTTTGTAGAGACGAGATCTCCCTATGGAGCCCAGGCTGGTCTCAAACTCCTGGGCCCAAGCGATCCTCCCGCCTCAGCCTCCCAAAGTGCTGGGATTACAGGCGTGAGCCACTGCACCTGGCCTTTCTTTTCTCATCTTCTTTACTTTCCAAAGTTACTAGGATATATGCATATTGTTTTAAATGCTTTTTCTACTTTAAAATTTAAAACCATGTGAAGCATTGCTAGTTCACTAGAAATGCCTAGAAAAGGATTTGCCTTCTTGTTCTTATATTACTACTGAGAATTGTTGTTTGCAATTTGGCAGAATTTACCCATTCTGGTTATCTATTGCTGTGTTTAAAAAATCAGGCTGGGTGCAGTGGCTCACACCTGTAATCACAGAACTTTGGGAGGTTGAGGAGGGAGGATTGCTTGAGCTCAGGAGTTTGAGACCAGCCCTGGAAACACAGGGAGACCCCATCTCTACACAAAATTTAAAAACTGTCCAAGTATGGTGGCATGCACGTGTGGTCCCAGCTTCTCAGGAGGCTGAGGTGGGAGGATCACTTGAGCTCAGAAGGCAGAGGCTACAGTGAGCCGTGACCATGCCACTGCACTCCAGCCTGGGCGACAGAGTAAGACCCTGTCTCAAAAAAGGTAAAAGATCACCCCCAAATTTGGCAATGTAAAACAATTGTTTTGCTACACTTCACAATTCTTTGGGTTAGAAATTTGAAAAGGGCTCTGCTGGCTGGCTCTGCTCAAGATTTTAATGCAGTTGTAATATAGTCAGTATAGTGGTGAAGCTGGAACCCAGTGGGGCTGGCTGGGCATCTCTTTACTCTCTCTTTACTCTCTCTTCAGGGTCCTTCCATGTGGTCTCTCCATTAGGACTAACTGGGCTTCCTTGCAACATGGCAGCCTTATAGCAGTTGAACTACTCACATGGTGACTGTCCCGAACGAGCAAGGTGGAAGGGTGTGTAATCTTTATGACCCAGAGTCGAAAGTCACAGAGTGTCACTTCTGCCATATTCTGTTGGTTGAGTCACAAAGTCACAAAGGGCTTATCAGATTCCAGGGGAGGGGACCCAGGTCCCTCTTGATGAGAGCAATGTCAAAATCACATCGTATGAAGAGTATGTGGATTGGGAGAGATAAATGCCGTCAGAAAATACAATCAGCAAGACTATCAAAATAAATGCACATACTCTTTGCCCCAGGATTCCATATGTAGGAATCTATCCTACAGAAATTTGTGTACACATGCACAAAGGTTTATGTTCAAAGATGTTTACTGCAGCATTCCTTTACATAGCAAAAATTTTGAAATAACCTCAAAGTCTAGTAACAGGGTACCTTTTGAACAAATTAAGGTATAAAATAGTCTGCAGCCACTAAAAAGATTGAAGGTAGATCTCCGTGAAAGACATTTAAGGTAAATTAAGTGAAAAAAGCTAGTCATTAGATACTGCTTATATTAGAATTCCATATGAGACGGAGTTTCATTCTTGTTACCCAGGCTGGAGTGCAATGGCACGATCTTGGCTCACTGCAACCTCTGCCTCCCAGGTTCCAGTGATCTCCTGCCTCAGCCTTCCGAGTAGCTGGGATTACAGGCATGTGCCACCATGCCTGGCTAATCTTTTTTGTATTTTTAGTAGAGGATGGGGTTTCCCCATTTTGGTCAGGCTGGTCTCGAACTCCCGACCTCAGGTGATCCGCCAGCCTCAGCCTCCCAAAGTGCTGGGATTACAGGCATGAGCCACTGCACCCAGCCCTTTTTGCTAATTTTTTAGAGACAGGATCTCACTCTGTCACCCAGGCTGGAGTGCAGTCAACAGATATTTCTGTTGGGACTTTAGCCCCTTCAGAGTAAGGAGATGCAACCCAGACGGGGTGTCCTCAGAGGCAACATCTTGGGACTATCCTTTCAAGACTAAAGTAAAAGCAAAAGCATGCTAATGTGACTTTTATGTTTTTCCAATTAACTAGACACAACTGGTGATTTTTGCTGATCACTCTGCTAAAAGATCTTGGTTGCAAATAAGCGGAAATGACTTTGACTCGTTTAGGTTAAAAAACATGTAATTTGGGGCCGAGCGTGGTGGTTCATGCCTGTAATCCGAGCCCTTTGGGAGGCCAAGGCAGGTGGATCACAAGATCAGGAGATCAAGACCATCCTGGCCAACATGGCGAAACCCCGTGTCTACTAAAAATACAAAAATTAGCCTGGCATGGTGGCACGCACCTGTAGTCCCAGCTACTCGGGAGGCTGAGGCAGGAGAATTGCTTGAACCCGGGAGGCGGAGGCTGCAGTGAGCCGAGATCTCACCGCTGCACTCTAGCCTGGCGACAGAGCAAGACTCTGTCTCAAAAAACAAAAAAACAAACAAACCAAAAAAAAAAAAAAACCAAAAAACAAACAAACAAAAAAACATGTAATTTATTTGAGTGATGTTGAGTTATTTGCGGGAACCCAAGGCATGATTGAGCCAACCAAGTGTAAGGACAAGTCTGAACAAAGGCAGGGCCTGGGACCTCCCAAGCTAGGTTTGTGGCCCACCCCTCGAGTGTTACCATTACTGTGACTGAGCCCCAATTGTGCTCAGTTCAAAATCCAGAATTCCTGGAGAAGAGAACCTGGTTGGCCTCACCTGAGGTCTGCCACATCAGCTGTGCATATGGAGGCAGGGTTAAGTTGAACACACCCGGCTACTGGGCCACCCCAGGCATATGTTGTTTCGAGGTATGGAACCCAGGGGCTCAATTCTGATCTACCCCACAGTCTTTTGCATCTTGGTCAAATGATTTCCTTTTAACAAATCAGATAAGCATTTGGTATATTGACAAAGCCTTATCGTAGCAGCGATGCCTCTCTGCCCTGCCTTTGTAGAACTTTGGTAGCAATGCCCTGGTGTCGCCCAGCCAGGTGTCCCTAATTGGTGTCAGGTAAAGTATCCAAATAGGACAAATGGAAGGGTTTGTAATGCTGAATCCACAGCCTGACTGGAACCTTGCAGGAATCTTCTGACAGTCAAGAGGGAATTGTCAAAACAAGATATCCATAACAGAGTTCCTGACTGTCTTTTCAAAGACACTTGAATTTCTGCCAGACTCCAGACAGATTCACATTCCCAGGGGTAACACACAGCACAATGAAGGGATATTTCCTAGCAAATATTGACGTGCTAGAGAATTGGCATTAAATTATTGGCTTGACTACTCCTAATCTGCTGCTCTTGGTAGCTGATATGAAGGATTATCTGTTTACAATTGAATTCTGCCCTTGACTTGTGGCAGTTGCTGAGCTGAGCTTATTTCAGGGAAGGGAAATGAATAACACCTTAAGAACACAGATGGGGCCTACAAACTATTCAGCATTTTCTGTGCAGGAAGCGACAATAGTGGCAGAGTTTTTACACACTCCCTCTAAGGAACGGCTATCATCTGCAGAGTTTCGTGTTTGTGTTGGGCGTGTGGGTAGAGATAGGATTGATTTTTCTGCCTTTCTCATGAGACCCGCAGACCCATGAAGAGCCAGGTGTGCATCTTTGCACCCATTGGACCCGACACACTGTAGGCGCTTAGCAGATAAGAGTTCAGTTCTAGTGTGGGTGAGTCTAAGTCTCTTGGGTGAATCTTACCAGGGCAGTGCTGCTATTCAGCATTGGGACAGCCTCACCAGCCACTCTGACCTGACTCACCCTGGCCAGGCCATGAGCTCTCACATGCGGTCTCCATTGACCAAGCAGCGGCCTCACCAGAGTCCTGTGGCCATGACTGCTGCTGCATGGCCACCTGACACCCGGCCAGGTGCTCATGCCGGGATCCCAGATCCCAGGAACCTGCCTTTTACTCGGCTGCCATCCAGCTCTCTGCCCCGTCACCTGCAGTCTTAATTCCTTTTAATTTCCTGTTTCTAGGCCAGCCCTTTTTTTCTCTCATCCCAACCCCCACCCCTTCCAGGTCACCTTCTCCTGGTTCTCTTGCTCCCTCTGGCCCCCAGATGTCTCTCTTCACACCGTTCTCTTTTCCGACAGTTGCTGCCTTCTTTCCAGTTGATTCTTTCCACGTTTCTGTGCTCCCGCAGAGCAGTGCCTCATCAGCCTGGTGCTGGGCACCAGCTCGGGCTGGGAGTGAATTCTCTCCAGGTGGGGGCCTGGCCTTCTGGGGAGAGGGCTGAGTTTCCAGGGTGAGGAGGGTGCCAGGTGCCTCTCTCTTCCCAGTGTCGCCTCAGCACAAACCCGCTCAGGCACCTGGGGGACACTGGCCTGGCTGCTCTAAAGAGCCACCCCAAAAGACCACAGTTCTTTTTTTTTTTTTTTTGAGACGGAGTCTCACTCTGTTGCCCAGGCTGGAGTGCAGGGGCGTGATCTCGGCTCACCACAACTTCCGCCTCCCAGGTTGAAGCAATTTTCCTGCCTCAGCCTCTCGAGTAGCTGGGATTACAGGCGTGCGCCACCACGCCTGGCAAATTTTTGTATTTTTAGTAGAGACAGGGTTTCACCATGTTGGCCACACTGGTCTCGAACTCCTGGCCTCAGGTGATCCACCTGCCTCGGCCTCCCAAAGTGCTGGGATTACAGGCGTGAGCCACCATGCCAAGCCTAAAGGACCACAGTTCTGACCTTCAGGAAGCTGGTACTTTTCAGAAGAATTTAGCCAGCCTACGTTTAGCCAGCACCAGCCGTGTGCCAGGCCCTGGGCCATTACAGACATCATACCATCCTCTCGCAGCTTTGGGAAATGTGTGCATTGTCCCACGTGGCCCCTGAAGAAGCCCAAAAGCAGAGGTGTTGGGTAACTTTTGCTCGCAGAGGCTAGAAAGGGCAGGCTGGACTCTGCAGGCCCTGTCTCAGCCCACTGTCCTGTGTTCCTCCACCGCAATCTTGTCTAAAGGCACAGACTGTTACAATTCAGTCAGCATGATACAAAACTGAGATCCAGCCAAGATTCTATTTGGGGGCTGATTGTTTTGCGCTGTAACATGTTTCTTTGAGGAGTCACAGGCATGTGTCATAGTTTATGGCTTGACATCTTCACCCTGCAGGACGTCCGGGGCGCACCCAGGTTGCCTCCTCCCATCCTAACCTCCTAGCTCCCCCAGTTAGGCCGAGCTCCCTGATGCTCCCTCCCAGAGAATGTGGCCATTCACCCAACGCCAGTCCTGCCGCCGGCCTCCGCCTTCCTGGGCTCACTGGAGGGAGTGTGGGATGGTCAAGCCTTAGGGGTCTCAGCTCTTCTTTTCATCCTGCTTAACTTCAGAGTCCCTATTTTCTCACTTATAAATTGGGGGAAATTGTTGCCCTGCTAGCCTGATTGTTTGATGGTGAAAAGAATACGGGATTTGAGTCCTGTAAACTTTCTGAGCGCACGTTCCTAATGGCATAACAGTACGTTGATTCTTTACTTTTTTTTGTTGTTGTTTTTCCTTTTTTTTTGTTTTTGTTTTTTTCTTTCCTTTTTTTTTTTTTTTAAGACAGGGTCTTGCTCTGTCGCCCAGGCTGGAGTGCAATGGCGCCATCTCGGCTCCCAGGTTCAACCTCTGCCTCCCGGGTTCAAGCAATTCTCCTGCCCCAGCCTCCAGAGTAGCTGGGACTATAGGCGCCCGCCAGCACACCCAGCTAATTTTTGTATTTTTAGTAGAGACAGGGTTTCACCATGTTGGCCAGACTGGTCTCAAACTCCCGACCTCAGGTGATACGCCCGCCTCGGCCTCCCAAAGTGCTGGGATTACAGGTGTGAGCCACTGTGACCGGCCTTCTTGACTTTTCTTTTGAGAGGGTCTCACTCTGTCACCCAGGCTGAGGTACAGTGGTGCAATCACAGCTCACTGCAGCCTTGAACTCCTGGGCTCCAGCAGTCCTCCCACCACAGCCTCCCGAGTAGCTGGGATTACAGCCACGCATCACCACAGCCAGCTAATTTAAAAATACTTTTTGTAGAGGTGGGATCTTGCATTGTTGCCCAGGCTTTATTCTTGACTTCTGTTCTTGTGACACTACTACTATTAATATTATTCTTTTTCTTTTTTAAAATTTAAATTAGAGACAGGGT
This sequence comes from Nomascus leucogenys, assembly GCF_006542625.1. Lineage (NCBI taxonomy): Eukaryota > Metazoa > Chordata > Mammalia > Primates > Hylobatidae > Nomascus > Nomascus leucogenys. Next base: position 68,561,029 of record NC_044399.1, read on the forward strand.
TCCACCATGTTGCCCAGGCTAGTCTTGAACTCCTGGCCTCATGCAGTCCACCCGCCCATGACCTCCCAAAGTGCTGGGATTACAGGCCTTAGCCACCATGCCCAGCCACTATGACTATTATTTTCATTGTCATTATTATTATTGTTATTTATGCAGCATGGCCAGATGCCCAGGCTCCCCTGCCCCTGGGTTCCTCTCCACCTTTTCTCCCGTGTAGCTGAATGTGTTACAAAGCCGGGTGCTCCTTGTAGTTTGCTTTAACCTTCTCCTCCTCCTGCCTGTGACCCCGTCCTGTGACCCCCTGCTCTGACCTCCACTTCCTCACCGGCTTTTAAAAAGTCTGGGCCTTTCACAGTTCCTCTCACCTGGTGTCCACTTGGCTGTCCTCTGCCTGCCTGCTGACCACCGCCAGCATTCCGCCCAGCACAGCTGCACTTCCTGTAGCTAATAACTGACACGGAGGCTGCCAGACATTCCGCCCTGAACTTCCAACCTTTCCCGGATGCCCTCATCACCGCTCGGCCTCGGAGAGAATTGCTCCCTCTGTTTCTACACTAAATGCCACCCAGGTGTTCCTCTGTTTTTGCTACTCTTCTTTCTTTTTTGGAGAGAGTGACATTTGATTTCTGTTGTTGAGCTGAGAGACTGGCTCTGTTGCAGGACATTTATGGAGCACCTGCCACCACTAGGCACCCATTTCAGGCAGGGTGTAATTATTATGAGGAGTAATAATTATTGTTGGGAGAATTACCATTTATTGAGTGCCAGTTACGTTCTAGAAGTTTCATGTACTGTATCTTCCCAAATCGTCACAACAAGCCTGTGGTCAGGATTTTTCAGTCTTGTTTCAGAGATGGTAGAACTGAGCTCCAGAGAATTCAGCCTTCCCAACGTGTCATAGTATACCAGTGGCAGATTAGAAGTCAGGTCTTCCTGACTGTAAAATCAGTGCCCCTTCCACAGCACCAGACTGCATTGATCTGTTTTTGGAGATTCTATGGCCTAAGGAAGGAATTATTAATTAAAAAAAAGAACCTGGTCAGGCGTGCTGGCTCACGCCTGTAATCCCAGCACTTTGGGAGACTGAGGCAGGCAGATCACCTGAGGTCAGGAGTTCGAGACCAGCCTGGCCAACATAGTGAAACCCCGTCTCTACTAAAAATACAAAAATTAGCCAGGCATGGTGGCATGCACCTGTAGTCTCAGCTACTTGGGAGGCTGAGGCAAGAGAATCACTTGAACACGGGAGGCAGATGTTGCAGTGAGCTGAGATCGTGCCACTGCACTCCAGCCTGGGCAACAGAAGGAGACTTTTGTCTCAAAAAATAAAAATAAATTTACAAGATCCTAAAAGGTGGAAGGGAGTCGTTTAAGAGCAATGGCCTTGCTGCAGATACTCTCGGATTCCAGGACAGGCTGGCTGTGTACGGGCTGAACAGTCTTCATGGAGGACATGAAATATGGAGGACGAGCCTTCAAGGCTTCGGCCCTGCCCTGGGGTGGGTGGAAAATGGGCTGAGGCTACACTCAGAGGGGAGTGAGCAGAGACTCCGTTGATGAGTCAGATGCAACCCCCTGGAGCCGCAGAGGAAGCCTGGCCCACAATACAGAGAAAGGAAAACCTGCAAAGTTGAGTTGGATGCCAGGCTAAGAACAAAACAAACTCAGAAAACCAGAGATGACTTTTGCCCAGTGTTTTAATGAAAGCATTATTCGGGGGAAATTAAAATGTAGAACTGTGGGGTAAGATAGATTCAAGAGGGGTGTAATCAGAGGCAGGTAGGACCTCCTTTCCACACCCCCAGTGCCTGGTTTCCCCTAGTGCAGCTGAGCGGTGGCTGTAGGAAGGCTGCTAGTGTCACACCCTGGGTCCCCCAGCAGAGCACACACAGCCCTGGAGTGGGCAGGTCTGGGCAGAGACCTCAAGCATAGCCGCCATTCTCCAGCCGCTCAATCTGGAAATCAGAATGTAAATACGCTCACCTTCTCCGCACGGCGTCTACTCTTTTCTTCGTGTATTTGCCCAGTCGTGGGATTAAAGGGAACATTTACATGAACTTTTGAAGATAAATATTCCAGTTTTGTCTCTTCTCCTGCTTATTCCCCACCTCAGCTCAGGAGTCTGCCATGAAAAGTCTGTTTGATCAGTGAGACTGATCACTGGTTAATACATAAGCAAATGTCACCTATTGACAGGCACAAGTGCCAAAAAAATAAAACAAACTTTAGGAGTTGTCCCTAAGAAGTGTCCTCTGTTCATCTTTAAGGTTAGTAGCTACATGGGGGTTGCCAGTGGGCCTAACTCTTCTGGTGTGAAAAGCGAGGCAAACAAAAAGAATATGCTTTTTTTGTTTTTAGTTTTTGTTTTTGTTTTAAACAAAATCTCGCTCTGTCACCCAGGCTGGAGTGCAGTGGCTCAATCTCGGCTCACTGCAACCTCCGCCTCCCAAGTTCAAGTGATTCTCCAGCCTCAGCCTCCCGAGTAGCTGGGATTACAGGCACCTGCCATCACACCTGGCTAATTTTTGCATTTTTTAGTAGAGACGGGGTTTTGCCATGTTGGCCAGGCTGGTCTCAATCTCCTGACCTCAGGTGATCCACCCGCCTTGGCCTCCCAAAGTGCTGCGGTTACAGGCATAAGTCACCACGCCTGGCCAGAATATGTATTTTGGTTCAAGACAACCAACAGTAGTGGGCAGCTAAGGTGGCTTTCCTTGCAACAAAACCAGATAAAAGGACTCCTGGATAAAGCGCCCTTCACCCCTCCCTGCCTCTTCCTTCCTCTTCCTTTCCCATCAGCCTACCTGCCATGTTCCCCTGCAGCTACAGGGCAGAAGTGACCAACACAGAGATCTGCTCTCACTCTCTCGAAAAGTCAGCCTCCAGATTCTTTCCCCTCCTTCCCCTCCTCCTCCATGTCAGTGAGCACTGAGAGCTGTTACCTACACCCAACTTGTGGCAGGGGCGTTGGCAGCACAAGCTCCGTATTTTGCTGGTTTCCAGTGTTTCACTGGAAAAAAATATGGACCATGACTCCAGATGAACAATCTTCAGAAAACACCGTTCCTGAGAGACTGTGTTTAATATCCTCTCCCAGTTTGAAAAGGAGTTTGTGTTCTTACATCTTTTTTTAATTGCCATGAGCTGGACTTGTAAATACTGTAAGTGGTTGAGTAATACTCATCTGGTAAACTGACCAAAGGAAATGGACATTTTTTTCCACTCTTGTAACCCTGGCATCCCATGCCTGCCCCTGAAAGGGACTCTTGAGTATTGGAAGGGAAAATCTGCCTCGCCAGGTGCCAGCGGGCCCAGGGCAGGAGCTGAGTGAAGCGCAGAGAAACGATCCCGAAGTCAGGAGCCGCACCAGGTGTTCTGTGCTAGGGTTGGGGGCAGAGAGCATTCATTGTTTAAGAAGTTGGCAGCCTCCCAGAAGTTCAACTGTCTTTCCTTATTCTGAAATGTCAAACATTTCCTTAGCTGGGGGAATGGATGAGTAGACCCCCCTGAGGTTTAAGAACTATTCTGAGGCAGAAGAAGGAAGTTCTGCCTTTCACACGTGACCGAGTACGATGTGAGGTCCCACGTCCCTCCGGCAGGGGGGTCAGCTGTGCCCCCGAAACTGGAGCCACCTTTCTACATCAGAAGAGTCGCCGGCTCTTCCCTGCCTCTGCCTTTAGGAACCGTCAGACCCTCTGTGGTTATGTGGGTAGCGGGGGAGTGTGTGTGTCTTTTTTTAATGGTGCCTTTTAGTGATACTTCCTGAAATATTTGTAGATGACCTATGTCTGGGATTTGCTTCAAAATAATATGTGGGAGACAGGGAGCAGGAGAGGGTTTGCATAAAGCCAGACAGGCCATGAATGGATCGTTGTGAAAGCTGACGGATGGGCTCATCACCTTTCCGCGTGCCCTTCGGTCTGCTTTTGTATATGTTTAAAATTTTCCATCATAAAAAGTTAAGGAAGGGAAGGAGGGAGGGAGAAAGAAGGAGAAGAGGATGAAAAGAGAAGAAACTCTTTATCCCAGTGTTTCAGCCCCAGCGAGTCTGAGCCTCTCTCCCCCAGGGACCCCACACTGTCTCGAGTCAGGATGCCTCCGCTCAAGCTCCACTGGTGTAGACAAGGGTTAGCATGTGGGCAGAGGGGTCCTACCCACCTGGATTCCAATTCTAGTTCTTCCTCTTACCAGCCAGAGGGCCTTAGGTAGGAGAGCTCACCTTCCAGAACCTCAGCTTCCTCAGATATAAAACAGAGACGAGGGTTACTTATTGTGGAGAATTAAACCAAGTAATATACCCATAGCACTTAGCGCCAAACCTGGCATGCGTGACTGTTTCATGAACGGTGTGGCTCAGCTTTCCCTGGCTTCAAAAAGATCCCTGCTTACTCATTCTGAAACATCCTTCAGAGGGGAGAAACTCCATTCAGAAAGGTGCCAGAGCTGGGATCACATTGCAAGAAAGCCAAACTTCTTAAAGAAAAAGGATTGTCGTGATAAGGTAGATAAACACCTTCTCTTTGACGCAAAGAATCCAAGACAGCAGTTGGCTTTTTCTTATCGCTGTCACCTGCCATCTTAAAACGACCTCCTCAGTTGACCCTCAGTATGCACCAGTTTACTTAAGCCTGTTTAAAGTCTCCCCGTTTGCTCTGAAAGGGTTTAAAATACAAAAGCCTTATTTGTCATGGCTCTTAAAATCCCCCTTTTCATCTTGGGACAAGAACCCAGTTTATCACATCTTATCAGCTTACTGTCCAAGATGTCCATCGCTCAAGTTCATTTTCATTTATTTATTCATTCATTCATTCATTCATTTATTTTGAGACGGAGTCTCGCTCTGTTGCCCAGGCTGGAGTGCAGTGGCGCAATCTCAGCTCACCACAACCTCCGCCTCCCGAGTTCAAGTGATTCTCCTGCCTCAGCCTCCCAAGTAGCTGGGACTACAGGCACATGCCACCATGCCCGGTTAATTTTTGTATTTTTAGTAGAGACGTGGTTTCTCTGTGTTGGCTAGGATGGTCTCAAACTCCTGACCTCATGATCCACCCGCCTTGGCCTCCCAAAGTGCTGGGATTACAGGCGTGAGCCACAGCGCCCAGCCCATTTTCATTTTTTATAGATAATGTGTGCCCTGTCGTGCCTTTCCTGGGGCACAATTTGTCTAATTCACAGCATCTGTGGTAGAAAAATTAGCAGCTTAGGCACCACTGTATTAATAATAGTTCCAACAGACGCACCCACCATGCACTAAAACTGTACTATGAAAGGTCTCTGCAGCTCTTCTGCAGAAGAGCATTCTTCTGTCTTCTCTCTGTAGTGTTGTGGGTTGGCATTGACCACTTTTTGAATTTTCTTGCTCATTGGCCTTTTTGCCACATTTTCTCAGCTTCTCCCTCTCTGCTGACCACTCCTTCTGTGCCTCTCTTGTCTCCTTATCCCTTCCAAAAATTCAATACATTTACTCATTTGTTTTATACACACACACACATGCACGCACATGCATGCATGTGTGTGCCTCTTTCCTTTGCCAGGCTCTGTTCTAGGTATGGGGGATATGGTGGTGAACGAGAACCCACAGTCCCTGGTGTAGACGTTCATGTGCTCAGGAGAGACAGACAGTAACTGAGTACCTAAATAATGATTCAAGGCCGGGCGCGGTGGCTCACGCCTGTAATCCCAGTACTTTCGGAGGCCCAGGAGGGCAAATCACTTGAGGTCAGGAGTTCGAGACCAGCCTGGCCAACATGGTGAAACTCTGTCTCTACTAAAAATACAACAATTAGCCGGGCATAGTGGTGGGCACCTGTAATCCCCGCTACTTGGGAGGCTGAAGCTGGAGAATTGCTTGAACCCGGGAGGCGGAGGCTGCAGCGAGCCAAGATCGCATCACTGCACTCCAGCCTGGGCACGAGACTCCATCTCAAAAAAAAAAAAGAAAGATTTCATAAGGGTTACCATGGAGACTTAAGGGGGCAAAGAGGGCACAGGTAACTGGAGGATGACAAAGAGTTCCTTGGGAAAGTGCCACTGAGTTTGGGGGATTAACTAGACCAAGAGTGGGGAGCTCCCGGATGGAAAGGATAGCGGTGTCGAAGCTGGGAGGCAGGGCCCCTACCTTCTGCGTCAGCCTGTTGGCACTGGAGACAGCCAGGATGGCTCAAAACACAGTGCTCAGAGTGCGGCTGCAGGGTTGCTGGGTCAGATTGTGCAAGACCCCCTTGGCCACTGTAAAGTTTGGGTCTCAATTTCAGCCACTGGAGGATTTAAGCAAGGAGGTGACCTGATCTGCTTTACATTCTGAAAAGCTTGCTGTAGCTCTATCGTGGAGCAGGGACCGAGGAAAGCAGTCCCTCACTGCAGGGAGCCAAATCAGGGATGGCAGTGACTGCGGATGCCTTGAGGCCTCTTCCCTTGGACTTCACGCTTGGGGTGTATGAACCAAAAACAGATGTGTGTTTTCCTCTTCCCAATCAGTTGTTGTTCTTGATTTCTTTGTTCTTGTCACTTGTTCCGCTGTTCTTATAATCACCCTGATTTGACAATTCATGGTCATTCATACTGGCCTCTGCTCTGGGCCGTCAGAGCCTCAGTATGGAGCCTGCCTTGCTGCACAGAGCTTCTGGGCCCAAATGTCCTCCCAACTGTGATCCCACCGGAGCCTCAGGAGCAATACCTCTTCCTAAAACACCTCTCATCCTCTCCCTCATCTCCTCAGCTGCCAGCCCCTCCCTGTCATCTTAGGGTGAGCCCAGGCCCTGGAGTGCCAGGGATTGCCCCTTCGCCCCATCCCAGCCTGTGCCTGCCTCCTCATTCTCATTATCTTCTCCTGATGTTGCGCAACATAAACCTTCACCCAGCCAGGACCAAATCTTCAGCCGAACACCACACAGGCACCAGAATAACCAAGAACTAGTGATGCTCCTGCCCAGGGGAGCTTTTGGTCAACGTGAAGGTGTTTCTGGAGCAGAAATCAGTGAAAAGATTTGTTCTTCTGCTTCTGGCAAGAAGATGGACTAAGATATTCTCACATACACACACACACGCATACACACACACACACACACACACCCCTGTACCCCTACCTTCTCACTGCAGATGGACTAAGATATTCACACACACACACACACACACACACACACACACACACACACCCCTACCCCTGGCTTCTCGCTACAAGCATCTTGAAATGTTAGGTAAAATAGTGTAACTCCACCCACCCACAAATGTTAAAGCAGAGCTGAATTTACAAGGAAGAAAGGAAATCCCTAGATGAAAGAAATGAAGAGTGCATTGAAGGCCAGCGCCTAAGTGGGCGAACTGATGTTGCAGATGGGTCATTATCAGTCACCGTGATGGAGAGCAGGAGCTAGCAAGCCTCTGGAAGAGGCCAGGTCGTAAACGGTTTAGGCTGTGCAGACCACAGACGGTGTCACATCTCCTCCTTTTACTTTTTTCACAACCTCTACAACTATAAAAACCATTGTTAGCTCATGGGTTGCACAAAAACAGAGCACAGCTAGATTTGGCCCATGAACCAAAGTTGGCAGAGCCTTGAGGTAGACTAGGATGAGGTTTTCATCTACAGGAATACGAGGGAGAAAGCTTGGGGCCCCAAGAGAAGCGTCTCTCAAAAGATTGGATCATCAGAGAAAGAGCCCATATTAGAAAAATTCAAACACAGTCACAGGTAGATGACAAAGAAGCTTGCCGTACTTTTTTTTTTTTCCTTTTTCTTGTCTTTTTCTTTTTTTTTTTTTTTTTTTTGAGACAGAGTTTCACTGTTGTTGCACAGGCTGGATTGCAGTGGTGTGATCTCAGCTCGCTGCAACCTCTGCCTCCTGTGTTCAAACAATTCCCCTGCCTTAGCCTCCCGAGTAGATGGGATTACAGGCGCCCACCACCACATCTGGCTAATATTTTTTAAACATATATATATATATATATATTTTTTTTTTTTGAGATGGAGTCTCGCTGTGTCGCCAGGCTGGAGTGCAGTGGCGCGATCTTGGCTCACTGCAAGCTCCGCCTCCCGGGTTCATGCCATTCTCCTGCCTCAGCCTCCCAAGTAGTTGAGACTACAGGTGCCTGCCACCACACCTGGCTAATTTTTTGTATTTTTAGTAGAGATGGGGTTTCACCGTGTTAGCCAGGATGGTCTCGATCTCCTGACCTCGTGATCCGCCCGCCTCAGCCTCCCAAAGTGCTGGGATTACAGGTGTGAGCCACTGTGCCCGGCCTATTTTTTTAATATATTTTTAGTAGAGACGGGGTTTCACCATGTTGGCCAGGCCAGTCTCGAACTCCTGACCTCAGATGATCTGTCTGCCTCGGCCTCCCAAAGTGCTGGGATTACAGGCGTGAGCCACCGCGCCCGGCCACTTGCCATACATTTTTAAGTCTCTTCAATATTCAAAGCCATGGTGCAGTGCCCACATGGGTTGAGCTTAAGATTGATACAGCCTGATCCACACTGAATCCTGAGATCTGTGGAGGGGATTCAGGAAGTCTGTGAACTTGGACCGGAAAGCAAATTGCACTCTTATGTTCACAAATGTCTAATTGAAACTTACCATTTTCTTTGCTCACGAACGTATGCCACAGACTACAGTGGTGTTGAGCAGTCCTGATGGCCTCGCAACCCTGTGACCCTGCACACGTGGCTCCCCCTGTTACTTTCTGAAGCATTTTCACAGACCTCTCCTCCTCTGCTACCCACCTCCCTTGTGGGGCCTTGGCAGCTCAAGGACTCTTCAGTGAGCAAACCTTTCTTGAGTGCTTACTTTGTAGTAGGGCGCCCCTTCTCTGTTATGCTATACCTTGTCACCGCTGGTACCTGGCGCATGGTAAACACTCGTTGTTAAATACTGGGCAAGCGAACATGGGAGACAGTGAGCTCATTGCACTGAGTGAGAGCTGCGTTCTGTGGGGACCACTTCATCAGCATCAGGTGAAGGAACAGGCAATGGTCAGTCCAGACGTACGACCCAGAGGAGGCAGGGCGGGACTGGCAGACAGAGTGGCACCCAGCGTGGGCTGGCCAGGAGGGCCCCTGCTCTCCAGCCAAAAACGTCAGGAAATGAAACTAGCAAATACTAGCAGAAAAAGTATATATCAAAACAAGCACCTCTATTGGTGAATATTTTTACAAATGGGTGACTTGAGGATCTTGGACTCAAGAAGACAAAGTGAAGCCATGTGGAGAATGGAGAAATGGGTTCTAGAATGCTCTCCTAAGCCCTTTGCTTTATCAACGCGTCATCAATGCATAATCTGATTGGGTAGTGAGGGTGGCTGTCGTCAGCAGCTTCTGCCCTCCCCTGTGGTCCAAGGTGTACACAGATGCTAGAGTTAGGGGCATAGCAGGCACCCCCTCCTGGCTTGAGTGCTGCCTGGGGAGGCCTGGCGACACCCAGGCCCCTGCCTTCTGCACTCACCATCCTGCAAAGCCAGAGCTGTGTAGCAGCAGCGGTGCCCCAGGCCGCCGACCACCCCTCTCCGCCTCGTACAAGCTGAAGGCTCAGAGGGAGATACATCCCTCTGACTCTCTGCAGACACTCAGAATGTGTGACGCTTTTCTGGTAGGAATCATTAAAAGTAGTATTTTCTGCTCTTTTTCAGGGATGATCATGGTGATTTTACTGCTGCTTGTGGCTATCGTGGTTGTTGCAGTCTGGCCAACCAACTGATGGCAGTAAGGAGACCACCAGCTGTGACACCTGCCAATGACAGATGCAAGCCCAGCACCCTTTTGGTACGCAAAACCTGCTCTCAATAAATTCCCCCAAAGCTCTGACCTCTTGTGCGTTGCTTCAGTAAAGACATAAAGCTCTGGCCGGACGCGGTTGCTCACGCCTGTAATCCCAGCACTTTGGGAGGCCGAGGCGGGTGGATCACCTGAGGTCGGGAGTTCAAGACCAGCCTGACCAACATGGAGAAACCCCGTCTCTACTGAAAATACAAAAAAAAGTAGCTGAGCATGGTGGCGGGTGCCTGTCATTCCAGCTACTCAGGAGGGTGAGGCAGGAGAATCGCTTGAACCCTGGAGACGGAGGTTGCAGTGAGCCAAGATTGTGCCATTGCACTCCAGCCTGGGCACCAGAGCAAGACTCCGTCTCAAAAAAAAAAAAAAAAAAAAACACAAAGACTCAGAGCTCTGGAGAGCTGCCTAGAGCACTGAGCACTGGCCCCAGTTGTGGCCCTTTGAGTTTTGACTTTGGTCATTTTGGTGCTGGCCAGAGGTCCCTCAGGGCCCCCTGCCTCATGGCGGCCAGTGGATTCTGGCCACCCCACAGTATTCTGGGCATCTTGGGGACACTGGATTAATAGGCAGTTTGAAACCTTGACGTCTGGCCTGCTTGTGGGAGTCACATGTCTGTGTAGGGAATGGGTATACATTCATGGCCACGTGTGTCCAGGTGTGGGGAAGGAGTGAGGTGAGGGCTGTGCAGAGGAGCCACACAGGCCTGTGTCTGAGTGTGTAACCACCACCATGCCACCCTGCCCCACCCAAGTCACCCCGCCGCCCTGCCCCACCCGAGTCACCCCACCAGGCTCAGCACTCCTCCTAGGGGTGCCAGCCTCCACTTCATAAAAATATTCCTTTGGGGGCCGGGCGCGGTGGCTCACGCTTGTAATCCCAGCACTTTGGGAGGCCAAGGCGGGCGGATCACGAGGTCAGGAGATCGAGACCACGGTGAAACCCCGTCTCTACTAAAAATACAAAAAACAATTTAGCCGGGCGTGTTGGCGGGCTCCTGTAGTCCCAGCTACTCGGAGAGGCTGAGGCAGGAGAATGGCGTGAACCCGGGAGGCGGAGCTTGCAGTGAGCCGAGATCGCGCCACTGCACTCCAGCCTGGGTGACAGAGCGAGACTCCATCTCAAAAAAAAAAAAAAAAAAAAAATTCCTTTGGGAACTGCCATTAGCCCTGGAAGCACATTCTTTTTCATTTCCTTGGTGACAATCAACTCTCATTTTTCAGAGCTGACACATCTTTATAAGCAGCCAGAATCAAGTCTGTGGAATAAGGCAGGTATACCGGGCAGGAGGTGGTCGGGCTGGAAAGCACTGTGAAGGGTTCAGAGGGATGAGATTACAAAGTCAGGAGAACACGCTGTTATCTGGCGCCTCACCTGGCTCCGACAGCCCTGTGTGTTGAGTGTGCGCAGCACATGTGTATGTGTGTGTGTCTCAGAAAGGACAGACAGATGGGGCAGGCCTGCGGAGGACACCAGGCCCATGGACGGCTGAGTTGGTGTTAGCAGGGGTCAGGGGGCCAGGCACCATGTGCTCTCTCTTATCCGTGTGGAAAGCAGGCTGGGCCAGCTGGCCTTGCTCCGCCCTCCAGGACGAAAGGAGAAAGAATTAGCGTTGATGATGGGTGATTTCCGAAGCACAAGATTTCACTGAGAAGAAGGTAGAGGATTCATAGCAGGCGAGTTTCTGGTGGATTTGCTCAAGAGGACATGACCTGAAACCCCGTGGACAGAGACACCAGAGAGAGAGCCACGTGTAGCCTGGTGTAATGTCGTTTCCTAGGGACTGAGGGCTCCAGGGGTCCTGGGAAGACCTGGGGTCTGGGAGCCCAGACACCTGCCCACCTCTGACCCAGGCAGATGGGAAAGCCACCGTGGTCTCTCTGGCAAAGGACAAGGGAGCTCTGAAAGCTCTCAGGCCAGCAGTGACATGTGCAGCCCAGAAGCACACCCATTGCCTCTGCTCACAGCTCACTGGCCAGAACTCATCACCTGGCCTACTTCACCACGAGGGGACCAGGAAGTGTCTGGAAGGCCAAGAGCCTGAAATATGCAGTGAACGGCCCTAATGACAACCACACCACTTACCAGCTCAGAGACCACGGGCAAGTTACCTTCCTCTGCCTCTGCTTCCTTGTCTAGGGCATGGAGATGAGGTGTCCTTCCTATTCACAGGGTTGCTGCGAGGACAGAGTGAGTTGGCACACAGAAGCACAGAGCGCCCTGCTTGGCTCCACTAAAAGAAAGTTCCTTCTGGCCAAGGTGGGCAGATCACATGAGGTCGGGAGTTCAAGACCAGCCTGACCAACATGGAGAAACCCTGTCTCTACTTAAAAACACAAAATTAGCCGGGCATGGTGGCGCATGCCTGTAATCCCAGCTACTCAGGAGGCTGAGGCAGGAGAATCGCTTGAACCCGGGAGGCGGAGGTTGCGGTGAGCCGAGGTCATGCCATTGCACTCCAGCCTGGGCAACAAGAGCAAAACTCCGTCTCAAAGGAAAAAAGAAGTTTCTTCCCCAACCCAAGTCTAAGCCCAGTGGGCCAGATGCCTCCAAGTCCACATCTTGGGGATCCTATCACATGCTTCCACCTAGTGCAGTAGGACAGACTGTTGTGAGGATGTGAGCATGAACCAGGGCCCAGGAAAACGCTCTCCTGTCTCTGTGGAGCCTGAACCCTGCTTCCAGGAGCTGCCAACGCACGCAGACCCAGGCTAGCCTTGGGATGTCGAGGCCCTTGAAGCAGAGTTAGAAGAATGAAATGGGCTGCGTCGATAGAGGAGGTACGAAGGGCTGAGAGGATGAAGAGCAGGGGCAGCAGTGAGGATGAGCCATACTGCCGAGGACCTGGGTTGTCACAGGAAGGAGAAGGAAGGGAAGCGGGCTTGTTGTAGGTGCGTGTGTTCCTGAAGGAGGGGAGCCACGCTGGACAGGGGACCAAGGGCTTTTCGCTGGTAAGGTGCCCTGGGATGCGCCTCCTCGTCGGGGTGGGGTGGTTGCTAACGGATCATCCAACGGAAGATCAAGAATCTGCAGAGCCTCATCTTTCTGTCTTGTGCGAAACCCCAAATCTCTACAAACAGTGTCTCCTTGGAGGGAGCCCCCCACTTTGGGGCTCAGGGCAGGCAGCATTGACAGTCTGTTTGACTTTCTCACCTCCTCTTGACTTGCTCAGCATGGAGCCCCGGCAACTCGTGGGGCGTCTTTGAACCAGAGCCACGGAGTCCTGGCTCAGCCAGACTGAAAGGCCTTTTCAAGCAAAACACTGAGCTGATGTCTGCACACAGCGGCTTCTGTTCTTTTGGCTGAATGGGCTCTAGGCCCGACCCCAGCACTGCTAGCTGTGTGACCCTGGACAAGTTACTTCACTTCTCTGGACCCACAGGCAGGGCAGGGTGGATAAAAAGCTACCCAGGAGGTTAGAATGCAGGGACCTGCCGTCCAGGCTTGGGGCAGCGCAGGCCACACAGGGTGGGGACGGGCCAGGTAGGAAAACCCCGGCTCCCCTTTGCCTTCCTCAAGGGGTGGGTGACATATGAGACCCCCACCCCAACCAGGCCAGAAGTGGCAAGCATACCCAAGTGGCTGGGATGCGTCCCTTTTGGGGTTTGCTGCCTCAAGAGCCACCCTAGAGAGCGTGGCTAATGTAAAGGTGGCATTTTCCAGCATGGTTTGAAAGGCTTGGCTGTCCCCCCTCAAAGCTGCCAGGACCACAGTCCTGGGTGACCCACAGTGAGTGCTTTGGAGTTGGCTGGGCACGCCTAAAGCCCTCACCCCAAGCATAAGAAGAGAAGCAAGGCAGGGCCTTAGTAGCCACCACGTCGGGTGCCTTTTCAATGAAAATAAACGTGATTAAAATAACAGTGTAAGTACTGTTTAACCTAACCGATTATTAATTATAAGCATTTTAACTCTGGATACCATATAAAGAAATCCAGATACCTGGGTACAGCTGGTACTTTTGTTCCATTTAAACTTCATTTTTATTAGTAACTGTAACTAAACCTTAGCTATCATTAGCCCCAAGACGAACAGCTCCTTTCAAAACCCGCAGGGCCCCGGCCTGGACACGGCCTCCACCAGGCATTTGTGACTTTGATAGGGAAAATTCTTTCTCTGCTGCCTGCAGCCTTCGGCCTGGCTGGGATTGGGCTTTTTCCGTGAGCTAGGTCCCTGAAACTCTCCTTCTACATGGCTGATGCAGGTTGCCAACGGCCCCTCTTCAAAAACTGCCGGCAGTTTGAGACCAGCCTGGCCAACATGGTGAAAACCCGTGTCTACTAAAAATATAAAAAATTAGCTGGGCGTGGTGGCAGACGCCTGTAATCCCAGCTACTCGGGAGGCTGAGGCAGGAGAATCACTTGAACCCGGGAGGCGGAGGTTGCACTGAGCCAAGATCGTGCCGCTACACTCCAGCCTGGGCAACAGTGGGAGACTCCGTCTCAAAAAACAAAACAAAACAAAACCAAACCTGCGAGGCTCCCTCCTGACTGGTCAGAACTGCTGGCTGGCCAAACAGCTGCATTGTCCTCCTAGTCAGGAAAGAGTGCCTTAGCCTCCTTAGAATCGTATGCCCTGCTTCTGGAGGTTCACAGTGACACTGATATCTTAAGCAGAGACTAGTTAAGGATCATCTCTTAGCTGGATTTTCTAACTCAGCCCTGTTGAAATTAAGTGCGTTTTTGCCCCTTATTTTAAAAAGGGGGCCAAGACCCATCTTTCCTCCGATTGCTTCCTACAATTTCACAGACTTCCTCCCAACTACATGTCAATAACAAAAGACATTGATCTCTTTCCAGAAATGACGTGCCGTCCCGCTGAGGCTCCAGTCTGATAAAGCAGGTGTGTAATCCGTCCATATCCTCTATTTCTTAGTGGCTCCGTTGTTGTTTTCATTCCCCATTTTTCTTGGCCTACTTCTTGTATGTCTTTATTTAGTTTTAAGAAGAGTGGAGAAAGAGATGGCTGTTCAACAAAATCTGAAACCTATAGGGGTGTGTCTGCCACAAGTGGGCATCCCACGCCAGGGCACTGTCTCTGAGAGGCAGAGCGGAATGGGCAGGGGAGAGCCTTATGAATGAAAGAGCTTCCCCAATGGCAGCTCGGACGGCCGGGCAGGCCCCGCGAAGCTCTGACACCCGCAGGGCTCCGATATCCCTGCCCACCCACTGTCAGGCATTTCTTACTGGAAGGCACTGGCTTCTGGGTCCTTGATGGTGATCACCCAGCTTCCTTGTGACTCAGCATTCCCGTCTTTAAAATGGGCTTTTCCCACTACCTTGGGCCAGTCCTTAGCAGCAACCCAGCTTATTTCCTGCATTGAGTTTGGCAGATGCCCTCTCCCCCCAACTACAGCATAAGGTCCTGAGAGGCAGAGGGGCTGTTGACAGTACATGTTCTAATGTGTCTCTGAGCAACAGTGTGCTTCCTTCTGGCCTTGGGCCTGGGGCTGCAGCCACCCTCACAGGGCCTGACTGTGGTGGCGTCCCAAAGGAAACGCGGCCCTCTCAGACACGCACTTTTTTAAAAAATGGACAGGAAAAAAGCCACATCATGAAAGTCCTTGAGAACTGGACCCTTGACCTAAAATGACCAAAGCTGAGAATGAAACTGCCTCAGGTGCATCACAGGCCTCTTAGCCCAGTCTCTCAGTGGGTCTTAAATGCTACCAGTGGCCCCGCTGGCCCTGGGGAGTACCTGAGACCCCAGAATAGGCTTGCTTTCTCCTTAGCCTGTCTGGCCAACTGAGACCTGGATGTCATCCCTGCCCACCTACTGTCAGGCGTTGTCATTTCAGCAGAGACTTACACCTGAGACTGACTGGGAGACCACTCACATATCTACCTGCCCTAGCTTTGACCCCAGGCTCTGAGAGATAGCTCCCATCCGCAGAGCCAGACCCCCGAGGCGGCAGGGCTGGCCCTATTTCTTCCTGAGCAGAAGCCAATGGCATCTCCAGTCAGCTCTCCACACAGCAGGAAAGGGGCTTTCCATACCTTCCAAGGAAGGGCCTGTTGAGCCTGCGTTGCTGAGGGGCTAGACCGGGCCCATGGCTGAGGGTTGCCTTCAAAACAGCTGGGTGCAGAAATTATAGCTTCCTGGTGACGATCGGCCCCACTTTGCGTGGCAACACAATATGTTCCTAATGACTGAATTGTTTATTTAATAAAGAAATCACAACCATTTGGAGGTTTAAATATAGCCTCTGAGAAACCAAGTGAGCTCAGCTCTTGGTGGCTGCATGGTGCTGGCACTGGCCCAGTCTCTGCACCGCACGAAGCCTTTAGCAATCGCTTGAAAAAAAATATTTTGCAAGATCTCTTGAGTTTCACTAACCCTGCTGTAGTTTGAGTCTCTACTTGGCTTTCATAGAAGAAGCCAGTTATGTAAAAGTCAGAAACTACCTGCAGGTTCTGAATCAAATGGGGAGGGTCAAAGGTGGCTGTCCGCCCGCCCAGGGGTTGCAGGTAGGGCCAAGTGGGAGGGGACCCCTTTCCCCTCTCTGTGTCTTGGAACTCCAGGGAATGGCAAGGATGGGTCCCTGGAGTGGTTTCCTGCAGCCTGCAATGCAGACTGTCCCATTCGAGAACCTTTTAGCTCAAAACAGCATTCACAGCCAGCAAGTCCCTAGGACATTCCAAGCAAAACTGCTCTTTTTCTGCCTTTTGGGGGGAGTTAGTTAGGGCTCTGTCTCTGAGACTCTGGGTAAAACCCAGGCTCTGACTTGCAGGGGAGTTCTTCGGCCTGAAGCCATATTCCTCAAACTCCCCGAAAACTCCATCCTTCCCCTGCCTCCCCACACACCCACCTCCCACAGCCCAGGCCACCAATCAAGACTGGGAGACGGCACAGTGTACAAGAGTTTATTTAATGATATCTGAATTTAGTTCTATCATGTGGGGCCCACGTTACAAGTTCCATCTGGGTCCATTACAACTCTAACCAACGCCCCCCCCCCCAAAAAAAAGGAAAGAAACTTAAAATCCACAACTTTTTCCATGTCATTAAATATATTCATATATAATAACCATAATATATTAGTATGCATTGGAAAGGGACATTGACCCAAACAATACGTCATGGTCACAACTAAACATTTACAATTCTGAGTGAACAGAAACCCAAAACACAGGAGGGGGCCGAGGGAGCAGGGGAAGTGCATTTGGGAGGAGGGAATGGGAAGAAATGTCCAATGACAGGAGTGGGACTGGTTTGGCTTTTGGCAGGGGGAGAGACCCCACAAGTACACATTTTGATCTCCCCGGGTGTGCCGTGGCCCACAGGAATGTCTTGTCCACGGACCATGGCCAGTGGCCCCATCAATGGGTCTAGTCTGTCCGCTCTGGGCTTCAAGGGGGCTTAAGTGTTGAGAGCCTAAGCGTCTTTCACTTTCCTGAAGGCAGGAACCATTCCCCAGTCCCTTAGGGTCTCTTCTTGAGTTCAGTCTCATTCCAACCTGGTGCAACTCCAAGAAAGTCCGTACCCCTCTCCAGCATGCCGCGACTGAGGCAGAGTTCCAGGGCCTTGGAGCAGCTCCCAGCCTCCCTGGGCTGTGACCCCAGATGTCCCTCCCTCCCACATAGAGGCCCCTGGGGATGCTGCCTCCTGCCCTGCTTTCCAAGGACAGAAGCAGTGGGCAGAGACCACAGCCAGCAGGTGAATCCTGGGGACAGCCCTATGTCCTCCCCCACAAATCTTCGGCATTACTGTGTGTCCATAAAGCAGGCACTCAGCTGTCAGGGGCACCAGACCACCCAGCTGGTAAGAAAAAGGACAACTGGGGAAGCTGTTTCAAAAACAAAGACTAATCTGGTATGTTTTTCTTCAAACACCTACATAGCACAATTCTGGTTAATACACTCTTCAAAATCTAGTTCCGTTTTACATCCCTTCCTAACTGTACAAACCGGAACACCTCAATTCCCATTTCCCTCTGCTCCTTGGAGTGGGGCACAGGAGTGGAGGAGGGGTGCTTTCCCAAGGATGGTGCTCACGGCAGAGGCCGGGGGCTGCAGTCGGGAGTGGTGGGCTGGGTTCTGGCTGGGTGCGTGGATAGGAAAGGCAGCTCGTGATGACCGTCCAATCCCAACACTGACCTGGCCCCTAGCCTGGTGCATCTGGTCACCCTGATGCATTCCCCAAAGGCCAGGCCACTGGGTGGACAGCCTGTGCCCTGCGGGGTGCTGAGCCGAAGGGAGGGGCAGGACTCTGGCTGAATTTTCCGCAAGATGCCTTGTTGCTTGGCATGTCGCCAGCTCTGTTGCTGAGGGGGCCTCAGAGACCACAAGTGCAAACCCCTCACAGGACACCGGTAAGGCCCAGACCCAGGGTGGGATATCGTGGGGCTGCCACAGCCCTTCCGGGCAGGGTGAAGAAACCACACTGGCATAGACAAACAGGACAACCGTCCCAGCAGCATAGTGCCTTGTGATGCTGATGGCACCCAGTGGACCACACTGGGCATCCGAGGGGCGCTGACAGCTTGGAGAGGGGCCCTGTCTTCCAGCCTTGGGCTGGATTCAGGGAAGCCAAATGCCCCTTCCCAGGGCAGGTCTGTCTGCTCCCCGCCCCTGAGGCACCTCTGCCAGTCTCTCCTGGAGTCCCTCCAGCCACCCTGAGGCAGCCAAAACACCTTTCTACCGCCTCTTCGGAGCAGCCAAGGCCTGCCTTCCTGGAACCTGGAGCTGCCATCTGGCAAGTCTGTCCCTGCATCCCCCACCACTTTGCTGCCGCCTCTGAAGATGTGATTGTCCCCATGCCCTACCCCACCCCGGGCTCCTGTTCTCCAGCCCAGATGCCAGTGTCCTCCCTCGGTGGCCACTCCCCCAAGAGCACCCTCCCAGCCTGCACAGGGATTGGGCGGGTGGGCCGCAGAGCTGGAGTGCAGTGAGGGCCAGCGTGGCCCCTGGTCAGAAAGTCGGGCTCTGGAGTCTGAGCCCCAGTCCTGCCACCAATTTGCAGCATGACCTTGGACACGTGTACTCCAGTCTCCTTGCTGGTGATAATGAGTCCCTGTCCCACAGGGTTGTCATGAGTACAAGCTAGGAGCATGTGGGTAAAGTG
The DNA here is from genome assembly GCF_006542625.1 of Nomascus leucogenys. NCBI lineage: Eukaryota > Metazoa > Chordata > Mammalia > Primates > Hylobatidae > Nomascus > Nomascus leucogenys. The sequence continues at coordinate 68,579,850 of NC_044399.1, forward strand.
CCTGGCACACAGCAGGTGCTCAATAAATGGCAGCCGTGATGCGGGCAGACGTGGGGAAGGCGGAGGGAAGCCAGACCACCGGGGGCCGAGCTTCATACTTGGTATGACCCTTTTGAGCAGCCAAACTCTGGCCGGGAAAGTGAAACCAATTTCCTGACTGTGAGAGGAGCCAGGCCTCTAATTCAGTGCGCCGGGTGTGAGGATGTGGGCCAGAGGCCTGGGCAGTGCAGAGAGCCCAGGAAGGCAGGGAGCCAGGAGGCCCCAGGGCACAGGAATAGACCCTGTGTGAGGAGGTCAGAACAAAAGGGGCCGCCTGCTTGAGGACAGTGTCTCTAGGAGATTTTGGAAGGAGGGCTGGGGCACAGCAGAGGGCACGGGCAGACTCCACAAAGACCGTCTGGAAAGGCACGCTCGTCAAGGTGTGGCCCAGGCCAGACCCAAGACAGCTGTAAGGGGTGGGCCAACAGCCTCTGTGCCTTCCCTTGGAGAAGCCAGCATGGCCTCCTTGGCCCCCAGGAACCTGGTCATTCCTGCGCCCCTGCCCACCCATGGCTCAGGCGCTCTGGTACTTCACTGAGCCAGCAAACCCCATCCCAGCTCAAGCAAGCCCCCTGCCCCAAGGCAGGCCCAAGTGCCTTCGCAGCCTGCAGACTCCAAGCCCGTTCAGGCCCTTTCCAGCTGTTGACATTGCTAAGGGGCCTTGCGGGAGCTGATGTCATTACATAAATAGTGTCACTGCCGTAAACCCAGCCAGTGCCCCTTCCCCCTCCCCTGGAAAAATGTCATAAAAGGGGCTGGTTCCAAGTTTCCAAAAGGAAACTCTCTGGGAGGTTTTGCGTTTGCGATGCCTCCTCCAACAGGCAGCTCCAGCATGAGGCGGTGACCACCCGGCTTGGGCTTCTCAGGGGTGTCCCTGGGCCCACTGCCTTCCGGATGGGCCAGCCCCACGCTGGGCAGGGGCAGAGACAGGCAGCAGCAAGGGCTTCCTCTCCTCTCTCCACAGGTGAACCACCCACCCCACCCCAAGCCCCCACCCAGTAGGACCCACTCAGCAGGTGGCAGTGGAGACAGAGGCCACCTGGGGCATGCTGGCTGGACAGGAGCTGTCCGCTCCCCAAATGCTGCCAGGCCCCTTCAGATGGAGGAGCCCAGGCTGTGACAGCCAGGTGGCCCGCGGGGAACTGCTAGAAGGGGCCGGGGAGAAAGGGGGAATCCCGTCTGCTGCGTGTCGGGTGGTGGTTTGGTAGGTGCTCCGCTCCGCGCCCCACCCAGACTACGGGCTTGAGAATTCACAGTTCTCCCGTCCCTCTCCGCGCCATCCACGCCCCGCGCCTGAGGCCCCAGTTGTGCGATTCTGCCCCCAGCCCCTCCACGGCGGCCGCACCCAGCCCCAGGGAAGCGCGTCTCTGCTCTGGAAGGAGCCCCGTGAGGTAGCTACGTCTCGTCCTCATTTCTCCAGGGCCCGGCCGGCGGCACACCCCGCCCCGCGCGCACGCGGCTCCCGCCCGGGGCGCGCAGGGTGGGGACCGGGGGAGGGGCCGCCGAGGGCCCCGCCCCCGCGCCGTGCGGCCCCGCCCCCTCCCTCCCCCCACCTGGGAAAGCCCTCGCGGGCCAAGTCCGCGGCAGCCGGGCCAAGGCGCCCGCTCTCGCTCGGCTCCGCCCTGGCGCCCGCCCGCCCGCCCGCTGCCTCGGCGCTAGGCCTTCTTGCACTTGCCCTTCTTCTCACGCTGCTGGAACTTGCGCAGCCGCCGCGCCCACGTGTCCCGCCACTGGATCACCAGGCTGCTTTTATCGGCCACGATGCCGCTCTGGTCCGGAGAGTCCTCCGCGTTGCCCAGCAGCAGGTACTTCTTGAGGGGCTTGATTTTGGGACACTTGCAGGCGATGTCCCGCGAGCGGATCCACAGGCTCTGGTCACCGCGGCGGATGCGGCTCGTGCCCTGCTTGTACACGGAGATGATGTTCACCGTGAACTTCCACCAGTCCCCCGCCTTGTCCGCCTTCAAGATGTGGATCTGGACGGCTGCAAGGAAGCACAGGCAGAGGGGTGGGCTCCCAGCTGCTGTGGCCAGGTCCGCCCTGCCTGAGCCTGGGGAGAAGGGAAAGGAGACCCAGCCCCAGGAAGTGACTGCAGAGAGTGGCCCATAGAGGAGCGCGTGGGTGGTGGCAAGCTGATCGCATACCCCCACCTGCTAACACCAGGGCCAAGGCCGCTGTTCCAAGAAGCCTTGCCTCCCACGCTTTGAGGGTGCCACCTAGCACTGCCGTCGGGACAAGCCATCTCCTGGCCTTGCCAAGGCCCACTTTGTCCAGGAAGCCTACAGGTGCTGACCACGCCCCCAGCACTCTGGGCAAGCTGTCTGCCCAGGGCAGGCGCTCGGGTGAAAGTAGTGCTGGCGGGAAGAGGGAGGTTCCTCAGGGGTGCACTTCTCCAAAGGCCCAAGTCACTTTACACCAGATCTCATGACACTCCACACAGCACAGCCTGGCCCTCCAACCAGTTTCAGAAAACCATAATGGATCCTCAATGCTCAGGGGCAGAAGATGAGAACCCACCCTTTGGGGTGGCCGTAGTGCCTTTTCCAGAGCCCCAGGGTCCTTGGACTGCCGCTTCCCATGCCTAAGCCATGCCTACCAGGTGGCCTCCCTTCCTCCGTGCCGCGCAAGGTCTCCAGACCATTCCTCTTACTCCAAATTCTCTGCCAGTATTTTCCCTAGTAGAGGACTTCCCCAAATGGAGCATGCATCAGAATCCCCTGGCGGGCATGTGAAAATACACTGCTGGGCCCTGCCCCAGAGCTTCAGATTCAACAGATCTGAGTGAGGCCCTAGAATATGCATTTCTCACAAGTGGTGCTGATGTCGTTGACTCAGAGGACAAATGTTACCAGATGTCACTTCTGCAAGATAGTAAGGGAGATTTCAAAAATAAGAGATGCTAAATAAAGGAGAAACTTTGCTCCAGTAAGTTTGTGAAATACTAGGTTAAACAAAGCCAAGAGGTTCCTTACTGCCAGACTTTTCAGAGCCTTTAACCTAAGAATCCTGTACACGTGTGTTGGTTTCTCAAACAACTCTGACTGCAGAACCCTTTGGTTGGTGCATCTCAGGTCACCACAGCCTCATGGGGCCTTCTTGGGAACCTGCTGGGGGTGGACACATGATCATTGCCCCAGAGGTACCTGGAGGGGCCTCTGCTGTACTCACCTCTGTTGAAGAGAAACAGCCATCCACTCACTCCCCTGCCCTGCACTGTCTTCCCTCAGTGATCCCACCCTCACACCCTGTAGCCTTCACTGGGTGAAACAACTTTATTCCCCAGGCTGGGCCATGGAGTAGACTCCAGCCCTCCTGAGAAAGGAGCAGCAGCTTGAAGAAACCAACACACAGGCAAGCTCTGTGGCTTCAGCAGCCACAAGGACACCTCCCCAGGGAATGCCCAGCAGTCATCACTTCCCCACTTACCACTCCAGACAATGGACCCACCCCAGCTCAGCCTGCCCTCCTATGCCAGCTGGCTTCTGTCAATGTCTCTGGGGGCTGCTCTGCTCCTGCACTCCCAGGGCACCCCCCTGCACCCATACATGGACCAGGGAATGGGGAGGGCAGGGACAGCTGAGTGCAGGGGAGCACTGAGTGCCAACCGATGCATCCTTCCAGGGTGAGAGAAGCGGATTTTCCCATATTTTCATTTCAGCTGTTCCTGGGCATCCTGAACTTTGCACTCCAGTCTGAGGGCTCCAAAAGAATGGCTGCCATGGCAACCGTTTCCATGTTTTTGTCACCAAGGGACTCAACACTCAGTGTGAACTCTGGGTGGGGGGAGCCCTCCAGCCCAGAGAAGTGGCTGGGCCGAGTGTATTTGACTGTGCAGACAGAGGTCACCGTGGCAACTGAGTGCCCCTTAGCTAAGCAATGGGGGAGCCACCCCTGGCATCCCTGAGAGCCCTGCTTTCCTCTCCCCAGGACTGAGCTGAATACAAATGAGGTCGAGATACGGCTGTTTCTGCCGTGCTGGACACCTCGGACCCCTTGTACAGCTGTGGTGTCCTCAGCCAGCATGGGCTGGAGCAGCCCAACAAGGATACTGCAGAAGGTACCCTGGGTTGGGGCTCCGGGAGAGCTCCGCTTTGATCCCAGGCTCTGAGCATCTGTTGGTGCTGTGTGCTGAATGGTGTACCAACAAATTCCTCTGTTGAAACCTTAAACGTTAACCCCCTGGCCTTCACAGGGTGACTTTACTTGGAGATAGGGTCTTTAAAGTATAATTAAGTACCCACTAACATTTTAAAAAATGTAAGTATAAGTAAGATGAGGTCATTAGGGTGGGCCCTATGACCCATGTTCTTGTAAGAGGAGATGAGGACACAGACACACAGAGGGAAGACCCTGTCAGGACGCGAGAAGGTGGCCATCTACAAGCCAGGAGAGGACTTGGAGGAAAGCAACCCTACTGACACCTTGATGTTGGACTTCCAGCCTCCAGAGCTGTGAGAAATACGTTTCTGTGGTTTCAGCCACTCAGTCTGTGGTACTTCTGGCAGCCCTAGAAGCTAATACAATTAATCTTGAAGATTTTGGGGATGTTGGGCCTCTGATCAGGGCCAGGCAGAAGGGCAGAGCTGGCAGAGTCTCAAGTTTGCTAAGAGGCTAGAGAAAAAGCTGGCTGGAGAAGGCCTAGCCTTAGACTTCCTGCAGAGGCCTCCCAGGGGGCCTTCTCATTCCCTGGGGTTATAGCAGAAGGGCCGGTGAGCCCTGCCCAACCCTCTCTGGTCTCTGAGCTTTCCCCCATCAGTGAATGCCCTGGAAACCCGGCATGGCGTCCAAAGCAGCCCCCTGTGCTTCTCCAGGCACAGCCACACAGTCCTGAAGGGGACCTGCTTAACTGCCTGACACCAAGGGCAAAGCCCTGAAAGGTACCTTCCCCTGGACACCTTGCTGTCGGGAGTCCAGAGGGATAGAGCAATGGACACTGGTCAGTCGAGACAAAACAACTGGCCCTTGTCCTTCCACCCCTAGCAGATCTCAGCAACTCCAGGGGTGGGAGCTGTCCTGGCCGCAGGGGCAGGGGCAGGGGCAGGGAGTGGTAGGACTCATGATTATGCTGGAAAAAGGCCACATTTCCGCTGCCCTTGACAACACGTCTACACATTACACAGCCCACCAAGTATGAGCTACACATGCAGTGCATGGGCCAAACCCCTGCCGCGCACATACAGCTGAAAATATTCAAAATGTGCATTGCATCAGTGACCTCGAACAGACCTGCCCTGCAGGTCTGGGAGCATGAGCATCAGCAGCCACACGGCACTCCACCAGGCTGCTGTCACCTCCGACCAACCTCTGGCTTGAAGCGAGGAATGATGGGGATCTCTGGGCTACATGGAACCTGGGGCCCCTCCCAACCCAGATGTACCTGTGATGTCACCCAACCAGGGCGCTTGGCACAGTGGGCTACGGGCAGCTCTGCCCATCCTAGGACCATGGCCTCAAGGATGGGCCTCTTAGACCCTATCATGGTTTTAATGTTAGTACCCCCCTGCCCACGCACAAATTCGTATGTTGGAACTCAATATCCAGTGTGAGAATATTAAGAAGTAGGGTCTTTGGGACATGATCAAATCATGAGGATTTCACCCTGTGGATGGGATTAGTGCCCTTATATAAGAGGCTGACTGGGCATAGTGGCTCACGCCTGTAATCCTAGCACTTTGGGAGGCCGAGGCAGGCAGATTCTCTCTACTAAAATACAAAAAATTAGCTGGGTGTGGCAGTGGACGCCTGTAGTCCCAGCTACTTGGGAGGCTGAGGCAGAATCACTTGAGCCCAGGAGGCGGAGGCTGCAGTGAGCCAAGATCACGCCACTGCACTCCAGCCTGGGTGACAGGACAGGGCGAGACTCTGTCTCCAAAAAAGAAGAAAGGAGAGGAGGCTGCAGCTAGTTCCCATGCCCTTTCCACTGTGTGAGGACACAGCAAGGCGGCAGCATTTCTGAAGCAGAGAGCAAGCCCTCACCAGACTCTAAATCTGTTGGCACCTCGATCTTGGACTTCCCAGCCTCCAGAACTATGAGCAATAAGTTTCTGTTGTTTATCAATCACCCAATCTAAGGGGTTTTGTTGCAGCAGCCCAGAACTGACTAAGACACACCCACACGATGAAACTCACCCCAAGCTAATTAGCCTCAGCCCTAAGCATGCCTGAACTCCCACTGTCCCTGCACTGATGTCCTAAAAGTTGTCTTCAACAATGCTAGAATGGGGGGGCTCTGCTGAGGATCCCCCACCGTGTATTCAGAAAGGAGATGAGATTGCTTTCAGAAAGGCAGATGGTGAGGTCAGACCAGGGAGATGAGCAGTGTGCTGACAGCCCTTAAATTAGGGACTGCTGGCTGGGCACAGTGACTTACACCTGTAATCCCAGCACTTTGGGAGGCTGAGGCAGGTGGATCACCTGAGGTCACAAGTTCAAGACCATCCTAGCCAACATGGTGAAACCCTGTCTCTACTACAAATACAAAAAAATTAGCCAGGCGTGGTGGTGGACACCTGTAATCCCAGCTACTGGGGAAGCTGAGGCAGTAGAATTGCTTGAACCCAGGAGGTAGAGTTTGCAGTGAGCCGAGATCGCACCACTGCACTCCAGCCTGGGCAACAGGAGCGAAACTCCATCTCAAAAAAAAAAAAAAAAAAAAAATTAGGGACTGCTGGTATGCAGGAAGAGGTCACTGCCTTAAGCCAGAATAGCCATTCTCTGAAGTGGAGATAAGGAAGTCAATGAGGCAGATGTTAGCAGAGCCCCTCAACCCTGCCTGGGGAGGGAAGCCTGGCCTCCGCCTGCTGGTGCTTCTGGTTTTATCATAAGTGCTCAACGGCTGCATCCCAGAGTCCACAGCTCAACTTCATCTTCCCTTCCTCTGAGCCCTTGCTGCCCCCAGAGCTGACTGCTGCAAGTGAGCGGGTGCACCCTTCCCAGCGGGCTCTGCGCAGGGCAGGGCTCTGCTGTCAGTGCAGACAAAACCAGGGTTCAGATGTGGGAACTGGAACCCTGGAGGCTGAATGGGTTGGGCTGACTGGAAGCCTAACTAAGCCCTGGTGCTCCACCATGGGGAGGAGGCAGGTGCCTAGAACAGATGCCCAAGGGAAAGCAAGAAGAGAGTGCAGTTCCAGGGCGGCTAGGAGTGGCCTCCGCTGTCCAGGTCCTAGGCACCTGGCTGAGCTTTGTCTCCTGCCCTTGCAGCCCATGGGCCACCCTTCATCTGTGCAGTAAACCCTCCTTTCCTGCAACCAGCCACAGAGCTCGGTGAACAAGGCAGCAGGTGGAGTGGGGCGGCAGCAGCCCTCCCTCTCAGCAATTCTGGGGTTCACAGGAAGGTCTTTCAAGAACTCTCTCAGCCACCAGGACGGAGCGAGCCAAGAGGACTGGCTTCCCTTGCCCTAACCCACACCTGCCACCCTGCTACAGGGGCACACACCTTCCTCCGCCCCACAGCAGACGCCCACATGGGGCTCTGGAGGGCTGGCCGTGGCTCCGAGGAGGCAAGAAAGGGCCTCAGGGCCAGGACCATGGGGGCCAGAGTGAACAAGGGCAGCCTGCCGCAGTGTGGAGTTGGTTACAGCCAACGGGGGACGGGGCTAGGAGGCAGGCCCAGGGCAGGCTGGGTGCCTTGAGCACTTCCCTTGGGCAAGGAGGGCAGAAGTAGAATCAGAGAGCCAGACCCTGGGGAGGAGACCAGCCCTGTCCCCTGGGAGGTGGGCACAGTCAGGCCTGGCCTGTCCAGCCCTGGGTGTCTTTTCAGCTGCTGCTTCCCACGTCCCTGGCTGCAGTGCAAGTCACCAGAGTGAGCAACTGGTCTTCCTTCCTGGGGTACCTCAACTTCCCCAGAGTCCCAATGTTGACCCATTACCAGGCCGTCAAAGGCAACCTGAAGAATGGGGAGCTCCAGGTCACAGCCTATGCCTCCTCCAGAGGGGGACTTGTTGGAGCATCCCTGTCCTCTGTCCAGACCCCAGTCCATCCAAAACCTCCCTCCCTCCCCAGTTCCAGTCCAGGCCCAGGAGCCACCATAGCCTGTAAGCTCTAGGCCTTCTGAGGACCCTGCATTGTCACCACCCCAGAAAGTTGGTGGCAGGAGTAGATGGGAACTGACGGATGCCCCTCCTTGCAGATTTGGGGGACCTCCTGCTGGGATCAAAGCTCCCCGCCCGGGCCAGGTTGTAGGAAAGCTGTCTGGCCGGTGCAGAAGTTACAGATGCTGCCCATTCATCTGCCTGTTGGGAACTGACACATGGCAGGAAAGGCCCAGCCCAGAATAAACAACTTGCAGGCTGGACCCTGGGGGAGTGGCCGCGGCACAGACTCTGGGGGCTGCTGGCCCTTCTCTTTTCCCTGGCAAGGCCTGAGTGTGTGGGACACCTCCGCAGGAGGCTTCCTGCCTCCTGGGGGTCTCGCAGATTTATGGGCTGCTCGAGGTGGGCTCCCAGCAGCTTCCCCCTCTGAAGGAGGCTGAGGTGGTCAGCCTCTCCCCTCCCCCACCCAGCCATACCTTCCTGTTGGGCCGGTCCAGCTAGGGGAGGCTTGTCACCCATCTGCCTCGGAGACAGCGGCCAGGACAAATGGGGGGGAGAATAGGAACCCCACAGAAACCATGAAAGCTGCGCAGCCCCATAAATCTCCTGCTGTGGAAAGCGTGTCACGAGCTGCAGCTGCTTTCCTGAAACGCAGCTCTGAGCACATGCTTCCCAGGCCCTGCGAAGGGAGGAAGGGCCGCCAGAGCCAAGGCTTGGTCTCAGTGATATTCATCTGCCCTCTCCTGACTCCCTTGCCGGGGAGTGCGGGAGAGGGGGCCGCCACACCTGGGACGGGGGGTCACTGTGGCCCCTGCCCAGTCTACATCAAACAAGGCAGAGGGCTGGAGGCTCACTGTGGCCAGGCCTGGCAACTGCCACCACTGCCCTCAGGAGTCCTCAGGGATCTCCTGCCATGTGCCTGCCACCGGGGCCCTGCCCCAGGACTTAGACAAGATGAGGACACCCAACGTACAGCTGGCTGAAGATTTCCCCTCAACCAAAGACAGAACAGGATGACCCTCTCTCTCAGAACTGAAAGCAGTGTGGATGCTGCCTCAGTTTCCCCTGCTGGGTCCTGGAGGTCTTAGAATCAGACAGCCAGACCCCTGGGGAGGAGACCAGCCCTGTCCCCTGGGAGGTGGGCACAGTCAGGCCTGGCCTGTCCAGCTCTGCACTGCCAGGCTCAGCAGTGAGAAGAGATCAGGGGACTGGCACCCTTCTTTGCAAGAGGCTTAAGTAGGGAGTGGATCTGGGCCCTGCCCTGCCCCAGCTGGGGTGCCCTCGGGATGCGGGCTGCTGCCTCCAGCACAGCAGCCTGGGGGAGAGCCTGCTGCCCAAGGAGGAAGACACAGCCACCTCCTTCTCCTGTTAGGAGGAACTGAAACAGCCTGGCTGCCTCCGAATTCCACACTTGCCCCCCCGACCCTTTAAGGGGCTGGGCCCACCAGAGGTAGGGACATGGCTGTCAGAGTCACCCTGGAGGGTGGACAGTGCTCCTCTCCCCCGAGGCCCTCCCACCTCTGGCTCAGTCCCAGTTCTCCGAGGCTGGCTGGAGCAGCCAACCAGCTCCCTGAACAAAGGCATGGGTGAGGGCAGGGCCGGTGGGACATGCCATCGAGAACCACCCAGCAGGAGGGTGGAGCAGTGAGTGTCCCCCCAACCGCCCCGAGGCCGGCGCCCTCAGCAGCAATGGGGGCCCAACCTCTGGAGAAAGGAAAGTGGGAAAGCCGGCCTTCCTTGGCATGGGCTCAGTCCAATCCACCTTCAGCTCCCTCCGGGCTCCCAGAAGGCTTGGTGTGGAGGGTGTTTCAGCCAGAGGCCCGCCAGGCCTGCAGATGTGTATTAATACCACTGCACAGAGCGGAAGTGGCTCGGCTGAGAACCTCTCAAACACTGCCCATTTCCCCACCAAGGTGCCACCTCCAGCGAGCCCCTCTGCCTGACAGCCAAGAGCATCCCCTCACAGCAAGCTGGGCTGGCATTTCCAGGCCACTCCCAGGGCACCCTGGTGTGGAGCCCTGTCCCGTGTGGGATGAGCATCCATGCACCCTCTACACACGGGACTTGGCTCGGAACTCCCATCAGCTCCTAAAGGTCAAGCCATCTTCAAAATCTGCTTCCCTGAGGAGACCTGAAGGAAGTAGCTGAGACCCGGGGGCCACAGCAGGGTGGGGGCAGAGCTGAGTGCTGCTGGATAAACTGACTCAGGGGCCGGGGCTTGCAAAGATGCCTCCCAAAGCTCCTGTAGGCTACTTGGGAGGCTGGGGTCCCCCCCAGGTACCCCATGGTATCTCAGAGGCCTGAGCCCGGCACAGGCAGAACTGAGCTGACAGGTTTGTGAAGACTTTGAGACAGGCCTCGGGAAGGAAACCCAGGAACAATGGCAGGGGTGCTGAGGTCCTCAGTGCCAAAGGCACTCATCCCAGGGGAGAGCCACCTGGTGCACTTCACAAAATGCCCACCCGTGCTCTGCGTCGGCAGAAGAGCTCTGTGGTCACAGAGACACAGGGCACGGCTGAGCCAGGAGAAGACTAGCATTTCCTGCCTGGTGTCCCCAGCCCCACACTGCGGGCACCTTGGACAGATCCCCACCCCACCCCTACTCTGAGCTTTGGTGTCCCCATCTGTAAAAGGGCAGGAGATACTGTTCATCAGATGCCTCTGTGGCCCCTTAGAGCCCTCCCTCCCCACCCCTCCTTCCTAAAAACAGGATGCTCAGAGGAGAGGAAAACAGCGTCGGGAGAGACAAGAGGAAGCTCCAGGGAGGGGGCAGATGAGGGCCAGGAAGCTGCCCAGGTCCCAGGGAAGGCCCTTCTGGGGCCCATCTCTCCCCTCAGGGCTCCTCCTCTGCGGGATGGCAAGTCGCTGTGCTGGGAAGGGCTGCATCCCCCCAAGAGCCGCCTGGGCCTGGAGACCCCAGCATCACAGCACCCTGCCCCCACCGTGCTCTCACCAGAGCGAGCTTCCTGTGGGCTCTGGGGCTTTTCTGTTGAGCTGTCATGGGGACCGACTGGCCCTCCCTGGCCAACCTGGTGGTCACCCGCATTCCACGACCTCAGACTGACTCACGCGGGCCCAGCTCCACATCTGGCCTCCATATGGGGCTGGCACTCGGGGAGGGGGGTTCACATCTGGTGGGGGAAATCAGAGGATTCCCCAGGGGCCGGTGACCCCAGGGAAGGGTCAGCAAGCCTCCGAAACACCATGCCACGTGCTGCTGGCTGGTCTGCGTCCTGTCCCTGGACAGGAGGGCAATGCTTGGGGGAGGTGGCCTCTCGCAGCCATCACATCAGCTGCCTCTGGGCCCACAGCAGGGGCCCTGACCTTGGGGGACAGCCCCAGGGTGCTCTTCTAACATCTCTGCCCACATCCAAGACACAGTAACTTCATCCCTACAAAAGGGCTGATAACCTGTCCAGCTTTCCGCACTTGAAGGGATTGAGTCTGATCAGGAATATCCATTGACTCCAAGGTCAAGAAAAGGAGAGAGAATGCTACTGAGGGGAGAGTCCATCATTTGCTGAGAGGCCCCGTGTCCCTGAGGCTAGCTGGAAACAAGAGGCGGGAGTGGTGGGACCCTCCCCACCCCAGCTCATTTGATTCCCAGCCTGAGTGACTGGACAAGGGCTGAGCCAGGACCGGGATCCATCCACCAGCACCTCCACCAGCCCCGATCACCACCGCCCGCCACACTCTGACCCACATCAGCTCCATAGTGAGCTATGGTCATTCCCACCACTGCCTCTTCTCCATTGCCAACTAGGTCTCCCCCCTCAACATCAGGGGCCTTCCTGGAAGCTTCCTCCAACACACGGCCATGCCCATCACCAATCCCACCTCTAGACCACCACCCACTACCACCAACATCCCTGCCACTATGCCCAGTGCCCCTGCTCCATCATCTCGGACATCCCCAGCACCATGGTGCCCACTCCCGCCTGTTTGCCCATGAAGATGTCTCTGTGGCCTCTCCTCTGAGGCTCATCCAGAGTGAGGGGCCCCAGTGGGGCCCCAGTTCTTGAGTGTTCTAAAGGACTGCCGCGCCTACTCCTGCTGCCAAAGCCTGGCCTCCCGGGTGTGGGAGAGAAGCAAGGTCGCAGCCGTGGAGTACCTAATCCTGCGGGTGGTATTTTATCTTGTTGGGTCTCAGTGTCCCATTCACAGGAATGAAAATCCCTCCCTCGCAAGGTGTCTGTCTGTGGAGATTAACTAAGGATGAGCATCAAGGCTGTGATGTGCCCGGTCTGGGTCCCAGCAGCAGGAGGGAACAGTTGTTGGCTGGGCAAGCCCTCTCTCCTTGGTTTCCACTGGCTCTGGAGGTACCGGGGCACAAAGGGGCTATGGTGATGCAAATCAGAATTCTGCTCAGGTCCCCAGGCCCACTGCTGGGGACCCCCAAGAGAGCACACAAGCACATGCACATGTGCGTATACATACAGTCACACACACACACAGTCACACAGTCACAAAGACAATCACACACGCATAGTCACACACCCAGTCTCACACAGTCACACATGCATAGTCACACACAGACACACACTCTCTCACACACAGACACACACACACACACAGCTGAACAGACCCGGCTTCTCCCCACAGATGCCAACAGAACATCCTCTTTGAGTTGTATCCTCAGAAATCATCCTTGTGGGATGTCAGGCGGAATACTTGAGACAAATCGTCCTGTGAGAAGCATTTTGATTTTTCCATCTGGTGGTGCCAAAGTGTCTTTCAACAAAAGGGGTGACTAATAAACATTTCTGGGAACGAATAACTTTTCCAAGAACTGGCAGAAGTGAGATGATCTCACCTTTCAGGATGTGAGATGTCTGTCTCCCCCTCTTTCTGAGTCCCAGGGAGTAGGAAGAGGCCAGCGGCAGCACCCAGGCCACCTGAGGCAGGGGATCGGGGCGTGGGTGGGAGCCCCCGCATGTCCACGTGAGCTGGAGGGGTCAGAGTGGCTTCGGCACACAGATGCAACTGATGAGGCCAACACCAGCCTCTCTCCAGCCTCCCTGGGCCCCACACTGCACTGAACGCCCCCGCTGTTACTCTTCTCCCATTTCATAGTGCTATGCCTAGCTTCTTGCTTGGAGACGTTCCTCCCTCCACCTGGGAGCCCTGCTTTGCCCAGCGAGCACTGGCTACTCAGCCTCCCTCCTCCAGGAAGCCTTCCCACCCTCGCCCTCTCTGGAGAATGGGCCACACTCTGTGTACCCACCTCAGGCTGCAACTCGGCCACACCCCCTCCTTCTGTGGCTCTTGTCTGTGTGTCGGTCTCCCCTCCTAGACTGTAAGCTCTGTGAGGGTCAGGACTGAGCCTCACACAGATCTGCAAGCTCAGCACGCAGGGCAGGATGGGGCCCACAGCAGGTGCTCAATGAACGGGTGTAGAGGGGCGGCTGGGGGTGGAAACAAGTGTGTGAGGGGCCAGGATTTCTCAGGATGTGCATTGCTGTGGTGTGTGTGTAATGGTGTGTGCATGTGTGTAGTGGTGTGTGCATATGTGTAATGGTGTGTGCATGTGTGTGATGGTGTGTGCATGTGTGTGATGGGGTGTGCATGTGTGATGCTGTTTGTGTGGTATGTGTGTAGTGATGGGGTGTGTATGATGCTATGTGTGTGTGATGGGGTGTGCATGTGTGTGGTATGTGTGTAATGGTGTGGGATGGTGTGGGATGGTGTGGGATATGTGTGCCTGTATAAATGTGTGAGTCTGTGTGTGGTAGTGTATCTGATGTGTATGGTGTGTGTGTGATGGTGTATGTGTGCATGTGTGGTTTGTCTGCCTGTGTGATAGTGTGTGTGATGGTGTCTGATGTGTGGTGTGTGTGTGCGTGCGTGGTATGTGTGCCTGTATGATAAAAGTGTGTGTATGGTGTGTATATCTGATGTGTGTGGTGTGTGATGGTGTGTGCACACATGTGTGCACCTGTGTGATAAAGTGTATCTGTGATGGTGTATCCGATGTGTGTGTCTGTGTGATGATGTGTTTGATGTGTGTGTTTGATGTGTGTGGTGTGATGGTATGCATGTGTGTGTGCTATGTGTACTTGCGTGCTAAAGTATGTGTGTGACTGTGATAGTCTGTGTATCTGATGTGTGTGGTGTGATGGTGTATGTGTGCATGTGGTGTGTGCCTGTGTGATAGTGTGTGGTGTGTGATGGTGTGTGTATGATGTGTGTGACTGATAGTCTGTGTATCTATGATGTGTGTGGTGTGTGGTGTGTGCACATATGTGTGCGCCTGTGTGATAAAGTGTGTCTGTGATGGTGTATCCGATGTGTGTGGTGTCCGTGTGATGTGTTTGATGTGTGTGTTACTCTGTGTATCTGATGTGTGATGGTGTGTGTGTGATATGTATGTGCGTGTGCCTGTGTGTGATGGTGTATCTGTGTTTGATGTGTGTGGTGTGTGTGATGGTATATGCATGTGTGTGTGCTATGTGTGCTTGTGTGCTAAAGTATGTGTGTGACTGTGATAGTCTGTGTATCTGATGTGTGTGGTGTGTGTGCCTGTGTGATAAAGTGTGTGTGGTGTGTGTGTGATGGTGTGTGTATGATGTGTGTGACTGATAGTCTGTGTATCTGTGATGTGTGTGGTGTGTTTGTGATTGTGTATGTGTGTATGTGTGTGTGGGGGGTATATGTGCCTGTGTGATAAAGTGTGTGTGTGATGGTGTGAGCATGTGTGTGGTACGTGTGCCTGTGAGTGGCGTGGACTTGAGCACAGCGGTTATGTGAGACGTGGGAGGCAGCACAGACAGGAGGAGGTGAGTGAGGATGGAACAGTGGAGCTTCTCCCCAGGAGCACGGGGACGGGATGGGAGGAAGGGGCTGGAAGGGAGACAGGGATAGGATGGGAGGAAGCGGCTGGAAGGGAGACGGGGACGGGATGGGAGGAAGGGGCTGGAAGGGAGACGGGGATGGGATGGGAGGAAGGGGTCGGAAGGGAGACGGGGACGGGATGGGAGGAAGGGGTCGGAAGGGAGACGGGAATGGAACAGGAGGAGGCAGAGGGGCTCTGCCAAGGAAGCCTCTTGGCTTGGTGGGGTGTGAGGCAGGGCCTCGTGGGGCGGGGCTGGGATGCTCCAGTCCCCTGGCGGTGGTTTCCGGGGCTGTGGTTTCAGGTGTGTGCTGTGTGACTGCAGGGCAGGTGCCTCCAGCAGGGCCGTGCTCCGCCTGTATCTGAGCTGCCCCACAGGATGCCAGCTGTGTGGTGGGCACATGCACACTCACACCCACGCCGCTCACTCGCTGCCTCCTCACAGGGGAAGGGTCCCTCCAAGGCTGGGCTTTCCTGAGAAGCTGGCAGGAATTGCCAGTATGCTTGAAAATAATAAAACCCGTCTTCCGGGACAACTGCTCCCCACTCGGCCTCCCTGGCGGCTCTCCTTCAAGCATTTGCAAGAAGAGCCGGATCCCCTAGAGGGCAACAGAGGACTGAGTGCCCCAGGAGAGGGCGGCCAGGTGACCCGAACCTCCCCACGAGACAGCCTCCCCACGGCCCCCGCCCCTTAGACATGGTGCCTGCTGTGGGCGGGGGACACGGCCACGGTCTCACTTAGAAGGATATCATGTGCCCTGGACTACACCTCCACGTGACAGATGAGGAAACCGAGGCCCCAGCAGCGAAGCTCCCCTGTCCACAGTCACACAGCAAATTAGGAACCTGCATCTCCAGAGCTCCCTTCGGTCCTGGGGTCCCTCCGATGTGAGTGGCATGGCAGGGCCTTGGCACTGAGGTCTCCCCACCTCAAATCCCTTTGCCTTGCCTCGTGCCCTTAAGCCCACCGGAGCTGGGCTCTGGCTCTCTGTAAGTGTGTTCCCGAGAGAACACGGGGCAGGGCCAGCGCCCCGAGCCCACAGGCCCCTTCTCATCAGCCCCCACCGCCCCAGCCTTCCACCCTCTGGCCACTGCCCAGGTCCAAAGAGCCCCAGACCCGCCCTCTTCAGCCACACAAGGGCAATGCCCACGAGTCCTGGAGGAGGAAGGGGGTCCGGGGCTGCTGGCAGCCGGGCCTGCTCTTCACCCAGCAGGGGCAGCAAACCCAAGGTTCTAATTAGCGGCTTCTGAAACATCCAAGTGCCCTGGGTGAAGGAAATGTGTTTCCTAATTGGCCCCCTGCCGGGTGTCAGTCAGAGAGCGGGGATTATGCAGCCTCCGAGGGAGCCCCTGCCCAGCCCGCCCTGGCCCGCCCGGCCTGGCGGCCTCCCCTGCTCTCTCATCCCCAGGCCAGCTCCCTCCTGCCCTCCCCCTGCTGGTCACCTTCTCCCTGGGCTGGCCCAAGTCTGTGTGGGAGGGACACCCCCTTACACACGTTCTCAGGCGAGCCAGGGGCCCAACACAGGACACGTGGGAGATTCTCCATAGACGCCAGCAGAGCCCACTGGAGGCCTCGCCCCAGCCTCAGAGAAACCCGTGCGCCCGGCGTTGTCCTCAGGGCCCCCTGCCAGCCCCTGTCGGGCCACTCACTCCTCTATGACCAAGCACACTCCCCGAGGCCCTGCCACCCCACCCTGCAGGGCTCCTCTGAGCCCTCCGCAGAGGCCCGTGAATTCCCTTTCCAGACATTGTTCTTGACCTGCCTCCTGCCTGAACACACAGGCTGAGCTGGGGGTGGGGAGGACTCCCCAACTTTTTTTTTTTTTTTTTGAGACAGAGTCTCACTCTGTTGCTCAGGCTGGAGTGCAATGGCACAATCTCGGCTCACTGCAACCTCCGCCTCCCGGGTTCAAACAATTCTCCTGCCTCAGCCTCCCTGGGATTACAGGCGCCCACCACCACACCCAGCTAATTTTTTGTATTTTTAGTAGAGATAGGGTTTCACTATGTTGGCCAGACTGGTTTCGAACTCCTGACCTCGTGATCCACCCACCTGGGCCTCCTGAAGTGCCCCCAACTTTTAAGTGACCACAAGAGTCCCAGAAACAGTCCTGGAACCAGAAACACCACACCACACCACCCCCAGGGCTGAGGAATGACAGGGACAGTGTCAGTCCTGGCTGTGGAGTCACAGGCTTCGAGTGTGGTGAGGAGGACATGAAAGCTAGTGGTGCCAGAGCCCCAGCCCCCATCAGCCCCCTGGGGGGATCCCACTGTGCCCCCCGACCTGCTGTTCCTCCAGCCTTGTCTTGCAGCAGAAATGTGGACAGCTGGGTGACGTGCCTGGGCCGTGGGTGTGGGGGCAGGAGCCGGGTAACCATCATTAGGTCTAGAAAGGTGAGCACACGGGGCTGGCCCGCAGCCCTCTGGAGGAATTGTGATGGGAAGGAAAAGCTCAAGGAAGGCTGCTGTGGAAGGGGTGGGAGGCCGGGCCACTCCCTGGCTGGGTAACTGGGCAAGTCACCTCACCCAGCCAGGCCCGTGTCACTGCCTAAGACCGAAGCAACCTGAAGCCCGCCGTCCCTGCCACCTGCTTCGCTGATAACCCATGAGGGAGTCGGGTGTCGGGCAAAGGGAGGACTGAGTCAGGGAAAGGAGGGTCGGATGGCACCCTGAGGCTCTGCCCCACCCTTCCCCGCCCCAAGAGAGATGCCCCCCATTGCCCAGGGCGGCCACAACAGGGCAGGGTGCAGGGAAGGCCTAAGGGGCTCTTTTGAGTCTAAGAAAGGAGAGTGTCAGGTTCGGCAGACGGAGAGGGGCTGCCCGAAGAGAAGGGGTAAGCGGCCAGGAGAACTCTGAGGGGCGCAGGTGCCCCCTGGAATATTGTTGGTGAGGCAGAATTCACTGGAAGGAACAAAGTCAGAGAACAAGAAAACCAGGTTGAGTCAAATAGAATCCGGTGGAACACAGGATCAGTTTTGGGCCCTTTTACAAGCCCCATTTTCATGATTTCATGATTAAAGAAAAGAGCAGAGGCTGCGGGTCCGTGCCTTCCTCCTTGCTCCTAGCTGCCTCTCCACAGTGTAGCTGCTTAAAGGGTTCTTCAAGACTAAAACCAAACCAAATAGGCAATCAAAACAATCTGTCCCCCAAGCAAGCCCATCTATTCCTCTCCCTTCCCCTCCTACCTCCTTGCCAAGGTTACCCCTAGGCCTTGTGCAGGGAAGGATGGGGAGAGGAGAAGCACAGGGCTTTCCCTCTGCGACCCGTAACTCCGCTGGGCCCGCTGCTTTGCTAGGAGGACAGTGCTGCAGTGCCCAGGTCCAAAGCCTAGGAAAGCTGCAAGAGCCCTGGGCCTCCTGCTCAAGTCCTCATCTCACAGGAGGGCTGCCTAGAGGAATGGGAAGAGGCCTGCCCCAGGGCCCACTGCACAGTCCCCAGGGGACACTGAAGACCCGGGGTTGAGAGGATGCAGTCCCTGCAGCCCAGGAGCCATATGAGCTTTTTTTTTTTTTTTTTTTTTTTTTTGAGACAGAGTCTCACTCTGTCACCCAGGCCAGGCTGGAGTGCAGTCATGTGATCTCAGCTCACTGCAACCTCTGCTTCCCAGGTTCAAGGGATTCTCCTGCCTCAGCCTCCCAAGTAGCTGAGATTACAGGTGTTCGCCACTACACCCAGCTAATTTTTGTATTTTTAGCAGAGACCAGGTTTCCTCATGTTGGCCAGGCTGGTCTCAAATATTCACCCTCAGGTGATCTGCCCACTCAGCCTCCCAAAGTGCTGGGATTACAGGCGTGAGCCACCACACCCAGCCCTGAGCTCCTTTCAAAACAACCCAGGGCCCCTACTTTCCTGGCTTGGAGACAGCACTTCCTTTATCTTAAAGTAACTGCAAGTTTGATTTCTAAAGCCAGATTTTTTTTCCCGTGGGAGGTGGAAGTTTCCGCACTACCCTGGGATGTATACAGCTTAACACAGCTTTTAGGAATTGATTGTAGACCCCTGAAGGGCCTTGAACTTTGATAGCCATGGCCTGGCAGCTTCTGAATTGATGCATAATACCTGCCAGCTGCTCTTCTTCACCCTGTAGGAGGCCAGAAGGCCTGCGGGGAGTGGGGCTGGATTACCGGGGTCTTACCCTGGCTTCAGTGTGTGTGTAGGGGGTGTGCGTATGAACTCTCACTCACATACACACACACACAATAAACGAGAACATTTTAGAAGTTCTCCAGATTCCTTTAGATACCTTTGGGCCTCGTCATTCATTTCACTATGCTAAAAGGTCCTGACCACTGTCCTTATTAAAGAAGAAAGCCTTGTTCAAGCAGCTGGCCCAGTTAGGATCTCCATGAGGTCTGGGTCCCAGGGCAGGGCTGCCAGACCCCCACGGGGTCAGGGAAGGGACGGAGCTCAGATTCTGGATATTAAGGCCTCCTCCACAGGTGGCCTTTGCTTCTCACCCCTCTTCTTCCACCGCCGTTTCCTCCCTCCTCCTCTTTCCTCACCAGCTTCCTTTGGATGCAGAGGTCACTGTTTGCTGGGAGCCTGTTAGGCGCCCGTGCTCTGTCCTCCCCCTATACGCTCAGCAAGTGGCATCATCTCCATCTTACATATAAGGAAAACTGAGGCTCAGGTAAGCAATGGGACTCATCCCAGATCCCCTGAGAAGCATATGATTAGGACAGCCTTGGGAAGCTGAGCAGAACAGAGAGGTCGTTCTGCCTTCCCAGAGGTGGCCAGGAGGTGCTGGGGCTGGCAGGGCCACTGAGGGGATAGGGGCTGCACCTCCTGGGGCCAGTTAAAGATGGGACAGGAAAGATGGGCTATGTCCAGCTGGAGTGAGGAGGAGGATGGAGGGAGGTGGGCAGATGTGGGCTTTCGTGGGCCCAGAAGAGGGGGGCCAGCCCCAGGCTCAATCCCTGGCCCACCAGGTTAAGGAGAGGCCCCATGCTAGAAAGAACCAGGCCTGGATTCAGGAGTCCTGGGCCTGGGGCTCCTTCCTGGCCTATGGTGGGGGCCTCGGCCACCCACATGGATGCCCTGGCTGTATGCAGGGGCCTTGCCACTGGTCAGCTGGACAATGCTTTCAGGGTTTCTGTTTGCGCCCCCATTCTGAAGAGCCCCCGCCGCCAGCCCCAGCTCTTCACACACACCTGCCCGCTGGCCACTGTGGGGCCCTCCTTCTGCAGGCTCCCAGACGGTCTCCACCCTCCACGACCACCGTGAGAGCAAGGGGTCAGGACACACCCTTCCCGGGAAGGGAGCCTGAGGTCACAGGTGACAAGCAATCTCTGCAGGTGGCCCCCAGGACTGTCTGCTCCATAGGTCTGGGCACTGGAACTTCCGGTGCATGGGAATGAGTGGTGAGCCGTTTACAGCGCAGACTCCCGGCCCCGCTACAGCCTGGCGGAACATTGGAGACGCACCGGGGAGCTCCCGGCCCTTGTCTGATGTCCGGAGAGCTTCCCTTTGGGCAACGTGGACTCGGGTCAAATCCCCACAGTATGATGCAGAAGAGGTAAAGCCAGTGGCCTGTGGCCACACAGCCCATCAGCGGCAGAGTCAAGGCCAGAGGCCAGCCTGGGTGTCCCAGCCTCAGGGGGGTGAAGGGGAGAAACCAGGCCGCTGGGCTCCTCATGCCCCCTGTCTCTGAGGACCAAGGAGGAAAAGATGAGAAATTCCCAGGATGAGAAATTCCCAGGCGTGGGATCCGTCTGGCTAGTTCCCATCGGTCACCCATCAGCCAACACCCATCGGGGGCCAGCTGCACCCCAGCCCCAGCGCCTCACTGGTCACGTGGCCCCTTCCCATCCTCCCCAGACAAGGGGACTCTCACTCACCATAGTCCTTCTTGCAGTACTTTTTCATGTTAATCTTCAGCTTCCCCTTGGAGGCCTTGCAGTAGGAATCGCAGTCTGCAGGGGGGTGGGGGGGAGCACAGACAAAAACTAATTAGGCTGGCGATGAATAGGCTGGCGGGCAGAGTAGGAGGCCACCTCCCTAAATAGCCAGAGGCCTGTGATACCCATGGGCCAGGCCGGGCGGGCAGGCGGCCATTCAGGGCAGGCCTGGGCTTCTAAAGAGGCCTGAGGGACAAAGGGCCCCCGTCTGACCCACCCACCGCCTCCCTGGCCTGACGAATCCTTTAGCCACCGCCTGCAGCCGCCCTGGCCTCCGTTAGAGTCTCGGGGGGCTCCTGCCACCCAGGGCTTCTGAGCACCACACAGATTCTCCCTATTCTTAAGACACAACTGGAGCCTGATTAAAGCCGATAGAGGCCTCATTGTCACCCCGCGCCCTGGGTCTGTGTCAGGCGCTGGCTTTCATGGCGCGGAGCCTCTGGCTGGGGTCAGGCCTCAACAAAAGAGGTCACAGGGGAAATTAGCAGCCCATGAAGCATTAGAAAACCCCTTTGGTGTCCACTCTACTGCAGTGTGCAAATAAAATGCCCCACGAAGACGAGTTCAGTTCTAATGGGCCCTACTGCTGAGCGGCAGGGCTGCTGGGCCTGCGTCCACTGGGTATCACTGGGGGATTCCAGGGCCCAACCGAGAGCCAAGCAGGATGTGGAGGGCACCAAGGCCTGCCAGCCCTTAGGCCTGTGTCAACCCCCAAATGCAGCTTCCCACTTCAGCCCAACCATGGCCTTTCCCTGCCAGCCATTGCTGTTCTTTGAACAAGGAGACACAATTCCTTCACCAAGTCTGTGTGTGACAGCTTCACATGATGGCACAGTCCATCAGAGAGGCTCAGCAAATCTCCCCCAGTCTGCCCTGCCCTCCGCACTCAGCAGGCAGGATCTCATTCAATTCTCACAACCCTTCTTTGATGTGTAGGTATCATTCCCATTCTGCAGACAAGAAGACTGAGGCTCAAAGAGGGTAAGCCACCTGCCCAGTGCACTCTGGGTAGCTACTGCCAAGGCTGGCCTGAGATGCCAAGATCCCTGCACTCTTGGTTAGGTGATTCTCTTGACAGATTCCCCCTCAATGTTAGCAGAGGTGAGCTCAGAGCCAGGGATGAGGAACGCCCTGTATTTTAGCAATTCCCAGACTGCCTGGGGGAAGACGAGCCAGGCTGGCCAGTGGGGAGGAGCGGGGAGCTGCAGGGGGCCCAGCCTGTTCTAGAAGCAGTGGTGGCATGGGTTGATGGAAGTTGGCTGGGTGTGTGTCCCGGTGAGGGATTAGGAAAAGAGGACCAGGAGGGGAAAGATTCAACGCACACGTGCACAGACACGGGCGGCTGCTCCAGGGGTAGGTGGCAGCCCGCTATCCCGCAGAGGGGAAAACGAAGGTCAAGGTAGGGGAGGAGTGATTTGTGTGGGAGCACAAGGGGAAGCCCAAGCAGGAAAGCAGAGGCCTCCCGGTGCCACCTGCACTCCAACCCGGGGCTTAGATCTGCAGGGAGTGTTCAGGGAGACCTCTCCAGGGCTGGCCTCTGGGCTGTGAAGGCCACTGCCTCCATCGAGGTCCTGGGATACATTGGTGCCTCAATGAAGATCAATGCAGCTCCATCCCACTACCTTGGGGGCCATGGGTGTGGTAGCCTCCCACTGCTTCCTGTGCCAGCCTCTTGGGGCCCCCAGTTAGGAACCAGTCTCAGGAAATGGGAGAAAAACAGCCCCGCCTCCTGCTCCCTATGATCTGAGCCCTTGGAGCCCCTTCATGACACCCCTGCTCCACAGCACTGGTGGCCACAGTCCCCATCCCTTCTGCCATCTGGATAGCAGCTTGGTTACTGGAGTAGGGATTTCTTGGGGTGCAGGGACTGGGCTGTCCAGAGAGAGTGGCCCTAGTGTGGCCAAGCCTGAGAGGTTGGGATGAAAGTGACGGCAGCCCAAACACTCAAGTCAACGGCGCCATCAGCACCATCAGCACCGTGGCCGCACTTCCTCGTGGGGAACAGCCGCTCTGGGCCACACTTTTGCCAGCTCAGGGACACATGATGCTCACAGTAAAGCCACTGCTGGGCCTGAACCCAGGTGGTGTGTAAGTCCTGGCGATTCTGCGTGAGCTGGCTGAAATCCCTTCCTGCTTTCTCCACTTACGGAAGCGAATTGGAATGCAAGTGGTGCCGAGTGACGTTCTTGCAGGGGCGGCCTTGAATCCACTCTCCTTGCTTTTTTTTTTTTTTTTTTTTAACAAAAGCCATCATCCCACATCAGCACTTTCATTTCCAATCAGGAGGAAATCCCTTTCACCGGCCTCCTCGCCATGGGCCAAGGCGCACCTCTCCATCTCAGCCTTGTAGATAGCACGGGCTGTGGCACAGAGGGTGCCTTTGAGCATGTCAGCTCTTCCGAGCCTCATCGGATGCTTTGAGGGAGGCACTGCAGTGCCTAGGTTAGAACTGAGAGCTCAGAAAGGTTCCAGAGCAGCCTGCCCAAGGTAAGCCCCGCCCCAGCGGGGGGCAGGAGGAAGGCAGATGAGTCCTGGGACAGCCTGCCCCTGTCCCTTCAGCATCACTGTCCCAGCCTAGAAACCTCTACCGCTCTTCTCTCCAGAGCCAAGTGTCTACCTGGGACAGAGACTGCCCTAGAATGTGTGGCATCCATCACTGCCTAATTAGATCGCACTCACAGGCCCTGCTTGACAAATCACAGTCATCACCATGAATATCCAGTCTGTACCTCACTAATGGCAGCTACTCCCACGATACTAATGAGGCGCTGGGCACTGTTCTCACGGTTGATGAACTCGTCTTGGCCCTTCAATCAGGCCCCATTTTATAGATGAGAATCTAAGGCACAGAGACATTGGTGACTCACCAGCTCAAGGTCGTGTGCCCAATGAGGCAGTCTGGCGGCCGAGTCCCTGCTCTTAACCTTCTGCTCCCACTCCTGGCTATGCAGTGGCATCACGATGCCTGGGTCCCACTCCCAGGACTTTCTGATTTCCTTGGTTTAGGGAATGGCCTGAGTGTCTGAATTTTTAATGTTCCCCTGATGGTTCTAAAGCACAGCCAGGGTTAGAACCACAGTCTGAACCAATTGTGGAAGATGGGGAGTCTCCGCACCCATGATTTACACAGAGCACCCAGTGTGGCAGAGGAAAGATCCAGATAAGGTGGCTGCTGAGTCAAACTGGAGAGTGCTCACAGGGAGAACCTCAGGCTGCTTGCCCTTACAGAAAATGACATCAGCCTCTGAGCATTTGGAGTTGCATTTGCTTTTTTTTTTTTGGTGTCTTTCCTTTCTGTCAGCTGGAAATTCTTGTCCGATCAGTGTGCTTGTTGCAAAATGTCCCCTATGCCCTTTGGATTTGCTAGGAAAACAAAGACCAAGCTTGCTAGAATTGTATGTAAAATACAGGTAACTAGGCTTGGAAGGAGAGGCTGAAATGTTCTCCCTCGGGTAAAGTGAATAACCTTCAGAACATGGACACTGTGACAGCTATTTGGCTGCCTGTGGACTCTTTGTTTAGGTTGTATTCCAGATAGCTGAGGTCACTGGACAATGGCCCCCGAATAAGGAAAATGTTACTGTACGTTCTCTCTTTATGGTACACACAAAGCTACAGAGAGTGCTTCAAGAGGGACAAACCACAGCTTTAAAATGCAGCTTTGACTCCTTCTTCAAACTGGCATCTACTTGGCAGCCTCTCATGTAGCTCCTCCTTGTTTTGTTCCAAAACAGCCATAAAGACAATGAGAAAACCTGAACATTCACACTAGTGCCAAAAACGAAACTGATGATGACCCAACACTGGGATCTGGGAGCAATCTCTAGTAATTAAAGGCAGATGGTGGTGGAATAAGCAAAACCTGTTCAGGTTTTACCTCAGGGCACAGCTCTTTGTCTGATGAGCAGAAAGGTCCTGAAAAAAGGAAGGAGGACAGAGTGACAAGGACCAGAGAACAAATAAGCAGGAAGTGAGTGGGGGCAGTGGGGACGATCCCTCCTCCAGGGACGGAGGGACGGGAAGTTTCAGGACCGGTAGGGACCAGAAGGACAGCAGTATAGCAAAGATCTCACCTTAGATTTCTTTTTTTTTTTTTTTTTTAAGACGGAGTCACGCCCTGTCTGTTTTCCAGGCTGGAGTGCAATGGCATGATCTCGGCTCACTGCAACCTTCGCCTCCTGGGTTCAAGCGATTCTCCTGCCCCAGCCTCCCAAGTAGCTAGGACTATAGGTGCACACCAGCTCGTCCACCTAATTTTTTGTATCTTTAGTAGAGATGGGGTTTCACCAAGTTGGCCAGGCTGGTCTAGAACTCCTGACCTCATGATCCGCCTTCTCGGCCTCCGAAAGTGCTGGGATTACAGGCGTGAGCCACCGTACCCGGCCTCACCTTGTATTTCTATCTAAATCATTGCAGAGAATCAGAAAATCAGGCAATGCAGAGAAAGGAAGAGCACTACACCTCCACAGAGCAGAAGGAAATCCAGGAAAAGGCTAGTAGGAACCAGGAGCTGAAGACGGAGCTGTGCGCCTTCCTGGCCATCCTCCTTAAATCTAAGATGGGAATCCAGCCATTGCGCCAGTACACGGATCTGCAATTTTTTTCTTCTTCATAGGACCAAACAGTGAATACTTTAGGCATAGAAAACCATACAGTTGCTGTCACAACTATTCATCTTTGTCACTGTAGCTTAAAAACAGCATACACAATAGATGTACATGCCAAATGGGCATGGCAGACTAAAATGACACAGCCTCTATGAACTAGGAGAAGAAAGGCAGTAAGGGAGATGAAACTGAGCTGAAAGGAAAAGGATGATGTGTAAAAGAAAGAGTTGGAAAAAGATGAAACCCCTGTAGCACAATTAAAATCCCCTTCAGAAGGGCTGGGTGTGCTCTCACACCTGTAATCCCAGCACTTGGGAGGCCGAGGCAGGAAGATCGCTTGAGGCTAGGAGTTCAAGACCAGCCTGGGCAATGCTGCAAAATCCCGTCTCTTAAAAAAATGAAATAAAACAAACAAACAAAAAGACCATAGCCAGGCGTGATGGTTACTTGGGAGGATGAGGTGGGAGTATCGCCTGAGCCCAGGAGTTTGAGATTATAGTGAGCTGTGACTGTGCCACTGCACTTTAGCCTGAGTGACAGAACAAAATAAGCAGCAAAGATTCATGATACTGTAGAAAACTGATCCAGAAACATGGAGAATAAATTGGAGAAACTCTTACAAAATTTAGAGGAAAAATACAACCTACATATTTAGAAGGAAAGGGCTCACTGAAGTTTTCCAAAAATCAACAAAAGGGGACCAACATCCAGACACATCTTTGCAAAACATATGAAATACCAGGACAAGAAAAGAATACATACAGATTAAAAAACAACAACAACAAGAAGCCAGTGAGATGATCATCAAGCAAGGTCTATAAGGTCTTAAGGGGAAAAATTTGTGACCTAAGATTTTTATACCTAGCTAGACTGTCTTATACTATATAGGCCACAATAAAGAAAAGACATTCTCAAATGTGCAAGGGCTCAGAAAATGTGCCAATTATGTATCCTTTTTGAAATAAATACTTGAGGATGTTTTCCAACTAACTATGAAAGGAATCAAAAGTATGAGTTTACAGGGGAAAGTGATGGCATAAACACAAGGTAATGTGATTGACATCTCTGTGCTTACTGGTGATGAAAACTGAAACCAGTAAACATAGAGATGCCAAATTTGGTTCTAAAACATAATGCAAATATCAAAATAATTTTTAACTGTTTGAAAGGGAACATCAGTGTCTCTCTCTCCTTCTCCGTCCCCATGTGTGTCTGTGTGTGTTTGTGTATCTATCTAACTATGTATATATAAAATATTTAAATTTAGTTTGAAACTTCAGATCATATTAAAAACTATGAAGTAGAATGAGTTGAGGAATAAAACCCTTTGTCTTAAGTATAGAGAATGTAAAAGATGCTATTTCATGCTCGATTCTGATAAGTAAGAGCTATTAGATCAACTAATGCTTCTGAAAAACCCAAAGATAATCACAGAACTCTGGAGAAAACAGGATATAAATTATAGCTAATATGCCAAAAGATAAAACAGAAAAAATGAAAAATATAAAAAGCAATTATGATAAATTAAGATCACAGAAGAGCAACCCCTAAAGACAAAACAATGAAGGTAAAATGGATCTAACTGCTCTACTGAAAAACTGAATTTAAAACAGAGTACTGTTTAAGGGGAATATAACCAAATAAAATGATTTTTTGAGATGGAGTCTCACTGTGTTGCCCAGTCTGGAGTGCAGTGGTGTGATCTCAGCTCACTGCAGCCTCTGCCTTCTGGGTTCAAGTGATTCTCCTGCCTCAGCCTCCTGAGTAGCTGGGACTACAGGCGCTTGTCACCACACCCAGCTAATTTTTTGTATTTTTAGTAGAGATGGGGTTTCACCGTGTTAGCTAGGATGGTCTCGATCTCCTGACCTTGTGATCCACCTGCTTCGGCCTCCCAAAGTGCTGGGATTACAGGTGTCAGCCACCGCGCCTGGCCTAAAGTGATTTTTTTTTTTAGACAGAGTCTCACACTGTCGCCTAGGCTGGAGTGCAGTGGCACGATCTCAGCTCACTGCAAACTCCACTTCCCGGGTTCACGCCATTCTCCTGCCTCAGCCTCCCGAGTAGCTGGGACTACAGGCACGTGACACCACACCCGGCTCATTTTTTGTATTTTTAGTAGAGACAGGGTTTCACTGTGTTAGCCAGGATGGTCTCAATCTCCTAACCTCGTGATCCACCTGCCTCGGCCTCCAAAGTGCTGGGATTACAGGCGTGAGCCACTGCGCCCAGCCTAAAGTGATTTTAAGAGCTCACAACTTAAGCCATAGCAAAGGTGTATCAGCAAATGAAAACAAGAAATGAACCAAGAGTGGAAATGTTAGTATCAGAAAAGTAGAATTCAAGGCAAGCATGTTTATAGTGGAAAAAGAACATCACCTAGTAATTAAACAAGGATTTTTTGATGTAGAATAACATCTCATTGAAATATATCAAGCAAAAATCAATAGTAATACAAAATGAAACAGACAGAAATCCTTAGTGAAAGAATGCTAAATTAATCCCAAGAAACGAGAACTATACAAGCCACATTTCCTGACCACAATGATATTATTTGTTATTAAAGAAGAAATAATGAAAATAAATGAAATGCATTCAATTCTAGAAGTTAGAAAATGAGCAAAACAAAACCCAAAGAAAGCAAAAGGAACGAATTAATAACAGAAGTAGAAATTAATATAGTAGAATACAGAAAAAATATATAAATACATCCAAGAACAAATTCTTTGAAAAGTCCAAATACAAGCTAAAAGAAAAAAAAAAAAAAAAGACAAAACACTGTCATGTTTAATTACAAATAAAAGAAAGAAAACAGAACTTTAAGAAGTAACAAGAAATAAATTACAAGGCTAGTATATACAACTTTAGCCCAAAAATCTTGGAAATCTGAATGAAATGCAAAATGTTAGGAAAACAAAGGAGCAAGTTAAACTGAGTATGATACATGGAATCTGAACAGATAAATAGTCATAAGAGAGGTCTGGATAGAGATGGTTTCAGAGGTAGGTCCATGTAAACATTTAAAGGACACATCAATTTCACGCTATTTGATCTGTTCAGAAACACAGAAAAAGATGGAAAGCTATTAAGACGAAACAGATGACAGTGCTAAAAACTGACCAGTTTGCAACTTTAAAAAAGCAGTTTTATATGATTCAGCCTTAATATAAAAGCTGGCATAACCATATATACGCACAGACTATATGGGCCAATTGATCAGCCTCATTTACCAGGAGACCCAACGTTTTATGCCCCCCAGTTTTCCATCCTACCCCCATCCAGCCGCTGGGACCCCATCCACACTGCCAGGACACACTTGCTCCATGCAGGAGTAACAAGTAAAGAGTAGGCAGGACGCCCTGCTGCCCTGCTGTCTCAGGGGAGCCTCTGGAGCTAGGATTGAGGGCACAGGTAAATACTGGCAGCTCTGCAGGGGGTCCTGCACCAGGGCTGCCCTTCTATCTCACTCTACTCCCCAAAAAGAGACAGAAGCTGCCAGGGCTGGACACAGGCACTGCCCGGCCCCCTACTCGGATGTGCTCTGTCCCAGGGAGAGCCACTGAGACCTGGAGGCCACCATCTGCCTGGCTCGCGGCAGGCCCATCCTGGCTGGCTGGCATCCTGGCTCCTCCTGGGAGCAGCCTACCCTCCCTTTTATTCCTCCCACCTGCTCCCCTGACCGACCCACAGCCAAGAGCCAAGAGGTGGCCTGCAGGCCCAATCCCAGCGGCCCAGACTGTCCTGCCTCTTCCTCCACCTTGGGTAGCTGGCCCCTCTGGTCTGCCTCCTGTGCCCCAGGTGCCAAAATCCTGCTGGGCCGGCCTGCTCGCCGGATCGAGGCTCATCTCTGAGCATATGGCAGGCAGAGCCCGGCGGCCACAGTTGAAGCCAGGGGCACCGCATCTGGCACCTCCCCTTGGAGCAGGGCGGGGAGCTGGCAAAGGTCTCGCTCTCAGCAGCCCTGGCCCATTCGCTCGCAACACCTCTGCCGCTCTGCTTCTGGGCTGTCGGGCTTGGGAAGGTGGGGCAGGGGGTGTAATGAGTGAGGGACACCCAGCCAACATGGTCTGTCCTCCCAGGGCAGAGAAACCTGGAAAGGTTGGGTAAGTTGCAGATGCCAAGGGCTAGGCATAGGGGAGGAGCCCCTGGTTCTCCCTGGCCGGGGGTGAAAGAGTTTAAGGGGAGAAGGGCTGGGGCTAACAGGGGCGCCCAGCCAGCTCTGTCCATTTCGGCTGGGCCATTCTACCCACCAGCAGGTGACAAAAGGCAAATGAGGCCAGTCTGCCCAGAAAGTATGTTTGGTGCTGCCTGATCTAGAACCAGAAAGCTGCATGGAACCCCCGTGGCCAGAGAGTCGTTTTCCGTGTGTTCGGTTTTCAAGGTGCTGCAGGTGTCCATGGGTTTCATAAGGGCCATCATGGGCGAGGCATGATGAGAATGGAGGACACTCTCTCCAGCAAGCTGGCTCTCACCTCTTGGTCCTAGGCTGCAGGTGACTTTGTGACTCGCCCCACCCTGCCCCAGGTAAGACCACCTTCTTACCACCCTCACCAACAGCACCTCATCCGGGGGTAGAGCCACCTGTGAGAGAGAGCTGGGGCCCACACGCAGATCTCTAGCCCCCACCCATCTCTCTAAGCCTGTACTAGTGTCACCGACCCAATCCATCGCCCTCAAGCCCTACTTGCCTCAAAAGCAAAATGCCCATTTGACTTTGGGCCTCGGGGGCAGAAAGGCTAACGATGCCCCAAATGAAGCATCTTTTAGCAATGGGCTGGCCAAGGAGCTTAGCAACCTATGGAAGCAAGTGTCTAGAAGAAAGCCCAAAATGTTTGTAACACAGGAAGCCAAGGATTGGTGTCTTTCACATATAAAGAACTCTTCTGAATCAATAAGAAAAAGACAGCAACCCAAAATTCAAAGGGAAGGAACAGGCCATTCACAAAAGAGCATATAAAAAGGGAACAAGGAGATGTGCCCATGTTCAATCTCAAATTATCAAAGAAACAAAACATAAACCAACAAGAATATAGCACTTCTGCCTAGCAAACTGGCGAAGGCAAGCATACACACACTCACACGATATGGCTGGGGCGCAGATTAAAATATGAACTTTCCCGAGCGTGGCTGGCATTGAGTGTCAAAACCCTGAGAACACACACACACGCATACTCCAACGCAGCAACCCCACTTCTAGGAATTTGTCATCCATTCATTCAAACGTTTGACTAAGCACTTCCCATATGAATGGCTCTGGGAGGCACTGGGTGTTCCCCAAGGCTAATGGAGCAGTGGGTGGCATCACAGCAGGAGGGGAGAGGCCAATAGCACCAGTGTCATCACTCCCATTCCTGATGGTGACACTCAGGAAATGACGACAGTGAGCCGAGCTCCCTGGGAAAGAATGCGCAGGGGCAGGGAGCACAGGTGGAGACCTTCTTAGACCCGTTCCAGGAGTTGACACTCAGATGACAAGAGATCAGACCTGGGAAATGCAGGGAGGAGCATCCCAGTGCTTGGCAGGTGCAAAGGCCCCGGGGCAGGAAAGTGTGAGGAACCACAAGGAGGGGAGACTGGAGCTGGCAAAAGCTGGGGGTTGCCCAGCCACAGATGAGGCTTACAATTTGCAGGGAGTCCCTAGGGCCTTTTCAACGATGGCAGGGGTTTGGATTTTATTCTAGAAGAACAGCATGAGCCAGAAATGTTGGGTGGTGGGCCTGTGGCTGGTTTTTATACTCTTGCTTTATTGTCTTATGTATATTTTAAAATTTACTGCAATGAGGATACAATTCTTGTGTTAGAAACAAAGAAACACTAAAAATAGTCTAAGGTGAGGCTGTTTTTTTTTTTTTTTTTGAGACGGGAGTCTCACTCTGTAGCCCAGGCTGGAGTGTAGTGGCGTGATCTTGGCTCACTGCAAACTCCACCTCCCAGGTTCAAGCGATTCTCCCATCTCAACCTCCCAAGTGGCTGGGATTACAGGCACCCATCATCACGCACAGCTAATTTTTGTATTTTCGTAGAGATGGGGTTTCACCATGTTGGCCAAGTTGGTCCTGAACTCCTGATCTCAGGTGATCCGCTTGCCTCGGCCTCCCAAAGTGTTGGGATTACAGATGTGAGTGACTGGCCGAGGTGAGGCTCTTCTTAGTGAGGATGAGGACCATTTACCTTACAAGTGGTGGGAATCCTATAGTAAATGACATCTGTATTCAACAAAGTGACATTTCTATTCCCAATCTATAGGGTTTCTGCTGCGGACAAGTGCTACCCCCTTCCCAGGAGACAGCAGGAGAGTGTGTGTGTGTGTGTGTGTGTGTGTGTGTGTGTGTGTATGCATGTGCCTGTGTCTGTGAGGTTTCATCCTCTCCCTGAACGCCAACTGTATGCATGGTAAGGTGGCTGGGAGTGAGGACAGTGCCCCAGCCAGGGTGGCTGGGGACAGCTCCCTGAGGGATAGCCCATGAATGAGACCTAAACAGTGCAAAGGAGGCGGGACAAGAAGGTCTGAGGGAAGAGCGTTCCAAGCAGTAAGAGCAGCCTGTGCAAAGGCCCTGAGGCAGGACCAAGCCTGGGCTGGTCCAGGGACTGGATGAAAGTTGGAGTTCCTTGCACGGACAGAAGGACAGGGGCAGCAGCTGAGAGATGAGTCCCAGAGCTTGAGGGGCCATGTGAGCTGGATAGGGTTTGACTTCTTTTTTAAATGTCATGCAAAGCCACACGAGGGGCCTGGCCCAGGTCACCGAGGGCTGCTGGGTTTCATCACATAGGGCAGAGGCTGGCTTTTGCTTTCACCCTCTCAGGGATGGTGCCCTGACTGCCCAAGCCCCATCTCATGCCCAAGGTTACCAGAACGTGCTCTCCACTCCGTACCATGGTTACAAAGAGCCAGGGTCAGGCTCTCAGGAACCTAGACTATCATTCTGCTGCCTGAGTTACATTCTGTCTCAGGGACTGCAAATACGTATTCAGGTAGGGAAGCATGGATGTGAGTTCTTTATACTGGCAAACTGAAGCACTGGGTCCTTTTCCTGTACCAAGCTGGGGTCCCCGGGGCTTTGCTGGCCCGAGGGGGCCCTGGTGCCCTGTCCCCCACCAAGTGCTGCCCAGGGAAGCCCTGCCATTTCTTTCTGCTGCCTCCCTAGTTGTGGCCACCTTCTCAGACGGTTCCCTTTGGTGCACCATCAGGGGCAGAGGCAGGCTCCTGGAGGGTGCACACAGCTGTGCAATGCACACCCAGGGCCAAGGCCTTCCTTCCCGTATACCCTCTCCTAGAGAGCCACCCACTGGGACAGCCTCAAACACCAGGCCTGGGTCTGACAGGTCCGCTCTGGCCCCCTGCAATATCGATTTTCCTTTCTTCCTCAAGAGCAAACCCTAATGTCTCCAATCTAGAATACTCTTCTTCAAAGACTCCCTTGCAGCTCACCGTGGCCATGAATCTACTTCTGGCCCCAGGACATAAGTGGAAATCTACTGAGCAGGGCTGCAGGGAAAGGGTTCACATCATCCAACCTATGATCTGGGGCCATTCACCATTCCAAGCCTCAGGTTCTTCATCAGTAAAATGCTGTAGTGACGATGGTTGTAACCGCTACCCATTCACAGGATTTAGGAGGAAATGACTATGGTGCCGTGAGATGGGTAAGGGGAGGTCAGAGATGATCTCAGCTGTGTCCTGAAGGATGAGAAGGTGCTGCCAACTGCGTGTGATGGGCTCCAGGTGGCCTCCGACTCTGCAGCTGAGAGTGGAGGGTGAATGATGGCGGGCCAGTGGGAAAGGCAGGGCCAGATCCCGGGGCCTCGTGAGGCCAAGAGAAGAGCTGAGATCTGAGATGCAGTGTCCTGGGCCCAGTCCTTAGCAGATACAGGAAAATGGGTTGGTGTGGTGGGATCTGGGTGATGCAGCCCTGTCTCCGGACAGGAGCAAGGTCCTTCTCTTGGCTGTGCCACAGGCCTAGAGCCAGGCAGGGCTGGGGATGAAGAGTACATCAGGCTCATGGAGGTGTCTACTCCTCTCCTGGAGTGCCTGGTGGTAGAATCCTATTATTTGCAGAATAATATCTGGAAAAAATAGGACCTAAGCTCTTGGGTATTAGGAGAAGCCGGAGGCCATGAATGCCTTTCCCCTTGGCAAATGTGCTTGGAATCCGTTCCTGTGCCACTTCCCTGTGCAGCCTTCCTCTCAGCCCCAGGCACAAGAAAACCTCCAGGTTCTTAGTGCCCATCTCCTGGTCTGGGATTTTCTGTCAGCCTCCTCCCCTGGCAAATCAGACCCTGGTGTCTCAGCACCTAGCACAGCGTAGGTCACCACTGACTGCTCAGCGAACCCACTGGCACATACACTCTGGACAATAAGCTGACAGCGGTTGTCTCTGTGCGATACCAAGGCTGCCTGGACCAACGAACCCACAGACACAGGCTCCCCAAACAAAAGACATCAGTCAGCACCCTTTGTAATTATTCTGATGATACCCCTGAGACAGCCTGGGTAAAGGGCTTAGGCTTTATTTATTTATTTAGAGACGGAGTCTCAATCTGTTGCCTAGGCTGGAGTGCAATGGCATGATCTCAGCTCACTGCAACCTCTGCCTTCCAGGTTCAAGCGATTCTTCTGCCTCAGCCTCCCGAGTAGCTGGGATTACAGGCACACACCACTACACCTGGCTCATTTTTGTATTTTTGGTAGAGATGGGGTTTCACCATATTGGCCAGGCTGGTCTCGAACTCCTGACCTCATGATCCACCTGCCTCGGCCTCCCAAAGTGCTGGGATTACAGGTGTGAGCCACCGCACCCAGCCGGCTTAGGCATCTTTTAAACCTGCCAAACTCTTTGACAACAAAGAGGGCACGAGTTGGGC
This sequence comes from Nomascus leucogenys, assembly GCF_006542625.1. NCBI lineage: Eukaryota > Metazoa > Chordata > Mammalia > Primates > Hylobatidae > Nomascus > Nomascus leucogenys. The sequence goes on from NC_044399.1 coordinate 68,614,117, forward strand.
TGGAGAGGGTTTGAGTGGCACCAGAAATCAGAAGGCCATGACACCTGTGACAGATGCACAGCTAATATCTGAAAAATGGGACCCTTGCGCTCGGAATCAGAAGGCTTTTCTGCAGGCCTCAGCCTGCTGTCTATGGGGTGTGGGGTGTTAGCTGGACAAGAACCTCTCTTCCTGGACCCCAGGATACAATCCACGGCTCCGGTGGCAATGGTCTCAGACTACTGATGAGCTTCAGGGCTGCAGGATGCTGGGAAGTGGAAAGGATCTAGCAGGACAGAGCGGGTGGCAGACAGGCGACCAAGGAACTCAAAATGCTGGCTCTGTGACTTACAAAGCTGTGTGTCCTTGGGCATGTTGCTGCACTTCTCTGAACCTCCGATTCCTCATTTATTAAGCGGGGGTGAGCATTTGTAACAATCTTTTAAAGTTCCAGCGAGATGAAGCCCAACATGATAGGCACTAAAAAATGTTGGCTCTCATTATCTTTACTCTAGTTTAGGAGCCATGGCAGAAAACCAATTTTATTGTATTACTGGCACATCCAATTATTTTAAGCCCAAAGATATTTCTCACTCAAGTATGTCCTTGATTCACTGAATAATGGCTGACCTCTGGCTGTTCTGAAAAGCAACTCCATCTGTAGCGGATGTGGTTCCTTCACGGCACTTGTCACCCTGTGCAGTGATACATTTTTCAGTTTGGTTTATTGTCTCTCTTCCTCCCCGAAGTGAAGTCTTCACTGCTGTATCCCCAGGGCCCGGGACACATAACAAGCCCTCAATAAATATTTGTTGAGCAAGTTCAATAAAAACGGGCGCAGCTGCCACCACTGTGCGGCAAAGTGACCCTCAGCCGAGCAATTCCGGCACTCCCCTACTCCAAAGTGCAAGTCACCAGGCTCGAGTCTCGTAAACAGCCGAAAAGTAAAGGCTCCAAGCAGGATTCGGAAGGGCGGGAAAAGGCAATTTGGGAAAATGCTGCAAAACTGAAAAAGCAAAGCTTGGAGAGTGTGGCTCCGTGCCTGGGGAGGAGTGCAGGAGCCGATAAATCTTCCCTCTCCAGGGAGGTTTGAAGGGCTTTGGTGTTTTGTTTGGACTTTAATAACACAGATCCTAAATCCACTGCCTTATGATGAAAATATATTTGCAGATTTTAAAATACGGGGCCTTGGATTCTGAGGGCAGCTCTCACAGGAGAAGCCAGGAAGGTTCCGAGGCTGGGTGACCGCCTGAGGATGCAATCCCCGCCCAGGCTGCCTGGCCTGGAAGCCCATCCCGTGTCGTTCCTGCCTAGTGCACGGGGACCCCCAAAGGGAAGGCACGGAGAGGCACGCTGGGGTGGACTTCTGGGAGGGGGACAAGCCTGTCAGGCTTTTTCTACCTGAGCCGCCCTAGCCCCCTCCCCCAAGGGCAGGGTGGTCTGCAGCCTGGCTCAGGGTTGGGGTGGCCGGGCTGGGAGAGGTCGGGGGCTGCACTGACCATGTGAGATGGGAGCTCAACCCTTCTTCTCCACTTGGAACAAGAGGGTGCAAATGAGTCCCCAGCAGGCTCTTTCTTTTTGCTGAACAAGATGGATTGGAAAACAAATTGGCTCAAATAAAGCATGTAATTAGATTAAAGCCTCTTGCCCAGAGCCTTTGGGACTGCAAAAAGCCCTCCTGACTGGAGGCAGGAGACCTCAGCTGGCTAAACCAGCTTCTGGACATCCAGAATTTTCTCTTGACCCTCAGCTGCTCAGCCCTGGTCCTCCCCAGCCAGTGTCAACTCTGCTGGGGAAATTGATTTTACCGCGAAGTCACCCCATACCCTGCTCTGCCACCAGTCCCAGACCCGGGGGTCACCCTGTTCCCAGCCTGCAGATGCTGCCTCAGCCTCAGAGGCATGCCCCAGTTGGAGCTCAGCCCGTCTGCAGCAGGAGCAACCAGAATGGTGATGAGTCTACACCTGCCAACCCCTCACCAAAGTGCTTTCCACCCAACGTCCCGGGTAAGCTGCACAGCCACATAGGAAGAGGCAGTTCAGGTGGTATTAGGACGGCCATGGCCATTACACACAGGAGAAAACAGAGGCACAAGTGTTCAGCATCCAAAGTCACTGGCCGGTAGGGGCCCATTCCCTAACACAGCTGCCTTCCACTCCAGCACAGGACAGAGGGGTCTCTTTCCATACACAGAGCCACGGGCAACCTGTTGACTAGTGAGTACTGACCCTTAACCTCCCCCCATCGCAATGCAGGAGCTGCCCCTTCTCTCTCTCTCTTTTTGAGACAGGGTCTCCCTCTGTCACCCCAGTTAGAGTGCAGAGGCACAATCATAGCTCACTGCAGCCTCGAACTCCTGGGCTCCAATGATCCTCCTTAGCCTCCCACATAGCTAGGACTACAGGTGCACACAACCAAACACAGCTAATTTATTATTTTTTGTAGAGATGAGGTCTCACTATGTTGCCCAGGCTGGTCTCAAAGTCTTAGGCTCAAGTGATCCTCCTGCTCTGGCCTCCTAAAGTGCTAGGATTACAGGCATGAGCCACTGCACCTGGCTGCCCCTTTTCAAAGGACCATCCTCTTGGCTTCCCAGCCCTCAGGCAGAACCTGTGTGTAGCTTCCCCTGCCCCCATCTATCCTTGCCACCATACCCTTCCCCAAATAGTGCCCTCATGTCCATGAGGCTTCCTGCCCCTCCTCCCACCAGCCAAGCCTTTAGGAGATAAAATGGTGTTCACAACCTTCCAGGGGAAGTAGGCCACATTCAAAAAGTTGCTGCACTGAGAGAGCAACTTTCTCTTCCTGCACCTGTTTCTGAAGTTCCTCATCCAAATGGCAGATAAGTTCTGGTTCTTAATGGTAATGAAAGCCCAGGCAGGGAAGAAGAGAAAGAAAAAGAAGAAAGTGTGAAACTTGGAGTTCCTATTTTGAAAGGCCCGATAATGAGCAACATATCTCCAGAAAAAAAAAAAAAACGAGGGTTGACAGAAGAAGCATGGATTGAGAGCAAGTGAATAGGCAGCACACAGACCACTGGTTTCCCTACCCAACCTCATGGCAGGCATCACTAATCAACAACAGCACCCTAATGGGGCCCAGAACTCAGTAAGGCACTCCTTATTGATGTCCTTCAACTTCTAAGCTCTGCACCCTACAGTGGCTATTTGGGAGGATAGCTGTGTCTGCCTGGTATGTGAAGGGTAGGGAGTTGCTTAGTGGGGAAGCTGACGCATCCTTGCTATCCCTGATTCACTGTCATTTGCCACCGACTGATAGACTGGACACAGGCCACAGAACCCACCCCTTTGGAACTGAAAGGGTTGCTTGGCTTACACCTGTAATCCCAGCACTTTGGGAGGCTGAGGCAGGCAGATCACATGAGGCCAGGAGTTCGAGACCAGCCTGGCCAATGTGGCGAAACCCTGTCTCTACTAAAAATACAAAACTTAGCAGGATGTGGTGGTGGGCGCCTGTAGTCCCAGCTACTCAGAAGGCTGCGGCAGGAGAATCACTTGAACCCAGGAGGTGGAGGCTGCAGTGAGTTGAGATGGTGCCACTGCACTCCAGCCTGGGCAACAGAGTGAGACTCTGTCAGAGAGAGAGAGAGAGAGAGAGGGAGAGGGAGAGAGAAAGAGAGGAGAGGAGAGGAGAAAGGAAGGAAGGAAAGAAAGGAAGGAAGGAAGGGTGGTCTATCCTTGCACTCATGTTGCCATTCCCATTCTCTTAATCTCCCTGAATCTCCCTCATCACCGATCCTAGGACTGGACAGGACTGCCATCAGCTGAGCCTCACCTGACTTCTGTCACCCCACAGATGGCCTTACTTCCACTTTCTGGCACAGCCCAGCACAAGCCTTCCATCTGTTTCACCCTCAGAACAGCCTTCAAAACTTTTGAAGAAGGAGCCCCTCCCCCTTCCAAGGCTTCCTGCTTCCTTCAAACTTAGAGGGCATGGTCTTTAGAAACCCCATTATGCTGGTTCCTCTTCCTAGACTCTCTGGTCCTCAGTTCTTTTTCTTTTCTTCCTTTTTTTTCTTTTTTTATGAGACAGAGTCTCACTCTGTCGCCCAGGCTGGAGTGCAGTGGTGTGACCTTAGCTCATTGCAACCTCCGCCTCCCGGGTTCAAGTGATTCTCCTGCCTCATCCTCCCAAATAGCTGGGGTTACAGGCGCCTACCACCATGCCCGGCTAATTTTTTTTTTGTATTTTCAGTAGAGACAGGGTTTCACCATGTTGGCCAGGCTGATCTGAAACTCCTGACCTCAAGTGATCTGCCTGCCTCAGCCTCCCAAAGTGCTGGGATTACAGGCGTAAGCCACCGCACCCAACCAGTCCTCAGTTCTTGATATGAGAATTGAAGAGACCAACCATTTCCTCCCTACTTTACAGACATCTATGTTGAGTCTGAAAGTGGTTCAGATTCTTTGGAAGGTATGATAGAAACCTCGAAGTGTTGTAAACTGGAGCCACTTATCTGTTTATCCTCATTCTCTGGAATACAGGCAAGAACTAGGCAGTAAGAGGTTCAAACAGTCAAATCACTATCACAAAGGAATCGACACATTGGCAGGAGGAGGGAACAACTGGCAAACAGAGGACAAAGAAGAGGCAGAAAATTATGAAACCAGCCAGGCGTGGTGGCTCACACCTGTAATCCCAGCACTTTGGGAGGCCAAGGCAGGCAGATCACAAGGTCAGGAGATCGAGACCATCCTGGCTAACACGGTGAAACCCCGTCTCTACTAAAAATACAAAAAATTAGCCAGGCATCGTGGCCGGCGCCTGTAGTCCCAGCTACTCGGGAGGCTGAGGCAGGAGAATGGCGTGAACCCGGGAGGCGGAGCTTGCAGTGAGCCGAGATCGCGCCACTGAACTCCAGCCTGGCCGACAGAGCGAGACTCCATCTCAAAAAATAAAATAAAATAACAAATAAGAAAAAAAGAAAATTATGAAACCATGAAACACAGATGCAGAATAACACAATATCATTTTGAACACAGGCAAACAGTCCCAACAGTTGAATAAGATTTGTAACTATGACCGTTCAGACAGCACGATTCCTTCTGCTGGGGCCGAATCATCCTGAAAAGTAAAATTATGTTTGTTGTGCATTGCTTAATAAGGCAAAAAAAGCTGGTGATACATTTGGAAAAGATTTCCACCCAAATGTTCTTTTACAGTTTTGTGGCATTTCAGTGAATAATATGTCTCAGGTTTCTGGGAACCCTATTTATGGGGAACCACTCAACCCACAACAATGTCACACCATGGTAGATACTGAAGTCCCCCCGCCGGGAAGACCAAACTCTGTTACCTTCTCACATGGAGAATAAAGGTATTGGGTTTGCTTTAGGAAAGTAATGAATTCTCAATACACTCCAGGTACCTACAGACTCAAATGATCCTGTGTGGAAGGTGCTAGCAGAAACACAGCCAGAGAACGGCTGCCCTCACAAAGAGCCCACTGTAGGGTGTGGAGCCTAGAGGCTGAAGGGCGTCAAGAGGCCAGTGGATAGCCTGGACTTCATCCCCGCTCTGCCCATCTCAGCAGGACATGTCTCAGGCTTTAACAAGTTGCCAAGTTCATCTTTTATATCTTTTTTTTTTTTTGAGATGGAGTCTCGCTCTGTCATCCAGGCTGGAGTTCAATGGTGCGATCTCAGCTCACTGCAACCTCCGCTTCCCTGGTTCAAGCGATTCTCCCGCCTCAGCCTCCCAAGTAGCTGGGACTACGGTGCATACCACCATGCCTGGCTAAGTTTTTTTTTTTTTTTTTGTATTTTTAGTAGAGACGGGGTTTCACCATATTGCCCAGGCTGCTCTTGAACTTCTGACCTTGTGATTCGCCCGCCTTGGCCTCCCAAAGTGCTAGGATAACAAGCGTGAGCCACCGCTCCCGGCCCAGTCTTTTGTTTCTTAACCATCTCTTCTCTCTCCAAGGACTCCCCAGACACGGGATTTCTAACTGCTGCTCCATATTTGCTTCCCAGTTTTGGAGGGCATCCTCCGAGTCTGTTTCCCTGACTCCCTGTCATCCACAGACCAATGGGAACTGGCGTGAGAGAATCACAGCCCAGGAGTTCAGGCATGACTGTGGGTCCCACAGATCCCCAAGTACTGCATCTGATCTGCTGCTAGGAAGTTTACCTACAGGCCTCCCAGAGAGACTTCCAAAACAATTCTGGTGGACAAAGGACTAACCAGCTTTCTCCTACAAGGGAGGCCATATGTGTGAGAGGCTCCATTGAGCTCTGTTCCTGGAAGCCAACATGCACCAGCTCCTGTTAGAGCTGGGGAACAGTCGCCTGAGTCCCCTTGGGACTCAGGGTTAATTCAGAGCCCTCTGGTCTCATGTTCCTCTTCCCTTGGAAGTCAGGCCTTATGGTAGCACTGAGGTCCAAATCACCCACTCCATGCTCTTCCTCATGGTAATATGCTCACCAAAACCTTGAGCCACACAGTAAGTTCAGAACTCTTACAGCAGAGATGAGCTCTGTAAACCCAGGAGGAGAGCACAGAGATTTCTGCCTGCTAAAATGAGCTACCTCCCCGGATGAGGGGTGTCTGACTGAGGGAGTTCCCATCTCTACAAGGGAAAGACATAGAGACCAAATCTGCATCCGAGCCAGAGAAACACCTGCCAGCAGCCTCCTACGCCTTCTTCAAGATGCAAATTCTGCCTCATAAGATGAACTTTCTAGAGTTGTAGCTAGAGGAACTCAAATTTCCAGCTATGCCACTGGTTCTAAGTATCATCCTCTATTATCTGCCATCTGTGCCATTAAAAAAAAAAAACAGCAGCCCATCCAGAGAGGCGACAAGACACCTTGTTGGACTTGAGGCTTCATTCACTTGGGCCGCAAAAGACTTAGCAGTCTCTTAGTGACGGCTGCCACTGGCTCAGGCCCACGGAAGGTTATGTTGGTATCTGCTGACATGTGTAGATTTAGTTAACAATTAACAATCTGAATTAGAATATTCTATTTCTGTGTCTTTCTCACACAGTACACCAGTCCCTTGAGGATAAAACTCCCGTGTTCTACTCAGCTCTGTAACCCCAGCACCTAGCCCAGGCTCTTGGTAAATGTGTGAGTGATGAATGAAGAGAAAACGAATAAATGGACACATGCATAAATCCTCTGATCAAAATTCCCAGGGAATTCTAGGAGTTGGCAGGGAGCAGGGAAAATACTAAAAGCCACTATCAAGCCTGGCTGAACAAGAAATCCCCCATTTTCAGCCTGTAGCCCAGATGAGGTCAAGGGAAGGATTTATAGAGCACAGGATCAGTATTTCATAAACCCTTCCAAATTGCAGAAAAGGCTGCACCTGCCTCCGTCCGTCTGCGGCTGCTAATCCGCTGTAACAGCTCTGTGTCCTCCATTCTATCTCCCACTCGGCGGGCAGAGTTATCCTGTGTATTCGCCTTTAATAAGCTGAAGCCATTCGGGCGCTGCATTCATTGGTATCTGCTCCCACCGGGCCAGCCCCATGGGGTCTCCTTGTCAGCTCTCCCAGTGAACAGGGGATTTTGTGTTCAGCAGGGAAAACAAAGCTGTCCCAACAGGGAACCAGTTGGCTCTCTATAGGCTTCTCCAGCGACAGCCAACAGTGGACACAGACTGGAACTGCTGTCAGCACTAAAGGGTGATTCAGCTGAGCTGAGCGGGGCTCCCTGGGAAGGTCATGAAAGAAGGATGCTTGTAGGCCTGTAGCGTCCACCCGGCTGGTTGGCTAGCCGGTTAGCTTGGCTGGTTAAGCCAGTGCCAATGAGGTCATGCCTTGGAACCCGACGTTGCCTTTGCTTAGCTTGCCTACATCCCAAACCTAGGCAGCTGTCGGGCAGAATGCACACCCTGGGGCTAAGACTGGGCTAAACTACTTCCTACAAACACACACAAAGCTCCTCAAAGCTCACCACCACTTCCTGATGCCAAAATGGCAATACCATGATGACAGGTGGCCGCAGATGTCCCTAAAGTCAGCAGAGTGATCAAAAAAGATCTACAGCGAGGACTACATGTGGTTACCAAACACTACTCCATTCCCCCACCCCCAACCAGGCATATAGACTACATTACCCAGCGACCTCCTTGTAGTTGGGGTGGTCATGTGACTGAGTCTTGGCCAATGGGACACATGTACAAGTGATCCTCAACACTTTCAGGCCCAGCCCATAGGTTTCCCATGAGCTCCCAATGTTCTCTTTCCGACTGTGGCTGGATGCAGAGAAACCCACAATGACAGGCCCTAGAAGATGGCAGAGCCATGTGATGAAACGGGCCTGGGTGCCTGACTCACTGCTTGGAAGGGAGCCACCCATCCAGGGCTGTGATGGACTGTGGTATAAGAAAGAAATAGCAGGGCCGGGTGCAGTGGCTCACGCCTGTAATCCCAGCACTTTGGGAGGCTGAGGTGGGTGGATCATTTGAGGTCAGGACTTCAAGACCAGCCTGGCCAACATGTTGAAACTCCATCTCTACCAAAAACACAAAAATTAGCTGGGCATGATGGTGGGTGCCTGTAATCCCAGCTACTTGGGAGGCTGAGGCAGGAGAATTGCTTGAATCCAGGAGGCAGAGGTTGCAGTGAGCCGAGATTGTGCCACTGCACTCCAGCCTGGGCAACAAGAGCAAAACACTGTCTCAAACAAAAAGAAAGAAAAAGAAAGAGCTGGACTATACTATCTGAGCTGTTTGTTACAGCATATAACCTTCCCTAACCAATACAGGGTTGTGAGAAGTAGAGAAAGAGTTTGAATTAGGACAATAGTGGGTGCAGCCGTGGTGGTATGCCTGTTATCTTGTCCCAAGGGGCCCAAGTCACTGTTCCCCAGCTCCTAACAGGAGCTGGTACTTGTGGGTACCAGGAATGGAGCTCAATGGTGCCTCCCACACATATGGCCTCCCTCGTAGGTGATAGCTAGTTAGTCCTTTGTCTCTCAGAACTGTTTTGGAAGTCTCTCTGGGAAGTCTATATGTGACCTTTCCAGCAAATGGTCAGGTACAGTACTTAGGGATCTGTAGCATCCACAGCCAAGCCTGAACTCCTGGGCTGTGATTCTCTCGCTCCAGTTCCCCTTGGTCTCTGGTCTTCTAGAGAAGAGATGTGAGAGACATCAGTAAGACTGTCATTACTGAGACCAGCTGGACACAGGAGGGAGGACATGGGACCTCAGAGACTAGCCACCAGGTTTTTCTACAGCATAGGGCTCTTGGAGAGTGGACAAAACAGAAACCCACAGATGGTCCCCAGATTCCAGTAAAGCTTCCTTTCCCACCAAAGCGCTTACCAAGTATAGCAGAGGTGGCTGGTCCCCCGCCCAGAGCCCCTTGACTGGGCCTGTGCACCCAGCTGCACACAGCTCACACTTGCACCCCTCTCTGAATGTTTGCCCTTGACGGATGGACACTGCTTTCCCTGGAGCTATCTGGGAGGTTATATGTGCCCTTCCCCATATAACACAGCCAATGGCTGACTGACTTGGGCAGGTATCACTGCCCAGCCCTTTTGCCTGTAAATATGACAACTTCTGAGATATGATTCCCGAGCTCCCGCGGGATCAGGCTGAGGCTAGACTTCCACTGCAGCCTTGTTGTTTTCCCAGTTTCTTCCCCTGCACTCTTCTGCCTCCCTCATGCCCTTACTGGTTTCTTCTGAAAGCACCCCCTCAGTAAATCACCTACACAAGAATCCCTGTCTTGGACCCCCTGAGGTTCTGGGGAGAATTAAAGCCAAAGACAGCAGGGCCCCGATAACCTGGGTGGATGGCTGGCATCTCACCCACAGCCATCAACTAGCCTCAGAGAAGAAGAGGGAAGGGGTAAGTCCAGGACAATCTCAAAAGGTCACCACCTTCTTGGAGGCTTTTCTGTCTGGTGAAGATAGAAGCTACTATGAAGATATCTTGGACCATGGGAAGATTTTTAGATGCTGAAGTGCAACTTCCTAATCCTTGGGTTGAAAGAGGTGGCCTCGTAGGACAGACGGCAGGCTGGTCCAGGAGACTAGGGCAGGGGAAGAGGGAGGCTGGTAGATGCCTAGCCCAGCTTCAGCCTCAAGAAAATCTTGAAGCAGTCTTCTCTAAAACCCATTTCCCCTTCCATGAATTTTTTTTTTTTTTTTTTTTTTTTTTTTGACAGAGTCTTGCTTTGTCACCCAGGCTGGAGTGCAGTGGCATCTCAGCTCATTGCAACCTCCGCCTCCTGTGTTCAAGTGTTTCTCGTGCCTCAGTCTCCCAAGTAGCTGGGACTACACGTGCCCTCCACCATGCCTGGCTAATTTTTTATATTTTTAGTAGAGACAGGTTTCGCCATGTTGGCCAGGCTGGTCTCGAACTCCTGACCTCAGATGACCTGCCCACCTTGGCCTCCCAAAGGGCTGGGATTACAGGTGTGAGCCACCGCGCCTGGCCCATGCCATGAATTTCTAATCCCTCTTCAGGAGGAGGAAGATTTTCTAAGCCTCTGTGTCACTCCATAGCTTCCTGCTTAAAAGGATGGTCTGCTTAAAGGACCGTGGTAAAGTGGAAATACTGGTTCTGCCATCGACTCACTGCATGACCTAAGACAAGCCACTGTCGTCCTCTGGGCTTCAGTCTCCCCGTCTGTCAGATGTGCAGGCCCGATTGGATGACCTATCTCTAGGTTCCTTCTGGTATTGAGAGCCTGAATTTCACTCTCAGGATGCCTTTTGGACAATGCTGTGCTGAGGAATGTTTAACAACTGGCTCTCTGGGGAACTAAAAAAACAAATGCTTTGATTTTACCATTTGTCAACTTCCAAAGTGTAAATATTCCCACTGTGGCCAATTTCAAACTCCCAGCAGGACACCCTGAATGCGGAATTGGGAAGAGATGCACAGTCGGCCCTTGTGAGCCAGTGGGAGCAGGTGTGAACAGGTGTGAGCTGGCTCCACACACCACCAAGCTTCACATGCCTCTCTGAGCAAAATAATTTCAGATCCCTGCTTCGTTCCTGATCTCTACAAATAGAAGGCTTTCTCCTTTCCTTAATCCCACAATACATTGTACTCTTCAGCAGAGACCACAAAACTGTGCAAATGACACTTGTCACAGTCTTCCCTAGGAAGGCACTGACCTCTCTGGAGGAGGGAATGGGGAGGGGCAATGCCCCGCTGGTTGCCTCCCTCCTAGACACCAATCTACTGCCCTGAAGCCTGAAGCCCTGCCCTGGATGGCAAAGACAAGGTCCATGAACCATGCCCCAGGGCAGAGGCAGGAGACGTGTATCATGTGGCCAAACAGCCTTAGGAGCAGAGGGAGAGAGCTGCCGAGAGGAAAATCCTGCTCGGCAGGAGGTGGGGCTGGGGACAGTCTGAGCATAATCACACCAGCCACAGGAGGCGGCAGCTGGTGGCTTCCCCGCCACAACACCACTGTGCTGGTCCTTCCAACTCTGAAGGTGTATGTCCACAACAGCAAGGCAGCCTGGCAACTGGCTAAACAATGTCCCCACCAATCCATTCTCCTCTTTTCTTTCCTACCCTAGGGTTGAGCACCCTCCTTGGTCCAAATTCCGCACAGTTTCTTCAACACAGCCCTGAAAGAACCTCCCAGGCACCCCCCATTGCCCAGGTGCTGTGCCCGAGAACACGAGGCTGGCTCTGCACCCCAGGCCCTGCCCAGCTGCTGGCAGCACAGGGGAGGATAGCAGATGGGGTCTGGTGGCCACAGTGGCCTCCAAAGCAGGCCTTCCCAGGCCCCAGCGATTTTGAGCTGAGAAGGGGCCAAATTTATCCGTTAGCCCAGCTCCTTCATTTCGCCGAGAAGACTGGCTCCAGGACTACCAAATGGCTTGCAGAATGCTTTAACTAGAGTGGGGTGAAGTACTCAAAACCCATGATCTCCAGTAAAGGATTGCAGTGATGGTTGTTATTATTTCTTTAAGTCTGGATCGGTTTTAGATCTCGCAGGGTATTTAAGTAATTAGAGGGACCACTGTGGGTCCTGCTCAACCCCCTGCCTCTGGGGCTGGAGGGGGGCTTTACTCACCCCAGTTCAGTGGCTGTGGAGATTCTGCCAGGCGAGCCCACTGTAATAGGGGCAGGAGAGTCTGTACGCTGAGGGCCTCAGGCCAGGTGTGACCCCGTTGCTACAAGTCCCCTCCCACCACAGCCCAGGACCTGTACAGGAATCTGCAAGGGGTTTCAGGCCGAGCTCTGAGCCTGGGCCACCTGGGGATGTCTCTGCATCCACCCCTGCCTCAGCCTAGCTCTGCAGCCTGCACTGCCCCACCCCTGCCAGCCTCTGCCAGCAAGGTCGCTGTGACAGCTGTGACATGGAGGTGGGTCCAAGGACTCCCATCCTCTCCCTGACACCTGTCACTTGTCCCGTTCCCATCAGCCATGCTCCTTGATCCCTCAGTGGGAAGAGCTCCCAAGAAGGGCTAAATATTCCGCCCCCACTTGCTCCTCTGGCCTCCCAGCTCATCCCTTTATCCTCCTCGAGGCTGGTGGCAGCTCCACCTGCAAAGGCCCAGAGACAGGGGAACAATGGGGGTCCTGAAACCCACCATGCAAATGGCTTCTTTGTGCTCCTTGGGGTGATGGAGGCCCAGGGTGGAGGGGTGGGGGGCAGTAGAGCTCGCCTGGCCCTGCTCACCCCCAGCCTGACCTCTGCCCCGGCCCTTTGTGCAGGTCCCAAAAAGGAGAAAGAGGAGAAAAGGACGGGGGTGGTGGGGAGGAGGCCAGGGAAAGTGAGAGAATGAGGAAGGTGGGGGTAGAGGGTGTAGGAGAGAGAGAGGGAGATAGAGGGAGGGAGACAGCAGAGAGCGAGAAAGAAGAGACGGGAAACTGACTTGTGCAGGCTGCTCAGAAGCAGGTTCTCCTGGCCAAGGGGAAGTAAATGTTAAGCTGAACCCTAGGAAATTGCCATTTTTGTGGGTCTGAAATGGTCATATACAGGGCAATTCCACACGGTTTGACCTAATACACATGGGGTGTCTGATCTCAAGGCGGTGGGGGCAGTGAGCAGGTCCCCCCACTAGAAGAGTCCCATGGCCCCTTGGCTTGGGCTCTGGCTTTCTTCCCTGGAACAGAATTCTGGCAACCTGCGCTGATGTCAGAAAATCTGGGTTTGATCCAGTGGTTCTTAGCCAGAGGCTCCTCTGTCCCCCAAGGGACACTTAATTATCACAACTGGCCAGAGGGCAGGTGCTGGCATCCAGTAGGAAGAGGCCAGGGATGCTGCTTCACATCCTACAGCGCACAGGGCAGCCGCCACCTCAAAGAGATCTCCAGCCCCCAGGTCAACAGTGCTAAGATTGAGAATCCCACGGTTTAAGCACCTTAAATAACTGCTGAATGTCTTTCCGTTTCCACACCCTGTGACCCCACCACTCACTCCATGAAGCCACGGGACTGGACGTGGCAGTGCCTCTTCTTCAAGGGTAGGTGAAGTTAACAGTGACAGCATGTACCACACGGGGAACACTTTCCATCTTACATGCCACTTTGCATCCTCGAAAGCAGCCCAGGAATGGCACCCAGATGCATTTCTAAATAGAGTGCTTCATATATCACAACATTGCATAATGTTTTCTTGTTTTTTGTTTGTTTTGTTTTGTTTTGAGACAGAGTCTCGCTCTATTGCCCAGGCTGGAGTGTAGTGGCACGATCTCGGCTCACTGCAACCTCCGCCTCCCGGGTTCAAGCGATTCCCCTGCCTCAGCCTCCCAAGTAGCTAGGATTACAGGTGCCTGCCACCGTGCCCAGCTAATTTTTGTATTTTTAGTAGAGACGGGGTTTCACTATGTTGGCCAGGCTGGTCTTGAACTCCTGACCTTCAGTGATCCGCCCACCTCAGCCTCCCAAAGTGCTGGGATTACAGGCATGAGCCACCGTGCCCGACCTGCATAATTTTTTTTTTAAGTCAGAATTTCACTCTTATTGCCCAGGCTGGAGTGCAATGGCACCATCTTGGCTCACTGCAACCTCTACCTCCCAGGTTCAAGCGATTCTCCTGCCTCAGCCTCCCGAGTAGCTGGGATTACAGGCATGCACCACCACGCCCAGCTAATTTTGTATTTTTACTAGAGACGGAGTGTTTCCATGTTGGTCAGGCTGGTCTCAAATTCCCGACCTCAGGTGATCCGCCTGCCTCAGCCTCTCAAAGTGCTGGGATTACAGGCGTGAGCCACCGTGCGCGGCCACATAATGTTTTAACAATTAAACCAGCGAGCAAAACAGCTGTGAGGAGACCGTTAAGGGAGAACCAAGAAATGCTGAATATGGACTATGTATCAAATGATATTAAGAAATGCGTCGTTAATTTTGTGAGGTATAATAATGACATTGAGATGTTCTCAGCTTTTGGAGGTGTATTCCAAAATATTTAGGGCTGAAATGTCATAACGTCTAAACTTCTTTAAAAAATTTTAGCAGAAAAGATAGTTGAAACAAACACCACAAAATGTGAATTGTTAAGTCTAGGTGATGAGAATGTAACTGTCCCCCATGTTTTTCCCCCTACTTCTGAAGATTTTTCAAAATAAAAAGTTTATGAGTTGAATCACCTTAATTCAGAATATACTAATGTATAGTACAACTTGGAATTTGGGGTATATTTCATTTTAGGTTATGCTAAGTTTTACCATGGAAAAACGACCAGGCACACAAAAGCTCAGTCCTTTTTTAACATGGTCACATGGGAAATGTTGCTGACTTGAGGAAATGGCTTTTTTTTTTTTTTTTTTTTTTTTGAGACAGAGTCTCACTCTGTCGCCCAGGCTGGAGTGCAGTGGCGTGATCCTGGCTCACTGCGACCTCTACCTCCCGGGTTCAAGCGATTCTCCTGCCTCAGCCTCCTGCGTAGCTGGGACTACAGGTGCGTGCCACTACGCCCAGCTAATTTTTTATTTTTAGTAGACACAGGGTTTCACCATGTTGGCCAGGCTGGTCTCGAACTCCTGACTTTAGGTGATCCGCCTGCCTCGGCCTCCCAAAATGCTGGGATTACAGGCGTGAGTCACCGCGCCTGGCCGAGGAAACGGCTTTCTAAACCGTCAGCTGCATCCAGTTCAACATGATGCGTAACTAATAAAGGAGCCGAGCTTGTCTCCCAGAGCTGCCCCAGCTCTCCTTAATGCTTTTGGAGAGAACGTGTGGATTTTATTCTGTATAACAGGAGTTCTCAGCCTTGATACCATCACCATTTGGGGCCAGGTACTTCTCGGTTGCGTGGGCTGTCCTGCGTAACACAAGGTATTTGGCAGCATCCCTGGCCTCTACCCACTAGATGCCAGCGGCACCCTCCCCAACCCGAAATATCTCCAGACATACGATAGCCCCGATTAAGAACCACTGAAATCTACGAACAGAAGAAAACTACGGGAAATGCTCCTGTACAGCAGTCTTTCCACCGATATGGCTAATTCTTCAGGTGTAACGTGTTGTGTCACTTGTTTTTGTCACCTGGCATTATATTTTATCTTTCCATTTAGATGTTCTCCCCACATCATTATATGGCTATCCCATTGCTGGGTAACTCAAGCTCTACTCAAAGACACGTAGGTCGTGTCTCTGTTATTAGAAGCAATGCTGCAATATTCATCTCTGTAGCTAAATTTTGGCACACGTCGCTATTTCCTTTGGCTAAATTCCTAGAATTGAACTGATGGGGTCATGGATACTTTTTGATACACAATGCCAAATTACCCTTCATAAAAGTGGCACCAGGTTACCCTCCCACCACCAGAGTAGGTGGGTACCTGCTTCCCCAACCCTTTTCAACGCAGACAATAATTACTTTTTATTCTCTGAACAGTGTCACTCTAATCTCTAATTTTTTTTTTTTTTTTTTTTGAGACAGGGTCTCGCTCTGTCACCCATGCTGCCATGCAGTGGTGTGATAGCTGGGACTACAGGCATGTGCCAACACCTCTGGCTTTTTTTTTTTTTTTTTTTTTTTTTAGTAGAGATAAGGTCTCCTCATGTTGCCCAGACTGGTCTTGAACTTCTGGGCTCAAGCAGTCCTCCCACCTTGGCCTCCCAAAGTGCTGGGATCACAGGCATGAGCCACCATGGCTTCATCCCTAATAAGCTTTTAAAAGAGTATTCTTGTTAATGTTATTTTTTATTACTAGTAAGTTTATGCTTCCTATGCTTATTGCCATTTGTACAAATTCTCTAAATTTCTAGTTCACTTTTTTAGCCTGATTTCATATTAGGATCTCTTATTGAATTGTAAAAGTTCTTTATTATTGAGGACATTAATCTTTTCGGTCAACCATGTCACAAATATGTCTCTCAGCTTTTAGTTTGCCTTTTATTTTGCTTATAGAGATTTCTGAGATACAGAAGTTTTCCACTTATTATTTTTTGAAATGGAGTTTTGCTCTTGTTGCCCAGGCTGGAGTGCAATGGCACCATCTCGGCTCACCGCAACCTCCACCTCCCAGGTTCAAGCGATTCTCCTGCCTCAGCCTCCAGAGTAACTGGGATTACAGGCATGCACCACCACACCCGGCTAATTTTGTATTTTTAGTAGTGACGGGGTTTCACTATGTTGGTCAGGCTGCTCTTGAACTCCCGACCTCAGATGATCCACCCGCCTCGGCCTCCCAAAGTGCTGGGATTATAGGCGTGAGCCACCACGCCCGGCTCTGCTTATTATTTATTCAAAATCTTTCCTTTTATGCTTTTGTATCATGTCTAAAAGGCCTTCCTCACATCAATATTACATTGATATTCATATATATTTTATTCTAGAACATTTAAGGACATATACTGAAGGTATATAAATCTTTAATCCATTGGTGATATACAGCATATTTTGTTATTATTTTAAAATAAATAGCCAGTTTTCCCAGGACCATTTACTGATTGATTCATCCTTTTCTGCACTGACTCAGTCATAGCTTTACCATATGCTAAGTTCTTATGCTTACATTTGAGTATGTTTCTAGACTCCCCCCCCCCCCCCCCCCACAAGACACAGTCTTGCTCTGTTGCCCAGGCTGGAGTGCAGTGGTGCGATCTCGGCTCACTGCAACCTCCACTTCCCAGGTTCAGATGATTCTCATGCCTCAGCCTCCCAAGTAGCTGGTACTACAGGCGCTCACTACCATGTCCAGCTCATTTTTGTATTTTTAGTAGAGATGGGGTTTCACCATTTTGGCCAGGCTGGTCTCGAAGTCCTGGCCTCAAGTGATCTGCCTACCTCGGCCTCCCAAAGTGCTGGGATTACAGGCGTGAGCCACTGCACCTGGCCTGTTCCTAGACTTTCTACTCAGCATTAGTGATCTCTCTATTCCTACACCAGTGCCACACTCATTTAAATAATCCTGTTTACAATATCTTTAAATATCCGGTAGGGCAAATCACCCTCCATTAATCTTCTTTTAAAAAAATTATTGGCAATTCTCACCCATTTATTTTTCTGGCTGAATTTAGGAATCGTGTTTCATGTAAGTGGGATTTTGACTAGAATTATGCTAATATATAGATTATTTCTGGGAGAACTGACAGCTTTACAATTTTGGGTCTTGCCTTCCCAGAACGTGGCAAGACCCTCCTTTTCTTCTGTTCTTCGTGTTCCTTGGAAAAGTCTTGTTCTTTTCTTTATATACATGCTGTACTTTATTGCTACATTTATTTCTGTGTTTCATATTTTTACTGGTATTCTAGTTGAGATTTTGTTTCCATTATGATAAAATTGATATGCATTCACTGAGTACTTACTGCAGGCCATGCTGACCTTTGTACGTTAATTGTTTAATGGCTCCTTGCAGAATTCTCTTATTAGTTCTAACAATCTTCCGCTGATTCTTTGCCAGTGGGAGTTTTGGGTTCTTTATGCTCACCCATTCTGGGATTAGCTGATTTGTCCACCCTGTCTCACCCTGGCTACCTTGTGACCCAAGGGTCGGGGCTCTGCTAACTGTTCTCTAGTGCTCACCACCTGTGGCCCTGGTCATGCCAGCTCCATGAGCCAACCAACCACACTCACCAGAACCCCTTTAACTGGCACCTGTAAAAGGCAGTGGCTTTTGACTGGCTGCCCCTCCATGTCTCTTTGGTTTCAGGTCACCCCTCAGTGGATACTCGAGTTTGCCTCTTTCCTAGTAGGATGTTACCACATAGGACTTTTTTTTTTTTTTTTTTTTTATTATCTAAAGTTGACCAAACAACATAACTTTGGCTGGGCATGGTGGCTCACCTCTGTAATCCCAGGACTTTGAGAGGCTGAGGTGGGCAGATCATGAGGTCAGGAGTTCGAGACCAGCCTGGCCAACATGGTGAAACCCCCGTCTCTACTAAAAATACAAAAATTAGCCAGGCGTAGTGGCACACGCCTACAATCCCAGCTACTCAGGAAGCTGAGGCAGAAGAATTGCTTGAAACAGGAAGGCGGAGGTTGCAGTGAGCTGAGATTGCGCCACTGCACTCCAGCCTGGGCGAAAGAGTGAAACTTCATCTCAAACAAACAAACAAAAACATAACTTCTGTGGGAATGGCATGGTGGCCAACACCACTCACAGACTCTGCACCCAGGCAACCATGGCCGGGATCCCAGTGATGCTGCTTGCTAGGGCACACCCATCTCTCTGTGCCTCAGTTTACTCCTCTGTAAAACGGGGGGGAGGTGACAGTACCTAGCTCCATGGGTGGAAGAGATGATTAAACGGTTAATAATGTAGAGCATTTGGAACAGTGCCTAGCACAGAGAGAGCAAGCATCTTATGTATATAAATGTTGTCTCCTCCTTCCCTGAGCCAGAATCCATTTATCTTTTATTCTGGGTCTGGTCCAATCTTCTCTCGGGATAATACTAATCTGATGGTGTGTTAATGACTTCACCGGTCATTTATCTAAGTGGCTAACCTGGGACAGCCTAACATCCCGTTTCATACCACCCTTTGAAACCAGTGCCTTGGTCAATTACTGACCCTCTTTACCAGTGGCCTCGGCTGTCTGGTCTCCAGTGATCCACCCTCCTGCCAGTGGTCTCCTCTGTGGACCCCACAGCTCCCTTTCTCCTATACCAAGAGCACTGAAGCCTCACTACCTGGGACTCAAGGAACCAGATCCTTCTAAGGTAACTCCAAAAGGGGAGAAAGGGTCAGGCTGAGCACCCAGAACTCGAAGCCATACACCCACAGCTAAAGGGCTGGAAGACAACAGAGGACTTCCGCCATCCCCTCCAAAGGTTCCCAGTGAGGCGACAGAAAGACAAGCATGTCCCCCATTGCTGCCTATGCTCCAGTGCCTCGTCTCCAGGACACTCACCCCAGCCCCAGACAAATCAGACTCACTGCACCCTTGGACTCTGACCCAAAGCACTTGACTTTTTTTTTTTTTTTTAAATTGTGGCAAAATATATATAAGATTTAGCACTTTTTTTTTTTTGAGATGGAGTTTTACTCTTAATGCCCAGGCTGGAGTCCAGTGGTGTGATCTCAGCTCACTGCAACCTCCACCTCCCGGGTTCAAGCAATTCTCCTGCCTCAGCCTCCCAAGTAGCTGGGATTACAGGCGTGTGCCACCACATCCAGCTAATTTTGTACTTTTAGTAGAGATGGGGTGTCATCATGTTGGTAAGGCTGGTCTCGAATTCCTGACCTCGGGTGATCCGTCCACCTTGGCCTCCCATAGTGCTGGGATTACAGGCGTGAGCCACTGCACCCGGACAGATTTAGCATTTTTAAGTGTACAATTCAATGGCATTAAGTCCATTCACAACATTGTACAACTCATCACCACTATCAAGTTCCAGGACTTTTTCATCACCCAAAAAGGAAAACCTGTACCTATTAAACAGCCGCTCCCCAGCCCCTAGCAACCCCTAATCTGCTTTCTGTCTCTGGGTTTGCTTATGCTGGACATTTCAGATAAATGGAATCATATGATATGCAGCCTTTGGGTCTGGCTTCTTTCAATCAGCATGATGTTTTCAAGGTTCTTCTGTGTTGTAGCACATGTCAGAACTTTTTTTTTTTTTTTTTTTTTTTTGAGACATGGACTTGATCTGTCACCCAGGCTGGAGTACAGTGGTGCAATCACGGCTCACTGCAGCCTCAACCTCCTGGGCTCAGGTGATCCTCCCACCTCAGCCTCCTGAGTAGCTGGGACTACAGGCATGCATCACCATGCCTGGCTAATTTTTTTTTTTTTTTTTTTTTGGAGAGATGAGGTTTCACTATGTTGCCCAGGCTGGTCTCAAACTCAAACTCCTGGGCTCAAGCAATCCATCCACCTCAGCCTCCCGAAGTGGTGGGATTATGGGCGTGAGCCACTGCACCTGGCCATTCATTTCTTCTTATGGCTAAATAATAATCCCTGTATAGATATGCCACATTCTGTGTATCTGTTCATCCGATGATAGACAGGTGAGCTGTTTCCACCTTTTGGCTATCATGAAGTCAAGCTCTTGACCTTTAACTGGTTTCTAGTTCTTACCTCTCTGCTTGGTTCAGACTCTACCATGAGCTGCTGGAAGGCTGTGACAAGGCCACCATGCAGTTCCCTCAGCTGCTACCTGCCTTGGGCAGTCCAACTTGTGACTTCCCAAGGTCTTCAAAAGCCCAATCAAGCTGACTCTCCGTGCCTGTCCTCACACCAGCAACTCCCACCCCAATCCCACCTTTCTGGATAGAGAAGCTGGCTCAACCCCTCATTATGCCATGGCATTTGTATTTTGCATGTCAATGTATTTTTTTTTAATCGAGCACTTTGAACAGGCCCTCCACTGAGTCACAGGCTTTACTGAGATCAACCCATTTAATCCTCACAACAGCCCTAGTGGCAGGGTTGTGATTACCCCATTTCACAAATGAAGAATCCGAGAAAGGGATCAAGCAGCCCTCAGGTCTCGGCCTCCCATTTTAGTGCCTTTTTCTCCCTCTTCTCCCTCCCTACAACCCCTCGCCAATACCGCATTCAAGTCCCATCAACTCATTTTCCTGTATTCACCCAACCTATTCCCTATCTTGGCAAACAAAAGCCTAAACAAGAGAATAATCCATGCTTATCCAGGCTGCAGGTCTACATAAACCCAGCTTCCTTCCGTGAAAAAATGGAGGTGCCGAGAGGCCACCAGAAGTGACTTCTCTAAGGTCAAACCCCACCCCCACCACAAAGGCCTGGTAGCACCTGAGTGTGGAGATTCTCGGAGAGGTTCAGCTGTCGGGCTCTGCGGCGTTTTCCCTTCAGACTACCAACAAGGTAATGTGCAAGGGTGCCCTTGGCAGCCACGCCCACCCCAGGCTGGGGCTGCTGGGGCAGCTAGCCAAAGGTACCAGGTAAGGCCCCGATGGAATGAGTGCCTCGTGAAGACAGAGTTAGGAGAGAGGACCCGGGATCCCTGTTGGGAGGTGGAGGGAGCCCAGAAGTTGGCCGGCTCCATGCTCCTGTACCCCCAGAGCCCTGGGTCCAGCTTCCATGCAAAGGCAGCTGTGATCCCTCAAACGAAGGAGGCCAGCAAAGGCAGCCTCTCCTGCCTCTGGACCTCTTTGCTCTGTTTCTGCTGGAAGGCCCATGGGCAGTGGTGAGGTGGAATCAGTTGCCATGGGCTCTGAGGGCCAGTCATGCACCTCTCCCAACTTCACGTTCAATGACATCTCATTGGGTAGCCAGAAACCAGCCAGGGAGGGAGTACTGACACCAAGGGAAATGGCAGATGCTACACACTGGCCCCATCCCCTGCCCCAGGCAGTTGCTAAATATTTACCAGCACCTCCACCCACAGGCCTCTGCCTGGGATGTGGGAGAAGTGGGTCCTCCACCCACACACAGACCTCTGCCTGGGATGTGGGAGAAGTGGACCCTCAAGGGCGGACCAAGAAGAAGCAGGCACCTCTGAAGAAGAAACCCCAGCAGGAGGAGCTCACTCCTGCCACAGCCAGCCAGGGAGGGAAGGGCCTGTGGAGCACGGGGTCCACCCCTTCATTCTTCCAGAAGGCAGAAAGGAGACGCCATTGCATTGTCCAAGTTTTTAGAGTCAGTGCAGGGCAAACCCCAGGTCTCCTGGCTCCACCCCAGGCTCCTCCCACCAAACCAAATGGCCACCACAAAACCAAACAATTTGCAAATCAAGAACTCCCCTTGAGTTGATAGGTGGGGAAGGGGTGGTACAGGGAGGGAAGTCAGGTGGCTCTTTTATCTTTGAGCGCTGAGGTCTCTACAACCAATAAGTAGGTGAGTGCCGGGGGAGCCGTGGGCACCATGCCCTTTTTGAGTGGGTAGTCCCTCTCTCCCTTCCTCCCTGTTTCCCTCCTGGCCTCCCCGGCCCCAGACCCCCCACAGACACTACGTTCCTCGCCTCCCTGCCCCATGACGGCTTACCAGCTAGCTCTGTGAGCAGGTAAAGAACATTCCCGGAGTGAGGTGGCCCTTCAAGGGGAAGAGTTCAGGGGAAGGTTATGTCCATCAGCTTTCAGAACAAATTCTCAGCTTATTAATTCTCCTCTGGTACGCAGGCAAAAGTAAACAAGTTTTCTCAGGCAGCCTCGCACAGAGGCCTCCCCTATTCAAACACGGCAAGAGTGGACAGGTTTGGGAGCACTGAGCTCCCGGGTCCCGCTTCCCAGGGGGCCCTCCTGGCCTCCTGCCTGCAATGTCTCAGCCGCTGAGACAAAGCATGCCCAGCCTCTCTGTGGTGGGAGGCCCCACCATCCAGCACTTGTGTCCCAGAGATGGCTCCGGTCCTCTGGGAAGAGCATCAGACACCCTGGGCATCCAAGGACCCCCAGAGTAGGGCAGTGCGGGTCTGGTCAAAGCTACAAACATTGCTACAGGCTTCCAACCTGCTCACTCAGCCTCTCTCTGAGGAAGATATTTTATAAGGGTGTTTATTTACTGCTCGCTTCGGTTTAAACCATGCTTTTAAAGGTTCAGAATGAGGAAAGGAAATAAACAGTAACAAAATCAAAAGCAGTCCAAAAAGTTAAACAACCCAAAGAAGACATTTCAAAAGAGGAGGCTGCAAGTGTTTATAAGCGGCTGCTCCGGAATCTTTTGTCTGGTGGAGCCAAGAACCTCGGAAGTTTTATACCAGCTTCTTGTAGCTTATGTAAAAACCTCATGAGATCCCTCCCCTCCACATTCTTCCCCATTTGCCTATTTCTGACGTGGAAGGGAAAAACTCAAAATCAAGGGTTTGTGGGTTTGTGAGAAACCCGAAGTCAAGCTACAAGGACTAGAGAAATGAGGGGAGTGAGAGACAAAGACGGAGATGGAGAGATAGATCATTAAGGTCTGTCTTGCCCTTGCATGAGCCGTGCACACAGCCCCTGCTCGGAAGCCTCAGTCCCCTGCGGTGTGCACAGCCTTAAGATCTTGTCCAGGTGAGTCTCAGTTAGGCAAGGAAGAATGTCACATCAAGGAAAGCAAGAATCGAAGTTCCCTTTAAGTGTCTTCTACCTTCAAAACTGCTCTCCCCTAGAGCTGAACTAATTTAGGATGTTCCTTTGAATTGTGCTGTGACAGACAGAGCTTCCTCATCTCCCACCTTAGCTCTGTCATCCAGTCTCCCTGTCATGCCGCTTCCTTCAATCCCTTCTCTTCGCCATTTCCCCTGCATGGGGCTCAACCAAAGGCACCTGAAGGCTCTGCAAACAACGCGAGACTGAACTGTCTTTGGCTTTCCCAGCGCTGCCTCTGGCACTCCCTGAAATGCATTTCTGTCCTTTCCTGTTTGCTGGCTGTCTGTGGACCATGCCTGTGCAAGTGCTGAATCTGTCTTCCCTCCAGTTTCCAGTGCACTGCCAATACTCTCCAAAATCCAGTCCGTATCCTAAAATATTCAGGCGGCCACATGGGTTTGCAAGCTCCCCCATACCTCCCTACAGTCCTTTCTGGGGGAGGGAAAGGGTCCCCAGAGCCAGCATGAATGTCCATGCTGGGGTGCCCCACTGTCACTTTCTGCCCTCTTCTACCCCAAGTACCAGTACACAAAAGCCCTGTGTGATCCCAGGACCAAGACTCTGGGTGCGGACCTGAGATGCTCTCAGCAGGGAATCTGGCAGGGCTCTGTGCCCTCTGAGTGCCAAAAGCCAGAGCTGTGCAACCTTTCTTGTGCCAAGGACTGGTGAAGCCTGTGGACCCTTCCTCAGAAAAACATTTCTCCATGCTAAAATAAAATACACCAGTCTACAAAGGAAATTAATAATACTGAAATGCCACGGCCCAAATATCTTTAAAGACCCAGATTGATGGTATGGTTACGTTACGCGAGTGCTTCTTTATTAACGATTATAAATCAGGATCTGGCAGCGGGTCTAGTAACTTCTGTCATTTAGAGAAGCAATAACCAGCATGAACGATATTTATGATATCTGCACCAGCTAGAATGTGATGTGTAAACCGCTGTGACTTCTGCCAGTGACCAAGGTGCAGGCTCGGCTGCATACTGCGGTCTGCGACCTCTCTTTGCCGTGGAGGAAATGCTACATTTTCAGTTAGAGGCGAATGAAAATGAAGATGTGATTCTCCCCCACGCCCAGCTCCCGGCCCCCCCGCATTCTGCTTGTGCACCCCAGTGCCCAAGCCTCCTTCTGTATCCCCAGCATCTGGCTCCTTCCTTCTCTGCAGCCCCAGGAAGGAGTGACAGGCCCTCAGCTTGGAAGGTGTTAAGGTGTTGGGCTGGCGGGCAGCTGGTGGACAAGTAGGAGGAGCTCAGTTTTTAGGGTTCCAGGCTTGGGAGAGAGGCACCATTAAAATCTCCTCCATTTGATTCTCAGAGGGAAAGTCACAAAATAGTGTCCTATAGCTCCAGCTTCTTCAGTGCAACCGAGGGGTGCCACTCATACGGAGCAGAGCCCAGATAGTGGTTAGAGAAGTCTGGGCTTTCGAACGCCCCTTCCCCGTTAACCCACCCCACCACCTCACCAAACAACAAAAACGGGAAATGAGAAGCGAAGGCGGCGGTTTACCTTCAGGCTCCTCCACGCTGCTGGCTGCAGTCGTCGGCGGCGCTACAGGGATCTCTTCGTGAGGTTCAAGATGAGGGCGAGGGGAGGAGAGTGGTGGAGAGAAAACAAGGTAAGACGACATGATTTTTTGACTTTAGAATGAGCCCAGCACAGACTCCTCCCAACTTCCTGGGACCCTCCCCTCCGTTTCCCACTCCCTGGCTCAGGAGGAGAAAAGTCAGAAGAGCAGAAGCTGGCAGAGGCATCCTGGGCACACAGGGTTTTTCTCCTTTCGCCTGGCAGGCGGGCGTGGAGAGAAGGCATGAGTGAGGCGGCAACACAGAGCCTGGCCTTGTCCCCACCCCCGGGCCTGGCATCAACTCAGCTCCACCCTTGAGGGGGATGGAGAGAGGCTTCCCCAGGTCACACTCTGCTTATCGTGATGTGGCTACCTGGGCCCTGCTCATCTCTAAGCTCAACTCACAGGTGGAGAAGGATCCGTGGCAGGACGGCACGCAAGGGGCTGGGAACCTGCCCAAAGGGAAAGGTTTCTCCCACGTGCAGAGAAGTGTTGGCAGCACGGCCCAGGTTCCTACAGCCTCACATCTCAAGCGCTAAGGCATTTTCTTAATGGGCAGAATGGGACTGAGAGTGCAGATCCACAGGCCTCATAAAAGCATGTGATCGTTTTGATTATTCTCCATCTAATACAGCACTTTGGCCAGGTGCAGGGGCTCACATCTGTAATCCCAACACATTTGGGGCCCAAGGTTGGAGGATGGCTTGAGGCCAGGAGTTTGCAACCAGCCTGGCCAACAAAGCAAGACCTTGCCTCTACAAAAAATAAAACAAATCAGCCAGGCATGGTGGCACACACCTGTAGTCCCAGCCACTCGGGAGGCTGAGGCAGGAGGATTCCTTCAGCCCAGGAGTTTGAAGTTGCAGTGAGCTATGATGGCACCACCGCACTCCAGCCTGGGCAACAGAGCAAGATCCTGTCTCAAAAAGTATATATAATAATAAATATTTAAAAAGCAGTTGGTTCCTACTACTTCCCGGACCCCACCCTGCGTTCAAGAAAGGAGAGGTGGTTCAGCCAGTCCCCGCTGTTCATCGGTTCAGCAGCCTGGCACTGAAGCTCAGGCTTCCTCTTTCTGGACAAGGCCAAACCATGGACCAGAAGTCCCTAAGAGGAAAGGACTCACTTCCCCTGGTGAGTGACCACGAGCCCCACTGACTCTAGCCACCATCTGATTCTTTGCGGTAAAACTCTGACTCCTAGATTCTAGATGAGCTAGGACTTGAGGCTTGGTGGATGGACATGGGCTACTCAGGCCGGGGGGGGGCAAATCTGAGAGGCACCGGAGGCATCCTCTGCTCCTTTAGGAAGAAGAAGTGGGGGACACAGCCCTCAATTTGGGGTCAAGTCTTGCTCCCAGGCGACTGTATTAGCAACGACAGCCCATAGGTGCCCTGTCACAATGGGTTATTAGGAAGCTGGACCTAAAACACCACCTGGTCCCAGCAGGAACATCCTGGAGGCAACACCTGAATGGGCCAGTCTAATCCTGCAAGTCCACAGATGGAGCCAAAGCCGATGGCCACAGAGTCACTGTGACCACCCAACCTCAGTGCCCGAGGTCAGCCTGGCTCTGGGATGCACACGCAGGGCCCATGGCTGCCCAAGCTGGGGCAAAACAGGGCACGAGTCCCCCAGGCACTGTCTGGGCACCTGTAGCTCTTCCCTTGGGAAGAGCAAGCAAAAATTCCAGGATGGAGCCCCAGGTTGTCCACGTAGGGAGTGATGCCCTCGCCAGGCATCGGCCGCCCTTTGTGAGAGGAGGGGAGAAGGCACAGGCTGGGAAATGAGAGTTCCCAAGGCTTCAGCCTCTGATTTAGAAATACCAGCTCTCGTGTCTTGGCTTGATTTTTCCACCTGGGGATTTGAAATGT
Organism: Nomascus leucogenys; assembly: GCF_006542625.1. Lineage (NCBI taxonomy): Eukaryota > Metazoa > Chordata > Mammalia > Primates > Hylobatidae > Nomascus > Nomascus leucogenys. The sequence goes on from NC_044399.1 coordinate 68,640,922, forward strand.
TGGTTCCAATCATTTCTGAGCAACCTGAGAACTCCTAATTCCCTGAAGAAGAGAGACCTCAGTTTTCCCCCCGTGTTTTCTGAACCCCAGATTTCCTCCCAGCTGTCTAAAAATGTTCACCTTGCAGAATCTGGATGGACAGAAGGATTTAAGGATTTTGACAAACTGTGAGGCTGACAATTGGAGGTTGTTGTGAAACCATTTCGACCTGCTCTGCCCTGGATGGGTGCTGAGCCCCCTCTACCGAGGCTTGGACCCTGGTCATTTGCTATTAGCGAGCCCCTGTGAACAGCTGTGTGGAACGCCTCAGGGTTGCTATCATCCTTCATTAGGGCCACAGGTGCCGTGCATGGAAGCCCTGCCCAGCTCCTCTCGAAGGTCCTGGGTTGTCCGTCCTTTCTGTTCTGAACCCACCAGGGGCAGAGGGAATGCCGGCATTCCGGCAATAGTGACAGCAGCACTCCCGGAATGGGCCTACCCAGATCCAGGGTCCAGGTGGACAGTGAGAATGGGGCCAGTGCTGAGGAGAGGGGCTTGCTTTTCCCCAGAAACAGGAAACTCAGTGTTTGTCAGGATGGACAGCCTCAGACAGGCTGGCTCTGCTTAGCCCCCAGTGGCTTCTGCAAGAACTCTATGAGCTTGGGGGGTCTCCCGCGTGGACTCACTGAGCATGAGGCCTTGAATGCAGGAATGCACATTGGTGACAGAACCCACTGAATGGGCCAGGCACGGTGGCTCATGCCTGTAATCCCAGCGCTTTGGGAGGCCAAGGTGGGTGGATCACCTGAGGTCAGGAGTTCAAGACCAGCCTGGCCAACATGGCGAAATCCCATCTCTATTAAAAAGACAAAAATCAGCGGGGCGTGAAGGCTTGCGCCTGTAATTCCAGCTAATTGGAAGGCTGAGGCAGGAGAATCACTTGAACCTGGGAGGCAGAGGTTGCAGTGAGCTGAGATCGTGCCACTGCACTCCAGCCTGGGCGACACAGTAAGACTCTCAAAAAAAAAAAAAAAAAAAAAACCCACTGAACATCAGTGACTAGCATCCTCAAAAGCTCACTGTCCCCCACAAAGCCAGAGACTTGAAAAGCAGGGTGCCCCACACATACTTATGCAGGGGGCGATGGGAGAGCGGCTCTGCTGGTAGCCTTTGGCGCAGCGGTTGCAGGTGATACCCGTCACGCCGTCCTTGCAGGGACACTGGCCAGTGGTTTGGTTGCAGGTTTTGCCAGCGGCACCCACGGGGTGGCAATCACAGGCTGCAGAGAACACAAAATGGGAGGGTCAGACAAGGGAGAAGGGGCCAGTGCATCCCCCCAGAGCCTTCCCTACCCAGGGCTGCCTCCATGGACCCTGCCCTGGAGGAAGAGCAGCGATAGGGAGCAGGCCCAGCCAAGCCCAAACGCACTCCGGAAGCTCTGACACTGGCCACCCACCTACCTGGAAACGGAGAATAAAAACCAAAATGGACCGACCTGAAGAGACTGCTTTGGCAGCAGGAAAGCGAAGTGCGGGAGCCCTTTGGAAGCCCAGGAGGAAGGCTTTCAAATACCTTCTCAGGAAGGCAGATCCCGCAGCCCTCACCACACCTGGGTGGAGGAGTCAGGATGGGGGGGATACACCTTCCCTTGACAGGGTCAGCTTACGCGTTTTCACTCTGTCCTCAACCAGCTCCCTGCCCCCAAGTTTTCTTGCCAACCCAGGGCGTGGGAGGAGTGGGGTTTGAGGCCTGGTGAAGCTCTGGGGTTTGCCAGGTTAGAGGGAAGTCACGGGGAGGGGTGGCTCCCCCAGCTGCTGCCCCCCCACCAACCCCTGACCCTGCTTTGCAGCCAGGCAGCCAAGGCAGCCTTCTGAATCACAAAACCCATAAACTAGCACTAGAAAGGGTCAGGGTGATCATTTAGCTTAAAGCCCTGATTAAATGTGCAAACAAAGACGGGAGAGGTAAAGGAAACTCCCAGAGCCTCACAGGAAGGGAACGGCCAGGGTGGGAGGTGAAGCAAGGCCGGGATTCTCAGGCCAGCAACTATGGCTCCACAGAGCAGGCCCCCCACCCTCCTCCTGGGCTTGAAAGGGTGGAGAGGTGGGCTTGCCCACCCTGTCATGCTTCACGGAGGCTCTGTCGCTGTGTCCTAAGAAGCCAATTCCGGTAAGAGAGTAGCCACAGGACCTCAGGAGGACATCCCGCCAACACAGATGCTCAGGGCAAGAACAGCTATACCTGTAGGCACAGGACACCAGCGTTCCCTGCTAAGTTCTGCCTCCCTGAAGCTGGGCGGTGGCCTCAGAGCTTGGTGGGGAAGGGGAAGACTGAAGGAAGGAGGCAAATGTCCTGCCCACGCCCCGTCCCGGAGGCTGGAGGTGGGGAGTCTGCAGCAAGGCGTCCTGCAGCAATTCCAGGTGTCCCCTCATGGCTGCTAATGTGTTCCTCCTCCAAAAGGACCAAAACACCCAAGAACGCAAGTGAGAGCAGAGACTCTGAAGGAGCCAGATTAGAACTTCCCAGCAAGCACTGCTGGGCGTGAGCACGGGAGTGTGTGGCTCAAAACACGGCCTCTCCCAGCCCAGCTGGCCTCGGGCCCAGGAGTGGCCAATGAGGAGAATTAGGAAGAGGAGGGAGGGAGGGAGGAGGGAGGGGGAGGGAGGGAGGGAGGGAGGGAGGTGGAGAGAAGAATGTGAGGAATTGTTTGTTGAAGTTGTGTCTGGACATGCAAAACCTCCTGGAATCACTCGGAGTGAGGGTCCCGGGGCTGGGGGTGCCCCCATCAGGTGGGAGGAGGGTGGGGGCACAGGCCCTGGCACGGGGGCAGCCTACAGGGCTCCCTGCCTGTGAGGCAGATGGAACTGCTCCAGTCTTGCTACTACTTCTTATAGATAGAAGTAATGCCATTTTTGTTTTGTTTTTCTTTTGAGATGGAATTTCACTCTTGTTGCCCAGGCTAGAGTGCAATGGCGTAATCTCGGCTCACTGCAACCTCTGCCTCCTGGGTTCAAACGATTCTCCTGCCTCAGCTTCCCGAGTAGCTGGGATTACAGGTGCCCACCATCACGCCCGGCTAATTTTGTTGTATTTTTAGTAGAGATTGGGTTTTACCACGTCGGCCAGGCTGGTCTTGAACTCCTGACCTCAGGTGATCTGCCCGCCTCGGCCTCCCAAAGTGCTAGGATTAGAGGCATGAGCCACCACGCCCAGCCAGAAGTAATGCCTTTTGTTAGGAAATTGTCTTCTTAGATGTACCCTAAATTCAAGTTCATTCTCTGTTGTCTTTTTCACTCAACAGTAAGAAAAGATCCAGCCTTGACGGCCCATGGAGACGTGCAGAGGAGGAGGCGGCGAAGAGGGGAGGCTGGAGAGGGCCTCTGACCTTTCCCTATGGTCTCTTAAATTCGTCCGTGGTAGGAAGGGAGATGGAGCATGGGCAGTGCCTCTAAGTCCGCCGTGCGAATGCAAAGGGCCACAGCACAGGCTCCTCGTGTCTTCGAAGCCCCTGATGCAAGCGTGAGCATCAGGGGCTCAGGCCGGCTGACCTCCCTTAGCCAGCTGGTAATCCTAAGATTCGTGCCAAGACATTCTCCCCTCCGAGCTGACGGAACACAGCTGTGCACCAGTAACTTCTGGATCCTTGGATGTGGCTGAAGGGAGGTCACCAAAGGTTGCTCGGTCACTGCACGTTCAGAGCCAAGTCACACGTGGACACCCTCATTGGCCCAGGTTGTCTTTATCTTGGCAGCGGCTGACCCAGAGCAGACTCTGGGTGGAGTCAGGATGGTGCATTGTTCTCCCCCACGGCTCCTCACAGCCGGTGACCTGCTTAGCTGCCTGGCCTGGCACCAGCTGAGGTCTGGCAGAGTGAGGGCCGTCCTTGGTAATGGCAGGGCCACCGTGTCTGCTGTGTGCAGCAGGCACTTCCTAAGGGCCCACCCTTTGGTTCAAAATGAGCTGATGCTTGCTCCTGGGTTTCCAAATCTTTCTAAGATTCTGCAAGAATCTGACCTATTCCTCTGGTTTACGAAGGCAGCAGGCTGACTTGTGTTTCCCCACCAGCAGATCATTGTTCTAGGAAGGGAGGCAATCAGGGTCCCAAAGGGGCTACCCAAGGCAGAGTATTCTTCAGCAGTAGCCGCCCCGTGCCAACTCCTGCAAACTCCTTAGCACATCCACACTCTCTCATACGTGTCAAATCCCTTGGTCCTTGCAACAGCCCTCTGAAATGTGCATGACAGCACAGAGGAGACCACAACTGCAGGAGAAGGCCGGGGGCTGTGTGGAGAGGTGGAAAAGGCCTGGATCTCTGAGGGAACTACCATTCTAAATGGCCTCCTTTGTATTTCTTGTTCTGCAAGGAGAAATAAGCTCCTATCTTATAATATGAAGTGGGTTTTCTGTTACCTGTACCCAATGCAATCCTAACAGACTTGCCTGGAATTCATTCTCAATCCCCAGCCAAAGGACCCCAAAGTAAGAACTTTTCCTAAAAATTCACAAATCGAGATGGCCCCCATTATACCCTGCGCAAAGGCTGAGTTTCAAGGTGTAGGGAGAGTTGACAGATGACAATGCCATACTATGGCCTGGAAAGGGAGAACGTGACTGGCAGTGCCAAAGGAAGAGAGGCTGAGCCCAAGGGAAGGCTCAGGCCCTGGCCTTGAGGAAGAGAACGTCAAAAGCATCCTGCTGTGGTCCCTTGACCCTGAAATATACACAGACACAGACACATCCAAGTTCCTACTGACACATAGAGACTCACACATGTTCCCAGAAACACACAGATACAAGCAGACTCCTACTAAATTCTCCCTCCCTCGCTCTCATCTACACACATCGACTCACAAACACATGGATTCTTATCTACAAACTCACCCACGCACAGACATATACTCAGATCCACAAAGCCACACACAGACACAGACACACAGGGCCACAGGGGGCAGGGGAGGGGAGGTGTGGAGTGAGCTGGGGAGAAGATGGCAGTTAGGTGAGTTGGAGGTCTTTTCCTTTGCAGGGGAGGTGTTGGGGGTTCCGGTGAGGGAGACAAAGAGAGAGCCTCCCTAATTCCTCTGAGAATGTGGTCTGGGTCAGAACATCTTCCGCCACAGGAAGCCGCTGGGTGGCTCCCATGTCCCTGGAAGTCAGCCACTTTTTTCAGAGGGAGGTCAATCCCTTCCATGGCAGGTCACCCCGTGTGCACGGAGCAGGCAGCACCTGGCCATGGGAAACAATCTGCCCGGGGATTTTTTCCATAAAGAGAAAGGTGAGGCCAGACAGAAGCCCAGGTCCCTGAGAACACGGCAGGATCAGGTTTCCCATGAACGCGGCAGGCTGGACAGCCTCCCAGTGAAGCAGAGAACCCACGCAGTCCTTGCTCTGGGTCACAAGACAGGGACAGACAGCTCAGGTGACCCACGTGCTTTCAGACGGGTAAGAGGGGATCCAGGTCTGGCCCCCCACCCTCCCAGTGACCCTGGGTTAGTGCCTTTCTTTCTCTGGACCACCGGTGGCTCATCTGTAAGGACAGGGGTCTCCCTCTAAAGTCCCACTGAAGTGACTTACAACTTAACAGGCTAAGGTTTTTGTCTCCCTGCTGGGTCCAAAGGAACCAGGGTGGCAGCCCCCACCCTTTGACCATCACCCCTTCTGCTGCTGTTCCCCAGTGTCTTGGCAAGAGGCCAGGGGAAAGGGCTCCTGTTGCAGGGCACACCGGGCCTTCCGCACACCTCTACCACTGGCCCTGCCTGCACCAGCACCCGCCTGTATGGTGCCAGAATCTTGTTGAGATTTGGTTTGTCGGTGAAGAGGGGGTACCCAGGGACTTCCGAGAGCCCTGGCAAAGCTGACCTGGATGGCAGGTTGTTCTCATCCTCAGCTTCTTGTGCCCAAGTAGCTGCCTTTTCCCACTCCCTCTGACACTCTCTGAAAGGATCCCTGAAGGCTCCTGGGCTCTGCCAGGGAGGAGACACACTCCTGAGCCTGGCTCCCTCTCCACTAAAGCACATACCGAGGCTTTCCAGAAGTCTGTCCTGGGCTCCTATCCAGAGGTCTGGCTACTTTTTATGAGGACTCTGGCTCCAGGGGCTCTTGAGGTCAGGCAGGACCTTCAAATGGCAGTGATCCAAGGCCACGTGCCCATGGAGGACAGGAAAGCCAGCTTGGCATGAGCCCCTCTGGAGCAGCTTCAGGTAGGACAGGGGAAACACGACGGCCACAGCCCCACCCTCACCTCAGACATCACCACAGCCACCACCCAGGCCTCTGGCCAGTCCTGAAGTTTAGCTTCTGGCCTGACCTTGTGCTATGGGCTAAACTGTGTACTCCCTGCCACACACAATGCTGATGCAGAAACCCTAACCCCCAGTACCTCAAAGTTGGATGTATCTGGACATAGGGGCTTTAAAAGAGCCGATTAAAGTGAGGTCACTGGGGTGGACCCTGATCCAACATGACCGGTGTCCTTATTAGAAGAGGGCATCAGGATACAGATGAGTGCAGTGACAGGGAGAAGACGGTTATCTGCAAGCCAAGGAGAGAGGCCTGGAGCAGATGTTTCTTGGAACAAAACCAGCCCTGCTGACACCTTGATCTTGGACTTCCAACCTCCAGAACTATGAGACATAAACTTCTATTGTTTAAGCCAATCAGTCTGAGGCACCTTTGCAGCCTGCACTGACTAACACACCTGTGTGGAGCCTCAGGTAAGCATCTTCTTCTCCAGGACCCTCCTAGGCCTGTCCTGTACTCATGGGAAGGAAGACTACCCCACCACTCCACCAATCAGCTCTTTCATCCCCCGGCTCCCTGTGGAAGTCACCACCTTTGCTGGAAGAGGAAAACCTTCTCCATGGCAGGCCATGCCTCTGAGGGTCCCCAAAACCCCCACAGGCCAGCAGAGCAGCTCTCGGATTCCATGATCTCTAGAGCCCCTGCTGGCTCTGATTCCCAACAGGTCTCACAGCTCACAGACCATCTGAGGGCTGTTCTCAAAAGGGCACTGGCAGAAGCCTTGAGCAGGAAGTGCTGCAGGTCCTAAGAGCCCTCGGAAGGCTGGTACAAGGTCAGAGAAGGGAGGCCGGCCCCATCAGCAGCCCCCTCCTCACCGGTACAGCATGCAGGAGATGCCCTCTGTTCCAGTTCAGAAGAAAGGGCTCACACAGCAAGTGCTGAAGGCATCCCTCCCAAAGTCTGATGGGAAACTCCCTTCCTAGTCCTCACAGACTTCCAAGGGACAGAGGAATGCAACAGACAGAGACACTACCCTGCCCTGAATCCGGGACATTGCCCCAGCAGTGAATGTGGAAATCTTGCCAAGTTTCCCCAGGGAGGGCTGATCCCTGGAGCCAACTGTGAGGCTCCATGCGACTCCAAGGCCTGCAGCTCATGCCAAAGGGCTGCATCTGCCTGTGGCCCTCCTGGGCTGGGGGAGACAGTCTTCTTTGCTTTGAGTAGGATCAGTCTGCACAGGTGGACGTCATCCACAGAGAAAGTAGGGGTGGACAGTGCCCTATGGACAGGCCCCATCGCGTGGGCCAGGCTGTTCTCTGGCTGCTGTGGAGGTCAGGGAGGGCGACTGCAGCAGCATGCTTGGTGCAGTGAGGACAGTCCAAAGAGTCAGCAAGGGCCAGCACCTTCAGAGAAAAGCAGGATCCAGAGGCTCCCCAGGTCCCCATATCTCTTGTGGGTGTCAGGCCTCTTGGGGGAAGCCTGGTGGGACCCTCACTAGAGGTGACAGTGGAGAGAAGATGATGTCAGGCACAAAGAGGTGTCCAATCACCCATTTCTTCCCCACTCCCCAAAACAGGAGTGAAGGATCGGCAACCAAAAGAAGAAACACAGGAAAGCCAGCAGAGCGTTCTGGAATGGAGGGGACCTAATTAAGGTGGCGGCGAAGACACCAGGCAGGCAGGGATTTTTTGGGGGGGGCAGACAGAGAGGCCAGGGGAGGGGAGAGAGTGCTGACCCAGGGAGACTGGTCTCTGAGTTCAGAGCTTTGAGATATGGGAGATGGGGAACAAGGAGGCCCAAAGACACAGTGTGAGAACCCTAGGGAAGGAGTTTCTTCTTATTGCTATTATCATTTAATTTGCATAGAGTAAAATTCACTTTTTTGGTGTAGTCTTACGGGTTTTTATCATGTGCATAAATTCTTTGTTTTTTTTTTTGAGACAGAGTCTCGCTCTGTCGCCCAGGCTGGAGTGCAGTGGCGCGATCTCGGCTCACTGCAAGCTCCATCTCCCGGGTTCACGCCATTCTCCTGCCTCAGCCTCTCCGAGTAGCTGGGACTACAGGCGCCCGACACCACGCCCGGCTAATTTTTTGTATTTTTAGTAGAGACGGGGTTTCACCGTGGTCTCGATCTCCTGACCTCATGATCCGCCCACCTCGGCCTCCCGAAGTGCTGGGATTACAAGCATAAGCCACCGCGCCCGGCCAAATTCTTTGGTTTTTTTTGAGATGTAGTTTCACTCTTATTGCCCAGGCTGGAGTGCAGTGGTGCAATCTCGGCTCACTGCAACCTCCACCTCCCAGGTTCAAGTGATTCTCCTGCCTCAGCCTCCTGACCTCAGGTGATCTACCCGCCTTGGCCTCCCAAAGTGCTGGGATTACAGGCATGAGCTACCGCGCCTGGCCCTCATGGTGGTTTTAACCTGCAGTTCTCTAATGACTAAGGACGTTCCATGTATTTATTTGTGATCTGCTTATCTTTGATGATGTTCCCGTTCAAGTGTTTTGCCCATGTTTAATTGGGTTGTTTGTTTCCTTGTTGTTGAATTTTGAGAGTCGTTTACATATTTGGGATTCAAGTCCTCCATCAGATGTGGGATGTGCAAGTATCTTCTCCTCATCTGTGGCTTGTCTTACAGAAGGAACTTCTTTTTTTTTTGAGACGGAGTCTCGCTCTGTCGCCCAGGCTGGAGTGCAGTGGTGTGATCTCACCTCACTGCAAGCTCCACCTCCCGGGTTCACACCATTCTCCTGCCTCAGCCTCCCGAGTAGCTGGGACTACAGGCTCCCACCACCACGCCGGGCTCATTTTTTGTATTTTTTTTTAGTAGAGATGGTGTTTCACCGTGTTCACCAGGATGGTCTCGATCTCCTGACCTCATGATCCACCCGCCTCGGCCTCCCAAAGTGCTGGGATTACAGGCGTGAGCCACTGTGCCCGGCCCAGAAGGAGCTTCTTAAAAGGTGAGCCTGGCAGGGTGCGGTGGCTCACACCTGTAATCCCAGCACTTTGGGAGGCCGAGGCGGGCGGATCACCTGAGGCTGGGAGTTCGAGACCAGCCTGACTAACATGGTGAAACTGCCTTTCTACTAAAAGTACAAAATTAGCCAGGTGTGGTGGCGCATGCCTGTAATCCCAGCTACTCGGGAGGCTGACACAGGAGAATCACTTGAATCCGTGAGATGGAGGTCATGGTGAGCCGAGGTCATGCCATTGCACTCCAGCCTGGACAACAAGAGTGAAACTCCGTCTCAAAAAAAAAAAAAAGTGAGCCTGATACATCACTCAGTTAACTCTTCTCCTTCCAGCCTTCCAGTGCTCTGAGAATAGGACCCACCTCCTCTCCAGACACCAAGGAGCTGACTCTTCCCACCCCTTCCTCCCTCTCTTCCCTTCTGACCAAGGGCCCACCAAGCCCTTTCCTGCTTCCAGACTTTGGTTCTTCCTGGAATGTTCTTCCCTTAGCTTCCTTGTGGCTGTTTTCTCCCCACACCCCAGGTCTCATCTCAGATGTCCTGTCCGCAGGAAGCCCCTCCAGGGCCACCTCATAGCACGGTTTGCCCAGTTACGCTCTCCTTCCACCCTGCTGCTTTCCTCCATGTAACTCGCCACAATCCGTCATCATCTTCCTTTTTCTTCTTTGTTTATGGTCAACCTCCCATCAAAAAGCAAGCTCCAAGGGCCTGTGTCTAGCATGTGATAAGCACTACACAAACATGTGCTGAATCAAATGAACAAACAATCTTGTTACCAATCTGGATGTAACTCAGGCCAACCTGCCGTCCTTTCCTGGTGGAGAGAGGGGGGCATTTTGCTGCCCCTGCACCTCTGGAGGAAAGAAAGAGGGGGCAGGTGGGATGACAGTCCCCTCATATCCTAGGTCATCCGCAATCCAATGTCCCTGCACTCTCCACTCTTTACATTCTCTGTGTTAATGAGGGAGGGAGGATCACTGAAATCTGAAGATAATCCCCAAACATCATTTCAGCTGTCTGTGTCAACCTCCTCCGAAGCTATGCTTTCCTTTGCCCCAGCAGTTGCTAACGAGGCACAAAAGAATAAGTGTTTCAAGTTGCACAACCTATCCTTTCCCTGCCACTTTCGGATCAAGGTGCAGACGGCAGGAAGTTGGGGGGAGGGGAGCCCCGTAATCCCAAACTGGGTTATTTGACACTCCGTGATCTAGTTAACTATAGTCTTCCTGCACCTGTTTTACAGCCAAGGAGAAAAGCACAGGTCTTGCAAATGATTCCCAGTGTGTGTGTGTATTAGTGTGTGTGTGTGTGTGTGTGTGTGTCACAAGAGCTTGGGGCAGGAATAGGGCTGTATGACACAGTGGGGGAGGAGCAGGAACCTGGGTCCTATGTCTGTGCCGCAGGTGAGGCAGCTCAGGCCAGCTCAGGCCTCCCATCAGCCGTAAGTCCCAGTCCAATCAAGGAGTCCCTCAGATGCTGCCTGGTCTTTCTTGGCACTTCCAGAGCCAAATCTGGATGTGCACAGCCCGCCCCCACCTCTCTGTGCTGTGTCTCCACAAGCAGCTGCTGGGCACATCTCTGCCCTTCGACTTGTCATCTTTGCTCCCAAAGCACGGAAATCCTTTACTGAGAGTGTGCAGCAGCATTACAGCCAATCCCTGGGGCCCTGCCCAGTCTTGTGGGAATTGGCTGCCAAGTCCACACCGGGGCTGAGCCCTTCAAGCAAGAGGGGCCGGCTCTCCTGAGGGCCACCACTCACAGAAAGAACTAAATCAACCAGAGGGTCAAAGGAAGCGTCTCTGCTTTGTGTGTGTGCCGACAATGGCAGAGGGTTCTAGTGATTCTGTTTTCCCTGATTTGCACAAATAATCATAATAGCTGCCATGTATGGAACGCATGCTACATGCCTGGACATCCTCCACATCATCTCATTTAATCTGCACCACAGCCCCAGGAGGGAGGAGGGACTGTGATCCCCATTTGCAGATAAGAAAGCTGAGGCTCCCGAGAGTGTCTTGCCTCCAGAGGTGGAACCTGAACTCGGGTCTGAATAATGCCAAGTTCCACGCTTTTCAAAGCTCTGCATCCCAAACCTGTTTACTACCCCCGTGCCACCTGCCCCCCGACCCACAAGTGCTCTCCTGGCAACAAAAGCCGGAAAGACACTATTTCCTCAAGTAAAATGCCCTTGACGCTCTGGCCAAACCCAGAACTTCCACTAACTTGGGGAGCTCAATGATCAGGAGTCTTTTCTGCTCCAGCACAGGAACCCCTGGATATCCTCCAGGAATTTCTTTTTATTTTTCTTTGTTTTGAGATGGAGTCTCGCTCTGTTGCCCAGGCCGGAGTGCAATGGTGCGATCTCGGCTCACTGTAACCTCCGCCTCCCGGGCTCAAGCGATTCTCCTGCCTCAGCCTCCCGAGTAGCTGGGACTACAGGCACACGCCACCACGCCCGGCTAATTTTTGTATTTTTAGTAGAGACGGGGTTTCACCATGTTGCCCAGGCTGATCTCGAACTCCTGACCTCAGGTGATCCACCTGCCTCGGCCTCCCAAAGTGCTGGCATTATAGGCGTGAGCCACAGTGCCCAGCCAATCCTCCAGGAATTTCTATGTGGCATTTGGGGATAACAGTGGTCCTGAGAGATGAGAGAACTCACATCCAGGAAGGTGAAAACGTGGACTGGCCAAGGACGCCCAGGGAATGAGCACAGCTGGGCCAGGAAGACCCCGTTTGGCACAGTGTGTCACATGGGCCGAGTCACAAGATCAGGGACCTTTTCATCTGTAAAGACTGCAATAAAACTACCTCCACCTAATTTCCTGGCTCTACCAGCTTTTCTGAGTCACCAGATCACAAACTTCACTGCTACAAAGAATTGTCCTATTGTATCAGGTTCTCCTAAGAGGTTGACTACTTAAGAAGCATGTGGAATGTGGAATGTCAAAGCTAGAAGGGATTCAGAGGCCAGCAACCTGAACATAATCCCACAGATGAGGAGACTGAGGTCTAGAGAGGTCACCAGACTTATCTGATACCCTATAGACTTTGAACATGGAGCCAAATACATAGGTAAGGTTTTTGATGCTCATGTCTCCCAAGGGAAAAGATGCATCCACACAGCTCACAGTTGGAGTGAGACTCTTTCACTGGGAATTCTTTCTCCCAAATGCAGTATCTAAGGTGTCAGTTTCTCCCAGTAGGTACTAACCTTACCTGGCCATAATGAAGGCCACTCCTTGCGTTGGGGTCTCTGTCCTCAAAGCTGGAGCCACTCCAGCCACTAAGTACCTTCCTGCCTCAGATGACCAACCCTTTTCCCTGCACCCCCCACAAAAAAACATGAAAGTGTAAATACAGGTAATGGAAATGTGACAAGGGACCCACATATTGAAAGGGTGCCCAAGGCTTTTATAGGGTGGATGGATAATGCCTTAGAGACAGGAAGACCAAGAAGGGTGGGGGCCCAGGAACTTTGCTGTGCTGTGAATAAATCCACAAATGATCTGATCTAAATACACATATTCACGCACACACATGCAAGCACTATCTGGCACTGATGACTGTCTAATCTTGTACCTTAATCAGGCTACACTAGCTAAGTTCTCTGCCTTGCCTGGTAAGATTTTTTTTTTTTTTTTTTTTTTTTTTTGAGACAGAGTTTCACTCTCGTTGCCCAGGCTGGAGTGCAATGGCGCAATCTCGGTTCACTGCAACCTCTGCCTCCGGGGTTCAAGCAATTCTCCTGCCTCAGCCTCCCAAGTAGCTGGGATTACAGGCATGCGCCACCATGCCCGGCTAATTTTGTATTTTCAGTAGAAATGGGGTTTCTCCATGTTGGTCAGGCTAGTCTCAAACTCCCGACCTCAGGTGATCCACCTGCCGTGGCCTCCCAAAGTGTTGGGATTACAGGTGTGAGCCACCGTGCCCGGCCAGGATTTTTAAATTTAAAAAATTTAAATGCCTACCCTCCCAGTTTTCATCAAGAGAATCATAAAAAATACATTTAAATTCATTGATGGTCAATCTCTCTCCTCAAAAGAATAAACCTGGGGTCTAGGCTGCCTACAAGTCTTCCCTTAATGCCACCAAGAGCAACTCACTATCCTCATTTCTTATTCTCTGCGGTTCTCAGTGTTGGTTACACATTAGAATCTCCAGGGGAGCTTTTCCAATTCCGAATGCCCAGATCGCATCTGGACCCATTAATTAAACCAGAATTTCTGGGGGTGGGATCCAGGCGGCAGTATTTTCAAATCTCCCCAAGTGGTTCCAATGTGCAGCCAAGGGTGAGAGTCACAGCATAAGTTACAGACAGATAATGCTGATGATGCTATACAGTGAAGGTGGAGAATCACGAATAAGAAAGTCACGGGGAGTCCCCTGCACACAGTGGCCCAGGGAAACAGAGGGGGCAAGACCGTGGTGTTCATTTCCTCCCCATCCAGCAACTCTTGGCTGAGCTGCCAGAAGAAATAAGGGGTGGACGGAAGTAGCAAGAACGTCGTAGCAAAGATGTGAGGATGACTGCATGCTTTTGCCCCGGCTCATTATTGCATCTTCTTGCTTGGGACTCAAGCACCTTTCTAGCCTTCATTCAACCACACGAACTGTGGGCTTGAAGGGGGGAAAAACAATGAGAGAAGGAAACAGGCAGCTCAGTGAGATGGAAATGCAAGCCCTTTGTATGGGGATGCTGGATGCAGCGGTTAATTTCTTAATTCTCATCACAATTCGGTTCATGGGAGACTCCTGGAATGTCTTTATCCATCACAGATGGTTTGGAAAAATGATAAATTAATATTGTTATCAATGGGGGCAGGGCTGAAATGGTTAAATAGCAACGTCGTCTTTGGTCGTCTTTGCCCGCTCTAAAGAGAAAGAGCCCCCAAGGTCCATAAAGAAGACAAATGGTAAACAAAACCTCCTGTCTTTTGACAGACTCCAAGACGAGTATCATTCACAAACCATTCGGCGGAGAAAAGGGAGAAATTTATCTCATCTGACTTTGTATAGGATAACAGCTTGCACCATAACGAGGCCGTCCCAGTGCTGTGAAATCGCACTGAATAGCTGGAGAGTGCAGCCGCCTGTTCCCTGGGTATGTTTATTACAGTCCTTTGTACGCACCAACCCTGCCAGCTCTGGTTTGCTTCTAAACCAGGGGAAGGGAGAAAGAACTCAACAAATTTGTTGCTACGAAACTTCCCAAATGGGGCAACTCCATAGTAACGTTTGGAATCTGATGCCCTTACTCCAGGCTGTTCTTGTCTGGGTCCACCCCTGTTCTACACTGGACAAGGTCCAGAGTAAGCCAATCACCAGCAGTATATGGGTGGCCTCGGCCCCCTGCCCAGGCCCTGAGAAGTCTGGGGTAAAGAGGCCCCAGAGGCCGTTCCCAAGCCAATTTGGGAGTCAAGAACCCCTGCCCTTTGTCCCTGTTCCTCTGTGAAATTCATCTGAAACAAAGCAAAGAAGTGCAGCCCTCACCTGAAGGCCTATGATAGGGCTCACGGAAGTCAATCTCAAAAGATGGGGCCTAACTGGCCAAGCACGGTGGCTCATGCCTATAATCCCAGCACTTTGGGAGGCCAAGGTGGACAGATCACCTGAAGTCAGGAGTTCGAGACCAGCCTGGCGAACATGGTGAAACCCTGTTATCTACTAAAAACACAAAAATTAGCCAGGCGTGGTGGTGTGCACCTGTAATCCCAGCTACTTGGGAGGCTGAGGCTGGAGAATCGCTTGAACCTGGGAGGCAGAGGTTGCTGTGAGCCGAGATTGCGCCACTGCTCTCCAGCTTGGATGATAGAGCGAGACTCCATCTCAAAAAAAAAAAAAAAAACGGAGCCTGGGGGCAGCAACACATATACAAAATTTCAGAAGCCTCTGAGAGCAAACTGTCAAAGATAAATACTGAGGAAAAAGTGCTTCCACACAAGGAACCATTTCCTCGAACCATCTGGCCCTGAGAATACAAGGCAGGAGGCGCTCGTGGTGGTGGTGGAAGGGGGTTGACCGGGAGACCCCTGTGTGAAGATCTCAAGGGTACACATCCCGCCGGCATCTGAACTTCTCCTAACGATGGTTCCCACCAAGATCTCAGGGTCTCTTTTTGGTGGGAAGTGTCCCATATCCCATAAGAGCATGACACCAGGAAAGGAAAGAGCTGAGGGGAAAGATCTGGACTTTCCAGAGATGTCTTTCCTCACCAATCAGATGGCTGGACTTCTTGGGTCAAATTTTTGCTCACCAATCAGAGAGCAGATATTTTCTTGCCAATCATGAAGCAGAGATCTCTGGGCAATGCTTTTACTCACCAATCAGAAAGCAGAAACCTCGAAGCACTGTCTTTCCTTACCAATCAGGTGGCAAATTTTTTTAAGTGTAGTCTTCTTTCACCAATCAGGTGACAAGTTCCTTGAAGCACTGTCTTTCTTCACCAATCTGATGGCAGTTTCCTTCAAACACTGTCATTCCTCCCCAGTCAAGAGGCACTAAGAGTCCCACCCTGTCCTGCCACATTTCTTCAGTAGGATTTGCCTGTGTCTTCTGAGTAGAATCCACCCTTAGGTTTTTCCATCCTGTGAGTTATTCTCCCAGAGTTCCCACCAAGGCCAGGGCAGCTGCTGTCCAGGGCTGGGAAGGAAAACACAGCCACCTAGGCTGGCCAAAATGTTGTAACTCATAAAACAAGAACACATCCTCATTTATTTGCATCTGACCCTCCTAGAAACCAGTAAAGGAAGGTGGGCAATATCATGCCATTCGGCCAGAGTGGCAGAGCCCTGGAGAATGGCCTGTGGGTTCCCGGGACCCTGTGGCTTCCTGACATCTCTCAGTCTGAATGGTGAGAGGCTGCAAATGGCTCTTGTGCCTGCCCACAGCAACAGGGGGTAGGTGGAGGTGACCAGGGCCCTGCCCCTTCTTACCTCTCTGGAAAACATGCATTTCTAATCAGGCAGCAGAAACTGGCATGACAGGAAGTGACCAGTGCCCTTTCTCACCCAGACCTTCTCACTCTCAGGCACAGGACTGCCCACCTGAGTGGCCGCTGTTGGGTAAAATTTCTTGGCTGAACTCCCAAGAAATCTACGTGCAAGCCAGCTGTTTACAAGACCCCTGGCCTCAATTTCTTCTGTAAAAGAGAGACAACAAACACTCTGGGCACAGGCAAAGGAGCTGGATACCTTCCAACTATGTTCTCTGGAAGCCCAAAGCCATCTCTCCCGGGGCTTGTCCTGGTCACACCTTTCTGGCACTGCAGATGTTTCTCGGGTCCCTTTGCCTGGGCCACCTTCCCATTCATTCTCTGCTCAGTCTTCTGGGGGATTCTCACCTGAAACCGTGATTTTTTTAAAAACGTGGAACAGCCCAGCTACCTTTCTGCTCATG
Source organism: Nomascus leucogenys (assembly GCF_006542625.1). Classification (NCBI taxonomy): domain Eukaryota; kingdom Metazoa; phylum Chordata; class Mammalia; order Primates; family Hylobatidae; genus Nomascus; species Nomascus leucogenys. The sequence continues at coordinate 68,657,512 of NC_044399.1, forward strand.
TTTCTCTTGGCGACCACCAGAGGCAGCCGTAAGTCCGCAGACACAGAAGGACATCTTGCTTGACCCAGGGAGCCATTCTACTTATGCCGGTGCATTTGAAATCAAAGGGATTTCTCCTGGAGGAGACAGATTGGGAACCTGTTTATTTTATTTTGAGAAAAGTGTTCCACATAAGCAGGGCTGGGTTGGATTCATGGGCCCCGTGCTCAGAAGGGCACCAGCTTGGTTGAAACTCTGCTGTCCTTGTTTCAAAATTCTTAATAGCTTTGGAATAAGAAGCCCCCTACTTTGTTACTTTTTTTTTTTCCCAAGATGTTCTTTTTTTTTTTTTTCGAGACAGAGTTTCACTCTGTCACCCAGGCTGGAGTGTGGTGGCGCTATCTCGGCTCACTGCAACCTCCGCCTCCCGGGCTCAAGCTATTCTCCTGCCTCAGCCTCCCAAGTAGCTGGGATTACAGGCGCAAGCCATCATGCCCAGCTAATTTTTGTATTTTTAGTGGAGATGGGGTTTCACCATGTTAGGCAGGCTGGTCTTGAAGTCCTGACCCAGGGTGATCTGCCCGTCTTGGCCTCCCAAAGTGCTGGGAGCCCCCTATTTTCATTTTGCACTGGGCCTTGCAAATTATGTAGTCAGTCCTGCACACAAGTGCCCAACATCTGGTGGACTTCCTGTTAAGAAGATGATACTTTTGCTTCATCCACATGCTAAGCAGTGGCCACAGAAGGGTTTCTCTCCTGCAGCACACCACTTGGGCCTGTCTGCCACGGCTTGGGACCCTGGCGTGTCAGGGTCTACACAAGTCCAGGTCAGGACCCCACCCATGCCGAGGTGTTGCCCATGAATCCTCAGAGGTAAATATCTTCTTGGGAAGCCATGTTCATGGCAGGCCCTGGCGTTAGGCCACAAGTGTAGCAGCAGGAAAGCCCTGGTTCCTGGAATTCCCAAAAGATTTTGTGGGGTGGGAGGGCCCCACTTCTCACCCTCCAGCATCACTGAATTCCCTGGCATTTCATCAACTTCTCTGAATCATCTGACCATTGCTTCATTTTTGTTGGTACGAGAAAAACAAACAGCAGAAAGTTAAAACATTAGTGCTTGCTTCAGTGGACGAAAATAGTCTCCCGTCTCCTTTTAATTTTTTTTTTTTTGTCCTGAGAAGTAAAGCTATTTGCAGATGGATTAAATGTTCCTTCTGAGACCCTGCCCCTGAAACTGCCAACCTCGCTGTGACTGTACGTGTGTGTGTGTGTGTGTGTGTGTGTGTGTTTCGGGGGGAGTGAGGGGCGGTGCACACACATCCAAAGAAGTGTGTCTGCATGCATTTGGTGAAAGAGAGTCCTTTGTCCCAACGGTAAGCCTGGTGAACATGACTCGCGGCCCTCTGGTATGCAGCACACCTGTGCAGAGGAGAAGCCCAGGAGGGGGAGGGGAGAGAGAGGTGTTGGCGGCCGCAGCCCTGCACCCTTGTAGGGGATCACACCTTCTCCTTCTTCTCCTTTGAGCCATGTCTCCATCACCCCTTTGTTTTGGCTTACACCTCCAAATACCAGGGAGGCCTGTGTGTGTGTGTGTGTGTGTGTGTGTGTGTGTGTGTGTGTGTGTCAGAGAGGGGGAGAGAGAGAGACAGAGATGACCTCAGTCAATGCCAATTTGTACACAGACTGGAAGAAAATAGAAAAGGAAGCAAGGAAGGAGCAGGAGGACTGATGTTCCCAGGGTCTCTCCAGCCCCCCACCCCGCCACGTGTAGCCCACCTTTGCAGGCCTTCCGGTGGGTGATGGGCTTGCCCATGTCGCGGTAGTAGCCCTCCTTGCAGTAGTGGCAGTGGCGGCCGGCGGTGTTGTGGCGACAGTTGAGGCAGACACCTCCGCTCTTGCGTCCCGAAAGCTTGTAGAGCTCCATGTTGAAGCGGCAGCGCCGGGCATGCAGGTTGCAGTTACAGGCTGCAGGGGGAGACAGAGAGAGGTGTCAGCCACAGGGGCGCGGGGAGGACAGGCACCCATGAGCGTCAAAAGAAACCCCACCCCTCACCTCCTCCCTTCTCCACTAGCAGAGCCAGGCAGGCAGACTCGTGCTCCAGGAGCTCCTCCTCGGCTCCTCCTGTTTGTACCCGTAAGCATTTATTGGGCACGTAACAGTACCATGGCTGAGGTTCTCCAAAATTCTTATGTTGAAGCCGTGACCCCCAGTACCTCAGAATGTGACCGTATTTGGAGATAGAGTCTTAAAACAAGGCCCTCAGAGTGGGCCCTATGCCAGTATGGCTGTGTCGTTGTAAGAGGAGGAGATGAGGACACAGAGAGACGCAGGGACGCATGTGCACGAAGGAGAGATCCCGTGAGGACGTTGCCAGAGGGTAGCCACCTGCAAGCCACGCAGAAGGGCCTCCAGAGCAACCAACCCTGCCAACACCTTGATCTTGGACTTCCAGGCTCCAGAACTGTGAGAAATAAACGTCTAGTGTTCCAGCCCCCAGCCCGTAGCACTTTGTTGTAGCAGCTGAGCAAACTACTGAGGCCCCTGCTGCCAGCCCGGCCTCCCCTTCTCCCCTTCCTCCTCGTCCACCGAGGACTCTGGGGCCTGCACACCATCGTTCTTTGCACCTCAACCTGTCCAGCTTCCGGAGGCTGCCCAGCCCTGCTCTGGGGAGAGGACCCCCACATCGTCCGCTATGGCTCTGCTCCACCTGTTCCCTCCCCATGAGCATTGCTCAGGACTCAGCTCCCTTTCCCCGCCCACCCCCACACCCTCCCGGTCTGTCTCCTTCACCACTCATCATCTCTGTGCTCCCAACTCCCAAATCAGTATTTCCAGCTTCAGGTCTGGGGTCTCCACTTGAACCCGGAGTCACCTGCCCGACATCATTCACTCCTTACCATCCTGCCCTCGGGTTCCCTGTGGCTTGAGCTGAGCCCCGCAGGCTCCCCTCAGCATGATCAGCAGAAGCAGGATTTCTTTTTGTTTGTTTGTTGCTTTTGAGACGGGAGTCTTTCTCTGTCGCCCAGGCTGGAGTGCAGTGGCCCGATCTCGGCTCACTGCAACCTCCGCCTCCCGGGTTCAAGCGATTCTCCTGCCTCAGCCTCCTGAGTAGCTGGGATTACAGGTGTGCACCACCACGCCAGGCTAATTTTTGTCTTTTTAGTAGAGATGGGGTTTCACCATGTTGGTCAGGCTGGTCTTGAACTCTTGACCTTGTGATCCTCCCACCTCAACCTCCCAAAGTGCTGGGATGAGAGCCATGAGCCACAGCACTCAGCCCAGAGCAGGATTTCTAAGCACCAATCTGAGGGTGCCCATCGGGATCAAGTGGAAAGCACTCAGCATGGCCTTCAGGGCTCCAAATAAGCTGGTCCTGCCTCGCCCTTCAGCCCCTCACTCTTTATTTTCCAGCGATTCCAAACTTTGGTCTGTTTCTAGAGCCATGTGCAAGGACCCCTCGCCTGCCCCTCTGGGGCTCTGGACATGCTGTTCCCTTCCTCCCAGGACACTCCTGTTTTATCTGGCTGCCTCCTTCTCATCCCCCAGGTCTTGGTTCCAATGTTACTTCCCAGCCCCGCTCCACCCCACCAGCCTGCTGTGGGCACCCAGTACGGCCTCACACAGCTTTCCTTGTGCCACATCAGGATTGCCTGTCACCTGCCTTCTTCTTTAGGCTTCCAACCCCAGGCCAGGGTTACTCCAGCACAGGTCTGGCCTCTTCTTGTTCACTCCATAACATGGTTTCACGCTCAGTGTGTTCTAAATGACATTTTATGGAATTTCTAAAGAAATGTATGTTGGGTTTTTTTGTTTTGTTTTGTTTGAGGCAGGGTCTCACTCTGTTGCCCAGGCTGGAGTGCAATGGCACAGATCTTGGCTCACTGAGACCTCTGTCTCCCGGGCTTATGAGATCCTCTCACCTCAGCATCCCAAGTAGCTGGGACCACAGGCATGTGCCATCACGCCCAGCTAATTTTTTGTAGAAACAGGGTTTCACCATGTTGCCCAAGCTGGTCTCAAACTCCTGGGCTCAAGATATCTGCCTGTTTTGGTCTCCCAAAGTGCTGGGATTACAGGTGTGAGCCACCACACCCAACCTAATAAATATATATTTAATTCATGCACTCAAAAAACAAAAGCAGGAAGATAAAGGAACACACTCTTATTTCTACCAACCACAGTTGCTACAGAGATCTTTCCTTTTAGGCTTTAATTAACATTTGTTCAGTTGTGGAGCTATTTAATTCTTTCCTACAAACATAGATCATACTTTTATACATCTAGTTTTGTGGGTTTTTTTTTTTTTTTTCATCATAATGAACATTTTCTTGTGTCAAATACTGTTCTTCACGATGTTTAAAAGTTGTCCGGGCTGGGCATGGTGGCTCACACCTATAATCCCAGCACTTTGAGAGGCCAAGGTGGGCAGATCTCCTGGAGCCAGGAGTTTGAGACCAGCCTGGCCAATATGGTGAAACCCCGTCTCTACTAAAAAATACAAAAATTAGTCAGGCATGTGAGGCAGGAGAATCTCTTGAACCTGGGAGGTGGAGGTTGTCATGAGCCACCACTGTACTCCAGCCTGAGCCACAGAGCAAGACCCTATCTCACAAAAATTAAAAACTAAAAAATAAAACTCCTCTGGTACTGTGTTGCATGGCTATGCATAGTGGGCCTCTTGGAGTTGGAAGTGGAGGCATTTAAAAGAAGGACCTCCCAGGGTTGGGCAGCTATAGGTCATTTCCCATTTTTCACTATTATAAATGTTAACTACCTTTGAACATAAAGGTAACCACCTTGAACCACCTTTGAACATACATTATTTGTGCTCTGCTCCAATGACTGTTATAGCACAAATTTCTCTAGATGGAATAACTGGGTTGCATTATGAATCTACATGTTTTTATATTTTTATTTATTTATTTATTTATTTATTTATTTTTGGAGATGGAGTCTCGTTCTGTAGCCCAGGCTGGAGTGCAGTGGCGTGATCTCGGCTCACTGCAACCTCCGCCTCCCACGTTCACACAATTCTTCTGCCTCAGCCTCCCGAGTAGCTGCTATTACAGGCGCCTGCCACCACACCTGGCTAATTTTTTGTATTTTTAGTAGAGACGGGGTTTCACTATGTTGGCCAGACTGGTCTCGAACTCCTGACCTCGTGATCCACCCACCTTGGCCTCCCAAAGTGCTGTGATTACAGACGTGAGCCACTGCACCCAGCCCTTCTACGTGTTTTTAACATTAGCTCCAAACTGCCAAACTGCCCTCAAGAAAGGCTGTACTGGCTTATACACCCACCAGCAGGATATGAGAGCTCCTATTTCACCACGTGCTTGAAAAGAATAATATGCATTTGGTATCAGCATTCTTTTTAAAAAATCTTGGGCACTCTGTCTGAGAGAAAACACACACACACACGATTTTAATTTGCATGTCTTTGATTACTAGGAAGGTTGGGCATTTCCCCATGTATTGTTTTTCTATTTATATTTCTTTTTTGTGTATTGCCTGTTCATGCCATTTGCCCAGTTTTCAAATAAGGTGGACTTTTTTCATGCTGTCTAGTGATCAGGAGGATTAAACATCGTTTGTCTTTTCTGCCATATAAGCTGTAAATATTTTTAAAGTTTCTCATTCACATGTTACTTTAATTTGTGATCTTTAGAAAAACATGTGCCTCTTTAATTTTTCTCTCTGATGTTACGACAAGCTTCTTTAAGTGCTCTTCCTAGAGTCACTGCCAAGTCACTCACCCATTAGTCATTTCATTTACAAATAGAGGTGGACAGGGCCCTAGAGAAAGCAATGTGGGATGCAGGAGAAAAGACAGCTCCTGCCCCAGTCTGAAAACAGCCAGAGGCCAAATTAGACCAGGGGATGAATCCCAGAGCCTTGCTAAGTGTCCTCCAGCAAGTGTTCCCAGGGCTGAGTTCAACCAAGTGCAAAGAAAGAGGCTGCAGCTGCACCTTACCCTCCTGCAGATGACTGTCACGCCTGCGCACACTCACTCTCTTTGGACTCACTCTGCCAGACAAGGGTGACGGGGCCTGCTCAGAGAGGTGAAATGACCAACCAGCCCAGGACCACAGAGCCAGTAAATGCGGGGCCCAGGACGGGAAGCCTGCCCTTCTGGCTCCTGGTCCACTGGCTCAGAGGAAAAGACCCCTATCACTGGAAGTAACAGCTGGCCTAGACTACAGTCAGAATCTAAATCTTTCCTACAAGCACAGAAATTACAGGACTTGGAACACCTGCCTGGGGACAGGGATCTGGAAGGATCACCCAGGCCTCACTTCCTCAGGCCTCCCTTGTACCAGGAAAGGCCTGGTAACAGCATCATCCCATCCTTCTTGGAGGCAAATGTCCTTCTCCTGCATTTCCCAGCTGGGCCTGCCCTAACCTCTGAGCCCCTTCTGGGAGCTCAGCCTCCACTTTTCCCACCTCAGGAGGAAGCTGGGGGCTGGTAGCTCTCTTTCATATGCACCTTATGCCAACAAAAGGTTCTTCCTAAACAACTGGTCACACAAAAGAAAACTCTGAGGCAAACATCAAAAGGCAGGGCTCCCTTCCCTCCCCTGCTTCTTGGAGCTGTCAGGAGACATCAAGTGGCAAATGCCCATGCTCAGACTTCTGCAAAGTATTTTACAGCTTGTTTTCTTTTCTCTTTGTTTTATTTTCTCTGCACAGATGGAAAAATGCATTGGGCAAAGCAGCTCACATCTGGATCCCTCGGCTCCACACAGAGGCGTCACCCAACTCCCGGCCTGTCCCCAGCCCCTTCCTCGGAGAGACACCTTAATCCTTCGTGCCTTCCTGTTTATCTCCTGCATCTCTTGGAGGCAAAAATATTGGGTATTAGTTTCATTATCAGATTTCAAGGCAGGGAGGAAAGGGCAGCTTTGTGAGAACAGAGAGGTCAGCCCAGAGAAAAGGGGGTTGGGGGTGGCAGAGACACTCTGAGGGACCAGCAGGGGCAAGAACAGAAGCATTCCCTAGGCCATTGAGGCTCTGCCTCTTATCCAGGGGTACCCAGACACCCACAGACACCCCAAGCTTTGTGCCCCTCTTTGGCTATCATGTGAGGATCACCAAGGATGCATCACATGTGGCTGCATTTCAGACCCAGGGCATAACGAGGGTAAGGAAGGTAGGAGGGGGAGAGGCCCCACTTTCCAACCAGAAACCCAGTAGGGAGAGAGGCCCAAGAGGTGGGTTCCTATTTTCGTCCCCCATCAAAAAGTCCTCTAAGTCCTATTTCAACACATGCCTGTGGCCACTCCTTACCTCTCAACATTCCTGCCTTTCTGCCCCTCTCCCTCTCCCACCAACCTGGAACGGCTCAACCCCTTCCCACTCCCCAGGTCAGATCAATTCAGTGCATGCATACAGTGCTCTAGCTATGTTCCCAGCTCTGTGCTACAGGCTATGTGAGATACACAGATGGACAATGCATTCTCAACTATCCATAGGTTCCCCATCTAATGGAGGGAACAAACTCATGTCAGAAAATTCTCTGATCAAGTGGGACTAATCTCTCATTAACTGTGTTGGTTTGTTGAGGATAGGGACAGCATTTGCTCTTATATCCTCCAGCCCACAGAAAGCCTTCATACATTTTTGTTGTGCAAATGAGAGAGAGAAAGCAAACAAGAGAGAAGATAGATGGATGGATGAATGAATGGAAGGATGAAAAGGTAGATGGATGGATGGATGGATGGATGGATGGATGGGGTTGATAGGTGCGTGGAGGGAGGGAGGGAGGGAGGGAGGGAGGGAGGGAGGGAGGGATGGGGTTGATAGGTGGGTGGATGGATGGATGGTATGAATGAAAGGATGAATGGATGGATGAAATGGATGGATAGATAGATAAATGGATGGACAGATGCATGGATGGATGGATGGACTCGTGGATGGATGGATGGATGGATAGGTAGGTGGGCAGGTAGACAGGAAAGGAGGTATGTATAGAGACAGTTAGATAGTTAGACAGGTAGGGCAGATAGAGGATTTACTGCCTGAACCACTCCCTAACAAGGCATAGCCTTGTGACATCTGATTGTTACATTCAACTGCTTTAACTCATCAATTTAACTTCTGTCTGCTCAAGTAGACTGCTGTGCTTTAGAGAGAAAAACCCACATCTAAGTCCCCTGGACTCTTCCTGGAACTCTGAGTAGTGCCCTTGCACACAGAGACTGAATCTGCATCCATTGCTTTTGATGAATTTACCAAACTATAGGTGTTGGCTCACCCCAAAAGACCCTGGCAAACTCACTCTCAATCCCATCAGGACTACCCCAGGCCCAGAAAGCATCCAGCAGACATTGGTGAGCAGTTTCCAGACCATGTCTCTCAGGGACTCTGGTCCTGGCTCCCCCAGACTTCACATGGCCCAGGGGCTTCTCACTGGAGCAGGAAGGCCATTTGGTGATGGGTCTCCTCAGAGGCTCTGGTCTGGGGCCCAGTACCCCACGGCAGCCCTCCAGCACATAGGATCACCATGTCCTCTCCCTTCCAGAGCGGTTCTTTTGAGAAGACTGACCATGTCGTCTCTGTAGCATAACAGCTGAATTCTCCAAAAAAAAAAAAAAAAAAAAAAACCAACTCACATAGGCACCATCGCAGGCTGGAGGCCCCAGCCGTTGGCTGCCTGCGCACTGGGACAGGCACTGCTCTCAGATCTGTCATGACTGTTGACACATTTCCACATGTCCAGGCCACATGAGCAGGTTGGGGCATGGCAAAAATTTGCAAGTCTGGGGACGGGCGCTTCTTCCCTTACCAGCTCCTCTGCTAGGTAAGTCCATGGCTGCCGGGTAAGGACCAGGAGACCTACTCAGCATGTGCAACTCACAAATTCCCTGAGGGAGACAGGGCAGTGGTTCTCAACCGGTGGCAATTTTGTCCCCCGGTGGACATTTGGCAATGTCTAAGACATTTTTGGTTATCACGACTGGGGAGGGAGGAGCTGTTTGCATCCAGGGGATAGAAACCAGAGAGGTTGCTAAACTTCCTACAATGCACAGGACAGTTCCCCCAAACGGAGCCTGCCAAATGTCCACAGTGCTGAGTTTGAGAATTCCTGGGTTAGGGAGATCATGACGCCCGCCACCTCCAGGGTATGTAAATATTTATTCCCCTTTGCCTAAGATGCTGTTCCCTAAGTGCAAACTCTGAGGCTTAGAAAGCTGCTCCGGGAGCGCCTGGAGCGGTGGCTCACACCTGTAATCCCAGCACTTTGGGAGGCCGAGGCGGGCAGATCACCTGAGGTTGGGAGTTCGAGACCAGCCTGACCAACATGGAGAAACCCCGTCTCTACTAAAAATTACAAAATTAATGGGCATGGTGGCACATGCCTGTAATCCCAGCTACTCGGGAGGATGAGGCAGGAGAATCGCTTGAACCCGGGAGGCAAAGGTTGCAGTGAGCTAAGATCTCGCCATTGCACTCCAGCCTGGGTGACAAGAGCAAAACTCCGTCTCAAAAAAAAAAAAAAAAAAAAAGAAAAAAGAAAAAGCTGCTCCAGGAGGTGAATGTCATTAACTCCTTCAACAAAGCTTTGACTGACGCCTTTAAAAGGGCCAGGTGCTGGTGTGACAGCAGCAGGCAAGATGGAGTCCTGTCCCAGGGTGCTTCCTGGCTCAGGGGGAGGTGGACAGTGGTCTAGTGATTGCACTGTTTTCAACGGTGACCAGAGCTGTCAAGACCAACACTCAAGGAGGCCGTTCTTCTGGACCTCTCTGGAACAACGGGGAGAGGACAGGGCCTGGGAAGAGAGTCGGAGCACAGATGGGATATTCTGCCAGCGCTGCCCCAACTATAACGTGCATATGGTCACCTGGGGATCCTGTGCAAATGCAGGCTCTGATGGGGAGGGATGGAACTGGAACTCAATGGAAAAGAACCCAGTTGGGACATGACCCACTGTGTGGACAGACAGCCTTTGCAGGGAGGTAAAGGGAGGTTTGACCGCAGGGGTCTGTGATGGGGCAGTGGGCAGAGGCCTGGTTTCAAGAGAAACTTCTCCTTAAATGACTGGTTCAGAATCATAAAAATACTTGAGAGTTATTTTTAAGAGTTTGAGGTAGTCTGTATTTCCTTTATTACCTTGCTACTCCATTTGGTATGCTATTTATTTAGAAATTGTTCAGCTCCTGTTTATAAATTGTAGGTATTCCACCCCCACTGTGTTTTTCTGAGCCCCCTTTTCAGCATCTCCTGAAATGGCTGGGTTGAGCAACTCCAGCTGCCCACACACCTAACTCCCGCCCACACCTGGGGATCATTCTGAGCCAACCTCTCAAAGGGCTCCTTTTGGGAAAGGGGCGAGGCAAGACTGGCCCAAGCATTTCTGGGACTCACAGCCTTTTGTGTCTACAGGTGAGCTGGGCATAAGAGAAACGATCATACATGTACATACATTTATAAAACAATCCAAGCCCAGACTTAGGTTTTACTTCACTATTAGCAAATCTGGTAGGGCATGAATTTATCAAAGCATTCAACAAATATTTACTGAGCCCCTACCTGGTGCATTCTGGGCACCATGCAAGGTGCTGGGGACGTCACAGTGAGCAGGACAATCATGGTCCCTGCCCTGGCAGGCTCGGGGGAAATACCTGGGCATGCTAAAGTCTGGTTAATGCTACTGCCGCTGTGGCCTCACTCCCAGGTCCACCACTATCCCCCAAACACAGGCTTAAGGCTCGTCACTAGAGACATCAGCCAGCCAGATACAATGCAGCAGTGACCAGCCAGAGAGAGTCACGAGACTGGACGACCCCTATGGGGACCGTGAGGACATCGCACAGGAGTAGTTGGTTCCACTCAAGGCTCTGGGGTTTGCACTCATTGAGAGTGCCTCGTTTCAACCATTTTAAAAACCACTGACAAACATTCTCCTAGACAACTCACTTGTCTGAAAGAAAAGAGTCAACGGGCAGAGTCAGTCCACGCTGGGCATGAGAGCCAGGCGAGGTGAGGATGTCCCATGGGACTCTCTGGAGTTCCAGAGACTATGTGAGGGAAGTTGTGGCACTTCAAGATGCCACAAGGAAACCCAAACAGGACCCACTTCTGCCTGACTGCCCGTTGGTTGCTTCATTCAACAAACATGAACGGAGACCTTGGAAGTGCCCAGCTCTGAGTGGGAAGCACGCCTGCCATAGGGCTGACGTTGCTGCATTTTCATCTCTCAACAGACCACGGCCCCCTCTTCCTTCTCTTGAGCTGGCGTTTTTAATTCAAGCAGCTACCGAACCCCTCTCAAGGCCCCAACCTGTGATGATTCTCCAGCCTGGTGCACAGATTCACCAGCATTCCCTCCTAAGACACAGGAAGCTGAAACAACCCCCGGAATTTCTTTTTTTTTTTTTTGAGACGGAGTCTCACTCTGTCACCCAGGCTGGAGTGCAGTGGCAGGATCTCGGCTCACTGCAAGCTCTGCCTCCCAGGTTCAAGCGATTCTCCTGCCTCAGGTTCCCAGGTAGCTGGGATTACAGGCACCCACCACCACGCCTGGCTAATTTTTTTGTATTTTTAGTAGAGACAGGGTTTCACCATGTTGCCCAGATTGATCTTGAACTCCGGACCTTAGGTGATCTGCCCACCTAACTGCAACCTCTGCCTCCCGGGTTCAAGAAATTCTCCTGCCTCAGCCTCTCGAGTAGCTGGGATTACAGGCGCGTGCCACCACACCTGGCTCATTTTTGTATTTTTAGTAAAGACGGGGTTTCACCATGTGGGCCAGGCTGGTCTCGAACTCCTGATCTCAGGTGATCCATCCTTCTAGGCCTCCCAAAGTGCTTGGATTACAGGCATGAACCACCGCACCTGGCCGCCCCCCGGAGTGTCACTATTACTAATCAAGATCAAACACAATGGCTACAACCTCACAAGCAAGCAAGAGGAAAGAGAGCTGGGGCCTGAGGTGGGAAGCCTGGACTCTGGCTCCGGCTCCGCAACTCCCCCAGGTATGTGACCCTGGAAAGCCCACTTGGCCCCTCTGAGCCCATTCTCCCATCTGAAAAATGAAGACATCTGCATCTGATGATTTCTAAGTTCTTTTCTGGCCCTAAAAGTCTAATTCACGATACCCAAACTCCTGCAGGGTAGGGGACAGATCAGCAGACTCACATCAGCATGGAGGCCTTTGGGAGGGGACCCTGGAGTTCGGAAGTGGGGTGCTCCAGGCTAGGTAATGACGCTGTGAAGAAGCCTCAGGGTGGGACACGATCAAGCCAGTGACAGGGCTGTGGAAAGGGCTCTAAGACCACCTCCAGGCAGCGGGTGGATCACAGCGGGGAATTGCCATGGCCCTGGGGTGGTGGTGGGAGGACCCTGCAGGCTTCCCCCTTGCTGAAAGTGGAGGTATGGGAGCCCTTCCACGGAAACCATCAGAGGGGCGTGGCCAACAGGACTGATGACCACCTGGGCCTTTCAGAGAGAATGGGTGTGCAGGATCCTCTCCAGGGGACTGGGCAGAGAAAACTATTTTGGGGGAGAAAAAAGGAGTTTACCTTTCGGCATGCGGTGGCATAGCAGGGGGATTTAGCAGAAGGCAGTGAGCAATAGTGTGTCCAGAGTTGGTTCCTGCCAGTGGGTTCCTGGTCTCGCTCACTTCAAGAATGAAGCCGTGGACCTTGGCGGTGAGTGTTACAGCTCTTAAAGGTGGCACGGACCCAGAGTGAGCAGCAGCAAGATTTATTGTGAAGCGAGAAAAAACAAACCTTCCACATCGTGGAAGGGAACCCCAGTGGGTTGCCACTGCTGGCTGTGGGGAGGGGGGCCAGCTTTTATTCCCTTGTTTGTCCCCACCCATGTTCCGTTTCCATCCTATCAGAGTGCCCTTTTTTCAATCCTCTCCGCGATTGGCTACTTTTAGACTCTGGCTGATTGGTGCGTTTTACAGAGCGCTGATTGGTGCATTTTACAGAGTGCTGATTGGTGTGTTTTACAGAGAGCGCTGATTGGTGCACTTTACAATCCTCTTGCTAGCTACAGAGTGCTGATTGGTGCCTTTTACAATCCTCTTGTAAGACAGAAAATTTTTCCAATTCCCCAGCGGACCCAGGAAGTCCAGCCGGCTTCACCTCTCCACAGGGACCCTCCGTGGTCAGCCTTAGAGGCCCCTGAAGCCAAGTTCTCCCAGAGAGGAGCCCACACACCTCTCTTAAGTCTCTCTTTCAGAAACAGGCCTGCAGGGCCACTCCATTTACTTTTAGGGTCCAATTTGAAAACAGAATTTCTGTCCACCCTCCCTTCCCCCTCCCCACCACCACCTGTGCTTTATCTCTGATACCAGAAATGCCATGGAAGAGGGGTGGATCAAGGTGGTAGGAAAAATGAAAGAAAGTGGGAAGTGTTTTGGAACCTCAATGCCCGGAGTCACAGTCGGAGTGGGACGGGAGGCTGGAGTTCCCGGCTTGCCAAAGACAGGCTTTAGATGGTTTCTGATAAAGTCCCCGGAGATAAGTGGCCTGTGTTTGTCGAGGGCTTAGGGAGCTTTAGCCAAGTCTGAACACAAAGGGGCCTTCTGTCAACAGTCCTTCAGGCCACTAATAGGGCTGAATAAACACTACAGTAACAAGTTCTTCACACCTGTGGGGCTTGGGAAAGGCCCCAGCCCCTTTGTCAAGACGTCAAACAAAAGAGCTGCTAGAAGTTGGCCTCCCACCCGGCAGCCGGACCCTCTTAGGCTTCTGGGGGAAGGGATAGGGGTGGGGGGCAGATAAGTCTTAAGTCCGGTGAGTCCTGTCTCCTTCTTCAAGCAGAAATGTCCAGGGGAGACCAACTGATGGACGTGGTCCCTGCAAACAGGCTGGCGGCAAACGGACCAGAGAGGGCATTTCGTGGGGTTTGGGATCAGGACCACGGGCAGGATTAAGGATACCGGAGTCACAGGCTCGGCTCTCCAAAAGGCACAGCCCAGGCCCTGTGGCTCTCCCGCTGTGCCGGGCACCCGGCCCCTCCCCAGTGGACAGTGGGGGCCATCCCCCAAATCTGCTTGACCTCGCCGTCATTTTTTCCACTGACTTTTTTTTTTTTTTTCTCTGTAAACATCTTAGCCTTTTCTCTTCCCTGCCCTTTTTTGGCTGCCATGCCTCCCCCTAAGGCTTTGAAACAATCCCCTCCTAATGAACATCTCCCAGGCCCTTGCTGCAAAAGAATCAGTCAGGGTTCCTGCTGCACAAACATCCTTCTCTCCGCCTGCCCGGCGGGCCAGCCCCTCTCTTGGAGGAAATGCCGAGGAGGCTTCGGTAAGCCCTGAACAGTCATCAGTTCTTTGTCTGCTGCGTTCCTCAGATCCTCCCTCCACGTTCCAGTCCGGAGCCTCTGCCCCAAGCAGAGGGTGAGTGCTCTCTCTGCCACCTCCTTCGGGGACTTTAGCCCTGGCCCTCTATGTGCCATGCACAACTCTACGCCTTCTCCACCTCCAACCAGCTCTCCACCCCCAAATCCCTTGTTAGACATTCCTCTCATTTGTCACTGCCCTGTTCTAGAACCTTCCATGGCTGCCCCCTGTCTATGAGATATAAACTTTCTTGCCTTTCAGGACAAAAACAGTTTCACAATGGAGGTCCAGAGACTGGAGGTCTTGCTCCTTCCTTCCTTCCTTCCTTATTTATTATGTATTTTTTGAGACGGGGTTCACTCTTGTCGCCCAGGCTGGAGTGCAGTAGCATGATCTCGGCTCACGGCAACCTCTGCCTCCTGAGTTCAAGCGATTTTCCTGCCTCAGCCTCCCAAGTAGCTGAGGATTACAGGCGACCGCCACCACGCCCAGCTAATTTTTGTATTTTTAGTAAAGACGGAGTTTCACCGTGTTGGCCAGGATGGTCTCAAACTCCTGACCGCAAATGTTTCACCCTCCTCGACCTCCCAAAGTGCTGGGATTACAGTTGCGCGCCACCACGCCTGGCTAATTTTTGCATTTTTAGTAGAGATGGGGTTTCACCATGTTGGCCAGGCTGGTCTCAAACTCCTACCTCAAGTGATCCACCCTTCTCAGCCTCCCAAAGTGCTGGGATTACAGGTGCGCGCCACAGCGCCTTGCCCTGCTCCTTCCTTATAATAGGACCCTGCATGAAACCTCACCCCATCCCACCCACTCCTCTCCAAGCTCCAGATCTATCAGCAAAAGAAGGAAGGGGGACATTGTTTTAAGGGCAAATCCAGGGTCTTGGGGCTGGTACAGCCTTCCAGGGTTTCCTAGTTTACCCTCTTGTAGAAGAAGAGATGAGAAAAACAAGGTTCCAAGAAGCAAAGAGATGTTGCCAGGGACCTAGCACCAGTGAATGGTGACTAACCCTTCACCAAACTAATTCAGAACTCTTTCCAGACCCCCAGCAGCATGGTGACGGTGACATGGTATCAGGCAGAAAGAAGCCTGATAAAACCCTGTGGCTGCTGGAATTCATTCCCGAAGGCAGAGAATTGTCAAACTGTAAGAGCTTGTCTGAGCAAAGTTCTCCCGGAAGCTTTTGTTACCATGAAATTCTCTTTGCTCTGTGACTTGTCCACCCTGCCTAGATGTCTGTTTAGCAGCTCGGGGGGTGGCGGCAGGGTGTGTGTGGGGGGGTGGGGGGGGGGGCGGTGGTTCCTTCCAATCTCTTTTCCCTAGAGGTGGTGCATACACTCCCTGTGCTTTATGAAACGGACATATGAGGGCTGATTTGCCAGCCACGCCGGCCAAGCCTGGCTCCTGGCTCCCTGGAGTCATTTCCCATCTGTAATGGCTCCCGTCACTAAGCCAGGCACTTGCCAGGCTGGAGATTCAAGGCGGGACTCCAGGGCAGTGGGAGAGGCTGGCGCAAGGGAGGCTTAATGACTTGCAGTTGATTCTGTTCTCCTGACACCAGGCAGGAAAACATGCAATTCCCAGGACACCTTCCCCAGCCCTTTGCTCCCCCCTACCCCCATGGGCTGTATCCCTCCCTCCTTGACCTTGATTTAATTAATCTCTTTAGTTAACTTTGACTTGGGTTGTAAGCTCCAGAGACCAGCCCAGACTGCAGCCGAAACTACTGCAGGGTTCAATACTGCACACCTGACCCCCGTGTGACCAACAGATCAAGGTTCCTGCTCGTGGACAGGGACAGGGTGAAACCAGGGTCCCAATCTGCAGGCCAGACCCCCGTGTGCCCAGCAGAAACCAGTGTCCCATTGGGCCACTCCAGGACAACACCAGAACGCCTTCTCAGTTTCCTAATTCACTCTCCGACTAAACTCGGGTTGCCAGGTTTAGCAAATAAAAATACAGAACACCCAGTTAAATTTGAATTGCACAAATCATTTTTAGTAAAATTATGCCCCAAGACTGGCATGTCAGTGCTACCTCCAGCACACACCAGATCCCTATCTAGCTTGGGCTGTGCCTAAGACGTACGATTTCATGCAGTGGTTTTTTATCAACGGCCACTCTAATTTCCTCAGTCTCCACAAGTCCCAGAAGAGGTTAAAAAGGGCCCCTCAACTCAACAGGTCCAGGAGAGAAGAGTCCTGTTTGGGTTCTTAACTCAAAGGGTTGTCTGATTCTTCAGTTCCTATTTGCTTAGCACCAGCTTGTCGTTCCCTTATTTCCCTCTCTCGATCTGCTAAACAAGGACAGATATCCTGTGCCCAGGAGCACGTGGAGACTCGTGAGAAGGGAAAAGACCCTGCCCATTGGATGACCCAAAAACTGGAAAGCATTCCAGTTGCAGGGCACTGTCTGCAGGGCCGTCAATGCCAAGCAGACACACCACGCCCCTCTGCCCCTACCCAGCCTCTCAAGAGGCCCTGTCACTAGTTAGCATGCCCCCACTTTACATGCAAAGATCCCCATGTGGAACCAATCACACTCCAGTTCCAGGAGACACAAGGGGAAGGAAGGCAAGTACGGTCAGAGTGGCCCCAAATCTCCACCCAAACAAAGCCATTTTCATCGTGATATGCTTCGTGGTGAAAATGATCAAAATCTGAACCCCAATTCTGAATCCAGTTATTTTAATCAAACCACTAGGTACAATTCATTTAGAGCTCAGTAAAGTGTCTATGAGATTATAATGAAAGATTTTAGGTGGCCTACCATCAAACAGAGGATAAGACAGGGGACGGCAGATTCCAGCTGGCCAAAGGAGCTAGAATGGGCCACCCCTGGGAGAGAGTGACTTTGCCATCCCTGGAGACATTCAAGTAGAAAAATACGGCACAGGAGACTCCGGCTCTGGGGAGGAGGTGGAACTAGACTCATCGAGACCCTTCCAACTCAGAGAGCCTTAGAAGACACATTTCCTGCCTCTGGGATGTCAGATCCTTACAGGTTTGAGGCTAGCATTGGCCTTGCTAATATTCTTTTTTGATACGGAGTCTCGCTCTGTCGCCCAGGCTGGAGTGCAGTGGCTCGATCTCAGCTCACTGCAAGCTCCGCCCACAGGTTCATGCCATTCTCCTGCCTCAGCCTCCCTAGCAGCTGGGACTACAGGCGCCCGCCACTACGCCTGGCAATTTTTTTTTTTTTTTTTGTATTTTTAGTAGAGACGGGGTTTCACCATGTTAGCCAGGATGCTCTCGATCTCCTGACCTCGTGGTCTGCCCGCCTCGGCCTCCCAAATGGCCTTGCTAATATTCTTACACATGAGCTAGTGGAAGGGATGTCCAGTCTGCAAATGACCCTGAGTCCTTGAGGGGAGGGACTGTGCACATGGGAAGGAGAAGGGCAGCAGAGCTTCCCAGTGGGCAAATGCGGGAAGCATCCAAATGGTCCTTCTGGAATGATGTCCTGAGTTATCTGGTACAGCCAGGGAAAACAGCCTGGGGAAAATGACAAGCTCTTCCTCGTGGAGAGATGGTGGCTCCACAGCTGAGCATCTTCGGAACAGGCCTTTGGGGGTTCAAAAGCTTTAGGGCAGGCTGATCTTCCACAGAGAGGTACCAAGGCAGCTGTCTATGGCCAGCATCTCCACACTAATGCTATACTTCAGGGTATTACCCAGACGCACCAGCTACTGAGTATTTTGGACATCTCCTCCACATCTGGGGACAATAAGTGACCCCAGTGCCTTGCTGGCTCTGAAACTCCCAGGCAAGAATCCAACAAGGGACTGACCAGGAAAGGAGAGTCCTGCAGTGAGTTGGCCCCTCACTTTCCTCCTCCAAATTGTTTTGAGAGCCAATAGCACGGGCCAAATCCCTAGCTCACTAGCAATCAGAGACATTGTCCCGCCTCGCTCTGTCTCAGCACCCAGAGGGCATGGCTGCCAGGAGCCCCAGGGTGTGTCTAAAGACCCATAGGTCCCCTCCAGCTCTGCTAACCAGCAGAAGGCGATGGGAGGTAGGAGTGCATTGGCTGCTTGTTTCAGGACTGAGGACCAAGGTATGCATAAGCAAGGTGGTCCCCTCCTTGAGGCCTCACCCCCAAATTGGGCAGGAAGTCTGTGCCCAGAAGGAGTGAGGGGCTTCTGGGAGCTCTAAGAAAGAAAATGCAGAGAACAATGAGATGAGCACAGGGCAGGAGGTGGGAGCTGAGGGCAGCCTTCAAAGCTGGGGCAGTTCACACCTGCCACTTCCACTCAGCCACCATAACAGTGACACGTGACTCACCTGGAGCAGTCTCTGTGCACCAGGCACCCCTGGGTCACTACGCTTCAAGCCTCCCCATGAGCCCTAGGTCCTAGTGTCCCCTCCCTGCACCTTACTCAGCTGTTTCCCTCCTGTCTCTGTCCATACATGCCTGTACCACCGCTGAAGGTATGGCAGGAAGAGAACTGAGGGATGTGCTTGAAAGGGCACGAGAGCCTTGTAGGGGTCTCCCAAACCCTAGACAGCTCAAGCTGCCCAACTTGTGACTTCAGAAACAGTCTCCTTATCTTCTTCCAGCCCGCAGAGGCTTGGATGGAAAATGAATACAAACACATCTGTTCTTCTAAACACCCCATACTTTTTTTTTTGAGATGGAGTCTTGCTCTATCGCCCAGGCTGGAATGCAGTGGCCGATCTCAGCTCACTGCAACCTCTGCCTCCTGAGTTCAAGCGATTCTTCTGGCTCAGCCTCCCGAATAGCTGGGACTACAGGCGTCTGCTACCACGCCGGGCTAATTTTTTGTATTTTTAGTAGAGATGGGGTTTCGCCATGTTGGCCAGGCTGGTCTCGAACTCCTGGCCTCAGGTGATCTGCCCACCTCGGCCTCCCAAAGTGCTGGGATTACAGGTGTGAGCCACTGTGCCTGGCCAATACCCCACACTTTACAACTTTACTCTCATCTAATTAAAGGAAGCCAGAAAATAAAAAAAAGATTGAGACACCGAGGGCTGAACAGACACTGGGTGAGGATGGCACTCTTATCCCCATTTCACAGATGAGAATGTCGAGGCCCTAGCTGGGCTCACACAGCTCACAGGAGTGACAGGGACTGGACACCTGGCCCACTCTGCTCAGAAGCCTGGCCCTTTCTTCTCCCCCAGCTGCAAATGGGGTGCTGGGGAGTTAGTCCTCCCCAGACCTCCACCCTGTGACTTGGTTGGTTTTGTGACCAGAATAGATCTATTTAAGATACACACTGGGCCCGATGGAGTTGTTTTATGACATTAGTTCCCCTCAGGTAGTCTTTGAAAATGTTTTTTCTTACCCTAAAATTAGGGGGCTTGGGAACCAGACAGGTTCCTAGTACAAGTCGGGGTTGGAAGGAACCCACATGTGAACGCCCCACATTTCTTGGCCCTGGTGCTCCTGGCTGCTGTGGATGTGGCTAATTCCCCGGGCGTCCTCTGTAATTCCACAGTAATGTGGATTTAATTGTCCCCAAAGCAGGCCATTCTTCCTTTATTGTGCAGTAAATTTCCCTCCAGAGTTCGGATTTCATGCGCCTGCCTCAGCTGGGGAGCTGGCCAGCCTCGGGGGGTGGCGCACTGTCCTCACCACCGGCCCCCCCCCAGCTCCACCTTCTGGCCCTCCCTGGACCTGGAGCTGGAGACAGCTGTGGAGCACAGACCACAGACCGGTGTGTCTGCCTCCTCAAGTGTGCCTCTCCAGGGGGTCCTGGGGTCCCTCCCACCCTCGAGGAGGCAGGGACACTGGTCTGTGGTTCTGTCTGGAAAGCAAATTAACTTGACAAATGCAAACAGGCTGAAACAGCGGGATTCATTAGGCAGGAGCTGGACCGCATTTCCTCCATGTGCTCGCTTGTTTTGTCAGCAAACCCCACTGAGGCTGGGAGGCAAGGGAGCGAGGTGCTAAGAGGGGGTCTGTTCCAGCCTTCCATCCGCCTGTGCGGCCTGCGCCAGTCACCTGATCTCTCCTTGTCCACTTTGCTATTCAGTGAAAGAAAAGTAATTACAAGCACCCTCTTATCAGATGAGATAAGGCCCATAAAACACTTAGCCCAGGGCCCACACCCTCTGGGAGCCTAAGCCTCGGCTTCAGTACAACTTGGAGGTGACAAACGGGAGCCAAGAGCCGATGCAGGAGTTCAAATCCTGTGTGTCTCAGGCTAGCACTGTGCGTTTGACCTTGGGTGTGTTTGGTCACCTCTATGCCTCAGCTTCCTTATCTAGGAATGAGACAGTAATGGTGCCCAGCTGTCAACAGCGGCTGACCCAGGGGAACGGCAACTGACCTTACGATGAACCTCCTGACGGCAGGTCCAGGCAGCTATGGGAGACCTACTAGATGCTGGACACATGGCGCTACAGGAGGGTTTGTGTACTGGATGAGTTCATTATGGAGAGATGGATATAAAAGAAGGTAACGGCCAGGTGCAGTGGCTCATGTCTGTAATCCTAGAACTTTGGGAGGCCGAGATGGGTGGATCACCTGAGGTCAGGAGTTTGAGATCAGCCTGGCCAACATGGCGAAACCCTGTCTCTACTAAAAATACAATAATTAGGCAGGCGTGGTGGTGCGTGCCTGTAATCCCAGCTACTTGGGAAGCTGAGGCAGGAGAATCGCTTGAACCCAGGAGGTGGACTTGCAGTGAGCCAAGATTGTGCCATTGCACTCCAGCCTTGGGCAACAAGAGCGAAACTCCATCTCAAAAAAAAAAAAAAAAAAAAAAAAGCAGGTAATGGTGTATTTAGGATTCCATGTCAGGGGAACATCACAAACAGGGTGACCCAGGGGAGACCCTTGGCCTCTGCAGACCTCAGTCCCTGAGGAAGTAAAGCTAGCTCATCGCAAAGGGATCTCCCAGTTAAGACAGACTGTTCTAGCATTGGCGTGACACGGTTTTGCTCATACCCACCATTTTAAGAGATTCTCATTGTGACAACCTCTCCTTTCCAGAACAGAGACCATCTAGAACACAGTCAAGAACAACACAGAAGGAAAGACACCTTTCTGAGCAGCCAAAACAGTTGTCGCCAGAAGAGTCCCATCCCTAGATCGTCTTTACTCTCCAATTACATGGAATTCAGGAGAGAGAGCCACAGTTTGACCACGAGGTAGAAGACAGAGCAGGCAATGTAAAAACCAAAAAGAGCACGGCAAAGTGAGGATGCTGGAGAAGAGGCAGGCTGCCTGGCATGCCTCAATATTCCCCTGTTGCAGGCAAATAAAACGGCTGAGATATATGGAACGGAGGGCATAATGGAGTCTTTAGAGATGGTGTCCTGTAGCCCTCACATTACAGCCCAGCAAAATGCACCCCCGTGAGCTCCCAGGGGATCCCTTTCCCCACCCAGGGCTCAGGCCGGTCCCCCTTCTCCCAGGCTCGTGCCTCCCAGCTTCCTGGCCATGCTTCTGCTTTCTCTCCACTCCTCCCCCTGCTGCCATCCAACAGCGTCCAGGCTAAGGCCCTGGGCTCTGGAGTCTGTGGCCCATTATCGCTACCTTCTTCTCATCCTCTAGTCCCGTCCAGACAGACAGCCCTTCTGGACAAAGCCACACAGGGCAGAGGGATACTTTCGGAAAACCATGACCACCAGTCTACCCAGACGGCCGCCCTTCATCCCTCATTCACCTCCAGGTCTTAGCCCATTTGTCACTTCCCAGCGAGGCCTGCCCTGACCATGCCACTTAAAACACCAAACCCACACCCTCCTCTGCTTCCCTTTTCTTCACTGCACATAACCTCTTAGAGTGTATGTGTACTTTAAATATTGATTTTATTATGTCATCTAATGGCAGACACGGACTTTACATATTGATTTCATTACATCAATTTATAGCATCTACATACTTTACATACTGATTTTGTTGGTTCTATTATAGCACATGCATACTTCATATACTAATTCATCTACTATGCTTCTCTCATCTAGAATGTAAGCTCTATAAGGGCAGACTTTTTGGTTGGTTGGTTGGTTCACAGATTAACCCCAGGGCCTAGAGGAGTGCCTGGCACACAGTAGGTACACAGTAATATCTGTTAATTCCATGAATGAATAAATCGGTCCTTGAGATTTGTCATTTTCACCCACCTCCCTATTTCAAACCTTCCCCGCCCTCTTCAAACCTCCACCCACCTCCTATCATCTTCCTTCTCCAGGTCCACACTCCACAGGTGTGTCCTTACCTCCTATTCTCAAAAGAAAAGGAAGCTGCCAGACAAGAACCCCTGCCACCTGCTGCTGGCTGAGCCTGCGTCTCCTGGTGAAGGCATGGCCAGCAGCAGGTTGCACACCTCCGCTGTGTAAGATGTGCAGCAGGTTGTACATCTTGTCTGGCAGCTCACCTTTCTTCCCCGATTTAGGTCCATTCCCCCAACTGTTTAGTTTTTTTTTTTTTTTTTTTGAGATGAAATCTCATTCTGTTGCCCAGGCTGGAGTGCAATGGCACGATCTCAACTTACTGCAACCTCCACCTCCCAGGTTCAAGGGATTCTCCCACCTCAGACTTCAGCCTCTCAAGTAGCTGGGATTACAGGGGCCCGCCACCATGCCCAGCTAATTTTATTTTTTTGAGACGGAGTCTCGCTCTGTCGCCCAGCCTGGAGTACAGCGGTGCCATCTTGGCTCACTGCAAGCTCCGCCTCCCGGGTTCACGCCATTCTCCTGCCTCGGCCTCCTGAGTAGCTGAGATTACAGACGCCCGCCACCACGCCCGGCTAATTTTTTGTATTTTTAGTAGAGACAGGGTTTCACCATGTTGGCCAGGCTGGTCTCAAACTCCTGACCTCAAGTGATCCACCCACCTCAGCTTCCCAAAGTGCTGGGATTACAGGTGTGAGCCACTGTGCCCAGCCCCAACTGTGTTTTGGATCCAACCCCCTCTTGCCTCTTCAGGAAACATATACCATCACCTCTCCCTTCTCTCTCACACACACAGCCTCTTCCTCTCGTCCCCTTTCATCCCAACTCCTATCCTAGTTAGCATGCTCAGACTGCTCCCCTCTCTGCAAGCCCTCCTCCAACCCCACATCTCCCTGGGTACCGTCTCTCCCCAGCTTCCATGGTGCTGCCTCCCACTCACTTTTCCGTCCACTCTGCTGTGTCTTCTTTGCCCCATTATCCTACCAGGACACCCACACTAAGGCCACCTAAGTCTGCCATATTGCAAATCCAACCCATGTTGGATCCACCTCTCTCACTAGGCCCCTCGGCAGGCTTGACGGAGTTCACCGCATCTCTTCCGTGGCCCTCTCTTCCTTTGACTTTCCTGGCAGCACATATGCCTGGTTTTCCTCCTCCAGGGCTGCCTCCCTTTCATGCTTGCCCTTCTCTCCCCCCTCATTAAAGCTGGCGTTCTTCCAGCTGCACTTGGGCTTTCTCTCCTCGTACTTCGCTATCTCCCTCGGTAATCTCCCCCAATTCAATGATCTGTCTTCTCAGGGGGAAATGACTCCCAAATATATATCTCCAGTCCCCACATCTTCTTTGAGCTTCTGACGTGTCTATCCAACCGCCCACCCCACATCTCAGATTGCTCAAAAGCACTTCAAACTTAATAGTGTCTAAGATCAAAGCCATGATATTCCCTCCCAAATCCAGTTGTCTTCCAGGAAATGATGCTTTCATCTACCCACACGTGCAAGCTGGAAATCCAGAGTCACCACTGTCACCGCCCACTCCCCTGACCCCATTACCTAATCAATCCATCATCAAGTGCTGCTTACTTTTAATTCTCTCCCAAATCTCACTATTTCTTTCCCTAGTCCAAGTCACCATCATCTTCGACTGGCACAGGGGTCACAAATGTGGGCTTTCAGCCTGCCTGAGAGCTGGCTGGTGGTAATGAATTCTAGGGAGAGACCACCTTTTCCCTCCTGTGCAGGACAAAGGTCAGAACGTACTGGTCTCTTCACTCTCCCCTCCTACATGACGGGTTCATTTCTCACTGGCCCTTGCATTGAGAGTGCAGTCCTTTAGGGTTTACATTTTGGGTGGCCAACTCCTGTTGGACTTTCCACTGGGGGTGGGGGAAGCCCTGCCTTGATCTCTGGCCTCCTGAGTCCCACAAGCTGTCAAACAGGGGCTCACTGTCGTAGGGGTCTGACCCACACCTGCACACATACATCTGGCTCTGGTACTTGTTCACCTCCATGAACACTGCTTTCACTTTGGGGAACTCAACAGATGCCAGCTCAGAGATGCATATTTTTATTTCAAGTTTATGTTTTTGTTTATTTTCCAATGAGTTCAGCCTGTGCTTTCCTTCTGTTGTTTTCAGAGGCAAAGCACCCATTCTGCCACAGCGCCAGGGTGGGGGGGTGCAGAGACTGCACTGCAGGTAACACCATTCTTACTTCAGAGCTCCTGCTCTGTGCCACGGTCCTCACAATGACCTCCACCTTTCCTGGTGGCCCAGAGCACACACAGCTCACACCACCTGACAGTCTTTCAGGAGCACACAGCTCTCCTAGGCAATCTGACAACTGGTGTATGTATGCTGGCTTCAACTCTCCAGTGTGGCCACCACTTATTAAACTGCAGCTAACAACTCATTAGCAAGTCATGAGACCAGTTTAGTGAATCACGGACGCATTAAAAAAAAATAGAAGCAAACTGAAAGTGTAAGAGTGGACCACAGAGTAAGGGTTGATTAAACTTTTATTTTGGATAGACGGATGAATGAATGGATGATGGACGGATGAATGAATGGATGATGGACGGATGAATGAATGGATGCTGGACGGATGAACGAATGGATGATGGATGGATGAATGAATGGATGATGAATGAATGGATGATGGACAGATGAATGAATGGATGATGGACGGATGAATGAATGGATGATGGACGGATGAATGAATGAATGATGGACGGATGAATGAATGGATGATGAATGGATGAATGAATGGATGATGGACGGATGAATGAATGGATGATGGACAGATGAATGAATGAATGAATGGATGATGGACGGATGAATGAATGGATGATGGACGGATGGATGGATGGATGATGGATTGATGAATGAATGGATGATGGATGGATGAATGAATGGATGATGAATGGATGGATGAATGGATGGATGGATGATGGACGGATGGGTGGATGGATGATGGACGGATGGGTGGATGGATGATGGACGGATGAATGAATGGATGATGGACGGATGAATGAATGGATGATGGACAGATGGATGGATGGATGATGGATTGATGAATGGATGGATGATGGATGGATGGATGGATGAGTGGATGATGGATGGTTGGATGATCGAATGGATGAATGAATAAAGGATGGATGGATGGATAGATGGCTGAATGAATGGATGAACAGATGGATGGATGATGGATGAATGGATGGATGAATTAATAAATGATGGATGAATCAATGGATAGATGGCTGAATGGACAGATGGATGAATAGATGATGGATGGATGGATAGATGTAGACGGATAAGTGAGAAGGTAGGTAGGTAGATGGATGTACTAGATAATAATTCATAATGGTAAATACATTTTGACTGTGAGTCACAGTCCAAAAATGTTTAATGTAAATTCCACTGCATATAGTTATGGTTAGTCCTTGAGGACGAGGGCCACGTCTTCTTTCTCTCCTATTCTCTCTCCGAACTAAAAAGCAAGCTGGGCTCACAGGAGGCTCTCAGTAAACACTGAGAGGCATTATATTAACTGAGTTTCTGGAGATGATGAGGAAATCATTGGAAAACTGGAGCCTGAGAGGGCAGCGTGGACTCCTTCTCTTGGAACTGAAGCCTGTGGGTCCCAGCAAGCTCTGTGCCTGGACCATGCCAGGGTTCAGTGAAATATGGTTTTGCTGGGTGCAGTGCCTCAGAAGGAGCCAATGAAGGTGAGGGAAGGTGCCAGGTAGGACTTCCTGTTAGGGTCTCCCTCTGCCCTCATTCTGCCCACTTTACACACCCATGGCGTCAGGCCTGGCCCTGCCCCAACTCCTTCCTCCTGCACCTGCTCCACAGCTGGTCAACAGGCCTCAAGCACCCTGTTTATTGTCTGATCAGAAAGCTGCCCTAGCTCCACAGAGCCTAAAGGACATGTCTAGATTCCTAAGCTCAGCATTCAAGGCCCCCACAACCTTCCCAATCCCTTGATTGGCATCACCCCCATGAGCCCCTCCATGAAAGACTATGCTTGGGCCTTGCCTACTTAGTCCCTTTCCCCCGAAGACCTTTTAACTAAATCCCCTCCTCCATGGTGTCCACAGACTTGCCCCAGGATGGCCTTCCCAACCTCCACCACACGCCACACTGGAAAATGGTCATAGGTGAATAGCACATTCAGGGATGCCCGAGGGGACTTGAGCCCTGGATGCATCTGCTCACTGCCCCAGCCACCCAGGCCCCACCCAGCAGCCGGAGGACCAAGGGGACTGGTGACCCTGAGCCACCTTGTGGGAAGGTCAGCCCTAGAGGGGTCCTGACCAACCACCAAGACTCTCTTCAAGCCCCCATTTTCAGCCCACAGGTCCCAGGTTCACCAATCCCCCACTCCCCAGCCCTGACAGCCCTGCCCGCCCTGCCCCTCCCTGGTACCTAACACAGCTGCCTGGCCTTATCTCCTCCAGTCTTTGACTCCTCTTCTGCCCCACCCCTGCCTCATCGTGGCACCCGGCACGCAGCTGTCAGCACGCCCAATAAGTAGGTGCAGACAGATTGACGGACAAGGAGATGCCAGAGCCCAGCTGGGAATGAGGGTCTGTCTGGCTTCCATCTCCCATCCACGCAGGGCCCTTGGTGACAGCGTGCAGAGAGTGAGGGGACAGGCTGAGGTCAGGGAGAGGCAGCGTCTGGGGTCCAGCCACCGAGCCCCACAGGACACCTACCCCCTGGAAGTAGCACATTGTCATCCTCCTTCCAAGCCTGCTCCCGCCAGGACACAGCCTGAGAACGTCGCAGACACATAATCTGGCCAGACGGAGCCCCCACCACTTGTCTCTGATGCCCCATTATGAGGTCTATTTGAGCTTCCTAGGCCTGGGGTGGTATCTCACCACTAAAATTTATGCAAATGAAATAATGAGCAATTTGGGGAAAGGAATGAAATGCTACGCAATGATCCAAACCACCCCAGACACCCGCGCAGAGAGGTTTTCAAGTTGAGCAATCATTCTAAAGACGACTTAAAAGTCACCGGCTGGAAAAAAGACACGCCGGGGATTCTTGCAAACCAGCAGGCCCTGTGGCTTCAGAGGGTGGCTCTCACCTCATGGTGGGACAGGGGAGGCTGGGCCGGGGAGGGAGACGGAGCACATCTGGTTGCCCACTGCGCTTCAGGACTGGACCAGCGGGACTTCGGTAGAGCCCACCCTGAGCTCACTGCAGGCACGTGGGCCCTGGCCTGGCCATCCCGAAACAGCCACCTCATTCCTGAAATCAGGCACAGGGAAAACACCAAGTCCAGCCGGGAGGGCCGGAAATGCCAGAAGTGCCCGAAATGCCCATCAACTGTTTTTTATTATTATTATTATTTTTTTTTTTTGAGATGGAGTCTCGCTCTGTTGCCCAGGCTGGAGGGCAGTGGTGCGATCTCGGCTCACTGCAACCTCCACCTCCTGGGTTCAAGCAATTCTCCTGCCTCAGCCTCCCAAGTAGCTGGGATTACAGGCACCCGCCACCACACTCGGGTAATTTTTTGTATTTTTAGTAGAGACGGGGTTTCACCATGTTGGCCAGGCTGGTCTCAAACTCCTGACCTCAGGTGATCCATCCGCCTTGGCCTCCCAAAGTGCTGGGATTAGAGGCGTGAGCCACTGTGCCAGGCCGACCGTCAACTCTTACAGGTAGAGACACATGCCCCCCCCAACGGATGGGGTACTCTGTGCATCTGTTCACTGGTTCATTCATTCACGCCACAATCTTCACTGAGTGTCCACCCCATGCCAGTTCTGTTCTAGGTACTGGGGACACCGCAGGAATCAAATATTCGCCCAGCAGACATTCACTGCCCACCAGCTTCGCATCATAACTGGCATGGGGTGGGGGTGGGAATACAGAACAAACAGGAGACATGGTCGCTAGTCCCCGGGAGTTCGCAGCCTGGTAGAAGCGGGGGACGATGCATGAACAAAACTCAAATTCCAGATATGGGACAAAATGCAGAGACTATTTCTAACCCAGTCATCAGAGAGGTCTTCACGGAGGAGGTGTCATTTGAGCCACGTCTTAAAGCATAGATAGGAGCGGGGTGTGTGGAGGAGGGGAGAAAATGGAATTCCAGGCCAAGGAAATGGCATAGGAAAAATGGAGACCACCACCAGGAATCCTGAGTGAGGAGTCAACTTCTGTATTTTTCTCAACAATCCATGCACACCCCTTTTTGTGCACTGAAGTGATGAGGGCTGACTGTGAAGGCCCTCCCTCTTTCTGCCACGAGGGAGGAGCTGGGCAGGAGTGAGGAAGGAAAGGTCTGAACAGGCTCCGACTGCGAAGAGCCTGAAATTGTGGCAGGAGGAGAGGTGAGGGCTTGACCTCTGGTCCTCTCCACAGTGTGTGTTCCCGGCTTACAAGGCTAGGGCAGGGAGGAGGAATTCATAAAGACCAATTTCTTCAAAAAAATAATAAAAGGATGAAGCACACACACACAGAGAAAGCATCATGTTACAATCTGATAAAGCTAGGAGCTGGCACACAGGCGTTTGTTACACTATGCTCTTTTTTCTTTTCTTGTTTGCTTCTTTTTGAGACAGAGTCTCGCTCTGTTGCCCAGGCTGGAGTGCGGTGGTGCAATCTTGGCTCACTGCAGCCTCTGCCTCCAGGGTTCAAGCGATTCTCCTCCCTCAGCCTCCTGAGTAGCTGGGATTACAGGTGCATGCCACCATGCCTGGCGAATTTTTGTATTTTTTTTAGTAGACACGGGGTTTCACATGTTGGCCAGGCTGGTCTAGAACTCCTGACCTCAGGTGATCCACCTGCCTTGGCCTCCCAATCCATGCCTGGGATTACAGGCATGAGCCACCACACCCAGCCACACTATGCTCTTTTCTTAACAGTGATATGATCCTCTACTCTGAACCATTTCAGAATAAAGTAAAGCTAGGCTCCGTTTGGTTTGGTTTTGTAAAGACTGAGGTGTGCAGGGCAGCACTCGCTCTGCTGCCTCTAGCTGCTGGTCTGGTGCTGGAACATTTCCTGCCCACTCTTGTCAAGCGGTGACTCAGTTTCCCCTCAGTGGGGACTAACTCTAGGAAGATTCCAGAAAGCAGCCTGAGTCATCGCACCTGGGGGACATGAGGAAATGGGCTAAGAGCTTCCCAGGCAGGAGTGAGGAGGATGGGTGCCGAGTGTGAGTAGGCATGTGCACACACATGTATCTGTGTGAGCGTGTGCACACAGACACGTTTGGGGTGGCAGTGTTCATGCTGCCCTCTGAGCATGGGCTGGGCTCAGTCGACATGTGTGAAGAGGAGCTCAGGGAGTGAACGGTGGACTCAGGGCTAGAACCCTGATCTCCCAAATGTCCCTTCCAATGCCCTGGAATGCTAGAAGCCAGAACAGATTGCCAGGAAAGGGCTCTAAGGACAAGTGCCCCCACCGTGCCTACTCCAGGGAGCCCCAGAACCTCAACCTGGAGATGAGACAACATCTTGGAAGAAGTAAGGGTCCAGTCTCTACAGAAAAAGCAGAGGCTCCACGTACCGGCTGAACCCAACGGTGCTGGGCCATTGTTGCAATTCAGGGGGAAGCCAATGGGCTCCAAGAAGCATGGATCTCAGCCAATCCTCCACATTCAGAAATTAGGAAAGTCTCATGGTCAAGAGGACTAAGCAGTTGACCCCGACAGTGGCAAATGAACTATTGCTGGGAACAGGAGACAAGCTGAGAATAGGGGGAAGGATGTCCAAAGGCTCAGAGGCCAGAGGAAGCCGTGCATGAGAACAACGTTAGTGTGGTCTGGTTGACAGGACGGCTGCAGGGGGAGCAGCGGCCAGACACAGGTTCAGGACTGTGCAAAGAGATGTTGGGTGTGGGGGACACATTCAGACCCAGGTGGCGGCTGCTCTCAGTTTCCAGCAGAACAGTGACCCTCCTGTAGCCAGTAAAGGGCAGCCCAGACAAGAGATGAGAGCGGAGATGGGAAGAACTGGCAAGGTGAGCAAAGACAAAGGAACGGGGTAGAGAAGGGAGGATGGGCTGGGAGCATCAGGAGTTGGGGGACAATGTGCCTTACCGGACCCTCGGTGTGGATGGGGACACCAGTGTCCAGGTACAGCACTCGGAGAATTTGGTCTGGGTATGGGGGTTGGAGGTGTCAGGGTGCATGACAATGGGGGTGTCCATTCAGGAGGCAGCACCCCCTGGGTCTGGAACTCAGGGACAGGCCTCCCAAACAAGACCATTGAGTTCTGGAATAAGCTTTCTCAAGACCCAGAACCAAAGGCAGGGCAGGAGGAAAACACTTTATTGAGAAGTCCTGATAGGTTCATTTCCAGTCTGCAAATACCTAGAAAACAGCAGCCATGGAAAGACCCCAGGCCTGAGGCTTAAACTCAGCGGGCTCTGGGATGCACTGACTGTCTCTGCATGTTCACCTCGCACCTAGAAGGGTCCCACAGGGCAATGAGCAGCCAGCGTCTGGGCCCTGAACATTTGGAACCCCTGAAAGCACAGGGCCGCCCAGAGCAGAAAGACCGTCTATTCTCATGGTTCTCTGCCGCGGCTGCATGTTAGACTTACTTGGAAAGCTTTTTTAAAAGTGTGGCCCCCACCCCAGAGACTCTGATTAGTTAGTGTGGCGAGAGGCCCTGACGTGAGTAGTTCTGTTAAAGTTCCAGGTGATTCTAATATACAAGGACCATGCTCCCAATCTAGTCAATCAGTGATTTCCCAGTGAGGGCCAGAGAGAGGCAGCTGCAACCCCGGCCGGGCACAGACACCGGAGGGAGTGCTCTGGGGGGACAGCGGGTGAGCACCCAGTTATCACTAAGAGGGGTTGGCAAGAAATCAGTCATCTGGGGGAAAGAGGAGAGCTATTATGGGCCCTAGGAACAAAGGGGTCCTGGCAAACATATTCTAAGGGGATTCTGTTTATGAGATGAGTGGGGCTTTTAAACATTCAATGAGGGCCAGGTGGGGTGGCTCATGCCTGTAATCCCAGCTCTTTGGGAGGCTGAGGCAGGCAGATCACGAGGTCAGGAGTTCAAGACCAGCCGGCCAACATGGTGAAACCTCGTCTCTACTAAAAATACAACAAATTAGCTGTGCGTAGTGGCAGGCACCTGTAATCCCAGCTACTTGGGAGGCTGAGGCAGGAGAATTGCTTGAACCCGGGAGGCACAGGTTGCAGTGAGCCGAGATCGTGCCACTGCACTTCAGCCCGGGCAACAGAGTAAGACTCTGTCTCAAAAAAAAAAAAAAAAAAAAAAAAAAAAAAAAAAAAAACGCTGGGTGCAGTGGCTCACGCCTGTAATCTCAGCACTTTGGGAGGCCAAGGCAGGAAAATCGCGAGGTTAGGAAATCAAGACCATCCTGGCCAACATGGTGAAACCCTGTCTCTAATAAAATATAAAAAAAATAAAATTAGCTGGGTGTGGTGGTGCACACCTGTAATCCCAGCTATTCAAGAGGCTGAGGCAGGAGAATCGCTTGAACCCGGGAGGCGGAGATTGCAGTGAGCCGAGATCGTGCCACTACACTCCAGCCTGGCGACAGAGCAAGACTCTGTCTCAAAAAAAAAAAAATTCAATGAGAAGGTCCCTGCACAGAATGGAAGACCATAGCCCACTTGCTTTCCAGCCAGGACAAGAATTACGCACGGGCCCTGGCTCCCAGCCCTGCATGGTCACTACAGGTGTAGACACCACCTGCTGAGTAAACCTAAGGCCCCAGCTCAAACACAGCAAGTCGCCTGGGAGCAAGGAGGAGAGATGGCCCTGCTCCTGCTGGGCTGCCCAGATCATTCCTCGGCAAACCCTTAGGCAAGCACCTGATCTCCTGGTCGTGGCACAACAGGTCCTGTGAGTGAGAACCACAGCCAAACTACCTCTCCGGAAGCCTGGAGCTGCTTTCCCTGAGGCCTCCAGTAGATTCTTAACAGGCCAAGGCAGTGAGTGGCATCCCTCAGACTCCACCAGGAGCAGCTGGCGACGTGCAATGTCAGAGATCCCTGATGGGGAAAGGAGGACTAGATAGTTGCCCAGGGCTTGGGAGAAGCTGGCAGGGCTCTGGGTGGCTCACACTGGGTGAAGGTGTGGTCAGCCATGAAGGTGGAGGGGAGGAGACCTCATCCCAGGCTGTGAGCGTCTACAATCCGTGCAAGGTTTTGGCCAGAATTAACCAACAGCCTTTCAGATATTCCAGGAGTCAGGCTGGGCCACACTCAGCTCATTTTGACCCTCAGTTAAAGGGAATTTTGTATTATCAGTGTGGACGTGTCATTCTTTTTTCTTTTTTGAAACAGAGTTTCTCTCTTGTTGCCCAGGCTAGAGTGCAATGGTGCAATCTGGGCTCACCACAACCTCCTCCTCCCAGGTTCAAGTGAATCTCCTGCCTCAGCCTCCTGAGTAACTGGGATTACAGGCATGTGTCACTGCACCTAGCTAATTTTGTGTTTTTAGTTGAGACAGGGTTTCTCCATGTTGGTCAGGCTGGTCTCAAACTCCCGACCTCAGGTGATCCGCCTGCCTCAGCCTCCCAAAGTGCTGGGGTTACAGGCGTGAGCCACTGCGCCTGACCGTACGTGTCATTCTTTTCCTTGCTGATTTATTAAACATCCAGGACAGCCTCATGCCAGACACAGTGCTAGGATTAAAGGGCACAAAGATGAACAGGGTGTGGCAGCTGCACGTGAAAAGTTCATATTCTAGCAAAGGAGTATGCATGAGAAAGGGAGTAGGTCCCTGCTAGAGAAGACGGGATGTACAAGGTGTGCACTGGGTAGAAGGTTCCAAGCTGGTGTGAGATGCATAGGAGTTTTCCAGGATGTCGGGAGTGAGGACATTCCTGGCAGGTGGAACAGCAGGAACAAAGGTTTGGAGGTGGAAACGTGTGATGTCCATGAAAGTACATGGCTGTTAATGGACAGAGTGAGGGGAGAATGAGCCCAGAGTGTGAGCGTGAGGGGTAGAGGAGAAGGTGCTCAGGCCACGGCCAGGTGACGAGGGACTGGATGAGTGCTCTGGAGAAACCACCTAGGAATCTAGCCTTTCAGAGGCCAAAGTGACATGGTCTAACTCCTGCGCGGACAGGGAATTGAAACGGAGGCTGAGACCACCAGTCATTCATCAAACGGGCATCAAGGGGCCTGGCTAACATGGTGAAACCCCGTCTCTACTAAAAAAAAAAAAAAAAAAAATACAAAAAATTAGCCGGGCGTGGTGGCGGGCGCCTGTAGTCCCAGCTATAAGGGAGGCTGAGGCAGGAGAATTGCTTGAACCCAGGAGGTGAAGGTTGCAGTGAGCCGAGATCGTGCCACTGCACTCCAGCCTGGGCAACAGAGCAAGACTCCATCTAAAAAATAATAATAATAAAAAAAAACATCAAGGGCCAGCATGGTGAAACCCTGTCTCTACTAAAAATACAAAAAATTAGCTGGGCATGGTGGTGCATGCCTGTAATCCCAGCTACTTGGGAGGCTGAGGCAGAAGAATCGCTTGAGCCCAGAAGGCAGAGGTTGCAGTGAGCTAAGATCGCACCATTGCACAGTAGCCTGGGCAACAGAGCAAGACTTCACCTCAAAAAAAAAAAAAAAAAAAAAAAAGCATCAAGGGAATACCATGGCTGAAACAAAGATAAACCAAGCACAGCCCAGCCCTCAAGCAGGGCAGAGGCTAATGGAGGAGGGGCCAAAATGGACCATTTAAAAATAGGATACATGCACTTCATTCATTCATTCATTCATTCAGCAAATATTTCTCAAAAGCCTATGCGCCAGGCACAGGGGACGTGGCAAGGAACAAAACAGACAAAAATCCCTGTTTCTCATGATTGAAGAGAAACAACGAACACAGTGCATTAGGAGACCATAGAGTATATAAGAGGATGCTAAGTGTCATGAAGAAAAATCAGGCAGGAGGGAGGAAAGGGTGTGCTGAGTGTTGCAAAAGGTGTTACGGTTTTCTACAGGGTGATCACGGAGGCCTTGTTGAGTCAATGACATGAAGGTAAAGAACTTAAAGAAGGTAAGATGTGAGCCGTGTAGACACAGGCAGGAGTAGCATGTCAGGAGAGGGAACGGCCAGTGCAAAGGCCCTGAGGTAAGAGTGTGCCTGGCAGAGCAGAGAAAGAGCAAGGAGGCCATCACTGGAACACACACAGAGAATTAGGGAAAATGTGGGCGAGGGGTGTACACAACCCAGCCTTAGGCAGAGAGGGAACAGAGCAAACTCCCTGGTGAAGGAGAGTCTGGCCTCAATAGCAACTTGAGAATAAAGCACTCGAGACTCAAAGAGAATCAAGAGAGAATGCATGTGATAGGTCAGGACAACCATCATGCCACCAGGCTTTGCAAGGTGGGCACATGGTGTGGAACTTGGGAGATCACTTAGATGTGGGCTGAGGGCCTGAATCAGGGTAGGGTAATGAGAGAGGAGGAAGAAACCACTGGAGGGATTCAGATCTGGGGCTGAACACCAGCACGTGAGGAAGAAGGAGTTGTCTGGGATGACCCTGGGGCATTTAGGGTGTCCAAGAGACGTCAAAGACCAAGGAAGAAACCCAGAGTGAGGGCAGGTCTGGGAGAACAGACAGATCTGGCTCTGAGTGGATGAGTTTAAGGGGCACCCAGGGGAAGGCCGCCTAGGAGGCAGCTGGCCACCCCAGGTGGGGATTTGGAGAACAAAGAGGTCTCCAAAGAAGACTGTGAACTCCTGCAAGACAGTCATGGGGCCTCTCACACCTGATCTTTAATCACCTCCCCCAGTACTCAGGAAAGGGAGGGAACAGGTGCATCGTTCCCCAAGCAGTTATCACCTGTGAGCAAGGCACGGGACTCCTGCCACTTCCCTTAGTCCTCAGGATGATTTCCACCTGACCGCGGAGGGGCAGGGACACAGAGAGCTGGCCTGAGGGACCCACGGTGCTGGGATGAAACCCACATAGGCCTACTGCAAAGGCTCTGCCCTGCTCACCTCACCATCTGCCTCGGGGAGGTGAGAAACCCACACCTATGAGCTGACTGCTGTCAACAGGTAGAGAACAGGAAGACGGCCACTGACTACCCTGACCCAGGTGTCACCAGGCTCCCCTGCATGTGTCCCAGCAAGCCCTCGATGGCTTTCAGGCACCAAGACATAACTTCACAGGGTCCCTTATCACCAACATGCCAACAAGAAGCCACTCACAGATAAGGTCCCTTCCTCCGGATCCAATGCCTGGACGGCTGGGGGCTGGGAGAGGCCTACACACCATCACTGGCCTGCTGAACTCACAGCTTTCAGACTGTTGGGCTGAGATTTTCCGTATTTCATGAATCCCGAGTTGCACATGTTCCCACACCTTGCCAGGTCTGGTACCACCAGACAGGAAGGATGGCTCAGGAGTCACTGGCTGCACACACATGCTCACAGCTGCAGAGGGGGAGATGGCAGCCGGGAGGTCCAGAGAGAGCGTGGAACTCTCTTGCATGCTGAGTTATCCACATTCCAAATGGCACGGGAGGTGACAGTGTGGAAAACAAGGCATCCATAACTGAGAAGCAAACAGAGATTCACGGGAGGCAGACGCCAAGGGTGACATGCTTTCGTGGGAGATTCCTGATTTCATTTATACTTTCCTTATGACATACACCGAAGCTTTAGCCTGAACAGAACTTCAGATGGGATGAAACTCAGTCTGTCACTCAGAATGCTGGGGCTCAAAAGGACCATCCCCTCCCCAAGAGGAAAAGCAATCAGGCAAATGAGAAGGACCAGTGAGCAGAGGCACTCAGACCAAAAGCCAGACAAAGACTCACAATTCAGCAGCTCAGCCGCTCCAGCTCCACCACCTCCCCTCAGCTGTTCCCTCTGCGTGGACCCGGGCTCTGGGGCCTTCCAGGTAAAGTACCTTTTAATGAGGCTGGAGGAGGCCCAGCCTCCCCAGCCACTCACTGGAAAGAGCAATTCCCTGAATGGCGTCCCCAGCAGACCCCCTCTAAACCCAGTCCCACGCTGGCTTGAGTGTTTTTCAATTTCCTCAGGTCTGAGTTCTGCAAAGATGTAATTGAGGGTGTTAATCTCTCCCTCTCCTTTTGCTGGCCGAGGCAACGAAAGTGAGCACTGCCTTGGATAGTGTTACCGCGGAGAGGGACTCGGGGATTGCAGAGCCAAGCCCTGATGCTGCAAGCAAAGAAACGCAGGCCCAGCCTTGGGTTACACAGGGCAGCATTGGGGAAAGAGCTACAGGCCCCTTGGTTCATTTTAAAACGCTCTTTCTTCTGTTCCGCAGCACTTGGGATAAACGGCAAATGGGCTTTTTGCTTCACTCCAGGGACCATTTCTTTTTGTTCTCTCAGTGCATGGAAATCCTGTGAAGATTCTGATTTTTGCCACGCTCTGCACTCGGGTTGGGTGAATGTTGGCCAGGCGGCCCTGAGAATGGAGCCAGGAGGGAGCATTCCAGAGGAACCCCTCAGAATCGGCAAGGGGTCTCCCTCGGCACACCACAGGGACCGGGTATGCCAAGGATCCTGGGTTGTCTTCCTCCCACGATTTGAATCCAAGGAAAATGACCGGGTGCAGCCTTCGGTTTAGACAGAAAAACTGAGTCCAAAAATGGTAGTGTGAGGCAAGGGGGCACGTTGGAGAAGATGAGGGCCAGTCTCACTGCTTTGCACCGGGACAAGAAGAAGTACATGGGCCAAGCACAGCTGCGGGCTAGGGTAGCCCCATTTCTGTCCCTCCAGCTGGCTCCCTTGGCCCAGGGCTGGCTGCCAGAAGCATCATCATCATTACCCACCTCTCAACATCCCTCCCTGCTTCACAGGTGGAACACAGGAACAGCAGAGGTCGGGGCAGCCTGGGATACTTTTTTTTTTTTTTTTTTGAGACAGAGTCTTACTGTGTTGCCTAGGCTGGAATGCAGTGGCATGATCTCAGCTCACTGCAACCTCCATCTCCCGGGTTCAAGAGATTCTCCTGCCTCAGCCTCCCAAGTAGCTGGGATTACAGGCATGCATCACCACACCCAGCTCATTTTTGTATTATTATTATTATTATTATTATTATTTCGAGACAGAGTCTTGCTCTGTCGCCCAGGCTGGAGTGCAGTGGCGCAACCTCGGCTCACTGCAACCTCTGCCTCCCAGGTTCAAGGGATTCTCCTGCCTCAGCCTCCTGAGTAGCTGGGATTACAGGCGTGTGCCACCATGCCCAGCTAATTTTTCTATTTTTAGTAGAGATGGAGTTTTACCATGTTGGCCAGGCTGGTCTCGAACTCCCTACCTCAGGTGATCCACCCACCTCAGCCTCCCAAAGTGCTGGGATTACAGGCTTGCATCACCGTGTCCGACCAACCTAGGATACTTTTAGAAGAACTTGAGTTCTCTCTTCCTGCATCCTAGAATTAGCTCCAACCCAAGCCACTCATGCCTGGTCCATCAGTAGAATCATTGGTGGTGGCACATGTTTTCTCAGAGGACTTTCTAGTTCCCCCTCTGAGCTGCAGGAAGCCTGGGGTACCTGGTCACTTGCCTCTCCAGCCCCCTGTGCCCACTGTGGCTTTTAACACCAAGTGTGCCCAGTAGACGCTGAGCGTGTCCAGGGGTCCCTAGCAGCAGAGCCTGGCCTCTTCTCCTCTGCACCTGCCACCACTCCAACCGTCCTTCACTTCAGCCTGCACCACACTCCCCAGTGCTACAAAGAGGGACCAGGCAGCCATCGTGCCGGCCTACATCACAGGACCTGTGTCCTCTAATGAGTGGCACCAAGCTCCTCAGTCACACAAACCCTTGAGAAGGACTCACGGGTCATTGCTTTCCTTCTTTTCGCTCCCACAAACAACCCACCTAGTTCTGGTGATACTGCCTTCCACACGGATCCCACAGGGGGCCACTTCTCACCACCACCCCTCCTCCAGCCAAGCCCCGTCATCTCTCACCTGAAAACTTCCAAGGCCTCCTGGCTGTTCCCAGCTTCTATCCCTGCCTCCTACAGAGCAACCGGGACAATCTTATTAAAACATAGCAGGTTCATGCCACCACCCACCTCAACACACACCTGCTTAGCTTCCCTTTAAACCTGGAATAAAATCCTAACTCCCCGTCCTGCCCCCTCACGATCTCACTCCTGCCCACTGCTCTGATCTCATGTCCCTAGGGCCTCCTTCGGCCGCCCTGATCCATGCACAGCTGCCCTCTCAGGCCTCCTCCAGGACAGGCATGAGACACATGGTACCCTGCTACCAGCCTCCCTTCTCCCCTCGAAGTGAAAACGAGCCCATGAGTCCTTCATTCAAACACCATCCTGGTTCCCCATTGCCAAGTCAGCCAAATACAGCCCCCTCGAGCTGATATCTGCAAGTGGGATCCCCTCAAGGCCACGACTCCCAGTATGCCTGGTTTGTTTCCCCTATCTGTGCTTGACTCTGCTGATTCCCACCTGTTCCTCTTTAGCCACAGTCCTCCTACCCATCATCAGAGCTGAACTCCAACCCCTGATTCTTCCAGAACCTTTCCCCAACAGCTGCCAGCCACACTGAGCCAGGGCAGAAGGGGCCAGGCAGGAGCACCAGCCTGGGGAGACCAAATGCAGCATTCAAAGGAGCTTTCCATTCCCTTTATCTCTCTCTCTCTCTCTCTTTTTTTTTTTTCTTGAGATGGAGTTTTGCTCTTGTCACCCAGGCTGGAGTGCAATGGCATGATCTCGGCTCACCGCAACCTCCGCCTCCCGGGTTCAAGCGATTCTCCTGCCTCAGCCTCCGGAGTAACTGGGATTACAGGCATGCGCCACCACGCC
This sequence comes from Nomascus leucogenys, assembly GCF_006542625.1. Taxonomy (NCBI): domain Eukaryota; kingdom Metazoa; phylum Chordata; class Mammalia; order Primates; family Hylobatidae; genus Nomascus; species Nomascus leucogenys. The sequence continues at coordinate 68,696,702 of NC_044399.1, forward strand.
CAGCTAATTTTTTGTATTTTTTGTAGAGACGGGGTTTCTTCATGTTGGTCAGGCTGGTCTCAAACTCCTGACCTCAGGTGATCCACCTGCCTCGGCCTCCCACAGTGCTGGGATTATAGGCGTGAGCCATCACGCCCAGCCCTATCTCTCTTTTTATTTCCTTAGCAAACCAAATGATAATGACGTAGGTCTGTGGCACCCACTGCTCAGGATCCAATTCAATTCATTAAGTGCTATGTTGTTTTCTAATTCTTTATTAAGGATTTCTCTTGTCTCCACCCCATGCGTCCTTCATTCGGCCATCCTGAGTCTGCTTCTGCAATCAGGCTGGCTGGGGACGATGCCTGGCCCTGCCCCTTGTCAGCTAGACAACCTTTGACAAGTCCCTGAAGCTCCCTCAGCTTCAGGTTTCTCATCTGTAAAACAGACAAAACATTTAATGTAAAGTCTGTGAACATTAAATCAGATAATGTGATAAAGAGCCCAGCACAGTAAATGATGGTAATATCCCGTATCAGTGTCATCACTTAATACACATTTATGGAACATCCACTCTGCAGAAGGTCACATGATCATGAGTATAAAAAAAGATGAAAGAGCCGGGCATGGTGGCTCACGCCTGTAATGTCAACACTTTGGGAGGCCGAGGTGGAGGGATTGCTTCAGCCCAGGAGTTTGAAGCTGCAGTGAGCTATGATTGTACCACTGCACTATAGCCTGGGTGACAGAGTGAGACCTCCTCTCTTAAATAAATAAATAAATAAATAACCCTCAAATAGGTTCCAGCCTGGGCAACATGGTGAGAACCCATCTCTACAAAAAAAAATTAAAAAAATTAGCCAATCAGCCAGGTGCAGTGGCTCACGCCTGTAATCCCAGCACTTTGGGAGGCCTAGGCAGGCGGATCATCTGAGGTCAGGAGTTCGAGACCAGCCTGCCCAACATGGCGAAACCCCGTCTCTACTGAAAATACAAAAAATTACCTGGGCGTGGTGGCGCACTCCTGTAATCCCACCCCTTTGGGAGGCTGAGGCAGGAGAATCGCTTGAACCCTGGAGGCAGAGGTTGTGGTGAGCCGAGATCGTGCCACTGCACTCCAGCCTGGGCAACAAGAGCAAAACTTCGTCTCAAAAAAAAAAAAAAAAAAATTAGCCAAACATGGTGGCATGCACCTGTAGTCCCAGCTACTCAGGAGACTGGGGTGGGAGGATTGCTTGGGCCCATGTGGTTGATGCTGCAGTGAGCCATGATTGTGCCACTGCACTCCAGCCTGGGTGACAGAGTGAGACTCTGTCTCAAAAAAAAAAAAAAAAAAAAAAGGTGGATAAAAGGCCCTCATGAAGCTCCCTGTGTGCTAGAAGTATACAAAAGAAACACACATACACAATAACAACAATAAAGAGTAACTGCTAACATGTAGCATGTGCCAGGCTCTGTAAAATGCACACAGATGCCGACTCATTTAATCCTCACGTCGACTCTATGAAGCATTATCCCCGTATTACAGATGAGGAAACTGAGGCACACAGAAGCTAAGCAATCCATCCAAGTGTCATAGCAGAGGCAGATCGGGGTGTAAACCCATGCCGTCACGTCCCAGGGTTTTGGGAGCTCAATCCCTTGACTCTGCCGCCGTGGCTGACCAGGCAAGGACAAGCACTGCAAAACCAGTTCCTTTTACCTCCCCACAGCATCTGTCATCCTCTATGACATGGCATGAGGTAGGTAGGTGCTTGGTAAATTAAGCTGTGACTTCTCACTAGGAGGCCTATGCAGGATTCCCAGTTCACCATCAGAGCCCCCCATCCTCGTCACTGTCATCATCGTCATCACTGTCGGAAAGGAAAGCACAGCTGAGTGTGGTCTGAGTGTGGCCCAAGCCCATATTAGGCCCTGCACAAGGTGTGGCCAAGCATCTCTTGGAAGTCTGGGCAGACCACCCAGCTGGCTTCCCACCCACAGGCCCGCTCAGAGTTCAGGAAGTGGAATCCAGAGAGAAGCCGGAGGGAGGAGGGCACACCACGACATGTCTGTCCAACCGACTGTCATGGCAACAGCCCAGGGACAGAGCGAGGAAGCCCCACGTCCCCTGCCACATTTCCACCCTGAATTCCCCACCTCGGGAAGGAAAAAACAAGGATTGTGCCCGGCACACCCAATTATGGAAGAAAAGCGTCTAGGAGTCAGAGAACATGAGTCAGCAGAGTGAGGCTGCTGATTTTTAAGAAAAATGGATGTGATTATGAGATGTGGTCATGGAACAGAGAGGGACCTGGTGACGCAGACCCAGCCTTTCCTAGGTGGCAGGCACTGCGTGACGGTTGGGGTCAGGGGGCAGGCCAAAGGTTGCTAAGAAGACCTGAGCATTTGCTGGTTCAGAAGACAGCGCCACTGTACTCAGGATCCCTGAAGAAAAACTCTAAAAAAAACAGGTGACTTATTCTCACCAGCCAGGACAGTAAGCGCTCCCAGTGTTTTCAAAGATCTGGTACAGCAACATGTATAACTCTTCACATTTTTCATGGTGTTTTACCACTCACAAAGCCTCCAGACATCCTAAAATGTAGCATGGGGCTACAAGAATTGGAACTGTGACAGGAACCAAGAGAAAACTTAATCAAACAGAAAGTCCAAAATGAGACCCACCCAAAATGGGGGGTGAGGGGAAATGGAGAGAAAATGACACACTGGGTAGTAAGTGGTGCTGCAGCAACTGGCTAACCATCCGAGAAGAACAATAGTTACACTTGACTTTCATAGCATGTACTGAGATATTTACGTGTAAAAAGTGAAACCGTAAAGATTACTGGAAGAAAATGTAAGTGAACATTTATGGAATCTTAGGATCAAGAAGGCCTTTCTGAAGTATGATACCGAAAGTAAAAACTGTAAAATACGTATCTGATAGATGACAACTTTAACTTTTATGTGTCAAAAAGCACCATACATTTAAAAAAGTCAATTATAACCTGGGAGAAATATCTGTAGGACAAAAGATGGACGAAAAGTTACTGTCTTTCATATGTAAGGAGTGCATCTTTCTGGAAAACTTATTAACGCCCCCATAGGTGATTCACAAAATATAAATTTGTGAAAAATGTTCAACCTTTCTTGTTAATTATCGAAGACAAATCAATGAAAACAATCAAATATCACTTTTTGTCTTCCAAGTTGGCCAACAGTTTTTTTAGAGTAATTAATATGCAATATACCTGAGGAAATAAAGAAAAAAATTCACACTCTATAAACTGGTATGATTTTGGGGACAGCAAGATACAACACGCATCAAAAGTCTTAAACATGGGCTTGTTCCTTGAAGATGTACAGTTGCACATCTAAGAATTTATCCTAAGGGGACACCGAGAATGGCACAAAGATCACCTTAAAAGAGCACTCAGCCCAACAAAGCTTAGAGTGGAAAAAATCTGAAAAACAGCAAAATGTCCAAATTTAAATGCCTGATTAACTGAGTTATGGTACACCCACAAAATGCAATGCAAATACTATGCAGCCATGCAAAACTACAAAGCTGACTATTTAATAAAGTGGAAAGATGGCAACAATGTATTAAGTAAAAAGAAGTATGACTGCATATAGTAGAAACATATGCAAATAGGGAAAGGTCCACCAGGCAACAGACACACCACAGGGTATTAACATGGTCACTCTGGCTGGTGGGATAAACTGTTACTTGCGTTTTCTTCTTTTTGTCCTAATCTATATCTTATCATTTTTCTACACCAAATAGATATTGCCTTTGCAACATGAAAAATACAATAAGAACACAGTTTAAGCAGAAACAAAAGCACAAGATGAGGGGCTGGGCGATGCCTAACAACCCAACCACTCCTTGGTGTTTAATGCTTCCTGAGACCCACCCCTCCACTAGGTCAAACTTCATAGCGCCCCTTTAGTCTGGTCAAGAGTAGCACCAGGAAATAAAGACATTGCCCCAATCCCAAAGCCTCTCATTCAAGTCACCATTTGCTAGTTATGAACCAAACTGTAGAGGATTCTAGAGTTTAGGGAAGTGTTGCTGCTTTCAAAAAATGTAACTCAGAGGGCCGGGTGCGGTGGCTCACGCCTGTAATCCCAGCACTTTGGGAGGCCGAGGCGGGCGGATCATGAGGTCGAGACCATCCTGGCTAACACGGTGAAACCCCATCTTTAAAAATACAAAAAATTAGCCAGGCATGGTGGCGGGTGCCTGTAGTCCCAGCTACTCAGGAGGCTGAGGCAGGAGAATGGCGTGAACCCGGGAGGCGGAGCTTGCAGTGAGCCGAGATTGCGCCGCGGCACTCCAGCCTGGGTGACAGAGCGAGACTCCGTCTCAAAAAAAAAAAAAAAAAAAAAAAAAGAGTAACTCAGAAACTAACTCCCTAGAACCCCAAATGCATACAGAGAAAGATACTATCCCCTCTGCACTGACCAGATCATATTCCAGCTCTCCAGTATCAAGAAGGACATTGGCAGATTGGAGGGTATTGGGGGAGGTGGCTGAGATAACAAGAGGTCTGAAAAGGTCACAGGAGGACTGATTCGAGGAAGTAGGTGTGGGATTGCCTGGGGAAGAAAAGGGGGTGTGTGGGGAGGCTCTTTTTTGGAAGTGGGAGGGTGGCTGTGGCATCCAAGGAGTCAGTTCAGCTCCACTCAGGGACAAACATGTTACTGACCACAGCTGCCACCCCTGGGCTGGGGCCTTAGTGCAGCTGACCAGCTGACCAGGTGGGGTATGCTCCAGGCCACATTCCTATGGAGTGGGGTACGGATGGCTGCATGGCTCATAGGCACAAAAAATGTGGGGAGAGGCAGCGGGGCCTCTGCAGAGAGCCCGTGAGTGAGCACCAGTGATCACAGTGCCTGAATAATAACAATCCTACGTATGCACAGAACTGCCAAGAGGTCACAGAGAGAAAAGGAGCACCGGGGCTAAGTGGGAAAATCACCCAGGAAGCACGCATTGAGCAGGCACGGATGAACAGAGAAGATGGGGGAGAAGAGCAAAAATAGGATGAGGTGCAATTGCCAGATATCATACTGTGGAAGGAAAAATCAGCTACCCCCGCACATCTAGGAGAGGGAGTGGCCGGGGAAGTGCTGGGTCATGGGAAAGAGAAGTGAAAGTCATAAGGAACTTGAACCTGAATGTACACGGCCTCTAGAAAAAGAAGGAGAAAACTATCCTTTGGGAGGAAATGGGAGTTTCATCCCCAGTGAGGGGTTTCATGAACAAGCGGCTGCAGGGATTTTAAATGATGACAACCAGCTCTCCCCACCGACAGGGCCATCCGCTTCCTCCTTTTTCCTCACACCACACAGCCCTGTATTGAGACAGGGACAGCCCTCCATCCTGGTCCCACCACTTGGGATAATGTTCACCCTGAGGCTTAATCCTTGCGGTCCCTGATGGTCTTCTCTATCCAGGAGAGCCAAAGATCTACCTGAAATGCTGAAGTCCAATCAGAGCTGAGTTCAATCATCAACAATTGAAGTGACTCTCGGGAAAACCTGAGTATTTTTAAGTAAAAAGAAAATGGAAAGGAAAGCTTAATATGAAGCTGAATGGCCACCTGGGTAGCAAGCAGCTTCCTGCTGTACAAAAGCAACATGGGGGTGATGTAAGCCCCAGACCATGTCGCTATGACGCTGGGAAGGGGCTGGGGAGACTCCCTGGGGCCCCCACCAACTCTTCCCACATCAACCCACACTGCCACCAGCAGCCTCTTGGGGGCGCTTGCAGATGAACAGAATCCAGATACTAGGCAGCACTGAAGTCATCACCAAAGGCAGCCAGATGTGGGCAGCAGGTGTACCCCACCATAGGGACTTGGGGGAAATCAAATCAGAAGGGGTCAGGTGGGAGTATGACCTGTGGGGGGGGGAACCATCCCAGTCTCTCCCCAAGTAGGGGACTATTTGAAGAAAACAAAAGAAAATGTGAAGTCACCATGTTCCCTCACACTTAGACATTTATGCAGGGCCCCCAAAATCCTTAACGTGGGGGAGAGAAGCCCAATGTGCCAAGTCTTGGGTACTCTCCCTAATAGTAAGTTGCACAGCATTTCCCACAGGCAAGGCACTCCTTCCAGGCACTTTTTTTTTTTTTTTTTGAGACGGAGTCTCACTCTGCCACCCAGGCTGGAGTGCAGTGGCATAATCTCGGCTCACTGCAAGCTCTGTCTCCCGGGTTCATGCCATTCTCGTGCCTCAGCCTCCCGAGTAACTGAGACTACAGGCGCCCACCACCATGCCCAGTTATTTTTAATAGAGACTGGGTTTCACCCTGTTAGCTAGGATGGTCTCGAACTCCTGACCTCGTGATCTGCCCACCTCGGCCTCCCAAAGTGCTGGGATTACAGGTGTGAGCCACCACGCCCAGTCAGATAAGCACTTCTAAGAACTAACTTGTCAATTAAAACTGGGCAAAAGATCTGTATAGTTACGTCTCAAAAGACTGTATACAAATGGCCAGGAAGCCTGTGAAAAGATGCTCAACATCATTAGCCATCAGGGAAATGCAAACCAAAACCACAGTGAGCACCACATCACACTCAGTAGGACAGTTAAAATAAAAAAAGGCCAGGTCAGGCACAGTGGCTCATGCCTTTAATCCCAATACTTTAGGAGACCAGGGCAGAAAGATTGCTTGAGGCCAGGAGTTCGAGACCAGCCTAGGCAATATAGTGAGACTGTCTCTACAAAAAATTTAAAACCTAGCCAGGTGTGGTGTAGCATGCTTATAGTCTGAACTACTTGAGAGGCTGAAGCAGGAGGATCATTTACGCCCAGGAGTTTGAGGCTGCAGTGAGCCGTGACTGCACCACTGCACTCTAGTCTGGGTGACAGAGACCTTGTTTCTAATAAATAAATAAATAAATAAGCCAGGCACGGTGGCTCACGCCTGTAATCTCAGCACTTTGGGAGGCCGAGGCAGGTGGATCACCTAAGGTCAGGAGTTCGAGACCAGCCTGGCCAACATGGTGAAACCCCGTCTCTACTTAAAATACAAAAATCAGCTGGGAGTGGTGGCGTGTGCCTGTAATCCCAGCTACTCAGGAGGCTGAGGCAGGAGAATTGCTTGAACTCGGGAGGCCGAGGTTGCAGTGAGCCGAGATCGCACCATTGCACTCCAGCCTGAGGAACAAGAGTGAGGCTTTGTCTGAAAAATAAATAAATAAATACATTTTTAAAAACACAAATAATAACAAGTGATGGCAAGGATGTGGAGAAACCAGAACCCGCACACATTGCTGGTGGGAACGTAAGATGGTTACAGCCACTTTGAAAAACAGTCCAGCAGTTCCTCAGAAAGTTAAACAGAGTTATGTAGGACCTGGCTATTCCACTTCTAGGCATATACCCAAGAGAAATGAAAACACATGTCCACACACAAATACTCATAGCAAGTATCATTCTTAATGGCCAAGAAATGGAAATAACTAAAATGTCCCTTACCCGGTGAATGAATAAACAAAATGCAATATATCTCTACAATGGAATATTACTCGGCAATAAAAAGGAATAAAGTACTGATACATGCTACATCCTTGAGACTGGATAAACCTAGAGAATATTATGTCACGGGAAAGAAGCCACACATAAAAGGTCACATATTATATGATTTCATTTCTGTGAAATGCCTAAAACAGGCAAATCCAGACAGACAGAAAGTAGAGGAGTGGTTGCCCAGTGCTGGAAAGGGGGTGGGTGGGAGGAAATGAGGACTGAGTGCTGATGGGTATGCCGTTTATTTTGGGGTGATAAAATCTATTATGGTGATGGTTGTACAACTCTGAATATACTGAAAACCACTGAACTGTTTCTTTTGTTTGTTTGTTTGTTTTTTAGACAGAGTTTTACCCTTGTTGGCCAGGCTGGAGTGCAATGGCGTGATCTCGGCTCACTGCAACCTCCGCCTCCCGAGTTCAGGTGATTCTCCTGCCTCAGCCTCCCCAGTAGCTGGGACTACAGGTGTGCACCACCACACCTGGCTAATTTTCATATTTTTAGTAGAGACGGGGGTTTCACCATATTGACCAGGCTGGTCTCGAACTCCTGACCTTGTGATCCACCCGCCTCGGCCTCCCAAAGTACTGGGATTACAGGCGTGAGCCACCGCACCTGGCCCACACGAAAGCTTCTTGAGGTAACGCTTTACCTGGTCCAGGTGCAGACCCGGGGCCAGTGACCCTGCGAACCACCTGTCCTCATGCTTCTGAGGAGCACAAGCCTGACTACTGGTGTCATCAGCCATTCTGCAAGTTTCCACCCCAGGCTGGGCCCTTCCCTGGGAAGCAGAGTGTCCTCTGCCATCCTCCCTCCAGTCTGCGGCCCTGCTACCAGGCAGCTCCTTCCCCTGGCTGCCAATGCCAATCTGCTTTATGTCCTCTCTGCCTCCCTGCCCTGTCTCTCGGCTTTCTCTCTATTCACGCGCTGTTTCCTTAGACGCTGCATTTTTTCCTATAACATCATGTCTGATCCAGACTTTCCTAAAAGCACCCTTTCACGCCTCGCAGCTTCCCCGGGTGTTGCTCCCGGAGGCTCCCCTCCCCGCCCAGTGGGGCCATCCCAGCCCTCTCCCACCCCCCTCATTCAGGGAGCCACAATGCACATTTTCATATCAAAAGCCACCCCTTGTACCTCGGCCACAAATCCTTCCTGAAAGCAGACAAGATATCCGACATCAACTGTTAATAGGATGTGCTCCATGCTTACAAATATTTCAATCCCATACTCGTCCTTCCATAGAGTGGAATATGCCTCCACCTTTCTCCTTCCTGTCTACCTTCTAAATAATACCTTTCTCATCACCTTTTCTGGAGAAGAGAAGAGGTATTTTCCCACAAGTTCTGTGAAAGGACAGTCAGTCCCCAAGCAACACAAACGAGCTCTGTACTGAGAGGCAATTGGAAGCTGACCTTCTGGGGCCTTCCTAGGTGACAATGAGAACGTGATGGATGGCAGTGTTTTCTGGGCCTGGTTTTCAAGCCGAGGCAGGCACTGTCTTCCGCAGCCCCACTATCTACAGAAAGGCCTGGGATTTTAAGCTTTGTCAGTGAAATAAGGGGAAATCAGAGAGATGTGGGAAGAGAGAGAGGGCAGGGAGAGGAGGGGGCCTCAGAAGGGTGCCCTCCACCATCACAGCTGCCCCTCCCCGGGTCACAAAAACAAACAGCTAACAGAGACTCCAGAAATCACCCAGCTCGATTTCTGGAGCAAAAGATGGGGAGGCTAAGGCCCAGGGATGAGAAAGACGTGGTGAAGGCCACACAGCAAGCTGGTCGGTGGGTGGGTGGGTGAGTGGCTCAAAACTCCGTGGCTGCTTCCTGACCCTCCTGGGGGCTCTGCCTACCCCACCACGCCGCCTGCCCATGCCAAGAGGCACCTGCTCTGCGACCCCTGTGGAATGTTCTGCAGAGCCACTCGCCTCTGTGGACAAGGGTCTAGCTGGCCCACAGCCGCTCCTCCAGGAACAGCAGAGCCCTGGCCAGGACCAAGAGGCAATGTGTTCGGTTAACCAAACAAGATGACGACACCCACAGGCGGCTTTCTGGGGCTCTAAGAAGCTGCCACAATCTGCCCCCGGAGAAACAAATGCAGAGAGGTTGAAGGAAAGGGCCACCCAGCCTGCCCCTGGGGCCTCCGCCCCTTCGGCTCATGTTTGTTTTGTTTATGAGAGGAAAATTCTCCGACTGTTCATAGAGGGAGAAACACGAAGTCCCTTCCTCCACGGCCTGGGAGACGGCGAGTACGCGGCTGCTGCGGCCTCACCGGCCCTCCTCCACTGCGCACGGCCGGCCAAGAGCAGCAAGCCCCATCCAAGGCTGCCCCGGCGCCTCCAGAGACTCCGCCACGGCCCATCCGTTCGTTTGTCTCCGGGGGCTGCGGCCCCGGGAAATGTCAGAGCCGTTTGTCCCCGCCCCGGGGGGAAGGATGAGTCAGGGCACAGACCTCGGCTCTTGCCTGCCCTCTGCTTTCCTTCTGAGGCCTCTGAGTGTGTTTGTGAAGCTGGTTTTTAAATTAACTCCAGTGCACACAGTGGGAGGGTTTACAGTATTTATCAAATCCCTCTCCAGATTTCAGCCGGGATCTGTCCAGCTCCAGGAACCTCACGTGGATGAGGACACTGGTCCAGCCAGGAGCCTGGCTTTCTCTTCCCGACAATGTGCTCTGAGAAGGAAAGCCTTTAACTGGTGAGCAGGATGCCTGCATCCCCGGGAGACCCTGGGGAAGGCATGCAAGGCTGAGGCCAGCATTGTGGGTCTTTGGTGAACACCTCAAAACCACCTCCATTGCGTATTTGCTCACCCCAAAGAGTTGAACATCCTTGAACTCAAAAGTCTCTCTCAAAGGCTTGAACTTACTGAATGGGTATTAAGGTGCTGTCTGGCCCACCCAAATGAATGAGCTCAAATTCATTAGTTTTGCATTCACCCACTTACACAGTCCTTTCCCTCAAGGAGCTGAGGCAGAAGGAGAGGGGAGCCGTCACAGAACTGACGAACAGGAGTTTGCACAGGGCAGAACTTTCTACTGCACCCCCGGCCTTGGCGCCCCAGCTCCCTGCCCCATCTTCCAAGCCTACCACTCATCCACCCAAGAAAAATGCAGGTAGCATCTCACACAAGCCTCCCACCTTTTCAGGTTCTAGAAATACAGACTACCGTTGGGTGGTTCACAATCCAAAGACAGACATGAACAGACAGATGGGAACAGCAGTTTCATAAACTCTGCAGGTCAGCAAAAACCAGGAGCTATGAGAGAAAAGAGGAAGAAGTGCTGCCCAACAATTTACACTGGTAACATCTTTCATCCCACTTTTATTATTTATTGTTATTATTTTTTTTGAGACACAGTCTCGCTCTGTTGCCTAGGCTAGAGTGCAGTGGCACTACCTCAGCTCGCTGCAACCTCCTCCTCCCGGGTTCAAGCGATTCTCCCTGCCTCAGCCTCCCAAGTAGCTAGGATTACAGGTGTCCACCACCACGCCCGGCTAATGTTTGTATTTTTAGTAGAGACAGGATTTCGCCATGTTGGCCAGGCTGGTCTCAAGCTCCTGACCTCAGGTGATCTGCCTGCCTTGGCCTCCCAAAGTGTGGGATTATAGGCATGAGCCACAGTGCCCGGCCTCCACTTTTATCTTTTTTTTTTTTTTTTAACTCAAGTAAAACATCAATATATTTTTTTGCAAAAAATTCAAACACTACAGAAATAGATGTATTTTGTAATTAAAAGTAACTTTTATATACCTTATACACCCTAAATATGTTAACAGAATCATGCAGAGCTTTTTCTAAGTAAGCACATGCACATTTTTTAAAAGTATCAGACTGGTCATACTTACACTTGAATCTTGCTTTTTTTTCCCTTACTCCTTTTAAGTCAATAAATAATACATAATATCTGAATAGCTGAATCATATATATATACACATATATACATATATATACATATATACACATATATACATATATAGACATATATACACATATATACATATATACACATATATACACATATACACATATATACATATATACACACATATATACATATATACATATATACACATATATATACATATATACACATATATAATACATATATATGTGTATATATATATTTTTTGTTTTTTTTTTGGAGATGGAGTCTCGCTGTGTCACCCAGGCTGGAGTGCAGTGGCGTGATCTCGGCCTCCCAGGTTCAAGCAATTCTCCTGCCTCAGCCTCCCAAGTAGCTGGGATTATAGGCACACAACACCATGCCCGGCTAATTTTTGTATTTTTAGTAGAGACGGGTTTTACTATGTTGGCCAGGCTAGTCTCAAACTCCTGACCTCAAGTGATCCGCCTGCCTCAGCCTCCCAAAGTGCTGGGATTACAGGTGTGAGCCACTGCGCCTGGCTTGAATCACATATATTTCATTTTATGTCTATATTAGAGTTTATTTAGCTCATCTCCCATTGTTGCACATCTTTTTTTTTGCTGTTATAAACAACATTGCAGTGAACATCCTTGAACAAAATCTGCCTCTTACTCTGTACCATATGGATTTTGATTCTGCAGTTGGCTTTTTCCTACACTCTTTCCCTATGTGACATCTCTATTTCCATCTCATTCTGCTGCCTTCTAGTCTCGGACTGTCCTCCCCTGAGCAAAGTCTGCTTGGATTGCACAAAGAAAGTGTCTTCCTGCAATCAGAGGGTGCCGATCTCCTGACATGTTCTCCTGGAGCTTGCTGTATAATCATTTTCAGAAGTGGGCTCCTTCAGATAGAGTTGATGCTCATTAGCTGTGGTAGTTACATTCTATCAAGTTGCCGTGAATAGTCAGCAAATAATGAACCATTGCTCCCAGGGAAAATACAAGGTTAAGTTCCTGTGAGCCTTTAGTCACAACATTTTCGCAAACTGATCAGTATGTACCCTTGTTTTATATGTGTTTCTGCTTTAACCATACTGTATACAAGCCCGGCGCGGTGGCTCACACCTGTAATCCCAGGATTTTGGGAGGCTGAGGTGGGTGGATCACGAGGTCAGGAGTTCAAGATGAGCCTGGCCAAGATAGTGAAACCGCGTCTCTATTAAAAATACAAAAATTAGCCGGGTGTGGTGGCAAGCACCTGTAATCCCAGCTACTCGGGAGGCTGAGGCAGGAGAATCACTTGAACCCGAGAGGCAGAGGTTGCAGTGAGCCAAGATCACGCCACTGCACTCCAGCCTGGGTGACAGAGTGAGAGTCTGTCTCAAAAAAAAAAAAAAAAATTCTGTATACAAAACATATCGCTGATTCACCAGCACTGAACTTACAGCCAAAAGCAATACAACTTCTCACCTGAACAAATCGTATCTAACACATGTTTTCTCCATAAAGCAAATCACAGTCTTCTTGAGCTTGGGGATGCTAGACAGCACTTTAGTACTGTGGAGGGGGTGCGGTGCATTTTTTTGTTTTTTTTTTTTTGAGACGGAGTCTCACTGTCACCCAGGCTGGAGTGCAGTGGCGCGATCTCGGCTCACTGCAGGCTCCACCCCCCAGAGTTCACACCATTCTCCTGCCTCAGCTTCTGCCCGCCACCACGCCTGGCTAATTTTTTGTATTTTTAGTAGAGATGGGGTTTCACCACGTTAGCCGGGATGGTCTCGATCTCCTGACCTCGTGATCCGCCTGCCTCAGCCTCCCAAAGTGCTGGGATTACAGGCATGAGGGGTGGGGTACATTTTAAACAGCAAAATCACCAGAAAAGAAGCATCAAAATGTGAAAATCGTGGCACCGAGCAGACAACAAAAAGACACTTGTTTACAGTATGAGAGCTGAAATAATCTCGCTGGGAACATGCATACCAGGTAACTCAAATTTTTCACCTCTCTGTGCCCACCATGAATGACCATGAAAGGGCCCTGAGTATTTATTTTGGGGTTACACAAATTGTAACGAATAGGTGAAGGAAAAGAATAGTATTGCTGAACCTCATTATTTGTGGATTCCATAACTGTAGAAATGTACTTGGTTTCTCTTTACTTAACTTCAAAAAGGCAGGATCTACAGCAGCTGTTCACAGAGTGTCCTATCCTTGGCCCCACTGAGGCTCCCTTGCAGGGGATACAGCCACAGGCGCAGCTTCACAGCAGTGGGGCAGATGGATGGGCACAGCTAGGTTTTGGCTGGCTTGTACCTGTTCACCCAAGAGGCATCTTCCTTGAACACCCATTATCTGTTTTCTGGGGACTCTAAATAGATGAAAAATGTGCAAATCCACAATGGCCATTGACCACTGAATTTTAGTTCAATAGACAACTAAAATGTTCAGTTAACCATTGAACAACATGGGTTTGAATTGTGTGGGTCCACTTACAGGTGCCTCTGCCACCCCTGAGACAGTGAGACCAACCCCTCTTCTTCCTCCTCCCCCTCAGCCTATTCAACATGAAGGCAATGAGGATGAAGACCTTCATGACGACCCACTTCCACTTAATGAATAGTAAATATATTTTCTTTACTATTTTCTCAATAACATTTTCTTTTCTCTAGTTTACTTTATTGTAAGAATACAGTATATAATACATATAACATGCAAAATATGTGTTAATTGACTGTCGATGTTATCAGTAAGCCTTCCTGTCAACAGGCTATTAGTAGTTACGTTTTGGGGGGGTCAAAAATATCCAGATTTTTGATTGCAGAGGGGCAGTCAGTGCCTCTAAACCCCCTAAGTTGTTTAAGAATCAGCCGCATTGCCTCTCCTCTCTGGGGGAACTTTGCCTCCCAGAAGAAACTGCCTCTCCCAGATGCATTTTTCTTCCTTGACACCCCCTTCACCTCTCCTACCACCACCACCACACACACCTACACTTCACTTTTAGGCTAGCTATTCCCTGAAATTCATAGCATTTGCCTAGTCTAGTGGGTCAAATAATGACCCCCAAAAATATATGTCCATGACCTGATTGCCTGTAAACGTGACCTTATTTGGACATAGGATCTTTGCAGATGTAATTAAGTCAAGGATCTTGATAAAAGATCATCCTGGGCAGGGCGCGGTGGCTCATGCCTGTAATCCCAGCACTTTGGGAGGCCAAGGCAGGCGGATCACGAGATCAGGAGATCGAGACCATCCTGGCCAACATGGTGAAACTCCGTCTCTACTAAAAATACAAAAATTAGCCAGGTGTAGTGGTGCGTGCCTGTAATCTTCCCAGCTACTCGGGAGGCAGAAGCAGGAGAATCACTTGAACCAGGGAGTTGGAGGTTGCAGTGAGCTGAGATCGCACTACAGCACTCCAGCCTGAGCAACACAGTGAGACTCCATCTCAAAAAAAAAAAAAAATCCTGAATTTAGGGTGGTCCCTAAACCCAATAATGGGTGGCAGAAAAGGGAAAGACACACGCAGAGGAGAAGGTCGTGTTAAGACAGAGGCAGAGAGGCAGAGGCCGGAATGCTACGGCTACAAGTAAAGAATGCCACGGGTTGCCAGCAGCCACCAGAAACTGGGAGACAGGCATGTAGCAGATTCTCCCTCAGAGCCTCCAGAGCAAACCAGCTCTGCTGATACCCTGACTGTGGACTTCTGGCCTCCTGAAATAGGAGAAAACACCTTTCTGCATTATTAAGCCACCCAGTTTGTGGTAACTCATTAGAATGGCCCTAGGAAGCTAGCACACCTAGATAGAAAAAAGGCAGGAGGTGCTGGGCGCAGTGGCTCAGGCCTGTAATCCGGCACTTTGGGAGGCCAAGGCAGGTGGGTCACCTGAGGTCAGGAGCTCAAGACCAGCCTGGCCAACATGGTGAAACCCTGTTTCTACTAAAAATACAAAAAGTAGCCAGGTGTGGTGGCAGGTGCCTGTAATCCCAGCTACTCAGGAGGCTGAGGCAGGAGAATTGTTTAAAACTGGGAGGCAGAGGTTGCAGTAAGCGGAGATCGCACCACTGCACTCCAGCCTAGACGACAGAGCGAGACTCTGTCTAAAAAAAAAAAAAAAAAGAGTCAGGAGGTAGGGGAAGGAGAAGAAATTCTGCTCACCCGACCTCACCAGGCAGTACCTCAAGGGATGTTGTCAAGTTTTCTCATAGATACACACCCTGGGTTCTGCGTCAGGTTGCACCTGGTGGGAAGCATCATTCTGCACTCGTTTAAGCATTTGATGAAGCAAAAATCAGGTCAGGTCAGAGGATACAAAGGACAGCAGGGGAAAAGGACAGGAACAGACTGGGAGAAAATAATGGCACCACATACAACAAAGGACTTGTATCCAGAATATACAAAGAACTCCAACAAATAAATAAGAAAACGACAACCCAAGAGAAAAGACACACACTAGCTATGAATATGCATGTCACAGCAAAGGAAACCTAAATAGCCAATGAACATATGAAAAGATGCTTAACCTCACCAATAATCAGACATATGCAAATTAAATCAACAATGCAAATGCAAATTTAAACCACACACCATCGGAATGGCAAAAATACACAAGTCTGACAATACCAAGTGTTAGCCAGAATATGGGCAGATGAAAATTTCCATGTACAGCTGGTGGGAATTGCTGCAATCACCTCAGAAAGCAATTTGACAATATCTAGTAAAGTTGGAAATGACCAATTTATGCCTCTTGGTATCTACCCTTGAGAAATCTCATTCATAACCCCAGGAGATATGGACAAGGCTGCTTATTGCAACAATGTTTATAATAGGAAAAAACTGGGGAAAAGCTGACTGGCCATTGATAGAAAATGGATACATTGTAGCTTATTTATACAATGGCATGGCAATCATATATTGCTTATAATGAATGAAACGGAATTCTATGTAGTAACATGGATCTATCTAATAGCACAGCAAGTCAGGGACTGGAACATCTGCTAAAATATCTTGGATAAAGTAACTCATAGACAACACTCTGTATTGTGCAAAGATGCATACATGTAATAAAAGTGAAAAACAGAGAAAGATAACAAATTGACTATACTATTTGTTTCTGGGAAGAAAGAAATTGAATGGAATTAAAAATGAAAATGAAAAGTATTTCAAACTTGGCAATGTTCTCTTATTATTTTAAAAAAAGGTCAAAAAGAAAAACATTGCAGGCCAGGCGTGGTGGCTCACGCCTGTAATCCTTGCACTTTGGGAGGCCAAGTTGGGAGGATCATGAGGTCAGGAGTTCGAGACCAGCCTGACCAACATGGTGAAACCCCATCTCTACTAAAAATACAAAAGTTAGCCGGGGATGGTGGTGCATGCCTGTAGTCCCAGCTACTCAGGAGGCTGAGGCAGGAGAATCGCTTGAATCCAGGAGACGGAGGTTGCAGTGAGCCGAGATTGTGCCACTGAACTCCAGCCTGGGCAACAGAGGGAGACTCCATCTCAAAAAAAAAAAAAAAAAAAGAAAGAAAGAAAGAAAAAGATTGAAGAGAAAGATATAACTATCCTGTGAAGGAGAATACTGTAACTTCCTGGAGAGTGGGCAGATAAGACAAAGTGTTCTAACAATACTGAGGACAGAGAGGACCACCAGCTGGCCTTGGGACACCTTCCTGAAGGAGATAGCACCACAGCCTTGAAGGATGAGTGGGCAGGATTTGGAGATGGACCTGAAGATGCCTTCTATACCACCCCAGATCTGCTTTCCTGGGCATTCTGGACCAGTCTCACTTGCTATGTCTACTGAATAATGTTTTAAGTTCTCATATTTTAATATAAACCGTAAATGAGTTGAACACTCTATCTTTCAGGATATAATGACCTGTACCATGGGGTGTCTGTGGATTATCTGATCAGCATCCAAAGGCGGGAAAGCCAAAAACCCTCCCCAAACTTCCTCACAATAGCCTCTGCATGTGACTCCGGCTCTGCCGATTAGACTTCGATGTGAAGCAGTAGGGAGAGGGCCAGGGTACGAGGCATCCCTTCCTGGGGTGGATTGTGCCAGAGCTATGGTTCTGTGGCTGGCTACATGATAATAGCCCCACCGCCTGGTTCTGTGACTTCCTGATGGTAGCAGCCTTGCTGATCTGTTTGGGGAGCGGGTTGGTGAGTTTGTTCCTGAAAGCTCAGCCTAGAGTCTTTTCTTCAGTCTTCCCAACAATTCTGAGAGTTATCCCAATTCGCATGAATCCCTTTCTCCTTGAATTAGTGGATTCTGTTATTTGTAGAACCCTAACTTACACAAGTTCACTGAATGTTTTTCTGTGCCAAGCCTACAATCTTTGATTACATTCTTCTTTCTCATGAGCCCACAGCCCCTGAGCTAAACAAGATTTCTTACCACTGTCATCAAACTACATTTGATGAATGAGGGAGTCAGTGAATAGATGGGTTGCAAGCATTTATGACATACAGCAGAAAGAAAATTTAGGAAATGTTGTCCAAAAAGGTATCAGGCCAGGGTTTGGCAAACTCTTTTCTGCAAAGGACCAGATAGTAAATATTTTGGGCTTTTTGGCCCATGCAGTTTTTGTCAAAATGACTCAACACCACCATTGCAGTGCGAAAGCAGCCATAACAGTACTTAAACAAATGGGTGTGGCTGTGTGCCAATAAAACTTTATTTACAAAAGTAGGTGGCCAGCCAGATTCTGCCCATGGACCATGGTTTGCTGACCACCACCCACTGTAGGCTACAAATACAATAAAACAATTACCAGAATGTCCCCAGCCTGTGGAGAAGTTCCGAGAAGTCAGCCACAACCTGGGCTTCCATATCCCATTTCCAGCTGAATGAGCCAGGGGTCTAACTCGGTGGTTCCACCTTCACACAGGGTTTCTCCCGCACCCCCAAACTTTTTTTCTTTCTAACAATGTATAATCTGGAAACAGTCATAACTGGGGAGTAAGTGCCCACATGTCTTTCACATTTTTTGCAACAGCATAAATCACATTTTATCTGAGCATCTAAGATTCTTTTCTCTCAACTGACTGAGGTGCACAGAATTTCCATTTCAGTCTTTAATTAAAATACAATTAAAACACAAAATGCATATGGAAATTAAATTGGTACAGACATTAGTGTTGGGATTACAAAATGTCTCCAAACAATTTCACATATGGTAATAATAGCTAAACAAATTTGGCGCTTAAAGGATAACTTCTGCCTCAGAAGTTGGAAAGTGTCACAAATACAAAATGTACTACAGTTTTACCTAATACCACAAGTGTAAATAAGTGTACTGCTGGGGTCAACCATCTTTGGGTGATAATAACTCACACAAAAATTCTGCCCCCAAGATACAAAACACAACCAGATTCGCCAAGGCACAAACCCTGACTGCCAAGAGTCAGGTACGACTGCTCCATCTCACCCGCAAGGCAGGTGAGGCAGTGGGCTGGAAGTCCTTTTCTGCAGTTTGGGCTTTGACCCAAATTCCACCCCTTCTTTTATCTAGATGAGGGGCCACGAGTACATTATCTTTCTGCTGCTCGGTTTCCTCCGCTTTAAATGCGATCAGTATGTGGTTGGTGTGACAAAGGAAATAACCTAAGTGTTTAGCATGGGGTATGGATCCCAGTAAGTGCAAAATAAGGGATCTGTGCTGTGATGATGATGACGATGGTGACGATGAAAATACAACAAAAGGTTTTGAAATGCCATTTTGGGGCCCAATGCGGTGGCTCATACCTGTAATCCCAGCACTCTGGGAGGCCAAGGCGGGTGGATCACCTGAGGTCAGGAGTTCGAGACCAGCCTGGCCAATATGGTGAAACCCCGTCTCTACTAAAAATACAAAAATTAGCCAGGCACGGTGGTGGGCACCTGTACTCCCAGCTACTTGGGAGGCGGAGGCAGGAGAATTGCTTGAACCCGGGAGGTGGAGGTTGCAGTGAGCCGAGAGTGCACCACTGCACTCCAGCCTGGGCGACAGAGTGAGACGGAAGGAAGGAAGGAAGGAGGGAGGGAGGGAAGGAGGGAGGGAGGGAAGGAAGGAAGGAAGGAAGGAAGGAAGGAAGGAAGGAAGGAAAGAAGGAAATGCCATTTTGCCAGATGGCATATCAGTGGTCAGAACCAAAAATACATGTAGGATATTCCGTTCCTTGTGCTAACTCCGAGGCAGGCCTACAGCTTCACACTTCAACAATCTTTGGGTGATAACAATTCACACAAAAATTCTGCCCCCAAGATACAAAACACAACCAGATTTGCCAAGGCACAAACCCTGAGTGCCAAGAGTCAGGTACGACTGCTCCATCTCACCCGCAAGGCAGGTGAGGCAGTGGGCTGGAAGTCCTTCTCTGCAATTAACCACCTGTGTGATCACAGACAAGTCACTTCCCATCTCTGGACCAGGAAGTGTGGTTTATTTAGCTCTTCTCCAACTTTGATGTGCAGATTCTGATTCGGCAGGTCTGGGATGGGGCCCAGGAGTTTGCATCACTAATAAGTTCCCAGGCGATGTTGACACTGCTGGTTGGGGGGGCCAAGCTTTGGGAGTAGCTGGTCCAGATGGTCTCTTGGTTTCCCCACTCCCCATCCCCACCCAAGACTAGCATTTCTTTTTTTTTAAATCAGAATACCAGGGTGTGTCTGCTCACCATTCATTTTCTCTTCCTTCCCTTCAACCCACCTCCCTCTGTCTTTAGACTGCCTACTTATCCAGCTCACCTGCACATTTGGGGGATTTGGGGGAGGGGGAGGATTCCCACAGTTCTAAAGAACCAGCGACAAATTGGCTGTACTCTACCAACTGCGTGAGGTCAAGGAGGAGAGAGAGAGAGACAGAGACAGAGAGAGAGAGAGAGAGAGAGAGAAAGAGAGAGAGAGAGAGAGAGAACAGATCTCAAGGAACCAAACATCTTTTAGGAGAAAATCCTGTTTCTCAGCTAGGCGCCCTCACTCCCACCCCTCTCCCCACAGGAGCCAGGGATAATATCATGAACACTGAAGAACGCCCACGTTTTGATAGATTTATAACAAAGCCGTCTCCACAGGAAAAATGATTCTGGATTAATGCCTCCTACATCCACCTGCCAGCTGGAAGCATTCTTTTCTCAGCCCCCAAATGTTCCTAAGCCTTTTAAGGCCACCATTCACACACACACACCAGGCTCCAGATACCTTCAGAAAAGGCCC
This sequence comes from Nomascus leucogenys, assembly GCF_006542625.1. Classification (NCBI taxonomy): domain Eukaryota; kingdom Metazoa; phylum Chordata; class Mammalia; order Primates; family Hylobatidae; genus Nomascus; species Nomascus leucogenys. Next base: position 68,717,264 of record NC_044399.1, read on the forward strand.
GGAGAGGTGACAGGCCACCTAACGAATAAGCCTGGGGTGGGGCAATGCAAAGGGAAGAAAGGCTGGATTTCCTAGGACTGGGCAGATAGAGCAGACCAAGCTGACCCAAGGGGGCTGGCCCTGGAAGTCCCGCCCAGGTGTGATGTCTTCCTGGGGGCTCTTCCTAAAGGCCAGGTGTCAGAGGGCAGCTTCTCTGGGAATGTCCCTGCTGGTCAGGGGGCTAACACCATGTCTTTTCATTCTGAAATGGATGCTCAAAACAAAACACCTGTCCTTGGACTGCCGGGTCTCTCACGGGCCCTACATGGCCAGCGGCCTGCTCCCACGGTGAGATCCAGCCACGGGTCACCCACCCCTGCCCCACTCAGAGGCACTCACCATCACAGGGGCCTCGGCCTGGCACAGGAACACCTCGTAAGTGTTGAGGAATCTGGCTCCGACTCTGAAATGTCCTATGAGCAGCAGGCCCCTGGCTGTCAGGTCAGGACTGTGGCCAACCTCGCACTCCCTAGAATAAAGCCCACGTGGGAAATCCTGCCCTTCCATGGGCCAAATTGCCTCGCCTAAAGTCTCCCTGTCTCCAGGACCTGACGGGAAAGCTGTGCAAGTTCAGAAAAAGGCCAGACCAGGGTGTCGTGGTGTTGGACATTCGGCTTTGACGTGCCAGCAAGAGAGAGCGGTTTCATGCCAGCTGGCCTGAGCACCCTCAAATGTGTCGGGCCTGCAGGTCAGCTTTGTGCCCAGCAGGGCTGACCCTATTGCTACCTCCAAGGTCACGCTGGGTCCTTTCCCCGCTTTCCAGACCCCCTCTGCTCTGCCCTCGCAGCTCCCCTGCTGGGCTCCTTCCCAGGCCCCAAAGCACAAGAAGCTTTGTACGGCCCATTGCTTCTGCTCATGTGTCTTTGTCTGTGTGTATGTTGTGTTATTATTCGCAATCATCTATTGCATTCACCTATCTTTGTATTATGGTAAAATGCACAAGAAATTTACCACCTTAACCATTTTTAAGTATACAGTTCTATGGTGTTAAGTACATTCACGTTGTTGCACAATCATCACCACCTCCATCTCCAGAACTTTTTCATCTTCCCAAATTGAAACTCTGTACCCATTAAACAGTAACTCCCCATTGCCACTCCCCTAACCTCGGGCAACCACCATTCTGCTTTCTGTCTGTATGAACTGGACTACTCTAGGTGTGTCCTATAAGTGGAATCATACAGTACTTGTCTTTTTTTTTTTTTTTGAGATGGAGTCTCTCTCTGTTGCCCAGGCTGGAGTACAGTGGAGTACTTGGCTCACTGCAACCTCTGCCTCCTGGGTTCAAGCAATTCTCGTGCCTCAGCCTCCCAAGTCTCTGGGACTACAGGCGTCCACCACCACACCTGGCTAATTTTTTGTATTTTTTTTAGTAGAGACGGAGTTTCACCAAGTTGGTCAGGCTGGTCTTGAACTCCTGACCTCAGGTGATCCACCCACCTTGGCCTCCCAAAGTGCTGGGATTACAGGCTTGAGCCACAGCACCCAGCCTAGTACTTGTTCTTTTGTGTCTAGCTTTTTTCACCAAGCATAATGGCTTCAAGGTTCATCCAAGTTGTAGCATGTGTGAGAATTTTCTACCTTTTTAAGACTGAATAATATCCCATTGTATGTTGTATTAGTCCATTCTCATGCTGCTAATAAAGACATACCCGAGACTGGGTAATTTATAAAGGAAAGACACTTAATTGACTCACAGTTCAGCATGGCTGGCAAGGCCTCAGGAAACTTACAATCATGGCAGAAGGGGAAGCAAACACATGGTGGCAGCAAGGAGAAGTACAGACTGAAGGGAGAGAAAAGCCCCTTATAAAACCATCAGATCTCATGAGAACTCACTCACTATCACAAGAACAGCATGAAGGCAACCTCTCCCATGATTCAATTACCCCCCACTTGGTCCCTCCCACCGCACATGGGGATTATGGGAACTACAATTCAAGATGAAACTTGGGTTGGGACACAGCCAAACCATATCACACGTATAAACCACATTTAGTTCATTCATTCATCAATCCATGGACATTTAGGTTGCTTCCACCTCTCGGCTCCTGTGAATCATGCTGCTGTGAACATGGGTGGTACAATAGCTGTTCCAGTCCCTGCTTTCAATTCTTCTGAGTATATACCCTGTCAATCACTTTTTAGCTTTTTATTGACATACAAAATTGGTCAGAAAATTGCTCACAAAGCATACTGCTCATGGAATTTTCACAAACTGAACACATCCATGTGAATCAGCCTCAGGCCAAGAACCAGAACATTATCCCCCCACACTCACCATCAGAAGCCACCTCCTGCCACCTCCTCCACAGTGACTACCCTCCATCCAGCCAGGGTAGCCAATATTACGAGTGCCAACAGCATACATTAGCTTTGCCTGGTTTTGCACTTGACATAAATGGAATTGTAGAGTATGCATCTGGCTTCTTTTACTCAACATTATGTTTCTGAGTTTTGGCCACTTGTTGCATGTAGTTATAGGCTATTCATACTCATTCCTGTAGAGCATTCCACTGTATGACACATCACAAGCTACTTTTCTATTCTATTGTTGATGGGCATTCATGAACAGTGTCCAGTTTGGGGCCATTATAGGAGTGTTACAATGAACATCCTAACACATGTCTCTTGGTAAACATATGGACACATTACCAATGGGTACATACCCAGGAGTGGAATTGCTGCGTTATAAGATGGGCACATGTCAGCTTTAGTAGACACCACTGATATGGTTTGGCTGTGTTCACACTCAGATCTCATCTTGAATTGTCATTCCCATAATCCCTATGTGTTGTGGGAAGGACCAGGTAGAGATAATTGAATCATGGGGGCAGTTTCCTCCATCCTGTTCTTGTGACAGTGAGTTAGTTCTCACGAGATCTGATGGTTTTTTAAGGGGCTTCTCCTTCACTAGGCACTCATTCTTCTCCTTCCTGCCACCACGTGAAGAAGGACACGTTTGCTCCCCCTTCTGCCATGATTGTAAGTTTCCTGAGGCCTCCCCAGCCATGCTGAACTGTGAGTTAATTAAGCCTCTTTCCTTTATAAATTACCCAGTCTCAGGTATGTCTTCATTAGCAATGTGAGAATGGACTACTACAGCCACAAAACTGTTTTTTTGAAATGTTTATACTCCTGCCAGCAGAGTATTTTATCAACACCTGAAATTCTTTGTCTTTTCCCATTTTAGGCACTCTGATAGTGCCTTGTGGCTCTAATTTGCATTTGCCTGATGATTAATGAAGTGGAGCACTGGATCATGTTTATTATTTCCTCTTATGTTTTGTTTTGTTGACACAGTCTCTCTCGTTGTCCAGGCTGGCGTGCGGTGATGGGTGCAATCATAGCTCACTGCAGCTTCCGACTCCTGGGCTCAAGCAATCTTCCTGCCTCAGCCTCCCAGCAGCTGGAACTACAGGCACACAGTACCATACCTGGCTAAATTTCTTATTTTTTGTAGAGATGGGGTCTCCCTATATCACCCAGGCTGCTCTCAAACTCCTGGCCTCAAGCAATCCTCCTGCTTCAGCCTCCCAAAGTGCTGGTGTGAGCCACCACACTGGGCCACCTCTTATGTTTTAGGCACAGTTCACAATCCCCCAATAAGAAGGCAAGGTAGGGATTAAGAAGAAATCCTGGCTTGTGCTGTGTTGTATAAGACAAGGCTAAAATCCCCACTCACCTGGCCAGGTTGCTGTCATGGGCCCTGGGCTGCATTAGTCTTGGTTGGTCTGCTTCTCAATCACTGTGTTTGCTCATAACAGGGTCCCAAGGACCAGGACTTCTGCCAAGAGTGCCAGATGTCACAAGGTTGACAGTGGCAGATACAAAAAGCCAACAATACCATAAATACAAGTGTGCAATTCTTCAGAACAACAAGTTTCTCTTTGGGACACACATCTCAAACAACACGGGGAATTCCACAGTCAGTAGAGGAACAAAGAGTAACCCACATCTGGTCTTGTTTAAGAGTCTCACAAATCAACTCCCTGAACTAGACTGGATCCTTTAGTCCACCTAAATCCAATTTGATTCAATCCAGCAAATGTTTATTGAGGCCCTATTGTATGACAAGCATTGAATTAGACAATCTTAGGGTCACAGACGTGGAAGATGGGTCTAGCCCTCAGAAAGCTTACAGTCTACATGAACATAACTACAAGATGAAATGTGATAAACACCACAAATAAGGTATTAACATAATCCAGGCAGAACATAATGAATTTAATAAAGAGAAAATGTCGGGTTATAGAGAATCAAGGCGACTTCACGGAGAAAGAGGAGTTTGAGATACCCTGAACTACAGGCAGGAGATCTCAACGGTTGGAAAACTGGTAGGGAAGGCCCTCCAGGAAGGGAGGAACAGCATGAACTAAAACAAAGAGGTCAGGAAAGTGAAGATTGGCTGGAGAAAGTTTCAGTTTGGCAGCAGAACAACAAATGCAAACCCCATGAAGAAAGATACTAACTGACAGGATGACATAAAAACTAACCATCTGATTAAAACAACAACAACAAAAAACTACAAATAGAAATAAAAGGCAAACATCATATTGGAAAAAATGATTTGCTTCAAAAGGTAGACAAAGGAGATTGTTGACATGAATTCTAGCAATCCTCAAAAAGATGAGGTAGTGCTATACACATGATATAGTTCTTACTGACCAGATAAGATATGCATATGCAGATAAGGTCGGGCGTAGTGGCTCATGCCTGGAATCCCAGCACTTTGGGAGGCCAAGGTGGGAAGATCACTTGAGCTCAGAAGTTCAAGACCAGCCTGGGCACCACAGTGAGACCTTGTCTCTATTTAAAAATAAAATAAAATAAAAACATTTTTTAAAATGTTAATTATCATTGTTCCTAGGTGGGAAGGATTACTCAGTACATTTTTCTTCTATATTTTGTCACATTGCTTATTTAAAATAATGTATATTATTTTAAATTCAGAAAATGATGATTTAATTTTTTGAAATAACACGTGCAGCAACTATTTTGCCTATTACATAGGTAAAGATTTCTTTAAACAATAATAACTATTGTAAGAAAGAGTTCAAGACATTCTCATAATATTTCTGGTAGAAACATAAATGCTTTAATCTTTTTGGAGAACAAATTTAAATTTAAAATATGCTTATCTTTTGAACAGATATTTTACCTCCAGGAATTTATTATGAGGAAATTATGAAACTATACAAATATGTATCTATGATGTTCATTGTAGAATTTTTTAGGTAGGAAGGAAGGAAGGTAGATAGGTATATAGGTAGGTAGGAAGGAAGAGAGGGAGGGAAGGAAGGAAAAAAACTGGAAATAGCTGAAGTTTCTAACAACATGTTTGGTCAAATAAATTACTCTATATTCATAAAGTGAGAGTCAATGAGACTGTATTTTTTTAGACGGAGTTTCACTCTTGTTGCCTAGGCTGGAGTGCAATGGTGCAAACTCGGCTCACTGCAACCTCCGCCTCCCAGGTTCAAGTGATTCTCCTGCCTCAGCCTCCCAAGTAGCTGGGATTACAGGCGTACACCATCACACCCAGCTAATTTTTTGTATTTAGTAGAGATGGGGTTTCAACATGTTAGTCAGGCTGGTCTCGAAATCCTGACCTCAGGTGATCTACCCGCCTCAGCCTCCCAAAGTGCTGGGATTACAGATGTGAGCCACTGTGCCCAGCCAATGAGACTATTAAAACAATGTTATAGAATATTTAACAACATGGACAAAGTGTTTCCCATATAGCAAATGAAAAGCCCAGGTTACAAAACAATATGCAAAGCATACTTCCATTTCATTTAAAAAATTCATGTACAAAGGAAAACGAAAATGGAAATACACCAGAAGAATATATGCTCAATGTTACCAGTGTGTTCCCTAGAAGGAAAGATTTCAGGTTATTATTTTTCTATTTTTCTCTATTTTCTTAAATTTCTAAAATTAATACACATTGTTTTTGGAGTCAGAAAGAAAATGAGTATTAGAAGTTAAAAACAAAAGTTGTCCTGGCCAATGGAGAAGTGAGAGAAAAATCGCTTATCTCCCTAAAAACCATAATCTCCCCTACGATTTACACTCCCAGCAGCATCTCACTAACCTTTCTCTTCTCCACACCCCAGCTACTGGGGGTGCTTGTTCTCTTCATATGCAGGTGTGGCTGGAAACACCTAGCATCCTCCCATAGCCTGCTCCAGTCCGGATCATATGAAGACAGCTTCTGGCTGTGTCTGACACCACAGGAACCTCACAGATGAGGTTCTCGCCAGTGCCATGGTTTCAGCAGTCTCTGTTTCCACCTGCTGCATCAGACAGGCCAGATACGCTGCAATGACCCTTCTCAGCCATCCTGCAAGACCTGCTCCACAGGCTCCTTAAGGCATTCACTCGTCCCCTCTTACCTCCCAGGGCCTGCAGTTCAGCTCACTGTGAACAGCGCTCTGCAGACTGCACAGGTGCCTCCCAGGACACCTGGCTGCAGGCATTGCTGGAGACCCTGCACTGCCAGGTGAGGCGAATAAGCCTGTATGGGACGCTGATAATGAAACTGAGAATTAAACAGGTAACAAATATGGCGCATCAGGGTCACAGGAACAGGTGGCATCAACCTTATGTCTGGGAATAGGCATGGGAGGGATCATTTATCCAGAAAACTTGGAAGTAAACGATGCCAGGTGACAATAAAGAACTGAGCAAAACATCCACTCTACAGTCACGACAATGGTAGGAAGTCCTTGACTAAAACCCATTCACTCTGCTCAATAGAATCATCTGATCCTCATTCAGAACCTATTTATTCTTAGTTTACATTCAGTTTTGAATAGTTCATCTATTTCTCTTTCTCAGGGGAGGTCAGAGTAAGTCAATTAGGAGCAGAAAATTCGCGAAGGAAAACAAAGACTTATATTTACATGGATGTTCACTGCAGCTGGAACATCTGGAGAAACCTAGGTACATAGGGGACTGTTTCAATAAATTATGTTACATGCATTCATTGGCATACTAGGAATCCACACTGCTGATTTAGAAAGATTGCCACGATATAGTAAGGAATAAAAGCACTTAATTGCATGAATAGTGTGCTTTCTATTTGTGTTCTGGTACAGGACAGATATGAACATATACCTTCATTTTTTTGTTGTTTGTCTGTTCGGGGTTTTTTTGTTTTTCTTTTTTTGTTTTTTGAGGCAGTCTCGCTCTGTCGCCCAGACTGGAGTGCAGTGGCATGATCTTGGCTCACTGCAACCTCCACCTCCTGGGTTCAAGCCATTCTCCTGCCTCAGCCTCCTAAGTAGCTAGGATTACAGGCACACGCCAACACACCCGGCTAATTTTTTTGTATTTTTAGTAGAGATGAGGTTTCACCATGTTGGCCAGGCTGGTCTTGACTCCCGACCTCGTGATTTGCCCACCTCGGCCTCCCAAAGTGCTGGGATTATAGGCTTGAGCCACTGCGCCCGGCATATCTTCATATTTTTTAACACAAATAGAAGCACACTGCATTTAACAGGTCTAGAAGGACACAAAATGTTACATTTTCCAGGGTGAACAAGCATTGGCATAGGAGGGAAACACATCCTACAGCAGTGTTTGAATTTCTGACTTCTGACTTCTTATTTTTGTACTATTTGAAATGTTTTCCATGTCCACAAATTATGGCCTCAATTAAAACAATGGTTTATAAAATGAAAAAGGAGAAAAATAACAGAAATTACTGACAATAGAGCAAGAGAAGAGAAACAAGGAAAGTCTCAGTGAGTCAGCAGTGCAAAAGAGAGAGCGTGAGTGAGAAAAATAAAACTTGGAACCTGCAAGTAAAACAGATAAGTAAGCTCCACTGATTGCTGATGCTATGACCGTATGACAGAATGTTTTTCAATTACGTATTACCAATGACTCTGAAACATCAAAATAAGATTCAGTTGCATTTAACACTCCTTAAGCAGAGAAATTTGAAACACTAAAGACATTCCCATTTAAGTCAGAATTAAGACAAAGATGCCTGCTATTATCATCCCTACTAGTTAGAATTGTTCTGAATGGTGTAGCCAATGCAAGAAGACAAGAAAAGAGAATGAATGGCAGAAAAGAAAAAGGCAGAATTATTGTTATTAAAGATGCTATGATGGGCCAGGTGCGGTGGCTCATGCCTGTAATCCCAGCACTTTGGGAAGTCAAGGTGGGTGGATCACAAGGTCAGGAGATGGAGACCATCCCGGCTAATGTGGTGAAACCCCGTCTCTACTAAAAATACAAAAAAATTAGTCAGACGTCATGGTGGGCGCATGTAGTCCCAGCTACTAACGAGGCTGAGGCAGGAGAATGGCGTGAACCCGGGAGGCAGAGTTTGCAGTGAGCTGAGATTGTGCCACTGCACTCCAGCCTGGGTGACAGAGCAAGACTCCGTCTCAAAAAAAAAAAAAATGGTCTACCCATAAAACCCAGGACGACAGCCCCTGTTCAGTGACCAGGCCAGTCACTGAATAAATACATAAAAGCCCATTTCTTTCATATATACCAATAGCAAACAATTGGAAAATATACTGGAAAATGACACCATTCACCATGCTACAAACAATTCAAAATGCCCACGTATAAACTTAAGAAACATTAAGGGGCCTGGATGAGGAAACCACGCGGATACCTGATGGACATATCAAAGTTTCATACGAGAAGATTCAATATTATAAAGATTTGGCTGGGCGCAGTGGCTCACGCCTGTAATCCCAGCATTTTGGGAGGCCGAGGTGGGCAGATCACCTGAGGTCAGGCGTTCGAGACCAGCCTGACCAACATGGTAAAACCCCATCTCTACTAAAAAATACAAAAATCAGGTGTGGTGACATACGCCTGTAATCTTAGCTAATCGGGAGGCTGAGGCAGGAGAATCGCTTGAACCCGGGAGGCGGAGGTTGAAGTGAGCTGAGATCACGCCATTGCACTCCAGCCTGGGCGACAGAGACTCCATCTCAAAAAAAAAAAAAGAAAAAAAAATTATAAAGATTCTCATTCCCTCCACATTTATCTGCAAAGTCAATGCCATTTCAATCAGAAACACAGAAGAATTATTTTTTAAGTTGATCAAATCAGTCTAAAGTTCATTTGGAAACAAAATGCAAAAGACCAGCCAAGGAATTTTGTAATCATGGGATTCATGCCCTAAAATAATTAAAATATTAAAACAGTGTGGCACTGGCAAAAGAACACAGATGTGTATCATTGGACAGAAAGAACTCCAGAAACAGACCAAAGAGAATTAACAAACAGACCAATGAGAATTAACACATGGCAAAGGAGCATTTCAAATGTGTTAGGGAAAGGGCCACATGGGCAAAGTGTAAGGCTGGATTCTTTACTTTACATCAGATCATTTTAGGAATGGATTCAAGATTTAAGTATAAAAAATTAAGCTATGAAAGTGCTAGAATACACTAAAAAGTAGATGAATACCTTATAACCTCTTACAGAAATGACACCAAAGACAGAAGTTAAAAATAAAATACTTATATAAAAGTAAAAAGCATTTTTCTACATGAACAAGCACCAGAAGCAAAACTGAGAGGCAAGGGACAAACTTGGGAAGACTGTTTGCAATTGAAATAACAAATAATTTACATCCTGAATATTCAAAGAATGCTCACAAATGAGTAACAAAATATTCATCCCTCAATGGAAAAAATACACAAAGGTCCTGAATAAGCAATTCCCAAAAAAAGGAACACAAGTGGCTAACAGACATATTATTTTAAATGTTCAAAGAAATGCATACTTTTAAAACTTAATATGCTATTTCTTTTTTTTTTTTTTTTTTTTTTGAGACGGAGTCTTGCTCTGTTGCACAGGCTGAAGTGCAGTGACGCGATCTCAGCTCACTGCAACCTCTGCCTCCCAGGTTCAAGCGATTCTCCTGCCTCAGCCTCCTGAGTAGCTGGGATTACAGGCATGTGCCACCATGCCTGGCTAATTTTTGTATTTGTAGTAGAGAGGGGGTTCACCATGTTGGCCAGGCCAGTCTCGAACTCCTGACCTCATGATCTGCCCGCCTCAACCTTCCAAAGGGCTGGGATTACAGGTGTGAGCCACCTTGCCTGTCTTCAATATGCTATTTCTTACCATTCAATTTAGCAAAGATTTCATAAAGGACAATACACAGCCTCAGTGAGGTTATAGAGAAACTGCCAGTCTTTGACGCTGCTGATGAAAATACAAATAAGTAAAACTTATCTGACAAGCAATTTGTCAATACGTATAGAAGACTTAAAGGATTTTAAAACGTGTATCTATACACACATTTTAATATAGCTACATTTAATATGTATATACACATTTATATGTACATATTATATTCACACATACATATATGTGTGTGTATATATATATATGTATACGCACATACCCTCTGACTCACCAAATGTGGTTCTAAGACTCTATTCTCCAAAAAGAACTAAACAGACACACAGAGGTTTAGCTCCAAGAATGTACCTCACTGTGCTATGAGTAATAGAAAAAAACTGGAAACAACCTTCAGACCCTACAGTGGGAAACTCATCAGAATCTGTGGTACATTCATGTACTAAGATGCCAAGCAGTCATGAAAATTAGGTTGCAGCAAGGGAATCAAGATATCAGTACGTTTTAAAAAGCAGGTTATAAAATAGTATATGTTTGAATATAAAATCCTATTTGTAGAAACCGAATGTTTGTATGCATTAAAAGGTAAAACAGAAGTGTATATAACAAAATGTAAATAGTATGTATACTAGAAGTTTCTCTGGACAATGGGATAATGAGTGATTTTTTTCTTTTAACTTGTCCACATTTTCTTTTTTGAGAAAGGGTCTCGCTCTGTCACCCAGGCTGGAGTACAGTGCCGCAATCTCGTCTCACTGCAACCTCCGCCTCCTGAGTTCAAGTGATTCTCCTGCCTCAGCCTCCCAAGTAGCTGGGACTACAGGCGCCCACCACCACGCCCAGCTAATTTTTGTATTTTTAGAAGAGACAGGGTTTCACCATGTTGGCCAGGCTGGTGTCAAACTCCTGACCTCAAGTGATCCACTTGCCTTGGCCTCCCAAAGTGCTGGGATTACAGGCGTGAGCCACTGCGCCCGGCCATCTTGTCCACATTTTCTAAATGTTTTAAAATTTACCAGGCACAATGGCTCACTCCTGTAATCCTACACTTTGAGAGGCTGCAGCAGGAGGACCACTTGAGCCCAGGAGTTCATCAGCCTAGGCAACATAGCAAGACACCATCTCTACAAAAATTACGAAAATTAGCCAAGTGTGGAGGGTCTCGTCTGTGGTCTCAGCTACTCAGGAGACTGAGGCGGATGGATCACTTGAGTCTGGGAGGTCAAGACTACAGTGAACTGTGATCGTACCACTGCACTCCAGCCTGGGCAACAGAGTAAGACCTTGTCTCTAAAATAATAAATAAATAAATAAATAAATTTAGAATAAGACAAATATTTCTAATAAGTTATTTGTTACTTAAGCTTACTCAAGAAAGCTTGAGTAATACCTGTGTTCATAGCAGTATTATTCACAATAGCAAATAGCTGGAAGCAATCCAAATGTCTATGGATGGATGAATGGATACAGAAAATGTGGTTTATCAGGCCAGGTATGGTGGCTCACGCCTGTAATCCCAACACTTTGGGAGGCCGAGACGGGCAGATCACTTGAGGCCAGGAGTTCAAGACCAGCCTGGCCAACATGGCAAAACCCCATCTCTACTAAAAATACAAAAATTGGCTGGGCGCAGTGGCTCACGCCTGTAATCTCAGCACTTTGGGGGCTGAGCCATCACAGCAGGGGCCACCAGAGTGGATACCCCCTGGTCTCAAAAAAAAAAATTTTGAACCCTATCCCAGGCTGCTGCCGCCAATGGGCTTCACATCTGTAAATCCCCAAACATTGTTGGGGAGGCCCCAAAAGCCTGGTGGATCACTGGATGCCAGGAGTTTCAGACCAGCCTGGCCAACATCGTGAAACCCCGTCTCTACTAAAAAATTACAAAAATTAGCCGGGCGTGGTGGTTTGTGCCTATAATACCAGCTACTCGGGAGGCTGAGACATGAGAATTGCTTGAATCTGGGAGGTAGAGATGGAGTGAGACCCCATCTCAAAAAAAAAGAGAAGAAAAGAAAATGTGGCTTATCCAAATAATGGAGTATTACTCAGTCTTAAAAAGGAAGGAGATTCTGACACATTTACACAACTTGGGTGAACCATGGTGACATGATACTAAATGAAATAAGCCAGTTGCCAGGTGCGGTGGCTCATGCCTGTACTCCCAGTATTTTGGGAGGCCAAGGCAGGCGGATCACTTGAGGTCGGTTTGAGACCAGCCTGGCCAACATGGTGAAACCCCGTCTCTACTAAAAATACAAAAATTAGCCGGGCATGGTGGTGCATGCCTGTAATCCCAGGTATTCAGGAGGCTGAGGCAGGAGAATCGCTTGAACCCAGGAGTCACCAAAGGACAAATACTGTATGATTCCACTGATATGAGGTAGCTAGAGTAGTCAGATTCCTAGAGACAAAGTAGATTAGAGGTTTCCAGAGTCTGGGGCAGGAAGAAGTTGTTTGAGGGGTATAGAGTTTCAATTTAGGAAGATGAAAAAGTTCTGGAGATGGATGGTGATGATGGTGAATGTACTTCATGCCACTGAACTGTACACATAAAAGTGGTTAAACAGGCCGGGCGCAGTGACTCACACTTGTAATCCCAGCACTTTGGGAGGCCGAGGCAGGCAGATCACCTGAGGTCGGGAGTTCGAGACCAGCCTAACCAACATGGAGAAACCCCGTCTCTACTAAACATACAAAATCAGCTGGGCGTGGTGGTGCATGCCTGTAATCCCAGCTACTCGGGAGGCTGAGGCAGGAGAATCACTCGAACCCATGAGGCAGAGGTTGCGGTGAGCTGACATCATGCCATCACACTCCAGCCTGGGCAGTAAGAGAGAAACTCTGTCTCAAAAAAAAAATAAAAAAGGCGGGGGGTTAAACGTAGGATCCAGTTTAACTTTGGTCAGACACTGTGGCTTGAGCCTGTAGTTCCAGCTACTGGGGAGGCTGAACAGAAGGATCCCTTGAACCTAAGAGTTTTGAGGCTGCAGTGAGCTATGATCCTACACTCCAGTCTGGGGGAGAGGGCGAGACCCTGTCTCTAAAAAATAGAGAAAAAATGGTTTAGTTGGTATATTTTATGTTATGTATATTTTACCACAATTAAATAATAATAAAAAGTTTGACACATAAAACGTTTCCATTTTTAAAGTTTGGGGGAGGAAAAGTCACTTAAGGGAAACAGCTCATTCTCTGATAATGCCAAATAAATGAGGTGTTATTGTAGGCAGTGAGACATAAGCAGCTCTCCAGAGACCTTGCACTTGGCACTGCCGACTCCTCCGCCTGGCAGCCAGTGCCCTCCTCAGCTGGCTGTTTTTCAATCCATCTCCCTTTGGTCGGCTTCACACGCCCTGGGCTTCCCTGCTGGGCCCAGGCTGAGGGTCCCGATGGAGGGGAGGACATGGAAAAGGGTAGCGGGGCTGCCTGGCTCTTGCCCACCCAGCTCCAGGCTTGCCTTACATGGGCACCCACCCTCAGAGTGGCCAAGCCTCCTCAAGGCCCTGCCAGCCTCCCTGCCCCCTTCTCTTGGCTCCCAGTCCATAGGAGCATTTGACTTTCTAATTCTTCCCTTCTCACAACAAAAAGCTAAATGTTCCCCAGGCACTTGGCCTGGTTTCTGTACCCAAGCAGAGAAATGGCCAGAGAAGACAGGCAGCAGGAAGCCAGCCTTAGCAAGGTCTCCTGAGTGGCTGCCTCCTGCACTCTCAGCCTTTATAAACCGGCATCGGTATCCCCCTCTTTCTGCTCCTAAATGACCAGAAACATCCATGACTTTCTTGCTCAGTGAGTCACAGAGAGTCCTTACCTGCTTTGGGAAGTAAGAAAGATAAGGAGTTAGGCCAGGCGCGGTGGCTCACACCTGTAATCCCAGCACTCTAGGAGGCCGAGGCAGGCGGATCACGAGGTCAAGAGATCAAGACTATTCTGGCCAACACGGTGAAACCCCATTTCTACTAAAAATACAAAAATTAGCCAGGCATGGTGGTGCATGCCTGTAGACCCAGCTACTCGGGAAGCTGAGGCAGGAGAATCACTTGAACCCAGGAGGCAGACGTTGCAGTGAGCTGAGATCATGCCACTGCACTCCAGCCTGGTGACAGAGTGAGACTCCATCTCAAAAAAAAAAAAAAAAAAAAAGAAAGATGAAGAGTTCGGTAGCCCAGCTCCTACCAAAAGATGATCCATGCCAGAAGTTGGGAGGAGACAGGTGTCAACACCATTCCCTGCTCACATACCCACAGCCTGTCCTCCAGCCTCAGCCTCTCCTGCCATGTCCTCAAATGCCCATCTCTCCCTTTGGCCTCAAAAGGATAGACAGGCATGTGGGCTTCAGGACTTCTGGGGCATAGAAGGGAGCAGTGATAATTTTGCTTAGTAACTACCCTACTGCGTCCAGATAGCTTGTTAGTGTTAAAAAAAAAAAAAGTTTGTTTGGCCACTCTAACAAGTCCCCGCCAGAAACTGCAGGAGGTTGGTAGCAGGAGCCAGGTTGTAAAAGAGAGATGAAACCCCCAACTGGAAAAAGATGATCACAGGCAAGCGGCTGCAGCTGCGAACGAAAAGCTTTGTCTCCAGTGCCGTGGTATTTGGGGTGAGCAGAGGTAGAAGGGCCCTGAGTGTCCGAAAGCACCCATCACATTCAAGGTGGTCTTTGCAGGCAGGGGAAGCACAGAGCAGGTGTTCTCAGAAGGGACAATGAACATTTAGGTTCCACCCAGCAGTGAAAAGCCCACCAGGGGCAGAGAACAGGGAACATCTGAGACAGTCTTCTGGCAAAACTTTCGCATTATCAACAAGAAATTGTCACCCAGGACATTGCTCCAATGTATTTATCAAGGTATAAAAAGTAGAAATTGGAGAAGAGCCAAAACATATGTCCTTAACTTTTTTTTTTTTTTTTTTGAGATGGAGTCTTGCTCTGCCACCCAGGCTAGAGTACAGTGGCATGATCTCAGCTCACTGCAACCTCCACCTCCTGGGTTCAAGCAATTCTCCTGTCTCAGCCTCCCGAGTAGCTGGGACTACAGGTGCCCTCCACCACGCCTGGCTAACTCTTTTGTATTTTCAGTAGAGACGGGGTTTCACCATGTTGGTCAGTCTGGTCTCGAACTCCTGAACTCGGGTGATCCACCAGCCTCGGCCTCCCAAAGTGCTGGGATTACAGGTGTGAGCCACCACGCCCGGGGCCCTTAACTTAATAATAAGGCTAGAGCACAAATCAGGCTCCTCATACCTGGTCATCTCAGCTCTCCACATCACAGGAGACTCTGTACCCTAAGCTGGGGGTCCTGCCTCCATATTAGTCACCAGCACTCCGATGGCGGCCACCCAAGATCCAGGCATGAGGCTGAAGAGAAATTAATCAGTAAACCCAACCATTTAAATAGTTCAGACACCACGCTTTGCAGGGTGAACAGGTGCGAGGGTTTCATGATGGCTGGCCACAAGCAACCCGGAGAGAGGTTGTTTCTCTGTATTTGGAATCGTTCAGACTCTTGATACTGGAAGGAGAACAACAGATTGAACCCTGAGGTCCTCCATGCATGCTTCCAGCCAGCTAGGAAATGGTTACTGTGGCTCAGTCAAGCTGCCAGCCCTGTCTGAAAACCCAAAACCTGCAAAGAAGATAATTGAAGCAGAAAAATCCTCCATCTGTGGCATGTGAACGTGTTCCAGGCTTCCGGGTCTGCCCTGGGGTCTCAGTCCTCAAATGAACAACCCACCCAGGAGCGGGTGGAGGTGGGACTCAGAGCCCATCCACCCATCTGTCTGTGGCAACTTTTTGGTGTGTGTCATTGGGGTGCTAGGAGCTCCAGACAACGTAGAGCAGCTCGCTTGGGAGGGACCTCAGAGGACACCTAAGGCCAATCTCTTGTTTCATAAGAAGGAGTCTGAGGCCCAGAGAGGGGAAAGGACTGGCCCAACCCTACCCAGTGAGCTGGTAATAAAGCCACACCCAGAACCCAGAACTCCTGATCCCCACTTACTAGGGATCCTCAAAATCTTTAAGAGCAGGACAATAAGAAATTCCAAGTCATGGAAGAGGTGGCCAAAAGACCCTTGAAGCCAACTTGCAGATGGACGCCCACTGGGCACCCACAGAAGTACCTTGGTATGGCCGTCGGGAGCTGGTCCCCTGTCTCCTGCCTCCTGCCCCCTGCCTGTCCCCACTGGGTGGCTCGTGCACCACCAATGCCAGCTTGGTGAGCTGGGGTTCTGGCCTACTCCTTCCAGCACAGCAGTATGCTCCTCAGCTCTGGATGTGGCAGCCTCGTTCCTGCCTCTGGGGAGGAAGGACAGCAGTGGGGAGCATGGGACAAAGTGGCTCCATTCAGCCTCCTGGTCAAATTGGGGTTTCTACATCTGCTCTTGGGTAGACCACAGCCTCCCTGGGGGCAGGATGCCCCAGGAGCGCACAGGGGAGGACTCAGATCTAACCTCTCCTATTTTGTATTCTGCAAGGTCACGGCCCTCACACAGAGTCAAGTGTTTAGAAAGCACAAGTCTGGCTTTATGTGAAAGCCATTCTCGAAAGCTACTGGGCAAATCCGCACAGGCCTAGGGTTCCAAACAAAGGATGAGCAGCTGTCTTGAGAAAAGAGAGCTGAGAACTCTCAGCTTGATTCAATCCTCTGGGTAATTGTGGAGAAGAGCACCTGGAGGGAGCTCTGAGGATGTCTAAGGATCCCAGGACTCTGGTATGTGGGAGCAATGAATGCTTCAAACTCCTCCACCAAATGATGTCTCCCTGCCTCAGTCTCCCCCTTCTCAGCTCCACTGCCCACTGGGTGACCAGAGTGATCTTCCTACAGCACAAGCCAATCGCGGTCCCCTCCCACTTAAAACCATTCAATACGGTCTTCCCGTTGTCATCAAGATGAAGTCCAAAACTAGAAAAGGCCAATGAGGGCTTGCAGGATCAGATCTTTCCCTACCCTCAAGCTTCATCTCTCACCTCTTACACGCAGCACTCTGGCCACACAGCCTCTTTGGGTCCTCAAATGCCCCCAGCTGTCTGTCTCTCTGTGGCCCTGTGCCTGCATCTCCTCTCCCCGGAATGCTCCTGGCTCCTTGTCAGACCCCAGCCCACCTAGCCACCTCCCACTCATCCTTCTAGCGTGGTTGGCAAAACAAGGTTCCAGAACAGGCAGTCTGAACTTGAATCCTGAGTCTAACACTGAGAAACTCACCCTGTGACCTTGGTCAAACTGTGTGACCTTTAGCAGCCTCATTTTCTTCACCTCTAAAATGAGAATAACAACTTGGCTTCATAGGGTCATGGTGGAAATTAAATGAGACAATGTGTGCAAAGAGCTTTGCATGGTGCCAGGCACATAGAAGGTGGTCAAGCATGCTAGCTGCCATGATGCTGGTGGCGGTACTGATGACAATGATGGTGATGGTGATGGTGAAGCTGATGGTGATATTGAGAAGGAGGTGGGAAGTGATGATGATGATGGTGACAATAATGGTGATGATGACAGCAATGATGGTGATGATGGTGATGGTGCAGGTGGTGATGATGATGAGGACAGTGAAGATGACAGGACAGTCATGATGACAGCATGATGATGGCAATGATGGTAAAGGAGATAGTGATGTTGATGACAGTGAGCATGATGATGACGACATCAATGGTGATGATGGTGACCATGAAGGTAGGTGGTCACAGTGATGATTTGTTTGGTGATAATTTCATTTCCTCCGGGAAGCCTTCCCTGATCCTGCCCCACAAGTGGCTCAGGTACCTCTTCCTCCTGCTTCCATAGAACCCATTCTAACCTCTCACAGCCCTATATTATAATTGCTGGTGTACATTCCCCTCTAGAGTGAGTGCCTTGAGGTCAGGAACCCTATATTGGTCTCCACCGTATTTCCATCATTTAGCATTCAAACTAGCAAGAGACAGGGCTTCAGAAATACCCGCCGAATGATCTCAATGTTTGTTTTGTTTTTATTTTTAGAGATGAGGGTCTCACCATGTTACCCAGACTGCTGGACTCAAAGTCCTGGGCTCAAGTAATCCTCCTGCCTCAGGCTCCCCAGCAGCTGGGACAACAGGCATGGACCACTGCACTCAGCTTATTTGTTAGTTTTTATTTTTGAAGACACCATAACAACTTATCTCCCTACACCTACTTCCACTTGCTACAATCAATAAGAAAACCCCTCATAAAAAGAATGGAGGAAATAATAATCTTCTTAAATGAGTAACAAATGGGACACTACCTGGTGTTTATGAAGTTGCTTTCATAAATTATAAATTGGGGCAGAAATGAATCTCACTTAGGCTCTCTGACTTCCTGCAAGAGACCATCTGGGCAATTCCTGCAAAGAGCCTTGACTTGGAAATCCCATGTGTGGTAGCAGTGAGAGCCAGGCAAGAGGGGAGGAGACAGTTCTCCCCACGTGTGCCCCTCTGTCACCCCACGAGAAGCTGAGCTCCGAGAACTGGGGCTTTGGTCTGGTTTGATCTCTGCTGAATCCCCAGCACCTTGAATGCTCCTGGCCCTTAGGAGGTGCTCTAAACCTATTTGCTGATTGGCTGAATGAAAACGGCCATAAGAGCAGCTGTTATTTGAGTACCTGACTGTGTGTGGGCCCCATGCAAAGTCCTCTCCTGTGTGTCACTGAGGTTGGTACTTTTGTTATTTCCATTTCACAAACGAAGTCACTGAGGCTAGAGCTGCCGGGATGGTTGGTGATCCTGTGGACACTGATCTGTAGATGGAAGAACTGAGGCACGGTAGCAGAGAAGCTAACTGTCACCAATATCCATCCTCCACTTCCTTTTAGTTAAGGGACACGTGGTCACCCAGCCAGAGACCATACTTCCCAGGATACCTTGCAGCCAGGTGTGGCCACATGATGAAGTCTGAGGCGATGGAATATGAGCGGAAATGACACGCGTGACTTCCACTTCACTTCCTTAAAGGAAATTGCTCTCCCTCCCCTTCCTCTCTTACCCTCTTCCAGCAGGCTGGAATGAAGACCGGGTGCTGGAGGACCAGCTTCCATCGGGAAGCTAAGGATAGCCCCCCAGAGGGTGGCAGAGCAGCCGGACGGGGGCTGGGTCCTGCCCTGGATGACAATCATGAGACGGCACTGCCTACTCCCCCCACGCATCCTTACCACCCAGCCACGAAGTGAGGGAAAGAGGTAGCCACCTCGCTTGAGCCAGTGTGTTCTGAGGTCTCTGTAAATGAGCCTACAGCTAACCAGGAGGTCCTTGCCCAAGTCACACCAGCTCACTTCTTTTGCTTATTTCTGTAGCATCCTGGTACAAGTGCATGAAGCTGCTGGCTCTACTCTCATTGCTCCAAGTATCAGAAAAAAGTGTTAGAAACTGCAAAGAACGGGGTCGGGCGCGGTGGCTCACACCTGTAATCCAGCACTTTGGGAGGCCGAGGCAAGCGGATCATGAGGTCAGGAGGTCGAGACCATCCTGGCTAACACGGTGAAACCCCATCTCTACTAAAAATACAAAAAATTAGCCAGGCGTGGTGGTGGGCGCCTGTAGTCCCAGCTCCTTGGGAGGGTGAGGCAGGAGAATCACTTGAACCCAGGAGGCGGAGGTTGCAGTGAGCCAAGATCGCGCCACTGCACTCCAGCCTGGGCAACAGAGTAAGACTCCATCTCAAAAAACAAAACAAAACAAAAATGCAAAGAACAAAGCCAAAGCTGAAGAGGCCCACAGGAAGGCTGTGGAATGTCCAGCGGTCTCCTTCCACCAATGCTCTGGAGTGGAGCAGGAAAAAGGAACCAGGGCTTAGGGTGTTGCCCCCCAGATGGAAATCTCTGCGAGTCACCCACACTTCCCAAAGGGCCACCCGGTGACAGCGTCCTGTGAAAACAACACTCTGGTGGCTGTTTCTACACTGGAATGAGGACACTTTGGGGTTTGGGTTTCCCTCCCACACAATGACTAGACAAAGCAGCCTCTTTTCATTTAAATCATCCTGCACATTCATGGAATTTTTCTCTTGCTATCCCCAGCATGCTAGTGAAAGCTACAGGAATATCTTATCTCATGCAGGCGTGGTGGCACATGCCTGTAATCCCAGCTACTCAGGAGGCTGAAGCAGGAGAATCACTTCAACCCGGGAGGCAGAGCTTGCAGTGAGCTGAGATCAAGCCACTGCACTCCAGCCCCGGCAACTACATGTGCTTCTGAAAAGTTAACAATTCTGCATTTCTATAAACTGTATCCTTTTGGAAATATATTTCGGGAGTTTTCCATTTAAAAGAATGCTAACATGATCTACACCCAAAAGTGGATCATCACCCCCATGATAGACGCTTTTTCAATCCCCTTCCCCAGCCCGGTGGCTCTCATCAGCCACTCTGCACCTCCTCAATGTGCTCTCAAAGGCCGGAGCCCAGAAGCAAATGCAATATTCTAAGCATATCTGTCTCTCCCCAAGGAAGCGAAGACTCATCTCTGTGCTGACTAACAGAAAACTCGACCCAAAATGGCTTGAATTACGTGGGTTTGTGTAACTGACGTTCTGGAGGTAGAACCGGGTTCATTCAGGGATGTGATCCAGGACTTGGTGTCTTCTATCTGTCCTTCTATGTCCTCTATGCCTTCGTGGTCTCACTATCATCCTTTGGTGGGTGTTCCCTGTGATAGCAAAGGGGATGCAGCAGTTCCAGGCTTTGTATCCACACACCACAGCATCCAAGGTGAGAAAGAGGGCTAGTTTCCAGGATCCCCCACAGAAGAGCTAGGTACCTTATTTACAAAAGCCTTCAGCCAATGTCCCTTCATGTTTCATTAGACCAAACCAGGTCACATGACCATTCCCGAACCAATTCCTGTAGCCAGGAAAATACTATGTATTGATCAATCACGTGGCAAGGAGGATGGAATCATCCTGACTGGATTACAAAACCACAGACAATCGGCTGGGTGTAGTGGCTCAGGCCCGTAATCCCAGCACTGTGGGAGGCTGACGCAGGCCAATCACCTGAGGTCAGGAGTTCGAGACCAGCCTGGCCAACATGGTGAAACCCTTCCTCTAAAAATACAAAAATTAGCCAGGTGTGGTGGCGCATGCCTGTAATCCCAGCTACTCAGGAGGCTGAGGCAGGAGAATCACTTAAACCCAGGAGGCGGAGCTTGCAGTGAGCTGAGATCAAGCCACTGCACTCCAGCCTGGGCAGCAGAGCAAGACTTGATCTAAGAAGAAGAAGAAGAAGAGGAAGAAGAAGAGGAAGAAGAAGAGGAAGAGGAAGAGGAAGAGGAAGAAGAAGAAGAAGAAAGAAGAAGAGAAGAAGAAGAAGAAGAAGAAGAAGAAGAAGAAGAAAACCCACAGACAATCCCACCAAGGCCAATGGCAGAACACGGAGGAAGAGGGGTGGGAAGGGTATTGAGGAGATGGTCAGTGTCCCCTACAGCCTCCTGTCTCTAGACACCAGAGAGCTATGATGATCGAAGCTTACATTAGCTTCCTTTGGCAACCACATCCATGGTTGACTCAAATAAATCCTCCCCTCAGCTAAAACCCTTGAGTCTCACTGATAATATAAGTATCTATGACATGGTAATGGTGCAATTCATTCTTTAGACCTAAGGAAGACTTCAGATTTATCCTCCTGATGTTTCATCCGATTTGGTTGGTTCCATCATCTTAGCCAATCAAGATCATTTCATAAAGTGATTCTGTCATCCAAAATTAAAAAAAAAAAAAAAAGCAAGAAACTCTCATGGCCAATCTCTACTCAATGCACTCATAGAGTAACGCAGACCTCCTACCCTCTCTGTGAAGCCACCTGCCCAGCGTTTGCAGCAGGCGGTGTGGGTGTGCTGCTCACAGCCCCACACTTTGCCTCGTGCCTGAGCGCAGCTGCCCTCACCAGCCAGTTGTGTATGTTCTCAGCCCATTTAAAACAGTGTGAAAAGTGTGGTTGTTTCTATGAAAACTCAACTGTAAAGACTCAACAAAAGCCAGTCACTACATTTACAAAATGCAGCTGTCAAATGAGGTGTAGAGGAGATATCCAAAAAAGATTGAGGCAAAATTATTTTTAAAAATACAAGATGCTGGCCAGGCGTGGAGGCTCATGCCTGTAATCCCAGCACTTTGGGAGGCCGAGGAGGGAGGATCACCTGAGGTCAGGAGTTTGAGACCAGCCTAGCCAACATGGCAAAACCCCGTCTCTACTAAAAATACAAAAAAGTAGCCAGGTGTGGTGGTGGGCGCCTGCAATCCCAGCTACCCAGGAGGCTGAGGCAGGAGAATCACTTGAACCCAGGAGGCAGAGGTTGCAGTGAGCCAAGACCACGCCACAGCACTCCAGCCCGAGGGACAGAGCAAGACTCAGTCTCAAAAACAAACAAACAAAAAAACAAGATTCTGAACTCAGATAACTTCAAGATTGTCTGAGGAATCACATCACTTTCATGAAACCAACTGCAGACTGGAGACAAGGTTTGTGCAAGAGACAACACAGAACCCACCCAGCAGACCCAAACTCGGAGAAAACGTCTTGGCCCTGCAGCAAGTTGGCAAATGGAAGTGCTCTTCCAGGCCTTATGTAAGGTTAAAAGTGAATTTTTAAATATTTATCTGACTTTCTTCAATGTCCAGCTAACTATTAACTTAAGGTTGAAGGCAACCTTAAGGCATGAAAGTGCTTCCTCTATGGCTATCCCACCCCTGACCCCCAGCCTCCTGCCATTCATATCTGCAAGGGGCTGTCATCAATCTCCTCCTCCCAGGAGTGAAGATATTGAGAAAGGCCCACCTGAGGCCAGAGCTCTCTCTGTGACTGCAGTCTGCTTCCTCGTTAACCTGTTGTGCTGAAAGGTGGCACTTCATGGCAGGATGTGTGGACGGGTGAGGCAGGTGGGTTCGGGGGTGGAGGATGAGAGGTGAGGAGACTATCTGGGTGGGTATGAAGGTCTCCATGTGGACAGAGCTTGGGTGTTGGTGATAAATGGAATGAAACAGGTGCAAATGGAACATCACATGGGGAAAATCAACAAGATTAGGTGACTGGGTGAGATGTCAAAGATTAAGATGGGCTCCTGGGTGATCTTCACTGGCATAGAGATAACCACAGAGAAAGTACGTTTCAGTCATTAAGATGAGTCTGTACAAAAAACAGCTTCTCCTCACACTCCCCCTAGAACAATCAACACCTCTGGTCACCAAGAAGTGTGAGGGGATTTTTTTCCCCAACAACCAATTGTGCAATGGACACCAGCTGGGTGTCCTCCAATTTAATTCTGACACTGTCTACCTGGATAGAGTGTCAAATCCCATCTGTTGAGAGCTAAGTCCCATAAGACTGCCCCCACCACTTCTGGTGCCAATCACAAGCCCCAGGTTGTTTTACGTGTGCTTCTGACCAACCAGCTGTAAGTCAAGGTTCCCTTGAGCCCCTCCCCAGGTTCAATTAATTTACTAGAGTGGCTCAGGGAAACACATTTGCCAGTTAATTATAAAGGATATTACAGAGAATACAGGTGAAGAGATACATAGGGCGAGACATGTGGCAAGGGCATGGAGCTTCCATGCCCTCCCTGGGACCATTACCCTCCAGGAACCTCCACGTGATCAGCTATCAGAAGCTCTCCAAACCCTGTCCTTCTGAGTTTTTATGGAGGCTTCATTACAGAGGCATGACTGATTAAATCATTGGCCATGGGTGATCAGCCCAACCTTCAACCTTCAACCCTTCTTGCTTCACCAGAGGTGGGGCAGGGAGAGTGAAAGTCCAAGCCCTCTCACCCTGCCGTGGTCTTTCTGGTAATCATCCTCCATCCTGAAGCTACCTGGAGGCTGCCAGCCACCAACCAATCCTTAGCATACAAAAGACTTAGCATACAATCGCTTTGAAGATTCCAAGGATTTTAGGAGTCGTATGCCAAGAAACAGGGACCAAGACCAAATAGATATTTCGCAATATTACAATGAGATTTCAAATGTTTTAAGTTAGAGATAACACTATTGGATGCTTCTAGAGAGACTGGAACAGAGATGGATAACTGGAACCATCCACCTCTTAACTCTAAGGGTGAATGGGATCGCCGAGACCCGAAGTATAGAGGACTCCAGGGAAGGCAGCAAGGAGGACCAGTCAAGAGGGGAGACAGACGAGGCCTGAGCAGCAATGAGGAGAGACTTCCAGAGGGGATAGAGAGGTCCATGTGTGCAGTGCTTCAGAGGTCACGCAGGGGGCTGCATTTAGCTACCAAGGTCATTGGTCACCTCATTACAAATTTCAACGATGTGCTGAAGACACTGGGGAGACTGCAAGGAGCCTGGAAACAGGCCTGCTGGGGAATCACTTCCTCAGGGAGCCAGGAAACAGGCCCACTGGGGAACTACTTCCTCAGGGGAACCACTTCCTCCGGGGCCAGGAAACAGGCCTGCTGGGGAAACACTTCCTCAGGGAAACCACCTCCTCAGGGGCCAGGAAACAGGCCTGCTGGGGGACCACTTCCTTGGCAGTCAGTAAACAGGCCTGCTGGGGAACCACTTCCTTAGGGGCCAGTAAACAGGCCCGCTGGGGAACCACTTCCCAGGGGGAACCAGGAAACAGGCCCACTGGGGAACCACTTCCTCCAGGGCCAGGAAACAGGCCCACTGGGGAACCACTTCCTCCAGGGCCAGGAAACAGGCCCGCTGGGGAACCACTTCCTGGGAGGCTAGGAAACAGGCCCACTGGGCTACCACTTCCTCTGGGGAACCATTTCCTCAAGGGCCAGAAAACAGGCCCACCGGGGAACCACTTCCTCAGGGGCGGGGACCAGCTAGAAGGGGTGCTAGAGGAAAGAATAGTGTTAAGGAAAAAAGAGACACTGCTCACTATCAAAGCCATCAATACAGATGGGGAGGAGAAGATAAGCTCCCCAGCCTATCCCGTTGAACAGACACATTTTTAAGGGGACTAGAAAAAAGTCCAAAGCTGAGGAAGAAGTGTTTCAGACATTGAAAAAGCTTCCAGAATGCACAAGAGATGATGCACAAGTTGCTGCAGCTCACCCCCTACCCCCCAAGAATGGTGACCCCACCACCCTGGAACAGGGTTCTACTCCCCCAACACAGCAACAGGGGGTCTACAGAAGGTGTCCTTCCATCAAAACCTCAGCTCCGGGCTGCAAAAAGTATCTGGGGCCCTGTACCATCAAGATTCTGCTTCTTTGCCATCTCAGGCCCTCTTCCTCTTCCTGCCCATGGGTCTCCTCCCCCAGAACCCAAGGCTGGACGTGGAGTAGAGGAAGAGGCTGAGGAGCCATTAGGATCGTAGGAGCCATTAGGATCGTAGAAGCCATGGGGGCATCCCTAGATGTTCTATTTCTTTCCAGATGGATGCACTCCAGACCTCCTAAATCAGCTTCTATGTTCTTCAAAGAATGGGTTCAAAGTAAAAGAGAAGCATAGAAAGGGGGCTGAACCCTGTCTCCTGGAGCAAACCACATCATTTCTCCAGAATATCAGCTCCAAGAAGACTTTTTCTCTGTCTGACTCACTAATACTTGTTTGAGAAGTTCAGAGGGGTGACTCCGGGGATCAAGTTTTCCTTGGGGACATTCCAGGGATGGTTTCTCTATCCCAGAAGCCCACAGAGTCTCACTTTTCTATCTTATTTGCCATTGCAGGTTGCCCACAGGTTAGGCCCACGTACCCTGGTTGACTCCTTCTAGAAAAGACACTGAGCAAGTCGTGTTCTGGAACATAAAACCTCAGCCATAAAGAAGATCTAAGAACAGAAGCTACCCTGAAATGTGGTAAGGCTAAATTTCTGCCAGAATTCATGGAGACTCTCAGGTACTCATCTTTAAAATGCAGTCGGGAGCCAGAGATTCCAGGGGACAGGATGCTCACGCTGCAACCCTCACCTGCTCCCAGATGTACCAGCCTTTGTGCCACGTCCATTTTCCCTCTGGCCCCCTTTCATCTGGCTAACTCCTCCCTGTCCTTCCTTCCAGAAGTTGCTCCTAACAATCCCACTGCCCCCACCCAGGGAACTGCTGCCTGGTATTGGATAGCAACCTGTGCCTCCCCACTGCTTAATCACAGCTTATGATACTTACCTGTCTAACTCTAGACTGGACTGTGAGAGCCTCATGAAAGCAAGGGATAGCCATTCTTCTGCTCACCACTCTCCCCATCACCAAGCACACTGCCTGATGCAGAACAAGGCTCAGTAAATCTTAGTTCACTGGATGGATGGACGGATGGATGGATGGATGGATGGATGGATGGATGGGCAGGCAAATTAACAAACAATACTGAGTGTTGACAAGGAGTGCTTAACCACCATCTGGGAACGGGAACACAGGAGTGGAGTAATGATAATTAAACCTGTTACGGCAAACATCTTCCTTGGGATGACCTCCACACTCCCCACAGGGAGCCCAGGACCCCCATAAGCCTCCACAAATACTGATGACCAACAGATGTTCATTGAACACCAGTCCTGCCTCATCCACTCAGAGGGATTCTTAACTCTCCTGCATGGCTGAAGTTGTGGAGACCTTGTTTAAAGACTAGAGAAATGGGTGGTTTATACATTTCTTCTGCCTGAAGTTTCTTCCAGTGACCTCTCCATCACCTTTCCAATTTTCCTGGATATTTTATTAGCAGTAAAGTTCATCTTTATCAACCTTTTCCCACTTTGTTTCTAACAGAAGTGTACTTTATTTGTTGTTATTATTATTCATATAGCACTTAAATCATGTCCTCTTTGCCTTAGCTGATTTGGTCTTCACAACTACTTTGTAAGGGAATTGGGGATTATTACCTCCATTTTATAGGTCAGGACACTGAGGCTCAGAAAAGCAACATGAATTACTCAGAGTGCTAAAATGAGCTGATGGTATATGGCCTGGATTGGTAGCCAAGGCTTTTGATTCTCAGCCACTGCCCCACCTCCAATATCCTGTTGCCTCTGGATGCCTTCCCTCTCACCTCTGATTTATCTGAACTTCTGTTCTCCCGGGGCCGTTCCTCAAACAACATGTAGCCCCAAACCCTGTCCCTCTTCCTGGCCAAAATCTACATCATTACTTCCATTTCTTTTTGTTCCTTTCTTCTTCTTTTTTTTTTTTTTCCTTTGAATCTTTCCATTCCCAACTGGAGAATTGGGGCTGGACGTCCATGTTTTAGAGACATTGTATCTCCAACTGTTATCAGTTCTTCCCTCTGTCTCCTGCTTTGTTAATTCCAAGATGCCCCAAACAGGAAAAAACATGAGACCACAGCCAATCTGCTGCTCACCCACCTGTCTGATGATTACCTGCTACAGAACGGGGTGGGAAACATTTCCAGGAAGGAGAGGGCCAGGCAGCAGCACGGCCAACTTGCAGCTGCAAAGACACAATCTCTCCCCAATGACTGCTACACAATGTGAGCAAAATGCTCAGATTCACCTCAAGACACCACACTGGGCATCAACGTGCTCTAAATCGCCAGGATTTAGGGAAAGATGGTGGGTCTACACTGGGCTTCCTAGAACAACTGCCGGGGAACCCCTCTAGCAAGAAGGCACCTCTGACAGTGTGGGGCCAGGAGGCAGGGGCTGAGTCCTCAGGGACACCCCATCCTGGGTGGAGGCATGTGGTTGATAAAGTCACACAGGAGGTAAAAATAACTGATTGTCAAAATACCCTGGAAAGTCACTTAAATCAATAATTATGCAAAGTGTGTGGTTTTGTGTATTCATCTTGAATTCTAATTGTAAGACATGCCGAAGGCTGAGAAACTGTGAGCTAATCTAAAGTAGGGAAACAAGGCCGGGCACAACGGCTCATGCCTATAATCCCAGCGCTTTGGGAGACCAAGGTGAGAAGATCACTTGAGCCCAGGAGTTCAAGTCCAGCCTGAGCAACACAGAGAGACCCCTATCTCCACAAAACAATTTTAAAAATTCACTGAGCATGCTGGTGCGTGCCTGTGGTCCCAGCTACTCGGGATGCTAAGGTGGGAGGATTGCTCGAGCCCAGGAGCTCACAGCTGTAGTGAGCTATGATTGCACCACTGCACTCCAGCCTGGATGACAGGGTGAGACTGTCTCTAACCAAAAAAACTAAAAAATAGAAATAAAACAAATAGAGAACCTAAAGGACTCATGTCCAGGCATTCCCATCCCTCTGCCTTTAAGAAATTCCCAGCTGTGGTCAGTGTGCAGGCTGGTGTGGATGGAGGATGGAGGACTCTGCAGACTTCCCCACCCTGGGTGGATTCCACTGCACTTGGACATTGGACCTCCCCCATGTTAGCAAAGGTAGTGGCTGTCATGAGGCTTAAAGGGCACACAGTAGGGCTGTGCATCTTCCACAGGAGTCAGGTTCTCAAATCAGCTCTCACAAGTGCAATCAGCTGAGGGACCATGAGGAATCACCTCCTCTCTCCGACCAGCAGTTTTTAAAAATGACCTCAGGGAGCCCCAGGATTCAGTGGCCTCACCTCAAGGGTGACCCTGGGGTTGAGGGATGGGCCAGCCCATGGGACCTCCCTAACGTCAAAACAGGCAACTCTGCTTTCTTCTGCTCTATCTCATTAGATTCCATGGAGGATTCTGTCAGCTAAATGAGAGTTTGCCAACCACTGACCCATTCCAGGGCGGGTTTTTTACCCCCCTGGGGAAACATGTCTTCCCCTCACTTCTGTCCTGCCTCTTCCCTGCAGCGCTGGGACTGGCACAAGGCCACACCTCCAGGGGCTGCAGGGCCACACACACTTCCCTAGTCTGAGGCCATAGGGCTTAGTCCTTGAGGGTCTCAAAGCTTCCCCCTCCCAAGGCAGCTAGGAGGGGCAATGACGATGAGCTTGGGGAGGCTGTCAGGCCGTCCCCTTCCATTCCTGCGACACACCAAGGCCAACTCATCCTAACACCAACCAGACGGGACTCTCACAGAGCTCCGTTTTATTTAAGTTTTTATTTTTTACTTGTTTTTGTTTTTGTTTGAGATGGAGTCTCCCTCTGTCGCCCAGCTGGAGCGCAGTGGCATCATCTTGGCTCACGACAACCTCCACCTTCCAGGTTCAAGTGTTTCTCCTGCCTCAGCCTGCTGAGTAGCTGGGATTACAGTGCCCACCGCCACACCCAGCTAATTTTTTGTATTTTTACTAGAGACGGGGTTTCACCACGTTGGCCAGGCTGGTCTCGAACTCCTGGGCTCAAGTGTTCCGCCCGCCTCAGCCTCCCAAAGTGCTGAGATTACAGGCGTGAGCCACCGTGCCCAGCGGAACCCCATTTTATAGATGGAAGAACCAAGAGGGGAGGTCATTTGACTAAGACTATCCCATCTCTAAGTGGTGTGCCTGGGATTTGAACTCCGGCAGCCTGGCTCCAGAGACCCTGCTCTTACCGTGCCTCTCAAAGAGACTTGGTAAACAAACCAACTAGGCCCGACCACAACATGTTGAGGCTGACTTTCTAACAAGCTACAATATTCCACATCCACACTCACATGCACACATCCCGTTGGGTAAGACCCCTGTGTGTTGGGAAACGCAGAGTGAGGACGGCTCACTTATTCCAACAGTATTCCAACGGGCCCAACACATTCCTGAGACTTGCCTTTGAGAGTTGCCCTTGGGGACTCCTGAATTTCCCAGATAGTGGCAGCTCCTCAGCCCCTGGACCTGCATAGGACTTTTGCATCCAGCCTCAACCCTTGGGTGTCAAATCTGGTGAACAGGCTCAGGGATCATGCCTGGGTGATGTTGTCTTTGGATAAAAACTGAGGCCGTAAAGTAACAAGACTGGCTTCCCCCATGGGGCTGGTACAAGGGCCCTCCAGGCCAGTGGAAGAAGTGTTTCACCTCCCCAGGTGGCTCCTAAAGTGGACAGGAGAGTCATCTGGATCTGTCCACTTGGGTGTGTTGGGTGAAAAACAAAAATGTCAGCTCCATTCTTCACAGTCACGCCTCTGAAGCCAACAAGTCATGAACTTGGAGTTGTTTTTCCAGTGGTGCAGATGAATTTCCACTGATTTGCACACTCACTCACCCGCTCCACGGCTCTGCCTCACAAGGAATGACACACATTTTCGAGAAGGCTGGCCAGGTGAGGAGTTCAGCCCAAGGCCACGCGCAGAGAGACGCTCAGTGACCCTTGATGAGAATGAGTCACAGCACTAAGCTCCAACCAGAGCGGGCTGGCCGCGTCCCATCCCTAATTCCTCAGAAAAATGCACTTGCTGAGCTTACACGCCGTCTTGCAGGAAGCCACCTCGCCCCTGTCAGGCTTCCCTCCCGCCTGGTTCGCGAGCAGCCGGCACCACTGCCTTCTCTCAAATGGTCCCTCTGCTGCCTAAGTGGTGCCCTCTTGGCGCCAGAAGACTAATCTCCTAAAGTCTTCACTCAACATAGCCACTGATTCCTGCGCCTCCCAGGCTGGTCACTGTCCCCAAACAAAGAGCTCAAGGTACCGGGACACCAGCAACAAGAATCGAGCATCTTCCAGGTCCTGCTTCCACGTGGTTTCCCACTCCTCTGATGCCCTTGATTGAAAAATGGTAGGAAACAGCCCAGGAAAACAGCCACAAAGAGGGAGTGCTGAACCCACTATGCGAATGAGGGCCGAGAACCCCAACAGGCTGCCCATGACGAAGAGAATACCACATTCACTTCGTGTCATTTTCTGAGCCAGGCACCCACCAAGTGGGACCATGGATCTCCACATCTCCGGAAGGCACAACCTGGATCAACAGGTGCAAGTCCCATATTCTGTCTTCAAAAACTGACCTTGTAAGAGGGCAAATGTTTGCCCTGGAGGGAAGGAAGCAGAGGCTGAGCATTCTTTGCTGGGGTCAAGTATACAGCAGACTCCTGCACTCGGCAGGGGGGCAGACGCCGGAGGATCTCTGTGGCCCTCTCAACCTCTAAAGTCAAATGAGTACAGGAAGACCCAGCACAAGGAAAGACACAAACAAACATCCCTCCAGCTACCACTGAAGTTAGTTAGGCCTTGAAGACGGATTTCCATCCCAGGCTATTCTGGTGGCAAAGTTGCCCTGCAATTTGTGCCCTGACTCAATGAACTCCCAGGGTGGGAGGTGATGGAGAATTCTCGTGGGGACTTGTTTGATAAGTTCAATTTCTTCCCAGATGACTCATATTCAGGTTCAACTCTCTGAATCACCTTGCACCCACCTTCACCCGCGGCTTTGATTCCCACCTTCCACCCCCAAGTCTCAGCGCTCAGGTGACAGGTGTGTGGGGCCCAGGTGGGATACGCCACTCCTCCCAGCCACTGTTTGCAAACGCAGCCCCTGTGCATGGTTGCTTGGGCCTTGCCGGGCCTCCGTTGTGCAGAGTGAATCACAGCTGCCAGGCTGCTTTCAATATCCTCTCGTCCTCGCTGGCCTACCAGCCAGACGGTCCCCCCACCCCTTTCTCTTTGAAGAAAAGTGATTTAATTTCAGGAGACTTTGGGGTAATCATGTTATGATCTTCAACATTAACCAGAACCAACTCCCTGCTACAGGAGGGTGGGGAAGGAAAGAGGAAGAAAAAAGTAAACAGTCCCATTTGGGATTGCCAGAAATGAGAGGAAAAAGAAAATCACAGCAGCTGCTTTGCTGGTTCCCCGACTAGGACAGGCCTCTGCCAGAAACGGGGCCTCCATGCCAAGGTTTCTGGAAACAAGGAAGTTGGGTTTGGCAGGGCCTGCCTTTCTACAGGTTAATGAACTCAATTCTGGGGGGAGAGATATTGGTTTTCATTCTTTAGCCTATCTTCTCCTCCCACTTATTTCCACCCCTGCCACCCACTCACTTCCCATCACCACTGCACTCCCCAACTTAGGTTACCCGACAGCCTCCTCTCCCAGAATGCAGGGGGCCTCCCTGCCTCCTCTCCGAGGCGGGCACGCAAAGCCACTCCGGAGACCAGGTCAAACAGCCACTTTCAATTTTCCTGAAGAGCTTCACCTCCACATCCCTGCCCACCTCTCAAAGCTTTTTGGGCAACAAAATGAGGTTTGATGAGAAGGCCGGGTTGAGAGAAGGCAAGAATAAGTTGGGGGGTAGGGGAAGAAGTGAGGCTTAAGAAAATAATAATTCAAGCCCACAAAATCAGAATAGTGCATCTAAGGGTTAGCTGGAGCCAGGGAGGAATTCTCACGAACAATGGTCCTTCTTGGCAGACAGTCCAAGGGTGTGGTGCTCGCTTGAAAAAAAACAGCAAATAACCCAGGCTCCAGGGCCACCCGGGAGGGGGCTGGTGTGAAGCCGGAAAGCTGGGGCTAAGGACTTCATGAAGACCCCCAGGAAATGATGTATCACGTGGAGAAAGTGCTCCCCTTGGGGTTCCTGCCCGAGAAGCATCTTGCCAGACCTCAGCTGTGCAAAGGGCAGAGCTCCCACTCCCAGCCCCGGCTTCCCTCCCAACTCTCGGGGCTGCCTGTGTGCTCAGATCCCACGAAGGCATCTACAGCATCTCTCACCCTTCCCCAGGGATGTGGAAACTGCAGCATCTGCCAGGGGCTGTGAAACGTAGGGGCCACCATATAAGGCAACTTCTCACACCCCCATCACCTGGTCAGACCCCAGCCTCCATTCATACTGCAAGCTGGGACTCAAGAGTGTCTTCAGGAATTCTGGAGGGAAAGAAACCCTGGACACGACTTTGGAGACATATGTTTGCCATTTGAGTCACTTTCCAAGGTGTAGGGAAAACAATACAAGTGTCATCAGCCACCAGTTGATAAGCTCATCACCCCCAGCCTCCATTTGATGCTGCTGGCAAAAGGGTATGCGGGCAGGGTCTCCCGCCCATGGGCAGGCAGGTGGGCACACCTTACCTGCAGCTGTGGGACTGGCCCCAGGGGTGGGTCTGAGCCAAGTCCTTTGACTTCCGCCAGGCGTGACAGCCTAGGGCTTAGAAACTATAATTCATTTTAGTACATTTTTTGCAAACATTGTTTTATGGTTTTTTTTTAATTTTTAAACTTCATATTTAAAAAATGTCATTTAAGATAAAGGTCAGACAGAGTAGAATGGAGGGATTACAGAGTCTAATTACTGAGAATGTGAAACGATATCATTATATTAGAAAAGTGATCAAAACAGGCTTAGAGCAAGCCGTGGACCGTGTCAGGAGCTTAACACGGTGGTTCCAGAGGCTGCCCTTTAAATGCCTGAGAAACATGGAAGAAAATCACTCTGTCTGAAGGTATCAGTGTTCACACGATCCATGTTACACCAAAAATAGATCTGTCCCCAGAGACAGCAGGCTCCCTCACGGCCGCTGACAGAGGTGAAAAAGAGCTGGACTCAGTGCTCCGGCCTCTGTGGTTTGTGGTTATTCTCTCCATCTGGAAAGTTCCAAGAAGTTGGAGGAAGTGAGGTCTGCGGGGAATGGGAAGAGCTGTGGACCACAGAGAGGCTCTGTGGAAGCAACGTGGCGGACACGCAGCACAAGAATGGTCTGAAACAGTCCCCAAAAGTCTTGGGAAGACCGAACTATGGGTCCAGCCCCCACAAAATGATGACTTTGCTCCACAAAGCACACGTAGCTTAAAAGTGAGCTCCAGGGCCGGGCGCGGTGGCTCACGCCTGTAATCCCAGCACTTTGGGAGGCGGAGGCGGGTGGATCACCTGAGGTCAGGAATTCGAGACCAGCCTGGCCAACATAGTGAAACCCCATCTCTACTAAAAATACAAAAATTAGCCTGGCATGGTGGCAGGCGCCTGTAATCCCAGCTACTCAGGAGGCTGAGGCAGGAGAATCGTTTGAACCCGGGAGGCGGAGGTTGCAGTGAGCAGAGATTGCAACATTGCACCCCAGCCCGGCAGACAAGAATGAGACTTTGTCTCAAAAAAAATAAAAATGTGAGCTCCAAACCAGTGGCAGCTTAGAAGACTGGCAACAGCACCCGACAAGTAGGGCAGGAGACTAACGTCCTAATTCCATCTTTTCATCACACTTCACTTTTCCAAAGTCTCGGGGGTTTAGGCTCAAAGAGCCATGACTGCTCTCAGTCACTTCCTGTGCCTCTGTGACCTCTAAATAGTGAAGACAGTTTGGACAAGAGTAAAATAATTTCCTTTCTGGGGAGAAACAAGCACACATGACATTTTCTGAGTTGTCTTAACCAGTGGCTGAAGTGAGATCCACCCGGAAGGCTCATGGCTGATATTTACTGAGCACTTGCTTTGAACCAAACACTGTTCTAAGCCCCTGAATTAACTGATTTAACAACAATCACATGAAGAGGGCAATAATAATAGACAGAAAGAGAAACTGAGTCACAGTGCACCTAAGACATTTGCCCAAGGTCACAGAGTTGATATGTGGTAGAACTAGAGTTTGAATCCACTCAGTGTGGTACAGGGTCCAACCTCTTAATCCACTGGTCTACACAACCTACGAAGAAGAAGGTGGGTATGTGCTCCAGCCATGACCGTCCCCAGCCACATGCTGGGGAACATTACCAGACTAGCTCGCCCTTGTCTCCCAAAGGTTACCCGCTGGTATCCGGGTTACCCACCAAACTCTTCCCAGGAGGATGAGCCACAGGTGGTTCATTTGGCCTGTGCTGTGACATGGGGTCTTGGTACCCTCACCAAGCAGGCAAAGGTAGAACACATCAAGGTCACAAACAGGAGATGAAAACTTTAAATATGTTGTGAACGTGGAGTTGACCTCACTAGCCTTATCCCAAGGAGCAACTGGAAGCCCCTGCCACAGTGTCCTCAGGCACTTCACACTCCTTACCTCGAGTGGCTCCCACCTACTGGTCTTTCTGTCCCCAAATCCCAGTTGGTGACAAGAAACAGAGTCCCTAAAATGCAGGCAGGACGAGGCCTCCAAGGTGAAGACTCTGAGAAGTTTAAGGGAGAAAGCTGCTCAGAAAACTCAACCTCCTCTTGAAAAGGAAATAACCTCCTTGGCTTCATTATTTTGTTTTTAACACAGTGAAAGTGATTAATCCATAGTCAAACCAAAATAGTTTATACACAGGGTCTGCTAAGGGTTTCCTCATTACGAAATACGAAACAAAAAAATGTTCATTCTTCTGCTTTGAAATAACAAAAAGCCAGTGAAGTGGAAATTAGACTGATTCTTAAAGAAGACCAAAAAGACATGTCCCTAGAACTTAATTTCCATTCTTTTTTTTTTAATTCCCATAGCTACAAACTAGTCAAATAGACCTTTAAAATGTTTTAATAGGAAAATTCCTAGGAAGGGAAGTGAGATCTCGGTGTCTAAAAGGTTCCAATTTAACAGTTGGGAAAAGTGTTTTAGCAGCTTATTATCCCCACACGATTGTGAAATTCATCAACACGGTGCTCCTGGTACTGAAGTCTTGATGAATGGTGGAGGAAGCCAGGCTAGGAGGCAAGAGGCTATTTGCAAGGATAGGAAAATTCAGCTCCATACTTTGAAGAGCAGATGAGCTGATTCCTGTACTCATGGAGGGGTGGATGCATGTTGAGTGCAAGGCACCAGCTGGGAAGAGAGCCATGGGTCAGTCTGTACTGCTGCCATATGGTGTGGACACCAGACACCAGCCACTCTCTTTCCTGCATCTTAGAGCCACTTTTGGAAATTTGAGGATGACACACTTTTCCCTCCCAAGGGTCTAACATAAGAAAAGGCCTATTTTTTTAGCAATCGGGCCAGGCGCGGTGGCTTATGCCTGTAATCCCAGCACTTTGGGAGGCCGAGGTAGGCGGATCACCTAAGGTCGGGAGTTTGAAACCAGCCTGACCAACATGGAGAAACCTCGTCTCTACTAAAAATACAAAATTAGCTGGGTGTGGTGGCACATGCCTGTAATCCCAGCTACTCGGGAGGCTGAGGCAAGAGAATCGCTTGAACCCAGAGGGCAGAGGTTGTGGTAAGCCAAGATTGCACCATTGCACTCTAGCCTGGGCAACAAGAGAGAAACTCCATCTCAAAAAAAAAAAAAAAAAAAAAAATTCACACGTACAAACACCCATAATCTGGCCAGGTGCAGTGGCTCACACCTGTAATCCCAGCACTTTGGGGGGCCAATGCAGGAGGATCCCTTGAGCCTAGGAGTTCAAGACCAGTCTGGGCAACATAGTAGGACCCCGTTTCTACAAAAAATTGTTTAAAAAATTAGCCAGCTGTGGTGCACATGCCTTTGGTTCTAGCTCCTCAGGAGGCTGAGGAGGGAGGATCGCTTAAGCCTGGGAGGTCAAGGCTGCAGTGAGCTGTGATCGCACCACTGTACTCCAACCTGGGTGACAAAGCAAGACTCTGTCTCAGAAAAAAAAGAACATAATCTGATTCCAGTCACACCAAACAGACATTTCCCTAACCTCATCAATCCCTTCTAGCCTGGTAGTTTATTCATTCATCCAATGAACATTTATTAAGTGTCTGCCATGAGTTAGACATTCTGGGAGGTCCTAAGGCACTGTGCTTGGAGACTGCACTATGTTGCTTAGGCTGGACTCAAACTCCTCAGCTCAAGCAATCCTCCCACCTCGGCTGGGGTTACAGGTGCACACCAGCATGCCCGGTTTATGATATCTTCAATACAATCTGAACTCTGTGGAGGCAGAGGCTAATGTGTGAGTTTGCACCAGAGGCTTTTAGCACCTGAGCCCGGGGCCTCCTGGCTGCTGAGGGATGGACCTAGCTCCCATCCCCCAAGCCCAGAGCCCTCACCCTGAGTCACCTGTTGAGGGGCTAGACGGGCAGAGATGCCTGGAAGAACTAACTCCCGATCCAGGCCTGAAGATGCTTGCACAGCATAAACACGATGGGGCATGGGAGGCGACTGAAGAAGTGAGGAAGATAAGTGGGTTGGGACAGACCAAGAAGGGCCTCAAATTCCATGTAAAGGCATTTGGACTTAATTCTGTAAGAGACAGGAGTGGAGAATGGAGTCATAAAGGAAGGCAGCTCCGGTGGCTGTGTGAATGGCTGTGTAAATAAATGCATCCCGGGTGCATTTAAGTCAAATAGACCTTATTCCACTGACAAATGTATTTAATGCAGTGAAAACTGTTATCTTATTGTAACAGGAGGCTCAAAGAAACAGAGATCCAAAACATTTATTATCTTCTATGGCTCACCCAGAACATATATTCCTGCTTCATACTCAACTTCCACACTTGAAGCTGTATTTAATAGCCTTAGGAGTCATTATCATGTCCACATCCCTACCAACATGCCCTTTTTTTTTTTTTTTTTTTTTGAGACAGGGTCTTGCTCTGTCACCCAGGCTGGAGTACAGTGGCACAATCTTGGCTCACTGCAACCTCCGCCTCCTGGGTTCAAGCAATTCTCATGCCTCAACCTCCCAGGTAGCTGGGACTACAGGTGTGCACCACCATGCCTGGCTAATTTTTGTATTCTTTACAGAGACAGGGTCTTGCCATGTTGGCCCAGCCTCATGTGATCCGCCCACCTTGGCCTCCCAAAGTGCCGACTCCGGCTCAATGTGCCTTTTTTTTGTTTTTTTTGAGATGGAGTCACTCTGTCACCCAGGCTGGAGTGCAATGGTGCAGTCTCGGCTCACTGCAACCTCCACCTCCTGGGTTCAGGTGATCCTCCTGCCTCAGCCTCCCAAGTAGCTGGCATTATAGGCATGTGCCAACATGTCCAGTTAATTTTTGTATTTTTAGTTGAGACAGGGTTTCACCATTTTGGCCAGGCTGGTCTGGAACTCCTGACCTCAGGTGATTTGCCTGCCTCGGCCTCCCAAAGTGCTGGGATTAAAGGTGTGAGCCACTGCAACCGGCCACAACGTGCCATTTTTAATATTGCTTACTAACATGATCCGTGGTTAAGTTCTACCATTCTGTATGTCTACTATTGAATTTTTTTTTTCTTTGAGACGGAGACTCGCTCTGTCGCCCAGGCTGGAGTGCAGTGGCACAATCTCAGCTCACTGCAACCTCTGCCCCCAAGGTTCAAGCGATTCTCCTGCCTCAGCCTCCTGAGTAGCTGGGATTACAGGTGCCCACCACCACACCTGGCTAATTTTTTGTATTTTTAGTAGAGACAGGGTTTCACCATATTGGCCAGGCTGGTCTCAAACTCCTGACCTTGTGATCCGCCCGCCTCAGCCTCCCAAAGTGCTGGGATTACAGGTGTGAGCCACCGCGCCCAGCTCTTCTATTGAATTTTCTACTTGATCTATACTAAAAGTAACCAATGGAAGCCTATGATGTCTTTATAATATCTTTTTTATTTTTATTTTTTTGGAGACGAACTCCTGCTATGTTGCTCAGGCTGGACTCAAACTCCTCAGCTCAAGTGATCCTCCTGCCTCAGCCTCCTGAGTAGCTGGGATTACAGGTGCACACCATCACGCCCAGGCTTATGACATCTTTAATACAACTATTGATCTTCTTGACCAGACAATAAATATACATAATTGCATTTAACTATATTTTTAATGTCTTATTAATACAATTACATTGCAGTGTCCATCCTACTGCTTTTCTCTACACGTATTTATTGTACATATATTTTATACTTTCTCCAGACACATATGAATGGATTTACTCTCTGGCTAAAGGTAGATATTCTAGTGGGAAAGCCAGGATTAGCAAAATGATAAATGAGGGTTTTGTTCATTTTATGGTCAACTCTGTTGATGATAATAATTTATTTAAATTAAGCTTTCCTTCTTTTCTTGGATCAGTAGATGGTAAAGTGATTAAGTTTCTACATACTTCCCTAGCACTTGAGCATAGTCCACAGTCCGAGAGGCCACAGAGCCCAGCACAGGATCCTGCTTGGGGTCATTCATGCCTTCCTTCATCCACTGCCATTATACTGAGCTCACAGGCTATACCCAGGCCTGGTCTGGAGGCTGGGGCACAGCATCGCAAAGCAGACTTGGTGCTTGTCCTGGTGGCGTTCACAGTCCAATGTCAGGAGACAGGCATTCAGTGAGTGGACAAATACAAGATCATTTCAGATTATGAAAACAAGAGACTGTGGCGATATGGGTGTGTGGGGTCAGTACTTCAGACTGAGTGTCAGGAAAAGCCTGTCTCAGCAAGGCAATTTGAGGCCAGACCTCAGGGATAAGAAAGAACCAGCCAAGAGCAGACAGAAGAGTGGGAAGATCAGGAGGGCAATGTGGCCACAATGTGGGCAGGAAACCATGAGAGGCAGGCTGGGGTCAGACTGGCAGGGAAGGAATCTGTGCCACAGTCTGATGGAGCCACTCTGGGTTTACAGCAAGGGCACAATGGCTCACACCTGTAATCCCAGCACTTCAGGAGGTGGAGGCGGGCAGATCACCTGAGGTCAGGAGTTCGAGACCAGCCTGGTCAACATAGTAAAACACTGTCTCTACTAAAAATACAAAAAATTAGCCGGTTGTGGTGGTGCACACCTGTAATACCAGCTACTCAGGAGGCTGAGGCAGGAGCATTGCTTGAACCCGGGAGGCAGAGGTTGCAGTGAGCTGAGATTGCGCCACTGCACTCCAGCCTGGGAGTCAGAGTGAGGCTCCGTCTCAATAAATAAATGAATTAATAAAAATAAA
Source organism: Nomascus leucogenys (assembly GCF_006542625.1). NCBI lineage: Eukaryota > Metazoa > Chordata > Mammalia > Primates > Hylobatidae > Nomascus > Nomascus leucogenys. The sequence continues at coordinate 68,756,888 of NC_044399.1, forward strand.
ATTAGTGGGGCGTGGTGGTGCACACCTGTAGTGCCAGCTACTTGGGCAGCTGAGGTGGGAGGATCGCTTAAGCCTGCGAGGTCAAGGCTGCAGTGAGCTGTGATCAGCACTCCTACCTGAGTAACAAAGACCCTGTCTCAAAAAAAAAAAGAGATCACACTGCTGTTGTGTGGAAATGGATCAAACTGAGGAGCTAGTGGAAGCAGGAAACCAAGGAAGGAACTACCACAGCCATCCAGGGCGGTGGTGACTCGGCAGTGCGAACGATGTGAATGATGTCATGAAATACACTATGAATGATGTGTGAATGATGACAGTGTGAAGGATGACGTGAAATACACTGAGTAGGGGATGGTACTCATCAGACTCAGGGAGGAACTGACTGGGGATGGGAGAGTGAAAGAAAAAGAGGGATTTGGGACAACCCTCCTAGGTATCTGGCCTGAGCAGCTTGAGGTGCCCATGAGGCATCCACGCGGAAGTGACAAATGGGGAGCTGTGGGGTCTGAAGCTCAAAAGAGAAGTCAGGGCCAGAGAGGTAAAACGGAGAGGCCTGGCATCACTTTATGGAAAGCCATGAAAATGGCAGCGGTCATTTACAGAGAGAATGTGTAGAGGGAAGGGAGGGGAGAACCCTGGGGAAGCTCCTGGATGTGGAGGTCAGTCAGAGGAGAGGGCTGGCCAGGAAGTGGGTGGATGGATGGATGCACGGACAGAACATGAACAAATGAATGAATGGATGCAAAGATTTACATGCAAACGGCCCTGGACAACTACTCACTTTCCTCCCCATGGAATGTTTGGTTTCCACTTACCTACGAACAATATAACCCCTTTCCTGTTCCTCCAAGGAGTGCAATAAACTGCAACTACCCACCAGACCTTGAACAAGCTATAGTAAAAAAAAAGGGACCATTACAGTTATGATGCTTGTATTTCTTACTTAGTAATTGAAAAAATAAATAAATCATACTAGAAAACCCAGTAAGAAAAAGCGAATGAGATGGGTTTCCCTCATTCTCATAAGCAGTTGGTAGTGACAACAGTTCCTTCCTCAAGGCACGCATCTGCCTTGGCTAAAAAAAAAATCTTTGTGGCTCACGCCTGTAATTCCAGCACTTTGGGAGGCCGAGGCAGGCGGATCACGAGGTCAGCAGATGGAGACCATCCTGGCTAACACGGTGAAACCCCGTCTCTACTAAAAATACAAAAAATTAGCCGGGCGTGGTGGCGGGCGCCTGCAGTCCCAGCTACTCGGGAGGCTGAGGCAGGAGAATGGCGTGAACCCGGGAGGCGGAGCCTGCAGTGGGCCGAGATCACGCCACTGCACTCCAGCCTGGGAGACAGCAAGACTCCATCTCAAGAAAAAGAAAAAAAAAAAAAATCTTTGCTCTGCTAACCACCTGCACTTACCTCTTTCATAGCTCAATGTGAACTTTTGGATTACGGACTGAAGCCTGACTTTGAGCTTGGACCATGGAGAAACACCATTTTGTGCTTATCGTGGCAAAATACAACAAAGCTTTAAAAGTCATTAATGGGCTGGGAGCGGTGGCTCACGCCTGTAATCCCTGCACTTTGGGAGGCCGAGGTGGGTGGATTCCCTGAGGCCAGGAGTTCGAGACCAGCCTGGCCAACATGATGAAACCCTGTCTCTACTAAAAATACAAAAAATTAGCTGGGCGTGGTGGCCAGTGCCTGTAATCCCAGCTACTCAGGGGGCTGAGGCAAGAGAATCGCTTGAACCCGGGAGGTGGAGGTTGCAGTGAGCCGAGATTGTGCCACTGCACTCCAGCCTAGGCAACAAGAGCAAAACTCCGTCAAAAAAACAAAAAGTCATTAATGATAATACCTATAAAAGACTATAGGATAAATAAAAAATAGTCTTTCCCTTTGGAAAAAAAAAAAAGAAAATATAGTCTCATCTCTGGGACAGGATTTCTCAGTGGAAAATAGGAAAAGTAGAAGCTCAAAAAAGATGTACTTTCAGATTTTAGATAGGTATACAACACATTCTGAAAATGTTTCCCACAATCCTGTATTATTATTATTATTTTTTACTTAAGGGCGATGCTGGCAAATGCTGTTAGATTTCTACTACGAGCTGACGTTGTGACACCTACAGACACGCTGGGTGTCAGAGCACCCCATCACACGATACATGAAGTGTAATCCCCGAACATAATTTTATGTGCTATTTTTCTGAGCTTTCTCTTGAAAAGCTGGGTGACTTCTTGGGTAGCAGCAATTTACCTTTCACACTTCTGTAATAATCAAGGTGCCTGATTGCCCTGAATAACATTCCAGGCTGTCAGAATACTTCATGGCTGTGAATTAGCATTTCAAAACCTTTTGAAACCAAGGGTAGGAGGGCTTTTTTTCCTTAGCTAAAGGTTCCCCTGGCTGCAAAGAAGCGAGTGTTAAGTGCACACCTGGAGGAGCCACATTTCTGTATGGGAATACTGGATGGGGGGTCTCAAAAAATGTGTCAAAAAGCTCGAGTAACATTCTGGCTCAATTATCATACAGCCTGACATTTGCAGAAAGGGTCTAAGTTCAAGCATGCTGCTCCGTGTGTCTATAACTCATGAAAACAATCGGAAAATCCCAACCCTTTAGGTACAGAAACAGCATTTTCCTAGATGGCTTCTCCAGCCCAGAAAGGGGAATAAAAATCTTTTATGAGGCCATGGCCCCTCATTTGGAATTGGGACAACTTCATCCAAGGAAGTCTGTGGTCATCAAAATATTACAATGCCCTGAAAGATTTTTTGTTGGCAGTCTGAGCCCCGGGGACTAAAAATCTACTGAGATGCAAGATTGATTCAGGAACAAAACCACCTGATTTAATGAGTGATTGCTCTCACAGCCATATCCAGTGGCCATCGTTTACGCCAGTTCATCAGGCTTGTCCCCTGCTAAAAACTGCTCCCGGCCGGCCGTGGTGGCTCACACCTGTAATCCCAGCGCTTTGGGAGGCCGAGGCAGGTGCATCACGAGGTCAGGAGTTCAAGACCAGCCTGGCCAACATGGTGAAACACTGTCTTTACTAAAAATACAAAAAATTAGCTGGGCATGGTGGCAGGCACCTGTAATCTCAGCCACTTGGGAGGCTGAGGCAGGAGAATCGCTTGAACCCGGGAGGCGGAGGTTTCAGTGAGCCAAGACCACGCCACTGCACTCCAGCCTAGGCGACAGAGCGAGACTCCATCTCAGAAAAAACAAAAACAAACACGAAAATAAAAACTGCTCCTGGATGCCCATCGCCTACCAGTGGTTCTCCAAATGTGGACAGACTAGCAATATCAACACCACCTGGGCACTTGTTAGATATCAAATCCTAGGGCCCCACTCCAAACCTATCTTTGAGGAAGGGCCCAGCAATCTGTGACTCTGAAGCAGGCCAAAATGTGACAACCACCTGTCTAGATAAACCCCACCTTCCTTAGCCTGGCCACCACCTTGCCCACACCCGGTCTCTGCTCCATCTCCTCCTATGCTCCTGCTGAGAGCCAAGGTTCCAGCCGACTGTCTCACTGACACATGTTCTCTAGAAAGGCCAGACCCCCCTTACCCTTTGGGCCACTGTCACTCATTCCACTCACCTGCCTAGAATCAGCCACCTTCCTCACTCTATTTTTCAACTGCCACTCAAGTCCTCTATTTTCTAGAAAGGAACTGAGCCCTCCCTTTCCTCCTCCACCAGGCCTTCTCCACCTCCCTAGAAACCATGGGGCTCTGTTGGTTGGACCAGAGTGCTCTACCACTACAAAAAAACATGATGATCTTTCCCCTGTGCAAAGCAAACAACCTAAGGTGATTCAACCGAGGTCACTGTGGTTGAGTAATTTTTTCAACTTCATGCTTTTTAAATTATACCTTCATCCTAAACCTTTGTTGCCTACTTTTTTTTTTTTTTTTTTTTTTTTTTTGAGACAGAGTCTTGCTCTGTCGCCAGGCTGTAATGCAGTGGTGCAATCTTGGCTCACTGCAACCTCCGCCTCCCAGGTTCAAGTGACTCTTCTGCCTCAGCCTCCTGAGTAGCTTGGACTACAGGCACGTGCCACCACGCCCAGCTAATTTTTGTATTTTTAGTAGAGACGACATTTCACCATGTTGGCCAGGATGGTCTCGATCTCTTCACCTCGTGATCTGCCTGCCTTGGCCTCCCAAAGTGCTGGGATTACAGGCGCGAGCCACTGCACCCGGGCTGCCTACTCCTTTCTATGCCACTTGAGAGCTAGCTGGCTAATGGCAAAACAGATATTATGAGCCCCCGTGCTGTTTGCTACACATCTCCTGAAGCCCAGTGTTAAAACCATTCATTTGTCTGTTACCATGGCCATCCTCGACTGCTGGTTATCTTCTGTTATAATATTCACAGTTGACCTCTGAACAACACAGGAGTTAGGGACACCAATGCCCCACACAGTAAAAAACCCACGTATAACTTTTAACTCCTCAAAAACTGAACTGCTAGTAGCCTATTGTTGACTGGAAGCCTTACAGATAATATAAACAGTTAATAATACATATTGTGTATGTTTTATGTATTAGATACTGCATTCTTACAATAAAACATGTTAGAAAAAAGAAACTCTTATGAAGAAAACCATAAGCAAGAGAAAACATATTTACTATTCATTAAGTGGAAGTGGATCATCATAAAGGTCTTCATCCTTGTCATCTTCACACTGAGTAGGCTGAGGAGGAGGAGGAGGAAGAGGAAGAGGAGGGGTGGGTCTTGCTGACTCCAGGGTAGCAGAGGAGGAAGAAAATCCATGTATAAATGGATCCTCAGAGTTCAAGCCTGTGTTGTTCGAGGGCCAACTGTACGTTTATCATTATGTATCCTACTCTAATGATAATGGCTAGTATTTTGCATAGATATGTACATTCCCATTTGCACACATACACCCTGTATGCAGTAAGTGCAGTTTCTTCCGACAGGTGCCATTTTTGCCACTGTGACCCTCCCCCCCACCGGGCCCCAGTGCTCCCAAACATGCTCATTTAGCCATACGTGGCCCTGGTGGTTTCGACTTGCCCTCTTGAATCTTCCCATCTGCAAGGGTCTTTTTTTTTTGTAATTGAGGTGAAATTCACAAAACATAAAACGAGTCATTTAAAACAGACAATCCAGTGGCATTTAGAACACTCACAATGTTGTACAACCATCACCTCTGTCTAGTTTCAAAATGTTTTCATCTTCCCTAAAGGAGACTCCATAACTCATTAGGCAGTCACTCCCCATTTCCCCTTCCCCCCGCCCCTGGCAATCACTAATCTGCTTTGCCTCTTCTGGACATTTCACATAAATGTAACCATATCATATGTGACCTTCTGTGTCTGGCTTCTTTCACTTGGCACACTGTTTTTGTGGTTCTTCCACACTGTAGCATATGTAAGTTGTACTTCATTCCCTTTTATGGCTGAGTGATATTACGTAGGGTGGATAGACCACATTTTGTTTATCCATTCATTTGTTCATGGACATGTGGGTTGTTTCCACCTTTTGGCTATTGTCAATAATGTTGCCATGAGCATTCATATACAAGCAGTTGTCTGAATACCTGTTTTCAGTTCTAAATACCTGTTTTCAGTGTAAATACCTAGGAGAGGCATTGCTGGGTCACACTGCAATTCTAGGTTCAGATTTTTGAGGACATGCATGAGTTCCTTCATCTGTACCTGCTGCATTTTCCCCAGGGTTATTTGTGGGCAGGAACCACACCTCAGTCACCGTCATAGTAAACCCAGGATTCAGCAGGTGCCGGCCACATAGTAGGTAGGCATCACCATGAATGATAATATAGAGGGCTTACTGTGTACCAGGTGCTATTCTATGCACTTTACATGTATGAAATTATTTAATGCTCCTAACAGCCCTCTGAGACAGGTACTATCATTATCTCCATTGTCGAAAGGAGGACTCTGAAATGCACAGACGTGAAAGAACTTGCTCAGAGTCACAGCCAGGGAGTGGCCGAGCTTGGATTTGAACCCAGGTAGTTTAACTCCAGAATGTGGGCTCTTAAACCACTCTACTATCTGCCTCTCTCATGTTTGGCTCCCTTCAGCTCCTTAAAGACAAACTGTAGGTGGGGGCAAGCTTCCCATTACCCGGGGCTCAAAAAAATATAAATGGTCAAACCCAGGAAAAGAATTCATGATGGAAAATATCTAGCTGATAAGAATCTACTGCTGTTTTCCATTCTTTTCTCTGTTTTTTTCCTTTTTCTTTTTCTTTTTTTTTTGAGTGCCTACCATGGGCCAAGGATCTTACGTGGACCCTAAGCCTTGCAAAAATCCTATAAGGTATCCTATAAGGTCAGTATAATAATCCCCATTTTATGGATAAGAAAAGTGAGACTTTTAACACACAATGCTAACTCTTAAGACTTGGCCATGTGGGGCCACTTAGGGCCAGAACACAGAAACCTACATACTTCCATACACGGCATTCAATAGGATGCACTAACTAATGTTCATATGAATGACCTGAGTCATTAAGAAAGGCCTAGATGGTGTTTGAGCTCTGTTTAAAAAGGCAGGTAAGTACAAAAATGCATTTCAGAAAGATTGTTATTCAAAAATGATTCAGATGAGGCACTAAAATCTCAGAATCCACCACAACAGAATTCATCCAGGTAACCAAAAACCACTTGTACCCTAACAGCTATTGAAATAAAAAAAAATAAATAGGACGAACATGGTGGCTCATGCGTGTAATCCCAGCACTTTGGGAGGCTGAGGCAGGCGTATTTGCCTGAGCTCAGGAGTTTGTGATCAGCCTGGGCAACATGGCAAATCCCCATCTCTACTAAAAATACAAAAAATTAGCCAGGCATGGTGGCATGTGCCTGTAGTCCCAGCTACTCGGGAGGCTGAGGCAGGAGAATCGCTCGAATCCAGGAGGCGGAGGTTGCAGTGAGCTAAGATCGTGCCACTGCACTCTAGCCTGGGCAACGCAGTGAGACTCTGTCTCCAAAAATAAATAAATAAATAGCTGATGGGAGAAAATTTAAAAATTTTTAAAATGAAGTGGCAATGTTTTTCCCTGGCCAAGTAAGTCTATAATATTGGACCTGTAAAAATATGATTCCCATGAAATTAAAAGCGTTGCACTTAAAGGAGCCACGTGTCATTTTCTGGGAAACGTCCTTACGTGGAACCTGATCATGGGGCCGGCTTCGCGGTGGGGCAGCAATCCCGCCTTCCTGCCTGATGGTTTAAAGGAGATGTTTTGTAAACAGCAACCAACAGATGAATTTTATAAAAACAAGGAAGAAACAGCAGCCAAAGTATTACAGAATGGAAAATACCTGAGAAATCAATGAAAACAGGGAGATGAAGGAGTGTTCACCAGAGTGAAAAGGAGGTCACCAAGAGACAGGCAGGTCACACAACTGCCCCTGGAAAGCAAACCCCAGGGAAGAGCAGAAAGCAAACAATACAGTGATAAGCCCGGGCAATCACTAGGAAACAGACTCAGGGGTCACAGGATCTGTGTGCAATCAACCAGTCACACGTAAAATTGAGGATTAAGTGATGAAATTATTTCAGCCAACATACCCCAATTGCCAGTTGTTTATACAGCAAATTCAGTGGGAGCAAAAATAAGGCTGTATATGTTGGTCCCAGGCGTCTCTTGACAAACCGTGTCCCTGGGGACCACAGGGGTCCTTTGGTCATGCTGGGGGCGAAGTGGGGGGGCAAAAAGAAGAGGACAGGGCTCTGCGGGGTGAAGGGGAGAAGGGGGTACACTCCAGCCCCCACCTCAACAACACCTTCTTCAGCCAGAGCAGCCCGAGTTTTGCCTGTTTTCCCCACAAGATTTTGCATGGAGAAAGAATCCTAAGGATGAAAAGCGCTTGCCCTGATAACATCACAGAGGTGCCTCTGTTGAAGGGACGAGACGGGGGGCACACAGCAAGCGTGCAGGCATGAAAAACGTTGTCTCTACTATCTCATCTCTCCAGCATCTCTTCATCCTTGATGTTGGACCAGTCCCACACCCCAACAGTTCTTCCTTCAAAAAGCCACTGCCACATCTCAGGGGTGGAGCCCCTGCTTCTGGACTCTGAGCAGAGCCTGGGTTAAGTTCTCACATCACACCCCAGGGCACGTTTCCAGTGAGCTAGGCTGTGGCCTCATTCTGGACGGTGCTCATAGAACAAGAGTGCCCTTCCTCAGCCCCAAACTATCCCAGGCCATCACTCAGCACCCCACACACTCTACCTGAGGCTGACCAGCTGCTGGATCAGAGCTGTTGGGCCAGACCTACTTGGTGGTCTGTAACTCAGGACTCTCCAGCCCAGGGCCCTTCCCTGCTTCTGCTTTGTACGCATTAGCCACCAAGAAACAGAAAGACAGACCACCATCCTATCTAAAATACTCTCATGGCTTCCCATAGACCTCAAAATTAAATCTAACTCCTCACCATGCCCACAAGACGGCGGCTCCCCATCAAAACCATCAAGATGGCAGCACTCAGCTGGGCATAGTGGCTCACACCTGTAATCCCAACACTTTGGGGGGCTGAGGCAGGCAGATCACTTGAGGTCAGGAGTTTGAGACCAGTCTGACCAACATGGTGAAACCCCATCTCTACTAAAAATACAAAAATTAGCCAGGTATGGTGGCGCATGGCTGTAATCCCAGCTACTCGGGAGGCTGAGGCAGGAGAATCGCTTGAATCCCGGAGGCAGAGGTTGCAGTGAGCAGAGATAACGCCATTGTACTCCAGCCTGGGCAACAAGAGGTAAACTCTGTCTCAAAGAAAAAAAACCACACACACACAAGAAAAAAACAAAAATTAGCCAGGCATAATGGTGCACACCTGTAGTCCCAGCTACTCTGGAGGCTGAGGCAGGAGGATCACCTGAATCTGGGAGGTTGAGGCTGCAGTGAGCAGAGATCACGCCATTGCACTCCAGCCTGGGCAACAAGAGCGAAACATCGTCTCAAAAACAAAAATAAAAATAAAAATTAGCCAGGCATAATGGCATGCACCTGTAGTCCCAGCTACTCTGGAGGCTGAGGCAGAAGAATCACCTGAGCCTGGGAGGTTGAGGCTGCTGTGAGCCATGACTGCGCCACCACACTCTAGTGTGGGCGACAGAGATCCTGTCTCAAAAAAAAAAAAAAGATGTCTGCCTTCCCATCAAGCCCATCAAGATGGCGTCCATCCTGCCTTCCTCTCCTCTTCCCACCTTCTTCCCCACTGGCCTTTTCTCTGGTGCTCAAATGTGGCAAGCTCCTTCCTGTACCAGGACCTCCCCACATCTTCTCTTGACCTGAAATGGTCTCACCTCCAGTCTCCGCAGGGCTGGCTCCTTCTCCTCATTCAGGTCTCAGGTCAAATGGCCCCTCCTCAGATAGGCCTCACCTGGTGCCTTGTCTAAATGCTGCCCTCCAGTCACTACCATCACTTCTTTTACTTCTGCTGCTCAACCCCAATAGAACATCAGCTTTATGAGAGCAGAGATGGTCTGTCCATCGTGGTGCAGGCAGCGGTTCCATTCTGCCTGGACGCAGTGGGTGTTCAATAACCAGTTGTTGTTTGAGTGGGTGAATGGATGAGTCATGAATGAAGGAGAGAATAAATAAGTGAATGAATGGACTGAATGAATGAGTGCATGAATCAATACAGCAAGATGTGCAGAAGTGTCTCTGATCAGATGGGACCCACACAGCAGTCCTCAAATCAACACTGTTGCCCTTGGCTCAGAGAGGCTGAAACCCAGCAAATTCCAGTCCAGCCTCTACTGAGGCACTCTGTTCGCCATTTAACCCAACCAAGGAGCTGCCAAGAGGGCATGTGTACCCTATTCCTCTTTTTCATAACGCAGATAAAACTTTTACACTGTCCATTTAAACCGTCATTGTTTAGCCCTCCCCTAAGGAAACTTCAAAACTAAAATTCCTTTCTCCCCTCATTTTGCCCCTTTGTTGCGACAGAAATGCTCCATTTAGCATTCCTAAAGGGCCATTAGCATCCCAAAGCTTTCGCTGTGCTGCCCGGCTGGGGGCTTGTGTTCCTGATGGACGGACTCCGGCTCTGGGCCCACCGAGAGGCTCAGGCTGAAACACAGCCCCTCGTCGTCCCCTGCCACTTGGCGTAATCTCCCTGCGAGCTCGCCAAACTCACGGTGCTCTCTCATTTCAGATATTTAGCATGTCTTCTCATTCTCCCACTCTTGTTCTGAATGATTTCTCTCCCTCCTCCTTTCTTTCTGCCTCATAAGGGCACCTTTTGATGGATACTGTATGGGGGAAACTTTTTCATTCCAGTAAAAGACCCCCCTCTACAAGGCAAGATGAATATCCCCATTATAGAACAAACAGGGGGGCTTAATCCTTCCCTCGCTGCCCCGCCTTCCATTCACCCTCCATCCTTGTTCAAAGAGAAAGTGGAAGCCAATTTCCCCGTGAGGCAGGTCGGGCCGACCTGGGCAGGCGGCTTCTCCCAAGGCGGGCTCTCGTGTTTCCATGCCTCGGGCAGGCCTGAATAAGTGATTCCTCCTGAAGTTAACATCTCGGCTCGTCGGGGATCCACTCTGTGTGGCACATTGTTCTAGATAATCACTCTGCTGCTGAAATTAGCTTGTGAATCAGACAAAGAGCCTTCTGGAAATGCTAACCCAGTTGCTAGGTTCTTTCTCTGGGAGAGAGAATCGTGTTCACTGTCCGCCCTTCATTCCCATCAGGCTGAAGTCTCCTTTTTCATGGCAGCCTCGCATTTACTATCACAGTATCTTAAAAAAATCAGATGTCAGGCACCCAATGGGGATCCCTGCCAAGGCAAAGGCGAGACCACCCAGTCCCTGGGAAAGGCAACTTGGTAGCCCAAGGCACTCAAGCACATGTCCTTGAGCGAGGGGGACTACGTGCCTGACCTGGTGTAGCTAAAGCATGGCCCACCTTCACCCATGAAGCCACTAGCTCCATGAGCCATTTGCTGGCCCTTCGTACAACTGGTCATTTCATTTGGGTTAACAGATTTCCTTCATTTCTTATTCGTGTTCTCTAAATAGGCTGCCCCCAAAAGCAAGAAGCTGAAGGTGGCTGTCTCTTTTTTCACATTTTCCATTGATGTATTTATCCACTGTATATGTATTAAGCATCTGCATTGTGCCAGCATCCTGCTAGACCCTGAGGACAGAAAGATAACAGTCGGAGTCCTTGTCCTCCAGGGAATCCGAATCTGCTGGAGGTGGGAGGGAGGGGAGAAGTACTCATTTTCAGAAGTTCTACAGCAACGTCCGCAGGGGACCTGCTTTAGATAGAACTTCTGCTGCAGGACTTAAATTTGTGTGTTGGAGAGGCAAGGAAATGCAGTGATTTTCTTAATTGATTAATTTCTAATAAAGTAATCATTAATCCAGATGATTACTTTATTACAACAGCTCTCCCAAGCCCCCTGAGTAACACAGTAGCAACAGGAAGGGCTAATTCCTTTCCATTTTCCCCAGTATTGGAAGAAAGAGAGCAGGTCTAGGAGAAAGGCTTAGGAGAAGGGTCAATAAATTTTTCTGTAAAGAGCCAGATAATAAGTATTTGAGCCTTTGCAGGCCACATGGTCTCCGCTGCAACAACTCAATCCTGGTATGGAAAGCGGCCATAGACGATACATAAACAAATGGGCGTGGCTGTGTTCCAATAAGAGTTTATTTACAAAAACAGGCAACAGACAGAGAATTTGGCCCACGGGCTACAGTTTGCCAATTACATCGTCATCCAAGTTCAACAATGAGAAAGAATCAACTTTGGGCCCGGTTCTTAATCCACATAATAACAGCAAAGTCAGTTAAGTCATAAATTCCCTGAAACCAATGCTATTTCAGAAGCAGCTATTGAGAGGCCAGAGCCGCCACAGGGATAGAGAGGTGGTGAGGATATGGCCCCTCTGCCCGGGGGCTCTGTGTCAGTCATGGATTAGGTAGGACTTTGGATACACAAGTGGTACCACACTCTATATCATGGAGCCCTGTCTATAAGCACACAGGCGGATTTATGGGTTTATGTTTATTTGTCTTAGAGACAGGGTCTTGCTATGCTGCCCAGACTGGCCTTGAACTCCTGGGCTGAAGCTATCTTCCTACCTCAGGCTCCCGCATAGCTGGGACTACTGACATGCGCCATTACACTCAGCTCTAGATTTATATTTTCACCTGCAGCATTATATTCTAAAGGTGAATACACTGATTTAGTGTATCACCATTTCCTTATTGGTAGATGTTAAGGTTTCTCTCTCCTTCTCTCATATATATGTGCAAGTGTGTTTGTCCCAGACTTATTGATGATTGATTGATGTATCTATTACCAACAAGTCTGAGACAAACACACCTGCACATGCATTTTTGTGCACATATGTGTTTCTCTCGGGTGGGTACTGAGAGGTAGACCTGCCGGGGTCATAGGGAAAGCACATATAACATGCCCTCCATCATTCCAATGTTCAATGATTATGCCCTCAACTCAGGCTCACCCTCTTACAAATGTGTCTTTGGGGCCAGGAGTGGTGGCTCATGCCTGTAATCCCAGCACTTTGGGAGGCCGAGGCAGGCGGATCACCTGAGGTCGGAAGTTCGGGACCAGCCTGACCAACATGGAGAATCCCGTCTCTACTAAAAATACAAAATTAGCCAGGCATGGTGGCGCGCGCCTGTAATCCCAGCAACTTGATAGACTGAGGCAGGAGAATCGCTTGAACCCGGAAGGCAGAGGTTGCAGTGAGCTGAGATCACATCATCGCACTCCAGCCTAGGCAGCAAGAGTGAAACTCCGTGTCAAAAAACAAAAAACAAAAAAAAACCCCAAACGTGTCTTTGGTCACATGGGAGACTCAACTGGCAGAATATGGAGGGGCCTATATAAAAACATAGATGAAAAAACTACCCATTTGGCTTTACTTTAAAATAGTCAATTAAGCGGGGGATGGATAGACACTGGTCAAAGGGTACAAAATCACCTCTCAGTTAGACAGGATGAACAAGTTAGAAAGATCTATTGTACAGTCTGGTGACTATAACTAACAAGAATGTATTGTATACTTCAAAATTGCTGGGAGTAGACCTTAAATGTTCTCACTCAAAAAAAAAAATTACGTGAGGTGATGGCCATATTAATTAGCTTGACTGTGGTCATCATTTCACAATGCATATGTATAGCAAAACTTCATGTTATATATTGTAAATACATACAATTTTTGTCAATTGTACCTCGATAAAGCTGGAGGAAAAATAATCCATTAAGAAAACCAGCCCGGCACATACACCCACGTACTGCAAAGTGGGGAGGGGTTGGAATTGAAGACAGGTACAAGGAGCCCCACCCTTAGGCCTGTTGCACAGTCCCCGCTCTGGGAGCACTGGCTCTTATTTACCTCTAACGAATCTGGACCCACAGTCAGCAACAGAAGCAATCCCAGGAGGGGAGCTCTAAGGTAGGTTCTTGGCATTCCTGGAGTGTTTACCGGGATGGTGGGGCCTGTCTGCGAGCTCCAAGGAGTTGGATTTCTGAACTCAAATACCAAGCCAGGCCTGGCACTGGCCAGGTTGAGCCTTCCTTTGTGTCTGCAAACCCTTTTTGTTTGAAGTCGGTGTAACTTTAAGTGGCCTGCCAAGGAGGGCCTGTGAGAAAGCTCCCAGGCCAGGCTGCCTTCCCGAGGGCCCCCAGGGTGCTCTCTGCCTGCCACAGCCACTTCCCATCTCAACCTGGGTCAAAATCCCCTCTCTCCCAGGACGCGCCTTTTCTCAGCTAACAGGACAGGGGGCTTCGACGGCTCCTTGCCAAGCTGCAACAGCTTAGTGGAGAGGATTGGTTGTCTTGCTCCAGGGCAAGAGGGAGATGGGACGTGCTGCCTCATGGAGAAAATATCTCTGGGTGCTTGAACCACAGGGGAGGGCCAGCATTTCCTGAGCACCTGGTAGGCAGGCACTGCACTTAGCATCTCACATACATCATTTCATTTACCCTCCCAGTGAGCCTAGGACACAGACATGGTCATCCCCGTTTCACAGATGAAAACGAGGCTGAGAGGCTCTGGATTTAGCTGGTACATGACAGAGCTGGGAGTCCAGCTAGGGTTTTTGTTCATTTGTTTGTTTGTTTGAGATGGAGTCTCGCTCTCTCGCCCAGGCTGGAGTGCAGTGGCGCAATCTCAGCTCACTGCAGCCTCTGCCTCCCAGGTTCAAGCGATTCTCTGTCTCAGCCTCCCGAGTGGCTGGGATTACAGGCGTGCACAGCCATGCCCGGCTAATTTTTATATTTTTAGTAGAGATGGGGTTTCGTCCTGTTGGCCAGGCTGGTCTCAAACTCCTGGCCTCAAGTGATCCGCCCAATAAGGCCTCCCATAGTGCTGAGATTACAGGCATGAGTCACCACGCCCGGCCCCAGCTGGAGTTTGTATAATTCCAAAGCCCAAGCTCCTTCTACACCAATAGCTTTCAAAGCAGGACTCACGATGCTCAAGGGTGGTGACATTTATTATTATTATTTATTTTTATTTTATTTTATTTTATTTTTTTGAGACAGAGTCTCACTCTGTCGCCCAGGCTGGAGTGCAGTGGCGCAATCTCAGCTCACTGCAAGCTCTGCCTCCCGGGTTCATGCCATTCTCCTGCCTCAGCCTCCCGAGTAGCTGGGACTACAGGAGCCCGCCACCACACCCGGCTAATTTTTTTGTATTTTTAGTAGAGACGGGGTTTCACCGTGTTAGCCAGGATGGTCTCAATCTCCTGACCTCGTGATCCACCCACCTCGGCCTCCCAAAGTGCTGGGATTACAGGCGTGAGCCACCGCGCCCAGCCGACATTTATTATTTTTTTAATGTGAAATAATTTTAGGCTTATAAAAAGTTGCAGAATGGTACAACGAATTTCTGTGCACTCTTCACTCAGTTTCCCCCGGATATTACTCTCTTCCATACCCATCCTACAATGATCAAAACCCGAAAATCGAAATGGGTGCAATACTATTACCTAATCTACAAACCTCATTCAAATCTCGCCAACTGTCCCTCACATGTCTTTGTCTAGATCCAATTCAGAATCTTACACTGCCTTTTGGTCTCACGTCTCCTCAGTCTCCTCCAGTCTATGACAATCCCTCAGTCTCTTTTTGTCTTTAATGACCTTCATAGTCATGAAGAGTAATGGCAAGTTATTTTCTAGAATGTCTCTCATTTGGGATCATCTCATGTCTCCTCAAAATTAAATTCAGGTTAGCAAGAATCCTGCAGAAGCAAAGTATTCTTCCTGGTCCATCATATCACATATCAGGTGGCACATGATGTCACTATGTCCATTACTGGTGATGTTAATTCTGATCAGTTGGTTCAGGTGGCATCTTTAGGTTTCTTCACTGTGAGTTATTCTTTTTCCTTCTGTGGTTGCGGGAAGGTACTCTGACTAGTACTATGCAAATATTCTATTTCTCATCATATTTTTACCCACTAACTTTAGCAGACCTTGTGATTCTTGCCTCCAACTATTACCAGGAACTTTTTGTCAAATGGTGATTTTCTATTTTCACCATTCTTTCATTTCATTTTTTTACAATTATTATTTGGAATTCTACTGAAATCAGTGGACAGTGATTCTTAAAACTCTGTGTACACTTGTTTCATCTAATGCATTCACCAAAGTGTAGATTTCTAGGCTCTACCCCAGAGATTTTACTTCATTAAGCCAGGAAAAGGCTAAGAAATGCTTATTTTAAGAAGCATTTTCCACCGGGCGCAGTGGCTCACGCCTGTAATCCCAGCACTTTGGGAGCACGAGGCAGGCGGATCACAAGGTCAGGAGATAGAGACCATCCTGGCTAACACGGTGAAACCCCGTCTCTACTAAAAATACAAAAAAATTAGCCGGGCGTGGTGGCGGGAGCCTGTAGTCCCAGCTACTCGGGAGGCTGAGGCAGGAGGATGGCGTGAACCCGGGAGGCGGAGCTTGCAGTGAGCCGAGATCGCGCCACTGCACTCCAGCCTGGGCGACAGAGCGAGACTCCATCTCAAAAAAGAAAAAGCGTCTTCCATTCTCACAAGTCTTCAAAAACAAAACAAAAAAAAAAAGAGAGAGAGTGAGACAAGGTCTTGCTGTGTTGCCCAGCCTGAAGTACAGTGGCTATTCACAGGCACGATGTCACTACTGATCAGCACAGGGGTCCTGACCTGTTCCGTTTCAGACCTGGGCTAGTTCACCCCTCCTTAGGCAACATGGTGATTCCCTGATCTCGGGAGGTCACCATATTGATGCTAAACTTAGTGCAGACACCCAGCTGGCATAGTGCATGACAGCTCAGAACTCCTGGGCTCAAGCAATTCTCCTGCCTCAGCCTCCTGAGTAGCTGGGACTAAAGGCCAGCCCACATCACTTTTTAAAAATGAGATAGAATTCACATACCCTACAATTCGCCCATTTAAGGTGTACAGTTCCATGGTTTTTAGCATATTCAAAAGGTTATACATCACCATTAAGAATATTTTCATCACCCCAAAAAGAAATCCCATACCAACTAACAGTCATTCCCCGTTTTCCTTTCCCCTCAGTATCGAGCTACCATTAATCTGCTTTCTGACTGTGGATTTGCCTATTCTGGATACTTCATATAAGTGGAATCATATAATATGTGAATATATGATTGTGATTGACTTTTTTCCATCAGCATGATGTTTTTAAAGGTATATCCATGTCCTATCTTGTATCAGTACTCCATTCCTTGTTATGATTAAATAATATTTCATTGTATGAATATACCATATTTTATTTATCCATTCATCAGTTGACAGATATTTGAACTGTTTCCACTTTTATGCTATTAAAAATAATGTTTTAGTGAACATTTGTGCATAGGTATTTGTGTGGGTATATATTTTTGTTTCTCTTAAATATACAGGCATACCTCATTTATTGTTTGTTTTTGAGACTGAATCTCACTCTGTTGCCCAGGCTGGAGTGCAGTGGCACCTTCTTGGCTCACTGCAACCTCTGCCTCCTGGCTTCAAGCGATTCTCGTGCCTCAGCCTCCCGAGTACCTGGGACTACAGGTGTGTGCCACCACACCCGGCTAATTTTTGTATTTTTAGTAGAGACGGAGTTTCACTATGTTGGCCAGGCTGGTCTCGAACTCTGACCTCAAGTGATCTGCCTGCCTTGGCCTCTCAAAGTACTGGGAATACAGGTGTGAGCCACCGCACCTGGCTGCATACCTCATTTTACTGTGTTTCACAGATACTACATTTTTTTTTTTTTTTGAGATGGAGACTCACTTTGTCGCCCAGGCTGGAGTGCAGTGGCGCAATCTCAGCTCACTGTAGCCTCCGCCCCCTGGGTTCAAGCAATTCTCCTGCCTCAGCCTCCCAAGTAGCTGGGATTACAGCCACCTGCCACTGTGCCCAGCTAATTTTTTTAATATTTTTAGCAGAGACGGTGTTTCACTATCTTGGTCAGGCTGGTCTTGAACTCCTGACCTTGTGATCTACCCACCTCGGCCTCCCAGAGTGCTAGGATTACAGGCGTGAGCCACCATGCCAGGCCACACAGATACTACATTTCTTACAGATTGAAGGTTTGTATCAATCCTGTGTCAAGAAACTTCATCAGCACCATTTTCCCAACAACATGTGTTCATTTTGTGTCTCTGCATCATTTTGGTAATTCTCCCAATATTTCAGACATTTTTATTGCTGTTATACCTGTTATGGTAATCTATGATCAGTGGTCTTTTACATTACTATTGTAATTATTTTGGGGTACTGCAAACTACACCCATATAAGAAAGCAAACTTAGTTGATAAATGCTGTGGATATTATGACTGTTCCTCTGACCAGCCATTCCCCAATCTCTCTCCCTCTTCTGGGACCTCCCTATTCCCTGAGACATAACGATATTGAAATTAGACCAATTAATAACCCTACAATGGCCCCTCAGTGTTTAAATGAAAGGAAGAGTTGCGTATCTCTCACTTTAAATCAAAAGCTAGAAATGATTAAGCTTAGTGAATGTAGAAGGCATGTAGAAAACAGACAGACCAAAAAGCTAGGCCTCTTGCACCAAACAGCTAACCAAGGTGTGAATGCACAGGTAAAGTTATTGAAGAAATTAGAAGTGCTACTCCAGTGAACACATGAATAACAGGAGGGCAAAACAGCCTTATTGCTGGTATGGAGAAAGTTTTAGTGGTCTGGATAGAAGATCAAATTAGCCACAACACTCCCTTAAGCCAAACCCTAATCTAGAGCAGAGGCCTAACTCTCTTCAGTTCTATAAAGGCTGAAAGAGGTGAGGAAGCTGCAGGGAAAAAAATCAGAAGCGAGCAGAGGATGGTTCATGAGGTTTAAGGAAACAATCCATCTCTATAACATAAAAGTGTAAGGTGAAGTAGCAAGTGCTGATGGGGAAGCTCACAGCAAGTTCTCCAGAAGGTCTAGCTAAGATCTTTAATGCAAGTGGCTAGGCTGGGCACGGTGACTCACACCTGTAATCCCAGCACTTTGGGAGGCCGAGGCAGATGGATCACCTGAGGTCAGGAGTTTGAGACCGGCCTGAACAACATGGCAAAACCCTGTCTCTACTAAAAATACAAAATCAGCTGGGCACGGTGGTGGGCACCTGCAATCCCAGCTACTTGGAAGGCTGAGGCAGGAGAATTGCTTGAACCCGGGAGGCAGAAGTTACAATGAGCCAAGATCATGCCACCGTACTCCAGCCTGGGCCACAGAGCACGACTCTGTCTCAAAAAAAAGAAAAAAATAGTGGCTACACTACACAACAGATTTTCAGTGTAGACAAAACAGCTTTCTATTGGAAGAAGATGCCATTTCATAGCTACAGAGGAGAAGTCAATGCCTGGCTTCAAAGGACAGGCTGACTATGTAGGGGCTAATACAGCAGGTGAGTTTAAGTTAAAGCCAATGCTCATTTACTATTCTGAAAATCCTAGGGCCCTTAAAAATTTGGCTAAAACTACTCTACCTGTGCCCTATAAATGGAACAACAAAGCCTGGAGGACAGCAAATCTGTTTACAGCATGGTGTACTTAATATTTTAAGTCCACTGTTGAGACCTGCTGCTCAGGAAAAAAAAAAAGATTCCTTTCAAAATATTACTGCTCATTGACAATGCATGTCATCACCCAAGAGCTCTGATGGAGACGTCCAAGGAGATGAACGTTGTTTTCATGCCTGCTAACACAACATCCATTCTGCAGCCCATGGACCAAGGAGTAATTTCTACTTTCAAGCCTTTATTTGTTTTTATTGTTTTTATTGGCTTTATTTAAGAAACACATTTTGTAAGACTATAGCTGCACAGACGGTGATTCCTCTGATGAATCTTGGCAAAGTAAATTGAAAACCTTCTGAAAAGGATTCACCATTCTAGATGCCATTAAGAAAACTCGTGATTCAGCCGAGCGCAGTGGCTCACGCCTATAATCCCAGCACTTTGGGAGGCCGAGGCAGGTGGATCACCTGAGGTCAGGAGTTCGAGACCAGCCTGGCCAATATAGTGAAACCCCTCCTCTACTAAAAATACAAAAAATTAGCCAGGCGTGGTGGCAGGCGCCTGTAATCCCAGCTACTTGGGAAGCCGAGGCAGGAGAATCCCTTGAACCCAGGAGGCAGAGGATGCAGTGAGCCGAGATCGCGCCATTGCACTCCAGTCTGGACAACAAGAGTGAAACTCCATCTCAAAAAAAAAAAAAAAAAGAAAATTCATGATTCATGAAAGGAGGTCAAAATATCAACATTAACAGGAGTTTGGAAGCAATTTCAACTCTCATAAATAACATTAAGGAGTTCAAAACTTCAGTGGGGGAAGTAACTACAGATGTGGTGAAAAAAGCAAAAGAACTAGAAATAGAAGTGGAGCCTGAAGATGTAACTGAATCACTCCAATCTCATGATAAAACCTGAACAGATGACGAGTCGCTTCTTATGGATGACAAAGAAAGGGGTTTCCTGAGATGGACTCTACTCCTGGTGAAGATGCTATGAGCATTGTTGAAATGACAACAAAGGATTTAGAATATTCCATCAACTTATTTGATATAGCAGCAGCAGGGTTTGAGAGGATTGACTCCAATTAGGAAAAAAGTTCTACTGTGGGTAAAATACTATCGTGCAGCTACAGAAAAAGCTTTCATGAAAGGAAGAGTAAATTGACGTGGCAAACTTCACTGCTGTCTTACTTTAAGAAATTACCACCCAACCTTTAGCAACCACCACCCTGATTAGTCAGTAGCCATCAACAGCAAGGAAAAGCCCTCCAACAGCGACCTGCTGAAGGTTCAGGTGATCATTAGCATTTTTTAGCAATAAACTATTTTAAAATTAAGATATGTATATGTTTCAGATATAATGCTACTGTACACTTAACAGACTACAGTATAGTGTAAACATAACTTTTAAATGCACTGGGAAACCAAAAAATTTGTATGACTTGCTTTATTGAGATATTCACTTTATTGCAGTGGTCTGGAACTGAACCTATAATATCTGTAAGGTGTGTTTGTATATCTAGGAATGGAATTGCTGGATCGTATCATAACTCTAATGTTTTTCAGAGGGATTATTTTCTTTTGTTTTTTCTTTTTACTTATTTATTTATTTATTTTTTTGAGACAGGGTCTTTCTCTGCCAACCAGGCTGGAGTGCAGTAGCACAGTCTCAGCTTACTGTAACCTCGACCTCCTGGGCTCAAGCTATCCTCCTGCCTCAGCCTCTCTAGTAGCTGAGACTACAAGCACACACCACCGTGCCCAGCTAATTTTCATCTTTTTGGTAGAGACAGGGTTTCGCCATGTTGCCCAGGCTGGTCTTGAACTCCTGGGCTCAAGCAATCCTTCCACCTTGGCCTCCCGAAGTACTGGGATCGTAGGCATGAGCCAGCACGCCTGGACTCTTATCTGGGGGGTTTCGGAAGGGATTATTTTCAAAAGTAGCCATATCATTTTACATTCCCACCAGCAGTACATGAGGGTTTCAATTTCTCCATGTCCTTACCAACACCTGTTATTACCTTTCTTTTCGAGTATAGCCATCCTAGTGAATGTAAAGTGGTATCTCATTGTGGTTTTGATTTATAGTTCCCTGATGGCTAATGATTTAGGGCATCTTTTAATGTGCTTACTGGCCATTTGTGTATCTTCTGTGGAAAAACATCCACTGAAGTTCTTTGCCTGTTTTGAAACTGGGTTGTCTTTTGTTGTTGAGTTCTAAGATTTATTACATACACCTAATACATTCCACACCTTCATCACACGATTTACAAATATTTTCCCCCATCTCATGGCTTGTCTTTTCATTTTCTTGATTGTATCTTTGAAGCACAAGTTTTAAATTTTGATAAAGTCCAATTTATGTTTTTTCTTTGATTCCACATAAGAATTTGATTCAAGTGGTCTATGGACCACTCTGTTGAAATTCTCCAAGGGTTTGCTAAAGATGATATGGAAATGACACTTATAAAATTTAGTAGCATAAAGTTGTTCATCATATTACCTTATTTTTTTTTAAGTCTCTGCTGGATCTCTAGTTATGTCTCTTTTTCATTCCTAATGTTATTTATTTGTGCCTCCTCTTTTTCTTGACCAATCTTTCCAGATATTTGTTTATTTTATTAGTCCTTCCAAACAATCAACTTTTGGCTTGGGTTGATCTTCTCTGCTGAATATTTGTTTTCTGGCTCATTGACTTCTGCTCTTATTTTTATCTCTCCTTCCCTGCCCCCATCTCCTTTTCTGGCTTATTCTATTAATTTTTTTCTAATTTCTTAAATTAGATACTTAGCTCATTAATTTTCAGCCTTTCTCATGGTTCTGGTATTCTGTGAAACACACTCCTCTCTTTAGCATCCCATCTTTCTTCCATGAATTAATCACCCCTTGGCAGAAGGATGAGGAGAAATGGAGGCAGGCGTGAAGCTGGGTCGCCTGCCCGTTTCTGTAGGAAGCCGCCTATGGAAATGCTCTTCCACGGAGCTGAGAGCTCCCGGGGGTGGTGTTGGCATATCCCACAGCCAAACCAAGCCATTTGGGGTCATATTTCATGATGGGAGGTGGCACCCCATGTCAGTGAGTCGCTGTGGCCTCGCCATCCTTTCCTTGCAGACTGATTTCTATTTCAGCAAATCCCCTTTGCCAGGCCAAAAGGCAATGAGGCAGATGCTCATGTACAGACGGGAGTGAGCCAAAGCAATAAACTCAGCCCCAGCTGTCGGCTCAAACTGCTTCAGCTTCAGGCTAGGAATCATTCTGGCCTCTTCTTTGCTTCTAATCCCATTCCCAGTTAATTCCATCCCTGGCAGCACTTAGTAGCGAACCCCAAAACCACCATCCTAGAGTGTGAGCACGGGAAGGAACTGAGAGGCCAACTTCCCCTATGTACTAAGGAGGAGTCCAAGGCCGGGGTCATAATCCATTCAAGTTAGTGACACAGTGCATTTTTTTCTGGTATCCATACAAAATAACCTAGCTTTGTGTATATGCACTCTGCTCTGAATTCTACTTTTCGCGTACTGTTTTGTGACCCCCTGCTTTTACTCTGTGCTAATTTGCCTTATGTACTTTTGCACATGTTAATATTTAAGAGGTTGAATGACTTTGTCACTTAATCTGTCAAAGATCGAGTTACATGTTAAAGACTTCCATTAATATTTTTTTGCCCCAAGCAGGCAAAAAGGAAAACAAGAATATAGAGTATCTGGAGAATAAAATCACAATTAGATTGAGTCAATAAACATTAACATTGTGCCCTACAAACAGGATTCCTCTTCAATTCCGGTGGAACACTGACAGAGGTGATCTTACATATGCAGGTGAGATTATTCTAAAAAACAAACAAACAAACAAAAACCAAACTAAAAAATATGCCAGAGGCTGGGGTGTGGTGGCTCACATCTATAATTCCAGCATTTTGGGAGGCCGAGGCGGATGGGACCACCTGAGATCAGGAGTTCGAGACCAGCCTGGCCAACATGGTAAAACCCTGTCTCTACTAAAAATACAAAAACTAGCCAGGCGTGGTGGCACACACCTGTAGTCCCAGCTACTTGGGAGGCTGAGGCAGGAGAATAGCTTGAACTTGGGAGGCGGAAGTTGCAGTGCGCCGAGATCACGCCATTGCACTCTAGCCTGGGCCGCAGAGTGAGACTCCGTCTCAAAAAAGTAAAAAAAAAAAGTACCGGAAATGGCAAAAAAAATTGGACATTTAAAAAAATATTTTAAAGGCTATAACCCCTGGAGATGAAAAGCCAATTCACAAATAACTCCAGGAACGAAAAGAATATCAAAACTAAAATGATACAGTCATCGTAAAAACAGTGACAATGAGAGCAGTACAAATCAAGACCTATGGGAAGTGGTCAACGCTACTCTAGGGAGGAAAAATCATTATCTTAGCTTTAATGCGCAACAGGAATAAGAAAATAATGTCAGTTGAACTGAACATTCAACTCAAAAAATTAGGATAACCACAGAGAAGCCTAGGTAAGAAATTAATAAAGACAAAAAAAATTAAGAGAATTAGAAGATGATGCCGGGTGCAGTGGTTCAAGCCTGCAATCCCAGCACTTTGGGAGGCCGAGGCGGGTGGATCACCTGAGGTCCAGAGTTCAAGAGCAGCCTGACCAACATGGTGAAACCCCGTCTCCACTAAAAATACAAAATTAGCCAGGTGTGGTGACACATGCCTGTAATCCCAGCTACTTGGGAGGCTGAGGCAGCAGAATTGCATGAACCGGGAGGTGGAGGTTGTGGTGAGCCAAGATCACGCCATTGCATTCCAGCCTGGGCAACAAGAGGGAAACTCCGTCTCAACCAAAAAAAAAAAAAAAAAAAAAAGAGAGAGAATTAGAGAGACAATTAGAAGATGATAAAAAAGCATTTAAAAATAAGCAGCAGTCTGGAATAGTGGATAAAAGAACCCGCTTTGAAAACTGACAGATCCTTTTTAATTCCAGCCCTGGGTTTTGCAGCTCCATGACTCTGGGCAAGCTAAATTTCTTAACTACTCAACTATATGTAAAATGGGAATAATTTTGCTCAATTCACAGTGTTGTAGATTTTTTAAATTAGAAAGTGCATCCAAAGTATTTAGCACAGGGTCTAGCACACAGTGAGTGTTCATTAAATATGATCAAACGTTATTATTATCACTTTCACAAATGTACAAAAAGCAAACAAACCTAGGCAAAGACAGAGCGAGAAAAAATATTTGCTATTAGCAATTAGAAAGGTGATATAGCCATATATGAACATTAAACAATATTTTGGTGATTATTATATAGAATCCTATGCTTGAGAAATGAAAATCTGGGTAAATGATTTTTTTAAAAAAACAAATTACCAGATTTGACTCAAAAAGCAGTTGAAAAATTTCTGAATAAACACATAAGTATGGAAGAAATTGAAATGGTTGTCAAATAACTACTTTCAAAAATGACACAGGGCTCAGATGGGCTAATTCTAACAAACCTTCAAGGACCAGCTATTTCTCATGTTACTTAAACTATTCCAGAGCATAAAATAGAATGGAAACTTCCCGCTTCATTTTATAAGGTTAAAACAGCCTTGATACAAAAGGCAATATAAAGTGACAAAAGTTCAAACAAATCTCACTTTTTTTTTTTTTTTTTTTGAGACGGAGTCTCGCACCGTTGCCCAGGCTGGAATGCAGTGGCGCGATCTCGGCTCACTGCAACCTCTGCCTCCTGGGTTCAAGTGATTCTTCTGCCTCAGCCTCCTGAGTAGCTGGGACTACAGGCGCGCACCATCACACCCAGCTAATTTTTGTATTTTTAGTGGAGACAGGGTTTCACCATGTTGGTCAGGCTGGTCTTGAACTCCTGACCTCGTGATCTGCCCACCTCAGCCTCCCAAAGTGCTAGGATTACAGGCGTGAGCCACCACGCCTAGCCTCACATTTTTATTTTTTTTTAAGGGACAGAGTCTCACTATGTTGTGGAGTACAGTGGCTATTCACAGGTGCAATCACAGTGCATTACAGCCTCAAACCCCTCGCTCATGCAATCTTCCTGCCTCAGCCTCTCGAGAACTGAGACTAGAGAGGCATGCCATCACACCCAGCTCAAATCTCACTTTTGAACACAGGCATAAAAATCTAAAATAAAATGTTAGTAAAGAATAACATATCACCAAATAGATACATTCCAAGAATGCTGGAATATGTCAAACTTAAGAAATCACACAACCACAATAAGATACCCCTTCACACCCACCAGAATGGCTATAATCAAAATGATAGTAAGTGTCTTCAAGGGTATGGAGAAACTAGGATCCCCATATGTTGCTGGTGGGTTCTAGGGTCCTAGGAACAGTACAACTGCCTGAAAACCAATCTGGCATTCCTCAAAAAGTTAAACACAGAGTTAGTTGTCTTTTTTTTTTTTTTTTTTTTTTTGACAGAGTCCCACTCTGTCGCCCAGGCTGGAGTGCAATGGTCCGATCTTAGCTCACAGCAACCTCCACCTCCCGGGTTCAAGCAATTCTCATGCCTCAGCCTCCCGAGTGGCTGGGACTACAGGTGTGTACCACCACACCCAACTAATTTTTATATTTTTAGTAGAGACGAAGTTTCACCACGCTGGCCAGGCTGGTCTCGAACTCCTGACCTCAAGTGATCCACCCACCTCTGCCTCCCAAAGTGCTGGGATTACAGGCATGAGCCACCGCACCTGGTTGAGTTAGTTGTCTTATAACCCAGCAATTCCACTGCTAGGTAGATACCCCAGAGAAAGCAGATGTCCACACAAAAACCTGTAAACCAATGCTCATAGCAGCATTATTCATAAGAGCCAAAAAATGGACACAACTCAAATGTCCATCAACTGATGAATGAATCAAAATTTGATATGTTTACATAATGGAATTCAGCCATTAAAAGGAAATGAAGTACTGATATAACATGGATGAACCATGAAAATATTATGCTAATTGAAAGACGTCAGTCACAAAAGGCCATATATTACATGATTCTATTTATATGAAATGTCCAGAATAGGCAAATCTGTAAAGATCAAAAGCCTACTTAGGGTGTGGGTGCAGATCAGGGTGAAGGATGGGAAGTGACTGCTAATTGGTAGAAAGCTCCTTTTGGGGATGACAAAAATGTTCTAGGATTAGTTTTAGTTATGGTTGTACCAATCAATGAACATACTAAAAACCACTTTCCATGGGTGAATTGTATGACATGTGAATTATATCTCAGAAATCAATTAAAGAAATTCATTATATTAATAGTCAAAGCAGAAACATGATATGATCATTTTGATTAATATCTAAAGGATTAACATTCCACATATTCTTGAATATTTTTTTAAAAAAGAGCACAGTTTGGGAGGCTCAGGCAGGAGGATCACTTGAACCCAGGAGTTTAAGATCAGCCTGGGCAACAGAGCAAGACCTTGTCTCTACAAAAATTTCTTTAAAAAATTAGCTGGGCATGGTGCACACCCATAGTCTCAGCTACTCAAGAGTTTGAGGTAGGAGGATTGCTTTAGCCCAGGAGGTTGAGGCTGCAGTGAGCTATGATTGATCATGCTACTGCACTCCAGCCTGGGCAACCAATCAAGACCCTATCTCTCCAAAAGAAAAAAAAATAAAAAACAACAACAACAACAAAAAAAAAAGTAAGAAAGAGCAACCCTCCCAGTAAGTCAGGAATAGAGGTCTCTCCATTGAGTACGATAAAGAACATCCATATGAAACTAGCAACAAACAACATATTTAACAATGAAACTCTAGAAATGTGCTCACTTAAATCAGTAGCAATACAAGAGTACATTACCATTATTATATATACCATTACTTTGAAGTTCTATCCAATGCAGTAAGACAAGAAAAATAAATAGTACAAGTATTGGAAAAGAAGGGCTAAAATATTCATATATATAGTTGAAGTCAAGAGAAACTGAAACACTGTGAGAATGAATTTGAAAAGAGTTCAGTAAAGCTGAAGGTTGCAAAATACTTACATAAAAATGTATATATAGTTCATAGCTTTTCTATACATTGTAATACCCACTTAGAAAATAAAATGAGAAGGAAAAAATCCCTTTCATAAGAGTAATCAAAATTATAAATACATAGAAGTAAACTCTTCTGAAAAAATGTGTGATGCTAATATAAAGAAATTGATAAACCTTACTGAATAGCATAAAAGAAGACATAAATAAATGTAGATGTTCTATACTTCCAAATTGTAAGACTTAAAAGTGGAAGGGTATCTACCACACATCTATTGGAATGGCTAAAATTTCTAGAAGATTGGCCATATCAAATGCTGATGAGGAAGTGGACTGGAGAAACTAGAACTCTCATACACTGCTGATATAAATGTAAAGTGGTACAACCATTTTGGAAAACAGTTTGACAGTTCCTTAAAAAGTTAGACCTACACCTACTGCATCATCCAGCCAATCCACTCTTAGGTATTTGCCTAAGACAGATGAAAGTGTATGTCCATGCAAAGACTTCTAAAAGAATGTTCATAGCTGCTTTATCTGTAATAGCCAAAAACTAGAGACAAGCTAAATGCCCATCAGCAGGTGAATGGACAAATTGTGGTATAGCAATACAATGAATACCCCCCAGAAATAGAAAGGATTGAACTATTAATGCACTTAACATGATGGATGAATAAATAACCCAACTAAGCACGGGAGGTGAAAGAAACCAGACCACACGTACTGTATGATTCCACTTATACAAAACTCTAGAAAAGGCAAACAGATATATAATGACAGAAGGCACCATGGTGGAAAGGGGCAGGAGGGATTACCAAGAAACAGTAGGAAACATTTTAGGCTGATGGATATGTTATTTATCTTGATTGTGGTGATGGTTTCACAAGTGTATACATAAGTCAAACTTATCAAATTATACTTTTTATATATGTGCAATTTACTGAAAAATTATATCTCAATAAATCTGTAAAAAAATAATCTGGAAGAATCAAAGAGAAACACATAAGTACAATTCATGATTTTGACCAGACTTAAAACCTACTTTTCTGATATCCTAAAAGCCCTATTGGGTACATTTAAATAATCAAATCATTACATACAACAGACACGTTGATACAGTTACAATGTTTTCAACTATCACCAAGCTCATTTTAACAACACTGCTGTCAAATTACTAATGGCATTTGTATTGAAACTTGACAAACTCATCTAAAGCCAATAAATAAATATATGAAGAAACAAGCAAGAATAGCAATGAGAATAAGTGAAAATGAACAGATGAATAATGATTGAATACTGAACCTACCAGATACTGAAATATCCAAACAGATAGAAAGTGGCAGGAAAACAGATTTGTGAAACAAAATGGAAAAATCCAGAGAACAGATCCAAGTTTATATAATACTTAAGCATTTAATAAATACAACATCTCAAATCAGTGACAAAAAAATGATGTTTCTCAATAGTTGTCACTGAATAACTGGCTAAATATTTGATGAAAAAATGGATATCCTTACCTCACACCATATGTCACGATTAATTCCAGATGTGTGAAAGATTAAAATATATGACTTCGAGTTCTGGCAACAAGGTGGACTGAGGTAATGCAGAACCCCTACCACTGCAAGCATCTAGAAATACTAGATGAAATGTAAGTTTAAAAAAATTTAATGAATAGCAGATCTCATAAGAAATAAAAGGAAATCCCCAGGTGCTAGAGGAAAGAAAAATCTGAAAGCCAAAGTGTTAAGAGAAACCCTGAGACCCCAGTGATCATGAGGTGTCTGGGAGGAGGGAGGGAACAGCAGGAAGGATAGAGAAAGGGGAAAGACTGCCTGATCATTAGACCTGGAAACAGGCTTTAATGCCTTGAGCTTAGGTTTTAGCACCCACACACAGACTGGAGATGAGGCCTCAGGTCTTACAAGCCCAGGAGTTGCAAGTGGGACCCCCGCTTTCTTTATCAAATATTTAATAAGCACCTACTTATGCCAGGCCCCCTGTGAATAAAAGAGAATTCCTGATCTTAGGTACCTTAACATTCCAACAAGTGATAGAAAGGAACAAATGGGAGGAGGGGAAAACAGTTAATAATATAATAAATAAGTAAATTAAATAGTGTCTTAGGTGGTATGAGTGTTATGGGGAAAAGGAGTTAGTAGGGGAGGATAAGGGTGATCTCAGGTGTGTGTGTGTGTGTGTGTGTGTGTGTGTGTGTGTGAGAGAGAGAGAGAGAGAGGAGAGGAGAGAGAAAGAGAGAGAGACAGAGAGAGTCAGATAGACACAAATAGGGGAGCTGTTTGCAGTATAAATAGAATAGTGTGGGTAAGCCTCACAGAAGTGATATTTGAACAAAGACTTGAAGGAACCTAGGGAGTCATTTATTTGCATATCTGGGCCTATCTCAAGCCCAGAGTCAGCTGGGGTACCAGGGCTATAAGCTGTGTACCCACTAACAGCAAGGAGGCCTGGGAGCTGGAACAGAGTGAGTGAGCAGGAAAGTGCTAGGAGATGAGAATAGAGAGGAAGCAGGGGCCAGACCACACAGAGCTTTGCAATCATCGTTAAGTGTTCTGGGTGTTCCTCTGAGTGAACAGGGAACTAATACACAGGCAGTTATCTCTGGCTGCTGTGTTAAGAAGAGACCAGGGAGGCTGAGGGACAAAGATAAAGGAAGGGAGACCAGCTAGGAAACTGCAGCTGTAATTGCAGTGGCAAAAAAACCTGGACCTTCCAAATGCCCCCTGCGTCAAAAGGGGACGAAGAATCTTTGTCCATTGGGCTAAGGTGACAGCAAAAGTTTGTCTCTACCCAGAGTTCTGGATAAAGGCAGAAAAAGTCCTCAGTGAGGGAGAAAAATAAACCCCAGGCCTGGGAAGGTTTAGAGGCCAAGTACATACTCCTCATTTGATATAATAATTTTCAAGATGATTAATTAATGGAAAATTTGGTCCTAGTCCAGTGATACCTCTAGAATGTCTGGCAGAATTAATGCAAAATCATATGGATAGGGGCATTTCCATAACTAACAGCAGTGGGATTTCCATGAAATCCCAAATAAAGATAAGCTCACAGTCAGAAAGTACAAAACACATAAGGAAATCATTCACCATGAGCAAAGGTCAGCAGACAAAATAAGCGAGAGGATCAGTATCCCCAAGAAGTTGAGATCATCCATCAAACTAACAAAGACTATAGGATAAGTTATGTTTAAGACTATTTACAAGAAAATAAGGCTGAGCAAAAGAAACCAGATATTGAAGAGAACATACAG
The DNA here is from genome assembly GCF_006542625.1 of Nomascus leucogenys. Taxonomy (NCBI): domain Eukaryota; kingdom Metazoa; phylum Chordata; class Mammalia; order Primates; family Hylobatidae; genus Nomascus; species Nomascus leucogenys. Next base: position 68,787,153 of record NC_044399.1, read on the forward strand.
TATGATTTCAATTATATAAAGTTCAAAAATAGGCAAATTAAATGTATTGTGTTAGAAGTCAGAATGGTGGTTACCCTGGAGGGTTGGGAGGAGCCTTCTGGAAATACTGTATTTCTTCATGTTAGTGCTAGACACAGAGGTGAGCTCACTTTGTGAAAATTCATACACCTGAACATTCATGATTTAAAGAGAGAAGACCAGCTAGCGAACACACTGGAAGGCAAAGAGGGAGAGTCCCCTGTCCCCACCCCCGCAAGTGGAAGAGCTGGAGAGTGGGAGGTGAGGAAATTGTCAGTAGGGTTTGAGGGTAGGCCCAAGTGAGGTCCCCCAGTTAGAGCCTGACAGTCTTTTGAGGGAACCCCAGTGGAAGGGTAGGGTTGGAAAATGTATCATTCAAGTTATAGAGCTGCTTCTGGTTGAGCAGGGAATGGGGTGAGGTCGTTAAGGAAGACTGACGAAGTCCTCAGGAAGGCAGTATATTCCACTGGACCTACAGAATATCATTACATGACCTTTGTAACCCAACCCCTCGTTTTACAGGAGAGGAACTGAGGCCCAGAGAAGTAAAGACACTTGTACAAAGTCACCTTTGCTTCCCAGTATTACTAGTTTTCCTGTCAGGGAGTATGCAGATTAAAGATAAGTGGCAGGCCAAGCAGGTGACTCATGCCTGTAATCTAAGCACTCTGAGAGGCTGAGGCACGAGGATTGCTTGAACCCAGAAGTTCAAGGCTGCAGTGAGATGTGATCACACCACTGTACTCCAGGCTGGATGACAGAGCGAGACCCTGTCTCTACAAAAAAAAAAAAAAAAAAAAAAAAAAAAAAAGATAAGAGATGACCTGGCCCAGTGGTGAAAAGCAAGCCTCCAGAGCCGCACTGCCTGGATTCTAATTCCAGTTCTGCCACCTGCTAGCTGTGTGACCTCAGGCACCTTAACTAACCTCCATGTGCCTCCGTTTCTTTGCCTGTAAAATTGTATACAGATATAAATTTGTACAACCACTTTCCACTCAATAGAGTTTAACCACTGTCTATTAAAGCTGAACGTGCCACCACGGTGGCTCACGCCTATGATCCCAGCACTCTGGGAGTCTGAGAGGGAAGGATCCCTTGAGCTCAAGAATTCAAGACCAGCCTGGCTAACATAGTGAGACCCCCATCTCTACAAATAGTTTTTTCTTTTTTGAGACAGAGTCTTGCTCTATTGCTCAGGCTGGAGTGCAGTGGCACCATCTTGGCTCACTGCAACCTCCGCCTCCCAGGTTCAAGCAATTCTCATGCCTCAGCTTCCCAAGTAGCTGGAATTATAGGCGCGTGCCACCATACCCGGCTAATTTTTGTATTTTTAGTAGAGATGGGGTTTCAACATGCTGGCCAGGCTGGTCTTGAACTCCTGACCTCAAGTTATCTGCCTGCCTCAGCCTCCCAAAGTGCTGGGATGACAGGCGTGATCCACCATGCCCAACCCTCTACAAATAATTTTTAAAAAAATAGCCAAGTGTGGTGATGTGCACCTGTGATCCCAGCTACTCAGGAGGCTGAAGCAGGAGGATTGCCTGAGCTCAGGAAGCTGGATGACAGGAGGCTGGGTGACAGAGACCTTGTCTCAAAAAATGTTAAAAATAAAAGTGAAATTGAACAGATGCCCAAACCCTGGGACCCAGCAATTCCCCTTCTTGATACACACCTAGCAGAAGTGCATTCAAATGTGCATTAAAAGACATGGACAAGTATGGTCACAGAAGTGCTACTGTTAATAGCCAAAACCTGGGAACAGCCCAAATGCCTGCCATAAGTGGAGTGGAGAAATACCCTGTGATACATTTATATCACACAATACTGGCCAGCAATGGAAACTAAGAAACTACTACTACACATGGATGAAGACCACAAATGTAACATGGGGCAAAAGAAGCAGGAATATGATTCCATTTATACCAAGTTCAAAAATAATCAAAACCCGGCCAGGCGCGGTGGCTCACGCTTGTAATCTCAGCACTTTGGGAGGTCGAGGCGGGCCGATCACGAGGTCAGGAGATCAAGACCATCCTGGCTAACATGGTGAAACTCCGTCTCTTACTAAAAATACAAAAAATTAGCCGGGCGTGGTGACAGGCGCCTGTAGTCCCAACTACTCAGGAGGCTGAGGCAGGAGAATGGCGTGAACCCGGGATGCGAAGCTTGCAGTGAGCCGAGATCGCACCACTGCACTCCAGCCTGGGCAACAGAGCAAGACTCCGTCTCAAAAAAAATTAAAAATAAATAAATAAAAAAAAATAAATTTAAAAATAAACAAAAATAATCAACACCCATATATGGTGGGTAGGGGGCGTGGTAACTGGGTGGACGCACAGGTCGGCTTCTGGGTTGCTGGTATGTTCCTGATGCGGATGCTGGTTATACAAGTCTGTGCATATCATGAATAGTCTTTGCACTGGACACATAATTCATGGGATTTTCTCTACATGTGTTGCACTACAATAAAGAAGTTTACTTAAGAATAACAAGGCCAGGCACGGTGGCTCACGCCTGTAATCCCAGCACTTTGGGAGGCTGAGATGGGTGGATCACCTGAGGTCAGGAGTTCGAGACCAGCCTGGCCAACATGGTGAAACCCCGTCTCTACTAAAAATACAAAAATTAGCTGGGCGTGGTGGTGCACGCCTGTAATCTCAGCTACTCCAGAGGCTGAGGCAGGAGAATCTCTTGAACCTGAGAGGCAGAGGTTGTAGCGAGCTGAGATCGTACTACTGCACTCCAGCCTGGGTGACAGTGCAAGACTCCATCTTAAAAAATGAAAAAGAAAAAAAAAGAATAACAAGCCCTGATAGGGCTGTTATGAGGATTAAATGAGGTAATACTTATAAAGGGCTTAGAACAGTGCATGGTGATAATAAAGGCTATAGAGATGTGTGCTGATAAAATCCCAAGCTCTAGGATCAGAACCCTATCTCTGGGTCTCCTTCCTGTACCCCTCCTCTGAGCCCTCTTTCAAGGCAGAACACAGGGCTCCTCACACTCCCCACCCTATCCAATCTATCAAGGTGGTCTTGAGCTGGGCCCCCAGGACACCAAGGCATCAAAGGCACAGACAGCTTAACTTACCCAAGTCCACACTCCTGGTGGAACTGGAATTTAAACCCAGCCAGTCTGAAGTCAAAGACGGGTGTTCTCTCACCATTGCCCCTAATACATGTATCTTGGTATTTCACACTTCAGTAGATAGAATGTTGTGCTCTCTGATCTTGACTTAAAACTAAGTAACTAAGTACTTTCTTTCTTTTCTTTTCTTTTTTTTTGAGATGGAGTTTTGCTCTTGTTGCCCAGGCTGGAGTGCAATGGTGTGATCTCTGCTCACTGCAACCTCTGCCTCCCGGATTCAAGTAATTCTCCTGCCTCAGCCTCCCGAGTAGCTGGGATTACAGGCGTGTGCCACCATGCCCGGCTAATTTTGTATTTTTAGTACAGACGGGGTTTCGCCATGTTGGTCGGGCTGGTCTCGAACTTCCAACCTCAGGTGATCCGCCTGCCTTGGCCTTCCAAAAGTGCTGGGATTACAGGCGTGAGCCACCATGCCCAGCCAACTAAGTACTTTCTTTTTTTATTTTTGTAGAGACGGCAGTCTTGCTATGCTGCCCAGTCTGATCTCAAACTCCCAGGCTCAAGCAATCCTTCCGCCTCAGCCTCCCAAAGTGCTGGGATTACTGGTGTGAGCTGCTGTGCCTGGCCAGAACTAAATACTTTCTACAGATCAGGAAAATCGCAACTTGATTCTCACTTACATGTGCCTCACTTCTTCTGCAGACATCTTCGATTAAAACAAACAAACAAACAACCTCTCTACCCCTGGTTCAAACAATAAACTGAGGTAAGAAATAGGACTGTTCAGCCCCATTCTTCTCTAGCATTTCTGGGTACCAGGATGGCAAGTCTGCCCAAAAACATGGTTTAAAAAGGATTGGGCCAGGCGCAGTGGCTCACGCCTATAATCCCAGCACTTTGGGAGGCCAAGGCGGGTGGATTACCTAAGGTCAGGAGTTCGAGACCAGCCTGGCCAGCATGGTGAAACCCCGTCTCTACTAAAAATATAAAAACTAGCTGGGCGCGATGGTGGGTGCCTGTAATCCCAGCTATTCAGGAGGCTGAGGCAGGAGAATCACTTGAACCCAGGAGACAGAGGTTGCAGTGAGCTGACACGGTGCCACTGCACTCCAGCCTCGACGATAGAGTGAGATTCTGTCAAAAAAAGAAAAAAAAAAAAAAAGAAGGATTGATTTCTGTGGATTGGAGCAAGAAGCAGTTTCCTTCCTCATGGCAGCTCAGAAGACCAAGCACTTTCTCACCGTGAATTCTCTCCCGGTTCTGAGCCACAGAATGAGACAGGGCTGGGTGTGGGAATAAAGAGTTGGCTGAGATCGACCTGCCCACCTCTGAGGTCTGGCTTCGGGGAGAGGAAAACGAGCTGGCCAAAGGGCTGAGGGCGGGGGAATGGGGGGGGGGCCGTGTCCAACAGCTCTGCCCTGGGGCCGCCCAACCCAAAGGTACTTTCACGTTTCAGATGCCAAATTCTGTATCTGTAAACACATGTGTTTTCTTTTTCATGCTGGGATTGGAACTATTCTTGTTCGGCACTTTCTGCACCAGCCCAAATGTAAGCAGAGCACTGAGGGCAGTGGTTTGTGACGGAGATGAGTCCTTGTCCCTCAATAACACACAGACGTAGTTCTGAGTGGAAGGAACAACCTTCAGGTGGGAGAAGCCCCAGGAAGCCTCAGGCACCAGTGTCCTGGCCCAGGTTGGGGCGTAATTTCTTTTGAGTGTAGGGTCAGTGATAAGCTTTTGTTTCAAGATCCAAGGCAGTTCTGGAGGACCTGCCCAGAAACGTCGGGGCGGACATTCCTGGGGGGACCACTCTTTTCAGGGAATCATGGTCTCTCAAATTCTTGGCATGGGAGAAAACAAATACACTACGACAGAACAAATGCAGCAGGAAAATGTGACGTGGACTAAAATCCAATCCTTCCGTGGTAAGGAGCCAAATCCAGAATGCTCTTCCTCTCAAGACCCTCGGACCCTCCCTGTGCCCCAGACACTCAGCAAAGTGCCTCATTGGGGGCACCCATCTGCGTTCAGGGTTACTGCAAGTGGACACGTCTGCACCTTCTCACATGCACAGCCTCCTTGATGGAAACATATTTCACCTGCAGGGAGGGCATCCACTTTACATTTCTTTTCTTTTTATTTTTTTATCTTCTTTTTTTTTGTTTTTGAGACACCATCTCTATCACCCAGGCTGGAGTACAGTGGCATAATCTCGACTCACTGCAATCTCGGCCTCCCAGGTTCAAGAGATTCTCCTGCCTCAGCCTCTGAGTAGTTAGGATTACAGGTGTGGGCCACCATGCCAGGCTAGTTTTTTGTTTGTTTTTGTATTTTTAGTAGAGATGAGGTTTCACCATGTTGGCCAGGCTGGTCTCGAACTCCCGACCTCAAATAATCTGCCTGCCTCGACCTCCCAAAGTGCTAGGATTACAGGTGTGAGCCATCGTGCCTGGTCTACTTTACATTTCTTTACATGCCCAGACCAAACAGAGCCACCTGAACAGTAAATGCTGCAGAAATGTCCATGTATACGAAGTACTTCTCTGTCTGCAGGTTGGGGAAGGGGAAGGTCTTCAGAAGGGGACCAAAAATGGCAGATAGTTTTCATCTCATGGGCTAATTCTGCCTAAGGAGTTATATTGAGGAGTCTAATATTGTAAGATCATTTCTGGACTTAGGAGGAAAGCATGCTGCCGTTGATTGTCAATGTCCGCCCTGGTTTTAGAATGCGGGAGTGGTGGTGCGTTTATTTGCTGGGTACTCACCACGGCCGCCCCAAAGCAGAAACAAGACGAAATCAGAAGCCCTGACAACAGCAATCAAGCAGGCAGGAAGTGTCCCTCACTTGGGGACTTCAAATATGGAATGCAGCACAGCATACAGGCCCTCAGGAAACTCAGAGATCTACCTCATTTCCTTACATAGGACTCAAGTTATTTAAAGCCAGCCCCTTTAAAGGTCCCTGTAGTCCTACAGATTGTCTCACTTAAGTGTGGAGTCTCTGGAATGTGTGAAAATTGGACACGACAACCAATAATCTCTCTTATCTTCAGGCAGAAAAAGACGCGGGAAAAACCTAGAAAATCTAGCAATAGCACCAGCCAGGAGGGGGCACAGATGGGTCCCCAACTAAAATATGACCACGTGCACAGAGAGCTGAGACCTTACACAGGCCAGTCCTGAATCCTCCAGGAAGACAGACTTCTAGGACCTTCCTCAGCAAGGCACTAGCTGAGTTGAGAAGTGAACCGGAGTGTTACTTTCTGCTTTTAAAGTTCTCGCCCAACAAATTTACTTGAACCCTTTAAATAATCCGGAGGTCTACTACACTTACAGAACCATCTTTCTTTTTTTTTCTTTTCTTTTTTTTCTGAGTCTTGCTCTGTCACTGTCAGGCTGGAGTACAGTGGTGTGATCTTGGCTCACTGCAACCTCTGCCTCTCGGGTTCAAGCAATTCTCCTGCCTCAGCCTCCCAAGTAGCTGGGATTACAGGCACGCGCCACCACGCCTGACTAATTTTTGTATTTTTAGTAGAGTTAAGGGTTTCACCGTGTTGGCCAGGCTGGTTTCGAACTCCTGACCTCGTGATCCGCCCGCCTCGGCCTCCCAAAGTGCTGGGATTACAGGCGTGAGCCACTGCGTCCAACCACAGAATCATCTTTCTTCTAGGTCTTCTTCACATGCACCAATGCACTGCAGTGTGAATTCATTTCACCCTAACCGTAGTTAGTACACTAATCCCAATGACAGAAGGTCCAGGGATTGCTAGGGGTGGCCCTGACACAGGCAAGGGCGGAGCACAGCTTTCCATTCCTTGGTGGTACTCCTGAACCACAGGTACCCCTTTCCCCTCAGAGAGTATCTTCCTTTGTGGTCTGAGTGCCAGCAGCTGCCTCTGATAGAACTGTCCATTGTGGAGGAGGCTTGGGACAGGAACTTAAGCTCTGGGAGAAAAAGAAAAGGGTCAGATGGGAGACATTCTGTATCTCATCAAACACATGGCCACAGTCCCTTCTCTCCATCAGAGGGGAGAACTGGCACAAAATAATGTATTTGAGGCTGAATACACACCTAGCCAAGGCCTTTTGATGTGGGGAGAAATTCACATAAATTATGTAACTTTTTCTTTTCTTTTTTTTTTTTTTTTTTGAGATGGAGTTTCGCTCTGTTGCCAGGCTAGAGTGCAGTGGGGTAATCTCAGCTCATCGCAACCTCCGAGTCCCTGGTTCAAGCAATTCTCCTGCCTCAGCCTCCCAAGTAGCTGGGATTACAGGCATGTGCCACCACCCCCAGCTAATTTTTGTATTTTTAGTAGACACGGGGTTTCACCATGTTGGCCAGGATGGTCTCCATCTCCTGACCTCATGATCTGCCCGGCTCAACCTCCCAAAGTGCTGGGATTACAGGCGTGAGCCACCGCGCCCGGCCAATGATACAACTTTTAAAAGGCAAATTAAAATCTTCTTCTTAGTTTACAACAGAGATCCATTTTTGGAGTAAGGAGACAGGAATGCAATACTGAGCTCACTAAGTTGTGCTACACAAGTCAAACCTCATGAGAGCAGATAGCTTTGAGGTGAATGTCTGTGTCTAGAGGACTGGCCCAGGCAGCTCACTTCTTTCAAGCACTATTCAGAACAACTGTCCCTCCGAGTTGGCTATAATAGGACACGGCTTTTATGTGATCAGTCTTCCAAACAAACGCTCCCGATACCCCCTGCTCCCTCTGTATGCAACAGTGTCACAGAATAAGCCGAGATGTGCCCTGCAGACTTATCCACACTTAGTCCTGTTTGTGTAAAAGCTGCCCTTTGATGGCCAGGACATCTGTCTTTGAAAAGCTTCCGTTCCTTGTGGCAATCTGATTAATTGAAACAAAGCACACATAAAGCACCTAGGACAATGCCTGGCACTCAATAGGAGTTTGTGGTCTGTCTTCAGGACGCAACCCCACAACCACCATGGATGGACATTTTAAACTCTGCAGCTCCCAGGCCACCCAGACCAACACCATGCCTTCTGAGCCTGCAGAGACCACAAGGGCTTCCAGACGACAGGCAAAATGCTGTGGGCCTGCTCTACAAGTATTAGGCTTAAGTCCTGAGCATTTCAAAAGCCCTCCGAGACCTCCCGTCTCCCTATAATGAAAGGCACTGCAGAAACCCAAGGTATGATTAACACCTTCTGAAAGGACGAAAAAAAAAATACTGGCTCACAAAATATCCGTATTTGTGCATCCACAGATAAGGCCGTTTTATAATCCAGTTCCCTAGAGAGCCATTTATTTTGGTGAAGGCAGTGTGCATTGCAGACACTGTAGAAGCCATCAAGATAACACGAGTAACAATCCAGTGGACTTTTGAAGTGTAAACATAAAAGTCTATTAAGAATACAATGTTGGTTTAATCCCAAGACAAAAAATTTACTTAATGAAAAGCACAACTCATCTCAAGAAGGAAATATCGATACCAGCTGTGAGCAGAAAATGAGGGGATTCCTTCCAGGGAACATCTGAATTTCAACCCACTGCCTTTCCAATATTTACTCTGGACATAAAGTCTCAAATACTTTTCTGAGGATCTCATTTTTCTACAGGAGGAGGAGGTCAGAGAGAAGACTGGGCAGGGCTAATAGAGAGCGTGGAAGAGCCTGGAAACACGCAGACCCACCCCAGAAGGTTTCCCCTGACAAACCTGCCTCCCTGCTCTGGGTGGAGCAGGGAGCGGCCCCCTTGCCTGGAGGGTCCTGATCACCAGGTGCTAATGAGGATCCCAGCAGAGAACCTCACTCCAGCTGCCATGGGGCCAGTAGAGATGAATGACAGCCCTGTGCTGCTGACTCACGTCAACTGTACCTAGCAGCACCACACCAGTGGCCGGGACATACCATCCCCCATCCACCTCCTCTCTTTGGCAACAGTACTTTCAGCCACTTTCTGGATTTTTTCAATACGTTCCAGTGAAGCAAAGGGATAGTGAACGCTAGAGTGAAAAGAGAAGGCCTTCTTTTTTTTTTTTTTTTTGGAGACAGAGTCTCACTCTGTCACCAGGGCTGGAGTGCAGTGGCGCAATCCCGGCTCACTGCGACCTCCGCCTCCCAGGTTCAAGCGATTCTCCTGCCTCAGCCTCCCTAGCAGCTGGGATTACAGGGGCCCGCCACTATGCCCAGCTAATTTTTTGTATCTTTAGTAGAGACGGGGTTTCACCATGTTGGCCAGGCTGGAGGAAGGCCTTCTTAAAGAGGGGTTCTGACTACCCACAGCTCAGCTTCGCCACCTTTGAGGGAGACCACAGGCCCTGAAATCAAGAAAGACGTGGCCAAGAAAGCAACACCTGTGGATCCCAAGAACCCCCAGGAAAGTATCTAAATCCCCTTCATTCATAGTCCCAAACTTCCAGCTCCAAGCAGGCCTGATGGCTAAGACAAAAGAAAACTTCTTATATACAACTTCATGTTAAGTATGTATGAATATAATACAATAAAATATAATTAATATGATGTAAAACATATAATGCAACACAACAAGGGAACCATGCCCAGTTCTAGCAAGAAGCAATAGGTTGTTCCAGCTTTTCTCCTACACATGGATATATCGCTGCCATTCATTCATTCATCCATTCTTCCATCCACCCATCCATTCATTCTATGGAAAAACAGCACAATGGATGCAATAAAACAAAGCACAAACGTCAGGCTGGAGTCCCAGCTTCACCACCCAGTAGCTATGTGACTTAGGGTAAACCATCTAATGTCTCTAGGCCACAGTTTCCTCATCTCTAAAATAAGTACAATTATAGTCCCTATTATTAGCACAGTCACAGTGATTAAATGTCTAAATTAACGTGAGTGCTTGGCAAAGAGTAAGTCCTCCAGGGTTAATCATCATAATGACAATAATCATAATAATTACTATGATTATTAAAAACATTCACTCATCTATAGCTATGTGCCAGGCTCTGGACTAAGCAGCAAATAATTTTAGCCTTCTGATTTTTGCAAGAATCTTTAGTGGGGCATTGGATTTCTCATGGCAACACCTCCAATATAACCTCCCTCTCTTGCCAGGGATGAATGAGGGTGGACCAAGCATCAGAGCTACCGACAGCATGAGGACATCCCCCTGACCCCCAACCTAAAGCCATGTTTAAACAATTACGAGCATTATGTTGCAGGTACCTATGACCATAAGAGGCCAACCCAGCACAGTGCTCGTCTTGCAGAGACATCTTTCGTGTGGGTTTTGGGTTACAGCTGGGCAATGCAAAGCCATACAGTGAGTCGCAAAACAAGTTTTCATAAGCTCAACCTGTCACAAGCCAGGCAGGGGCTCATGCTGACAACTCCACAGTAAGATTAAACAGCATGCCGCGTCAGGCACTAAATAGTAACACAGCTCCGACGTCAGGGGGACAATGATTAAAACTGATGTCAATAATTTATGAAACACAATATGGTCTTCAGATGCTCTTTTGAAAAAAGGGAAGGGCGGGGAGGGGGGAAAGGGGCCTAGCAACCCAGGTGGTTTAAAACTGTTCATGCATTTTGCCTTGAATGTACACACACCCCCACCATGCGTGGGTACTTCTTTACACAATGAACGTGAATGCACATGTGTATAAAAGCATGTGAACACTGCTGATCCATATGGGCGGAAGAAAGTATTTAGTTATTCCACTGAGAGCTGTCAAGGCTGTAACGTTATACATAGTCTTGTCTTTCATATTGTTTTGAGGGTTGTTTTTCCCCCCCGGAAGAAATCCAAAATTGCATTTAAAGTATAACTGGGCTTTACGAAAGTTCACATTTTATTCCATAGAGAGCTTGACCTTGAAACAACACCAAAAAGAAAACTGGACCAAAGAAAACATATAGGATATGTGAATTTCTTAGTCATCTATAAGGACCATGGCCCTATGTCAAAGGACTGTTCAGTCAAATATAATATTGGTAAATTGGTAAATTTTAGGGGGTTTTCTTTGCGGGGGGCAGGGGCGCAGGGTTAACCTAGGGAAGGGTACCATTTCAATTTATTATAAATCATGTATCATTATCTTATAAAAGCAAAGACCGAATAGCACAGTAATAGGCTCATTGTTATTAAGACTGATTATGGGAATTAAAAATATATACACTTCCTGACTTTGCCATAGTCGTAAATACTCTGGGTAGCTTGACTTTATATGTCAACGGCGTGAAATTCACAAGAAGAGATTATGTTGGGAGGAAAATCTGAGTCTCTGATAGTCCAAAGTTACTTTTGAAGGATTTATTAATGCTTTTTCCTAGCACAGTGCCCTTCAGTATCTCAGAACACCTGTCAAATACTAATTCATTCACATATCTCCACTACAGGGCCTTTTCATAAAAAGCTCAACCTTTAATTGTAAATCACCCCTAAATTGTCCTTGCTGTCTTTCTCTTTTACAGAATGATGGAAAAATCACTAAGACTTCAATTAAGACTTTATGGGAACTTCAATCTGATGTTCCCAGCTATATCTACAAGGTATCAGAACATCTATTCAAAAAGGAAACTATAAATAACTTTAACATAGTTGAATTGGCTTTGCTTTTATGAGATGACTGAATAATTGGCAAGATTTAAATATACTTTAACTACTGGGAATTAAAATAACTTAGTAAAACCCAGAAAAATATTGTTAGCCAATCATTTGTCATGTAGATTATGTACTTATTAAGCCTAATTAAACTTTTTGAACAAAAACGTTTACTAATTACATTCGTTAATATGTTGATTGCTCAATTTAGCCAATAAAAAAAGGTCAATCCAATTTGTGTGCATAGTTACTGCTTTGGTCAAGAGACAAAAATCCCAAACTATAGAGATTATTTCAAGTGCATGACCATCATTATAACAAACGCAGGTTACATGTCCACATCCAAAGTGACAGCAAGACCTGGGGGTGGGTGGTGAATCTGAACAACACCAACGCTAAGGCAAATCTTCAAGCCAGTGAAATTTCACCACCACATCAAGTTTATTCGCCTAAATGTATTCACTTGCATTTGTCCAATTAGACCCTGCTGGTGACAAGACAAAGTTATCTTTCATATGCACATACAAACTAAAACTGATAGCGAAACCCTGGGAATCCCTTTAAATGTCAATAAAGGGCTTTTACGCACAAAGGGAAGAAAAGAAAAGAGGAAGGAGGGGGAAAAGAAGAGATGGGAAAAACCAACATTTCCGAGGGAACTGAGCAGATCAAAGGAATTTTATTCTAGAAGACCACTAAGTCGGAGTGTAACTACACACTCTCTCTCTCTCTCTGCGAAATCTTGAAAAGTGTCTTCAGACTGGAAACTAGTTCTGATCCTTAAAAGAAAGGGGACAAACAATTAGGTCTGCAAGAGCGGGACACGAGTGTAAAAATGGAGGCCTCCGGTGCAACAGGAGGCGGGAGGCCCGGCGTCTTCAGACCAGGACGCCTGACTGGGCCTCTGCGGCGATCCGGCCCTCCAAGACATGTTTTCCATTCCCTTGCTCAAAACTCTGCATCCACAGTCATGAGGCACAAACTATTCGACAACAACATGACACAATTAATCAGAACCAGACCTCAAAACGTGTGTTTGTGGGGACCAGCAAACTTTGAAATGTGCCTCAGCGGGCAAAGCAATTGAAGAGCCTCACACTGGCTGTTTGAGATGGAGAGATGGAGAGGAAAAATTTGTACGTTCATAAAGGATGCACACCAAATGGGACATTTACAGACTAAATAATTTTCGCCCAAATAAATGTGGGATTTGGAGCTTTACTTCCCATACTGAAAAAGTAAGGTGTAGTCTTGCTACCTCCCCTCACCCTTTTTCTTTTTCTTTTTCTTTTTCTTTTTTTTTCTGGGGAGAAACTGATTTCTGAGAGCTTCTGCAGCAGCAAAGTCGTCCAGTTCAGAAGCAGAACCTATCCTTTTTTAGCCTCATTTCTGACCCAGCCATATTCACCCGGTTTTGTCAGATTTCCCTTTCAGGAAATGAAACCCTATTTAAAAAGCGAGAAGCTGGACCCTTAGTTAATTCAAAACTGTTTAATTTCACCAAAGCCTGAAGCTAATAAAAAAAATCTGGTATACTTTTTTAGACAAGAATTGAATTCGTTTAAAATAATTACTGAACGCTCCTTTGTAATGAGCAGATAGTAATTAATTGAAATCACATCATTCTTCTTTTGCTAACACAAACACGCTGTTCAAAAGAGAGAAAAAAAATAGTTTCAAATCATGAAAAGACAAATGGAGGGCAGGAGTGAAACTCGTCGGGTACCGAACTGACCCCAAACCGCAAATAGTTCTTTGCCATCTCCCAAGGGATTTGTAGGTGTGGAGTTGGAACTTCCCGGGAACTGGGCCGGGGTCCCCAACCGCGAGCCCAGCTGCAGCCTTGGGAAAGGGGGGTGGGTGGAGGTGAATCCCAGCGTCCAACCCAACCAGGAGGAAGGCAATGAATGTTTGAGTTTGGATCCAGGGTTAGCGGGGACCTGTCTGCAAATGTTCTGCCAAACCCCCTCCCGGGAACATTTCTCCTGCTGCTTCATGGCTTCGCAGAGAGCACTGGGCGCAAATTCGGACGTCCACCACGAGCGCCACGCGAGCGAGTGGACCTGCTCTGAGCCCTCCCGGGTCCCGGGCATCCGCGAACGCGCCTCCCGCCGTTCCCACGACCCGCGCTCCTATGAACTCGCCGCTGCGAGGCCCAGCAGCTCCCGCCCGCGCCCCCACCCGCCGCCGGCTCCGCCGCCGCACCCCACTCACCCACGCACTCGTTGGCTTCGCGGGCCGTGGCGCGCTGCCAGGGCCGGTCGTAGTGGAAGGGCTTGCAGCGGTCGCACTCCGGGCCGGCCGTGTTGTGCCTGCAATCGCACACCAGGCTGTCGTCGCGGTCGCGCACGCAGCGGGCCGCGTGGCCGTTGCACTTGCACCGGCCGCCCACCTGTAGGTCGGACACCGCGTAGAAGTACGAGTCGCGCGCCAGCTCCGAGTCGTCCTCGTTCTCGTCGCCGAACGTGTGCAGGCGGCTGAAGGCCACGCGGATGTCGGTGGCCGTGACCCAGTCCTGCAGCACAGGCGAGTTGTCGAAGTCGTGCGCCGAGGGCCGCCCGTCCAGCGTGCTGAAGGCGATGAGACCGCCCGAGAGCGGGCGCATGTCGGTGTGCGAGTCGGTGCACACGGCCTCCTGCTCGTTCTGCTTGGTGATGGGCGCGCGGTGCGGCCGGTTGTACATCTTGCGGCACTGCGTGGAGTAGAACTGGAAGGGCACCCACGTGCGCCCGTAGTCCATGGACTTGTAGATGGCCATGGACTCGGGCCGCGGCGAGCAGAACTGCAGGCTCACGTAGGTCACTTCGAACTTCTTGCCGAGGGACAGTGTGAGCGTGACGTTGTGCGGGAACTGCAGGTAGTTCTCGGACTGCCAGCACGTCAGGTTGTGCGGGTTGTTGAGGTCGGTGAGGAAGGCGGGCGGGTGCGCCTTCTTGGGGTCGGACGCGTTGCAGAGGTGGCACGAGCGCAGCCGCTCCTCGCCGCGCTCGCTCACCACGCAGTAGCGCGCCGGGGGCCGGCCGCAGGTGCTGGACACGCGCACGTCCTTGCCGAAGGCCGCATTGACAAAGTCCGGGATGCAGCGGCGTGGGTGGCCGTTCTCGTCCGAGCAGGGGTCGGGCTGCGCCGCCTGGCCCGCGAACATGCTGAGCCCGGGCCCGCCGCGCACCGCGCCCACCAGGCACGCCACCGCCGCCAGCGCCGCCAGCGCCTCCCACACTGCGCGCATCATGCTGCGTCCAGCTTGCCCCGGCCCTGCCGCGGAGGATCTGTCCGCCTGCCGCAGAAGGCGCCTGCGGAGAGAAGGGAGCTGCGCTCAGCCAGCCCGCCCCGCGCCCTCCAGCTCTCGGCGGGGTGGCGAGCGGGGATGCGGGAGAACGCCCGGCTTCCTGGGCACCCACCCCGCAACCGACTGCCCGCCTCTCTCCCCCAAAGTCCCGCGGGCGGCAAAGCCGGGGCCCTCCAAGTCCGCACCGCTCGCGCCCCTTCTTCCCCGCCCGGCGGGAGAACGCTCTGCTTCCCCGCCACCGCCGCCTCCACGCCGCCCGAGGGGCATGCCTGAGCCGGTCTCCCCGTCCGCGGCCAGCCCCCCTCGCACCCCAAGTTTCGGGCGTCGGAGAGCTGGGGGACCCCGACTCCGCACGGCCCGCGCCCCTTCCTCTCGCAGCCCGGGGTCCCTCTCAGATGCCCCCCGATCGCGTCCCCGCCGGAGAGTCCGCGTTCGGGACTTTACCTCTGGAGGGGGCAAAAGAGAAAGAAAAGTTTGCCTGGCCCCGCCGGGGAGCCCGCGCGCCGGTCGCCGGAGAGCCTCTCGCTCGCTGCTAGCAGGCGCGTCCCGCCTCAGCGCGGGCTTGCCAGCTCCATGCCCAGCGCGGCCGCCGCTGCCCCGGCCCCGGCCCCGCCGCCGCCGCCGCCGCCTCTCTTGCCCGAGTGACTACGCGGCCGCCCGGCTCCCGCCGCTCCCGCCGAGCTCGGAGTGCTGCCCTGCCCGCGCCCGGGGCGCACACACTCACGCTGGCCGGCGCGCACTCACACACACGCGCGCTCGCCCCCGAAGGCTCCGCCGCCGCCGCCGCCGCCACTCGCGCTGGGAGTGAGGGGCGGAGGGGAGCGCGGGGGCGGGGGGCGGGGCCGCCGGGCGGGGCGCCGGCCAATAACGTCCGCGAGCTGCCGCCAGCTCCGAGCAAAGTTTTCACCCCGGGAAAGAAGAAAGTTAAAGGGAACCGGCCCGGGACGCCCGAGAGGGAGAGCACAGGCGGGTGGGAACCCGGGAGCCCGAGAAAGAACAGCAGAGACAAAGAGAAAGCGAGGAGAGCGCCCGGGGAAACCCCGGAGAGGGGGCTGGGCCGGGCCGGGCGCGCACCCCGTGGGGGAGGAGGGGCCGCCGGGGACTGTCAGTCTCGCCCGCGCCCCGCGCCGCCCGGAGAGCCTCACGCCCTGGGGAGCGCGCGGGCGGGGGAAGGGGGCCACTTTCTCCCTCCCGGTCCCAGCCAAACACATCTGTGTTTGTTTTCTTTGCTGCGCGGAGGTCGGGCCTTCCTCTAACCCAGCCTGATGGCCCCCGGTGGCACCGCGCACAGGGCTGTGCCCCTGTGGGCACGCAGCCCGGGAGCGTGAGGAAGGGGAGGAGGATGTGACCTCTGCCTGCTCTCCATTCTTGCCTGAAGCCCCCGGGGTCCGGCGAGGAGGGGCTGCTCGCCCGCACTCCCACGGATGTCACCGTGCGTGAGCCTGTCTGTCGGGAACGCGGCTTCGTTCTGGCCAAGGGAGCAGTGGTGGGCAGGAGGCTGAAGGGGTAGGAAGCTGGCAGCACCTGGACGCTGGCCACCGCCCCTCCAAGACGGGCCTGCCTGGTCTCAGGCATAGGGACAGCCCAGCCCTCCCCAGATCCCCTGAGGCAGGCGTATCGGTACTTCCTCAGCCGCATTTTTAAGGGTGCAAAGCCCTGTAATAGCTCATGGGACCTCCACAGCAGCTTTGCTGTTGTATTAACTCCATTTTGCAGATGAGGAAACTGAGGGTCCCGGGAGCTGAAGAAACTCGCACAAGATCAACCCCCAAGTAAACATCAAACCCAGGAAGAGAAGCCTGGGTTCCTTCCACTGCAGGGCATTTGTCAAATGCATAACCCTGCCGAATGATGGTGTCATGGGGCATCTGCAGGGCCACCCAGCCCCTCCTTGCCTCATTCTCCATCGCCCCAATAAAAAGATTGAGGACAGTGACAGCATCCTTGGGTCATCTTGCAACAGCAGCCAGAGAGCCCTGGGAAAGGAATACACTGGGCCGAGAGTTTGGAACGGAATCTCTGCTCGTTTATTTGTTACTTGTAGATGTGTGGTCCAGTAATAGACCCGGATGAAAAGCCCCAGGTCCTGGTTCTGGCCCAAGGGCTGCCTTGCTGCATTAGCTCCATTAAGTGCCTCAGTTTGTCTTATTGGCATTTTCATAAGCCCTGAGAATCTAAGAAGGGGCCTCGGGGCTCCTCGGGCCCAGCTCCGTCTCCTTGGAAGAAGGCCTTCCCCAGCCTTCCAGAGAGACGGCCACCCAAGCCAGCTCTTCCAGGGATAGGAGCTCACCACAGCTCAAGAAAATAAATCCATTCCATTGCAGGACAGCCTGGATTCATCTTCTCACCCCGGGGTAGCAATTTAGCTTTGCCTTCTTGTGCCGTTTACCACACTCTGCACTGTTTATTTATGCCTTACCTCACCTTGTGGCAGAAAGGATTTCAGGTAACTTACAAGGGTACATAAAATATGACACAATAACAAATTAAAAGTGAGGTCAAAGGAAATAAATGAAATGATTAACCATGGTGACCTGTGAAATCGCAATGGTATACTGAAAGGCAGCATAGCTCTTAGGAGCAAACGCTTCGGTACCAGGGTACCTGGGTTCAAATTCTGCCTCTGCTGTGTGACTATGGCAAGTCTATGCCTTGGTTTCCTCCATCTGTACAAGGGAGATAATACTTTCTACCCCACTGGGTTGTGAGCGTCACGTGAGTTGACACATTTGAATATTATAGCTGATGAGATATACATATTGCAGGTCTGTAACACATATAAATATGCTTTCTCATGTACGCAAATGTAAATATGCATAAAACTAGGCACATAGTACATGCATATAGAAATGTTAGCTGTTAGTATGAGATCGCTTGATCTATACAGAAATTTTAAATCATTTAGAGAACACTTAAATACAGTGAAAGATGTTCATGACATATTATAATATGAAAAAAGCAAATCAAAAACACACAGTATAATGTCATTTTAATTTTTTTAAAAGTATGCATAAAAAGACAACACAGTTAATAGTGGTTATCTCGGAATAGTGAGATTACAGGTGATTTTTATTTATCTTTGCTTGTATGCTCTCAATTTTGCACAGTAAAATATGAAGTAAGAGAACAAAGAAAAGCTAAGAAGGGAGACAAAGTGGAGATGAGAATACAGGTCCAATGCTCCCTGGAGTTCCAACCTCTACACCTCATCTGAGTGGGCCACAAATTTGTCCCTAAGCTTTCCTGCAGCTAAAATGAGGAGACCATGCTCATTACACAATTCCCAGTGTCCAAGAGATAAAAACAGACCTACTGCTCAAGGGAATTACAACTATTCTTGGTGCTAAAATCAGATAGGAATTTCTCGTGGGGGCGTGGCCCAGAAAGGGAACACAGTATGGGGTAATGAGCAAACGTCCCTGACAACATCCCCAAAACAGTCACAACAGTGAGCTGGGTGGGGCAGTTTCTGTGATCCCCCTGAATGTAAGCTGATGGCATGGCATCAAAACCCAGATCAGGAAAAGAGATTCCAGCAAAGAGGAATGGAAAAGAAGCAAATTGGGGTGCTCAGCGTGCCACGCACCTGACTGGGGTACATTTTGGGGCATCTACAAGACTGAATTGCGAGGTGCTTTCCAAGCCTTCCTCCTGAATGTTGTTTCTGTCCACAGAGGTTGTTTTGTTTTGTTTTGTTTTGAGACGGAGTCTTGCTCTATTGCCCAGGCTGGAGTGCAATGGCTCAATCTCAACCTCCGTCTCCGGGGTTCAAGCGATTCTCCTGCCTCAGCCTCCCAAGTAGCTGGGATTACAGGCGTCCACCACCACACCTGGCTAATTTTTTTTGTATTTTTAGTAGAGATGGGGTTTCACCATGTTGGCCAGACTGGTCTCAAACTCCTTACCTCAAGTGACCTGCCCGCCTCGGCCTCCCAAAATGCTGGGATTACAGGAGTGAGCCACTGCGCCCGGCCTATGTCCACAGAGGTTTTGATGGCCCTTGCATGGCAGTAAGTTTGAAATGGCTCTTGGTAGAGTGTGGCTTTTCTGCATTGCCAGCTGAGCTTAGGCCAGGGGTCTTCAGGAGAGGATGAGCGGGGTCACCTTCCAGTTTTATTGTGGTCACTTAGGTCTACGCTTATCGTCTTTAGTAGTTCCTGGTGGGCAGGACTGTCTCACTCACCTTGTGTGCAGGAGGTCTGGAACCTCCTGTAACAGTGGAACTCCTCTACGTCCATTTCAAACCCCCCTCTCTGTTAAGTCTGCAGGTGGCCCAAACCCTACGCTACACAGCAGCCCAGATCAAGGTTCTCTGCCTCTTCAGATTCTTGAAACCAGTCCTCTATCATCCCTCAGTTTTATCTCTTCTGGGCAAAATGTTCCCAGTTATGTCAATGATTTCCCACAGGACATTGTTTTTTGACCACTCTGCAGCCTCTTCCATCCCCTCTAATTCATCAGTGTCCTTTCTTAACGCAGCCTGTCTTTTGAGGGGACAAATGAAAAAAACAGATGTCCAAGTGTTGTGAGAACTTCTCAAAGTGGCGGTGATAAATACACACCCGCGAAGGCATGTCAGGCTCTGAGCAGCGGGATCCACGGAGCAAACTGGAGTTCAAAACGCAACAGTGCGGATTTTGGGTGAGAAAGCAAATCACCAGGTGTTTCTGCAAGGAATGCTTTGAGAGGCGAAAACACCATTCCTGGCACACTGTCTTACCTGTGAAGCCAGACGGATCACCCTAGGAGGGGGAGAATGTGGCAGTTTCAAGAAAACTTTCAAGTAGCCAGAGGAGGAGGAGGAAAACCAGGAGATTCGGGTGTTATAGAAACCAATGGGTAAGAGTGCTGCAAGGAAGGAGGGGTGCTGAGCAGTGTTGAGTCACATGCCTTAAAGGTCAAGATAAGATCTGAAACAAGTCCTTTGGATCAAACTACAAGGAAGTCATTGGTGACCTTGACTAGCGGTTGCAGGGAGTGGTAGGGACAGAAGCCAGGCTGTCTGGGGTTGTGGAGTGAACGGGAGGTGAGAAAGTGGAGATAGCAGGTGTAGACAACTTTCAAGAAAGTGTGAATATAAGTGGCAGGAAAGATAGAGGGTC
The DNA here is from genome assembly GCF_006542625.1 of Nomascus leucogenys. NCBI lineage: Eukaryota > Metazoa > Chordata > Mammalia > Primates > Hylobatidae > Nomascus > Nomascus leucogenys. Next base: position 68,807,207 of record NC_044399.1, read on the forward strand.
ACAGCAGGAAGGTGACATAGGATTGAAGGAAGGTTGGGATTTTTTATTGTTGTTTGTAAGATAAGGCTCTTTGACCATGCCTAAATGTTGATAGGAACTGGAGCCAGCAGGAGGAGAGAGGTGGAAGACAGATAAGACTATGCTTGTAAAACTGGTGGTCAGGTGGTCTCCAAGTGTCTCTTGTTTCAATGAAATAGGAAATGGCACCATCTGCTGAGGATGGGGGAGGAGCTGGGAGCACTGGAGGCTTGAGGTCATTACAGAGAAGAGGATAATGCTTGCTGGGCAGAATTAAAGGGCCTATTGAAGTTTGTGACTCTCTATGAGAAAGAATGGCAGCCAGCAAGGCCATGGGACACACATGCCCCCTCCCCCAGCAGCGCCCAGCAGCCTTTGGATGGACCTAGATAAAGAGACGGTTGGATTAGTCTCGAGTTGAGAGTGTTTTCGAGGAGGTGGGACAGAAGGAAAGGGGAGTGGGTGGCTGATGTGATGGGCCAGGGCGACAATGCCAAAGAGAGAAGGAAAACAAGACAGGATGGAAGAGAAAAGAGAGAGGCCAGGGGCTAGAGCTGTGCTGTTCAATATGGTAGCCAGCTGCCACGTGTCGTACTTCAATTTCAACTTGAAGTAATTAAAAATGAGTAACATGGAGAGCTTAGTTGCCTTGTTGCCCCTAATTTGGACAGCACCAATAAAGAAAAATTCCCTCATCACAGGAAATTCTGTTGGATAGCTAAAGGATTCAGGAAGAGAGAAGACATGAGGTGGGAAATAATTGAGGAGGTTGTGGTCCAAAACTAGAGGATTCCGGAGGTGGAACAGCTCTGGGGGATGACAAGGCCTTCCGAGGACAATAAGAGGGGGACTTCTGCTGTGAGGCAGAGTGGAGGGTGATTAGAGAGGAGAAGGCCACGGTGCTGGACGGGCTGTCCACCCGGGCTCTAAAGACCTTTGGAACCAGCATCAGAGTTTGGGGCAGAGATGAAGACTGACCAGTGCTGGTGTCTTCAAAGAAAGAAAAGAGTGAAACTGACCGGGAGGTCATTCTAAGGATGAGATGTAGAAGGTGGGACAGCCATGTGGTTCTGGCCTTGAACAGGAGTTTTCTGGGGTTTTTTTGTTTGTTTTTGCTTTTATTTTAGATAGAATTTTGCTTTTGTTTCCCAGGCTGGAGTGCAATGGCACTATCTCAGCTCACTGCAACCTCCGCCTCCTAGGTTCAAGCAATTCTCCTGCCTCAGCCTCCCAAGTAGCTGGGATTACAGGCGCCCACCACCATGCCTGGCTAATTTTTTTTTGTATTTTTAGTAGAGACAAGGTTTCACTGTTAGCCAGGCTGGTCTCGAGCTTCTGACCTCAGGTGACTTGCCCGCCTCGGCCTCCCAAAGTGCTGGGATTACTGGTGTGAGCCACCGTGCTCAGCCCAGAGTTTTGTTTTGTTTTGTTGTTATTTTAATGAAGAGGGAAGGAGCACTGGGAATGGAGGAGGACAACAGCGCCCCACTCCTGGGTGTTAGGGATGTGTGGTTTGGAAGAAGGACAGCACCACTGAAGAGGACTGCAGTGCAACTGGGGTGAGCATGAGGGTGGGAGGAGCAATCAGTGAGGAAGGCGAGGATACAGGGGAGGGTACACTCCAGGGACGGGGGCACCAGATGGCACAGGCTAATGTTTGTGAGGAGGGAGGACAAGAAGAGAGCAAGGGCTTAGGAGAAAAGGGGTGGCCAGGGGTGCCTTTGTCTTGGGTGTGACCAAGGGTTTTCCTTTTAATTTTTTAATTGTATTTATTATTATTTTTTTGAGACAGTCTCACTCTGTTGCCCAGGCTGGAGTGCAGCGGCACGATCTTGGCTCACTGCAGTCTCTGCCTCCTGGGTTCAAGCGATTCTCCTGCCTCAGCCTCCTAAGTAGCTGGGATGACAGGCGCCCGCCACCACACCCATCTAATATTTATATTTTTAGTAGAGATGGGGTTTCACCATATTGGCCAGGTTGGTCTTGAACTCCTGACCTCAAGTGATCCACCTGCCTCGGCCTCCCAAAGTGCTAGGATGATTACAGGCGTGAGCCACCGTGCCTGGCTGGGTTTTCCTTTTTAAATCAAGCATTATATGTAACATTTACTGTGTGCCAAGCATCTACTAAGCACTTTGATATTCCTTAGTTCACAATCTTCATAAACACCATGTAAGATAGGTATATTATTGTGTCCATTTTACTGGAGGAGGAAACTGAGAAACAGAGAAATAATTTGCTGAAGATCACATCACTGGTAGGTAGAGAAGCAGGGTGTGAACTAAAATAATCTAGGTCCAGAGTTTGGAGCTTTTAGTCAGAACCTGTGGGTGAGATGGACTTGACTGGGTCTCAATCATCCCTGAGAGGAAGGATGGGCTTCTAGTCTACCAAGAGTATGAGCTGTGTGGTCTGGATGGACTGTGCTTCTTAACACCTCTGGTCCAGTTAAGAGGACAGACCCTAGATGACTCAGTTCCCAGTACTCCCAGTACAGCCTGGGAATTGCAGCAGGCAGAGGTGACCAGGAGCATTTGACCTCTCCAGGAGGGTGAGCAGTAGCCTGGATTCATAGTGTTTCCTTCCCAAATTGAAAGAACTTGACTTGGACAGGCCTTGGTTCCAGTGCGCCACTTCCTAATGGTGTGACTTTGGGCAAGTTGCTTGCCCATCTGAGCATCCATTTTTTTCATGGTGAAACGGGGCCACTGCATTCACCTTTATAGGGTTGGTCGGTGATTTAAAAAATTGGATCTGAAAGGGAATACCCTGACAGAGAGTAGACAGATGTTCAATATATAGTAGGTTTTGAGTTGTTTTGTTTTTGTTTTTTTCATATTTATAATTCTCAGGTCTGCCTACCAGATCTCTTACCTTAGAAGAATGAGGGACATTCTTTCATTTCAAGGCATCTAGAGCCCAGCTCACCTGATAGGCTGCATGGAGGATTGCTCAGGGAATCCCGGGTCCCTGGACAGGATTTCAGGAGATGTGACTGTCCTGGAAAAGGTTTGAGAACATGGGGAGCAGGCCAACCTAGTGGGAAGGGTTCCTGGAGATATCCATTTCTCCAATATTGTTTATCTGTATCTTCAGCTCAGGCCTCCCCCTTTGCAGGTGTCTTGGCTGAGAGCTCAGGAGCTGGGCATAGAAGCCCATACAAACCCCCAATCCTCCAAATCCTTTAATCTACCAGGGCTCTTTGAAGGGGTGAAAATGCCTGTGGATGGGGGAACCAGCAGATGTAATTTATTTTCATTTGCAAAAAGCTTTTGACAAGGTCCCACCCCAAATGCTATTAAAATAAAGAAAATGGGTCACTGTGGGGGGAGGCTTTGTCATGGATGGAAGACAGGCCTTGAGGAAGGAACAAATGGTGCAAATAAAAGCATGTTGCTCTGGATGGAGAAAATAGTGGGGGGCCTCCGAGCCAGAGTTGGGGCTCAGCTCGTTTACCGGTTACACAGACTCTGAAGGAGGGAATCCCCTCGTGAAACCTCAAGGTTTAGAGATGACACTGGACTGATGGCAAGAGCAAGAGGATGAACTGGAGAATCTCAAGACCTTGTGTGAATGGGCCAGGGAACAGGTTAGCAGGTGATGGATCTGGGAGACATCATTTAAAATACTCTTAGAGAATGAAAGGTTATCAGTGAAGATGATAGAAAAATATTACTGGCCGGGCGAGGTGGCTCACACCTGTAATCCCAGCACTTTGGGAGGCTGAGGCAGGCAGATCACCTGAGGCTGGGAGTTCAAGACCAGCCTGACCAACATGGAGAAACTCTATCTCTACTAAAAATACAAAATTAGCCGGGCGTGGTGGCGCGTGCCTGTAATCCTAGCTACTTAGGAGGCTGAGGCAGGAGAATCGCTTGAACCCAGGAGGCAGAGGTTGCAGTGAGCCGAGATTGCGCCATTGCACTCCAGCCTGGGTAACGAGTGAAACTCAGTCTCAAAAAAAAAAAAAAGAAAGAAGAAAGAAAAAAAGAATGTTTCTCTGTAGAGGTGGTACTGGCATCTGGGGGAGGAAGATTCTTCCTTGGGCAGAACAGTCCTGGCTACCATGGGACATTTAGCATTCCTGACCCCTGTCCACTAAATGCCAGCAGGTTCCACCCACCCCTGACACACACACCACGCACACCATACACCAGTCATTATGACAACCAAAAGATGGCTCCTTGAATGTATACATCCCCCTTTAAAGAGCCATCCCACTCCCATTCTGATTTACTTGAAATTTAGCCCAATATGCTACTAAGAAAAGTAAAAGAAAATAAAAAGCAAACTACATTCTCAGGAAGAGAATTGGAAATGAAACAGGATGCGTTTAGGATCTTCTGACAACTTCTAGTTATCACATCTCAAAATCCTCGTGGTGGCTGAGCTGACCCAGACAATAGCAACTCCACTGTGGTGCATCAGAAGCACAAACAAAGCAGGGAAGGGAACAGGATGTGCCAGGAGGGGAGGTGGATTTTAGGTAGGTACTTGGGGAAGGACTCCCTAAGAAGGATCCAGTAGAGCAGAATGAGTGAAGTGAGGAAGGAAGCTCTGGGGACAGATGTTTTCTGGGGGAAGGGTACATTCTAGGCAGAGGGAATGGCACATGCAAAAGTCCCAAGACAGAGCTTGTTTTTTTGTTTTGTTTTGTTTTGCTTTTGTTTTGCTTTGTTTTGAGATGGAGTCTTACTCTGTCACCCTGGCTGGAGTGCAGTGGTGCAGTCTCAGCTCACTGCAACCTCTGCCTCCTGGGTTCACGTGTTTCTCCTGCCTCAGCCTCCCAAGTAGCTGGGACTACAGGCATCCGCCACCACACCCAGCTAATTTTTGTATTTTTAGTAGAGCTGGGGTTTTACCATGTTGGCCAGGCTGGTCTTGTACTCCTGACCTCAGGTGATCCACCCCCCTCGGCCTCCCAAAGTGCTGGGATTACAGGCGTGCACTGCTGCGCCTGGCCTGGAGCTTGTTTAAGTAATGAGATGGGGAGTGGTAGGGGTGAGCTCAGAGGAGAGGCTGAGAGCTAGACCAAGCAGGGCCTTGCAGACTTTGATGGGGAATTTGAGCTCATCAAGATCCATCTTAGATACCTTTAAGGCCCAGGTTCCTTCTTTTCTGCATAGCTCTGATTTTCATAGCGTCTGAGGGAGGAACTATTCTTTTCCCTCAGAATCCCTAGCATTTAACAGACTGCCTGGCACAAAATAGGAGCGCACCACAAATTAATCGACTAAAGACCACAGAATTACGGACAGTTAAAGTGGTGACCAGCTCCGTGTGGTGAGCTAAAAAATACCCCCCCCACCCAGGGTCAGGCACAGTGGCTCACACCTGTAATCTCAGCACTTTGGGGGGCCGAGGCCTGTGGATCACGAGGTCAAGAGATCGAGACCATCCTGGCCAACATGGTGAAACCCCATCTCTACCAAAAATACAAAAATTAGCTGGGCATGGTGGCGTGCACCTGTATTCCTAGCTACTCAGGAGGCTGAGGCAGGAGAATCACTTGAACCCGCGAGGCAGAGGTTGCAGTGAACTGAGATCGTGCTACTGCACTCCAGCCTGGCTACAGAGCGAGGCTCCATCTCAAAAAAAATGCCCCCCTCAAAAGATATCCATATCCTTAATCCCTGGAACCAGTGAATGTTACCTTATATGGGTGTAAAAGGGTCTTTGCTGACGTGATTAAGGGTCTTGAGATGGAGAAATTGTTATAGCATATCGGGATGGACTCTAAATGTAATCATAGGTGTCCTTACAAGAGACAGGCAGAGGGAAATCTGACAAGACAGAATAGGATAAAGCTGTGTGAGACAGAGGCAGAGATTGGAGCCATGCAGCCACAAGCCAAGGGATACCAGCAGCCATGAGAAGCTGAAGGGCAAGGAAAGGATCCTTCCCTACAGTGGGGGTCCCTAACCCCTGGACCAGGAACCACCACCAGTCTGTGGCCTGTTAGGAACCAGGCCACACTGCAGGACATGAGCAGCTTGAGCAAGGGCAAGGCAGCTAAGCTTCATCTGTATTTACAACCACTCCCCATCGCTCGCATTACCAACTGAGCTCCGCCTCCTGTCAGATCTGCAGCTGCGTTAGATTCTCATAGAAGCAAGAACGCTGTTGAGAACTGCACATGAGAGGGATATAGGTTGCACGTTCCTTATGAGGCCCTAAGTCTTGATGATCTGTCACTGTCTCCCATCACCCCCAGATAGGACCATCTAGTTGCAAGAAAACAAGCTGAAGCTTCACACTGATTCTACATGATGGTGAGTTGTATAATTATTTCATTACACATTACCATGTAATAATAATAGAAATAAAGTGCACAATAAATGTAATGCGCTTGAATCATCCCAAAACTATCCCCTACCCCCAGGCCCATGGAAAAACTGTCTTCCACAAAACTGGTCCTTGGTCCCAAAAAGGTTGAGGACTGCTGCCCTACAGCCCTTAATTGCAACCCATTGATACCAATTTCAGACTTCTGGCCTCCAGAACTGTGAGAGAATAAATTTCTGTTGTTTTAAGCAACCATTTGTGGGAATTTGTTACAGCAGCCACAGGAAACTAATATCCCAGCAAATCTCAGAAATGCCAGAATTAAGAGTCTTCTTCAAATCTTAAAAGACAAGCTTGGGGCAAATGAAAGGAACAAAATGAGAGACCACTAACACGCTGGTCTTAAAACATTCATGAAGTCTTCCTTTGGGTTTTCTTCTTACGGGAAGTGACCACATCTCACTGCTCCTTCCCTCCCCACAACGCTGAGTTCAGAGCAGTCAACAGAAGCTTGCCAAGTGCTTGCTGTTTGTATTAAGGTATTGTAAACCTCTTCTCTAGAGGCCAGGGTTGCAGCACCCTTTACAACCCAGATCACAGTCCAGAAGTAAGTGAATAGCCTCCTGGGCATTTGAGAGAACAGTAGCCAAGACACAGGGGACTTCGGTCTGCAGAGACCCCAGGAGTTCTTCCTTTACAAGACTTTATAACCTTAGGCCAGACATCTTCTGTTCTTCCAGGAGACTGGAGAGCCACAGCTTAAGATCCTTGGGGACATGGTGACTGCTGAATATGGATGCACTGAGAAGTGACAGCTGACAGTAGAATCTATCCCAGCCACCACTCAGGGAGGCAAGACTGGTCCTGCAACTACCAAAAATTCCCAAGGGCATTACTGTATGAGAGCCCAGCAGAGTTAGGGAAGGACAGAGGCGGCCCTTAGAGAGTATCTCGTCCAAAGTTCCCCAGATTACCAGTGAGGAAACTGACGTCAGGGAGGTTGAGCAAATTGCCCAGGCGCTGATGTTTCCAGAGATGGCTGTGAGTCATCAAAATGGGTTGTGGGCCACTCATTCAGCCACACCTAGGGAACACCTGCTGTATTCAATTCCGCTAACTTAGGCGGGGGAAAAAAGTCATGATTTTGATGGAAATATGTTTTTCATGAAATATGATTCCATAAAAAGTTTCTATGCTTCAAGGAGTAAGCTACTGTTAACTGCAAAAACCAATTATGTAGAACAGCTTATTTTCCCCAAATGTCAGTAAAATGAGGTATTTCTGGTTTATACATCACACAGAAAGAAAATTTAGAGAATTTAACTCCAAGGATGAAAGCAGACATGGATCATTGATTCCAAACAGAATGGGCAAGTGCATGGATTATTCAACCATAATAAGGTGTCAAAGGAAACTAAGATTTGGTGGGGAAGGAAGGAATGTCTCCCTCACCCGTAGATGCTGACGTCAGGCAGGAGCATCACCATGCCAGCCCCCAGAATAATGCCAGAAACTACGCAGAAGGTGGGAAGGACATGACCTCGCCCAGGGAGCCACTTCCTAGCCTCTGGCCAAGCACCTGCTTTATAGGGTCTCCCAGGGAGCGCTGGTTTCCAGCTCTGCTTGCAGGGAGCTCCATGGGTGGTCAGCAGAGTGATGCAGGCCCAAGAAGACTGTTTGTACTCTAGTCATACATAGTCCCCTCCTTCAACATCTCTGTGATGCTGGGCAAATCACTTCACCTCTGTAAGTATCGACTTCCTCTTCTGAAAACTGTGGATAGTAATCTTCCTTCCTTTTTCTCCCCCCCCTCTTCCTTCCATGGATATCAGGAGTATTGAGTAAAAAATCATATGCAAAAGACCCTGAAGTGTCCAAAGCCCTAAACAATTTTCATAAAGTTGCATAGACTGCTGGGGCACAGTGGCTCATGCCTGTAATCCCAGCACTTTGGGAGGCTGAGGTGGGCCAATCATTTGAGGTCAGGAGTCCGCGACCAGCCTGGCCAATATGGTGAAACCCTGTCTCTACTGAAAATACAAAAAAATCAGCTAGGTGTGGTGTTACATGTCTGTAATCCCAGCTACTGGGGGAGGCTGAGGCAGGAGAATCGCTTGAGCCCAGGAGGCGGAGGTTGCAGTGAGCCGAAATCGCACCACTGCACTCCAGCCTGGGCGACAGAGTGAGACTCCGTCTCAAAAATAAATAAATAAATAAACTAATTAATTAATTAACTTAAATTAAAAAGTTGCATAGAACCAGCTAATCCAGTGATACCGCCAACACCAAGGTTACCACAGGGCAAACAGAGGTCACGTACAGGACAGTGATGACTGGCACCACAGAGACACTGGGCTTTAGTGTCAATGAGCATCAATAATGTATTGTTAATAAGCCATTAATAATAAGACAATGAGAATGAATAGTAAATATCAATACAAAGTATCCACTTCAGCTCAGGGTCAGGTAGGTCACTCAAGAACACAGTCTAAGTCAAGTGCATTGGCTCACACCTGCCATTCCAGCACTTTGGGAAGCCAAGGTGGGAGGACACTTGAGGCCAGGAGTTTGAGACCAGCCTGGGCAACACAGCAAAACCCTATCTCTACAAAAATAATAATAATAATAAATTATTTGCCAGGCATTGTGGCTTGCACCTGTGGTCCCCGCTACTTGGAAGGCTGAGGTGGGAGGATTGCTTGAGCCTAGGAGTTGGTGGTTACAATGAGGCATGATCATGCCACTGTACTCCAGCCTGGGTGACAGAAGGAGATCCCATCTCTAACAGAAAGAAAGAAAGGAAGAAAGAAAGAAGGAAAGAAAGAAAGAAAGGAAGAAAGAAAGGAAGGAAGGAGAAGGAGGGAAGGAAGGAAGGAAGGGAAGGAAGAAAGAAAAGAAATAAAAGAAAAGGAAAGAAAGAAAGGAAGGAGAAGGAAGGAAGGAAGGGAGGGAGGGAAGGAAGAAAGAAAAGAAAGAATGAATGAACGAAAGAAAAGAAGAAATAAAGACAAGGAAGGAAGGGAAGAAAGGAAGGAAGGGAAGAAAGAAAAAGAAAGAGAGAGAAAGAAGAAAAGAAAAAAGAAAGAGAGAGAAAGAGAAAGAAGGAAGGAAAGAAAGAAAAGAAAGAGAGAGAAAAAGAAAAGAAAAAAGAAAGAGAGAGAAAGAGAAAGAAGGAAGGAAAGAAAGGAAAGAGTGAGAAAGGAAAGAGAAAGAAAGAAAGAGAAAGAAAGAAAGAAAAAGAAAGGAAAGAAAGAAAGAGAGAGAGAAGGAAGGGAAGAAAGGAAAGAAGGGAAGAAAAAAAGAAAGAGAAGGAAGGAAGAAAAGAAAGAAAGAACGAAAGGAAGACAAGAAAGAAAGGAAACAGAGAGAGAAGGAAGGAAGGAAAGAAAGGAAGGGAAGAAAGAAAAGAAAGAAAGAAGGATAAAAGAAAAGAAAAGAATGGCGTCTCATAATCACAATAGTACTTGTAATTATAACCATGGCGGCTAGCATTTCCTGAGCACTTACTGTCAGGCCCCGTGTAGGGAGCTGGTATGCTGGGTCTTGGCCAGGGGGCTTGGTGAGGTGATGATGGTGGTGGAGAAGCTGGAAGTGAAATTGTGAACAGCTTCTCTTCTTAGGGAAGACAGGGAAGGAGAGGATAACCCAGAACTATAGGCCCCAAGAGTGGGTGTTACTAATATATCTTTCTTGTTCCTTACTGTAACCCTGAGTACCCAGCACAGAACTTGACACATTGTGATCACTCAAAAATATTTGCTAAATGAACACAGAAGGGCCGTACCAGGGCATCCATATGCAAGGAACATGGATTTCTTGGTGTCCAGGGCCATATCTGGGCGTAGCATTAGTTGGGTTAATTTGGTTCTGCATCGATGAACCTTCATTTCCCATCAATTCTTCTCCCACATGAAGAAGATTCATGTTGCACGTCATGTTGGCTTGGCCCTAGAACGCGGATGATGTCCTTGCCATCATCAAAATCTCACAATCTGTGATGTGCACACACACACCTCACATCTCCTGGCTCCAGACTGGGAGTCCGGCCTTTTCAACAGAGCCAAGGCCCCTCCCTGCACTGGGTGTCCTCGTGCAGCATCCAAAGGGCTCAGGAGTCTGCCGCCTCCTGCCTGGGCCCCCTCAGCAAAGATCTGATTTTCTCATCATCTGGATAGTCTCAGCGACTCGCAGCAAAGGGATGAACCAAGCTGACCTTTCTGGAGGTTTGTTTAAAGCAGAACAATGTTTGTCTTGTCCAAACACTATGAATTACTCCAGAGAAGCCTGCCCAGTTTTACAATTTGCAGCTACAAACGGCTTACATAAATAGGGGCTTGTCCCCCCACTACCTGCCACCCCCGTGCCTGATGGCTTCACCTCCCCCTACCCACTTTCTTCTACTTTTCCAGGCCTTCTCTTTGCCTCTCCACCCCCCACTTCACACCTCCAAACCCCAGCATGCTGAAGGGGCAGGTGCTGGCATTCTGGGCCACAGCTCGCACCTGGGTTATTGCTGGCATGGGTCCCCCTAAGGCCGGCTGCTCTGTCCCTGGCATGGGCAGATTTGCCTTGCCAAGGGGGGCCTCTGGGCACATTTGTACTGTCTGTGTGGGGCCTGCGGTGTGCAGTGTTAGGTCCAGCTGTGAAAGCACATTGGTAAGAGAAGGCCCCTGGGTTTGGGCGCTCAACATCCAGGCAGCCTGCGGTGCACTCCGGCCTGTCCTCATCTGGCTGGGTGCACAGTTCACCCCCTGCCGCTCCCTCATTGGCTGCACATTCTGGAGGATACTGAAGCATCTCTTAGAAATAGACCTTACCCACTGTGGCCTCCAGTCTGGGAGGACACCGAAAAGACTGTTCTGCAGATCACATAGAACAAGCAAAGCCCATGGTTCTGGGAGAGAAGGGGCTGCTATGTAAAGAACCTGATTTGGGCTGCATTCCCCTAAATATGTCCTTATACCGCCTGCATCAACATGCTTCAGGATGCTTGTTTAAAATGCAGCCTTCTGAGCCCCTCCCCAGACCTAGGGAAGCTGTGGAACAGCGGTGGGGAGGAGGAGGGAGGGTGTGTGTGTGTGTGTCTGTGTGTGTGTGTGTGTGTGTGTGCTGGGGCTGGGGGGGTGGGGGGGAGGCGGTGGGAAGTCTGATGCCCAGAGTCCGAGATTCACTGTCTGCCATGATATCATGAAATCCATTCCGGCTCAAGCCCTCTAATTAGCTGGGTGACAACTGCAAGTCACTTTAGGCCTCAATATCACTATCTGTATAATGGCTCTAGAATCTTTGAAAGGATGCTTCCAACTCTTAGAAAGCATGATTTCAGGGAGAGCTGGATATCAGAACCCGAAAGCCACAAGGGGTGGGTGGAGGCAGCCTGAGAGAAAATCTGGGAGTCGCTAAAGCTCCCAGGAGAGATGTTGGTGAAGACGTGGAGAGATGCGGGGGAGGTGCAGCAAGGTTGGTGGTCAGTAGGGGGAGCGGTGCCTGGGAGCCTTCTACTGAGAGCCTCCTTACTTGGGGCCACATGTGATCTCATTTTATCCTTGTTTTGCAAATGAGGAAACAAGACACAGAGGGGAGGAGTGACTTCCACTCAGAAGTTGACGAGTAGTACGGGGATTCCATCTCCCCTACACACCTGGGACACGCATCTGGCCATTCCAGAAACTCCCCTTCGTCCCAGCTGTGTCGGGTGCCAGTTCTGCCTCTCAACCGAGCTAAGATTTCGCCATAGAGCCACAGCTCTTTCTCTTCTCCCAGTGGCAGGATTCCACTGGGCGAAAGGGCCTAGGGCCAAGTCGGCCAGGTGAGGTGGATACACGCTGACACCCGACGACGGGAAAATCCAGCGCCTGGAGCTCACCTGGCTAGAGCCGAGCCAGCCCTATCCACTGGAGGCGCCACAGCCTGGCTGGAGGCGCTGGCGCGGCGCGGCCCTCTGGATTAGGGCTGCGGCGGGAGCGCACGATCCCGATGCACCAGTGGGCTGGGGGTACCGCAACAGGAAAGCCCCAGCATTCAAACTCCGTAGGCCGTTTGTGCCCAACACTCAGCGCGTCACCGGATCCAGAAGGGATCAAAGGATAAAGCCTCTGTCACCCGCTCAGCAAATGTCCCCAGGCGGACCCGAGGGTCCAAACAGGGGTGGCGAGCAGGAGGCCAGGGAAGACACCGTGTCACCTTCCAGGCCCCGAGGGCCAAGGGGCTGATAGCACAAGGAACCCGGAATAAAAAGTCTGCAGGCCGACCCTGTTTCTACTATCTATGCTTGTGCATTGAACTACATTCACAATTTGGGAGCCCCAGAAGCTTGCCGTGTCGCCTCGGGCACGCTCCGGAGGTCTGGGCCGCGGGCCCTCCTCTCTGGCGAACCTCGGGGGTTTTGGACGGATGCTCCCGAGCCCCAGCTCCGCGGTCCGCGCCTTGAGCAGTCGCCTGCGCCTCCTTCTAGATGCGCGTTTGATTTTCTAATCAATCTCTTTGTCCCCTGCGGCCTTCACCCGAGTCTCCAGTTTCCCCGTTTCCCTCGGCCCCCGCCTGGGTCCCGCTCTCGCCCGACTTTCCCGTCGAAGGCACTCGAGTGAGTGATTCCCGGGAGCCGAGGCCGAGGCCGGCGGGTCCGCGGCGCGGGCCGGGGCTGTATGGAAATGGCCAGAGGAGCCGGCGGGCGCGGCGGCGATTTATTCTGGGAGTGACAGCCCCTTTGAGCGCTCGGCGAATGGCATTTTCTGTCTGTGAAAGCCTTTCTTCCCACCTCTGTTCAGATTAGCCCGGGGGATGAATGCACCCATTATCCAGCCCGCTGACCATTCTGAAACGCCAAATTAATTACTAAGCACTGAATCAGGCGCCGGGGCCGGGGCACTGGGAGGTGTGAAAATAGCGAGCGGCAGGAGATGGGGAAAGCGAGGGGTGCAGCGCCGAGGGGGCCGGGCGGGGTGGCCCGGGGCGCGGGCGCGGCGGGGCCGGGGCGGGCTTGGCCGGCCGCCGAGCGCGACCTGCCGGCGTGACCGTGCGCGACCGCGGGGCGAGCGGGCTACAAAGGACCCGGGCGGGCAGGAAGGCGCGGAGCCGGGGTCGCGGCCGGGAGCAGGCTGGGGCTCGCCGGGACCGCAGCCAGAGCGCGCCAAGTGCTCAGGACGCGGGGCTGGGGCTCTGGCGTTGCGCCCCTCGCCGCGCACCAGTGCCTACTCTTCCACGCACCGCCCGGGATGGCCGCCCCCAGACGGCCCGGGCCCGCGGCCACCCCCGCCATCCCCGCGCAGGCTCTACGCCGCTCCAGCTGCCCTCCGAGGCCTTCAAGAAAACTTGGGCGCCGCCCTCCGACCGCAGCCCCAGCCAGAGCTTCCCGAGCGCAGGGCAGCCGCGGGCCGCCCCCACCCGGCCTCGACTCGGGATCCGCGGGTGGCACTTACCTCCCCGAGGCGCCGGCGGCAGCGGGAGGCGAGCTCTCCGCGGCTCCCGCTCGAGTGCGCGGGGCACGGAGGAGCGCGCGCCTTTAAGACTCTTCCCCGAGACTCCGCCAGGTGGTGTCACGCCGGCCCGGCCCTCGCGGCTCCTCGCCCCGCGGCCACCCGGCTCCCCTGCCCATCGCGGGCAGAACACCAGCCTCCCGCTCGCACCCTGCGCCCCGCCGCGCGGGCTCCAGCGGAGTTGGGCCAAGATAGGATGCCTGTAACTTGGGACACACAACTAACTATCCAAGAGAAAGCCACCCAACCTGCACACTCTAGCTTTGGTTGGCCTGGGGGTTGCAGGGGTCTTTTTGTTTGTTTGTTTGTCTGACCGAGTGCTGGGGGTAAAAATGGGGAGGAGAGAGCTGAGAAATCTGACCCAAGGACGTGCGATCCTGTCCCCACTGCCATCACCAGCGACAAACCTCACTTCCATGCTTACTGGTCTTTTTGCCCTTCATCCAAGACGGTCCGCTGACACGCCTCCCCCAATTACCATTAAAATGACTGAAGAGATAAAATAGAGGGAGAACTGTCGCCACTTAACACTAGGGGAATGCGTCATTCACACTCCTGAAACTTAGAAAAGTTTAAGAGGACCCGAGGGATGGCTGAAAGAACTCCACATTTATCAGGCGAGAAGCAGGAGCCGGCCTGGGAATCCCCAGCACAACCCTCCCCGGGCGCGCCTCCTCCAAGCTCTGGGTACGTGTGACAGTTCACCCGCGAGGCTGGCGCCTGGAAAGCTGTGCCGAGCTCAAGGCTGCTGGAGGACACAGGTTTGCCGGCATAAACTAGGATCCTAGCTTCAGGCCATTACTAAAATTTTACATCATGTGCTTTCTCTTTGAATAATCATTTTTTGGCATTGGCATTGTGATTTCAAACTACATTAATAATTAACTCAGTTTTTCTCTTTTTTTTTGGTGGTGGGTGTGGGGGGGGGGCGGTGGGTGCGCAGGGTCCTGCTCTGTCTTCCTGGCTGGAATGCAGTACAGTGGCGGGATCATGGCTCACTGCAGCCTTGACCTCCCAGGCTCAAGAGATCCTCCCATCTCAGTCTCCCGAGTAGCTGAAACCACAGGTGCATGCCACCACGCCCGGCTAATTTTTAAAACATTTTTTATTTTGTAGAGACAAGGTCTCACTGAGTGGCCCAGGCTGGTTCGGAACTTCTGGCCTCAAGTGATCCTTCCATCTTGGCCTCCCAAAGTGTTGGGAATACAGGTGTAAGCCACTGCACCCAGCCTTCTAACTCAGTTTTTCTGCCTACGTTGTTTATTGTCATTTCATTTACGTAAATGACTTCCTCATTCCTGAGTTCCTTATTTTGATTAATTTCTCACACCACTGAAATGCTACTTTGAGTAACCCTTGGGGGAAGGGTGGATGGACGGTGGATTTTTTGAGTCTTTGCATGTCTCAGAATATCTGTTACTTTATACACAGACACCAGTTAGATATAAGAGTCTAGGGTCATAATCCTTTATTTACACTTCAACACTCTAAAATAGGCATGTTGCTAGCATTAAACAGGGAAGCAAATGTAAAGCACTTACTGTGTTCTGCAGCCAAGACATAGTAGAGGATCCATAACTATTTATGACTATCCTTTATTAGTTATTGATTCATTGTCTGCCTTTTTTTTTTTGTCAGGGCCTTGCTCTGTCCCCAGGCTGGAGCTCCGTGGTGCGATCATAGTTCACTGAAGCCTTGAACTCTTGGGCCCAAGGGATCCACACCTTGGTCCAAGATGGTCCACTGACACACCTCCCCCAGTAACCATTAAAATGACTGAAGGGATAAATAGAGAACCGTTGCCTCCTGTGTAGCTGGGACCACTGTCATGCCTGGCTAATTTTTCAATTTTTTTGTAGAATCAAAAAATCTTTTTGATTCTTTCTTTTCTTTTTTGATGGAGTCTCGCTCTGTTGCCCAGGCTAGAATGCAGTGGTGCGATCTTGGCTCACTGCAAGCTCCCCTTCCCGGGTTCACACCATTCTCCTGCCTCAGCCTCCCAAGTAGCTGGGACTGCAGGCGCCCATCACCATGCCTGGCTAATTTTTTGAATTTTTTTTTCTTTTTTTTAAAGTGGAGATGGGGTTTCACCGTGTTAGCCAGGATTACAGGTGCCTGCCACCACACCCAGCTAATTTTTGTTATTTTTAGTAGAGACAGAGTTTCTCCATGTTGGTCAGGCTGGTCTCGAACTCCCGACCTCAGGTGATCCACCCACCTCAGCCTCCCAAAGTGCTGGAATTACAGGCGTGAGCTACCGAGCGCACGCTTCTTTCTCTCTGTCTTTGTAACCCTACTGCCCTGAAAGAGATGGCTGAAGGTAGCCCTATGTTCACAGAAAAGCCTTTGATTCTCAGAATAGTGTCTCCCAAAGAACAGCTACTTGCAAGTCCATAGCAGACTGATTAATTTGTAAATATTTTGAGACGGGGTCTCACTCTGTTACCTAGGCTGGAGTGCAGTGCTGCAATCTTGGCTCACTGTAACTTCCATCTCAGGGCCCAAGTGATCCTCCCACCTCAGCCTCCGAAGTAGCTGGGAATACAGCTGTGTGCCACCATGCCCAGCTTATAGCAGGGTGATTAAAAGCAGCAATTGTGAAGCCAGACCATTGGGCTTCAAATCCCAGCTCTGCCTCTCTACTCACTACTTGCCTCCGTTTCCTCATGGGCAAAATGGAGATAACAGTGACTATATGTCATAAAGATTTTGTGAGTTCTGCACGAGTTAATGCACTTATAGGCACCCTATAAGTGCATTAGTTAATAATATTCATGTTTTTATTGCCTACCCATCTGCAAATGAAGGTGCCCCAACCCATCTCACCTATCTGCTACCTTCCCGTAGTCCACCAGGTGGCGCAGGCGCACCACCTCGGGCAACAAAAATGGACCCCGGGTGGCTCGCACAGTAAATGCTGGGCTTGGAGAAAAGATGCAAATAGTTTACTAGTGCTGTGGGTCCATCTGTGAGTTATATATAACAATATCAACTATAATGGAACAAATTTTTTCTAATCAGCTCCACTCACTAAAAAAAGTTTTCTTCTATTTAGAGAAAATAGTGGATGTCTACAAATAAAGGGCACGGTTTGGGTAAAACGTTAGCTCCATGTGGACTCATGTACTACCATCCAACCAAGGCAGTGATGCACCTGTCTAAGTTTTCCCACAGCATCATCCCCTTTTTTTGTAACAAATATTCTATAACACACCCTTGCCTGGGTGCGGTGGCTCACGCCTGTAATCTCAGCACTTTGGGAGGCCGAGGCAGGCAGATCACTTCAGGTCAGGAGTTTGAGAACAGCCTGGACAACTTGGTGAAACCCCATCTCTACTAAAAATACAAAACTTAGCCGGGCGAGGTAGCAGGCACCTGTAATCCCAGCTACTTGGGGGCTGAGGCAGGAGAATCGCTTGAACCCGGGTAGACAGAGGTTGCAGTGAGCCAAGATTGCATCACTGCACTCCAGCCTGGACAACAGAGCGAGACTCCATCTCAAAAAAATAAATAATTAAAAACAATAAAATATATAACACACCCCTTTATCGTATTGCCTTCCAACATCCATAATTTCCTCCACTATATCAACACAATATAAAGAAGAAGAAGCCATGTATAATAAAATAACATGGGCCAGGCACAGTGGCTCACACCTGTAATCCCGTCACTTCGGGAGGCTGAGGCGGGTGGATTCCTTGAGGTCAGGAGTTCGAGATCAGCCTGGACAACGTGGTGAAACCCCGTCCCTACTAAAATACAAATATTTAGCCGGATGTGGTGGCGCATGCCTATAGTTCTAGCTACTCAGGAGGCTGAGGCAGAAGAATCGCTTGAACAAGGGAGGCAGAGGTTGCAGTGAGCTGAGATTGTGCCACTGCACTCCAGCCTGGGTGACAGAGTGAGGCTCCTTCTCAAAAATAAATAAATGAAATAAAATAACATGCATGCCAATATGTAAATACTTGGGCACAACTACGTTAGATGACATACTGAAGTAGTCAGCTGCTTGCATCTGGGTGTAGCATAACCAAGAACACCATAGGAATAAATGAGGTCTGATAGAGATGTGTTGCTCTGGCAATTCCAATATCTAGAGCACCTAGAGTGGCATTGCCCCAGGTAACATGATTTTCCAAAGTGGGCAACAGCACTTGGTAAAGTTGCCTTCCTGGAAACTGCAGTGTATGTTAAAATTGTGAAAACCTAACCAAACCAAACCTTGGCGTACATAGGCAAAATAAAGTTAGGCTCTGAGCACGGATTATGTTTTATCTACATGAATGTCCAGTGGGGTATCTAAAAGTTGTAGGGGAAGGCTGACAACCCTTTCCTGTGCACAATTGTCACTTACATGCATTGCGGACATATAGCACCTTTGGTCCCTGACAACTAAATGGTAGTAGTGACTGCCAATCACTGTGACAGCCAAAGCCACGGCCCCCAAATCTCTAATTGAACAATAGCGTCTCCATTGAGAACCACTAGTCCAGGGTCAAAATCCCTTTGGACATGTCTACCAAAGCTGGCACTTGGTCTGCTTGAGGCTAAACTTGAAAAAGCCATTTGATTTGTTCTAGCTGTCACAAATACACTTGCCAAGACTCAAAGGGGGCTACAGAGAGAGGGCGGCTGTGGGATGGGGCCTTCTCCTCTGAGTATCTCCCTTCATATTAGCTTTTTGTCCAGAAAGCAGAGACCCGAGGGAAGCGGGCCTCATGTGCCAATCTTAGGCACAACCCTGTGGTCTTTTTGAGGCTTTTCCTGAAACCCAGCTGGGAAGTAAATCGGCACAGACATAATCCTGATTTTAGCCACAGGGGCCGGGGCCTCTGACCAAACCCCTGGCATAGGAGAATTTCCTGCTATACATTTGCTTGGCATGTCAATCTCAAGCTATTCTTGCTCTGCCCTCTCAGGGATGGGGCTAGTGAGACCACGGCTCCTTGGGATGAGGTTTTGACCTTGGCATGTGCAGGCTTGCTCGCTGGGCTCCATTAATTATGTTCACCTCCACCTGCTACAGGGCTTTTTCCGGTCCGTACATCTGGCCCTTCCTTTCTCTCTGCAGTTCTAGCACCTCCCTGCCCCCTTCAGCTTTCGGCTTGCTTGTCTCGAGAGGCAGGTATGACATGACCCAATCCCCTCGCTGGTATTCCTGGAATTCAGCTGGTTTAGCAAACCAAGGATGAAGTCCCTCCTGAGCAGGGCAGCTGCATCTTTCTGTACACATTCCATCGCTTCTGCCAATTGATGTCTCCGGGCCAGCTGGTCATCTACGACATGGATTTTGATGCCTCAAGAATTCCCTCCCAGACTCCCTGGCCTGAAAAGGGCAGCTGAAGGGCCCAGAAGCCCTTCATCAGAAGCCCATCATCAAACAAAGGGGTCAGAAGCCTGTGACTTTGGATTTCTGCCATTAGACAAGAGGTCCAGATGGCCTCTGACCCAGGCATCCATGCACCTGCAGCTGTAAACCTATGTGGCTCATCTAGCGCACAGACATTTATTGACCACCTTTGGTATGCCAGGCACTATGGACACAGCAGGAACCAGACAGACACAGTCCCTGCTCTCCTAAGGTTTATGGTCTACAGGGAAAGGCAGGCAGATGTTCAATAAACTGTAACACAAACAGCTGTGCAATTGGAACTATGATGAGCATTACAAGGAAGTGCAGGGGCCACGTGAGAGAGTATAACAAAAGCTGGGTAGGCTAGGGGCCTGGGATGTGGGGGCGTCGCTGAGGAAGTGACATTTAAGTTGAAACATGCGGGAAGAGAAGGTGTTACCCAGGTGAAGAGAGTGGGAAAGAGCCTTCCCAGTGTGGGGAATGGCAGAGGTGAAAACTCTAATCTGGAAGGCGGCTTGACATGATCAAGAAATCATAATAGTTGACATGTATTGATTGCTCACTATATGCCCAGCCTGTTCTAGGAGCTTTCTTTACAAGTATAGTTTTTCTAATGGCCACCGTGCTACGAAATAAGGAACTAGCATCCTCATTTTAGAAATGAGGAAATTGAGGCACAGAGAGGTTAAGTAATTGTCCCCAAATCCCACCGCTACAAAATGAGGGAGCTACAAATTGAGGCACAGAGAGGTTAAGTAATTGTCCCCAAATCCCACAGACTACCATTGGATCCAGGTAGTCTGACTCCAGAGACGGTATCCTTAACCCCTATGTCAGACTCCCCTGTGAAGATAAAAAGTCATGATGTCATAGCAGCAATATGTATTGTTGGACATGTATAAAGCGGCTGATGAAACCACATTCATAGTAGAAGAGTATATTAACTACATCTTCTTATTTTCTATATTCTGGATGCTTTGGGATCTGGGGTTTGCTGGTCCTGGAGGGACTGTCTCTTCCAGGGTTTGCTAATCCCTAGAGATGGCAAAGCCTGTGCTGTGAGCACATCTTTGATATGCAAACCAACCAATCCAGAGCCCACACCCGAACTCTCACAACTTGAGCCACCATCCTCTTGTCCTAATCACCTCAGGGCCAGGTATCAGACAACTAGAGACATCCCTTATACCTCGGAGCCCGCCAAAATTACTCACACTCGCCAATCCTAAACCTTGCCTTGCCTGCCTTTCCCTCCGAAACCATAGTTAAGGCCCCTGCCCTGATTTCCTCTTGCTCCTTCTGCCTCTTGCCCAACCCTGGGCTCCCCCATGTGGCCCTGTGTGGCATGGCATATCCCTTCCACTGGGGAACTGTGAGTAGCAAACTCTTTTTTCAATGGTAGTTGTCTCCTGATCTGTTGTCCTCAGCATTACCTGAATAATAACACAACCTACTTTTTTTTTTTTTTTTTTTTTTTTTTTTTTGAGACAGAGTCTTGGTCTTACTGCCGAGGCTGAAGTGCAATAGCAAGATCTCGGCTCACTGCAACCTCCACCTCCTGGGTTCAAACAATTCTCCTGCCTCAGCCTCCTGAATGGCTGGGGTTACAGGTGCCCACCACCACGCCTGGCTAATTTTTTTGTATTTTTAGTGGAGACGGGGTTTCACCATGTTGGCCAGGCTGGTCTCGAACTCCTGACCTCAGGTGATCCACCTGCCTTGGCCTCACAAAGTGCTGGGATTACAGGCCTGAGCCACTGCACCCAGCCAACACAACCTACATTTTAAAACAAAGAGACCCCTGGATGTTTAGCTGAGGCTCAGGGACAGGAAGCCCAGAAGTGGAATTAAAGCCCAGGTCTCCAGCCTCCTGCCCTGATGCATGTTTTACTATGCTTCCCAGGAAGGTCATGAGAGAGGGACAGGGACAAGTTTGGGGTGAAAAGGAATAAACCTTGTTTTTTGAGACAGGGTCTCACTCTATCACCCAGGCTGGAATACAGTGGCTCAATCACAGCTCACTGTAGCCTCCCTTTCCTAGACTCAGGCCATCCTCCCATCTCAGCCTTCCAAGTAGCTGGGCTAAAGGTGTTTGCCACCGCATCTGGCTATTTTTTTTTTTTTTCATTTTTTGTAGTGATGAGGTCTTGCTATGTTGCCAAGGCTGGGAAATCAGACTCTTTCTTTAAAAAGGGAAAAAGAATCTGATTTCTAGAATGCAAACACAGTCATGATGGGAGAAAGAAAGTGGAGTTGGTGTTTGGGTAAGTGGAGGCAAGGAGAGAAGGAATTTTATTCATTTTATCAATTTCATACCAATTATTAATAATAGCAAAATCTTACTTGGTACTTACTATGGGCTGGGTACTCTTCTAAGTGCTTTCTGTGTAGCATGTCATTTAATCCAAATAACAACCTTATAAGGTCAGGGCTATTATCTCCACTTGGGAGATGAGGAAACTGAGGCATGGATTCTAAATGACTCACCTACAGTTAAATGGAACCTAAGTAAGTGGCAGGGGTGGGTTTTCTTTTCTTTGAGATGGAGTCTTGCCCTGTCACCCAGGCTGGAGTGCAGTAGCATGATCTTGGCTCACTGCAACTTCCGCCTCCCGGGTTCAAGCAATTCTTCTGCCTCAGCCTCCTGAGCAGCTGGGATTACCGGCTCATGCCACCATGCCTAGTTAATTTTTGTACTTTTTTTTTAGTAGGGACGGGATTTCAACATGTTGGCTGGGATGGTCTCAATCTCCTGACCTCGTGATCAAGGTCTCCCAAAGTGCCGGGATTACAGGTATGAGCCACTGTGCCTGGTCGGGTCTTTCTTTCTTTTCTTTCTTTTCTTTCCTTTCTTTCCTTCCTTTCTTTCTTCCTTTATTTCTTTATTTCTTCTTTTTTTTTTTTTAGATGGAATCTCACTCTGTCGCCCAGGCTGGAGCTCACTGCAACCTCCACCTCCTGGGTTCAAGCAATTCTCCTGCCTCAGCCTCCCCAGTAGCTGAGATTACAAGCATGCGCCACCACGCCCAGCTAATTTTTGCATTTTTAGTAGAGATGGGGTTTCACCATGTTGGCCAGGCTGGTCTCAAACTCCTGACCTCACGCGATCCGCCCCCCTGGACCTCCCAAAGTGCTGGGATTACAGGCGTGAGCCACCATGCCCAGTCTCAGGGGTGGGTTTTCTGACTCAAGCTGTCTGGAGTCTCCTTTGTCACTCTGTCACACTGACCCTCGAGTGGTTTCAAAGCTGGCTGTCCTACCAGTGGGAGCACAAGGTGGGAACAGCAGACCCTTACTGTTTTGCCTGCAGAGGATGACGTAGCAACATCATCAAACTCTGCCCGGAAAGAAAGTTATTTCCACTCTCATCCTGAGAGGAATCAGGCAGGACATCTGTGAACGCTTGGCAACTCTGACTACCACGGTGCCTCAGCCCAAGATGCAGGTAACTTGCAGACCATTATCCTCTTCTGCTGGGCCCCCAACTATGGAGGGGAGAAAGGCTGGTGACCCTCCTCAGGTTTCATCAGGACCTGCCTGGCTGCCCACCAACCGCAGAAGGAAGCCGGGCCGGGCCTGAGGAGTCGGCTCAGAACCAGAGCCTGCAGTGTCTTGTGGGTTCTTGCTGGCACCGATGGCCTAGAGTCAGGACTGTGGTTACCGCGAGGACCTAGGCGCAGGCGCTGTGAGTGGTACCCACCGGGCCGTACACCCCTCTGAGTGCTGGTGGGCAGAGGATTCACCCAGGAGGCCTCTGCATGAGTTATAGATGGTCACACCGAGAGTTGCACCTCCACTGTCAACAAGATGTGCGTGTGAGGGTTTGGAGGTGGCTGGGAGGCCAGGGGGAGATGTTCCAGGGCTGTGAGTTCTGAAGCCCGCCAGAGCAAAGGGCAAGAGACTCCAGGAGTTCACCCTCCCTCCTCTGGAGGAACAAACGCCTCTTCCTAAAATACCAGCACCCCCTAGTGGCAGTCAGTGTCCATTTACACCTCAGGGTTCTTAACCTGGAGTCCCTGAACTTCGAGAGGAAAAAAATACGCATCTAATTTTTCACTCATCTTCAACTGAAATTTAGCATTTCTATGAATAATCAATGTAGGCAACACATCACAGTAGTGTCAACAAACAGTCCTGGTGATTTTGTCACCAATAAATTTACAGGTATTTTTTACATCACGTTACAGCAGTTGGAGGTAACTCAAAATATCACTTGCATCTGTCGCTATTTGGAAATTATGCCAGTTATTAGTTCTGCCACGAGATCGTGTTATTTAATGCATTAATAAAGAAGCACATATATTACTAGATTTCCAATTTGTTTTTATGTCAAAGCTGTAATATAATTGTTACGGTATAATTGGTTTCCTTTATAATCCTGTTTATTTTGTTTTATGGATTTAAAACATTATTCTGGCTGGGTGTAGTGGCTCACGCCTGTAATCCCAGCACTTTGGGAGGCCGAGGCGGGCGGATCACAAGGTCAGGAGGTCGAGACCATCCTGACTAACACGGTGAAACCCCGTCTCTACTAAAAACACAAAAAATTAGCCAGGCATGGTGGCGGGCGCCTGTAGTCCCAGCTACTCGGGAGGCTGAGGCAGGAGAATGACGTGAACCCGGGAGGCGGAGCTTGCAGTGAGCTGAGATCACGCCACTGCACTCTAGCCTGGGCGACAGAGCCAGACTCCATCTAAAAACAAAACAAAACAAAACAAAACAGAAAACAAAACATTATCCTGAAATGAGGTCCATGGGCTTTATTGGGCTGCCAAAGGCGTCCATGACATAAAAATGGTGAAAGACCCTGGCCCAGAAGGAGCAGGTTTAATAGAATCCTCTTCTGCCACCAAGGCAGGCTCTGTAGTTGTGGGATTCAGTACAGCCCAGAACCAAGGAAAGTTGGGCTGGGGGTGGGTGACAACGACAATGTTTTACCTTAGACTGATTCTCTGTTGACCCAGTGGTTTGAATGGAGAGACATCCATATTCAGAACCCCTAAATCCTGCTGATGTTGGTGCACTGGGGAGGCAGCGGGGCTTCTCCCAAGGGGCAACGAATGTTGTCCATGCGTTTGCCTTTTGAGAAAAACGGTAAAATATTATGGTGAGCCACAGTGGAGTCTACTAGAACTAGGCATTATCACCTTTAGGAGACAAAATGGTTTCTAGGTCAAAGAGGCGTATAACATTGTTGTGTATGTTGATATAAAAAAAAAAGATGCCTACTTTTTTTTTTTTGAAACGGAGTCTCGCTCTGTCGCCCAGGCTGGAGTGCAGTGGTGCCATCTTGGCTCACTGCAACTTCGGTCTCCTGGGCTCAAGCGATTCTCCTGCCTCAGCCTCCCCAGTAGCTGGGACTACAGGCTCCTGCCACCACACCCAGCTAATTTTTTGTATTTTTAGTAGAGACGGGGTTTCACCGTGTTAGCCAGGCTGGTCTCCATCTCCTGACCTCGTGATCCGCCCGCCTCAGCTTCCCAAAGTGCTGGGATTACAGGCGTGAGCCACCGCGTCTGGCCAAAAGATGCCTACTTTTAAAGAACGTTAAAAATTCTTTTTACCGTAGCCTTCAGATACATTTAGAAAGGGCACATAGCATGCATGTATGGTTTAATAAGTAATTATAAAATTTTTAATGACCACCAGGCAATAAAATGCCACTCCCTCTCCCAACAAGCCTGCCATGGACTTCTCCCTGATCATAATGCTACCCATTTCCAAGAGACTGCCACTCTCTGCACTTTTGTGGTTTCAACTTGTTGATTACTAATGAGATTGTGCCTCTTTTTATAAGTTGATCGGCTATGAATTTTTTTCTGTGAAATGCAAATTTATGTCTTTTGCCTATTTTCTACTCAGATGTTTTCCTTAACTTACTGATTTAGAAGAGTATCTTATCTATTTGGGGTGTTAAATGTCAGTTATATGTGTTGGAAATGTATTCTCCAAGTTTAGGGTTTGTGTGTGTGTGTGTGTGTGTGTGTTTTTTTTTTTTTTTTTTTGAGACGTAATCTCGCTCTGTCACCCAGGCTGGAGTGCAGTGGTGCGATCTCGGCTCACTGCAAGCTCCGCCTCCTGGGTTCACACCATTCTCCTGCCTCAGCCTCCTGAGCAGCTGGGACTATAGGTGCCCACCACCACACCTGGCTACTTTTTTTGTATTTTTAGTAGAGACAGGGTTTCACCATGTTAGCCAGGCTGGTCTCGAACTCCTGACCTCAGGTGATCTGCCTGCCTCAGCCTCCCAAAGTGCTGGGATTACGGGCGTGAGCAACCGTGCCCGACCTATACTTTTTAAATTACTATGAATTATCAATGTTAAGGTGGCTTAAATCTTTTTTAAAGCTAGTGAATTGAAGCAGTGGGAACTACTGCTTCAGTTAGTTGTGATCAATTGGTTGTAAACATCACTGCCCTAGGACCAGGTGGTTTAAATAATTTAATCTTATTTTATGGTGAAGACTTTTGTGCCTTATTCAATAACTTCTTAATTCATGGTGATCACGACACGATATTCATCTACATTTTCTTTTTCTTTTTTTTTCTTTTTTCTTTTTTCTTTTTTTTTCTTGAGATGGAGTTTTGCTCTTGTTGCCCAGGCTTGAGTGCAATGGCACAATCATGGCTCACCACAACCTCCGCCTCCCGGGTTCAAGTGATTCTCCTATCTCAGCCTCCCAAGTAGCTGGGATTACAGGCATGCACCACCATGTCCGGCTAACTTTGTATTTTTAGTAGAGAAAAATTTTCTCCATGTTGGTCAGGCTGGTCTTGAACTCCTGACCTCAGGTGATCTGCCCGCCTCAGCCTCCCAAAGTGCTGGGATTACGAGCATGAGCCACTGCACCCGGCCTTTTCATCTGTATTTTCTTTTCAATGTTTTAAAATTTTGTTTTTCACATTTAAGTATTTAATCCATCTGAGGAACTTCTGCTTTAAAGTAGAATGCAAGAAACTAGTGATAAGTTTCTGTTGTAACAGCTTGAAACACTAGATAAATTATAATAATTGTATTAGTCTGTTCTCACACTGCTAATAAAGACATAACTGAGACTAGGTAATTTATAAAGGAAAGAGGTTTAATGGACTCACAGTTCCACATGGCTGGGGAGGCCTCACAATCATGGCAGAAGGCAAGGAGGAGCAAAGTCACATCTTACACGGATAGTGGCAGGCAAGAAAAGAGAATCTGTGCAGGGAAACTCCCCTTTATAAAACCATCAGATCTCATGAGACTTATTCACTATCATGAAAGCAGCATGGGAAAGACCCACCCCCATGATTCGTTATCTCCAACTGGGTCCCTCCCACAACACATGAGGATTATGGGAGCTACAATTCAAGATGAGATTTTGGTGGGGACACAGCCAAACCATTTCAATAATCATATTTTTAAATGCATCAACGATCTGGGAAAGCAAATAAAATTAGATTAACTAAAAAAAGGAAGAATGTTGCTTAGGTGAGCCAAAATCAACAGTCTCTTTGGTCCAAAGGACATTTGCTGAATCTAAGCACAAAGTGAGGGTCAAGGTTGCCATAGGGAGAGGTTTCTAACAGAGGAATGAAAAATCAGCAAAGTCAGATTTTTCTGACTTTCTCAAATCCGAAACATATTTGGACAGACATTTCACCAAAGAGGATCTACAATGGGAAATAAGCACATGAAAAGATATTTGGTACCATTAGTCACTGGGGAAATGCAAAGTAAATCCACATTAGGTACCAATAGCAAATGTTAGCGAGAAAGTGGAACAATTGGAACCCAGACCTATTGGTGAGAATGTAAAACAATACAACTGGTTTGGAAAACAGTTTGGCAGTTTCTTAAAGTGGTAAACATACATCTACCATATAATCAGACATTTTTCTTCTAGGCATTCACCCAAAGAAGATGAAAGCATGTGTCCGTGTCAAGACTTGTATATGAATATTCATAGCAGATTTGTTTGTAATAGACAAAAACTGAAAAAAAAAAACTGAATGTCCATCAAAGGTAAATAGATAAATTAGGGTAAATCTACGCAACAAAATATTATTTAGCAATAAAAAGGATGGAGTTATTTTATTTTATTTTATTTTGGAGAGGGTCTCGCTCTGTTGTCTAGGCTGGAGTGCAGTGGGGTGATCATGGCTCACTGCAGCCTCGACCTCCTCAGCTGGCTCAAGTGATCCTGCTGCCTCAGCCTCCTGAGTGGCTGGGACTATAGGTACCTGCACACCACCACACCCAGCTAATTTTTAATTTTTTTGTAGAGACAAGGTCTCACTATGTTGCCTAGGTTGGTCTTGAACTCCTGGGCTAAAGCCATCCTCCTGCCTCAGACTCCCAAACTGTTGGGATTACTTGTGTGATCTGCCGCACCCAGCCAGGATGGACTTTTGACACATTCAACGGCATGGTGAATCTCAAAACAATTATGATGAATGAAGGCATCTAGACAAAAAAGAGTACATACTGTATGATTCCATTCATTTAAAATTCTAGAAAATGAAAACTAATTTACAGTAACAGAAAGCAGGTCAGTGGTTGCCTAGAGGCAGTGGATGAATGGGAGGAAGGGACTAGAAAGGGCCACAAGAAACCTTCTGGGAGTAATGGATGTTCATTATCTTGATTGTGGGGATGTATTTGCATGGGTCTATATGTATGGCCTAAGTTCTCAAATTACACTGTTTACATATATGCACTTTATTGTATATCAATTAGATCTCAATAAAGCTGTAAAAAAAAAAGTTTTTAATCCTACAAAGAAAACTCTAGGCCCAGGTGACATTACCGATAAATTCTTTCAAACATCTAAGGAAGAAACAGTACCAATATTAAATAAACTCTTTCATAGCATAGAGGAAGAGGAAACACTTAAAAAAAAAATAATGGAGATAGGCTCTTGCTATGTTGGCCAGGCTGGTCTTGAACTCCCGGGCTCAAGCCATACTCCCACCTTGGCCTCCCATAGTGCTGGGATTACAGGTGTGAGCCACCATGCCCAGCTGGAAACACTTTCTAAGTCTTTTCATGAGGCTAGGATAACTGGATACTAGAACCTGACAAAGACGTTACAGAAAGAGAGAATTACAGGACAAATTCTGTCATGAATATAGATATAAAGTTCTAAACAAAATATTAACAAATTCAACCCACAGTGTACAAGTAAGACAATGCATATGACAAAGTGAAGTATTTTCTAGGATTGGAAAATTGGTTTAATATTAAAAGATCAATCAATGAAATTCACCATAAAACAATACAAAGGATAAAAAGACATATGATCATCTCAATAGATGCAGAAAAAGCACTTGATAAAATTCAACACTTGTTCAGGATAAAAATTCATCAAACTAGAAAATTTTCCATTAGCTGATAAAGTATAATTCATATGGAGCTGATTTTGTGTTATGTGCAAGATAGAAAGGATTCTATTTTATTTTTGTATATGAATTATCAATTGTGCCAGCAACATGTATTGAATGGGCTCCTCCTTCCCCCTCTGACCTGTAATGCCATCTCTGTCTTAAATCATACTTCCACATATGTGCAGATCTGTTTCCACTGACCTGCCTATACCTGCACTAGTACCACCTAGTCATAGCTTTAGGACATGTTTTGATCCTTCATAAGGAAAAACCACACCACCACCTCTGCCCACCCACTTCCTTTTTTTTTTGAGACAGGGTCTCGCTCTGTTGCCCAGGCTGGAGTTCGGTGGTCCAATCTTGGCTCACTGCAGCCTCAACCTCTTACCTCAGCCTTCCAAGTAGCTGGGACTACAGGTGTGAACCACTGTACCTGGCCACACTTCTTCCTAGGAGTATCTTGTATATTCTCAGTCCCTTGCTCTTCCATATATAGTACTGAAACACCTGAGCAAATTCCACTTACAACTTTGTTGGGATTTTTTCTTGGGGTTGGTTGCATCAGATTTGGTGAGACTTCATTCTTATACTTTGCTATGAGACATGCTTTTCTTTTAACGTGTTTATAAAGACTGATTTAAAGTCTTTATTTAGTATGTCCAACATCTGGCTTCCTCTGGGACAATTTCTATTGACTGTTTTATTTCCTGTGTGTGGGATATACTGTTTCTTTGAGTCCCTCATAATTTGTAGTTGAAAACAGGACATTTTACATTTGGAAATCAGATTCACACCCCCTTCCCAGCATTTGTTGTTGCTCCTGTTTGTTGATATTGTTGTTGCTGCTACTGTTTAGTTTGTTTAGTGGCTTTCCTGTACTAATTCCATGAAGTCTGTATTATTTGTTCTGTGTGGCCAAGGAAGTCTGTGCTCCTTTAGCTTAGTGGTCAGCTAATATTTAGACAGAGGTTCCTTAAATGCCCAAACCAACTGATCTCCCTGCACTTTGCCAGGGAACTGTGCGTGTGTGTTGACAAACACTCTGATTGCCCTAGTTAGTTTACATCTCTGCCTTAACTTTCACTTCCTGCTTGAGTAGATGCTGAAGGTCAGCCTGAGGTGAGAGATTGGGGCCTTATCAGGTCTTTCTTGGGCATGAACATGTGCCTACCCTTCTAGATCTCCAGGGCTATGTCAGAGCTTTCCAAAGCCCCCTAGCTCACTTCCCAGATTTTGCCAGAGGCGGCTGCACTGTTAAACAATTGTTGTTGATTGCTTTCAACAAATACTCTGGGAGTAGGG
This sequence comes from Nomascus leucogenys, assembly GCF_006542625.1. Classification (NCBI taxonomy): domain Eukaryota; kingdom Metazoa; phylum Chordata; class Mammalia; order Primates; family Hylobatidae; genus Nomascus; species Nomascus leucogenys. The sequence goes on from NC_044399.1 coordinate 68,837,000, forward strand.
CAAGCTCTGAGTCAGGTCAAATAAAAACACCTGTAAATGGGGCTTTTCCAGGGAACTGCCAGCCCAGTCAAATAGTGACAGTTCTCTGGGATGGGACCTTTGGGGGTGCCCCAAAACCACCTGCCTCCTCCAGTGGCTGCAAGATTGCTGCTTTGCACAGCTACCATGGTTGTGAGATTTTCAAGTCTACTTGAAAATCAGAGCTGGGGAGAGGGAGAAGAGAACAGGGGAAGTTAAAAATGCCACAGAACTCACTGTTCTTACTGGCAGTCAGCATTTTTTCTTGAATAAATGCTCCTGAGATTGTTGCAAGTTTTTGGTTAATTTACAGAGTTCTAAAAAGGTTTTTTTTTTTTTTTTTTTTTTTTTGCCAGTGTTCTCACTGCTTTTATGGAGGAATGACTTTTGGGGGGTCTCCAATCTGCCATTTTGGAAGTGCTTCTCCAGGATTGCATTGAATCTTATAGGTCAGTTTGAAAAGAGTTGATATTTTTATAATACATTTTATCCATAAAACGGGATAACTTGCCAATTATTTGTATGTTTTTCAGTGAAGTTTTACAGTATTCTGTATATTGTCTTGTACATGTTTTATGTTTACTGTCTTAGCTTATGTTGCAACAATTATCTTGTAATTTAAAAAATGTCTTTTGTTAATTGCTGGTGTACAGCAACAGAATCCATTTTTTTGTACAGTGATTCTAGAGCCAGTTATCTTGTTAACTTCCATTCTTATTTCTAATAATTTCTCTTTCTTTCTTTCTTTCTTTCTTCCTTTCTTTCTTCCTTCCTTTCTCTCTCTCTCTTTCTTTCTTTTCTTTTTCTTTCTTTCTTTCTTCTTTCTTTCTTTCAGATGGAGTTTTGCTCTTGTTGCCCAGGCTGGAGTGCCATGGCGCCGTCTCAGCTGACTGCAATCTCCACCTCCCAGGTTCAAGTGATTCTCCTATCTGTCTAAGCCTTCCAGGTAGCTGGGATTACAGGCATCAGCCACCACACCTGGCAAATTTTTGTATTTTTAGTAGAGACGGAGTTTCACCATGTTGGCCAGGCTGGTCTCGAACTCCTGACCTCAGACAATCCATCTGCCTCAGCCTCCCAAGGTGCTAGGATTTTAGGCGTGAGCCACCGTGCTTGGCCTATTTTTAATAATTTCTTTGTGTCTTCAGTTTTCTGTATAGACAAGCATATAATCTTTGAATAATGACCTTTTCTTCTTCCTTTACAATGTTTTTAAATTGTGTTGTTATCTTAATATACTGGCTGGGATATCTGATATAATGGTGAATAGAAGTGGTAACAAGGCACATCCTTGTCTTGTGCCTGATCTTTTTTTGTTTTTTTTTAAATCCATATGTGTTTATTCCAAATTAACTGCTCTTGGAAACACCCTGCTCTTCACATGCTTTTTCAAAAATACCTTTATTGAGAAAAAAGTTACATCCCAGACAAATCACTCATTTAAGGTGGTTTTTAGGATATTCAGAGTTGTGCAACCATCACCCCAATCAGCATTTTCCTCACCCCAAAACAAACCCCATGTCCATTAGCAGTCACTTAACTATTTCTTTCCAACCATCCCTAAGCAGCCACCAGTTGACTTCCTGTCTTTATGGATTTGACTGTTCCAAACATTTCATACAAATGCAATCACACAATACAGGGGTGATTTGCAACTGGCTTATTTGTTTCACTTAGAATAAAGTTTACAAGATTCATCTATGTTGTAACTTACGCCTGATTTTAAAAAGGATGCTTCGGCAGAGCATGGTGGCTCATGCCTGTGATCTCTGCACTTTGAGAGGCCCAGGCGGGCGGATCATGAAGTCAGGAGATGGAGACCATCCTGGCTAACATGGTGAAACCCTGTGTGTACTAAAAATACAAAAAAATTAGCCGGGCGTGGTGGCATGTGCCTGTAATCCCAGCTACTCAGGAGGCTGAGGCAGGAGAATTGCTTGAACCTGGGAGGTGGAGGTTGCAGTGAGCCGAGATCTCGCCATTGCACTCCAACCCGGGCAACAGAGCAAGACTCCGTCTCTAAATAAATAAATAAATAATTTAGATTTATTTATTTTATTTAGATAGATTTATTTTATTTATAAAATAAATAAATTCCTAAAATTTCTTTGTTAAAATTAAGTGTTTATTATAGGCATTTACTAAATACTCTATTTCAGGTTAGGGAAATTCTATTCTTAGTTTTCTAAGAGATTTCCGCCCCTCCGCACCCGACGCCCAAACGCTGATAATTTTATGAAATGCCTTTTAAGCATCCTATCGGATGTTCCCCCTTTTACATGGTTAATATGATGAATGACACTACAGAATTTTCTGCTGTCAAATTACCCTTGCATTCCTGGGATAAACCCAAGTGGTCATAATGTTAATCATTTTTGGTTTCCTATCTTTGCATGTAGTGTCACAAATAAAATCGGCCTGTAATTTTTATTTCTTCTGTCTTTATCTAGTTTGGATATCAAGGTTATGGTGCCCTCATAAAATGAGTTGGGAACTATTCCTTCTTCTTCAGTTTTCTGAAAGGGTTTGTGCATAATTGGAATGAACTGGTTTTGTTATTTTTTTCCAGGAAAAAAATGCCCATTTCATCTAAGTTTTAAAATTTATGAGCCTAATATTATTCACAGTATTATATGTTATTTTCATAATCTCTACTGCATCTGTAGTTATGTCCCCTTTTTTGACCCTAATATTATTTACTTGTACTTTCTATTTCTTATCTGTCTTGCCAGATATGTGTTTATGTTGTCAAATAACCATCTTTTGGCTTTATTTGGTTCTGACAAATATTTATTATTTCATTAATCATGGCTCTTATTTTTATTATCTCCTTTTTTTAGGAGGTAGGGATTAATCTATTGCCCTTTTTTTTTTTCTTTTTTGAGACAGTCTTGCTCTGTCACCCAGGCTGGAGTGCAGTGGCGCAATCTCGGCTCACTGCAACCTCTGCCTCCCGGGTTCAAGCAATTCTCCAGCCTTAGCCTTCTGAGTAGCTGGAGTTATAGGTGCCCACCACCACGCCCAGCTAATTTTTTGTATTTTTAGTAGAGATGGGGTTTCACCATGTTGGCCAGGCTGGTCTCAAACTCCTGATCTAAGGTGATCCACCCGCCTCGGCCTTCCAAAGTGCTGAGATTACAGGTGAACTGCTGTGCCCAGCCCCTATTGTCCTTTTTCTAACTTCTTAAATTAGACAGTTTATAAATTTTCAGCCTTCTTTTCTCAAATTAGCATTTAAGAGGCCATAAATTTCCTTCTATGTATGGCTTTTACTTGTGTCCCACAAGTTTTGGTATGTAATATTTTCATCATCATTCAGTTATAAGTATTTATTTAACTTATTTTTAGGGATAGGGTCTTGCTATGTTGCCCAGGCTGGAGTACAGTGGCTATTCAGAGGTACCAACATAATGCACTACAGCCTTAAACTCTTGGGCTCAAGCAATCCTCCTGCCTCAGCCTCCAGAGTAGCTGGGACTACAGGCATGCACCAATGTACCCAGCTTCAGTTCTAAGTATTTTTAAAACGTTTCCAGTGTGATTATTTTTCTTTGACCTAGAGGCTATTTAGAAGCGTCCAGTTTTATAATTTAAAACTATTTTTGTTATGGCACTGTGGTCAGAGAATGCGGTCCGTATGACATCAGTTCTCTGAAATTTGTTGAGACTTGATTTGTGGCCTTGCCCATGATTTATTGCAGTAACTGTTACAGCTGGGCTTGAGAAGAATATGATTGTTTTTCAATAATTGGGTGTAGGGCTATATATATGATTATCAAATCCAGTTTAATTGTCTTTTATGAAATCTATAGCTTTACTACACTTTATCTTTTGAGGGCTGTTTGTTTGTTTGTTTGTTTGTTTGTTTGTTTTGAGACAGATTCTCACTGTGTCACCCAGGCTGGAGTACAGTGGCCTGATCTTGGCTCACTGAAACCTCTACCTCCTGGGTTCAAGCGATTCTCATGCCTCAGCCTCCAAAGTAGCTGGGATTACAGGCATGCACCTCCACGCCCAGCTAATTTTTGTATTTTTTAGTAGAGACGAGGTTTCACCATGTTGGCCAGGCTTTTCTCGTGGACTCAAGTGATCCACCCGCCTTGGCCTCCCAAAGTGCTGAGATCACAGGTGTGAACCACTGCCCCGGCCTCTTTTGAGTTATTAATATTTCACAGAGGCTTGTCAAAACCTCACAATGATGATTAATTTCTCAATTTCTCCATGTGGTTCTATTAATTCTTGCTTTATGTAATATTTAGATTTTTAAAATTAGTTTCGTACAAATTTAAATTTGTTTTATCTGTTGATGAGTTAAAACTGTATCACTATATCATATCTCTACTTCTAATAATACTTGTCTATTTTAATCTGAAATTGACACAACTAACCACCTTTATTTTAGTTAGTTTTCGCTTGGTATTTCTTTTGCTATCCTTTTGCTTTCAGCACTTTCATGTCTTCATACCTTAGGTATACCTCTTAGAAACTGCAACTGGCTGGGTGCAGTGGCTCACGCCTGTAATCCCAGCACTTTGGGAGGCCGAGGTGGGCAGATCACTTGAGGTCAGAAGTTTGAGACCAGCCTGGCCAACATGGTGAAACCCCGTCTCTACTAAAAATACAAAAAAATTAGCCGGGTGTGGTGGCAGGCACTTGTAATCCCAGCTACTCAGGAGGCTGAGGCAGGAGAATCGTTTGAACCCGGGAGGCGGAGGTTGTGGTGAGCCAAGATATCGCAGCAGTGTACTCCAGCCTGGGCGACAGAGCGAGACTCTATCTCAAAAAAAAAAAAAAAAAAAGAAAAAAAGAAAAGAAAAAGAAAGAAAGAAACTGGAACTAATTGTGTTTTATACGTTTTCTTCAATCTAACAATCTCTGACTGTTAATGGGTCACTTTATTTCATTATGATTATTGATACATTTTGGCTAGTTCCTAGACTTTTGGCTTCATTTCTATCTGCCCCACTTTTTCTGTTTATTTTTTCCTCCTTTCTTTCTGTTTTTTTGTAGTATGTGTGTATGTGTGTGTATTAGCTTTTTTTTTTGTATGTTTGCTCATTGGGGGAATTTCATTTTCTTGGTTTTCAGTTTGGTTTTGTATTTGACTTTTTAAAATTTTTTTACTGTTGCAGTGAGCTGAGATCGCGCCATTGTACTCCAGCCTGGGCAATAGAGTGAGGCTCCATCTCAAAAAAAAAAAAAAAGATTTGAAGTAGAAAACACACTTACTTTTTCCCCAATGATTAGTTAGTTGCCCCTAATGGTCAGTTGTCCTAACCCATTATTGAGTAATTGATCCTATCTTCTTTAATCTATATTAAATTCATTCAGATATTTGTGTTTGTTTCTGACGATCAATTTAGTTCCACTGATCTGTTACACTTCCTCCATCGGCACCACAGCCCTGTAACTCGGTGGCTTTACAGAACACCTTCATATCTCAGACAGAAAGTCCTCCCTCATCACTCAACCTTTGAAAAAGTTTCTTGGTTATCTTCGCACAATTATTTTTTATGATGAAATGTGAAATCATTTTGTCAGTCTCCTTCCTTGCCCCCAACTCCACTAAAAGCCTTATTTGGCTTTGACTGAAACTATATTACATTTTTAAACTCAACTGGGGGAAAATGGACAGCTTTTACAATATGATTATATTTTCGAATCCAGATATGTGAAATAGCTTACCATTTATGCAAGACTTCTTTTGTGTCCCGTAATAAAATCGATAAATTTTTAATAACAATGTTATTGAGATATAATTCACATACCCTATAATTCCCCCATTTAAAGTACGCAGTTCAATGGATTTTAGTATATTTAGTCATGCAACCATCATCACAGTCAACTTTTGAATATTTTATTTCCCCCCACATAAATCCCATCCCCATTAGCATTCACTCCCCATTTTTCCCCTACTACCCCAGTCTTTGGCAACACTAATCTACTCTCTGTTTCTATGGTATTGCCTACTCTGAACATTTCTTTTCTTTTTTTTTTTTTTTTTTTGAGACGGAGTCTTGCTCTGTCGCTCAGGCTGGAGTGCAGTGGCGTGATCTCGGCTCACTGCAACCTCCGCCTCCCAGGTTCAAGCGATTCTCCTGCCTCAGCCTCCTGAGTAGCTGGGATCATGGGCGTGTGTCACCATGCCCGGCTAATTTTTTTGTTTTGTTTTGTATTTTTAGTAGAGACGGGGTTTCACCACGTTGATCAGGCTGGTCTCGAACTCCTGACCTCATGATCCACCCGCCTCGGCCTCCCAAAGTGCTGGCATTACAGGCATGAACCATTATGCCCGGCCTGAACATTTCATATAAATAAAATCATACAATATGCGGTTCTTTGTAATTGGCTTCTTTCACTTAGCATAGTATTTTTTTTTCTTTGAGACGGAGTCTCACTCTGTCCCCCAGGCTGGAGTGCAGTGGTGCAATCTCGGCTCACTGCAAGCTCCGCCTCCCAGGTTTACACCATTCTCCTGCCTCAGCTTCCCGAGTAGCTGGGAATATAGGCGCCCGCCACCAGGCCCAGCTAATTTTTTGTATTTTTAGTAGAGACGGGGTTTCACCATGTTAGCCAGGCTGGTCTCCATCTCCTGACCTCGTGATCTGCCCGCCTTGGCCTCCCAAAGTCCTGGGATTACAGGCCTGAGCCACTGCACCTGGCCCACTTAGCATAGTATTTTTAAGGTTCATTCACATTGCTGTATGTATCAGTACTTCATTTCTCTTTATGACCAAGTAATATCCCATTGCATGGATATACTACATTGTATTTATCCATTCATCAGTTGAAGGACATGTGTGTTTTTTCAGTTTTGTGCTATTATGAATAATGCTGCTATAAACATTCATGTACAAGTTTTTGTGTGGACATATGTTCTCATTTATCTTGGGTATACACCTAAGAGAATTGCTGGGTCATATGGTAACAGTATGTTTAACGTTTTCAAGAAACTGACAGAGTATTGTCCAGTGATTGTGCCATTTTACATTCCCACAAGGAAATAGGTATGAGGGTTCCAAATTCCCAACATCCTTGTCAACACTTGTTATTATCTGCTTTTTTTTTTTTTTGATAGTGTATGGTATTTCGTGCTGGTTTTGACTCGCATTTCTGTGATGATGTGGAGCATTTTTGCACACACTTGTTGGCTATTTGTATATTTTCTTTGGAGAAGTGTCAATTCAGATCCTTTGCTCATTTTTTAATTTGGTATTTGCCTTTTTATTATTGAGTTATAGTAGTTCTTTATATATTCTAGATTCAGATCCCTTATCGTATATATGATTTGCAGTATTTTTCTACTATTCTGTGGGCAATCTTTTCAGTTTCTTGATGGTGTCCTTGAAGAACAAAGTTTTACTTTTCATGATGTCCACTTTATTTATTTATTTATTTTTATTTTTGAGATGGACTCTCGCTCTGTTGCCCAGGCTGGAGTGCAGTGGCGTGATGCTGGCTCACTGCAATCTCTGCCTCTCAGGATCAAGCAATTCTCCTGCCTTAGCCTCCTGAGTAACTGGGCCTACAGGCGTGCATGTGTCACTACACCTGACTAATTTTTGTATTTTTAATAGAGATGAGGTTTCGCATGTTGGCCAGGCTAGTCTCAAACTCCTGACCTCACATGATCCACCCGCCTCAGCCTCCCAAAGTGCTGGGATTACAGACGTGCGCCGGACCAGTGATATACACTTTATTTTTCTTATTTTGTTTCTTGGGCTTTTGACGTCACATCTAAGAAACTATTGACTAATCCAAGGACATGAAGATTTACACTTATGTTTTATTCTATGAGTTTTATAGTTTCAGCTCTTAGCTTTAGGTCTTTGATCCATCTTTGAGTTAATTTTCGTATGTGATATGTCCTAGGGACCCAATTTTACAATTTTGCATATGGATATTCAGTTGTCTCAGCACTATTTATTGGGATGAATGAGCTCATTTTCTATCTCGTCATTGCTGGTATGTAGAAAATTACTGAATTTCATCTTTTTGTGTCTCCAGCTACTTTATTGAACTCTCTTATTAGTTCTAGACATTTCTCAGCCCATTATCTAAGGTTTCTCAGATAGAAATCATATCACTTACAAATAATGATGAACTTGACTTTTGCTTCCCAAATTTCTGACTCTCTTATCTTTTTGCTTTGAATTTCACAATATTATTGAAACTATTCAAGTTGTGAGCATGTTTGTTTTATAGGAATTCTTCTGTTATTAAGGACTGTATCTGTCCCTTCATTCCAAGTCAACATTAGCTATCATATTATCTGCTGGATTGAGATAGATATCATTTATCACGTTGACATAATTTCCTTTTATTCCTAACCACAGAGAATTTGCATTACGGGGCATCTTATCAGGATAATTATATAGTTTTTCTCCCGTGTCCTATTCATGTGATGAACAATATGAATACACTTTTACAGTAATCTCTGTTTGTATAAATGAAGTGTCTTTCAGCCAGTGGGAAGATTAGCTCACGTGAACAGAAAGAACTCAGGTTTCACTGGTGCACGCTCCCACCTGTGTAATAGAAAACAGATGTCACAAACTGAAAGCCAGTAGGTCATGTCTAATTTGGCCTGTAAGACGTTTTAGAATACTGTTTTGAATTAGCTGCCAGCATTTAAAAATCAGGAGATTTCTCTTATGAATTCCAATTTCTAGTTTCTGTTTTAAAATCATAAGATCTCACCACACCAATCCTGCATTTCCACATGGCCACCGTGGGTTGGAGCTGAGCCCCAGGGGCTCCTTTTAGTGGTCTCTTCATTTACCTCATTAACATCGCATCATACCGTATTGTCACCATACCCTATTGTTTCCCACACATCAGAGTCAAGGCTCAGTTGCCAATTTTTGCATTTGTGCAATTTTAAAAAATAACGAAATAATGAAAATAATGAAAATAATGAAATATTTCTTGTAATCGTGTCTAGCAAATGTAGAAAAAAATGGAAGAGGCCAAGAGGGCCAGGTGCTTCTAAGAGAAAAGGGGGAAAGCATATTTCTAGGTAGAAGTAAAGAATATTGCTATATGTTTAATATGCAAAGTGTGTCTGCTGGAAGAATAAGACGTAAAGGGCTACCAGAAATGAAATCTAAGACTGTGGAAAAGCTGTGTCGGAAAAGAGAATCTTATTGCACTGGGGGGAGAAAAGGATTGACCTTTTAACAGGGTTTATTTCAGGAGGCAAGAGTCTAAACAATGCTGTTATGAAATGTCAGAACATATTAAGTGAACACCAGCTCACCCGTTCTATCCCTGAGTTTGACCTGCCTGGCCCTTGGGGGTGTTTGAGTTTCTGATCCCTGCTCCAGGTCCTCCAGCTTCCTTCAAAGCCTCCTCAGTTATCCCTGGGGTTCCCCAAGTCTGTCTTACAGTAGTGACTGTGCTGGGGTCAGTCTCCTTGTATTCCCCAAGGTACAAGGCTTCGTGATTTCAAAGCAACGCTTTTCCACAGGCCTACAGGGGCCAGAGCCATGGCATGTTCTTGCCCCTTTCACTTGGTTTCTCGGCCCTTAATGAAAAGGTCTTTTTGCTTCTTCCTGAAGCTCTTTCTCCATAAGGTTCAACCTGTGAGGGTGACCTGGGATAGAGATCACACTCCCATTGGTAGCAACAGCAAGGGACTGGCTTGGGAAAGATGTGGGTGCAGGTTGGCGCTATCTCCTTCAGCTCCTCCCCAAACATCCAATCTAAATTTTGCAATGGTGACCCATCAGTCAGACTCTACCCATCTCCTATGGTGACATGCTGGAATTTCCACTAGAGGTCACTCCCCATCTCGCACCCCAGGGCCCACCCATAAACGCTGCTGTGCAGGCCCCTGACTTTTAACTAGCTCAATGTACACAGTGGATTCTTGTGGGCGACCAGTCCAGTCTGCATTCCTTTGCGCTCATCCAGGATGTTGGCATTCCTTGAACAAACTCTACTTTGTCACAGTATATTACTATTTTAATTAAAGGCTGGATATAACTTGCATTTACTTTTAAAAATTATTTTATGTATTTATTTATTTTTGAGATGGAGTTTTGCTCTTTCACTCAGGCTGGAGTGAAGTGGCACGATCTCGGGTCAGTGCAACCTCCACCCCTACCCCGGGTTCAAGTGATTCTCCTGCCTCAGCCTTCCGAGTAGCTGAGCTTATAGGCGACTGCCACCACATACAGCTAATTTTTGTATTTTTAGTAGAGATGGGGTTTCGCGATGTTGGCCAGGCTGGTCTTGAACTCCTGACCTCAAGCAATCCACCCGCCTCGGCCTCCCAAAGTGCTAGGATTACAGGCATGAGCCACCGCGCCCAGCCAAACTTGCACTTATTCTATTTCAGATTTTATATCTGTATCATAGAGAAGAATTCACCTGTAGTTTTCTTTTTGTGTTTTAGTATCAGGTTAAAACAGAATGAGAAATTTTTCCAAAGTTTGTAAGATTTGCAACTTTTAAGTTTTGCTTTTTTAAGTTTGTATTTTGAAATAATTTTGGATTTACAAACAAAGGTGCAAACGTAAGAGTTCCCATAGACCTTTGACCCAGCTTCCCTAAATATTAGCGTTGTATATAACATAGTATGATTCTTGAAATCAGAAAATTAACATTGATACAAAACTATTAACTAATCTACAGACCTTATTCAAATTTTGCCGATAGTACAACTAAATGTACTCTTTCTGGCCCAGGATCCAAGCTCAAATCCCTCATTGCATTTAAGTGTTGTGTGACAATCTGTGACAGCCCTTTAGCCTTTGTTTCCTGAGCTTGACACTGTTGAAGATTTTGTAGAATGTCCCTCAATTTGAGTGAGTCTGATGTTTTCCTTTTTCTTTCTTTTCTTTTTAGAGACAGGTTGTCTTGCAGGCTCTGTCACCTAGGCTAGACTGCAGCAGCATAATCACAGCTCACTGCAACCTCAACCTCCTGGGCTCAAGCGATCTTCCCACCTCAGCCTTCTTAGTAGTTGGGACTACAGGCCCATGCCACCGCACCCAGCTAATATATGTATTTATTTTTTGGTAGAAATGGGTCTTGCTATGTTGCCCAGGCTGGTCTCGAACTCTTGGTCTCAAGCAATTCTCCCACCTTAGCTTCCCAGCGTGCTGGTATTACAGGTGTGAGCAACCAACACCAAGCCCTGATGTTTTCTATGATGAGATTGATGTAAGACATTTTTGGCAAGAATACCACAGAAATGATGTGCCTGTCTCAGCATCAAATCACGAGATGAATGTTATTGCTGTGTCTCCTTATGATAATGTTAACTTTGTTCACTTGGTTAAGGGGGTGTCCGTCTGGCTTCTTTGCTGTAAGGTTTCTATTTTCCCTTTGTAACTGGAAAGTATCTTGCTGTGCATGGTGGCTCATGCCTGTAATCCTAGCATTTTGGGAGGCCGAGGCAGGCAGATCACTTGAGGCCAGGAGGGCAGATCACTTGAGGATCAGCCTAGCCAACATGGTGAAATCTCGTCTCTACTAAAAATACAAAAATTAGCTGGGTATGGTGGCACAAGCCTGTAGTCCCAGCTACTCGGGAGGCTGAGGCAGGAGAATCACTTGAACCTGGGAGGTGGAGGTTGCAGTGACTCGAGATCGTGCCACTGCACTCCAGCCTGGGTGACAGAGCAAGACTCTGTCTCAAAAAAAACAAAAACAAAAACAAAACAAAACAAAAAACCTTGTGGGGAGCCACTTTAAGAAAATGTCTCATTTGTCTTAGTCTGATCAGGCTGCTATAAACAAAAAACCATAGACTGAGTGGCTTATAAACAACAAACATTTATTTCTCACAGTTCTGGAAGCTGGGAAGTCCAAGATCAAGGTACTGGCAGACTTGATGTCTGATAAGGGCCCGTTCCTCACAGGCAGCACCTTCTGTGTCCTCACGTGGTGCAACACACAGTAAGAGGCAGTTCCCTTAGGCCTTTTTTTTTTTTTTTTTTTGAGATGGAGTCTTGCTCTGTCGCCCAGGCTGGAGTGCAGCAGTGCAATCTCGGCTCACTGCAACCTCCGCCTCCCAGGTTCAAGCGATTCCCCTGCCTCAGCCTCCCAAGTAGCTGGGACTACAGGCACATGCCACCAAACCTGGCTAATTTTTTGTATTTTAGTAGGGACGGGGTTTCACCATGTTGGCCAGGATGGTCTCAATCTCCTGACCTCATGATCCACCTGCCTCGGCCTCCCAAAGTGCTGGGATTACAGGGGTAAGCCACGGTGCCTGGCCCCTTAGGCCTCTTTTTTTGGAGCACTAATTCTAATCATGAGGGCTCCACCCTCATCACCTAGACCTAATCACCTCCCCAAATGCCACACCTTCTAATACCATCACCTTGGGGGTTAGGCTTCAATGTATGAATAGTTGGGGGGACACATTCAGACCACAGCACCATTTATCATCATATTTTTGCTCACTGCATTTAGCATCCATTGATGATTCTTTTTTTTTTTTTGAAACAGAGTCTTGTTCTGTCACCCAGGCTGGAGTGCAATGGCATGGTTGGCTCACTGCCACCTCTGCTTCCCAGGTTCAAGAGATTCTCCTGCCTCGGTCTCCCAAGTAGCTGGGATTACACGCACGTGCCACTACACCCGGCTAATTTTTGTATTTTTAGTAGAGATGGGGTTTCACCATATTGGGCAGGCTGGTCTCAAACTCCTGACCTCAGGTGATCCACCCGCCTTGGCCTCACAAAGTGCTGGGATTACAGGCGTGAGCCACTGTGCCCAGCCCATTGATGATTCTCGCCTGCAAAAATTATTACTGTGGTGTTTACCAAATGGTGATTTTCTGCTTCCGTCTTCCTTCTACATGTATTTACTGGCATTCCACCGTAAGAAAGAGTTGTCAATTCTCCCCCATGTATTTATCCAATTTTTTATGTCATTATGGACTCTTGGCTATTTATTTTATTCTATAAGCTATAACCCGTAACTACCATTATTGTGTTACTCAGCTTGTTCCGGATTTGGTCACTGGGAGCCCCTTCGAGTTGGTTATTGCATTCTTTTGACAAACATTAATCATTTCTTGAGCATTTTATTATTTTCTAGTACCACAAGATGTTCTAGATTCATCTTGTTCTTTCCCTGTCATGGCCCTTCAATCAGACATTCCTCCAAGGAGCCTGGTTCCTTTTATTGGAGAATGATATTTAGAAACCAATATCTGGAAGCTAGGTGTGCTCACCCCTAGTGGGATATCATTACCTCTAGGCTCCATCATCAGAGCTGGGAAATATACATACATCTATCTCTTTATCTATATATTTATCTATGTATCTAACTATTAAAAACCATGAGTATATACTGATACTTCCAATTCTTATCTAACACCACCACATTCATTCTAGCCTTCCACCTTTCCTTATTTGTAACTTCCTTCCTCAACACCAAAAAACTTGTCTCTCATTATTCACAATATATTTACTTATTTGTTCAATCTTCACATATATATAAAAGAGTTTCAGAATTTCTAACCCATACACCTGTGAGATCTAGATTTGCTCATCAGAGAACAGACCCCTTAAGCAGCAATACCAACACAATGTGGTACAAGTTGTGGTTTTTTTTTTCCATCTTTAGCCTTTGTATTAGTCTGTTCTCACATTGCTATAGAGAAACACCTGAGACTGGGTAATTTTTATAAAGAAAAGAGGTTTAATCCGCTCACAGTTTTGCAGGCTGTGCAGGAAGTGTAGTGGCTTTGGCTTCTAGGGAGGCCTCTGGAAGCTCACAATTGTGGTGTAAGGCAAAGTTGGGGCTTGCATGTCACATGGCCAGAGAAGGAGCAAGAGAGACCAAGGCGGGAGGTACTACACAATTTTTTTTTTTTTTTTTTTTTTTTAGATGGAGTCTCACTCTGTCGCCAGGCTGGAGTGCAGTGGTGTGATCTTGGCTCATTGCCACCTCTGACTCCCTGGTTCAAGCGATTCTCCTGTCTCAGCCTCCCAAGTAGCTGGGATTACAGGCATGTACCACCACACCCAGCCAATTTTTGTATTTTTAGTTGAGACGGAATTTCACCATGTTGGCCAGGATGGTCTCAATCTCCTGACCTTGTGATCCGCCCACGTTGGCCCCCCAAAGTGCTGGGATTACAGGCATGAGCCACTGCACCTGGCCAGTACTACACATTTTTAAATGACTAGATCTCATGAGAACTCACTCTCAAGAGGACAGTACCAAGAGGGATGGTGCAAAACCATTCATGAGAAATCTGCCCCCATGATCCAATCACCTTCCAACAGGCCCCACCTCCAGCACTGGGGATTACATTTCAATATAAGATTGGATGGGGCACATACTTATAGTATATAGTCAAAATATGGTTTTCTATGTTATTTGGTTAGTTCCTTTTGTCTTCTCCTTCCTCAATATGGTTACATCATTCATTTGTAATAGAGTTAGGCTCATTTGTTACTGTTCATATTCAGTTTTGGGTTCCCATCACATCCTGATTGATGTAAACTTACTATTTTAGGGTGAGATGGGGATATGTGTAGCATTATCATGGTCCTCAAAGTAAGAACTGTACAAACAGCATACTCAGAGAATTGTCATTTCTCCCATCCCTTCTGTCCTCACCCTCAATCTCCCATTCTTTCCAGACTATCCCTACCTATCCACTGTAGGTAACCAATCTCATCAGTTTCTGGTTTATCCTTCCTGTACTTGTTTTTCTACAAATGAGAAGATACATGCATATTTTCTTATTTCTCTTTCTTTTTTACATGAAAGGTTAGCACACTATATTTTTCATGGTAGTATTTTTTTAAACCCATGGTAGAATTCTGTCCTTTAAAATTTGATAGAAGTCATCTATGTAACTACCAAGACATGGAGACTTTCAAGAGAGATGTTCTTTGATAATTTATACAATTCCATGGTTATTGGTCTATTCAGAGTGTATCTCTTCTCAAGTCAATTTTTGGTAATTTATATCTTACCAGGAAAGTTAAGATATTGCGTAGAAGATGCAAATCTTCCTTTAGTTCAGAGAAAATTTCTTCTGCCATATATTTTATTTATTTTCTCCTCTCTCTCCTTGTGGAATTACCGTTATACGCATATTAGACCTCTATAGTCTAGCTATCACAGATCATCTTTTCTCTTCTGAATTCTAGGATACATTTTCAAGCTTGCATTCTGGGTCACACATTCAGCTTTCTTCAGTTCCCAATCTTCTGTTCATTGTTTCCACTGAGGTTTAAATTTAGCAAGCTAAAAATGTTTCCTAATTTCGGTTTGCAATTTCTTAATGATTCCTTGTAATTTCAGTTTGTAATTTCTTAATCCACTACACTTGCAAATACAATATCCTCCCACATATTATTAAAAACACAAAAGAGAAATATGTTTAAATTTTTTTTTCCTCTTCTTCTTGTGGAAATTTCATTTCAAAGAAAACTAATTTTCTCTGACCATGTTCCTTTCTGTTGAAAGTTTGAATCTTTTTGTGCTTTCGTATCATTAATTTTTCTCTTCACTTATTTTTACCAGGAGGGAGTCTATATTTATTCTGGAATAGAAGTTGAGGTGGTTCTGCTGATTATCATGAATAGTCAGTAAGCATTCAGTCAAATAAGTAAGTGGAGAGAGGTATTTTAAGCAGAGGGGACAGACAGAGGAAGGGCATGAAGATATAAAAGCCCAACGTCAGCCAGGCACAGTGGCTTGCACCTGTAATTCCAGCACTTTGGGAGGCCCAGTTGGGAGGATTGTTGAAGCCCAGGAGTTTGAGACCTGCCTGGGCAACATAGCAAGACTCCATTTCTACCAATAATAATAATAATAATAATAATAATAATAATAATAATAATTAGCTAAGCACGTCTGATGCAAGAGGATGGCTTGAGCCCAGGAGTTTGAGGCTGCAGTGAGCACTGATCATGCCACTGCACTGGGTGACAGGAAGACCAACATGGATTTTCTTTTCTCACATATTTTATGTACTGGGATATAATTGACAAAGAGCAGAATATGTAACTTTTAAGTGAACATCTCACTAACTTGTTCATATGCAGACACCATTTAACCACCATCAAGATAAAAACACCACCCCAGAAAGCTCACTCATGTCCCCTTTCTGGCTAAATTGTTCCCTTCCCCCAAGATAACCATCATTCTGATTCCTATCACTATCAGTTAGTTTGCTGGTTCTTGAACTTCATATATATGGAATCATGCACTATATTTTCTTTTGTGTCTGGCTTCTTTTGCTCAACATAATTTTTGTGAGATTCACCTATGTTGACACATGCATCAGTCATTTATTCCTTTTTACTGCTGAGTAGCATTCCAGTGTATGAATATCCCACAATTTAACAAAAAATCATTCTACTATTAATGGTATTTGGGGTGTTTCCAGTTTGGGGCTATTATAAATAAAGTTGCTACAATCATTCATATATATGTTTCTGTGGGGATATACACATTCATTTATCTTGGATATATACCTAGGAGTGGAATTTCTAGGTCACAGGTAGATGTATATTTAACTTTATTAGATACTGCCAATCAGTTTCCCAAACTTGTTGTGCCATGTTACACTCCTACAAGCAATATATGAGTGTTTCGGTTCCTCCACATCCTTGCCAACATTTGCTGTTTTCAGTATGAATTTTAGCTATTCTAATGACTGTAAAGTGGTAACTCATGGCTTAAGTTTGCATTTCCCCAAAGACTCATAATGTTAGCACCTTTTCATGTGATTATTGGCCATGCGCATAGCTTTTTTTTGTTGAAGTGTCTGTTCAAGTCTTTTGCCCATTTTTAAATTGGATTATTTGTCTTTACTACTTTTGAGTTGTGGGAGTTCTTTATATATTCTGGCTATAAGTTACTAGAAACCTTACCATCCACTGGTGGATAGTAATGATGTCAACTGAGATAGGGAAGGCAGGAGAAGGAGTTTGTGAGAAGATGAGGAATTTATTTTAGGGCATGGAGTAATTAAAAGGCTTTTGAATTGATTATCCAGATATGGATGTACAGAAAACACTTGGAATTACAGATCTGGAGCTCAAGAGAGAAGTCTGGGCGATAGTTTGGGAGGGATCAGTATGATAGGAATGGATAAGATTGCCCAGGGAGAAGCAGCCTCATCTGAAACCTCAAGCATTGTAATGTTTAAGGGATGATGCAGAAATGAAGCCAGAAGAAGAAAACAGAAATCATGGCGAGAGGTGGAGGAGAAGCCAAGGAGGGGATTTTCAAGAAGGAGTGGTGCTAAATGCTATAGTGAGGTAAGAAAATGAAACCACTGGAGCTGACATTTGGGGTTTCCCTGGTGGTCTCTGTTCAGAGAATTGAGGAATAAATGTAAGATGAGGAAGCGGAGACAGGGGTAGACTCTTCTTTGAAAACATTAGGCAGTGAAAGGAAGGAGAGTGATTTCAAAGAGCCATAGATTTTAAAACAAAGCAACAAAGGAGTTGTAGAAAGAGGTACATAATCAGATGCTTAATGAGTTACAGAGGTACCTTTCAGAGTTTTTCCAGCAGCTTTGGGGAGGTGGGAAATGGAGGATGGATAGGTGTCAGGTGCTGATCAGATCTGGGAGAGGGAGACACAGACAGAACTCAGTGTTGACGGGGTGGCATAACATGCAGGCTCCATATCTGGGTCACAGCTGCAGGTGGAGAGGAGAATGCCTACTTCTGAGGGGATGTACGATGGGACCAAGTTGGCTTCTTGGGATGCTCAGAGCCCTGGGAGTGAGCACCAATGAGCCACTCCTTTGCAGTTTTCCTCCATTTTCAGAAGGCGGGCATCCCATAATTTCTCTGGCAGATTATTTGCCTTTCCAAGTGCTCTCCTAATCCAGCATTTCCATCTGGCACACACTGTGTCATTCTTGCTCCTGAATTCCTGATTCCAGAGCAGTTCTGCCATTTTCTTCCTTTGCATGGTGTGTACCTTCCCTCTTCTCCTCTTCCTCCAAATATCCATATTTTTGTGGTGGAAAAGGTGGGGACAGGGGAGACAGAAGACTAGAATCCTTATCAAGTCCTCTCTCAGCCCTTGGTGGCTCTGGTTCCTTCTCTGTGAAAGGGTGACGTGTGGGGTAGGGATTGGGGATGAGGCAGGAGAGCGGGTCTGAGTTCCTTCCCACTTCTAACGGTGGCTGGAACCAGGCCTCTGTGTTCAACCAAGGGTACTTTCTGTTTCTGTCCATTTGGGGAAGTTGCTTTTTCTTGGTATTTCGGGAGTCAGGAAAAGAAAAGTCATTGGTGTTCATATCTCTCAAAGCCTCAGGTAGGGCTGCGGCTTTTGACCAACAATAACGTATGACCATGACCTTGTGGCCGAGCTTGCACGCCTCTAACAGATATTATGACACAGTTCCATTCAATAGTGGAAGTGGAGATTTCAGCGTCGCCCTTTGTTAACCCACAAATGAAGTGCTACTCTTCCATTACGAGGGCTGTCGGAGCAGTAGCCAATCTTCTTATCCCCATTTTTTAAACAAGGGAAAGGAGGCATAGGAAGCGCAGTGTCTTGTGGGATTCCCTGGGAAGTCCTTCCAACTCTTGATAGAGCATCGTCTGCAACGTCGTCTGGGGGAGAAAAGGAGGAGGCAAGAAGAGGGCCTTGACCCTGGAGGCAGGAACTCCCGCACACCCTCACTCCCTTCCCCAGGGGCTGGGGAAACCACTCAGGTGACAGTAGCCTTGGTGCCGGCCAGGGAGGGCAGGAAGTCCAGCCAGAGGCTGGAGCGGCAGTGCTGAACGCCGGGACTGGCTGGTATTTCTATGAAGGTTCCTGCAGAAGGATGCGGGTCAAGGTGCCTGTCTGCACAGCAGTAGTGCAGGCATTTTAAGGGTTAAGGGCACCCAAAGAAAATAGAAATAGTGGCCAGGAGCGGTGGCTCGCGCCTGTAATCCCAGAACTTTGCGAGGCCGAGGTGGGCGGATCACGAGGTAAGGAGATGGAGACCATCCTGGCCAACGTGGTGAAACCCCGTCTCTAGTAAAAATACAAAAAATTGGCGTGGTGGCGCGCGCCTGTAGTCCCAGCTACTCGGGAGGCTGAGGCAGGAGAATCGCTTGAACCCGGGAGGCGGAGGTTGCGGTGAGCCAAGATCGTGCCACTGCACTCCAGCCTGAGGACAGAGCGAGACTCCGTCTCAAAAACAAAAAAAACAAAAACACAAAAAAAAGAAAGAAAATAGAAGTAGGAAGAGGAAGTGGGTCGCAGTGAGAGAAGGAAGCAGCTCGTCGGAGCTTCCTCTTTCTCGTCTTTCCCCGAAGCCCCCACCCCAGACCTGCCCCCCAGCCCCGCCCAGCCCTCCTGCCGGGCCAAAGCCGCCCTTCCGACGCGGGGGCCTAACCTCCCCTTACTCCTGGGAGGTCGCTGGTGCTCCGCGCTGGCACCCCTCGGGCCACTGCCATGCACCGGCCAGGGTCTGCTTCTTCTGAGGGCTGGCGGGTCAGAGCCGGGGCTGCTTCTCGGACGCTTTGCGGGCTCGGGGGCCTGACCCAGAGGATGTGGGGCCGGGCGCGCACCTGGCTGACGCGGCCCGGCCACCAGGTGGCTGGAGAGGCCGGCTCCGCGGTCAGCCCCGCCCCATTAGGCCCCGCCCCCTGACAGGCCCCGCCCCGCTCCCCGCCCGCCGGAGGAGCCCAGGCTGGGCAGATGCTGCGGCTCGCCGCGCGGCTCCAGCTGGGGCGCGGTGGTCCCGACGGTCACCCGAATCGCAGGGAGTCGCCGCTGGAGAGGGGCTCGGCGCGCCCGGCGGGGACTGCAGGTGTGTGACTGGGCGGCCAGGGCGGGTGCGGAGGGCACGCGTGGGAGCTCCAGGCAGAGCTGGAGCAAGCTGGGGACCGTCGGGGAGAGTGGGCTCAGCGAGCAGCCGCCGCAGCCCGGGGGCTGGACAGATTCTGCTATCTTCCGGCCCCGTGGACCTGGCCCACCGCGGGAGCAGCGGCTCTGCAAACCTGCGCTCCAGATAACCCTAGAGACTTAAGGGGCGTCGCGGGGACCACTTATCGTTATCCGGGTAACCTCTGCTGGGCGGCTCTGTGCAGCGTGTCCTCAGCCTCCTGCCTCCGACACAGGTCGCCCTGTGTCGTAGGGTCAGGTACCCTGCCTGCTCCAGCGGGGAACTGTCCGTGAGCGTGGGCGTCAGGGCTCCTGTGCCGTCAGAACCTGGGAGTCATGGAAGTGCCCGCGTAAGGCGCCCTCCGTCGAGCCTCACTCAGCCTGCTAGTTAGCCAGCCTTGGCCCCAGACGCGGCTGCTGTCCTAGAGAACGGCACGCTTTCTGCTCTCAGAGGATCTGTGTTTACACACTGGGCATCCCCGCGTGACTGTGTGTGTGTGTGTGTGTGTGTGTGTGTGTGTGTGTGCGCGCGCGCGCGCGCGCGCGCATGCGCATGTGCGCGTGCTGGCCCATCCCGGCCTGGGGTAAATACACAAAAAGTTCAGGTCAGTAGGAGGAAGGAGATTGTTCAGAAGGAAAAGGAAGGCGAGATTAAAGCAGCAGGATGTGGTATAAAGCGAGTTAACAAGACTCCGAGTAGAGAGGAGGGGTGGGTTTAGGCAGAATGAGGACTAAAAGTAGGCCAAGCCTGCCTCCAAGGTCCTCTCTGGACTGACACCCTCGTTTTCCTTCCGTGTCTTCTCATCCACCCCACACTTTCCTTCCTGCCCTCAGGACCACCTGTAAGGCACTGGCTCCCAGAGCTGAATGCAGGTAGGACTCTTTTGGAGCCAGCCCTACAACATGGCTTTCCAGGGATGGGATCTGGAATCCGTAGTTTTCAAAAATTTGAATGAGCTCCTTAAGTGACGATGCTGAAGCTGTTGCTTGGGAACCATGCATGATGTGGAAAAGAGACCCAAGTTCCAACCAGATCCAGCTGTGTGACCTGCAGCATCACACTGTCCCCCAACCCAGCCTCAGTCTCCTTATTTGTAAAATGTGCTGTCATACTGACCCATAGAGCTGTGTGGAATTATTATTATTATTATTATTTTTGAGACAGGGTCTTTCTCTGTCACTCAGGCTGGAGTGCAGTGGCATGATCATGGCTCATTGCAGCCTTAAACTCCCAGGCTCAAGCAATCCTCCGCCTCCGCCTCCCAAGTAGCTGGGATTACAGGTCAGCACCACCGCTCCCAGCTAATTTTTGTAATTTTTGTAGAGGCAGGGTTTTGCCATGTTGCCCAGGTCGGTCTCGAATTCCTTGAGCTCAAGCGATCCGTCTACCTTGGCCTTCCAAAGTGCTGGGGTTATAGGCATGAGCCGCTGTGCCTGGCCCAGTGTGGGAAATTAAGTGAGGCATGTATGATGAGAACGGCTGCACGTGGGAGATGCTCTGTGGATGTTGGTAGAACGCTGGCTTCTGTGTTTCCTCGGTGTGGCTGTGGTGGTGTGGGTCTTCACCTGGGGACCCGTGGAAGACAAAGGAGACAGTTTTGGATGGTCAAGCTGTTTTCTTGCTTCAGGGCTCCCTCCCCTGCTTTTTGAAGCCTCACAAACCAGGACTGTGGGGGCAGGAAGGCTTGGGGTCTTTGTGTGCTGTGTCTCCTTAGGGTTTTAAGAACCTCCTTCCTTTCATCTCTAGCTTACGAGAGAGATGATTCATTATCTTCTCTCCTCAGGGTGCAGTAGAAGCAGACAGTCTCTGCCTCCCTGCTTGCCTTTCCTCCCTCCCATTCACTGTTGATTGTTGCCCTCAAGAATAACAGGTTGCCCAGCTACTCAAGAAGCTTAAGTGGGAGGATTGCTTGAGTCCAGGAGTTCGAGGCTGCAGTAAGCTATGATCGCTTCACTGCGCTAGAGCCTGGGAGACACAGAGAGACCCTGTCTCAAAGAAACAGACAAACAAAAAAAAAAAGAAGAAGAATAGGTTGGACGCTAACTGGTGGCACTGGATGACAAGAGCATTTGGGGTTGATGTTGGCATGAGGATGAGAAGGCAGGGGTGCAGGCTGCTCCATACCCCTGTGTTAGCCATCCATCAGGGGCCTGCTGGCTGAGGACTGGGAGAGGAGGAGAGCCAGCAGCCTTTTTGCCTGGGTAGCCTAGAGTTTGGAAGCCCCAGCTTGGGTTCCACTGAGCACTCAAGCTGTGCTGACTTGGCCTTTCTTCAAAGATGCTCATCCCAAGGGACTGAGCTGGCTGGCCCTGTGGGACCTCTGAGAACCAGAACACCTGTTTGGCCTCAGCTGGTGAGCTAAAAGCCTGAACCAATGTGTTAAGAAAGCAAGCTGGCCAGGCGTAGTGGTTCATGCCTGTAATCCCAGCACTTTGGGAAGCCAAGGCTTTGAGGCCAGGAGTTCGAGGCTGCAGTGAGCTACGATCATGTCACTGCATTCCAGCCTTGGTGACAGAGTGAGACCCTGTCTTTACAAAAACAAAAACTAAAATTTAAAAAACAGTGAAAGCTCCTGGAAGAACAAGATAGAGTGATCCTTAACAAGTCAAGGGAGAGGTGTTTAATTTGATTTTTGAGCCTCAGATATAGATGGGGTGGGAGGAGAGAAAGGAAAGAGTACATCTGACTTCTGCCCAAAGGGAAGATGATACCCTCCCATAGCAAACATATATTACATAGTAGAATATTTCATCAATTTGAAGATGCACATATTTTCACATTTTAGCACTGAATGTGCTAATTTGTATGAATTTCACTGAAATCAAGGTGCATTTTACTGTTTATGGCATCTTCCAATTATAATAGGCAATAATATTTCTTCCTTATTGCCACACAAAATAATGGTGCATCTTACAATTGATGGCATCTTAGATTCTGTTAAATACAAAGTACTTTTTATAGATTTGGGGGTATGTGTTAGCGATACACAGGTCCACACAGAATTATGTTGTTCTCATAGCTTTCATACATTAATTTTTCCAGTAGCTCTACCTTCTAAGTATCAGAACTTTTCATTGTATTATGTTTTAAAAGAAATCTTTGTAAAGTACGTTGCTTGCATTTATAAATGTAGCATGTTGGATATGATCGAATAATTTCTTGAAATTTTCACCAAACGATTCTGGCCTGCCATTCTCTTTTGTACCCTGTGTCTTTTTGTACATTCATGCTTCTTTCTCTTTCATCCTTCTCCCCGTCCTTTTCTCCTTTGGCTATGACTTCATGGTTTTGGGCACTGTACTGAGTATGTCATGTCCTTTAATCTTCACAGTCACACTCTGAGGTAGCTACAATTATTGCCCCCATTTCACATATGAGAAAACCGAGGGCCAAGGCCGCGCATGTAGGTGGTGCCAGAGCTGGGCTGACTCTGGCTTCTGCTCTTAACCAGAGTTGACCAAGCCTAAGTGATGGCCTAGGTGTTCCTGTGGGTGTCAAGCACATGCCCCATACAACACAATTTGGGGGGCATGAATTGTGGCCACCAGATGCTTTTGTTTGCTTGCTTGCTTCTAGGATAGCAGCTAGGTTCTGGATAGTTGAGGTTATCGGTTAAGTGACTTCCAGATAAGTGAGTCACAGCTACAGCAAGTTACACCCAAAAGGGGGTTGGGGGCTGATGAATGGGAAGAAATGGATGACTTTCATGGCACTGAGAAGATCCTGGGTCCTTCTTGAGTCTTCTGAGTCTATCAAGTGGCTTGCCAGACTTTGGGCCTTAGAGTTTGGCATCCATGGGAGACTCCTGCTTCCATGGGAGCGTCTCTCCTGCTGCCATGGTGATGTAAGATAACACATCTGCGTGAGTCGCTTTTCTTTTTCATTTTTTTTAATTATTATTTTTTAGACAGAGTTTCGCTCTTGTCACCCAGGTCAGAATGCAGTGGCGTGATCTCGGCTCACGGCAACCTACGCCTCCTGGGTTCAAGCGATTCTCCTGCCTCAGCCTCCCGAGTAGCTGGAGTTACAGGCGTCCGCCCCCACACCCAGCTAATTTTTGTATTTTTAGTAGAGATGGGGTTTCGCCATGTTGGCCAGGCTGGTCTCGAACTCCTGACCTCAGGTGATCTGCCCGCCTTGGCCTCCCAAAGTGCTGGGATTACAGGCGTGAGCGACTGCGTCCGGCCTGCGTGAGTCACTTTTCAGCTGAAAACGCTGCAGAGCTGCATGACTTTCCAGAGATGGTCCACACCCACCACCCATCCCAGGTCCAACCCTCCTTCTTCCTCTCCCGTAGCCTGAGCAGACCGCTGCACCTTTGTGTGTGCTGTTGCTTCTCCCCAGATTGCCCTTCCCTGCCTCTGCCTTCCTGGTGAACTGCCAGTTCCTCTTAGAAGCCCAGCTCAAGCCTCATCTTCTGAATCCTTCCCTGATGCTCTTCCTTTGCCCTTCAGCACTGACCACCCCCTCCTTCTTCATTGTGCTTTCTATGTCTTTGCACCATAGCACTGACCGCCCAGGCCTACAGGGGGACCAATGACCTGGCACAGCTATGGCCTGCTCACCCTAGCCACTTGATGTTCAGCATGGCGTCAAGCTGTCACTCTGAAATTCCCTGGGATCTCATAGGCAAAGCGTCCATGCACAGCAACAGCAGAAGTTGCCAGATCACAGGATGGGGTGGGGGGCTGGGGGTGGGGCCCGGAGGGAGTGGTGTGCTTTTCATTTTCATGTCCTCAGGAGTCTTGTTGTTGTTGACCTAGGCAAATGAGCTTGTGTGGTTTCCTTGTTAGAGTGCAGGGCTGGGATGTGAGGGCTGAAGGTGGCCTCACATGGAGCCCAGTTCCTGCCGGGCTCCCCCACTCCTAGCCACGTGATCTTTGCTAAGTCCATATACCTCTCTGCATGTCAGTTTCCCCATCTGTAGGATGGAAATCTGGCACTCAATGCTTTATGTGGCCCCTGCCTAATCACTAACATTTCACTTGTTCATTCAACACTTCTGCATGGAGCGCACCTTCTGTGTGCCAGGCATGTGCCAGGCTCTGAGGACGCTGAGCAAGACAGGCAATGTTCCTGCCCCGTGGAACTCACAGTCTCATAGACAAGATATGCAACACACATATTGTTTAATTACAATTGTGAGAATTATGGGATACTATGAGATTATGGAAAGGGAACTCAATATAGTTGAGGGGTTAAGGAAAGGTTTCTCTGAAGAAGTCAAATTTGAGTTGAGACTTGAAAGATATAAAGTAAAAGAGAATCATAACAATGATAATAATAATACCTACCATGTAATGAATACTTGCTAAGGGCTTTTTGGGTGCATTCTTTCCAGCATTCTTTTCAACAACTTGTGTGTGGGGTATGTGGGCTCCCTCTCCTGTGAGGATCAGATGATAGCACTACTGGCAAGCACCCTTCTCAGTGTCTGACACAGACCAGGGACTCATTCCCACCTTCCTCATCCCTCCCCGTATTCCAAGGTCCAGCTTATGGATGCTTAGGTCGTAAATACTAATGGGGGGGCCTCTCTTCTCCTTTCCACTGACCATCACCAGATAGCATGTCCTGCTCAGGAGCCCTCTGCATTTGTGCATCTCCATCAACAGCTCAGGGAGTTGAGTCCCCATCCACAGAAAACTCCGCCGTGTTGTTTGCCAGGTCTTCATTCTGTTCCTCTTAGGAGCCGCTGTTCTGGGAGGGTTCAAAAGCCCTGATCCGGAGTGTCTGTCTCATCTAGGAAGTCACTTGTCCAGCTCCCATATCCTTCTTCCACCAAAGCTGTCTCCCCAGAACCATGAAGTCTGTGCAGACGTATCACTGGGTTTTTGGTCTGAGCATTTATTCCTGCACGGCTTGGTGGTTTGGCCCTTGTCAGGCAAATCTCCATGCAACCACTTCCACCCAACCTGGCCGAGCCAGCCAGCCTCCTGGGGGAGCGTTCTGCAACCAGATCGCATCTACACTGACAGCTCTTTGAGGAGAATCTCAAACTCTCTCTAGATAGTTGGCCCCTTTGAAAAACTGATGAAAGCGATAGATCATCTCCTCTCTCGTCACCCATAAGCACATATGTACATGCGAATGAATGTGTGTGCACCCACACACACACACGCACAGTCTCTCTCGCTCAAAGTTTTGCATAAAATTCTAAGGTCTTCTTGGATCTCTGCAGTTCACCAAGGGACCCAGGTTAATAACTCCTGTTCTAGAAAACATGACTTTCTCTATGCTGATTTCTTTGGATTATACCCAGCACAGCTCCCTGTGGGAGGAAGCTGTTGTCAGAAGCAAGCTGGGGGAGGTGATGGATAATGAAAACTGTGTAGAGGACACTGGTAGCAACTCACTGGTGAGAACCCCGAAGCGGCGTGCTGGGGGCCATCTCATGCCTGCACACTGGGCCACTGCTCTGTTGTTGGATTTCTCACCGAGTTTTGAATTCAGCCCATTTCCAAGATGATTAAAGAGTGAAAGAGAAGGCCCGGCATGGTGGCTCACACCTATAATTCCAGCACTTTGGGAGGCCGAGGCGGGCGGATCACCTGAGGTCAGGAGTTCAAGACCAGCCTGACCAACATGGAGAAACCTCATCTCTACTAAAAATACAAATACTAGCCGGGCGTGGTGGCACATGCCTGTAATCCCAGCTACTTGGGAGGCTGAGGCAGGAGAATCGATTGAACCTGGAGGCAGAGGTTATAGTCAGCCGAGATCGCACCATTGCACTCCAGCCTGAGCAATAAGAGGGAAACTTCATCTCAGAAAAAAAAAAAAGAGAGAGAGAGAGAAAAAAAAAAGGTGTCTGTGGCCACACACATGAATATAAACAGTCTACGGATCAGAGAGGCAGGCATGACTGTTTCTTTGCCACAAAAGTCTGCAACCTCCCAAGTTCCCAGGGACGGGCATGAGCTTGGGGCTTTGTTTCTCTGATGTGGTCATAGTTCTTTAGAACCAGTGCCTTGATGTAAAGTGCCATGTGTGAAGGACGTTTTCTTCAATTCCCCTTTTCTAAGGATTTTTAAAAGCATGAATGGATGTTACATTTGTCCAATACTTTTTTAAAGCATCTACAAGGAAACTCTTGTATTCTTTCACCTTGTGATAGATTTATGTGACACATTAGGTCATTAGCTTCCACATATTGAGCCTCTGCATTTCTGGAATAAACTCAGTTGGGTCAAGGTGCTTTATTCTTTCAGTACTGTGCTAGGTTTGATTTGCTGTGATTTTCTTTAGGATTTTTTTTTTTTTTTTTTTTTTTTTTTTTGAGACAGTCTCACTCTGGAGTGCAGTGGTGTGAACCTCCACCTGCCAGGTTCAAACAATTCTCGTGCTTCAGCCCCTGAGTAGCTGGGATTACAGGCACCCACTACCACGGCTGGCTAATTTTTGTATTTTTAATAGAGACGGGGATTCACCGTGTTGGCCAGGCTGCTCTTGAACTCCTGGCCTCAAGTGATCCACCCGCCTTGGCCTCCCAAAGTGCTGGGATTATAGGAGTGAGCCACCGCATCCCGCCTTTCTTCAGGATTTTTGCATGAAATGAATTTGGCCTCTATTTTCCTTTTCTGTGCTGCTGCTGTCAGTTTTTGATATGCTGACTTTGCAAATGATTTTGGAAGCACGTTACCTTCTCCTGCGCCCTGTGACAGCTTACAGAGCGGGGAATGAGCTGCTCCTTGGAAGCTGCGAGAATGGCTCCAGTCTTCAGGTCTTCCACTGTGGGATTCTTGGCTTCCCACTCCCCAAGCTTCCTTCTCTTCTCTCTTCCTCAGTCCTCCCAGGTACACACCTGTAAACTTCAGTGCTCCCAGGCTCATGCCCGAGAGCCATCTTTGATTCTTGGCTTCCAATGTTCTGCCACTGGGTCCCGTGGGTCCTTACTCTATATGCCCTTCAGCTTACAAGCATGCCTATTTCCACACTGAACTGGGCATATCCACCTTGAGTGCATTCCAGGTGCTGCATTTGGAGGATGCTGAGCAACCACTTCATATCCAGAGATAGGTGACCAGGATAGCAATGACAGAATATGAAGTAATTAAGAAGTAGCGAGGTTTTTCTCCAGGAAGAGAAGACAGAGGAGAAGTAGTATCTGTCTTCAGATATTTGACGAGCAGTGTCCTTTGAAAAAGGTGAAGACTTCTCAACTAGGGGTCATTCTCTGGGATGGAAAAGGGATGACAGAAGGAAAATCGTAAGAAAATAGACTCCAGCTCACTAGAAGGAAGATCTTAGAGAAATTCAGAGCAGATCAACAATGGAACGGGAGGCTTTGTGGTGGTGAGTTTCCCGTTGGGGGAAGTATGCAGGGAAAATACATGTTATATATTATAGAAATGATAGCCATGAGAAAGGAGACTGATATAGCCCATTTTTAAAGAGCCTGTAGTTCTCTAAATCATGGTGGCCATGTCTGACTGGTTGTGTAAACGCTGGTTGTTCTGAGAACATGATTTGAGTTTGACTAGTTCAGTGACCTTGAATAAACACATCCCAAAGCTGGGCAGTTTGCTCAGAAATCCCACAGCCCTGCTTCACAGCCCGTTCCCCGGAGCAGAAGCACCTTGGCTGTTAGAAAACCATAGCCATTCATGGACACTGGGATCCTCACCCACATCCTCTGCTGGGCTTTTCTTGAAGTCTCTTGTTCTTGGCTCCTTCTGATACCTGGTAAAATAAACTAATGGAACCCCATTTCAAAATCGCCTTCCTCTGTGAGTGTCCCACATAAGATCTTGGGGCCAACCTGTCTCACCTCCAGGCTGAGCTGGGAATTGATGTCCTCTTGTTCTTGGGGTTTTCGCATCAACGTTTCATAGGTCTTTGCACTGTGCATTCACTTCTGTACCATGTTGAGAGTTTCATTTTGAGAAAACGAAAAGCTCTGCACTCTCCTTGGCCTGTTATTGTGCTTAAGAGAACACAGGGGGCTGTGATGTGATGTACGGGCTACAGGATGGGAATAGAAGATGTAATCTCTAGTCCTGGTCCCTAATTACTTCCTCATCTTGCTGAGTCTGTTTCCTCCTGGACCAATTGGACTCTATGATTCTGACCGCCTGTGAATTTTCAAAGCCTGCTCTCCAAGAGTTTTCTTGTGGGAGCTGCTCTGATGGGCTGAGCAGAGAGGGGACCGGCTCCTTCCCTCATGGTGCCACCTTATGACAGGACTCCCAGTGACTATGAGTCCCTCTTCAGACCTCAATGGCAGAAACCCACCCTCTAGCCCATGCTTCTGCTGGAAGGCTTCCTTTCAGGCCACTGGTGGCTCTTGAATGGCAAGTTCCAATAGTCTCTTCCCAACCTGCATCTTTTTTTTTTCTGAAGTCTCCATAAAGTCTGATGCCCGACACATTTTTTTTTTTTTTTTGAGAAAGGGTCTCACTCTGTCACCCAGGCTAGAGTACAGTGGCACGATCACAGCTCACTGTAGTGTCAACCTCCCCAGGCTCAGATGATCCTCCTGCCTCAGTCTCCTGAGTAGCTGGGACTACAGGTGCATGCCACCATGCCCAGCTAATTTTTTGTGTGTGTTTTTCATAGAGACAGGGCCTCACTATGTTGCCCAGACTGTTATCAAACTCCTGGGCCCAAGTGATCCACCTGCTTCGGCCTCCAAGTACATGCGGGTTATTTTCACTTGATGCCCTATTTCAACTTAAGCAATGTCCAGAGCCCAACTCTGCATCCACAAAGCAGGCTTCCTGTGCAGAGTTCCCCATTTCTGTCTCTGCTGAAACCAGACCCCCAGCCTTGAAACCTTGGACTCATCTCCGAGTCCTCCCTCCATCTTCCTTGTTCCCCACTGCCCAGCCCGTTTTGATGGTGCTTCCTTTCTCCATGGCTCTTGTTTCTCTCACTTCCCCATTGTTTTCTCCGCTACCTAATTTGGCTTTATTTACCATATGCCTCTGGTGGGCCTTTTGGACCACAGGCTCTTCCTCTCTTCACCAGGAGATTCTTCTTATGAAAACTTCTATGTCACTGTGTTCAGATACTTTGATGGCACCCCACTGCTTAGGGAGAGTCCAGAGTCCTTAGTCTTCTGTTCAGGTTTCGAAGTTGAGTCCCACTCTTTTCTCCACGAATCGTCATGCTCTCCTCCAGCCAGACTGCCTGACTCAGTTTTCCCAAGACCTAACGTGTGTTCTTGCCTCACTCATCCCCTTCCCAATGAGGGAAGCTTTCCAATCATTTTGTTCAGTGCTGACTCTCCAGTGCCTTGCAGGGGCCAGCATTTGTCATTCAATCAGTGCTTGCTGAATGAGTGATTGCCTGGTCAAGCAGCCAGCATAGAAGAGGCCTGGGCCTCAGCCTTGGATGACTGATGATCGGCAGGCTGGGCTGCTCCCCATCTGAGACCTCTGTGGGGTTCAGTCATCCTCCCCTCAAGGACCCTCCAGGCATGTCACTGGTCTTCTGTGCACAACTGCAAGGGCTTCAGACACCTGTGGCTTTGTGATCCACTGTGGGACAAGGCAGGTGTCCTCCTCTGGGCTGCTTCAGACCCCTGAGCCTCTGTCAAACTCCAGGTGCAAACTCCAGGTGCTGAGAACCCTCTGCTTGGGAATCTTTTTTTTTTTTTTTTTTGAGACGGAGTTTTGCTCTTGTTGCCCAGGCTGGAGTGCAGTGGCATGATCTTAGTTCACTGCAACCTCTGCCTCCCGGGTTAAAGCGATTCTCCTGCCTCAGTCTCCTGAGTAGCTGGAGTTACAGGCGCTTGCCCCTATGCCAGGCTAATTTTTGTACTTTTAGTAGACATGGGGGTTTCACCATGTTGGCCAGGCTGGTCTTGAACTCCTGACCTCAGGTGATCTGCCCGCCTCAGCCTCCCGAAGTGCTGGGATTAAAGGCGTGAGCCACCGTGCCGGGCAGGGAATCTTCTTACCACCCTCCCATTTAGTCAGATTTAAGATGAGCAGTTAGCTAAGTCTGGGAGCAGGGGAAGCCCTGGGGAACCTTCCCCCAACAAGCCACTCCCAGTCTGGTGACAGCTTTTGCATAAGAGCCTGGGGAAGTGTCTGTTTGCAACACGGTGTTTACAAGGCAGAGGGGCTTCCTGTCCTGCCCGTGCCAGGCTGTGGGGCAATCAGGGCAATCAGGCGCCGTGTTTTCAGAGGGAGTAAGGCAAAGAAACGGTCGAGGGATTTCTGGAGATTCTTCGAACATCACCAGGGGGTGCCTGGCCTACTTGACCCTGGAGGACAAGGGAGATGTAAAACTCAGGTTTAAAAATTGGGAGCAAATTAAAGTATTACTAACAATGATTAATTTGCATATGGTCCTTTGCACCTTGCAAAAATGCAAAGCGTTTTTCACAAAAGTGGCCCTCCCTCTGAGTCTAATGTGAAAATCTTTGGAGCAAAAAACTTCCTTTTCTCACTCCCAAGCCCGGAGCTTGGGTCAGAGTAAGCAAGGACAAAGTTATTTCTTTTTCTTTTTTTCTTTTTTTTTTTTTTGCAGAGGAAAGAGCGCTTTCTGGGGGAAGGGGAGAGCAGTGGAAATGACTCCCCAGGAGAGATAACTCCCGCATTCCAATTCAGAGCTCATGCATGATGAGAGTGACACTCTCTCTGTGCATATCTGAGAAATGGGCTGAGGAGGCTGATACTGGCGCCTCTGCCTCCTCCAAGGGCTGTGGCAGCCCTAGGGCACGCACCTGCCAACATGGAACCATTCCCATGGCACTCACAGAAACACGAGCTTGTGTCCAGAGCCCTTGTTGTCTCTTGGGCCTCAGTAAAAGTATCTGGAAAGGTCTTGGAAGGTGGGTTGGGCTTTCTTGGCCCTGGAGACAGGAATATAGTCCACTGTCTCTCTTCAGTGGGTGGGTAACCCAAGAGTGGGTGATCAAAAGATGTGGCTCACTCTTACCACCTGACTTCTGAAGACCTGAGGTTGTTTTTAGTGGTGAATCCTTCCTCTGAACCCATTTGATGCCAAGTGTGAGCTGGCCAGTGGTAGGGCCAAGGTGCAAAGGCTCCTGTGAGTTCAACACATTAGCCTGTGGGTCATGGTGCTATGATAGCTGTTGGTGTGAGGGGATTTGCTTTACTGTGCAAAACAAGAGAAAAATAAGGGTGTGGCCCTTTAAAGAACTTGCTAATAAAAACCTCCCACTTGAGAGAGGCAGAGGTTAGCCTGAAGGGTGGGGTTGAGGAGGGAGATGATGGGTGGAGTTGAACAAGGACTAGCTTTGTGTAAGCATCAAGAAAACACATTTCTGAACTAGTGAGGCTAAGTAGCTCAGGTCCAAGGCATGTGAGATATTTGGGAGTTTGTTCAGAAGGTTGTTCTAGAAGGTACCTGAATTGCCTAGCAGAATAGATGGTGGGGACTTGTGGAAGTTGATGGAAGCAAGCCCTCAATGCTGGACCACGTAATGGGTGCAATGAATAAAGAAGGAGGCATCCAACTTCCCATTCCCTCATTCTCCCAACTGTGGCCCAAGGCACTCTGCTATTACAGTCCAGCACTCTCCTCTGAGATAGATGTAGCTGGTCAAGAATGCTCCTTCTTGGTCCATGGCTCAACTCTGCCAGGTTCCCATCAAGCCTTCTGTCCAGGGGCTGTTGAAGGGATTGGGTTGCAGCCATGGTAATCATATGATAATGGCCACAGTTGCACCTTGGGTCCAGAGCTCAGTGGCTTCAGAGGGTCCCATCTCCCCTCCTCCCCCTCCCTTTCCTGCATTTTCAAAGCTGCAGGCTTACTTCTCATTGGCTGTGTTACTCCTAAGATCTGCTCAGTAGATGAAGGTGAAAATGTTATTTTTCACTAAAATATCTGACCTTGTTTAAGGAGAAAAAATTTTGTAATAATGCCCATAATTTATTCTCATGATACTTTATTGACCAGTAAGAGATTACCCCTAATTCATTTATAAAAACATTACTCTGTCAACTTGAGTTGCTTCAATACTGACTGGCCAGCCCAGTTTGCTCCAATGAGTGTCTGGCCTTTAAATAGCTCAATCCCTGCTGCTCTCCCTAGAGTAGGACACGCAGAGGTGGGGACTCCATGTAGAAAACCTGTGCTCCGGAAGTCATGTCTGGAGGATGACTTCACCTTTCATGAGGTGTCTCTATCAAGGAAATTTTGGGTATACCATATGGTCTTTAAGTCAGACCATAAACCATACTCTACAAATTCAGGGGAAATCCGCCAGCTGTAACTAAATGACATAGTAACAGAAAAACAAAAACATAATTTCTCTTATTAGGTAACTCAGCATTCACTGAAATAATAGTTGGTCTACTGGTTTCTCTGTTGGATTGGAGAGACCCAAAATAATAGTGGCTTAAACAAGATAGAGGTTTATTTCTGTCTCATGTAGCAAGCTGGGCATAAGTGATCCAGACTTCACATGACAGCTTTATAGGTTGGGAACTGAGGTTCCTTTTGTGTCGTTGCTCTGCTTTCTTCAACATGTAGCTCTCATCTCATGGTCAATAATGGCTGCTCTAGCAATTGCCATCACATCTGCATTCCAGCTAGCAAGAGGGGGAAAGGGGGAAGGGAAGGGCATACCTCTTCCTTCTAAAAGCATGACTTGGAAATTACACTTATCAATGTCTATTCATATTCCAGTAGGCAGAATGTAGTCATATGGTCATACTTAGTTACAAGAGTCTGGGAAATGTGATCTAAAATTCCTAAAAGTTATATTCCTATAGAAGGAAGGAGAATAGCTGTGGAAGAACAAATATGAGTCTCATCCACATTTGAACTTTGTGAATCTTCACTGTTATATAAGATGTTCTTTATCCCTTCTCTTGTGGAATAATCATACCTTCTAAGCCCTACTGAAAACTGTTAATAAAAAACAGCATGCTACACCAAAAGGTCGAATTAACCCAAATGTCCATTGATGGATAAATAGATAAATAAAATGTGTGTATACATTCAATTGAATATTATTGATCCTTAAAAAGGAATGAGGTTCAAACACATGCTACAGTATGCATGAACCTTGAAGACATTATGCTAAATGAAGTAAGCCAGACACAAAAGGGCAAATACTGTGTGATTCCACCCAAAGGAGGTAGCTAGAGTAAACTCATAGAAACAGAAAGTAGATTAGAGGTTACCAGAGGCTGGGGGGAGAAGTGGTGGGGAGTTAGTGTTTATTGGGTATGGAGTTTCAGTTTGGGAAGACGAAAAAGTTCTGTGAATGGATGGTAGGGATGGTTGCACAACATTGTGAATGTACTTAATGTCACTGAACTGTACACTTAAAACTGTATGCACAAAACTGTATACACAACCTGCAGAATGGGAGAAAATATTTGCAGACTATGCATCTGTCAAAGGTCTAATATGCAGAGTCTATAAGGAACTTAAACAAATCAACAAGCCAAAACCAAATAACCCCATTTAAAAACAGGCAAAGGACGTGAACAGACACTTTCCAAAAGAAGACATACAAATGGTCAACACACATGTGAAAGATAATGCTCATCATCACTAATTATGAGGGAAATGCAAATCAAAACCTCAGCAAGATACTGTCTCGCACCAGTCAGAATGGCCATTATTAAAAAGCCAAAAAACAACAGATGCTGGCGAGGCTGTGGCGAGAAGGGAACACTTACACATTGTTGGCGGGAACTTAAATTAGTTCAACCACTGTAGAAAGCAGTTTGGAGATTTCTCAAAGAACTTAAAACAGAGCTATCATTTGACCCAGTGATCCCATTACTGGGTATATTCCCAAAGGAAAATAGCTCATTATACCAAGAAGACACCTGTACTCACATATGTTCATCACCCCACTATTCACAATAGCAAAGACATGGAATCAACCTAGATGCCCATTGATGGTAGATTGGATAAAGAAAATGTGCTACATATAAACCATGAAATACTATGCAGCCATAAAAAAGAATGAAGTTATGTCCTTCGCAGCAACATGAATGGAGCTGGAGGCCATAATCCTAAGCAAATTAATGTAGGAATGGAAAACCAAATACCATATGTTCTCTCTCACAAGTAGGAGCTAAACACTGAGCACAAGTAGACATAAACATGGGAGCAATAGACATTGTGGACTCTCAGAGTGGGGAGAGAGGGAAGGGTGAGGATTGAGAAACCTCCTATTGAGTACTGTGCTCACTACCTGGATGCAATATACCCATGTGACAAACTTGCACCTGTATCTAACATAAAAGTTGGAATTAAAAAAATACTTACAATGGTAAATTTTATATTGCATATATTTTACCACAATCATGCTATAAAAGACCAAAGGCAGGGTTCTCTGGCATTTTAGGAGCAATGTCCCTACAGATGAAGCTGCTCAACACCCTTTGGGTGAGGTTATTAAGCCAGTAATGAATCCATCTGTCTGCGTTATCATTCGTATTTTTTACATCATCATGAGACTATATAGCAAGACTTGCTAAAATTCAGATATGCTGTTTTTGTGGCTGTTCTTCTATTACCTCTTTAGTCAGTGAATCCATTGATCCCTATTGGCTGCTGGTGGTTCCTGGATCCTTCCCTTAGCATTCACACACTGTCTTCTAATAATGTGTAGAGAATGTTGCCAGGGGACTGGTGGACTCAGACATGTACTTTAAAAAATTCCACTTAAAAAAATTTTTTTTAATTTTTATTTTCATAGACTTTTGGGGAACAGGTAGTATTTGGTTACGTGAGTAAGTTCTTCAGTGGTGACTTATGAGATTTTGGTGCAGTGTACATTGTACCCAATGTGTAGCCTTTTGTCCCTCACCCCCTTCCCACCTTTCCCCCGCTAACTCCCCAAAGTCCATTATATCATTCTTATGCCTTTGCATCCGTATAGCTTAGCTCCCACTTATGACTGAGAACATAAGTGGGTTTTCCATTCCTGAGTTACTTCACTTAGAATAATAGTGTCCAATCCCATCCAGGTTGCTGCAGATGCCATTACAGGATTCTCCTTTTTTTTTTCTGTTCCTCATGATGAGGACATTTTCTAATCTGTCTCTGTCTTTCTCTGTCACTGTCTCTTATACATCTTTCATTTTCTCTGATTCTTCAGAGATAATCAGTAGCAGCTCCCTTTCACAACCTCAAGTTTCTTTGTGACTCTGAGATGCCTTTATTCTCTTCTGCAATCCTAAACTCATTTTCAGCAGCAAGCCTCCCTATTTGGCATCAGATGTTTCAATATCGGACCCTTTCCCCGCAATCTACTTTTCAACCTGTGGCTGGTACGACCTTCCAAATCCGAAAGCTGATGTGTCATTCACCAGCTCGAAATTTAGCAATGGCTCCGCGTGGCGCTTGAGTAAACCCTTAAGCACTTAGCTTGGCAGATAAGGCTCTTCACAGTCTACCATGCCAGCCCATGCAGCATCATCTCCCAGCGTGCCCCATGTCATGCTTACCCGTCAGTAGGGCTGAACCGCCAGCAGTTCCCTAAAGGAACCATGCTGTCTCCTGCCTCTTGCCTCGGTTTATTTTCCTACCATCATGCCTGACTCTCACCCAGGGCAGCTCCTCCTTCCTGAAATGTTATCTCGGGAGTCACCTTTTTGGAGAAGCTTTGCTAATAGACATTCTCCCTCCTCCAAGTTCCCATGGCACCTGTCCCATATTAGCCTCCACTGGGACACCTAACCCACTGGGTAATTTCTAGTTTGAGGGTTATTTTGGATGGTGCTGCTCTGAACTTCCTCTTGCATGTCCACTGGGCATGTAGCTAGGAGGCATATACCTGGGGCCTGGAGCATGCTGAAGTGGAGTTTTTTAGGGTCTGCTAGAGGACCTTCCATTGGGTATGTTGTTGTACCAGCGTACATTCCCCGCAGCAGCCGTGAGGGTTTGCGTGGCTTCACATCCTCACAACAGTGTTTTTCACCGTTTTCATTTTGGCCCTTCTGCTGGGTGTGTAGTGGTATTGCCTTGTGGTGGGAATGTGCGCTTCCTTTCTGACTAATGAAGCCGAGCACCTTTCCACATGTTTAGTGGCCATTTGGACACCCTCTTCTGTGAAGCGTCTATTCAAGCCTTTTGTCCAGCTTTCTATTGGGTTGTCTTTTTCATATTTTTCTGTTGCTCCTGCCACATTGTGTAGTGACCTCTCTCTCCTCCTCCTGACCACGATCTCTGTGAGATTTCTGGACCCCCATTGCCTAGTGAAGTCCCTCAAATAGTAGACCCTCAATACATATTTTCTGCTGACTAAATAAAACATCTGTGATTCATGCTTTTCAGTGGGTTAACCATTCTCCTTACAATGGTAAAGCTTATCATGGTAAAGCTTTAGCTCCTACTTATAAGTGGAGGAAAAGATGGAGGCAGCATAGGAGTGCATTTCAGCTTTCTCTCATGCATATGTCACTGTCTTGAGTTACTGGCCTGATTTCTCCTGGTTTGGGCTCTGAAAATAGCTGTATGGATCCTTTTTGATGTATGCTGCATTTTTCTTTCTCTTTTCTATTTTTTTTTTTTAAGATAGAGTCTTGCTCTGTCGCCCAGGCTGGAGTGCAGTGGCTCAATCTTTGCTCACTGCAAGCTCCGCCTCCCGGGTTCACACCATTCTCCTGCTTCAGCCTCCCGAGTAGCTGGGACTACAGGCGCCCGCCACCACACCCGGCTAATTTTTTGTATTTTTAGTAGAGATGGGGTTTCACCATGTTAGCCAGGATGGTCTTGATCTCCTGACCTTGTGATCTGCCGGCCTCGGCCTCTCAAAGTGCTGGGATTACAGGCGTGAGCCACCGTGCCCGGCTGCTGCATTTTTCTTAAGGCTTGCTTTCATGAGACGCTCACTCTCTCTCTTTCGTATCATCTTACTTGGGGACCTCAATTCCATCTTGACATATGCCCCAGGAAGTCACACTGGCCCCTTCACATTTCTGCCCCTTTTCTCCCTTGTGACACTCTCTGACTTGCCTTCAGGGCTTAATTTTCCATTTTCTTTCCCTGTTAAGCCACCCGTTCTGACTTCCAGCCTCTCGTTGTTGTTGTTGTTGTTTTAATAGATTAGATATGCACGGAAACAATTCCTAGCCCCTTGGATAGCTGCTTTCATAAAGTCTATGACTTGCATCTGACTACGTCTAGCATTCTCTTCCGTGATTACTACAAACCCCAAAGTCATGGGTCCTTTTCTCCCCATTTTTCTCTCACTTCTATTTTACAAAGCTTTCATTGTTCTTGGTGAGAATTAAAGGCAGAGGATAGGATAGTAATCTTCCTCATCACTAACTTGACCTTCTAACAGATGAGATGACTGAGGAGCAGGGATTCATTTAAGAGCCCGGCTCCAACCTAATCAGCCACCCAGCTGCTGTCCGGGCAAAGATTCTGCCAGCCCTAAACCTTGGCTCTAGGTTCATTTTTTGATGCACGCGAGAAAAGCCGCATCTGTATCTCAGTCAGGCGGGGTGTGTGACCCCATGGGCTTCTCTCTCATCTTCCTTCAAACCTCTTCATCTTTCATTCATTCATTCATTCAGCAAATTATGTGCCAGGCACTCAGCCGGGCCCTCATGGAGCTCACATTCTAATTGGGCTGGGAGTTGGAGAAATATGAGAACAGTACAAAAGCAAAATGTATCATATGTCCATGGGTGAGGGAGATGTGGGAAAAAGTAAGGCAGGAGGCAGCAGAGATGGTGCTTGTCAGGAGTCCTCCTTGAGAACAGAAGAAGGGAAACAAGTGAAGGAGTGAGCCAGGCAGACACCTAGAAGAGCACTCAGGCAGAGAGAACAGCAGGCGCGAAGGTCCCGAGGCAGGAGAGGCAGGAGTGGGCTGCTGTACTGCTGTGGTCATTCGAGTCCTCAGAACGTGGCGGGGCACATGCTGGCATGTGAGCAGCTCAGCATTTGAAATGAAGGACAGTGTATTAGTCATCTTTGCAGCTACCACAGCAGCAAAGCATCTTGTGGTCATATTCACTTGGTAAGAAAGATTTTTATTTGAGTAAACACACTTAAGTTGGACAGCCTCTGAGGGCCCTTCTGCCTCTGAATTGCTGTGATTATCTTAGATGCCTTGTGGAGGGTGCCGTCTCTTAGTAGTTTTCTTAGGTGCCTGGCAGACGGCACTATCTCCTAGTAGTTTCCTTAGGTGGCTGGTGGATGGAACCGTCTTCTAATAGTTTTCATAGGTGCCTGGCGGATGGCACCATCTCCTAGTAGTTTTCTTAGGTGCCTGGTGGATGGCACCGTAGTAATTTTCTTTCTAGTAGTTTTCTTTCTAGCTTTTCCATCTGGACTTTTCTGAACACATGGTCTAGTGGCTGCTGGGCATGTGACCTGATCTCGGTAAGGGGCTGGCACTCACACCAGATGGACCTGGTCTCAGTAAGGGGCTGGCA
The DNA here is from genome assembly GCF_006542625.1 of Nomascus leucogenys. Taxonomy (NCBI): domain Eukaryota; kingdom Metazoa; phylum Chordata; class Mammalia; order Primates; family Hylobatidae; genus Nomascus; species Nomascus leucogenys. The sequence continues at coordinate 68,876,177 of NC_044399.1, forward strand.
CTCACACCAGCTGGCAACATACACCAGATGTGTATGTTCCAGATACTATTGCTGTGTAACTAACTACCTACCCCAAAATGCAGCAGTGTAAGATTGCAACCGTTTTATTATGCCCATGGATTCTGTGGGCCAGGAATTTGGGCTGGGCACAATAGGGATGACTTGCCTGTGTTCAGTGATGTCTGGGGTCTCAGCTGGGAAGAACAAACAGCTGGTAACTGAAACTGTAAATGAGAATGCCTACAAGGGGCCTCTCCATGTGGTTTGGGCTTCCTTACATCATGGCAACCTCCAGATGGATAATCTAATTTCTCACTCGATGGCTCAGAGCTCCAAGTTCAAACCTTCTAGCAAACAAGACAGTAGCTGCACGGTCTTTAGTGACCTAGCCTTGGAAGCCACACAGCATCACTTCCGCTCTAATCTATCTATTGTGGCAGTCACAAGCCCACCCAAGTTTAAGGGGATGGGAATAGATTCTACCTCTTGATGGAGAAGTGGCAAGGCTGTAATGTAAAGGAGATGTGGGATGGGAGCTATTGTTGGGATCGTCTTTGGTACATAAAATCTTATAAGTACTTTCTATTTTTCTGGGGAGGAGTTCTCATTTTCTGTAGTTTCTGGACTACGGTGGATTTGAGATGTCTGCTTTGCCTCTTGCCTAGCAGAAACTCCCAGTGCGAGGTGGTTGCTGTGATGCCCAGCCTTCCTCTTCCCACTGCTGCTAGCAGTCCTGTCCCAGGCTCTCTCTGGGTCACCAGTGAAGCCTCGCTTATGAAGGAGTAGCCAAGGGGCTGCCAGGTGGAGGGAATACAGCCCTGGGACCAGTTTCTCATTCCCTGAAGGATGTGAGTGTGTGTGTGTGGCTGGGGTGGGAGGCAGACCTACTGATTGTAAGGGAAGAATCTCTTGGAGCTAGTATCAATCAAATGCCCCACCCCAGTGGCTGGTTTCCTGGCACAACTCCCAGGCCTTAGCTATGCCTCCTGAGTGTGTAGGAAGCCAGGGCCTGCCAGGGAGTGAGTGTTCCTGCAGCTGGGGAGGACTCAGATCCTTGCTTCGAAGTGGGGTGAGGGGCCGAGCCAGGGTTTGGCTAGAAGCCTGCCGCAGCTGAAACAGTGAGAAAGCTTTGCCAGCTCACTGGGCTGCTCCTCAGCAGGGCTTCCTGGACCCCCAGGCACCAGCATCTTCCTGGAGAGGAAGAACCTCTTCCACATCCTGACTTTCTCAAGTGTATTCATTTGCTGTGGACTTGCTGGACGTTCATCTGCTAACCTCAGCAGGAAATCACAGAACTAACACGTTAGGGCGTAAGTGTAGGCCATTTTTCCCCAGTCACATGTCTCAGTGTCTAGGTGTAGGTGTATATAGTTACCTGTGTGCCACTATTACAAAGCTCCAGGATGGCTAGATATAGGAGGGTCCCAAGAATTGCACTTGAGAAGGCCGAGGAACTCTCCAGCTCCTGTCCTGGTACTTCTGTTAGGATCACCTGTGTTCCTGCCCTAGCCAGGTGCCTTTGAAGCCTGAAGACAGGTCTGGAGAGTAAGGATGGACATAGGAGTGGTCCCATGTTCCCATTTCACCAGAGAGTATGTTCCCACTCTTCATTCCCCAGGGAAGGAAAAACACAACCTCATCATTCCAGAATAAAATCATGGAATGCTAGTGCCTGAAGGAACTTTATTCATAAATTAATTCATCTTGCCCCCTTTGCAGAGGATGTGCCCCTGATAATGGGCACACAACAGATGCTCAGCGAGTGTGTTCCTTGTTTGAGAAATCACCACAATGCATCATTCTGCATGAAGACGCACGCACGCATATGTTCATTGCAGCACTATTCACAATAGCGAAGACATGGAATCAACCTAAATGCCCATAAACAGTAGACTGGATAAAGGAAATATAGTACATATACACCATGGAATATTATGTAGCTATGAAAAAGAACAAGATCATGTCTTTTGCAGAAATGTGGATGGAGCTATTATTCTCAGCATAATAGATAACATAATAGAATAACAGGATGTCTGTTATTCTTAGCAAACTAATGCAGGAACAGAAAATAAAATACATGCTCTCACTTATAAGTGGGAACTAAATGATGAGAACTCATGGACACAAAGAGAGGACCAACAGACACTGGAGCTTACTTGAGAGTGGAGGGTGGGAAGAGGGAGAAGTTCAGAAAAAAATAACTATTGGGTACTAAGCTTAGTACCTGGGCAACAAAGTAATCTGTCCAACAAACCCCCGTGACACGAGTTTACCATAACAAAACTGCACACGTACCCCCGCCTAAAATAAAAGTTAAAAAAAAAAAAAAGAGTGCATTCCCTAGGGTACAGCAGACAATGTTTCAGAATTATTGTCAATTTGCTAGGTGTGGTCAGGTTGGAAGGTTGGAGAATGTTTCTTTTCTTTTTTTTTTTTCTTTTTTTTAGTTGGAGTCTTGCTCTGTCACTCAGGCTGGAGTGCAGTGGCGCAATCTCGGCTCACTGCAACCTCTGCCTCCTGGGTTCCAGCGATTCTCCTGCCTCAGCCTCCTAAACAGCTGGGACTACAGGTGCACACCACCACACCTGGCTAATTTTTGTACTTTTTAGTAGAGACAGGGTTTCACCATATTGGCCAGGCTGGTCTCGAACTCTTGACCTGGTGATCCATCTGCCTCCGTCTCCCAAAGTGCTGGGATTACAGGCGTGAGCCACCACACCCAGCAGAGAATGTCTCTTTTCTTGAGAGGTGTGTGCTCAAGTATTAGATTGAACCCCATGAAATTGCTAATATCTTCTCATGTTTAATATGATTCAGTCAAGGCCAGGCATGGTGGCTCACACCTATAATCCCAGCACTTTGGGAGGCCAAGGCAGGAGGATTGCTTGAGGCCAGGAGTTTGAGACCAGCCTGGACAACATATTGAGACTCCATCTCTACAAAAGCAAACAAACAAACAAATAAAATTAAAAATTAGCCAGGTTTTGTAGTGCACACCTGTATCCCCAGCTACTCAGGAGGCTGAGGTGGGAGGATCATTTGAGCCTGGGAGTTCAAGGTTGCAGTGAGATGTGATTGTGTCACTGCACTCCAGCCTGCACAACAGAGCAAGACCCTGTCTCCTGACAAAAAAAGAAAAAGAAAAAGAAAAAGGTTCAAGCTGATGTTTAGGATTGATGTGCCATGATGTCCACAGCCTGCAACTCACTTTCAAATGTTTTAGCAAACTGTGTGTGTGTGTGTGTGTGTGTGTGTGTGTGTGTGTGTGTGTGTGTGTGAATGACGTGATCTGCTTTGTCCAGCTGGGGCAGCAGCCAAATAAGAATAAGGCTGACAGGGCCGGGCGCAGTGGCTCACGCCTGTAATCCCAGCACTTTGGGAGGCCGAGGCGGGCGGATCATGAGGTCAGGAGATCGAGACCATCCTGGCTAACACGGTGAAACCCCTTCTTTACTAAAAAATACAAAAAATTAGCCGGGCGTGGTGGTGGACACCTGTAGTCCCAGCTACTCCTGAGGCTGAGGCAGGAGAATGGTGTGAACCCGGGAGGCGGAGCTTGCAGTGAGCTGATCGTGCCACTGCACTCCAGCCTGGGCGACAGAGCGAGACTCCGTCTCAAAAAAAAAAAAAAAGAAAGAAAGAAAGAAAATAAGGCTGACAGGAGCTGAAGGCTGCGGAGCTTCCCTCTGTCTTCCTTCCTCCCACCCAAGACACCCCATCCCCTCCCGCAGACTGTCTTTTGACCCTGCCCCTGTCAGGGTGCTGGTGGGGCTGAGCAGGCCTCCTGCAGATGGGGGGTTGTGACATGCGTGAGGTGGCAGGAATGGGTGAGGCAGCAGTGGGGGCAGGAACTGCAAGGAGGCTCCGACTATGGGTGGAACAGAGAAGAGGCCACAGGGCGGGGGCAGGGAGGGGCTCTCCAGGGGCAGCTGTGTATTTCTGAATGGGGTCGGGCCAGCCGAGGTCAGGTGTGGTTTCCTGGGAGGTGGCCGAGATAAGAAGGGGCACAGGTCCTGGGGTCACTAGACTGATTTCAGCCCCAGCTCGAGGGTCTGCCCATCCCTCCAGGGGCTTTTGAAAGACCCCAGGACCCTGTGAGACCCTCTGCAATGGAAGGGAGAGAAGCTGGAGATGGGATGGGAGATGAGGGCCCCGTTGTGAGGAGCTGGCAGGGTGACCTCACCTCTACCTGAGCTATCAGCTCCCTGTCTCCAAGGAAACCCGGCCCCCTGAGCCTCCGTGAAGCCCCCACGCCCGTCTAACGGGAAATTCTCAGAGAATTCAGATGGTCATGGGAAAGCCCATACACGTAAATCCTCCCGAAGGGTCCTCTGAGTAAATAGGGGGATCTTTCTGTTTTCCCCTGTCTTACTGCCTGCATCTCGATGCCTGCATTAATGTAGCAGGCAGGATTGAGGGAGGCCATAGGATGAACTGGCTGACAGGTGGTGACAGGTTGATATCCACAGGCTGCAGGCAGCAGGGACAACCACGGCAGGTGGTTCCCTAGAGGGTTCCTGGCCACACTCCTCTCGGGATCATCGCGCTGCAGACCCTGCCGCCTGCCCCGCCACATCCTGTGCCCTGGTGCCGCGTGGGCCGCTCTCGAAGCACAGGCCAGATGTGCAAATTCTGCGGCTGTGCCTGGGGGCAAGCGCAGCACAGCTTGCTTTTCTTGGAAATCACTGGTGATTTGTTAGAAAAACAGGAAACATTGGGGCTGCTGGTGTGCATTCTGACTTTTTTGTTTTTGTTTTTGTACTCCTTTCATCTATCTCAGTATCACGGTGTTTTAAGGGTATTTCTGCTCAACTTAGTCCTTCAAGCCATCTCTGGTCACTCTTCCCTCTCTGCACATCCCCTTTTTTTCTTTCTCCCTCTTGTCTTCTGCTGCCTTTGTCCCCCAACCCCAATCACTGTGTGGGGAGGGGGCCAGATCCAGAGAACCATGGAAACATGCTGGTGAGTCACCTTGGCCACATGCCTCTGTGGAGCCTGGCCTCCCTGCAACTGCCTCCCCACTCTCTGCCTCCCCACCAACCCCGCATTTATCGCCCTACACCCCTCAGTCATGGTGGTTAGACAGGAAGCAAAGTGGTCTCTGCACAGTAGGACCTGCTGCAACTGGGACAGCTGGAGTGGCTCTCATTGTCCTGCTGCTGACACACAGGGACGATGTGGCTGTGATCAGAAGTTGTTCTTCCCTGCTGAGTCACAGTGGAGCTGGAGGGGCCCTCATTGCTTTACCCACTGAAACACTGAGGCTGAAAGAGGAGCGGGGATGCCTTGAATAAAGAAGAGGAAGGGGTGAGGAGGTCTGGGTCCACGCTCTGGCTGTGTCCCAACCCAGCTCCTCCCTGCCTCTCTCAAAAACACAGCGGGGGCCGGACACAGTGGCTCGCACCTGTAATCCCAGCACTTTGGGAGGACGAGGCAGGCAGATCACCTGAGGTTAGAAGTTCGAGACCAGCCTGGCCAACATGGTGAAACCCTGTCTCTAATAAAAATACAAAAATTAGCCAGGCGTGATGGCTCATGCCTGTAATCCCAGCTACTCGGGAGGCTGAGGCAGGAGAATCACTTGAACCTGGGAGGCGGAGGTTGCAGTGGGCCGAGATCGCACCACTGCACTCCAGCCTGGGCAACAAGAGTGAAACTTCATCTCAAAAAACAAAAACAAAAAACAAACAAACAAACAAAAGAACCTCAGCAGGCGGGAGGCTGGGAACTGTGCTTGTTTTGTGTACGGGATCTTCAGGAAAGTGGTACAAGGCTGCTGTTTGCTGGTGTCCCTTGGTGAGTTTTCTTGGGTCCCATCTTGTCAGGGATGAGCTCTGAGGGTGGCCGGTGGTTGCTTTGGGATTATTCTTAAGCCTTCTTGCAGGAGCTCTGAACTTCATAATGTACCACGGTGGAGAGACTCCTCTCCCATTTTATGGTCGAATAAACAGGTCCAGAGAGGTTCTCCATTCCCTGAACAGGCCCCAGTGAGGCGAGAAGGGCAGGGCCTCCCACGTGCCCAGCTGCTTGCCCCAGGCTGGGGGCTCTTCCCTGCTGGGCTCTGCCCCTGGGTTTTCATCAATGCAGGGGGCTCTGACACCACACCTTCAGCCTGGCCCCCATCTCCCAGGGGAAGCAGGCTTAGGGGCTGCCCTTCTGAAGTCATACAAGAAGTCTGATATGAGAGATTAGAAACTCCCCACAGCTCTGTGGGGGTTGTTTTTAAAAGGAATTAAACGGTCCAGAGAGAGATGTGTAAGACTAAGCTGAGATGGGGACCAGCGTGAGAACTGAAACACTCTGTTTGGAGCTTTCCAGAAATACTCAAATTTGAGGAATTCTGGAGTAGGGAAGGACATTGGGGCAGGAAGGTGACCCCTTCTCACACCAGGACTCCAGACTACATGAATATCAAAAGGCAATGACAGTCCCTGGGACAGGGAGGGGCCACGCTCCCATTCCTCTCGGCTGCACAGCTTCTGGGGAGCAGAGATTCTCAGCCAGGCGTCCGTGAACTTGGATGGAGAACACATGACATCGTTATTTTCACTCACCTGTAACTGAAGTTCGCATTTGAATGTAGGCAAAAACCAGTCATATCAGTAGCACCTGTGACTTTGTCACCAACAGAAAATCCAGATGTTTTCATGTCACTTTGAGGTTGCAGATACCTCAAATGTCATTTATGCTCTTTACTACATTTAGGTGATCACAGTGATTAGTCTCACTGCTGGGCTTTTATTATTTCATGTGTTAATGAGAGAACATATGCTCCCATTTCATAAATCTGATGATTTAAAAATAGTTTGACCATTCTATTTCAATATAACTCATTTCCTTTGCAATTCTGTGTATTTTATTTCATTCATTTAAAGCATTATTCTGAAAAGGGGTTTGCAGATGTCAGACTGCTGAATGGTCCCGTGGTGCAAAAAAGGTTAGGAATTCCTATTGCTGGAGCAATTAGGTAGAGAATTCGAGGTGTTACCTGACAGCTGGGGAGGGCTTTGGTGTTCGGCAGGCCTGAATTAGCATCATTGCTCTCACTTGCTGCAAATCCTGAGAAAGTGACTTTATCTCTCAGAGCCATCGTTTCCTTATGTGTAAAACAGAGATGAAGAATGACCACCTGGAAGGATTGTCCCACGTGAAAGTGCTGGCCTCTTCCAGCAGCTGACAGGTAGTAGGAACTCACTGTGGGTAGTAGCTGATGGCGGTGGCACCAGCTTATGTAAGCCCACGAGACTCAAGCAGGATTCTCTCTTTTTACAGAGGAAACTCCAGGTTACCTTCATTTCTTACTGTCCCTCATGTAGAAGGGTAAACTTGGGTCATACCTGGATACAGCCTCTCATCTTTTTCTTTTGCTCTGAGCAAGTAGCTCCCAGGTATCCAATATGAATCTTGGTCCATAAATTCAAGCATTTGAGAAATAAAATTTCAAATATATACTTGAAATGCTTCAAGTGTATTTGAGAAATACTTGGTATGTCCACACAGTGAAATATTACTCAGTCATAAAAAGGAGTAAGTACTGTTACATACTACGACATGGGTGAACCTAGAAAACATGCACTAAGTGAAACAAGCCAGATGCAAAAGACCACATATCATATGACTTCATTTATATGAAATGTCCAGAATAAGCAAACCCATAAAGACAAAAAGTAGATGAGTGGTTGCCAGAGGATAAGGGGAGGGAGAATGGAGAGTGATTGCTAATAGGTATAGGGTTTCTTTTTGGAGCGATGAAAATGTTCTGGGATTAGATAGTTGTGATGGTTACATACTTAGTGAGTATACTAAAAGCCACTGAAGGATATACTTTAAAATGTTGGGTTTATGTTACATGAATTACAGCTCAAGAAAAAAAGTAAAAATCACTGCCAAACCTATGGATATTGAAAAGATAATAAAGGAATACTATGAACAACTCTGTGCCCACCAATTTGATAACTTAGATGAAATGGAATAATTTCTTACTTCTATTAAAACTCATAAAAATAGAAGCAGATTATCTGAATAGGCCTATATCTATTAAATAAATTGAATCAATAATTAATAATCTTCCAAAACAAAAAAAGTTTCAGGCCCAGATGGTTTCACTGGTGAATTCTACCAAATATTTAAAGAAAAAATGGCTGGGCGCAGTGGCTTACACGTGTAAGCCCAACACTTTAGGAGACTGAGGCAGGCAGATCACCTGAGGTCAGGAGTTCAAGACCAGCCTGGCCAACATGGTGAAACCCCATCTCTACTAAAAATACAAAAAATTAGCTGGGCTTGGTGGCAGGTGCCTGTAATCCCAGCTACTTGGGAGGCTGAGGCAGGAGAATCGCTTGAACCCAGGAGGTGGAGGTTGCAGTGAGCCAAGATCGTGCCACTGCACTCCAGCCTGGGCAACAAGAGTGAAACACACACACACACACAAAAACGAAAAATGACGGCAACTTTCTACAGTCCATTCCAGAAAACAGAAGAAGAGAGAATGTTTCCTAACTCATTCTATGAGGCCAGCAGTACCTAATACCAAAACCGGACAAAAATATTGCAAAAAAGGAAAACTACAGATCAATATCTTTCATTAATATAGATGTGAAAATCCTAAACAAAACATTAGCAAACTGAATCCAACAATACATGAAAAGAATTATAGATCGCAGCTAAGAGGGATTTATTCTGGATATGCACGGCTGATTCAATATTTGAAAGTCAACTAATGTAGTTAATTACATCAACAGGCTGGAGAAGAAAAATCATGAAACTAGACACAGAAGAAACATTTGACAAAATCCAATACCCATTTGTGATAAAAATCCTCAGCACAGTAGAAATAGAGACGAACTTCTTCAGCTTGATTAATACTTATACAAAAAACCTACAGCTAACATTATGGTGAGAAACTAGACGTTTTCCCACTAAGACCGGGACCAAGGCGAAGATGTCTTCACTTACCACTCATATTTAACATCGTACTGGAAGTCCTACCTAAAGCAAAAATATAAGAAAAGGAGATGAAAGGTATATAGATTGGGAAGGAAGTTTCTGTTCACCAATAACATGATTGTCTATGTATAAAATCCCAAAGAATTAACAATGACAAAAAACAGCATTCCTGGAACTAAGCAATTATAGTAAGGTTGCAGAGTGCAAGATAAATACACAAAAGTCAAGTGCTTGCCTATATACCAGCAATGAACAATTGGAATTTGAATTAAAAATACAATACCATTTACACTAGCACCAAAAAATGAAATAATCAGATATAAATCTAACAAAATATATACAAGATTTCTATGAGAAAATAATAAAATGGGTGAAAAAATCTACAGAAATCTAAATACATGGAGAGGTATTCCATGTTCATGTGTAGGAAGACTCACTATTGTTAAGCTGTCAGTTCTTCTAGTTTTATCTCTAGACTCGATGCAATCTCAATCAAGACTCCAGTAAATTACTTTGTGAATATTGACAAACTCATTCTAACACTTATATGAAAAGAAGAAGACCTAGAATAAACAACACAATATTGAAGAAGAACAAGTCAGAAGACCGACATTACCAACTTAGTAAGACCTGCTATAGAGACTTACAAGACTTACTCTAAAGGCGCATCCATACAATGGAATATTATTCAGTGGGAAAAAGAAAAGAGCTATCAAGCCATGAAAAAACATGGAAGAACCTTAAGTGCATGCATATTGCTAAACGAAAGAAGCCAATCTGAAAAAAACTACATACTGTATAATCCCAACTACGTGATGTCCTGGAAAAGGCCAAATTATGGAGGCAGGAAAAAGAAGAATGGCTACCAGACGCTGGAGGGAGTAGGATGAATAGATGGAGTATAGGGGATTTTCTGGGCAGTGAAAATATTCTGTGATACTGTAATGTGTATTGACATTATATATTTGGAGAAACCCACAGAATTGTACAACACAAAGAGTGCACCCTAATGCACACTGTGGACTTCAGTGACTACTCTTGTATCGATATTGGTTTATTAATTTTAATGAATGAACTGCACTAATGGAAGATATTAATAATAGAGGAAACTGTGGGTGGGAGGAGGAAGGAGAGGGAGTATATAGGAACTCTCTGTACTTTCTGTTTAATATTTCTATAAACCTAAAACTACTTTAAGAATTAAAGTCTATAAAAAAAAGAAATAAACACTGTCTTCTTTTTTTTTTTTTAATTTTATTTTTTTTGAGACGGAGTCTCGCTCTGTTGCCCAGGCTGGAGTGCAGTGGCGTGATCTCAGCTCACTGCAAGCTCCGCCTCCCGGGTTCGCGCCATTCTCCTGCCTCGGCCTCCCGAGTAGCTGGGACTACAGGCGCGTGCCACCACGCCTGGCTAATTTTTTGTGTTTTTAGTAGAGACGGGGTTTCACTGCGTTAGCCAGGATGGTCTCGATCTCCTGACCTCGTGATCCGCCCGCCTCGGCCTCCCAAAGTGCTGGGATTACAGGCGTGAGACACCGCGCGTGGCCTTGTCTTCTTACATTGACTGAAATCCGATGCCAAGCCCCATCCTGCCAGGAGCTGAGAGCTGTTCACTTTCCTGCCACAAACCTTCCTCAAGGTGGTTGTCTTCTTAGTTAGCATGGGGATACGATGAGGGGAGAGCACAATGTACAGAAAGAAATAAATTAATAGAAATATAAATTGTCCTGTATTTGTACTCTGAGGTCTTAGGAACAGCTCCGGGGAAGCTTGGGTTCTGACCTGAATCTCTCTTCCTTTGGCCTCTGGCAGAGGAAACAAGGAAGGAAGCAGGTCTCCCAGGCAACCTGCCCACACTGTGGGTGGCCAAAAACGACTCGTTCAACACCTCTGAAGACTGACTCACTGGGACGTTGCAATAGACGTGATTTCCCCTCGAAGCCAGAGGAATATCCCCTATTGCTCATATGGTCGTAACATCATGGGCATATATTTGGGCGGGGCTTTGGTTTGCACACTCATGTAATTTTCCAGGGAGAATCTGCCCAGACCCTGTGCCAGGCACTGGGGTTAGAACCATTATGGTAGATGGGACACTGACATCAGAGCTGAAAGCCCGCTAGAGAAATAGGCAGTTATAACGCAGGCACAGTGGAAGCAGAGAGCTCTGGGAGCTCAAAGGGTGAGGGTGGACATCCAGCCAAGCCTGGAGGTCAGAAGGTCTCCCCTGAAGAAGTGACCTGGAAATGGAAGACAGAAGAATGCATATTAGGATCCACATCAGAAGCAGGGAAACGTGGGGGAAATGTTTCAGGCAGAGGCAGCACATGCAGGAAGAAGTTTTATGGAGAGGAAAGGTAGAGGTTTGAGACTGACCAGGGAAGAAAGGCACAGAGCTCTTGGGGTCCAGTGAGCCATGTTATGGGCTTGAGTTTTGACTCAAGGCAATGAAAACCCATAGGAAAGGTTTCAGAGGGCTGGGAGAGAATGATGTAATCAGATATGCTTTCTCAAGAGACAACCGTGCATAGAACAACATGTATACTGTGGTTCTATGTATGTTAAAAAAAAAAACAACCCATGATACGACTTACCGTGTTGATCTACGTGTGCTTAAATCATCAGTACCAGATTGTCTTGATTACTGTAGCCCTAGAGCAAATCTTGAAGTCAGATAGATGAGTCATCCAACTTTGTCCTTTTCCCAAACTGTTTTAGCTATTTTAAGTCTTTGGTATTTCCATATACCGAAGGCATGTTATCCATTTCTATTTTTTAAAGTTTGCTGAGATATTGACTGGGATTGCATTGAATCCATACATGAACTTGGAGGAAAACTGACATCATATCAATATTGAGTCTTCTGACTCATAAATATGGCATATCTCTCCACGGATTCATTGATTTATCTCAGCAATGTCTTGTAGTTTTAATGGTGGGGTTTTTCCACATTCTTTGGTAAATTCCCTAAGAATTTTGGCTTTTTGATGCTATTATGAATGGTGTTTCTAAAAACTTCACTTTCAAATTGGTAGTTATTAACACGTAGAAGTACAGTTGACTTTTAAATACTGACTTTGTATTCTGTAACCTTGATAAATCTACTAATGGCAGTTTTTAATAGATTCCTTAGGATTTTCTAAGTATACAGTCATGTCATCTCAGAGTAAAGACAGCATTACTTCTTCCTCCCTGATATATATGTGTTTTTTCCTTGCCTCATGGCAATGGCTATGACCTCCAGTACAATGTTGAATAGGTAAGAACAGACATCCTCGCTTTGTTCCCAATAGTAGGTGAAAAGCGTTCAGTTTTCACCTTTAAGTATGATGTTAACTGTAGATTTTTCATAGATGCTCTTTATAAGTTCGAGCAGTTCCCTCTTACTGAGAGTTCTTATAAACGGGGGTTGAGTTTTTTCAAAGGCTTTTTATGCATCCGTGAAGTAGTTATGTGATTTTTTTTTCACTCTTCTTTATTAATGTGGTGAATTACATTAATTTTTGAAAGTTGACTTTCAGTACAATGACTTTCAGTACAACAACTTTCCAAGTACAGCATTCAAAGTGGGTAAGTCCTATTTGGTCTTTTTATATATTTTTACTTATTTTGGAAATGATTATATTTATGTATTTCTAGACTTCCTTTTTAATTGTTTTGTTAAGAATTTTTGCATCTTGAAATGTAAAATGAGAGATATTGATCTGTAATATTCTTTGTTTGGTAGTGTTCTTGTCTGGTTTTGACATCAGGATTATGCTGGTTTCATCAATGAATTGGGAAGTGTTTCCTCCTCCTCTATTTTATGAAAGAATTTGAATAAGATTGATATTATTTCTTTCTTAAAGGTTTGATACAATAGCTTTTTAAAAAGCATTTTTAGTAATACATGTCTGCTGGTGACCATCTTTTCAGGGTCTTTTTGTCTTCAAATGTCTTTATCTTCATTATTTAAAAATATTGTTTTACCTATAACTTTCTTCACTTCCCAACCCTTTGATTATTTTTATAGTTCTTTTCATGAAAAATTTACAAACATTAAAATGTAAAAATTTAACTGTACGATTTTGACAAATGTATACATCCATGTCACCCACAGACCTAACAATATATAAAACATTTCAATCACACCATTAAGTTTCCTAACTTTTGTTTTTGAAGAATATTTCCACTGGATATAGAATTTTAGGTTGAAAGTATTTTGTTTTGTTTTTCTTTAAGCACTATAAAGATGTATATCACTCTATCCTAGTTTGTGTTGTTTCTAAGAAGTCAGTAGTTTTTCTCATTGTTGTTTTCTACATACATCGTGTCTTTTTCTTCTGGCTGCTTTTTGAGATTTTCTCTTTATCTTTGATTTTCAGCAATTAACTATGATATACCTAGGTCTGGTTTTCTTTGCACGTATCATTCTTGGGTTTTTAGAGCTTCCCAGATCTATGGGTTCATATTTTTTATTAAATTTGGGAACATTTTGGCCATTATTTCTTAAAATATTTTTTTCTGCCCCCATTTTCTTTCTTCTTTCTTTTTGAGACATCAATTACATATCTATTAGAACTTTTGGTTGTGCTCAGAAGTCATTGAGGCTCTGTTCATATTTTGAAAATCTTTTTTATGTTTTATGTTTTAGTTTGAATGGTTTCTATCGTTTAGGTTCTCTGATCTTATTTTTGCAGTGTCCAGTCTTTTATTCAGTCCATCCAATGAACTTTTCTTTTCAGAGATTGTGTTTCCCTCTGGTAATAGATTTCCATTTGGTTCTTTTAAAAACAGCTTCAAGGCCGGGTGCGGTAGCTCACACCTGTAATCCCAGCACTTTGGGAGGCCGAGGTGGGCAGATCACCTGAGGTCAGGAGTTCGAGATCAGCCTAACCCACATGGTGAAACCCTGTCTCTATTAAAAATACAAAAATTAGCTGGGCATGGTGGTGCATGCTTGTAATCCCAGCTTCTTGGGAGGCTGAGGCAGGAGAATTGCTTAAACCTAGGAGGCAGAGGTTGCAGTGAACCGAGATCACGCCACTGCACTCCAGCCTGGGCAGCAGAGTGAGACTCTGTCTCAAAAATTAAAAAAAAGGTTTCCAATTCCCTTCTGAGATTTCTCCATCTGTTAACTTGCTCTCTCCATTTTTCCTTGAAATCTCTGAACATATTTATAATAGACGTTTTAAAGTTTTTGCCTCCTAATTTCAACATACCTACTGTCTTTGGGTTTATTTTATTGAATTACTTCCCTAGTAATGAATTGCATTTTTCTTCATCTTCATCTGTCTAGTAATTGTTTCAATGTATTCTAGGCATTATGGATGCCACACTGTTGAGCGTCTAGATTTTCTTGTTTTTCTTTAAAGAATTGTGTTCTGGCAGGCAGTTAATTTATAGGTGGATAAGCAGGATCCTTTCAAGTGTTTCTTAAAACTTAATGGATGTCTAGATGTCAAGCATTGCCTTTCTAGGTTCTCAATTGAATGCTTGAAGTATCCAGTGAGGTTCCTCCACCCTGGCTGATTGGAAGTCCAATGTCTCCCAACACTGTGCAACTTCTAGAACCTCTATTCAACTCCAGGCTTTCCAGTAGCTGTTTCTGCCAGTCTTCATGAGGTCTTACGCTGCATGCACAGCTTAGTATTCAGCTAACGTCTTCTTGAGCTCTTCTTTTTCACATTTCCCTCTTTTCCAGTTCCTTGCCCCACACATTCCAGCCGTTTCTAGAATTCCAAACTCCAATTTCTGTCTCCTCAACTCGGAAAGCCCCCGTACTCTGCTTGCGTTCTACCTCTATGCTTCAAACCATGAAAGTGCCTTCCAGCAGAAACCCAGCGAAATCAAGCGGCTCCCCTTGTGTGTTTCCCTTCCCTGAAGGATTACAGTCCTGCGCTTGCCTGTTGCTCAGTGTCTATAAACAGTTGCTTCAGCTGTTTTGGGTAGTCTTATAATTGTTCATGGAGGGAGGCTTAGTTCAGTGACAATTATCCCTTCTCATCTGACGGTGAAAGTACTCCTTCTTTTGGGTGGACTCTCAAATATCACCTCTTTTATGAGATAAATCTATTTGAGTATGATCTGTGGAATTTTAAAAAATAAAGTTTTTAGAAGGATAAAGATCAGACTATTGGCAGTTATTCTAGGTAGTTTTAAAGCTTATATTTTAACATTTTAAACTTATCTGTACATGGCTTTTAAGTTTTGTTTTTTAATTAGACTTTTACATCTTGAGATAAATCGTAGATGCATATGTAGTTCTATGAAATAATAAAGAGAGATCCTTTGTATCCTTTTCTCAGTTTACTCCAATGGTAACATCTTGCAAAACAAATAGGACAATATCACAACCAGGATATTAACCTTGATACAGTCAAGATACAGAATATTTCCATCACCACAAGGATCCCTCATGTTGCCTTTTTTTAGCCACACCCACTTCCCTCCTGCACCTGCCCTAATGCTAACCCTAGCAACCACCAATTTGTTCTCCATTTCTATAATTTTGTCACTTCAAAAGTATTATGCAATGAAATAATATATTACACATTCTTTTGGCATTGTTTTTATTCAGCATGATTTTCTAGAAGTTAACCCAGGTTGTTGTGTGTATCAATAGTTATTTCCTTTCAATTGCTGAGTAATATTCCATAGTATAGATGGACCATAGTTTGTTGAACCATATTCTAAATTGAAAGACATTTAGTTTTTTTTTTTCAGTTTTTGGCCGTTTTGAACAAAGCTGTTATAAACATTCATATACAGGTTTTTGTATGAACATACGTTTTCCTTTCTTTGAGATAAATGCTCAGGGGAGCAATTGCTGGGCCATACGGCAGTTTTAATGTATGTTATTTTGTGTTATAAATTTCTCTCTCAGAACTACTTTAGCTGTATCCCACCAATGTTGATACATTGTACATTCATTTTCATTCCTTCAGTGAATTTTTGGATTTCTCTTGAGAATTCCTCTTTGGCCCATGAATTATTTAGAAGTTTGTTTAGTTTTTGAGTATTTGGAGATTTTTCTGTGATCTTTCTATTATTGATTGCTAGTTTGATTCCATTGTGGTCATAGAATGCACTCTGTATGATTTCAGTTATTTTCAAGTAATTGAAATTTTGGTTGTTTTAAGGCCCAAGATATGATCTATCTTGGTTTATGTTCCATAAGTACTTGAAAAAAATGTGTATTCTGCTGTTGTTAGGTGGAGTGCTCTAACATGTTTATTAGATCCTGTTGACTGACAGTGTTGTTGAATTCTTATGCATCCTTGCTGATTTTCTTTATAGTTGTTCTGTCAGTGGTTGAGAGAAGGATGCTGAAGTCTCCAATTATTTCTTGTTTTTTACTGTTTTTAAATTCGATCGCTTTTGGGGTACAGGTGGTTTTTGGTTACATGAATGAATTGTATAGTTGTTAAGTCTGGGATTTTACTGGACCCACTATCTGAGTAGTGTACATTGTACCCAGTAATTGTTTTTTCATCCCTGACCCCCTTCCATGTCTCCCCCATTCTGAGTCTCCAATATCCATTATACAACTCTGTATTCCTTTGCAAACCCATAGCCTAGCTCCCACTTATAAGTGAGAACATGTGGTATTTAGTTTTCTGTTCCTGCCTTAATTTCCTTGAGATAATGGCCTCCAGCTTCATCCATGCTGCTGCAAAGGACATGATTTTGTTCTCTTTTTTTGGCTGTATAGCATTCCCTTGTGGCAGTCCCCAGTTATAATTATGAGTTTGTCTATTTTTTCTTTCTGTTCTCTCAGTTTTTGCTTCACATATCTTTTTGGTGTGAACACATTTAGGTTTGCTGTGGCTTTTAGTGAATTGACCTTATGTCATTATATAATGTCCCTCTCTGCTTCTGGTAATTCTCTTTGCTCTGAACTCCACTTTATCTGATATTAATATAGCCATTGCTGCTTTCTTTTAATTAATGCTTGCACGATATATATTTTCCCACCATTTTACTTTCAATTTGTCTATATATTTATATATAAAGTGAGTTTCTTGTAGACAGCAAATGGTTGGGTTATGTTTTATAATTCACTACAAATCTCTGTCTTTTAATTGGCTTATTTAGTCCATTTAAATATAATGTAATTACTGATATGCTAGGGCTCAAGTCTGCTATTTTATTATTGGTTTTGCATTTTTTCCTATGGACTAATTGAATATTCTTTAGAATTCATTTTTTATTTTATCTGTAGTGCTTTTATATATATCTATTTGTATAGCTTTTAGAATGGTCACTCTATATATTGTTACTTATCACAGTCCACTGGTATCATTTTAACAGTCCTAGTGAACTATACCTCCCTTTATTTCCCTTTACCTGCCCCCATCTATAATATGATTGTCTTAAATATTTACTCGGCGTACATTTAACACTACATCAGACTGTGTTATTTTTTATTCAGCCATCTAAGATAACTTAGAAAACTCAAGAAGAGAAAGAAAGTCTATTGTATTTACCCGGATTTTAGCCTTTCTTATGATTTCTTCCTGATGTTCCAAGATTTCTTTCTTTTATCGTCCTTTTTTTCTGTTTAGAGAATTTCCTTTGGCCATTCTTCTAGAGTAGGGATGCTGGTGACAAATTCTTTCAGTTTTTCTTCTTCTGAGAATAGCATGATTTCCTCTTCATTCCTGAAGGATATTTTTGCTGGATAATTGGACTCTAGGCTGACAGTGCTTGTCCTTCAGCAATAAAATACGTTATTCCACTTCCTTCTAGCCTTCATAATTTTTGATGGAAAGTACACTGTCATTCAAATTATATTTCATCTAAGATAAGGTGTTTTTTCTCTCTTGATCCTTTCAAGATTTTTTCTTTGTCTTTAGTTTTCAGAATTTTGACTATGAGATGTCTTGGTGTGTATTTCTTGGTTTATCCTGTTTATGGTTCACATAGCCTCTTAGAACTGTAGTTTTATGTATTTTGCCAAATTTGACAAGTTTTATGTGATTATTTATTCAAGTACTTTTTCAGCCCTGCCTTCTTTCTCCTCTCCCAGGAGGTTCTCCTCTTCAGGTTCCACACTCAGCCTCCATTGCCAAGTTTTAAGTGATTATTTCTTCAAGTATGTTTTCAGCCTGGCCTTCTTTCTCCTCTCCCACTGGGACTCCAATCACATGAATGTTAGACCTTTTGTCTGACATTACTAATGGGTAGCATGGGAGTTCCAGCTTCCTATTAGGTTTTGTCTTTGTTTGTGCTGCTATAAAGGAGTACCCAAGGCTGAGTCATTTATAAATAAAAGAGGTTTATTTGGCTCACAGTTCCACAGGCTGTACAAGAAGCATGGCATCAACATCCGCATCTGGTGAGAGCCTCAAGCCACATGCAGTCATGGTGGAAGGTTAAAAGGATCTGGTGTGAAGAAGTCACAGGGTGGGAAACTGGGTGCAGGGGAAAGGTGCCAGGCTCTCAGGGGAACTAAGCTGGTTCCCAACCAGTTCTCAGGAATGAAGAGTGAGTACTCACTCACTCACTCCCATGAGAATGACACCAAGCCATTCATGAGAGATCGGCTCCAACCATCCAAATACCTCTCACCAGGCACCACCTCCACCACTGGAGATCAGATTTCAACATAAGACTTGGTGGGGCCAAAAAAAACATATCAGGCCTCCACTGATACATCTCTGGCAATAAAGGATAGGAGTGCCTCCTTACTGCTACAATGCCATCACAGCAGAGGGGACGACCTCATTACTTCTGGGCAGTGGTAAAAGTCTTGACTCCCTGCTAGGCTTCCTCTGACATCATCTTATCGTGGAGGTGTCTCTTTACTGTCTGGTGGGGGTGGAAGTCCAGGCTCCTCATTGGTGTCCACTCACACTGTGGAGTGGGAGGGGGCTCATTACCACTAACAGAGATAAAAGACCTGGCTATCTACTTGGCTTTTTCAGACAGTGTCCATGGCAGGGGATTTGGGGAACCTCATTACAGCCTGGCCAGAGTGGAAGTATAGGCCAATTAATTGGCTTTTGCTGGTGAAGGTGGCCCCACAATATTCCCTGTGGAGTTTGGCTGGAATAGAGCATGTATTGTCTAAAAGTGTCTGTCTTGATAAGTTGCCTCTTTCCTCAGGCTTTGGCTAGAGAGAGCAGGCTTTTGTGAGGGCTTTATTTTAAATCTGCACCCATTTTTTCAGATTGCTGGCTGTTCAGCTCCAAGTCTGTAATATATAAGGCAAAAAGAGAAACCAGGGAACTCACCCATGCCATTCCTTGTCCCCAGGGTCCCTAGCCTGTGTGCCTTCTCTCTCTCTTTCAGGGTCTCTTATGTTAGTTTTATATATAATGTTCAGAGCTTGTAGTTGTATTTCAAAAGGAATAGGGAAAAGCGTATCTACTCCACTTGCCCAGCACCATTTTTTAATTTTTATATATATAAAACCTCTGTTATCTATGTGATAAAAAAGCATAAAATATGTATTATGAAAAATGTTTAATAAAAAATAAAAATTATTCCCATTTTTACCTCCCAGATATAATTGCTGTTAGCATTTGGACGTGTAACCATGTCGGGTAGTGACATGGTTTGGCCCTGTGTCCCCACCCAAATCTCATCTGGAATTGTACTCCCATAAGTCCCATGTGTTGTGGGAGGGACCTGGTGGGAGATAATCTGAATCATGGGGGCAGTTTCCCCCATACTGTTCTTGTGGTAGTGAATAAGTCTCACGAGATTTGATGTTTCGGTCAGGGGTTTTACTTTTGCATCTTCCTCATTTTTCTCTGGCCGCTGCCATGTAAGACATGCCTTTTGCCTCCTGCCATGATTCTGAGGCCTCCCTAGCCGTGTGGAACTGTAAGTCCAATTAAACCTCTTTTTCTTCCCAGTCTCAGGTATGTCTTTATCAGCAACATGAAAATGGACTAATACAGGTAGTTTTTCTTTTGACATCGATACAGACATTTTTTTTCAAACCGAAAGCACCTTAGGTTCTTTTGGTCACCATGGCAGCAAGTGAACTTGTGCTAGGTAAAGAAAAACAAAAAGGAACCTAACGGAAGGATCCTGGGGCATCTCATAAACCCAGCTCTTCTGAGCAAAGCTTCCCAAAGCAGTTGCCTCTCTGTCACTTCTTCTCTCTCCTCAGCCCATTCCATTTGGTCTTTTCTTCCTGCACTTGTTCTTTCATGGTCACTCAAACCCTCCACATCACCAGATCCAGTGGCCACTTCTCTGCCCTCATGCTGGAGACCTTGCAGCAGCATTCCTCACTCCCTCCTTGAAACATGCTTGTTTTGGATCCTGTGACATCGTGTTCTCCTCCTGCTCATGAGCTGCATCTTCTCAGTGTCTTTTTGGGGATACTTCTGGTGCCACCTCTTAACACTCGAGGTGTTCTCCTCACTCTTCTCACTTCACATGGTTCACAGCCTCAGTGACCACAGCACCATGTGAACTCCCAAATAGAGAGCTGTAGCCCAGACCTCTCCACTGGGGTCTGAAGGGGATAGAACTCGGACAAAAGAGGACTCTTGTTTTCCTCTCCCAAATTGTCCTTTCCCCAAACTTCTCCATTTCAGTGAATGTGATGCATCTATCTGCGTTAAAGGAAAAGACAAAAGGGGATGAAGCATCCAAGGAAAAAGTGCACACCCACTTGGGGACCAAAATGTACTCAGCCATGATGCAAGCTGTACCCACTTATTATAGAGATTTTGGCCTGAGTCTAAGCCTGGATTTCCTTAATCCATTTCCATCTGACTTAGACATAATGTCAATCCCTCATTCTGGCTTGTCAGTGTTGGTTTCAGTTTGGATCGTATGCATGTGTGTTCCTTTTTTCTCTATCTATCTCTCCATCTACTATCTATCTATCCATCTACTATCTATCCATCTATCTATCTATCCATCTACTATCTATCCATCTACAAACTATCTATCCATCTACTATCTATCCATCTACTATCTATCCATCTACTATCTATCCATCTACTATCTATCCATCTACTATCTATCATCTACTATCTATCCATCTACTATCTATCCATCTACTATCTATCATCTACTATCTATCCATCTACAATCTATCTATCCATCTACTATCTATCCATCTACTATCTATCCATCTACTATCTATCCATCTACTATCTATCCATCTACTATCTATCTATCTATCCATCTACTATCTACTATCTATCTATCCATCTACTATCTATCCATCTACATCTATCTATCTATCCATCTACTATCTATCCATCTACTATCTATCCATCTACTATCTATCCATCTACTATCTATCCATCTACATCTATCCATCTACTATCTATCTATCCATCTACTATCTATCTATCCATCTACTATCTATCCATCTACTATCTATCCATCTACAATCTATCCATCTACTATCTATCCATCTACTATCTATCCATCTACTATCTATCCATCTACATCTATCCATCTACTATCCATCTACTATCTATCCATCTACTATCTATCCATCTACTATCTATCCATCTACTATCCATCTACTATCTATCCATCTACTATCTATCTATCCATCTACTATCTATCCATCTACTATCTATCCATCTACTATCTATCTATCCATCTACTATCTATCATCTATCTATCTATCCATCTACTATCTATCTATCTATCCATCTACTATCTATCCATCTACATCTATCTATCTATCCATCTACTATCTATCCATCTACTATCTATCCTCTACTATCTATCCATCTACTATCTATCCATCTACATCTATCCATCTACTATCTATCCATCTACTATCTATCCATCTACTATCTATCCATCTACTATCTATCCATCTACAATCTATCTATCCATCTACTATCTATCCATCTACTATCTATCCATCTACTATCTATCCATCTACATATCTATCCATCTACTATCTATCCATCTACTATCTATCCATCTACTATCATCTATCTATCCATCTACTATCTATCCATCTACTATCTATCTATCCATCTACTATCTATCCATCTACTATCTATCTATCCATCTACTATCTATCCATCTACTATCTATCCATCTACTATCTATCTATCCATCTACTATCTATCTATCCATCTACTATCTATCTATCCATCTACTATCTATCCATCTACATCTATCTATCTATCCATCTACTATCTATCCATCTACTATCTATCCATCTACTATCTATCCATCTACTATCTATCCATCTACTATCTATCTATCTATCCATCTACTATCTATCCATCTACTATCCTATCTATCTATCCATCTACTATCTATCCATCTACTATCTATCCATCTACTATCTATCCATCTACTATCTATCCATCTACTATCTATCCATCTACTATCTATCCATCTACTATCTATCCATCTACTATCTATCCATCTACTATCTATCTATCCATCTACTATCTATCCATCTACTATCTATCTATCCATCTACTATCTATCCATCTACTATCTATCTATCCATCTACTATCTATCCATCTACTATCTATCCATCTACTATCTATCCATCTACAAACTATCTATCCATCTACAATCTATCTATCCATCTACTGTCTATCCATCTACTATCTATCAATCTACTATCTATCTATCCATTTACTATCTATCTATCCATCCATCTAGTATCTATCATCTACTATCTAACCATCTATCTGTCTACCCATCTACTATCTATCTATCTATCCATCTACTTGCTATCTATCCACTATCTATCTACCCCTCTACCCATCTACTATCTATCTATCTATCCATCTACTATCTATCTATCCATCTACTTGCTATCTATCCACTATCTATCTACCCCTCTATCCATCTACTATCTATCTATCTATTCATCTACTATCTACCTATCTGTCTATCCATCCATCTACTATCTATCTATCTGGTATATTTGGTGAGAAGTTGGGAGAGACTGCATCAGTGCCTGATGCCCTAATGTCATAGTAAATTGTCCTTTAGAGTTCTAGAGAGTTCTAGACTGGGCTAAACGGGACTCTTGACATCAGCGTTTGTTTCATAAAAAGTTGTAAAAACCACACCTGGCCAAGTATCGGGAGGAGTGTCTGATTTCAGTTCTGTCCACAAACCTGATGAGTATTTGTTTTCTTGTTAGAGAGGTTTCACTCTAAAGCATATTCATGAGTGGGATGGAGGGGGAGAAGTTGAGAGATTTTTCTTGCATAATTGGGCAAGAGTTCAAAGAGAGTAAAAAGGAGACTAGAGAAGATGTGCCCATGTCTGAGAACAATGACCTGCTGTCGGATTAATGGAGAGAAGACGGGGTGGTAAATGGTTTATCACTCTGGAAGAGAAGAAAAGCTGTGCAAGGGAAAAGATAATGGATTGGACCAGTCTACCCCAAACTTATTCTGATAGTAAAGCATCTAGAAGTCACAGTGCTCTGGAAGGAGAAAAATATTCCTTGCCAAAAAGTATGAAATATTCGTATCTGTCTTACAAACTGGAAATGATTCTATCTGTAGAAAGTGAGCAGCCTGTGTCAGGCTGCAGGTGGCTCACGCCTGTAATCCCAGCACTTTGGGAGGCTGAAGCCAGCAGATTGCTTGAGCTCAGGAGTTCAAGATCAGCCTGGCAACATGGTGAAACCCCACCTCTACAAAAAAAAAAAAAAAAAAATTAGCCAGGCATTGTGACATGTGCCTGTAGTTCCAGCTACTTGAGAGGCTGAGGCAGGAGGATTGCTTGAGCCCAGGAGGTCAAGGCTGCAGTGAGGTATGATCACACCACTGCACTCCGGCCTGGGAGGCAGAGCAAGACCCTGTCTTGAAAAGGAAAGGGAAGGGAAGGGGAAAGGAGGAGAGGGGAGGGGAGGGGGGAGGGGAAGGAGGAGGGGAGGGGGGAGGGGGAGGGGAGGGAAGGGAAGGGAAGGGAAGGGAAAGGAAGGCTGCAATGTCACAACCGCAATCTTTTTCCACATCCAGAAGGCTGCAGTGAGGTATGATCACACCACTGCACTCCAGCCTGGGAGGCAGAGCAAGACCCTGTCTTGAAAAGGGAAGGGAAGGGGAGGGAAGGGGAAGGGAAGGGTGTAATTTCACAACTGCAATTTTTTCCACATCCAGAAAAACCAGAAAGCTGCCAATATATGTGTAATTGGCCTTTCTTGAGTTTTTACATTTACATTCATTTGCTGCTTTATTCTCCTGTGCACACTGTCTAACCATTAAGATGGGCTCCATATTTAAAGGTGGCAGGATTAAACAGTCTCCAGTGTAAGTGCCCATGGTTTAGCCCAGGTGCCCAAAGAATTCGGTTGCTGCCTGGAGCTTATTCCTTGTTTTATTGTTTTTTTGTTTTTTTTTTTTTTTGAGACGGAGTCTCGCTCTGTCGCCCAGGCTGGAGTGCAGTGGCGCGATCTCGGCTCACTGCAAGCTCCGCCTCCTGGGTTCACGCCATTCTCCTGCCTCAGCCTCTCCGAGTAGCTGGGACTACAGGCACCCGCCACCACGCCCGGCTAATTTTTTTTTGTATTTTTAGTAGAGACGGGGTTTCACCGTGGTCTCGATCTCCTGACCTCGTGATCCGCCCGCCTTGGCCTCCCAAAGTGCTGGGATTACAAGCGTGAGCCACCGCGCCCTGCCTCCTTGTTTTAATTGTTATAGTCTTCCTCTGGTTTCCCAGCTTGGCAGTAATTTCAGTTTGCCCACCCCTGGCTCCAGTATAGCTGCTCTTACTTGCATGGAGAAGCTAAATTGCCTAGAGCATACTTCATTTACCAGCTGAGAGAACGCTCTGTACCGCCGTCTCTTCATCTGTAAAATGGGGGTAAGGAGTGTCTACCTCACATGGATTTAATGACTTAATTCATAGAAACACCTAGAATGGTGCCTGCCACATAGTAAGCTTTCAATTCCTATTAGCTGCTATTATTAAAATTATTATATGAAAAGGTGGCATTGTACATCCTATTGTCTTTTTGGTACTCTACCTGGGAAGAGTGGGCCAGAGAGACCTTAGTTCAAATCCTCTCTGTGCTATCCGTATGTCCTTGGGAAAGTCTTTTAGCCAACAGGAGCTGAACTTCCTCATCTCTGCAAGTCCAGAGTGTTCTAGAGTAGCTCAAAATAAATGAGATCATGTGCTTCAAGCCCAAAGCATGGTATCTGGTCCAGGGTCAGTGCTGTGTACATGTTAGTGTCTTTCTCCTTCCCCTCCTTCATCCTCATCCCATTTCTTCTTGGTCTTGACCACAGCTGTGGTCTTCCCAAGCATTCATGTGCCCCTTCCTTGGTAAAGAAGGGCTTGAGCAAAGTTGGGGGGAAGTGGGCAGTCTTGCCTCTGCTTCTTCAGTGTTTCTTTCTTTTGGTACATCTCTACTTCATCTTCTGCCTTCCCTGGACCTCCATGCCACGTCCACCTACCTTTTCACGTTTCCTCCCTCTCCTGGCCCCAGAGTCCTTCTCCTGCCCACTAGCTACCGTCACTGCTGTAATAGACTCATCTGGTGGCTAAATCATCCTCCAAGAATCTTACATCTTGAAAAATAAGCTAGGACAGAGGAAGTGAACAGCCCTAACCCAAGGAGAATGAATCACTAACAATGGAAACTCAGCCAATTTTTATGCAAGACCTCAAATTACAACACTGAGACGAAACAGTACACTCAGCCCTTTAAGTGTCTAGAAACCAGTAGAAATCCTATGAACACGACATAGGAAAGAACATGGGCTTTGAGAGTCACGCCAACTTTGCATGGACTTCAAGCTCAGGCCGTAGGAATTGTGACCGTAGGAACTTGAGTGAATAAATGGCTTACCCTCCATGAGCTGCAGGAAATGTGAATAATTATGATAATGTCACAGGGTGATTATGATTATCAAACTAAGTAATCAATGTCTTGGGGATTAACTGAATGTTAATCCCCAAGACAATGGGGATTGATAATTTGATAATTTTCTTCCATTCCGTAGCTTGCCTTTTCACCCTGTTGATTGTATCCTTTGATGCACAGAGTTTTAAATTTTGATATTTAACTATTTTTTCTTTTGTTGCCTGTGCTTTTGGTGTTATATCCAAGAAATCTTTGACAAATCCAATGTGATGAAGCTTCCCCCAATTTTTCTTCTAAGAGTTTTATAGTTTTAGCACTTTACGTTTAGATCTTTGATCCTTTTTGAATTAATTTTTTATGGTATTGAATCTTCCTAACAACAGAATATGTATTTCCATTTACTTTTGCTTTTTTTGTGTCCCTCAAACATTTTCTTTGTAAAAATCTTGCATATTTTTAAAGTTTTTAAAAAAATTTGTATTACTTTTGTTGCCATTAGAAGTGGAATCTTGTTTCCCCAACATAATTTATTTGCATAGTTAGATAATATTGATTTCTATATTAATTTGTGCCTAACCACTTTACCTAACTCTGTTCTTTGGTATGACCATTTTTCAGTTGATTTTCTTGGGTTTCTATGAACATTTTGAGGGTGAAAAATTATGAATTATGCCAATTCTGTAATTGGCAAAGCTATAATTCATGAGCCAGAATGAATGACACATGACATATAAAGTCTCAGAAAGTACCTCACCCACATATCTGTCCTGAAATTACTCGAAATACTCGAGCTGAGCAAGACATGAACCAAAATAAAGGACTTATAAATAGGAATGGTAGGGTACAAAACAAAACAGTGAGTAATAAAATAAATGAAACTTAAAGCCACTGTCCAAAAATACTGCTGTTATCAGTTATTACATTTAATGTAAATGTCAAAAACATTTAAAGAACTATGAAGTAGTATAAAATATTTAATACAGGCCGGGTGCAGTGGCTCATGCCTATAATCCCAGCACTTTGGGAGGCTGAGACGGGTGGATCACCTGAGGTCAGGAGTTTGAGACCAACCTGACCAACGTGGTGAAACCCCGTCTCTACTAAAAGTACAAAAATTAGCCAGCCATGGTGATGCATGTCTATAATCCCAGCTACTTGGGAGGCTGAGGCAGGAGGATAGCTTGAACCTGGGAGGCAGAGGTTGCAGCGAGCCAAGATTGCACTATTGCACTCCAGCCTGGGCAACTAGAGCGAAACTCCGTCTCAAAAAAAAAAAAGAAAAAGAAAAAAGAAAAAAATACTTAATACAAATATGGATCTGTATTTTAAAAGAAAACATGTTACATTAAAAGAAGGGCTAAAATTACAGAAGTAATTGTAAAAATTATATAGGAATTTCTGATTCTTGCTAATTAACTTTAAAATCTTGATTAAAATGAATGATATTGTCAGAAAACCTAAATTTGCAAAGTTGACACATAAAGTTCAATACCTGAACCGACCAATAACTCTGGAAGAAATTTGAAAAGGGATTCCAAAAATAGCCTTGAGGAGAGCAGCTAAAGTCACTCACTGCTGGGCAGCAAGGAGAGTGCGATCCTCATCTAAGCGGAAGGATGCACGATTATCCTTCGTTCCAGGCTCAGATTCTACTTACAGATTTACTGCTGTCTAATCTGGGCAAGTCCCTTCACCACTCAGAGCCTTTGTTTTCCTATCTGTAGAGCGGGAATGTTGTACTAAATGGTACCTAAGGTGCCTTCCCAGTCTTAGAGTCAAATGTGTGTGTGTATGCATGTGTGTGTGTATGCATGTGTGTGTGTATGCATGTGTGTGTAAAATAAAAAGCATGACTTTCCAAGTCTAACTGTGCATCAGAATCATGCAGGAGGTGTTTTATTTCTTGGCCTAGTCCTGAAGACATCAAGAGTTGGGCAGCTAAGATGTGTGTGTTAAGAAAGCACTCTGGGCCGGGCATGGTGGCTCACGCCTGTAATCCCAGCACTTTGGGAGGCCGAGGCAGGTGGATCACTTGAGGTCAGGAGTTCGAGATCAGCCTGGCCACCATGGTGAAACCCTGTCTCTACTAAAAGTAGAATAATGAGCCTGGTATGGTGGTGCATGCCTGTAATCTCAGCTACTCAGGAGGCAAGAGAATCCCTTGAACCTCGGAGGCTGAGGTTGCAGTGAGCCGAGATCACGCCACTGCACTCCAGCCTGGGAAAAAGAGCAAGACTCTGTCAAAAAAAAAAAAAAAGAAAGAAAGAAAAAGAAAAAAAGAGAGAGAAAGGAGAGGAGAGAAGAGGAGAGGAGAGGAGAGGAGAGGAAACTCTGACAGCTAACAGAGAACATATATTGAATGTTTGTTATGCACCAAGAATGTTTCCACACATTTGTCTATGTTAACTCAGTGTGCTTAACCTTGAGCTCTGGCAGATCCCAAGCACACACATGGTGTGCCCTGTCCTTTTAGGAGACACCAACACGGTATGACACAAATGCAAACTGGGCACGGACATCTGGTAACATTTGGTCATGAGGTGGTCATCAAGATGTTCCAGAATATATTAACTATGAACTGTATCTAGACTGACATTAAAATGAAAACATAACTTGAACATTCTCAAAGGCAGCCCTTAAATCCCCCACAGAGCCCCAGAAATTCTCAGCCCCAGTTTAGGAACTTCAGGTTGGGGGATTTTGAGGCAGCCGGCCTTGCACTAGTCCACTGTGACTACAGAAGAAATAGCAATGTTCGAGAAGCTCATGTAAGGTAGTGAATCATTTGATAACTGCCTGGAAAGATATTGAAAGGGCATAAGGCTATGTAAATATATAAAAGATCTTAGAGCCATGTCTACCATTCACTCAGCTTCCTCTAATTAACAACTTACATAAACATGGTGCAGTTATCAAAACCAGGAAATGATCACTAACAGAGTACTATTAACTCAACGACAGACCTCATTTGAATCTTAGCGTATTTTCCCCCTAATGTTCTCTTTCTGTTCTACAATTCAGTACAGGATCCCACACTGCATTTAGCCTTCGTGTCTTCTTAGCCTCTACCAATCTGTGATAGTCCTCTGTCTTTCCTTATCTTTGATGACCAAACACTTTGGTGAGTACTCACCATAGTGAACGTCTATAGTACTCACCATATAGAATGTCTCCAAACTGGGTTTTGAGTAATGTTTTCTCATGATTGTAGTTACGTGTTTTTGGAAACAAACAAACAAAGAAGTGACGTGTCCTTCCCTTCTCAGTGCATTACGGCAGGGGACACATGATGCTGATACAGCTTATTGCTGGTCATGTTAACCTTGATCAGATGGTTAATGTGCTGTCTGCTGGGTTTCTCCACTGAGAAGTTCTTGTTTTCTCCTTTATAAGTGGTAATTATTTGGGGGGAATACTTTGAGGCTATACAAATATCCTATTTCTCCACAGATTTTTACTAACAGATATTTAGCATTCATCAGTGGATCTACAATTATTACCATGGTGTTTGCCTAGTGGCAATTTTCTATTTCTCTCATTCCTCTCACATTTATTAATTGGAATTCTTTTGTAAAGAAGACCTGTCATTTCTCCTCCATTTATGTTTTTGTTCAATTATCTATAACATTTAATTATCTATAATTATCTATAGACTCGTGGGTATTTATTTTATTCTGTGAGTTATAATTCATCACTGTCTTTGTTCATTCAAATTGTGCTAGCTGTGGCCATTGGAAGCTCCTTCAGGTTAGACCCTATGTCCTTTTGACACTCCCCATGGTTTTTCAAATATTGACTTATTTTCTGGCACTACAAGATGTGCTGGGTTTATTCTGTATATTTCCTCTTTCAATCCTAGGATCAGCCATGTCTCTAAGGAGCTCTGGTTCCTTTTATTGGAAAATGGTATTTAGAAACCAAGATCTGGGCACTAGGTGTGCTTGTTGTGCCTCTGGGCTTTCTCTGTAGACAGAACTAGAAAATGTATGTATGTGTATTAATCCAAGCACATACATCTTTTTAAAATTTTTCTATATGTATCTGTCTGTATATACATTAAAACCATGAGCTCATACTGATTCTTACAAGTCTGGTCCAACTCCACAAGGTTCGCTCCAGCTTTCCCCCTTCTTTATTTGTCACTTCTTTCTTTAGCTCTCATTATCTATGGTTTATTCACTTATTTGTCTAATCCTAGGGTACACATAAAGAACTTTCAGATTTTTTTCTTTTTTTCTTTTTTCTTTTTTTTTTTTTTTGACATGGAGTCTCGCTCTGTCACCTAGGCTGCAGTGCAGTGGCACAATCTCAGCTCACTGCAACCTCCACCTCCTGGGTATAAGCAATTCTTCTGTCTCAGCCACCCGAGTAGCTGGGACTACAGGCGCACACCACCATGCCCGGCTAATTTTTGCGTTTTTAGTAGAGACAGGGTTTCACCATATTGGTCAGGCTGATCTTGAACTCCTGACCTCAGGTGATCCACCTGCCTTGGCCTCCCAAAGTGCTGGGATTACAGACGTAAGCCACCATGCCCAGCCCTGAACTTTTAGAATTTTTAACTCACATTCATATGAGAAACATATTTAATAACTGGAAAACAGTATTTGTCTATAGTTTTTATTTTTGTCTTTGACCAGTATCCAGTCAAAGTACCATTTTACAAAGTTACTGAGGTTAGCGCTTTCATTCCTTATCCCCCTCAGTGTGGTTATGTTAGTAATTGATCATACAGTTAGGTTAATTTGTTATTGCTTGTCTCCCATTTTTGGTCCCCTGCCCCTATATCCTGGTTGATTTCGATTATTTATTTAATTTTGGGTATGTAAAATATCGCCATGGTTCTAAGCGTTAAAGCTATACACACAGATAATTCTCAGAGAAGTGCTGCTCCTCCCTCATCTCCAGTTTCATTCCTTGATCCTATCCACCCTTTTCTCACCTCCACCTCCCATAGTAACTAACCAATCTCCTTAATTTCTGGTGTACCCTTCCTGTGTTGGGAAGAATTATTTTACTTAGGTCACGGTGGAGATTCTGCCTTATGAAGGCATGAGGAAAGGAGTGGGGCAGAGAAGGGAGAGTCAAGCCTCAGAGGGTAGGAAGCAGGAGAGGGAGGAGTCATCCAGGACGGAAGCAGGCTGGGTCAGCCCAGGACTGCATGGGCCTAGAATATTCCAGAACACCAGGAAAGCAGTGTGGAGAGCCAGCCAGAACCTGGAGGCCCCCTCCATATGAGATGCAGGCCCTCTAATTCCTCCCTTCATTACTATTTAGAAACCCCCAAGAGGCTCTCCTCCCTGCCCCATCGTGGGCTGCCTCGGGAAGCTGGACCCAGGCAGACCCTATGCCTCCTCTGACCAGCCCTGCACCAGAGGGAAGATGAGCCCTCCACATCATGGCGTCCTATCAACATGGGAAGAAAAAGTGGAAGCAGGACTGGCTCTCTCTGTGCCCTCTGGGGTCCCACCAACCCACCCCAACTCCAGGCCTTTCTGCCCCATGTAGGGTCCCCAGCAAGGACTATGAGTCCTCTTCGCTGCCTCAGAAGAGGAACTTGGAGATGGGGGAAGGCCCTGTTGTTGGATGTTTCAACACCACCTCACCACTGGCAGGGGAATTGGTGGCGGGTGCGGGGGGGTGGGTGCGGCATTCCCGGCAGCAGCTGGAATTTTACAATGGGAGCTCCTCTCAGCAAGATAGGGAGGGGGCTTGGGAGGGTGATGCCAGGGAAGCCAGGCCCTGCTTGCCCAGCTTTTGAAAAAAGGCATCATGCTGGGAGAGCGGGTGCCACTGTCTTCCCCCCTCACCTCTGCCCCAAAGCCGTGAGGTTCTGCTGACAAGTCATAAGAAACAGCTGATGACTGACTCAGACGGAAATGAGCGTGTCAAAGGGCTGGGTGGTGAGCCCGGTGTGCTGGGTTAACCCCCAGGGCAGCTCAGCTGAGGGTCCCCTGGCTGGGCTCCCTCTCCCCGTCTCTCAGGCTCCCAGGGGCTAGTGATTTGGGCAAGTCCTGCCTCTGAGAACAACTTGGGGCAAGCTCGAGAAAGCCTTGGAATGCCGGGGAGACTGGCACACCAGAATTCCACCAGTGCCTGAGGATATCCTGCCTTTCCGTGGAGAAGGCTTTGATGTGTCCCTTGAACAGGGCAGGGTTGGGGGGAAGGGGTGCACTGAGGCCAAGAGATGGGAAAGTCGCAGGCGGCCCCAGAATGAGAAAGAGAAGCCATGGGCAGGCAGGCATTGGGCGGGGTGTACTAGCAGCAGCCCCATGGCACTATGTTCTGCCCCCTTAAGGACAGGAGTGTGCAGAAGTGGTGTTGGCTGAGAACATTCATTTACATCTTGTGTTTGCATCCATTACAGTATGGGACACGTAATGAGTGAGCAGGATGACTCACTCCTGCTTCATGGCATAACCAGCTTGGCCGTCGCAGCAGGGGCTGGGCTGAGGGGTCTTAAAACCCAGATCACACGGTTCAGGACATGCTCCAGGCTAGAGACGCCTGGGCCCCGTGAGCCGCCATGGTCATCACCGGTGGAGTCCGAGAGAGTGTTGCTCAGTATCCCCTCTGGCACACACTCCTGTGAGCCTTGGCCCTTTCTCTGGAGGATGCAGGGCTGTGCGGGGCAGCTGGTGTAGATAGACGTGGTGGGGCTCACAATCCCCAGCAATTGAGAGTCTAGATTTTTTTTCTGAGACAGAGTCTTGCTCTGTCACCCAGGCTGGCACGATCTTGGCTCACTGCAACCTCCACCTCCCGAGTTCAAGCCATTCTCATGCCTCATGGCGTCCTATCAACATGGGAAGAAAAAGTGGAAGCAGGACTGGCTCTCTCTGTGCCCTCTGGGGTCTCACCAACCCACCCCAACTCCAGGCCTTTCTGCCCCATGCAGGGTCCCCAGCAAGGACTATGAGTCCTCTTCGCTGGCTCAGAAGAGGAACTTGGAGATGGGGGAAGGCCCTGTTGTTGGATGTCTCAACACCATCTCACCACTGGCAGGGGAATTGGTGGCAGCACCCTCAGCTTTGGGCATCCCAGTCTGTGTCAGGACTTCTCTGAAAGCCCTCTGCCCTCAGCTTTGCGGAGAGAAGGAAGGACCTTCCAGAATGGTTGACAACACTTTTTCTCTTCCCAATCTTATAATGACAGGGATTGGCGGGTCGCTGTGCTGGTTCTGGACTGACACCTCCCAGCAAGCCCACTGGGGTGGTTGCGCCCACGTCCTTGACAATACTCCGTGGCTCTTAGAACTATAGAATGCAGAGCATTTAGCACCTTTTCTCCCTAGAATTGGGTCTCAGCCACAATTTGAAAATAAAAAGTCCTCCCTGATCCCCTTGTCTATTTATACCAGTGTCAACTCTCTCCCAGCTGCCTTGAACAAGCCCCTTATTCTCACTGGGCCTCAGCCTCCCCTTCTGTAAAATGAGGGACTTGCTGGGGAGGCCTCTGAGCTCCCTCCAAGAACCTGCCCTGGGGGTAACCTGGGAGAAATCAGCCTGTGAGGACAAAGGGTTGCTGATGACATCTGGGTCAGCCGTTTATGCCCCAGGCTCACCCATGTGAAGGTGCCTGGTGTTCTACCTCCTCCAGCAGGTGCCGTTAGCCCTGAGCTGGAATAGGACCCACCTCCAGAGAGTCTTGTGGTCGGGCTGCCACGGGAGGTAGAAAGATGAGGCCTCATCACAGGTGTCAGTCCCCACAGATGCTCATCCATGCCAGGTACCAGCACAATCCCAGGTCAGGGAGGGCTCTGCCCAGTCTGGCTCAGGGTCAGTGGACTCACTACCTGAGCTACCTGTGGAGATGTTAAACAGAAGATCCAAAGGCAACTGTAAAAGTCACATGGAAGGGCCTCAGGATGTCTTTGGGCAGCCAGGTGTTGCTAATGGACACACCCAAGGTCTTGAGTCACCAGTGAAAGGTTTTCTTCTTTTTTTTTCTTTTTGAGATGGAATCTTGCTCTGTCACCCAGGCTGGGGTGCAGCGGTGTGCTCTTGACTTACTGCAACCTCCGCCTCCCGGGTTCAAGCAATTCTCCTGCCTCAGCCTCCTGGGTAACTGGGATTACAGGTGCCTGCCACCACGCCTGGCTAATTTTTAAAAATATTTTTTAGTAGAGATGGGGTTTCAACGTGTTGGCCAGGCTGGTTTCGAAATCCTGACCTCAAGCGATCCGCCCACCTTGGCCTCCCAAAGTGCTGGGATTACATGCATGAGCCACTGCACCCAGCCACCCGTGAAAGGTTTTCTGAACTCAGCTCTTCACCTCCACAGCCAGAAGGCATGGGACCCAATGGGTTAGTCTCTGTCCTGGGCCAGCCTAGCACCCTGGCCTATGCCCCTGGGTCCAGGTCCTCTGCAAGCTAATTCCTGCACCCAGACCGCGGCATGGGCTGGCTCCCCTTTCTCCAACACTCTTCCCCCTCACTTGTCCTGGCTTCCTCATCCAGCCTAAAAGTCCCTTCTTCAGAGAGGCCTCCCTGACCCCCCAACATCCTGGAGGGGGGTCCCCACTTGTCCCACTCCCAGCACCATCCTTTACAGCATATTTCACTTCCTGGAATCACGTCTTTCTTTGTTCCATTGCTCAGCGTCTGTGTCTCCCACCAAGGAGCACAGCTGCTTGGTTCACTGCTGTCTCCCTAGTGCCTGGCACATGGCAGACAGTCAGTGAACCCGTGATGGAACCAAGGTGCATGTGCCGCTTCCTGTGTGCCCACTGCTGCACTGTCCGGCTTTGGAATGCATAGCCTACCACAGACACTGTGAAAGGATGCTGGAGAGCTCACAAAGGGCTTAGTTTTCATGCAGCGAGTGGTGCCTCCCAGGCTGGGGAGGCAGGAGGATTTGCCGTTGTGGGGCCTCCGTAAGCTGAATATTCTAGCCACACCGCTGAACCCAGGCTAGGATTTTATCCCTCTTTGTATGTCATTTGCATGGCTCAGCTCTGAGCTCTGTGCTTCCTCTTCTGGCTTCCAGAGCTGAACTGCAGCTTTCTCGGCATCCCTCTACGGCCTGGCCTGACTGGCCAGTGAAGGGGTCTGCCCGGAAGGGGTGAGTGCAGTGGCATCCCCCGAGGCCGGGGCGATGATGGCAATGACTGTAGCAGGACAGCTCTCGCGTGTTGGAAGCTTACTCAGCGCATCTGCTACAGCATTTTATCTTCCCAAGAGCCCCATGGGGTTAGCACCATTGTCATCCCATTTTACAGATAAGTCAACGGAAGTTTGGAAAAGTTATTTGCCCAAAGTCACATGGCTAGCAAATATCAGAGTCCAGGTTTGAGTGTAAGTCTGTTGGATGCCGGAGCCAGGCTTAATCACTGGCCAAATAACCTTCTCCCCAGAGACCCAGGAGCCCTCATACATAACTAAGAAGCTGGGCTGGCCCTGCTGGGGGCTCTCAGTTCCCCATACGGGGCTAAAACCCTCCTGAAATTCCCACTTCAGTGGCTTTCCAGCTCAGCTAAGCACCCCTTGGATTCTCCTCAGTAGGATGAGGAAGAAGGTCTTTGAATGACAGGTAACATTGCCAAGCCCCAGGGGAAGGAAAGAAAAATGGCAAAAGTGGAGGTTAGGGCAGAAAGGAAACAGATGCCTGTGACCTGGGCACCCAGTCAGAGGGAGCTCCCTCCAAGCATATTGAGGGAGTTGCTGTGGCCTTCTCATCAGGAACACGCTCCCTGCCCCATCCCTGGAGGTTTGGAAAACACAGCCCTGGAAATTCAGAAAAAGTCCTCCAAGTGATTCTGATTTTCCCCTCAGGGTCTTTCCTGCCCAGCCCACTGTGGTCCGACCACTCCCTGGGTACTTGGTGACACTCCCCACTGCCCAGTGGGGAAGGCAGGTCCCTTTCCACCTCTCTGCTCCCATTCCCACACCTCTGTCCCGTTCTGCTGCAGGGGTGCTCTGTCCTGCCACTCAGATGTGGCCCTCCAGGTGCCGTTCCTACCCTGGAGGCAGCTGTAAGGCCCCTGGTCCTGTTTCCACAGCACCTGAGCTATAGCTGGGCTGAGCTGATCATACTGCACTGTGAGCACCCGTTGTCTTTACTGGACCAGGTGCTCTCTGGGAAAGGAGCTCGACAAGCTGACCGGTGTCTGTCCCCCATTCAGGCGATGACCCAGGATGCAGCCAGGGGCCACGACATGCACGGAGGACCGCATCCAGCATGCCCTGGAACGCTGCCTGCATGGACTCAGCCTCGGCCGCCGCTCCACCTCCTGGTCAGGTAGGTCCAAGGGAGCCGGGGAGGTGTTTGAGGGCTCAAGGAAGCCTCAGGGGCCATGGTGGGCACTGGACCAGGCATGGAAGCTGGCAAATTCTAGGTCAAACCCTGTCTGTGTGACTTGGGCAAACCCCAGGCTTCTCCTGGGCAGGTGCCTGGCACAGCACTTGATATGCTGAGACCTCAGTATCTGGCACTTTCTCCCTTCTCCCACGGCCTCTTCCTCATCCTACTCAGGGTTGGCTGCCTTTTGCTTCTGGAAGAATCCATCGAATCTGCTTAGAAAACCACAACTGCTGATTCTGAAAAAGCAGCTGGGAATTCACAGGCAGCTCTTCCCAGAATTCTCCTGTTTGTTTGTTTCTAGTTCCCTCATAGTCCTAGCCTCTTCTTCCCTATAGAATAAGGGAAAACTCAGCAGAGCTGCAGAGAGCAGGAGGCCTCTGTGTTTCCCATCTCCCAGGACTAAAAAATAGGGTGTCCGCAGTCCTGGGCAATTGCGTCTCTGAAGGCTGGCGCCTGGCTGTAATAATTCCTTATGCTTGTAGAGCTTTCTCATGCCCCATATCTCACTGGCCTCCCTAACTTCTCCGTGAGTAGCCAAGCAGTGCTCCTTGAACATACCTGGTCCCTCCCTACCTCAGCACCTTTGCACCTGCTGCCTGGAACTCTTCCCTGGGAACTACACATAGCTGGCTCCTTCTCATCCAGGTATGAGCTCAAATGTTGCTTCCTCTGAGAGGCTGTCCTTGGCCTTTGGAATGAGACAGACCTGGATTAAAGCTATCTCCCATTGGCTTTACAACCCTGCACAGGCCACTTATCCTCCCAGGACCCTGGCCCTACTTGCCTTCTGCAAAATGGGAATAATAACAATGGAACCACTTTTCTGAAGGGACAGTGGGAGCCTCAATGAAGATAATGTATTCAGAGGCCTAGCACTATATTGGCACATAGTGGGTGGTCAATAAATGGTAGTTTTCTTTCTTGCCTGCTACCCAGGTTTTGATGGAGGCTAAGCTGGTAGGGCTGGGGAGAGGGATATCGTTAAGCAAAAGAATATAAAAAGATCTGACCTTTGCAAATTTTCTGACAACCTGTGACCACATGGACACATTGTTAGAAGCCTCCAGAACTTTGGAAGGAGCCTGTACACGTGAGAGGTCCTGGAGCTTGAGCTCCACGAAATTCAAGTTCAATCCATTTCCACTCCTGCGGCTCTCACTCCCCACTCCACACACACACACACACACACAGCCCCTCCCTGCTCCTCCGCCCCGGGCCGTCCCTTTAATTTTTAGGGGTTTACCCTTGCTGACTGCAGGGAAACAGAGATTGACAAAATAAGAAAGTCTGGGGAAGTTACAGAGTGACAAAGTGCTCATGGCAGCTTTTAAAATAGAACTCGTTTAGCTTCCCCTTCCTGGGCTCCATTGCCGTTCTTGGGAAGCTCCATGGCTGCTGTGGACTCAGTCTTGTGTCTTGGGATGAAACTCACTGTGGCTCCTCTCTGTATTCTTTCAGCAATTTCTGCCTCTGTTCTAACCTCCCTGCAACTCATAGGCACCAGAACCCACTGTAGGAAACCAGGGCTGGAGAGGTTGTGGGAGAACTGGTGCTTCCACAAGGAGCGGAGTCGTGGTGAGCTCATTGTCCTCTAAAGGGGTTCCCAGCCCGCATCTCCAACCCCTGTGTCTCTTGCATATGCAGGAACAGAGAATTTGTCATTATGTCTTGATGGGGCATGGTAGGGCTGAGTGTTGATCCAGCATCTTCTCCTAGATTAACTTACTTTAGAAAGGAGTGTTCCAGGCTGGGTGCAGTGGCTCACGCCTATAAGGTCAGGAGATCAAGACCATCTTGGCCAACATGGTGAAACCCCATCTCTACTAAAATACAAAAATTAGCCAGGTGCGGTGGTGCGTGCCTGTAATCCCAGCTACTTGGGAGGCTGAGGCAGGGGAATCGCTGGAACCCAGGAGGCAGAGGTTGCAGTGAGCTGAGATCACACCACTGCACTCCAGCCTGGCGACAGAGCAAGACTCTGTCTCAGAAAAAAAGAGTGTTCCAGTGCAATACCACAGAAGAATGTTCCAGCATAAATGCCCCTTCTTTACAGCCCCTGCCTGAGTGTGGCGGGAAGACACCAGAACTGACCCCTTGCCTCTCTCTCTTTTTCCAGCTGGGCTGTGTCTGAACTGCTGGAGCCTGCAGGAGCTGGTCAGCAGGGACCCAGGCCACTTCCTTATCCTCCTTGAGCAGATCCTGCAGAAGACCCGAGAGGTGAGGGCGAGTCAGGAATTGAAGGGCAGAGCTGGGGTCGGCCTCGTAAAGTGGAGAAATAGGTCCCAGAAAACATCATTCCTGGGTGCCTGGACCTCCAGAGGGACTTGGCAAAGGCCCTGGGAACCTGTGAGTTTTGTGTTTCAGCAGCGCTTGCATATGAGAGGTTTCTAAGAAGGGGGTGCATTCAGTAAGAACACATCATATGTGAGCTAGGGTCCTGAGTTCAGCTACAGACATGGCTTGTAAGTCCAGGTATTGACTAGGAAGGGAGAAGACACTTTACCCAATTCCTTTCCTCAAAAAGATCCATAAAAACAAAGATATGAAAGAGAAAACTGATCAGAAAGGTAAACTGAGGCCTCCTTTCATAGTTCAGTCAGTGGCTTTCATGACAAAGAAGAGGAATGTGTTTAGTGCTGAGCTGGGCTTGGGTTCTAGAATAGCTGTGAGTCCCCAAAGAGGATTTGGGCTCTTTTATAAATAATTCTCTTTTATGGTGTGTGTGTGTGTGTGTGTGTGTGTGTGTGTGTGTGTGTGTTTTAATTATTTTAAATACATGTGATTTGGAAAACATGTCACTTTCACTCTCAGTTACCTATCCCTATAAGAAGATGCCCAAGGTTACAGTTCTGACCCCACTATTTACCCGGTACTTTTTTACTCTCATCATAAGCCAACCAGCTCAGAAGAGCTGAACCACCTCTGGAGTGCATAACATATAAACCCAGATGGAAACTCTGGACCACCGTCTAGCAATAGAGGAGGGTCTCATAGAAAGGTCCGATCTGCAAGGCTTGGTAGACACATTGTCTATTAAGGGTAAAGAGAAGGAGGATTCTAAATGTGAGCCTACTGAGCCCATCTAGCACAGAAGACATGATGGGGCTTTTTCTGTGTCTCCAACCCCCACGAGTTCCAGAATGGACTGAGAAACCTTCTGACCAATGAATTTTAAATCATGTGGTGTGCACATGTGTGCATGTGGTGTCGTAGGTTGTATCAGAGAGGCAGTTCACAAAAGGATAAATAGAAGTTGTAAACAAATATGAAAAAGCGATAATAAAATAAATGCAAATTAAAACCATAATAAGACAAACTTTGCCTAACAAATTAGCTAAAAAACAAAAGGTAAGGCCAGGTACAGTGGCTTGTGCCTGTAATCCAAGCACTTTGAGAGACTCAGGTGGGAGAAATCCTTGAGCCCAGGAGTTCAAGACCAGCCTGGGCAACATAGCAAGACCTCGTCTCTACAAAAAATACACAAAGTAGCTGGTTGTGGTGGTGTGCACCTGTAATCTCAGCTACTTGGGAGGCTGAGGCAGGATTGCTTGAGCCCAGGAGGTCAAGGCTGCAGTAAGCCAAGATCGTGCCACTGCACTCCAGCCTGTGCGACAGAGCAAGACCCTATTTCTCTCTCTCTCTTTTTTTTTTTGTTAAAAAAAGATAAAAACCAGTGCAGAAAGAACATGGTGAAAATGGTACTTTTATATATATAGATAGTATAAATGGCAAAATCCTTTTGGAAAACAATATGACAATATGTCTCAAAGGTCATAAAACTCTATAAACATGTTGATAACCTTTGATCTGTTGACTCCACTTCTTGAACTCTTTTCTAGATAAATAATCCAAATTATAGAAAAAGGAATGTGCTGCATAATAGTGTTTGTTGCAAAATATGTAAAATACCAAGAAAATAATCTCGAATGTCCACAATGAAACTAATAAGATGCCAGGCACGGTGGCTCACGCCTGTAATCCCAGCACTTTGGGAAGCCAACGCGGGCAGATCATGAGGTCTGGAGATCAAGACCATCCTGGCCAACATGGTGAAACCCCATCTCTACTAAAAAAAAAAAAAATACAAAAATTAGCTGGGCGTGGTGGCGGGTCCCTGTAATCCCAGCTACTTGGGAGCCTGAGGCACCAGAATTGGTTGAACCTAGAAGGCAGAGGTTGCAGTGAGCCGATATTGCACCACTGTACTCCAGCCTGATGACAGAGTGAGACTCCATCTCAAAAAAAAAAGAAAGAAACTAATAAGATATGGAGGTCTACCAGAAGCAGTACAATGCAGCTAAAAATGATGCATATTATCCAAGGGCATAAACAAAATTTAACATATGATACAATTGGAGCAGTAAGATTTATTAAATGGTTTAGGGAAAATTGACTAAACATTTGGAAAAAGATAGAGCAAGATCCCCAACTGACACCATATAGCAGGTGAAATTCTAGTTGCATTAAATATTTCTCCTTTTTTTTTTGAGACAGAGTCTCAGCCTCCCATGTAGTTGGGATTACAGGTGTGCGCCACCATGCCTGGCTGATTTTTGTATTTTTAGTACAGATGGGGTTTTGCCATGTTGGTCAGGCTGGTCTCGAACTGGCCTCAAGTGATCCACCCCCCTTGGCCTCCCAAAGTGTTGAGATTACAGGTATGAGCCACTGCGCCCAGCCTAAATATTTCAATTTCAGAAAACGAAGCTTCAAAGAAAATAAGAAAGTATATATGAGTATTTACATGATCCTTGCATGCAAAAGCGAAAATCCATGAAGGAAAAATCAACACCTATAATTTCTGTACATGAAAAATATTTATAAAATTAAAAGGCAAACAACCAACTGCAAAAAAAAATTTATAACACAAATAACAGGTAAATGTATAACCAGAAGGGAAAAAAGGTAGTCTTAGAGACCATATAGTAAAACAGAAATTTACTTATAATACTATATGTAAAATACATTAGGAGTAAAAACATACACACAGCTTATAGCTTCGCAGACACAGGAACAGAAAACCAAACACCGCATGTTCTCACTCATAAGTGGGATTTGAACAATGAGAACACATGGACACGGAGGGGACATCACACATCAGGGCCTGTCGGGGGGTGGGGGCAGCAAGGAGAGGGAGAGCATTAGGACAAATACCTAATGCATGCGGGGCTTAAAACCTAGATGATGGGTTGATAGGTGCAGCAAACCACCATGGCACATGTATACCTATGTAACAAACCTGCACCTTCTGCGTGTGTATCCCAGAACTTAAAATAAAATTAAAAAAAAAAAGAAGAAAATACATAGGGCAAAAATGGCATCAGGAGAGGGACATTGAAACAGCTGTGGTTGGGTTTGGGAGGGGAAATTGTGAGTGTTTTCGTTTACATCCATTTTCCAAATGTTTGTCATGTGATTGCATTACTTTACACTTAAAAAAAAAAGAAAGAAAAAAGAAAGGCTAGAATGAGGAAGAACCACTGTATTCTGCCTCAGGGAGCCCTGGACCCCGTGAATGAGTCTCATTCTCCTTCTCCTCCTCTCCACAGGTCCAGGAGAAGGGCACCTACGACCTGCTCACCCCGCTGGCCCTGCTCTTCTATTCCACTGTTCTTTGTGTAAGTCCACGTGGGCCAGGATGCGGGAGGTGAGGGAGGAGGGGGAGGAGCGACCTCTATGTGGGGCAGAGCCCTCACACCTCTGGAGATAAGCAGAGAGAGAAACTGTCAAGCAGCGGCATGTGAAATGGGTTTCAACCCTCAGATGGCTTCAGAGCAGCCACCATGAGAGGCTTCCAGTGACTCCATGTGGCCACCATGGTGCCTGGCATCTCTGGGCTCCCATGGAGGAACTGCTGTCACTGTCTGTTCACAAGCCACAAGAGATATTCTATGTCCACCTCATTTTTCACCCCAGTGGTCGGTTTCACCCAATGTGATCACCCCCTGTATTCACCAGACAGGGGGCATCAAATGTGTACACTGACTGAATCCATCCTCAAAAAATAAACATTTACCTGTAATGAGGCTATTTAAGTAAAGATGTTTAGGCATTGAAGACCATTATCCATAACATAACACTGAAGACCATTGAATCCACCCTCAAAAAATAAACATTTACCTGTAATGAGGCTATTTAAGTAAAGGTGGTTTAGGCATTGAAGACCATTATCCATAACAAGTGTCAGCAATGGCACCATTTACCAGTAAGGGGACAGCCTTTCAGAGAGGCTCACTCAAGCATTGGGTAAAGCAAGTCCCTCCCAGCAGAGACACCCTGGGTGCCATCTTGCCCATCTGTAACCCACTCCCTGTGGGTAACTTCCAGTTCCACCTGACCTTGTCCTGGGACACGCTGCTGCCAGGAAATGTGTGTCTTTTGTGGAATATTCCAGAAAGGGAGCAGAAGCTGTTTGGGACTATCTGAGCCTTTTCTCACCTAGATCTCTTTGCTTGTTGCCTGCCTTCATCCTAGACACCACACTTCCCACCAGACTCGGATCTCCTTCTGAAGGCAGCCAGCACCTACCACCGGTTCCTGACCTGGCCTGTTCCTTACTGCAGCATCTGCCAGGAGCTGCTCACCTTCATC
This sequence comes from Nomascus leucogenys, assembly GCF_006542625.1. Taxonomy (NCBI): domain Eukaryota; kingdom Metazoa; phylum Chordata; class Mammalia; order Primates; family Hylobatidae; genus Nomascus; species Nomascus leucogenys. The sequence goes on from NC_044399.1 coordinate 68,918,784, forward strand.
GATGCTGAACTCAAGGCCCCAGGTAAGCACTGAGGCAGCTGGCACGGGGGACAGGGCTCACAAGGTCAGAATGCTACCAAGTCCTCTGAAACTTTTCTTTGTGACACTCCTTACCTTGCATCCTTTGATTCATCTCTGCCGACGCCTTGGTTCACAAACATGGAGTCTCCTCTTCACAGCACCATCAAGCATCTGATGGTTGAATCCACACAAGATGAAAGTAAACATGGGAGGTAACTCGAGGAGGGATTGTTAGGGGAAGCAGGAGCAGGCACTCAAGGCAAGGAGACCCCACCTTGGCCTGTGCCTCTGATCTGGTTAGTCAAGGGGTCTCCAAGGCTGCCCAGGTCAGACAGAGAAGCCCCCAGGATGCTGACAGGAGGCCTTTGCATGTTCTCTGTGCCCCAGGAACAAGTAGGTAATTGTGTGTGTGGGTTGATGCAGTTTGGGTCGCGGAAGGTGGCTGGTACTAGGAACAATGATCACTGTGACAAATGTGGACAAGACCCGGGACTCAGTTTTCATGTGTGGGGTCTGAAAAGTAGGAGTTCTTCAGAAATTGCAGGTGCTGTCATAGACACGCAAATCAGGTCTAAGGAAGCTACTATAGTGCAGGAGAAAACTTATCAAGTGTGATTTACTGAGAAGTGGCTCAGCGAATCAGTACTCAAAGGAATAAATTCGCAAAAGCATCTCAATAGATGGCTCTAAAATATTTCGTAAAATTCATCATCATTCCTGATATTCAAAACCCCTCAATATATGGAAACGATTACTCTAGAAGTGCTTTTAATATGGCAACAGCCCAAGGTAAAATACTAGAGGCATCTTCTTTAGAGCCAATAATCTTCCTCTTTTGGCTTATAGGTATTTGCCTATGCAAAAAGACAAAAATAAAGAATGCTTTCTCTTCTGAAGAAGAGAAATTTTAATTAGTTGGAGCTCAAACAATTGCTTTTTCTGTCAAGACTGAGAGAATCCCCTGAACGAAGAACTGTCAGAACTAGAAAACAGGTAGCTAAGAGCTTTTTTATAAACTAGCATTAACTAGTAAGAAAATATAATTTAAAAAAATTTACAATAGCTATTAAAAATAAAAAATAAAAGAAATTTTAATAACCTCTATAGAGGAAACAAGCTCTGCTGAAGAATGAATAATTGAAGAATCTTATTGCTGAGTTGAATCAATATTGCAACAAGACCAGGTGTTGGGAAAATAAACGTAACCACAATCAAAATACCAAGATATTTTTAAAATTTATAAAATATATGTAAATAAAAAATAAACATAATATATAAATATTTTACAAATAAATAAATTTATATATAAAGAAAATAAAATCTATGAAAGATTTATTTATGCACTTAGTATATATTCGTTCATGTATTTTTAAAGGAGAGTAAGAAGGAAATATTTGCATTTTTTGAAGGTACTATAGGGCTATAGTTATTAAAATAGCACACTACGGGTATAAAAATAGGTAGATATTGGAAGAAAATGTAGTATCTAGAAACAGATTAAATATACAAAGTTATATGACAAAGTGGCATCCTCAAATTACTGATGAAAAAAATCAGTCATTTCATAAATTATATCAGGATAATTGGTAGACCATAAAAAAAAACTGAGTTAGAAGACTCTCTAAAAAGGCCAGGTGCAGTGGCTCATGCCTGTAATCCCAGCACTTTGGGAGACGGAGGTGGGCAGATCACCTGAGGTCAGGAGTTCAAGACCAGCCTGGCCAACATGGGGAAACCCCATCTCTACTAAAAATAGAAAATTAGCTGAGCATGGTGGCATGAGCCTGTAATCCCAGCTACTCAGGAGGCTGAGGCAGGAGAATCACTTGAACCCGGGAGGTGGAGGTTCAAGTGCCTCCAAGATCATGCCACTGCACTCCAGCCTGGGCAACAAGAGCCAAACTCTGTCTCAAAAAAACAAAAACAAAAACAAAAAATTCTATCTAAAAAATAAAATTAAGAGTTCTAACGCAAACATAAAAATAACTTTTAGATACATTAAAGGTTTAGGTGTAGAAGACAAGACCACAAAAACTACAGAAGAAAAATAGGTGGTACTAGCCTGGAGTGGAGAAGAGCTGCTAAACATATTCCCCAGGGCAAAAATTATAAAGGAAAAGACTAACAGATATGAAAGCATAAAATTTAAAGCTTTTCGTATGGCACGCCCACTTTGAGTGAAAGGTAAATGACAAACTGAGAAAAATATTTGCAATAAAAATTAATGTATCAGGCCAGACACTGTGGCCCAGACCTGTAATCCCAGCACTTTGGGAGGCCGAGGTGGGCGGATCATGAGGTCCAGAGATGGAGACCATCCTGGCCAACATGGTGAAACCCTGTCTCTACTAAAAATACAAAAATTAGCTGGGCATGGTGGCATACACCTGTAGTCCCAGCTACTCGGGAGGCTGAGGCAGAGAATCGCTTGAACCCGGGAGGAAGAGGTTGCAGTGAGCCGAGATCGTGCCATTGCACTCCAGCCTGGCAACAGAGTGAGACTCCGTCTAAAAAAAAAAAAACTAATATATCAAACCCATGAAGAAGTTTTTTTTTTTTAGTCCATTAAGAAATAGGCAAGTACACTTATGGAAATATGAATAAATATGATTCAAGTACATCAAAAAAGAACCCCCAAAATATTCACCCTCACTACTCATAAAGAAAATGCAAAACTAAAGAGCAAGAATCTTTTCTCCCCCTATCAAATTGGCAAAAATAAAAAAGAAAGAATAAAAATGCCAGCGCTGGTGAGGAATGGGGGGCTGTGTTTGTTAAAGCATCAGAAAGCACACCCTTTCACCCAGCAATTCCATTCCTGAATTTTATCCTGATGAATCTCTATGGATGTACAAAGATTTAGCTACAAAGATGTTCATCAACGCATCCTTGCTAATAATCAACCAATGCCAAAAAACTTAAATATTGAACATGGTTGAGTATACTGTGGCAAAGTCATTTGGTGGAATGATATTCAATTATTAAAAATGATATTGTAGAAACAGTTACTGAGCTCAAAAGATGTTGAGTAACTAGTTGAGCGAAAAAGCAGTCCCCCCAATACTAAGTATGTTATAATCCCATTTTTGTTTTCTCTCTTTCTAATGTATACATGCACCAGGCCCTGTTTAGTAATGGCAGCGTTTAATTCTCACCTTACACATTAAACACACACAGAATAGAAGTACCAAATCTTATTCCCCAACAATTTATGCACCCTAGAAAGCTCAAGACTGGCTTGTAAATTTCTTTGGAAGCGTTCATAACTTTCCTACCCAACCAGTTACCTGATCTGTCTGCGCCCCACCCAGTCAGCTGACCTGTCTGTGCCTCGCCCAATCAGCTGATCTGCCTGCCCCCATCAGTCAGCTGTCTGTCATTACAAAGGGCAGAGCAGGTACAGCTAGGGATGGCCAACCCCCAAGTCTACCTATAACAAGGTCCTCACCTCGTGGTAGAGACTTGGGTGGAGATTTAGGACATCAGGAAGACCCTTAGGGGGCGCTGGACTCTGAAAGGTAAAAGCTGGGTCTGCCAACCCAGCTTCCCAAGGAAAGGAACAAACCAGTTAAAGGAACAAACCCTAAAGGAACACCCCAGTTTAAGGTCAAACTCCTTCATTCCCTCCCTCACTCCCTCCCCCTGTCCCCCCAAACAAACAGATCAGAATGCCTTCTGAGCTTCTTGCTGGTGACTGGAGTTCCTTTGCTAGGAGGCAATGCTTTTCTTCCTTTTGACAACGCTCAGAGAAAGAATTTAAAATGCAAATGTCTTGGCAGGGCCTTGGGTTTCCACCAAAGACCGAAATGGTTCTTTTTTATTTTGAAAAGGATAAGGGAGTTGTGGGGTTGGAGGAGGGGATTACCTGTGGGGAGACCACTTCCCAATTTCAAGTAGAACCAGCTGTCCCTCCTCAGCTCAATGCACGCTATGCCTCGAGATATTTTTGCAGGCGGCTGGGTAGAAACTCCTTCTGGGCAGCACAGAAAGCAGATGTGCCACAGAGGGGCTGGCGGTGGTGAGGCCCAGGCCCTGGAATGATAAAATGTGAAGCCTGCAGCACAGGGGCCAGGCAGGGCAGCAACTGGAGCCGGAAGTAGAATGAGGATCCTTTGGCCTCAGAGCAGGAGGGACCCTTGGAACCATCACTCACTGCTGACGGCCTTTTCCTCCACATCCTTCCCGGGACCATGTGAAGCTTCAGATATCCTGGTGACCAAGGAGAAGTCAGATGCCCCAAGAGGGCAGCTCAAGCCAACTACCCATGGTAGGAACCTCTCCTCTTCCAGGAAAAGCAGAACCAAAATAGGAAACCATCAACTCTCCCTCGTTTCGGGGAATCATTTTCAAACAGTTCCAAAACCTCACACATATATAAATATATAGTGAGCCTGTGCCCGCTCATTAATGAGGAAACCAGCACGATGATAGAGCTGGCTTAGAGGAAGATCCAAGAAACTGAGATAAGCTCCTCATGGAAGCTAGAGTAAGACTCAAAGTTAGATACCAAATAGTTAGTATCACAGAAGGGTATAAAACCATAACCTTTGAGGTTATCTTTTCTACTGAACAAAAATCTCTTGCAACTCATCTCACATCCACCAGTTAACCTTCAATTTTAAAGAACCTAAGCCCTAATCAATGACAAATAAACAAAATTACCTTAAATGAGCTTGTTGAAAAATACTTTCGTATGATTTTTTGAGATGGAATCTCGCTCTGTCACCCAGGCTGGAGTGCAGTGGCATGACCTTGGCTCACTGCAACCTCCGCCTCCTGGGTTCAAGCGATTCTTCTGCCTCAGCCTCCTGAGTAGCTGGGACTACGGGCACATGCCACCATGCCAGGCTAATTTTTGTATTTTTAGTAGAGACGGGGTTTCACCATATTGGCCAGGCTGGTCTCGAACTCCTAACCTCGTGAGCCACCCACCTCGGCCTCCCAAAGTGCTGGGATTACAGGCGTGAGCCACCGCTCCCGGCCTTTCCTGTGATTTTTAACAGGCCTGCTGCCCAATTCCTGAGTCCCTCCCACCCCCAGTTAAGTGGAGAGAGGGCTAGAATGAAGGCCAGGGAACTTGAATGCTTGAAGGAGAGGCTGAATAACTTAGTGGCTTCTAGTCCTTGGGACAAGACCATTGTACTTGCAAATCCTGGGTCTGCTACTTACTAACTGTGGGCCTTCAGCAAGACATTTAGCTTGTGAGCTTCAGTTTCCTCATCTGTAAAATGGGGTATAGCAATGCCGCCCTGTCAATGCAGTTAGTGAGGATTAATGTTGGCCTAATTGATTTCACAGTGCTGGGGGCAGTAAGGGTTACAGTGGTGTTAGCTTAGAAGGTAGGTCCTGGTAAAGTCACAGGGAGAAATGAGAAGGGACACAGGGAGGTGGGCCCTCCCCACCCCCCCGTGAAGTCTTAGGGACCCAGTTGCCATGGAAATGAATGAAACAGTTTATTCTGCTTTGATGTGGCTGGGTGGCAGAGGAAGTGGGCCTGTTATCAAGGCTGGGGGCCTCCCCCTGCTTCCTGACTCCACCCCCATACGATCGCCCAGTGCCTCGATTCTGGAGGTAGCAGGAAACCTCACGTCAATGCCATTGGGTCCTACCTACCACAGCCCTCTTGGGCTCAGCCCACATGTTTATTGAATATTTACTCTATGCCTGCATAGCTGTGCCAACCACAATACTTTCCTGCAAAGAATTTACCTATAAACCTGGGAGATGGCATGGGGTATCTTACGTGCAAACCACTCTGCAATTTTCAAAGCACACAAACCTCAAGGATTGCATCTCGCCTGTAGGGGAAGAAGGAAAAGTCATATTTTTCTCATTATAAAATGGGAAATGATTTTGAGAAGACCAAGTTCAGTATTTCTTGTTTAAGCTACAAAGTGAAGTATGAAGGAGGGAACACAAACCCTCGTATGACAAAGACCTACACTTTGTCACTTATTAGCTAATGACCTTGGACAAGTTCCTTAGACTCTCTGAGCCTCCCGGTCAAAAGCAGGATTATAATTATCATTGATGATCATGAGGAGGAGGACAGCAATTATGCCAGGTTTGCTTATGGCATATGAAGCACCATCATAGGTTGGTCTCATCTAACCCTCAGAACACCTCCATGGGTAGTTACTATTATTCCCATTTTTCAGACGCTGAAACTGAAGTCTTAACATTTATGTAACTTGCCCCTGGTCACATAGCTGACAAGAGCTCTACCACTTGAACCCATATCTCGTTGATACCAAAAGTCATATCATATCCTTTTCACATTTGCATAAAGCTGTGTTTCTACCAAGAGGCACTGACAGATGGCTGCATGACCCTAGGTTGCCCAGGCTGTCTTTTTATAAACGCTCTCCCCCTTGGGGAAAGGAATTTCTCTTGCCCCTTTCCCTTTGGCATGCTTAATATGGTTTCATACCCTTTGACCTCCTATCAAATGAGGAACAAACCTGGGTTAGGTCAGTTTTGCTTATCAGTGGGTGGCAGGTGAATTCAGAATGTTCTTCAGTGGTGATACATTTCTCTGGGGACATTACTGATCACAGACATTTGCATTTTATACTTTTTGTCTCTGGTTATGGAATGAAAGGTTAGACCTCTTGAAGGATGTCAAACATCATTGACTAGTAGGTGGGGGAGGTTTAGGGAAAAGAGTAGAGGCAGGTGTTCCAGAAACCACAGGATGTGATCAGTTAGGACTGAGCTGGCTGCCTATAGCAGAAAGCCCCAAACAACAATGTCTTAAACTCACAGGGGCTATTTTTCTCTTACACACAGACACACACACACACCACACACACACACACACACACACACAATCTGTACGAAGGCAGGCCAGCATTGGCATGGTGGCCCCATGAACATCCTAGACCAGCCTTCTCTCATCTTTCCGCTCCACCACCCTTAGCAAAAGGCACCATCCTCAAGGTTGCTTCATGGTCTAGGATGGCTGCTGGAGTGCTGGCCATCACGTCCACATTCCAGTTAACAGAAAAAAGGAGGTGAGGGGGGTTGCACCTAACACATTCTGCAAGGGAGGTTGAGAGATTGACTCATCAACTGGGTACAATGCCCAGTGTCCCACTCATAAAAAAATGAGGAATGGATATTGAGTAGATGCCTAGAAGTCTCTGCCTCATATGACTTACTTGTAAGAGTAGCCCATAAGGCCTGAATTGGTCCTGTTAGGGTGACTCTCACCAGGGTGGTGAAAGGGTGTTATGAAAGGTCTCATCTCACTTCGCCCCCACAAGCCCAGTGGCTCTGCAAAGCCAGAGACCTCATCCCACAGGCGTTTCTGTGGGGTCACTGCACCTGTTTAGAGCAGCATATGTCTTCTGGTGGCACTGGCCTTTCATTCCAAGAACTCACGTCTCCTCTGCCTGCATGGAGGCCTGCCCAGTGGGTTCCTTCCCCCCAGTATTTTCCTCTTGGCTTTCTAGCCACATTCCTTCTCACCTTCCACCTCTCTGCTCCTGGAGTCCCGGTGGCCAGGGATTCCAGGCCTCCCTTGTTATGTCCTGTCCTCCTTTGTTTATTCACCTGAAATCCGTGCTTCACCTTCCTGCCCAGGCCCTGCTGAGACCCATAGCCATGAGTCCCCAATTCCTGCAGCCTCTCTGGAGTCCAGGACCCTGGAGATGGGGAACAGGAAGGTGCTGTACCTGGGGCCCCCAGTGAGGAGGGAAGTGTAAGAGAAACCCTGCTGTGGGGAGTGGTGTGCCTGGTGTTTGCTTCAGGGTATGATGTAGGTCAAACTGTCCACCATGAGTTGATATTAATCATAGATGCTGGAGAACCAAACCCGACCTAGTCTCATTTGGAGATTGCAACGCTGTTGGGGCCGGGCCGTGCTTCCACCCTGTTGATTCCATGGAATCTTGGTGTTCCCCTTGTAGGAGGAAACTGAGTCAGATGTGGTTGCTGCCTGCCTGCCCCAGGCTCAAGTAGCCACATCACCCTCAGCATGGACCTGTCTATCCGTGTGTCATTAATACCAGTGCTTGCTTGATGGCAGATGTAGTGATTGTCCTGTGTCCTGGATCTTCACAGTCAGCTGTTCTGTGCAGAATCCCCATCTATTGCAAAAGAGTGGAGGCTTTGATGGTCGAACAAGGCTTGATGGTGAAGGGTCTTGGACACTTGGACCAGGAGTTTGACCTTCACTATGAGTGTGTTCTGCCCACTCACCCCATTCTGTGCCTGTATGGGGTGACTCTTCTCGATTTCTTACTTGCTAGGGCCTGACGCAGGAACAACCCAAGCAAGGTTTTTGTTTAGCCCTTGCACCAATCTTGATCTAAGAAGCTAAACTCAGAAAGTTATTTCCATCTGCTAAGGTGATCAAGAAAGGGTGAGATCTAAGATCAAAGGGAGAGAGGTGTCTGTTGATCCGAGGCTCCCCAGTGCAGCCTTCCTGTTTGGGAAGTGGAGGGTGGAGTTAAGGGTGGTCCCGAAACTGACATTGCACACCCCACTTAGCATTCATGGCCTCCCTGGCATCACCAGGTAACATTGTGAAAACCAAGCCCATGGAGGATGCTGGGAGATATTTCCAACCTCACAGCATACACCAGCAAATGCGGACTTGGCAGTACAATCTCTAAGCCAGGCTCAAAGGAGTCAGTCTGTACGAAAATTTATAGGATCAAAGCCTCCTCCACATTGCATAGTCTTTTCTAATTTGTTTCCAGCTCAGGCCCCAGCCCACCAGTTAATTACCCCAAAACCCCACACCCCCTGCTAAGCAGGGGATCCATTACCAAGAGAGGCCAAGGAAGGGGGTTGATGGTGTTTTGGGGGTGAGGGCGGGAGTTTATCTGATGATCATAGGCTCTGCTTGGGAACTGTTGGTACCTTGGGTATTCAGCACCAGCCAAACAACTCTGAAAATCACTCTCTCTGGGTCAGGGTGTGCCAAGAGGCACAGGTATCCTCCTAAATATCCCCCATTAAAGCGACAGGACACATAAAGCAACAGTTGTGTGGAGTCCACATAGCTCATACGAAGCAGCTTCTGATTCTAACTGTAGCACAATCTAAAATGAGACGAAGGCACACGAATATAGACGTTAGAGACTGCCCCTTATCCTAGAGACAAGAGGAGATGAAGGAGCTTCAAGGAGAAGCTTGTCAACGGTACCAAGCGCTCCAAAACGAAAGTTCAAGCAGCGTGAGGATGAGGTTGGGCCGTTGGGTATGGGGACGGGGAAAACATTGCCAACCTTCAGGAGAGCAGGGTCAGGAGGGCAGAGGGGTTGGAAGCCAATGGCTGGGCGTGTTGGAAGAAAGCTGATGTGGAGGCTTAGCGACGTCACAGTCCACTGCTTCCTGGAGTGTGACCGCCTGGATGTCCTTGGTCAACAGAGGCAGAAGTGGCGGTGAAGAAATGGGGTCAGCGGGGTGTGGGTTACCTGTTAAAAGCATTAAATAGTAAAAGAAAAGAGAAATAAGGTCAAGAGAAGATTTTGTGTTGTCTATGTGTTTTATGGTCAGGGAGATGGGGGATATCTGTTTGTCTCCACTATCGTAGCTACGGTTATTATGTAGAGGTGGTTGCAGAGCGGGTGAGGCTCTCTTCTCTGTAATGCATGTGAGTGGCCACCAGATGGTGTCCCAAGTCCTGATGTAATAGCCACTGTGTCAAGGACTTTCCTGGCAAAATGGACCAAACGTTAACTTCTAAATATGCGATGATTACATAAAGTAAACATCACACAAAAGGCCAAAAATCAAAGCAATTAGGTCCCAAGTTAGAAGAGCATTATATGGTAATTTTCTGCCTTTTACTAAAGGAACCTCACAGCCTTTCTATTTATAGCTGTCTTTAAAACCCCCCGCCCCCCGACTCCCCAGACTTGCACTTCTGAGGGGACATCCTGAAGGTTCCCAGCTCAGTCCCAGTTCAGAGTGGCCCTGTTCTCGATGGGGACTGTCCCGGGCCTATTTCCGAGCTATGACAAGAAGGCGACCCACCCCGCTGGGTCCCCAGCCCCTGCTCTGTGAGGGAGTGAACTGACGCTTTCTGTTTCATCTCCTTGTCATGGTAGAAACAGAACTGAATGCACCCTGTAAAGCGACTGCTGTGCAGAACGGAGTCAAGTTGCAGAAACAAAAGGAAAACCTTTGGTGTGTTTCTTCTCAGCATTTGGAAGTCAGAGGAGACAGAGAGGGGAAGGGCCAGGGAGAAAGGGGATGCGGGCTGGGAGTGGAGCCTGGGATGCAGATGCCTCAGAGCAGGGAGGACGCCAGGCCAGACCACAGTCCTTCCCGATCCCCTGAGAGGACTCGGGACTCCAGGCAGAGACGGGGAGGTGCAGGTGGGGAAACTCGAAAGCCGCTGCGTGGCTGGAGCTGAGGCAAAGTGGATGGGCTGAGAGGTGCCTGGCATAGCGGGAAGGCACCCCGGACCGGGAGAGGGGGCAGCGGCAGGGACCGAGGAGTAGCCGGGCGGCACAAGACGCGGCAGCCTCCTGGGCCCACGTTCTGCCTCCTGCGATGCTCTGCCTCCCAGTCTCTGAAGAGAGAAACTTTAAGTTGGTCAAGCCATGGTGGGGCCTGGGAATCACAGACTGTTAAAGGCCTCAGAGGCCAATGATCTAATCTGGCCCTTCCCGGGAGAAACTGAGGCCCAGGGCTAAAGTGACCTGGCCAAGGCCACGCAGAAGAGCTGGAATAGAACTCAGTCTTCCAACCCGGGCTCTCACCCTGGATCTCCTTCTCTCCAGCTAGGCTGCCTCCAAGCCTGGGGCCAGGACCTGAGCCACGAGGGGAGTGGAAAGCTCTTAGGAAGGGAGGGCAGTCAGAGAGGCCACGGGAATCCAGAGGACAGCGAGGCCCAGGACAGAGTTTTGGTGTTGGAGGTGGAGGTGGGGATATGACTCGTGAGGTGTAAAAGGACGCATGGAAGCAAACTGCTCGGCACACTGGCTGGTCCACAGAACAGCTCCTCTCCAGGTTCGCCTGAGCTCCATCCGGGAATTTCCAACCTGATTGTCCAGTGCTTGGCTCGCCACGAGGCACAAGGACGATGCTGAAGGAACTGACCAGCCCATGAACTCTTTTCTTGTTGACCCACAGGGATCTCCTACCAGAGACTGGTGAGGGCTGAGCAGGGCCTGCCCATCAGGAGTCACCGCACCTCCACCGTGTGAGTGCTCTTGGGGGACGGAGAAACGGGGGAGGGAGTTTGGGACCCCTGCACTGTTCCACCTTCACCCTCCTCCCCCACTCAAACATCCAGTGCTCCCACCCCCTGTCCACCCCAGCCAGCAACAAACAGGCTTCCAGGGAACTGGGAACCCTCCGGCACTGCTGGTGATTTTTTGTGTCTAGGTGTGTTTTTCTAGGCTGAGGGTCTTTCACCAGATTCTTAAAGAGGTCTGCATCAATTATGCCAGGTGTTAGGCACACAGTTCCCCCACTTTCATTATTTTCAGATGAGGAACTGGAGGTCAGAGAGGTCAAGCAACTTCCCCAAGGTCACACAGTGAGCAAGGGTCCGAGCCAGAATTTAACCCTCAGGCTTATTCAGAAGCCCATGATATTTCCACAATCTCCTTCTGTTACTAAAACAGTGTTTCCAAACTTGTTTGACCAGGACCTATAAGAAAAATCCATTTTATACAACAGCCTGGTACACACACACACACACACCCCTGAAATGAAATGTATCCTGGCTACATAGGATGAGCTCTGTTCTATTCTATTTCATTTAAGAAACAAATGTGGCTCCCCAGATGATTTCATTACCCACTCCTGTGTCCTGACCTGCAGTTTGAAAAGCACTAGAGAGGGGGTGCCCATTAGGAGGACCCTCTGCAGGCCTCGAAGTGTTGGGTGCTGTCTCGCCTTGACATGTTGGGAGCCCAGGGACTCCGGCCTTCACCACTTCAGAAATTACAGGCCCCTGGTCCTCCCCATTCCCAGCGGTTCACTTCCCACTCACTCCCCTGAGCAACACTTCTTGACTTCCCTTTAGGTAAAAACAAACACAAACAAAATTATAGATGCTGAGACAGAGGGAAAGGATGCTAAAATGTTGTAGTTTAGTAAGTAAATAAGATTCCTCTAGGGGGAGCTGGGGCAGGTGGGCTGATGAAGAATCATCAAAGCCTTTTAGACCCTTACTTGGACTCCAGGCACCATTCTAAGCATGGTTACATGTGCTGACTCATTTAATCCTCACGTTAACCCCATGAGAAAGGGATTTTTCACATAAGGGAAGTGAGGCACCGAGAGATTTGTAAGAAAGAGCTTACAGTTGGGAGACGGTCTCACTTTCATTATCTATAAATTGAGAATGATGATAAATTCTTCGGCAGAGAAATTATGCGAGTGAGGGGAGGGGCTCGGCTGGACTCGTTATAAGGTTATAAGGGGCTGCTCATGCAAGCCCACCTCCTTTTTCTTACAGATAGAGAAATCAAAGTTAGTTTCTTCCCAAATGATGGGGACTTTGACAGAGACTAGTCCTGTCTCTGCCCTGTCCCAGGGCACCGACGTCCCCAGAGCCTGGAGGGAATGCCGCCCTGCGTGGTGCTCCTTTGCACTGGGTTTAAATGCAGTGTGGAATTGAGAGCACAAGAGCCATCACATGCAGCTCATACTAAAGCATTTATGATACAAAGCCGCGATGGCTCGAATTTGCTTCGAGGTCATGCAGTGATGGAGGGGTTGGCATGGGGAAAGTGAGAACAGCCGTGCGTTGTTAACTGTAAACAGTGTGATCAGCGCTTCAGAACCCAGGATTCTTTTAATCTGGGGTATATTTGAAAGTTTCCATGATAGCCGGGCGCGGTGGTTCACGCCTGTAATCCCAGCACTTTGGGAGGCCGAGGCGGGTGGATCACGAGGTCAGGAGTTCAAGACCAGCCTGGCTAACACAGTGAAACCCCGTCTCTACTAAACATACAAAAAAAAAAAAAAAAGTTAGCCGGGAGTGGTGGCGGGTACCTGTAGTCCCAGCTACTTGGGAGGCTGAGGCAGAGGAATGGTGTGAACCTGGGAGGCGGGGCTTGCAGTGAGCCGAGATCGTGCCACTGTACTCCAGCCTGGGTGACAAGAGCGAGACTCTGTCTCAAAAAAAAAAAAAAAAAAAGAGAGAAAGTTTCCATAATAAAGAAATGTAAACACTGGCACCAAGAGGGAATCTGGGTGTCCATCGGGAAGGGAGGTAGCAGTGGCCAGGCACACACTCCCCTCCCAGCCAGTGAAAGCCTGTATCATGGCTTTGGGCTGATTAGAAAAGGTGTCCCTCATAAGCGCAGGAAGAAGATGCACTCTGACTTTGCACCCCCTCCTCTGGGCAGATGCAGCCCCACGCCACGAGGAACTTCATGCCCCGCTTGCCCCAGACCACACTGCACAGCACCACATCGCTGCCCGACTCCCCCCAAAAACTGGTCGCTTGGCTTCAAGTCACCTTGCCTAAAATATGATCCTCATTTGAGTAATCTTGCATCCACTCAGCTGTCTCACAGGAAAAAATGTTTATATAAAAATTAAGTAAATTTAGTTTTAAAGAATTAAGTTCAATTTTGAAAAGATCTTTGAAACCAACAGCTGAAAAATGCTCAGCAGTGAACCCTATGCTTTCCCCTGGGAACCTGGGCCCTGGAGCTGCTGCTTCTGTCCTGGCCTCCTGTGGTCACCTCCTCGAGCTCTGCCTGGGCTTGAGGAGGCCCTGGCCACAGTGGAGCTGAGCACCAGCAGGCACGAGGTGGGTGGCTGTGCCGTGGCATGCTGCCCACCCCCAGGTGCCATAGCCGGTCCCCTGTGTCCCCAGCACCGTGCTGCTGCTGAACCCAGTGGAAGTGCAGGCCGAGTTCCTCGCTGTAGCCAATAAGCTGAGCGCCCCCGGACACTCGCCTCACAGTGCCTACACCACCCTGCTCTTGCACGCCTTCCAGGCCACCTTTGGGGCCCACTGTGACGTCCCAGGCCTGCACTGCAGGCTACAGGTATGTACCTGGGGCCTGGGGCTCTGGTGGAGCACCTCTCCGAAGAGGTAGTGCCCTCTCCTTGCTTCATCTCAGCCACGGTCTCCAGGGTACACTAGTCTCCTGCACCCCAGGTGACATGGCAGGGTGGTGGCTGGAGGGCTGGCCTCATAGAGGGTGTTTCTGGTGTGCTGGATCCTGACCAGCTGGGTGGCAGCCTGGGCAGTGGGGCTGGGTGCTGATAACTGGTGCCTCAGAAGGTGGCATATGCTATAAGAACGAGAATGAGCTTTGGGCTGAAGACCTGGCATCTAGGCCTGGCTCTGTCACAGGTGTCACAGGTTGGCTGTGTCACCCCGCACAGCTCCTTCCCCTCTATGGGGTACAGTGAGGAGCGCTGAAGTCCCTCCTAACTGCAGTGCTGTGACTCTGGTCCTTTCTCTCCTGACCATTTCCTGAGAATGGAAGGGCAGGGAGAGACCTGGCTGCCTGGCCAGCTGTGGGTAGGAGATGGGTGATGAGGCTGGGAGGGGACAGATCACTGCCTCATCAGTAAGAAGCTAGGAACTGGAACAGGTGGACAGCTAGCTCACGGTCCAGGAGCAAAGCCCATCTCCTCCCGGGGTTTCAGGCCAAGACCCTGGCAGAGCTTGAGGACATCTTCACGGAGACCGCAGAGGCACAGGAGCTGGCATCTGGCATCGGGGATGCTGCAGAGGCCCGGCGGTGGCTCAGGACCAAGCTGCAGGCGGTGGGAGAAAAAGCTGGCTTCCCTGGGGTGTTAGGTGAGGCTCTTGGGAGAATGAGGTTCTCCCACATTCCCCATGGCCTATTCTAGGTCCCAACGTGCACGGTCCAGGCGGGCCTGGTGGCTCTGCTCCACACAGTCACTCAGGGACTCAGCTTCTTCAGCATCTCACTGCTCCGCCATCCCCTAGGGTGTCCGTCATTCCTATCTATAGGGGCAGGGTGGGGGTGCCATCATGATGGCAACTTGTGGGAAGAGGAAAAGAGAGTGCTTACGAGGGCAAAGGCTGGGCTTTTCTGTTGAAGGTGATGCAGAAGCTGGGCACGTCACTTGCGCTCATGTTCCTTTGAGCCCACCTTGGTCACATGGCCACATCTTGCCCCAAAGGAGCCTGGGAAACATCCTCTCTACAACTCTATTACCATAGAAGGGAGCACAGATTGTGAGGAACCATTAGCATTCCCTGTTACAATATTCCTCATAAAAACCTTCTGGGCTAGTACTATTATTCTCCCGTGGACACATTGTAAAATGAGGCTCAGAGGTTGTGGTTTGGCCACGTTCGCACAGCTCATAAAGGGGATGCCATCTACATGGTGCGCTTGAAAGAAGGGCCTCTGGCTGGGAGCCTGGCACCCCGGCTGTAACTCAGCCTCAGCCTATCCAGCTACACATCCTTGTGCCGATCCTGTCCCATCTCTGGTCTCTTCTCCAAGGCAAGGGGACTGGACTGGCCAATCTCCAAGGCCTCTTCCCAGCCCTCTTCTCCTATCCTCCCTGTTCTTACAGACACTGCAAAACCAGGGAAGCTCCATACCATCCCCATCCCTGTCGCCCGGTGCTATACCTACAGCTGGAACCAGGACAGCTTTGGTAAGGAGCCGGGGCCCTGGGGACACCCATGCCCCACACTGCCTGAGCTGTCTTTCTGGTCCTGGGTCCGTGCAGCTCCCACCCCGTCCCCAAAGCTCTCCCACCTGAGCAGGCTCTAAGCAGAGCGGGGGACAGTGCTAGGATTTCTGGGCTGGCCCTGAGTCCTTCTGCTGTCTCCCCTCCAAAGGGAATATAGAAGGGGGTCCGGGGGCCCAGACACCCAGACAGTGCTGGCCTTGCTTCCCTGCAGACATCCTGCAGGAAATCCTGCTCAAGGAACAGGAGCTGCTCCAGCCAGGGATCCTGGGAGATGATGAAGAGGAGGAAGAGGAGGAGGAGGAGGAAGAGGAGGAGGAGGAGGAGGAGGAGGAGGACTTGGAAACTGACGGGCACTGTGCGGAGAGAGACTCCCTGCTCTCCACCAGCTCTTTGGCGTCCCACGACTCCACCCTGTCCCTTGCATCCTCCCAGGCCTCAGGGCCGGCCCTCTCGCGCCATCTGCTGACTTCGTTTGTCTCAGGCCTCTCGGATGGCATGGACAGCGGCTACGTGGAGGACAGCGAGGAGAGCTCCTCCGAGTGGCCCTGGAGGCGTGGCAGCCAGGAACGCCGAGGCCACCGCAGGCCTGGGCAGAAGTTCATCAGGATCTATAAACTCTTCAAGAGCACCAGCCAGCTGGTACTGCGGAGGGACTCTCGGAGCCTGGAGGGCAGCTCGGACACGGCCCTGCCCCTGAGGCGGACAGGGAGCCTCTGCAGCCCCCTGGACGAACCAGTATCGCCCCCTTCCCGGGCCCAGCGCTCCCGCTCCCTGCCCCAGCCCAAACTCGGTACCCAGCTGCCCAGCTGGCTTCTGGCCCCCGCTTCACGCCCCCAGCGCCGCCGCCCCTTCCTGAGTGGAGATGAGGATCCCAAGGCTTCCACGCTACGTGTTGTGGTCTTTGGCTCTGATCGGATTTCAGGGAAGGTGGCTCGGGCGTATAGCAACCTTCGGTAAGAGCCGTAATGGAAGGCATCGCTCTGCCCTGGGTAACAGGGTTGTTGTGCTGGTGGAATCTGGGGCCTGAGGCTTAGGGCCCCAGAGGAACCAAAAGTTCCCTTATTTATTATTATTATTATTATTATTATTTTGAGACAGTCTTGCTCTGTTGCCCGGGCTGGAGTGCAGTGGCATGATCTCAGCTCACTGCAATCTCTGGCTCTCCAGTTCAAGCAATTCTCATGCCTCAGCCTCCCCAGTAGCTGGGATTACAGGTGCACGCCACCACACCTGACTAATTTTTTTTTTTTTTTTTTTGTCTTAGTAGAGATGGGGTTTCCCTATGTTGGCCAGGCTGGTCTTGAACTCCTGGCCTCAGGTGATCCACCCACCTCGGCCTCCCAAAGTGCTGGGATTGCAGGCATGAGCCACCATGCCCGGTCCCCTTCTCACCATCTTCTTCTTGCCAGGCGGCTGGAGAACAATCGCCCACTCCTCACACGCTTCTTCAAACTTCAGTTCTTCTACGTGCCTGTGAAGCGAAGTCACGGGACCAGCCCTGGTGCCTGTCCACACCCTCGGAGCCAGACGCCCTCACCCCCGACAGACTCCCCTAGGCACTCCAGCCCTAGAGTACGTCCCCAGCCTGGGCCAATGGGGCGGGAAAGTAGAGTTCTGGCTACCTGAAGGAAGCCGATTGGAAGTCATGGAAAGCAAGCACCTGTGTTGACAGGGCACCTCCCCCTGCCTGGCCCTCACTCCCTGCACTTGGACATGACATTTTGCCATAGGACAAAGACTGAAAGTTGTCATACTTCCCCAAGGGCAGGGAGAAGCTCAGCTTGGGGCTGTAGGTGCCATCCAAGGCCCTGGACCTAGGATGGGCAGGCCTCCTGGGGAGCTGGGAATGACTCTTGTCCTTTGCTCTAGGAGCTGGGCACCGCCCCATGGGAGGAGAGCACCAATGACATCTCCCACTACCTCGGCATGCTGGACCCCTGGTATGAGCGCAATGTACTGGGCCTCATGCACCTGCCCCCTGAAGTCCTGTGCCAGGTAAGTGGCCCCTGGGGTTGCGGAACAGGGCCCACTGGCTGCAGTCACCCAGCCTCACTTAGAAGGCCCTGGATTTAGGGAATCCAGCTTGAGGCCCCCATGGAGGACCTGGGCCCTCTTGGAAAAGATCAGGGAGTGTGGGTGAGAAGCAGGACTGAGCCTGAACTCAGGACACTGAGGGCAAGAGCTGGGGTCACTGCGGTGATGGAGAGCGCCCTCAGAAGGGTCCGGGGGACCTTAGATTTCAGCCCCCTTCCTCAACTCCTGCCTTTGTCTGGCTAAGCCAGAAGCCTCCCTGGAGGCCAGTGGGTCAGGTGAGGGGCATGGAGGCTGGGCGCCGGCCCTCTCCTGCTTCCTGCTTCCACCTCACCAGCTCCCCCTGGCTGGCTGCCTCTATGTCTCTCTTCTCTCTTCCTCCCTAATTCTTGCTCCTTCTTACCATCTATCCACCCACCCATCTGGCTTGGCTGCCCCTTCCCTGTGGCCACAGCAGTCCCTGAAGGCTGAAGCCCAGGCCCTGGAGGGCTCCCCTACCCAGCTGCCCATCCTGGCCGACATGCTACTCTACTACTGCCGCTTTGCCGCCAGACCGGTGCTGCTGCAAGTCTATCAGACCGAGGTAAGGCCTCCCTGTCCCGCGCCGCCTCTTCCTCACCTGCCGGGCCTGCAAGTCCCCACTCCTGCCCCGGGACAGCCAGCAGGTCTATGCTGGAGGAACCGAATAGGCCCCTCCAGGAGGCTCACACTGATGTACATGCTCCTGCCCTCTCCAGCTGACCTTCATCACTGGGGAGAAGACGACAGAGATCTTCATCCACTCCTTGGAGCTGGGTCACTCCGCTGCCACACGTGCCATCAAGGCGTCGGGTGGGTACTGCCTGAGCAGAGACAGGCGGGGAGGCGGGGCCTGGGACGCGAAACGTGGAGCTCTGTGGAGGTGGGGTTACCTGGGATGTGGGACTGTGGGAAGGTGGGGTTGCACAGGAGGTGGGGCCCTGGGGAGACGAGGTTACCGGGAGGTGGGGCCATGGGGAGGCTGAGTGACCTGGTAGGCGGGACCCTGGGGAGGCAGGGATACGGGAGGTGGGGCCACGGGAAGGCGGGGTTACCCAGGAGGTGGGGCCATGGGAGGGTGGGGTTACCTAGGAGGCGGGGCCCTGGGGAGGCGGGGTTGCCCGGTGGGTGGGGCCTTGGGGAGGCAGGGTTACCGGGAGGCAGGGCCATGGGAAGGTGGAGTTACCCAGGAGGCGGGGACCTGGGGAGGCGGGGTTACCCAGGAGGTGGGGCCATGGGAGAGTGGGGTTACCCAGGAGGCGGGGCCACGGGGAGGCGGGGTTGCCTGAGAGGCAGGGCCCTGGGGAGGCAGGGTTACCGGGAGGCGGGACCATGGGCAGGGGGGTTACGTGGGAGATCGGGCCAGGTGGAGGTGGGCTTACCCAGCAGGTGGGCCCTGGGGAGGCAGGGTTACCCAAGAGGTGGGGCCCTGGGGAGGCAAGACCCTGGAAAGGTGTGATCACAGCGGAGATGGGGCCCTGGAGTGATGGGGTCACTGAGGAGGTGGCGATCCCCGGAAGGTGGAGCCAGATAGAGAGGCAGGGCCTTGGTGAGACAGATCCCTAGGGAGTCACGGTCCATGTGGTAGAGGATGGGGAGGTAAGGCCCAGGGAGGCAAGGCCACTGCGATCGTGAGGAGCCCGGGAAGCCAGAGGGAGTGAAGGGTCTGTCTGTGTGTGGCACAGGTCCTGGCAGCAAGCGGCTGGGCATCGATGGCGACCGGGAGGCTGTTCCTCTAACACTACAGATTATTTACAGCAAGGTAAGACGCGTGCCGGGGCTCCTTCCCCTCCAGGATCTGCTGCTGATCCTTCCTCTGCCAGAGCTTGGGCCCAGAGCTGGACTCGTGTGTTCCTGGGCCCCAGTCTTTACGCTGGAAGGCCGCAGCAGGCTCCCCTGGATGCTGAGAGAAGCAGAGAGGGGAAGGAGTGGATATCTCTGTGCTTCTTGGCCTCCAAAGCCTCTCTCCCACCATGTTCTCTGCCCCCACCTGAATGCGCTCAGCAGCAGCCCAGGGGTAGGGGTCTGCTGGGCCTGGCTACAGGGCTGGGGCTGAGAGGGGGCAAGGGAAGGCTTCCAGAGGCACTTGAGGGAGAAGCCAGGGTCTCGGGGGGCCAGTGTGCCTGGCAGGCTGCATGCAAGGTGGGATTGGCGTGAGAAAGGAGTGAGGAGAGTTGTGGGGAGGTGGAGGGCTGTCTATGACATGCCAGAAGACGTGAGTTCTCTGAGCAGGTCGCATCCCAAGGTCCAGGCTGAGGGAAGCTTGGCCTCACGGGTGGGCTCCTTCCTTCTTTCCTGCCTCCTTCCCTTTCTTCCTTCGGCCATTCCAAAGATATCCTGTTAGCACCTGCCCATGCCGCCTCTGTGCTGGGCAGAGGAAGCCTAGGCCTCACTTTAGCTTGTCTAGAGGAGGGAGACAGACAAGAAACGAAGAAACAAAGAAATAGCCAAGATAATTCCAGAGAGCGGCAAGTGATGACAAAGCAATAAAACAGCAAATGGACAGTGGTGTTGGGGCTGCAGTGCGTTTGGCAGTGAAGGAGGTGGGCAGGAGGCACCGACGCTCACTGCAGCCACATGCCAGGTGCTCGCTAGACATCTTCCATGGCCCAGGCACTGTTCTAGGCCCCGGAGCCTTCCTAACAGTGAACAAAGGACAGAGGTGGTCGCAGGAAACCTGCTGACCCCCTGGAGTGGGTGGTAGGCATTGGTTAGATGATGCACATGATGTAAAATTACAACTGTGACACACGGATGAAGGAGAGGGACACGGGATGTTCCTAAGTGGCAAACTGAACCCAGTCAGTTGAGTTAGTAGTGAAGGCTTCCTTGAGAATGGACCTGAGTTAATATTGGAGGGAAAACCAGGAGTTAATTAGGCTGGGAAGAGAGGTGAGTGCTCTCACGGCAGCAGGAACTGCATGTACAAAGGCCCTGTGGTGGGAGGCAGTGTGAACACCTCGAAGCACTCTGAAAGAAGACCCCTGGGCTGGAGCAGAGACAGCCGGTGGGAACATGAAGCCGAGGTGAGGCTAAAGAAATGGAGGGACCAGCATACCAAGAGCCTTGATTGCAGTGAAGGGAGTTGTGTTTTGTTTTGTTTTTTGAGACACAGTCTCTCCCTGTTTCTCAGGCTGGAGTGCAATGGTGCAATCTTGGCTCACTGCAACGTCCGCCTCCCTGGTTCAAGCAATTCTCCTGCCTCAGCCTCCCGAGTAGCTGGGATTACAGGTGCCCACCACCACACCCGGCTAATTTTTTGTATCTTTAGTAGAGACGGGGTTTCACCATGTTGGCCAGGCTGGTCTCGAACTCCTGACCTCGTGATCCACCTGCCTTGGCCTCCCAAAATGCTGGGATTACAGGCGTGAGCCACCATGCCCGACCCAATGAAAGGAATTTTGTCTTGGTCCTAAGAGCAGTGGATATCCATTAAGGGGCCTTACGTTTGTGCGGGGGCTGGGAGTGCCTGTGACATGATCATATCTGAGGCTTGGAAGCTCCCTCTGGCAGCTCTGTGGAGGAGAGATAGGAGGGGTCCACAAGTGATGCGGGAAGGCCAGTTAGGAGGCTGTTGCCATGGTCCAGAAGAGAAACGAGGGCAGCAGCCTGCACTAGTGTAGTGGTGGCGGAGCTGGAAAGGAATGGGAGACAGATGTGAGTGATATAATCAGCAGGGCTCATGGATGGGTTAGGAAAGGAGAGGCCAGACTCCTGGAGTCACTCCTCTGTGACTGGCAGCACCATCTTCTTGGGGGGGACCACAGGAAGAGGCCCCGGTCCAGTTGGGGAATATCCTGAGTTTGGGTCGGGACATATTATTGAGGTTGAGAGGCCTTGAGAGGTATAAGGAGACAGTGAGAATAGAGGCTGGCTGAAAGGGCCTGACTTTGTGGTGAATATGAAGATGGGTGGACAGCTGCTAATGGAAAAAGGTCATGGAGGAGACTCCTGAAGGAGGGAAGCAGGGAATACAAAGAGCAGAGGACCAAGGGGAGAACCTTGAGCCCTTCATGATGTAATGGCGGGCAGAGGGCGGCGATCCAGCAAAGCAGAGAGGCACTAGCCAGAGAGGTGCTAGGAAAACCAGGAAGGTGCTATCACGAAAGCCCAGGAGAGGTTTTCAAGGAGGGGAGAGCGGTGAACTATAAGGTCAAGTAAGCTGAAGACCAAGAAGTGTTTTTGGGTTTAACAACGTGGAGATCCCTGATGACAGAGATATTCACACAAAGACTTGAAGAGGGGGTTCAGGTCTGGCTCTGCCAGAAACAACATGTCTGTGGGCCCAACCCTTCTTCACTCTGGGCCTGGCAGGAGAGCCTCAGGACCACCCCTGCAGGTGCTCTCAGCTCTTGTACCTTTCAACCTGGTCACAGAGGCTGCCGACCCCTAGACCAAGCCAGTGACGTGAGTTCCTCCCTGGAGTCATCCAGGTCTATCCAGGGTGGTACAGGGGACCTGGTGAATAAGAGAGCTTTCTGGGGATATGCTAACTAGAGGCAACCCCCTGTCACTGATGGGCCTTCAAAGAGAAGGCGGCAGGCACGGGGGCCTCTGGACTCAGAGGGTCTGGCTACGCTGCATTTCCAGGGGGCCATCAGTGGACGAAGTCGCTGGAGCAACCTGGAAAAGGTCTGTACCTCCGTGAACCTCAACAAGGCCTGCCAGAAGCAGGAGGAGCTGGGTGAGTGGGGTGGTCAGGGTGGGGGGCACAGTAGGGAGGTGCTCTGAGCCTGGCCTGAGTGCCCTTGCCCTTCAGATTCCAGCATGGAGGCCCTGACGCTAAACCTGACAGAAGTGGTGAAAAGGCAGAACTCCAAATCCAAGAAGGGCTTTAACCAGGTACGGGCTTCCCTCTCCTTCCAGCCATACCCTCACATGTGTGTACATGTGTACGTGTGTGTGCACATGCATATGTGTGCATGTGTGCACATGTACGTCCATGTGTGTACATACATGTGTGTGAGAGAGAGAGAGGAGAGGTGGGGGAGGAGAGGCAGGGTGAGGGGTGTGATTTGGGGATGTTCACAGGCGTGAAGTGTTGTGGGATGTCGGGGAGTTAGGGGTGCCCTGTGAGAGGACGCGTGTATGTGGAAAAGTTGTGGGGTGGGTGCCAGGAAAGTCCTAAGACTCTGAGACCAAAGAAAGCAGGCTCTGGACCAGGGAACCTGGGGCTGCTCCAGTGAGGGCAGCAGGCAAGGCAGAGTCTCCTCAAGGGACACTTGCTTCTTCCAGATGCTGGAGAGGAGGCAGGGGCTGATGGAGGCCTCAGGCTCCCTCCCGTGACCTGGCCATTAATCCTGGAGCACGGTCAGACAAACCCCTGCCCTCCCACACCCCTAGAAGTGGATGGGCAGTTCTGAGATAAGGAACTGCCAGGGGCTGGCAGTGTTGGATGGCCAGGGATTCGGGGCTGACCTGGGCCTTCCTTCCAGATTAGCACATCGCAGATCAAAGTGAACAAGGTGCAGATCATCGGCTCCAACAGCTGCCCCTTTGCTGTGTGCCTGGACCAGGATGAGAGAAAGATCCTGCAGAGTGTAGTCAGGTAGGAAAGGGGGGTCCCAGGGAGGGGAGCAGTTTCTGCTCCCACCAACCCAGAGGCCTGGAAGGAGCTGGAGGGATGGGGGCCTGCTCTGATCCCTGGCCCCTGCCCTGCCGCACAGATGTGAGGTCTCACCGTGCTACAAGCCGGAGAAGAGTGACCTCTCCTCGCCACCCCAGAGGCCTCCTGACCTGCCCGACCAGGCCGCACCTGATCTCTGCTCCCTTCTCTGCCTGCCCATCATGACTTTCAGCGGAGCTCTGCCCTAGTGTGGGCCCAGCGCCAGACTGAACAGAAGCCCTGGGGCAACCTCCTCTGCGACTCCTCCAGGACAGTCCCTGTCTATGGAGAACTGAATGGCCCTGTGCAGAGTCAGAGTCCCACTGTGGGTTCTGCAATGAGCAGGGGCTGGGAGTAGAGGGTTTCTGGGGCCTCAGGGTTCTGGGAAAGGAATAGCTATCAGGGAGAGAAGGGCCAGACCCCATAGCCTCTTAGATTCCTTACAGTAGAAGAAGAAGGATGGGTAAATTGACCTCTGAAGTCCCTGACCACTAGCATGGTCTAGGATCCTTTCTAGAAGGAAGATCTGAGGCTCTGGTGCTCAGGGGGATGGCTTGGGCCTTTTCTCTCAACCTTGGCTGAGCCTACTCCTTACTTTGTCAAAGACTTGAGGACCCCGTATGTCTGGAGTTTAGTCCCCTCCTCTGTGGGGCTCAGGTGATCGAAATGTGGATGAAACATTTCTCTGCTTCAAGACCACCTCTCCCTCCAAACACACACACACACATGCATGCATGCATGCGCACGCACACACACACACACACCCCCCCCCCAACAATTTCTCTCAAGTTTCCTGAGTCTCCAGAAAAACAGCACTAACGCTGGACCTGTCTACTCTCAGAACCCAGCACAGATTCTCTCTTGATCTCCTTTTGGAATCTGAGATTCTTGGAAGACAGGATAGGCTTAAATTCAGTAGCAGCTCAGTTCTAGCTAAATCACTAGAGGAAGTTAATTAACTTCAAGCCTCCGTTTCCCCAGCACTAAAATGGAGTGGAGAGTTGGGGTGGAAATAAGACATCCTTAAAAGGTTAAATTGTCTGCAAAGCACCTAGCCCAGTGCCAAGCTCCCAGTAGATGCTCAGTAAAACTTAGTGCCTGACTTTCTGAACACCGATTCCTCCTGTTTGGAGTCACTGGGATACTCTCACTGCCGTTGGGATATTCCTCACTCCTTCCCAGTTTGTGGCTGAGGCAGAACCCAGACTGAAGGGGGAAGAGACATTCCAGAGGAGGATCGCCTTTGTCAGGGTAAGGGGTGGGCTGCTCAGGGACCCTACCCTTCACCCCCTTCTGTATCAGATTGGCCCTCCCACTCCCATCTCACTCTTTGTGTGCACAATCTTCCACACCCACAAGTTCACTGGCACTCTTCTCGCACCTGGGCAAGATCCCAGAACAGAGGATGGAGTGACTGGCCTCACAGAGCTTAGTGCCTGACTCAGGGGAAATGGGACTGGTGCATGGGAAATGGTCAGCCTAGGATAGGACGTGAGAGTCTGAAATTCAAAGCGACCAGCTTGAAGTGGCTTGAGAAGCTGGAAGCAAACATGGACTAGAGAGATAGGGCAGGAGTCAAGACGAGGATCTGGACTGATAGATGTGGAGAAAGCAGCCACAGAGGCATGAACTGTATCCTGCACAAAGTCCCTCTTCCCCTCCTCCTAATTCATTATGCCCAAAAGGCCTTACATGAAATTCCAGCCCAGAGTACTCATGACTTGAGAGACGTGAACAGAGCCAGCTGCTACCTTGCCTGGCCGTCTCTCCCCTGTCTTAATTTCTGCTCTTGCTCTAAGCTCCGGAAGAGTGGAGGGCCATGTATCTTCAATACTTTTTTGCTGTATGGGCAGGTTGTCTTATTACATGATCAACAGATGTCCAGGAACTAATGAGTGGAATTTAATATTATTGTCAAATAAAACTTGATTTGTCATATATGTAATGACCAATAGTTACTTTGCTGCATGACACCTGCTAGTTGGACAGTTTATATAAATCATTTTATTTATACCAGAAAGAAGCTTCATAGGGGATTGTTTTATTTCTCTTTTTGTAATTTTCCACCCTATAGAAAATATATTTGGGTGAAAATTTTCCCCAATACTGTTCTGCTTAAGCCTCATCCTACTCACCGACCCACAGAACAAAAAATCCTACACCTAAGGACTCAACATTTGGGGTTTCCTATGCCACTTCACTTGAGAAATGTACACCCACATATCCATCTGTTTCCTGTACCCCAAGCCCCAGGGAGGGGATGGGCCTGAGGCCATTGCTGCGGATGGGTGGCACAGTGGATCCTGGACCTACCATGCAGCTGAGAGGAGGGGAAGAGAGCTCAATAACGGCCCTCTGGATCTGGGACTGCCTTTAGACTTGGGTGATAAGGAAGGAGAGAAGAAGAAGTGGAGGGATGATAGAGGGCACCTGTGGCTTGGGAGAGGGAGGTAAGTACCAGGTTCCCAGAACACTATTCAGGATGGAGGGAGAAGGAACTGCGAGCTGCTCCAGCTCTGCATCAGCTGGCTGTTGCAAACAATGAAGCATACCTTCAATTCAGGGGACTAAGTCTCCGATCACTTGTTCTTGCTCATGCATCTAGAGGACATCTAGGGATCACCTGATCTAGGCTGGGCTCAGAGTGGCTTGGCTCCAAGCTGCAGGATGGCTGCAGATCTGTTTAGTTGGTCTTTCAGACACATTGGACCAGCATGAGAGGCAAGCAGAGACACGCGATGCCTCCTAGGAATGGAGCCTGGAATGAGAACAATATTCCTTCTGCCAATAATTGGCTAACATTGATGAAGCACATCAACCCACAGACTTAATAAACCCAGGAAATTTCACACAGGAGTTTTGACACAGGAATCTCCCCACAAGAAAAAAACAAAATCACATGAGAAGTGCACTTTACCTTTGATGTTCTTTCCATAACTCCAGTCTAATCAAGAGAAAAAAACATCATATAAACCCAGACTATGGGACCAGATAACCTGACCAGTACTCTCTTAGTGTCACAAAAAATAAGGAAAGACTGAGAAACAGACAAAAAGAGATGGAGTAAGCCTGAAAACTAAGCAGTGGACACTGGCTTGAATCCTGAAACATTAATCCAAAAACTGGTGAAATCCCAAAACAATCTGGAGTTTCGTTTTTTTTCTTAAACATACACACACACACACACACACACAAACACACACACACAAACACAAACACACACACACACACCCCTTACTGTCAAGCTTCTAAAGAAAAAAAGTTAATGAGAAAATATTAAAGACAGAGGAAAATAATACACTTTATCTTCAAAGTAGCAACAGTTAAACTGAGAACTCTCTCTTTCAACAGAAACCATGGAAGCCAGAGATGATGAAATGATATCTTTAAAGTATGAGGAGAAAAAACAAACCTACTAACCTGGAATCACACACCCAGAATTGTCTGATAATACTTTTTTAAAAAAACATAAACTGCAGCGGCTGGGCGCAGTGGCTCACACCTGTAATCCCAGCACTTTGGGAGGCCGAGGCAGGCAGATCACGAGGTCAGGAGATCGAGACCATCCTGGGTAGCACGGTGAAACCCCGTCTCTACTAAAAATACAAAAAATTAGCTGAGCGTGGTGGCGGGCACCTGTAGTCCCAGCTACTCGGGAGGCTGAGGCAGGAGAATGGCATGAACCCAGGAGGCGGAGCTTGCAGTAAGCCGAGATCACGCCACTGCATTCCAGCCTGGGTGACAGAGCGAGACTCCACCACAAAAACAAAACAAAACAAAAAACTTATAAACTCCTCACGAGGGACACACTTTAAATATAACATCACAGAAAGGTTGAAAGCAAAAGGGTGGAAAGAATCACACCATGCAAAACCAACCAGACGAAAAAAGCTGATGTTAACACACTAATATCCAAAGATGCAAAACCGGACCAAAAAAGCTGGTGTTAATACACTAATATCCGAAGATTTAACAGCAGAAGCATTACGAAAAATAAAGAGGAACATTTCATAAAGATTAAGGAGTCCAACAAAAGGTATTAGAGTTATAAAGCTATATACACCAAATAACAATGGAAAATTATATATAAATATAAATATATGTCACTATATAAATATAAACTGTATATAAATATAAATATAAAACAAAAATTGACAGAATTAGAAGTCTCCACAACCACAGTGGCCAACATACCTCTCCCAATAGCTGATAGAACACATAGACAAAAAAATTTAATAGAGATATATAAGATCTGGACAACACAATTAACAAATTTGATGTTACTGAAATTGATAGAACACTGTGGCCCATTCTCAGCTCACTGCAAACTCCACCTCCTGGGTTCAAATGATTCTCCTGCCTCAGCCTCCCAAGTAGCTGGGACTACAGGTGCATGCCACCAAACCCAGCTAATTTTTTTTATTTTTTTAGTAGAGACGGGGTTTCACCATGTTGGCCAGGCTGGTCTCGAACTCCTGACCTCAGGTGATCCATCCGCCTTGGCCTCCCAAAGTGCTGGGATTACAGGCATGAGCCACCGCGCCCAGATAGAAGATTCTTTAAACCATACTTCACAAAAACCACTGGGCGACCTAAGAATGGATCCCCTATTGGTCGGACACATACCCTGGATACGATCACCATGATCTGTAGGCCAATCCATGGTAATAGACTAAAGGGGCTCTGAGCCAGAATGTCTCATCTAGTCCATAAGCTTTTGTAATCCGAGTCATTGAACACTGAGGAAAGGGGCCGAGGTAGGGGACTGAAACTAGAATCCCCATTGGGTCCTGCTGTTGGCAGATGAAGAGAAAGGAGGAGGCTGTCCTTTGCAGCACCCCATCCTCCTCCTCAAGGTGGCCTCTCCTCCGCATGGTACCTCACCATGAGCTCAGGAGCTGGCCATAAACTTGAAGACTCTCACCTCACACTACTCACAGCAGAATTACTTCTGCCCCAGGGGTGTTGACCTCCTAGTCTTGCCATCCCTGGAAGGGGTATATTTCTCCAGCTTTGGGAGGAGATAGGGGTCTCCTTTTGCCACTTCTTGCTTGCTAGAAGGCTGGGCAGGCCTCAGTTAGGGGACCCCTGCGGGTCTCAAGGTTTGGGGCCGTAGAAGGGAGTGCTCTCTTGGCCCCCAGTTCCATCATTCCTTCCTGCACCTGGCGGAACCCCTGTGGCCTTACATTTCCTCTGCTCCCTTTGTCGGATGCGGCACTCTCTCAGGCTAAACCTCGGATCACAGGGAGGCCAGGGAGGAGCAGGAGCGTTCACCCTTGGAGTGACCCTGGCCGCCTCACAATGTCTCCAAGCCTCGGTTTCTTGCCTGTGAAAATGACACAGTGTCTACTTTCCAGGGAGTGTGTAGGGCTTATCAGGGGACGCTATGCGAAAGGGGATGGTGCTGCTGAGACTGTAGTCCAGGTAGCCTGCCGGGCCCCAGGTGTAATGCCCAGCCTTGTTTTACTAACCCTGTTTTTAGACTCTCCTCTTTCCTTTAATCACCTAGCCTTGGTTCCACCTGAATTGACTCTCCCTTAGCTCAGAGAGCCAGACAGACTCCATCTTCGCTCTTTCACTGGAAGCCCCTTTCTCAAGGACTTAACTTGTGCAAGCTGACTCCCAGCACATCCAAAAATGCAATTAACTGATAAGATACTGTGGCGAGCGATATCCGCAGTTCCCAGGAATTTGTCCGATTGGTAACGCCCAAAGCCCCGCGTCTATCACCTTGTAATAGTCTTAAAGCCCCTGCACCTGGAACTGTTTACTTTCCTGTAACCATTTATCCTTTTAACTTTTTTCCTACTTTACTTCTGTAAAATTGTTTTAACTAGACTCCCCTCCCCTTTCTAAACCAAAGTATAAAAGAAAATCTATCCCCTTCTTCGGGGCCGAGAGAATTTTGAGCGTTAGCCGTCTCTTGGCCGCCGGCTAAATAAACGGACTCTTAATTAGTCTCAAAGTGTGGCGTTTTCTCTAACTCGCTCACGTACAACGCAGGGCTCCCTGTGAGCAGAAGCCTTACCGAGACGGCCTCCTCCAGACACAATGGCTTACCCTTCTTTGTTCTCCTCAGACAGCTGGGAGCTTCCTCTAGGGGCCGGAAGGTAATGTTCTATCACCATCTTCAGACCTCTCCCTGAAGTCTGGCATGACAGTCATGCCTGCCCCAGGGGAAAGGGCTCTCTCACAGCCTCCAGGGCAGAGAAGCCTGCAGCCCCCTGTCTGCCCAAAGCAGAGGCAGCACAGTTTTCAGCCCCTGCGGCTCCAGGCACACCCGAAATGCTGTGTGGACCCAGCCAGCCCGGTGCCTGCCCTGGGCCTTCAGACTGCCCCTCCCGCATTGCCACACCGCCACCCACTCCAGCACTGGGAATGTTCACAGCTTCCCTGGGAAAAGGGCTCCGCCATTTTCTTGAGGAAGAATGCACTTCCTTCTTTCCCCAAGTCTCTGAATCCTTCTCTTTCTTGCCCCAACCGTACCAGTAAAATCAGGGTAAAGGAAATGCCTCCTGGGAGAGGGTGCCATCCCCTATCCCTCTGGGGGCAAAGTGAGGCAGGTGGCAGACCCTGTCCCTAGGAGTGCCAGCTTGTTTCTCTCTGTTCTGTGCGCAGGCACGCCTATGTCCCGGCTCGGACCACAGCCCCGGAGACTCTGAGTGTGGGCTCCCTGGAGACATGGCTGTGGTCACAGCAGGCACATGTGTCTGCCACTCTTTGCACAGGGGGAGTGGGAAGAAATGGTGCTCGTTCGAAGGATCTCAGATATTTTGAGCTGAAAGGTGCAGCGTCTCAGTCACTGCAGCCTGCACAGGGAATCACCTGTGAATGTCCACATCGAGTGGACTGGGCTATCAGCAAACACTTTCAGCACTTACTAAGCACGTGTCAGGCGCTGCTCTGTGTGCATTACATGCTATGTTAACTCATTTGTGCCACAACCCCATGAGGTAGGCACAATTATGACCCCTTTTTACAGGCAGGGAAACTGAGGCAGAGACAAGTAACTTGTCCAAGGCCACAGAGACAGTAAAAAGGGGAATCCAGGATTTAAGCACAGACAGGTGGGCTCCAGAGTCCCTGTGCTTAACTACTAATCTCTGCTGCTCTCTCGAACCTCTCGTTTGGGTGGTGGGTAAGCTGAGGCCATGAAAAGGATCACACAAACATCTGAGAAGAATGGCTTTATTTCTAATGGAACGCTGGAGACGCTCTGATGGTTTCAAAATAGAAGCTGTGTTCACACACCCTCAGGAATGGTGGGAGTGGCAGGGGTGGAAAAGTTGGAGGGGGCATAGAGGAGGAGAGGAAGCTGGGGCCGGACTGGGTTGGCGGGACTCCAGGCTGGTCTGCGCTGACCACTGCTGAGGGGAGGGCAGTCAGGAAGGAAGCCCTCGGTGAATGGTGAATGTCGCTCCTGGCTCCAGAGCAGACTGAAGGGGGTCCTGCGAGACCTCTGGGGAAGAGGAGGAAGGGAGCAGAGCAGCCCCCACCCCCACACACCCAAGGAAGGGGCCCTTGCAACCAGAGACCAGAGGCCTTCTCTGAGCAAAACTGTAGCCAAAAGTCTCTGAGGCCAGAAGAGAATCGTTTTGGGGCTTAGAAAGCTGAGGAGGGCTTTGCAAACCCAATCTGCAGCCCCTCAGGTTACAGAGGAGGAAACTGAGGCCCAGAGACTGGGAGAGGCCTGCACAGGGTCACACAGAGTGAGAGGCACATGCCAGGATGAGGGCCCAGCCAGGTGGCTTGGCTTACTTTTGGGGGTGTATCTCAGTGTGTGCATGCGTGTGTGTGTGTGTGTGTACGCGCGTGAGTGCGTGTGTGGTCCTGCACATGTGTGGAGGGCAGGTAATTTGCATAAATAATAAGAAGTTGGGGTCTTTGCATTTTCTCACTGATTTCCTGGTTGACCCCAGCCATCTTGATTTGTTCCACTTCCTGGTGTGAGTTCATTTGGGAGAAGAAAATGGAGAGGGTGATATGCATATCATGCAGATCAAGAGACTCCTAACACCTCCCCAGCTCAGCTCCTCCAGCAAAAGCCTGTCCAAGGAGGAACCTGTGGTATTAGGGGCAGAGGGAGAGGAAGCAGGGGTACACTTGGTCTCCCTCTCAAGGCAGCCATGAGAACAGGGGAAATGAGAAGAGACCAAGCCCCACCCTCCACAGCAACAGCAAAGTGTCTGCCCTCTTACCCCATCCCAGAGCTGCCAGTACCAAGGAGTTTGGGAGAGGGGACAGTTGCACCTGCAAAAGAGAAGGAGGAGGTCACAAGGTTTTCTTCACCACCTGAAGGGTGGCTTTCAGAAGAGGGAGTGACTGATTTTCTCTGTGTCCTTCCCATTTTGAACCCCGTAAATGTGTAACTAGTCCAAACAAACATGTACATTTAAATGTAAGAAAAGAATGTGGTCGATCCTTATGTACTGATATATCGTGATCTTCAAGTAAACAAAGCAAGTTAAAGAGCGATTTGTATGGTGCTCATGTGTATAAACCACCCTAAGCTATTTACCGTGGTTATCACTGGGTGGGAGGGTAAAGAAATTGGGGAGGGGGAGGAGAGAGACCATCCTTTTTTACTCTTAGGGTCCTACAATGCTTGAGTGTTTTTATAATGGAAATATATTTATGGATTACCTAACTAGTTTTTGTTGTTCTTGTTGTTGTTTGTTTGTTTGTGACGAAGTCTCATCGTGTCACCCAGGCTGGAGTGCAATGGCACAATCTCGGCTCACTGCAACCTCTGCCTCCCGTGTTCGAGTGATTCTCCTGCCTCAGCCTCCTGAGTAGGTGGGATTACAGGCACCGGCCACCATGCCAGGCTAATTTTTGTATTTTTAGTAGAGACGGGGTTTCACCACATTGGCCAGGCTGGTCTCGAACTCCTGACTTCAGGTGATCCACCTGCCTTGGCCTCCCAAAGTGCTGGGATTACAGGCATGAGCCACCATGCCTGGCCTACTTGACTAGTTTTTTAAACATTACAGCTTAACAAAAAAAGAACATTGATGGCATTTAAAATAAAAACTTCCCCACCACCACCAAAAATAAGAAAAATAGCTGAGAGGGTGACTGGATATGAAGCATAAATCCACTTCTTCTATCACCCCAATTAGTCCTGATTCTGCACGCACCCTGCCAAATAACGCTGCTGGAAGTAAAGGATGGCTAGTTCCCAAGGTGTGCATTGTTCCTCCCTTTCCACAGCCACAGCAGACAGTACTAGTTGATAACAGATTTCCAGGGCAATGCTGATGCTGCCAGTCCAGGGACTACCCTTAGCGAACCAGTGGCTTAGAGCATGATGCTGTCCTGCCTGCCCCTGGGCCATGGACAAGAGCTGGAGGGACTGCCCCAGAGGCAAAGGTGCCCCCCAGTTGGGTACTGCCTGTGCCACTGCCTTGGCCTTCCTGGACTGAGGTCAAGTGATTCAGGATTCAGGCTGGCTCAGCCTACAGGTCTTCCTGGGGTTGGATGGGAAGTCCTAGGACTGGGAGGTCCTTGGTTTGAGTCTCACCTCCACCAGGGATGAGAGCGTTTAAACTTGACCTTTCTGTGTAACTGTACCTGACTCATGAGGTGATCATTTAAACAAATCAAAATGTGTTTTCCTAACAGCTCTTTTCTGGTTTATTACCTCTCACAGTTTTCTAAAAATGGGTCCTGCCAACCAGAGAGCTATCTGTATGGGTGGCAGTCATGAGTTTGGGGTAGAAAAATGGGGAGTTAAGAATTAGAATGGAATTAAAGTGCTCAGAATGCACTTCGAAGACAATTTGGATATGTCTGTGAAAAAAATCTGGGAGGGAGGAACCAAAGCTAATGAGTCAGGGTCACATGGGGAGAAGAGAGACAGGAAAAAGCACAAAACCCCACCCCATTCCAGGCTGCCCGCTCCAATGGCATGGTGTGGAGGAGGGACGTCGGGATCCTTAGAACTATCCACAGACGATTTTTGAATAGTTTGCCAAGAGATGTGTGATGTACACTCCCTTCATCCTCCCACGTAATCGTTAGTAAAATCGACTTTGCTTATTAGTATTTTATGTAAGTGGATTCCTTAGAAAACTGAAATGACAAATTCTGCTGCCTTCGATGCTGAATAATCCCAGAGCAGCTTCCACGGTAGGCGGCACTGCAGGCGAGGACACAAGCGTCCCTGGGGGCCTCCTGTCCTAAGCAAATAACTCTTGCCTGACTCCAATACTGTGGTCCTGCAGACCTCCGCAATGCCGGTACCTGGCCCTCCTCACTCATGGCTCTGTCCACAATTGCAAGAAGATTTAATTTTTGTTTAAAGCTCTCAGCGGCTTTGTAATGGACTGGAAAATGGATGAGGATGGAATGGAAGCAGTGGTTCATCTGTAGAGAAGGTAAGTAACTTTGTAACCCCAAGGCGAGTTATGTGAACAGACTTCCAAACACCGTGGCTGAGATAGGGGAACCTGAAGAGAGGCCATTGCAGCTATGCCCAGAAGGGCCACCAGGAGTGGGGACCCTCACTTGGCAGAGGAGGGTGGCAGAAGGAGGAGGAGGAAGGGGAGTGGCAATAGATGGTGAGCCTTCTGCTTCTGTATCTTGGGCATTGATCATTATGGGGGGTCTTTGCCTCCATTAGCTGACCAGGTCATCTGGGAACTAGTACAATGAAAGCAGGGAACCTTAATTTTTACAGTTCTGATGCTGACGGATCATTTGCCTTTTGGCAGGGCAAGAGGGGGCTGCTCTTTGGAGATTGGTGCAGATGAGAAACCTGGTAAGAGCACAGCCTGGAAAACCCAGATTAAACAAATCCTAAGAACATGGCCTGGATAGGAAAGACATGGCTGGGATTGGCCAAAGGGGTGGTGCCGCCTTGCCTTGGTGATGGTAGGGATGGTGCACTGGGAGCCATGGGAGAACTTGGTCCTTCCTATTGTCACCTCCTCCTCCTGCTGTCCTTTGTTCCTGGCTGGCTATCAGCTGTGTGCACTCAAAAATGAAAGCACACTAGCTCCCCTTTGCAAGGGACAGCTCTGGAGCTCTCTATGGTCATCAAGCTGCCCCCTCCGTGGGTACCACAGCAAATGCAGTTGCAGAAACGGCAGCTGATGATATAGAGAGCAGTGCACCCACAAGAAGTGACCTCGGCTTGTGATTTCCGATTCAGTTAAGCCAAGGCTGATAAGGAGAGGGGCTGCCCAGGGTGGCCACACTGCCTGGCAGCTGCTGAGTCTGGAACCTGCAGGGGCTGAGTTCTTGGTCCTTTATTCTGTCCTGGGCATATTCATTGCCTTCATTCAGTCACCCATTTGCTTCACAAATAAGCCAAGCATTCTCTTAGCACTCTTTCACCCTGTGATGGATAGAATAATGAACAACACTCTGGCCCCTGCTCTTTCAGAACTCATTGAGGGAGGAACAAGGCAGACATGTGAGCTGAGAACGCTAATACAAAGATGCAAGATAGAAAGTGACTTCAGTCACATGAAGGGGACAGAAAAGAAGCAGCTGTGGGAGGAAGGCACAGCAATAGAGTAAATGATTTACATTTCTGGACTTTTTTTTTCCAAATAGCTTCCTCTGCAAAATGAAAGGTCAGCATAGAACCTAGTCAAGCCCCTACGGGAAAGGATCAGTGACTTCACAGCTCCAAAGCTCTTTGAGTTGAGCCAAGTGACAAACTCCAACAGGCTTAATCCAAAAAAGAATGGAATTTATTGAATCATGTACAATGAACAGTCCAAGAGTAGATTCAGCACCAGAATTTCAGGCATAGCTGGATCCAGCACTCAAACCCTGCTGTCAGCAATCTGTCACTCTCTAGAGCCATTTACCCATTAGGCCCAACGGGATGACAGCATAGAATCTGTGAGTTTTTCGAAGCTCTAGAAATGTGTCAGAGACTCTCCCAAATAGTGTTTGGCTTCAAAATGTGAAAAAAAAGAAAGAAAATGACAAAGTAGCAAATGTGTCACCATGCGGTTGATCAACTTCCCCCGGCAGCTCTACTGTCCCTGCCCAGCACTGCTCTCTCCTAATTGCCAAGGACAGCAGATGCTTCTTCATTCTCTTCACCTGTGTCCTCTCTGCAGTCATTGACGTCGTTGACCGTCGTCTCCTCCTTGGCATTCTGTCTCCTGCCAGCATCCCTGGCACTCCACTTTCCTCCTACCTCTTAGGCTTGTTTTTTGTTTTTCTCTGATAAATAACGAATGACAAGGGATGAGCCAGGAGAAGGGTTGGGATGCGATTCCCACAGCCTGGATAGTTAAGAGACTGCAGTACTTCCGGGAGGGGCTGGAGTGAGGGATAAAGCATGAGGGTGGAGTTTAGGGAGGGACCAGATCAAGAAGGTTCTGGCAAGTCACACTGAGGAGTTTGGCCATTCTCTTTCAAGTAATAAGGAGCCATTGAAGGTTGTAGCAGGAGTGTAACATAAATAATTTGTGTCTCACTTTTAGAAAGAGACCTTTGGCTGTGGGGTGAAGGACCTCAGGCTATTGTAGTTTCAGGAGAAAGACCATGGTAGTCAGATGAAACAGTGACAGCCATAGGGATGGAAGAAAGTGGAGGATTCATGAGCTATTGACAGGGCTTGGTGCAGTTTAGATGTAACAGGCGAGGGAGAGGGAGGCATTAGGATGACATCGAGGTTGCTGATTCTGAGGCGGGAAACAGAGAAGTCGGCTGAGAGGGGGAAATGATGAGCTTGGTTTGTACCCGTTGAGATGGAGGTGCTTGAGGGACATCTGGCTGGCCATGTCCAGGGGTGGGGGATGGCTGGTGAGTCTGGAGCTTGAGAGAGAGGTCAGGGCTCCCTGCATCAATCCCTCCCCCATCAACACCAGAGGAAGTCTCCTGGGAGGTGTCTCCCTCCAACCCCATAACATTGGTCACATTCGATCAGAATAAAGGACCTCCAGTGACCGTGGGTGACCACAGATGCTTCTTTAGAAAGCAGTCTCACAGCAAAATGCATTCTGGGAGGAGCTTCGAGGACCACAAGGAAGGGGAAGGAAGAGGAGGGGACAGAGCTGTGAGACATTGAGCTTTTCTTTGCAGATCCGAAGAGCACAGTCAAGACCATAGACACCCGTGGAGGCTTCCCCAAGACATCTGCTTCTCTGGGACTGGGAGCCTCGCACAGGACCGTGGGGAGTTGGCTGAAGGACTTGGGGAGCCCAGAAGCTGCCACTGAGACAAGGTAAGTGCTGGCTTGGATGGAGATCGCCAGGCAGGCAGATCTGAGCAGAACAGACAGAGGGGTGGAAAGGAGGGAGCTGGAAGGGGAGCCCCTGAGGGGGCTGAAACGCCCCTGGCTCTTATTTACCCAGGCTCAGGGCTGTCAGGGCCACCTTTCTGAGAAGGGTGACCTCAGACACTGCAGGGTAATTCTGCCAAGTTAAGATTGTTTCAGCCCATTTTCACAAGATGAAAAGACATGGGACCCTGTGAGAAGGACTCTCCTTTCTTCTGGAATCCTGTACATGCCGTTAATAATAGGACTAATAATTGATGCCGGTGCTGCAGAGGACGCCCATTTTCCCATTTGATTCTCACCAGCATTTAGAGGTTAACTGGATAAGTGTTTTAGTGCCATTTTATAAGACAGAAGACTGAGGCTTAGGGAGATGAAGCAACTTGCCAAAGATTGCAGAGTGGGTTAGCAAGGAGCAGACTCAGTGTGAAACATCTGAGTGTCCCCTTTCTGGGACATCATCTGCCCATCACTTTCCTGGGGAATTTGGTGAAAGTCATGCTGGTCTGGCCGATTCTCCCCCTACACACGAATCCAGTATCTTCTATGTGTGCCAGAGTCTGACCAAGGCCTGGTCTCTGTCCTTGAAGAGCTGACTGCCTGCAAAGTGGGTCTGAACACAGCTGCGAGTGACCAACTCAGAACCTCCAGGGTCCTCAGCGAGCCAGGAGGTGTGTGGTGTGTGCAGGATGAAAGAGAGAGACCGCAGGGCGCGGGCTCAGGGAGGGTCCCGTGGAAGGTGGTGCCTGGCTGAGGCTCCAGGGAGGACCTGGTGTGCAAAGAGGAGGCAAGAGGCACCTCAGCAATGGGGAGCAAAGTGTGCAAACCCCCAGAGGCAGGAAAGCAGGTGGGAAAGTCAGGTGTTGGGAGGAGCACAGCTAGAGGGAGTGTGCGGAGCACTCGCAGGCTGGTCCTTTGTTGTTGTTGTTGTTGAGACAGAGTCTCACTCTTTCACCCAGGCTGGAGTGCAGTGGCGTGATCTCAGCTCACTGCAACCTCCGTCTCCTGGGTTCAAGCAATTCTCCTGCCTCAGCCTCCCAAGTAGCTGGGACTACAGGCGCATACCACCACGCCTGGCTAATTTTTTGTATTTTTAGTAGTAATTTTTTGTATTTTCACCATGTTAGCCAGGATGGTCTTGATCTCCTAACCTCGTGATCCGCCCACCTCGGCCTCCCATAGTGCTGGGATTACAGGCATGAGCCACCATGCCCAGCCCGGTCCATTTATTTATTTAGCTGTAAGCAGTTTTCAAATATTATCTCATTTAGTCTCATGACAAGCCTATGAGGTAGGCGTTGTTGTCAGGTCCCCTTTAAGATAGGGAAACTGAGGCACGGAGGTTTAAGCAAGCAGCCCAATTTGCCCTATTGACAGGATTGGAATGCCACCTGCCTGGCCACCATGCCCCGCTGCCTCACACTAGAACCTGCTACAGGCCCTATACTGTCTCCACGCAAGTGCCTCGGCTGACACGGTGGCTGCAGATGCCAAGCTGCAGTCGTCGCCATCTGGTCCCTACTGTATTCAGGCCCCATCAGATCCCACCAAGCTTCCCTGCCCCTGGGAACAATGCTCCCCCACCCCCACCCCACTGGCTCTTTCACATCCAGGTGTTTCCTTCCAGCCAGAAGCAGACACAGCTGAGGAAACAGGCCTGTCCCTGTCCATGGGGGCCAGCCCAGGCAGCAGGACCCTCACCTCCTGGCCCCTTTGGAATCTGAAAAGTAGACCTCATGGGGTCAAGGGCTAAAGGTTGAGGGGGCCCCCTCAGGACCCAGAGCTCTGTCCTCTCACTCCCTTACTGCCTCACTGCCAGCTCACTCACCACATGCTCTGATCCAAAAAAGAAAAAAAAAACACACACACAGCTATGGTGTCTGGCAAGTCTGAGCTGCCCCTGAAACCCTGAGGGCATAAGGCAGCTCTGGCGGGAGAAGAGGGGAGGCAACAGAGGCAGGTGACCCAAGCTCTGCAGGTCCCCTCTCTCTGCCACAGGAGCGGCTGGAGGACAGGAGGCAGACAGAGTGTGGCCCTGGGAAGCTCTGTGTCTTTTCTGCCCAGGCTTTATTCCTGCAGGTATAGGGAGGCCTGGAAGCTCCGCGTCTTTTCTGCCCAGGCTTTATTCCTGCAAGTGTAGGGAGGCCTAGGTGGTGGGTTCTTCTGTCTGAACAGCTTGTCCCAGGAGCCAGCAATGGGGTGCTGGGGGGATGGCGCAACAAGGGACAGTCAGATCTGGAATCTTCATGACAGAAACTCTGAACCTGAGCCAGGCTTCCTCAGATCTTCCTCCAAGCCCTCTTACTTCAGTCTTCTCCTCTATCCAGGAGGTCACCCCTACTTTATCTCACACCAACAACAGGGAGCAGCAGCTGTGAACAGGTGGCCCCATTCACTTCTTTTTGCTGTGTCCATAGAAGGCTTCTATGGTTCTGTGGTCGGTCCTTGGGCTTGTTGTACCCCAAGGGAGTGATGGGCTGTGTGTGTGCACCTGGCCTGCGACTTGTTCAGTGCTGATGTTCTGTGTTTAAGGAAGAATGCTCCCTGAATCCCCATTCACTCATCCCTTTGTTCGTTCATCCATTCTCTGTCTCTGATCTCATCCCTCTGCCAGGAACTGTGAAGGGGCAGGGTGGGGTGCTCACACCTGTAATCCCAGCACTTTGGGAGGCCGAGGCTGCAGATCACAAGGTCAGGAGATTGAGACTATTCTGCCCAACATGGTGAAACCCCATCTCTACTAAAACACATCAAATTAGCTGGGTGTGGTGGTGGGCACCTGTAGTCCCAGCTACTTGGGAGGCTGAGGCAGGAGAATTGCTTGAACCTGGGAGGTGGAGGTTACGGCAAGCTGAGATCGTACCACAGCACTCCAGCCTAGGCGACAGAGCGAAATTCCGTCTCAAAAAAAACCACACACACACACTTGGGGGTTGGGGGAAATAGGGAGATGCTGGTCAAAGGGTATAAAGTTTCCATTAGATGGGAGGAATACGGTTTCTGAGATTCATTGCACAGCAGGGTGACTATAGTTAATAATGGTGTATTGTATATTTCACAATTGCTAAGTGAGTAAATATTTCAAATGTTTTCACCAGGAAAAGGATAGGTATTCAATGGATATGTTAATTAGCCTTATTTCATCACTCCACATTATATACATCTATCATAATATCACTTTGTACCCCATAAATATATGCAATTATAATATATCAATTGACAATAAAATTTAAAAGTTTAAATTTAAATCTATATTTAAATATCTATATATCCATATATCTATATCTAGACACTGCACACCCCTCCCCAACTCTAGAACCCCTCTCTCCCCTTCCCAACTTTATTCTTATGGCACTTATCTTCATCTAATATACGATTTAATTATTCGGTTGATTTTCTGTCCCCTACACACCCACTAGAGTGCAAACTTTCTGAGAGCGGGCATTTTGTGTATTTTAACTTATTGCTACATCCCTGGGACCTGGGACGATATCTGACACATAGAAGGTGCTCAGGAACTATGGAATAAGTGAAACCATGAGTGAATGCCGTGGGCAGTGTAAGTGAGAGGCCACGGTGGGTGGGGGGTGACCACAGGGCATCTCCCAGGTTGTTGGGATTTGTCCCTCAGCCACTTTCCCACTGCCTATTTTGGCTGCCAGGAGTCTTGCTGACTGTGGGCGGAGGTTGGTGTATTGCTGTCCTGTAAGGTTGTATTTTTGTGCT
This sequence comes from Nomascus leucogenys, assembly GCF_006542625.1. Classification (NCBI taxonomy): domain Eukaryota; kingdom Metazoa; phylum Chordata; class Mammalia; order Primates; family Hylobatidae; genus Nomascus; species Nomascus leucogenys. The sequence goes on from NC_044399.1 coordinate 68,959,043, forward strand.
ACGGGGGGAGGGAGAGGAATTTTTAGATGAGCCCTGACATGCTCATCTAAAACATGCTCATGACATGGTTGATTGGTCAGTACCTTGCACATGGCCCTTGTGGCATAAAAGCAGCAGTCAAACATTGCAGCCTTAGCTGTCCATGATAGGGCCTGAGAAAGATCGGCCACCCCCAGGTGACAGAGGTAGCTGCCAGGTCAGTGAGGCACAATGTCCTTCTTACCATTGTGTCTCTCTCCGCACTTCCTATGGGACTGCTGTCTTCTTTGCAGTATTCTGAGCATCAAACTAATCTCTGTTTCCTGTGTCATTTATTGTAGCAACCATGCCCAACAGACTTGTTTCTGTCATCCAGCCCAAGAGTAGCTTTGGGACAGTGACCCTGCCTTGTCTTCATATGAGTGCCTGACATTCATTCATTCGAGCATATTTATCGAGGGCCTTCCATGTAGTATTAACAGTGTCAGGTAATGGGGACTCAACAGTGAGCAAAATGGAGCCCCTGCCCATGGGGAGCTTATATTTTAGTGACGGCAGCCAGATGATAAACAAATGCGATAGCGTAGTCCCCTTACCTGCAGGGGACACACTCCAAGACCCCCAGGGGATGCCTCAGACCTCCAATAGGACTGAACCTGGCTGCTGTCAATCAGAACACATTTCTGCTCAGGTCTTGCACCCACACATTTAATGCCATTTCTATCTTAATGAAGCACTTATCAAACACTGTGGCCATAACTTTGCAGTTTCAGATGAGACAGCAAAACTAGCAAAAATTTGTTTTTCCTTCACAATTTCATGGCTAGAAGATTTGCTCTTACCATAGATCTTAGCTACTTCAACATACAATTTTTTTCTTTCCTTGTTAAGATGAGAACTTTCGCCTTTTCACTCACTTCAAGGAAGCACTTTACAGCTTCTCCTTGGCTGACTGACAGCAGCCAGGTTCAGTACTACTGGAGGTCTTAGGCATCCCCTTGGCATATCTAAATTGCCAGCATCACTTCTCTTGCGCCTTGGGGCCATGAGTAAGTAAAATAAGGGTGACTTGAACACAAGCCCTGTGATACCACGACAGTTCATCTGATAACCATGATGGCTAGCAAGTGGCTTACAGTCAGGTAGCACACACCGTGTACACCCACTGAACAAAGGGATGCTTCACATTCCGGGCGGGACAGACCAGAACGGTGAGAGGTTTCATCATGCTCCACAGAACAGTGTGCAATTTAAAATTAAGGAATCATTTCTTTCTAGAATTTTTCATTTAATATTTTTGGACCACAGTAGACCTTGAGCAACTGAAATTGCAGAAAGTGAAACTGCAGATAAGGGAGGATTACTGTATAAGGCATCGGGTGCTAGGGAGAAGTACAGAGATGCACTGTGTTTGTTGAAAGACTTCTATGGGCACTGTGTGGCAACCCTAATGCCTAGCCCATTTCAGACAGTCTGCAATTAACTTTTCTCTTTGTGAACTACAACTTGAACCACAATATAGAACATGGATTGCCATGTCTGCTTTCTTTCTTTCTTTTTTTTTTTTTTTGAGACAGAGTCTCACTCTGTCACCCAGGCTGGAGTGCAGTGGCGTGATCTTGGCTCACTGCAATCTCTGCCTCCCAGATTCAAGCAATTCTCCTGCCTCAGCCTCCCAAGTAGCTGGGACCACAAGTGCGCACCACCACACCTGGGTAATTTTTGTATTTTTAGTAGAGACAGGGTTTCACCATGTTGGCCAGGCTGGTCTTGAACTCCTGACCTCGTGATCCACCTGCCTGGGCCTCCCAAAAATGCTGTGATTACAGGCGTGAGCCACCGTGCCCGGCCCGTGTTTGCTTTCAAGAGCCCAATAGGGAGCATAAATGATGATGTGGATAGGCTGATAGTACTGGTGTGGTGTGCCTGGCACTGCCCCCGGCTTCAGAGTCCCCATTGTGAACTCAGTAGGGACATTGAGGGCCTGGGGAGCACATGGCCCTCCCACAGGGAAGCTGCATGTCAACTCCAGCTAATTGTTGCCACACGGGATCGTGGGTCTGGTGTTGCTAGATCTTCCAGTTACTTCTTTTAAGTAAAAGCTGGAAATCTTGATTTTTAGATGAAATATGACTTTTAAATGTTGGCCACAGATTCAAATTTCCAAATATTGTGGCTTCTCCTGGGGAAGGAAACTGATGGGCCAGAGCAGCGGTCCCCAACCTTTTTGACACCAGGAATCAGTTTCATGGAAGGCAATTTTTCCACGGATGGGGGTTGGTGGGGAGGGGTTTGCTGGTGGGGAAGGGGGCTGGGGCTGGGGATGGATTCGGGATGAAACTGCTCCACCTCAGATCATCAGGTATTAGATTCTCTTAAGAAATGGGCAGCCTGGATCCCTTGCATGCGCACTTCACAATAGGATTCAATCTCCTATGAGAATCTTATGCACACCCCACCCCCTCCCGCCCCAGGAGGCGGAGCTCAGGTGGTCCTGGTGGCTCACCAGCCACTCACCTGCTGCTGTGTCCCTAATTCCTAACAGTCCATGGATCAGTGCCAGTCCACAGCCTGGGGTTTGGGGACTCTTGGGCCAGAGGATAGCTAAGAAGGAGTCTGGCTTTTCACTGCATAGCTATCTGTGCCTTTTAGATTTTTACCATGTGCGTGGTTTTTTTATGTGAAAAGTGAATTTTAAAAATACACGAGACAGAGCACAGTCTCTGAGAGTCTCTTGCATGAGTGTGTGAAATAGGTAGTCTTCTTAAGCATTGTATTAGTCAGGCCACTCCAGAGGAACACAACAAATAGGATAGAGAGAGAGACTGGGAGGTGGGTGGGGGGTGGGTAGAAAACAAAAGGATGTATTAGCAGGGATTGGCTCCTGTGATTGTGGAGGCTGAGAAGTCTGTAATCTGTGGTCTGTAAGCTAGAGGCCCAGGAAAGTCAGTGGTGTAATTCCAGTCTGAGTCCAAAGGCCTGAGAACCAGGGAAGATGACGGCGTCAGTCTCAGTCCAGGTCTGAAGGCTGGAGAACCAAGAGCGCTGATTTGTCCAAGGGCAGAATGGATGTCCCAGCTGAAGCACAGAGAGCACGTCTGCCCTTCCTCCTCCCTCTTGTCCTGTTCAGGCCCTCAGCAGATCACGTGATGCCCACCCACATGGCTGAAGGCAGATCTTGACTCACTCCCTCCATTCAGATGCTCATCTTTCCTGGAAACAGCCTCACGGACACCTCCAGAAATAATGCTTCACCAGCCATCTGGGCTTCCCTTGGCCTGGTCAAGATGACACATAAAATGAACCACCACAAGCATGCTGCGTGCATGGGGCGGTGAGACAGTTTCAGTGTGCTACTGGTGGGCCATGGGTGTGTGAGGTCTGTTCCAGGGGTCTCAGGCAAGTACAACCACCCTGCGGTCATTATGAGGTGACAGACTGGTAGACCACGCAGCCCCAAGGGGCAAGGACTATGTCTCATTCATTCATCTCTAACCTCTCAGGTCTTGTGCAATTTCTGCCCCATGGATTATGTTCTGAAGAGGCTCTTTGATTTACTCAGCAACCTCAGCCAACCAAAACACTGCCAGGAATTCAGAAGACAGCCAGAGGGCCCTCTGAGCAAGTAGAAGTTGCAAGTCCATGGATGGAAGTTTGGTGCTCTTTTCATTGATCAGTTGTCAGGCTTTGTTTCTTCATTTTACATACAAGACAATTGCATGTGCTTATCCGGCTTCCCAGCCTTCAGCAACTTGGCAGTTGGGTGGAGGAGCAGACACAGCCCAGGCAAGGCTGCAGCCAACACAGAAGGCACTTTGTTCAAATCAGAAAGAGGCACCCCTCTGAGTAGACAAATTACAGCAAGTTCCTCTTTGGATGGATGAATTGCAAAACCTCACCTTCCCTGCCTGGGTAAATTACAAAAAGGCCAGCAGAGCGGTGGGCTGGACTGCAGCCTCCACTCACCCACTGAGTGCAGGACACAGTTGGTGCTGCTGAAATGAGGAATCATACATGAGAAATCAAACAGTAACAGCCACTCAATGTAGGATAGGGCTGCCCTCACCTACTGATAGCTCCTACCATCGCCACCGTTTTATGGCACGGTTCATACAATCAGCTTCCATCAAGACTCATTGAGAAAACAGCCAGGTGCCTGGCTCATGCCTCTAATCCCAGCACTTTGGGAGGCCGAGGTGGGTGGATCACCTGAGGTCAGGAGTTCGAGACCAGCCTGGCTAACATGGCGAAACAATGTCTCTACTAAAAATACAAAAATTAGCTGGGCGTGGTGGCAGGTGCCTATAATTCCTAGCCTCAGGGAGGCTGAGGCAAGAGAATCATTTGAACCCAGGAGGCGGAGGTTGCAGTGAGCCGAGATCACGTCACTGCACTCCAGCCTGGGTGACAAGAGCGAAAGTGTCTCAAAAAAAAAAAAAAAAAAAAAGGTTAATTGAGAAAACATTCAGAAAATTCAGAGGCATGGTTTGGTGCTTGAAAGGGCAAGCTTTATTTCCTAAAAAATTCTTCTCATTCCTGAAGCGAAGACACATTTGATGTTGATGCATTTTGAGAATGAGCTGCTTCTATTTCCATTTCCTGTCTACGTGCAAGCTCGTCCCTTGGGGGCTCTTCCCCCACAGTGGTGTGGTCAGCAGCCCCAAAGGACAGGAAATCGACCACAAAGGCCTCCTGTGGGAGGAGCAAGGAAGCAGCACCTGCACAAATATATAGAAATGCTGCATAAATATTTGATGAATGAATGCATGAGTGAATGAAGGAATGAACAAATGAATAGGGAGGCTTTCTGACAGTTACTCGTAAAGTTTCTTACAATTTTACTTTCCTTTTTTTTTTTGAGACAGAGTTTCGCTCTTGTTGCCCAGGCTGGTGTGCAGTGGCGTGATTGCAGCTCACTGCAACCTCTGCCACCCGGATTCAAGCGATTCTCCTGCCTCAGCCTCCTGAGTAGCTGGGATTACAGGCGCCCGCCACCACGCCCAGCTAATTTTTTGTATTTTTAGTAGAGACAGGGTTTCACCATGTTAGCCAGGATGGTCTCGATCTCCTGACCTTGTGATCCGCCCGCCTTGGCCTCCCAATGGAGAATTTTACTTTCAATTAAACATCAGCCCAGAAGCACTCTCCATTTGCCCCAAAAATTCCTGGTATCTTACACTTCTCCTTTAGACTTTATCTGTGAGATTTCTTTTCTTTCGAGGCTGCCCCATGTTCGTTATTAACCCAGGCCGCCCGAGACAGAAGTTTGTGTTCATTTTATTTCACTAAGACAGAGGCGGGGGGCTCTGTGAGGTTTACAGAAGGGAAAGGAAGGCATGCGGAGGTCAGGGGAAGTGGCCACGACCCCACGCCCCAGGTTGAGATCTGGGCTCTAGCCCTGGTTCTATCCTTCGTTGGCCACGTGGCTTTTGCCAATATTCATCAAATGTTTATCTAAAATAGGTATTCATTGTCCACTGCGTGGGTGCTGCCCTAGGTGCTGGACATGCTGCAGTGAAGAAGACATGCCCCGTCCCTGTATTTGCCGAGTTCACATTCTAATGACTAGCCAAGAAAACTAATCATGGCAGAAAAATTTTCCATACTGATAAATGCTATGAATAAAATCAGAGTGTGCTAGAGTGTGACAGGGAGGGCTATTTTGGACAGGATGGTCAGGAAAGGCCTCTGAGGCGGTGACATTGACAGTGAGACCTGAATGTTGAGGGGGAGCCAGCTGTGGGGAAAGTTGGGGGAAGGGTGCTCCAGGCAGGGGCGTGCAAAGGTCCTGAGGTAGGACCAAGTTTGGCAGAACGAGATGCAGCTGGAGAGGTACGCTGGGGCCCATCAGGTGAGCTTGTTGGCAGCGTAGCATCCACTAGAAGATCAAGGAGAAGCCATTGGATATCTTGAATCAGAAAATGGATTATAAGGGGAAAGAACAGAAGCTGGGAGACCCCATGGGGTACTGCCATGATCCATACAAGAGATGATGGTGGCTTGGACCTGGTGGGGCAGTTCAGGTGGAGGTTATAATGGTCATTCTCCACATCCACACAGGTCATAGAGGGGGACCTGGGAACCCCAGCCCATCCCATCTGGAAAGCTCCTCTTGGCTTCCCTCCACCACTGGATGTGGGGTCAGGACCTGAATCTGCCTCATGCCCACCTGCCTGTCTACCCCACACAGTGGCTCTGCTCACACTGTCTTGCCATTTTCAGCTCCTCCCCCTTAGACTGGAAATGCCTCAAACTCAGCCAGAGTCTCATTTTCATGAAATAAAATTTCAGGAAGTTGGAGTTTTCATGTTTGAATTTTCATCATTCATTCCAATTTCAATGCCTACTTTTATTCACAAAAACAGGCCAGGGAGCATTTTTAGACAGAACAGCATGGATGGTTGACACGTTCCTCTCTGTACTGGGGTTTCAAGTCCCTGATCTCCAAGCCCAGCCCTTTATCTACAAGGTGTTGTTCAATAGTCTGACATTCTACCTTGCGCTTTGGCGGGTGTGATCTCACAAAGGACGTGGCTGAGGCTCAGAGAGGCCAGAAATGGACCACACAGGCCAATGGTGGGAGAGCCAGACTCGAACTCAATTCTTCAGACTCACGTCAGTCACGCCCACAGCACAGCATGGATCAGCCTGTTAGTGTAGCAGTCCCTGGAGCCCAGGGAGGGGGAAAGGGGGATTATTTTAATAGTTTTATTGTTGTTGTTTTTATTTTTAAAGTTAAACCCACAGCACGATGTTCTTAAATTGACTGGCGGGCTCCCAGATGTTCATGTAATTACTACTTCCCTGAACATAATATATTAGCTCTCTTCTTTTGTGTGTGCCATCTGTTACACAGTAAAAAATAAGGTCAAATGTACTTAATATTAAGAAATCAGAAAATGTAGAAATGTATTAAAATAAAAGTTACCTGTGACCCCACTGTTTATGGGTAAGTAATATCACTTTTTTTGTAGTTTAGTGTGTATCATTAAAAGGTCAGAGACTGACACACACACAAGTACAGGTGAAACTGGGGAAATCGGAATAAAATGTATCGACATCAACATCCTGGGGTTTTTTGTTTGTTTGTTTTTGAGACGGAGTTTCACTCTTTCACCCAGGCTGGAGTGCAGTCGTAAGATCTCAGCTCACTGCAAACTCCATCTCCCGGGTTCAAGCAATTCTCCTGCCTCAGCCTCCTGAGTAGCTGGGATTACAGGCACCTGCCACCACACCTGGCTAATTTTTATATTTTTATTAGAGATGTGGTTTCACCATGTTGGCCAGCCTGGTCTCGAACTCCTGACCTCAAGTGATCCACCTGCCTCACCCTCCCAAAGTGTTGGGATTATAGGCGTGAGTCACCACGCCTGACCAATATCTTGATTTTGATACAGTAACATTGTTTGCAAGATGTTATCACTGGGGGGAAACTGGGTAAAGGATACCCAGGAACTCTGTGTTATTTCTTGCCACTGCATGGGAATTTACAGTTATCTCAGAATTAAAAGTTTGATTAAAAAAGAGATAAAGACTCCTTTATCTGACACTGCCCTATTTTCTGACCCTGTAGTTTTTGTTTTTATTTTCGTTTCTAGAATGTCATATAAATGGAACCACACGGCATGCAGGATTTAGAGCCTGGCTGCCTTTACTCAGCATAATGTCACTGAGATTCACGCGTGTTGTTGCACGTAGTTCTCTTTTTAATGCCAAGTATTCCGCTGTGTGGGTGTATCACAGTTTGCTCATCCACGCACCCACTGAAGGCATTTGTGTTGTTTCCAGTTTGGGCCCATTCCGAATAGAGCTGCTATATATATCCATGAGCAGGTGTTCGTGTGAACATAAGTTTTTATTTCTCTGGAGGAAACAGCTAGGGATTACAGGATCATACAGTAAGTGATGCTAACTTCATGAGAAATTGTCAAACTGTTTTCCAGAACGGCTGTGCCATTTTGCATTCTCACCAGTAACGTATGAGAATTCCAATTCTTCCTGACGGGTTGATGGGTGCAGCAAACCACCATGGCACGTGTATACCTATGTAACAAACCTGCACGTTCTGCACATGTATCCTAGAACTTAAAGTATAATTTAAAAAAAAGAGAGAGAATTTCAGTTCTTCCATGTGCTCTCCAGCACTTTCGATTGCTCATTTTAAAATCTTAGTCATTCTAATAGGCATATAGTGAGATTTCACGGTATTCATCTGCCTTTCCCAAACTGCTGATAGCATTGGACTTTTTTTATGTGTTTATTTGCCATCCACATATCTTTTTTAGTAAAGTATTTATTTAGATCTTTTGCCCATTTGGGGAGTATTATTTGTTTTCTTACTGTTGAATTTTGGGAGTTATTTATTTATCCTAGATTTTTTTTTTTTTTTTTTTTGTCAGACGTGATTTGCAAATATTTTCTCTAGGTCTATACTTTGTTTCTTCACTTTATTTTATTATTTTATTTTATTTTATTTTGTTGTTTTGTTTTGTTTTGTTTCTGAGATGCAGTCTCGCTCTGTCACTCAGGCTGGAGTGCAGCGGCACGATCTCAGCTCACTGCAACCTCTGCTGCCCAGGTTCAAGTGATTCTCCTGCCTCAGCCTCCTGAGTAAATGGGATTACAAGCGTGCGCCACCACAGCCAACTAATTTTTGTATTTTTAGTAGAGATGGGGTTTCACTATATTCGCCAGTCTTGTCTTGAACTCCTGACCTCAGGTGATCCACCCACCTTGGCCTCCCAAAATGTTGGGATTACAGGTGTAAGCCACTGTGCCCGGCCTGTTTTTTCATTTTGTTAAAGGTATCTATCATAAAACCAAAGTTTTAAATTTCGATGAAGTCTAATTTGTCATTTTTTTTCTCTTATGGATCATGCTTTGGTATTGTATCTAAAAACTTTTTCCTTAACATGAGGTTACAAGGATTTTTCCTATGCTTTCTTCTAAAAGTTTATTGTTTTGAATTTTACATTCAAATCTATGTCCACTTTTAGTTCATTTTTGTGTAAGGTCTGGAATTTACATCAAGGTTTTGCTTCTTGCTTTGCATATTGATGATCAATTGTTCCATCACCATTTGTTGAAAAGACTCCTTTCTCCATTGACTTGCCTTTACAACTTTATCAAAAATCAATTAGCCATATCTGTGTGGGCCTGCTTCTGAACTCTTCGTTCTGTTCCATTGATTTATGTGTCTAGCCCTTCACTAATAACTTTATAGTAATTCTTAAAATAAGGAGTGCGAAGCTGAGCGTGGTGGCGCGTGCCTGTAGTCCCAGCTACTCGAGAGGCTGAGGCAGGAGAATTGCTTGAACCCAGGAGGTGGAGGTTGCAGTGAGCCGAGATCATGCCATTGCACTCCAGCCTGGTGACAGAGCAAGACTCCATTGAAAAAATAAAATAAAATAAAAATAAAGGAGTGTGAGTCTTCAGGCATTATTCATTTTCAAAACTGTTTGGCTAATCCAATTCCTCTGCCTTTCCCTATAAACTTTAGAATTGACTTATATGTATCTACAAAAAAAAAATCCTGCTGGTATTTTTATTGAAATTACCTTAAATATGTAAATCATTTTGGAGAGAATTTACTTCTTTTTTTTTTTTAGACGGAGTCTCTCTCTGTCACCAGGCTGGAGTACAGTGGCATGATCTCAGATCACTGCAACCTCCGCCTCCTGGATTCAAACGATTCTCCTGCCTCAGCCTCCTGAGTAGCTGGGACTACAGGCGCATGCCACCACACCCAGCTAATTTTTTCTATTTTTAGTACAGACAGGGTTTCACCATGTTAGCCAGGATGGTCTTGATCTCCTGACCTCGTGATCCGCCCCCCTTGGCCTCCTAAAATGCTGGGATTACAGACGTGAGCCACTGCGCCTGGCCGAGAATTGACATCTTAACTATACTGGGTCTTCCAAACAATAAACACAGTATTTCTTTCCATTTATTTAGGTCTTCTCTGATTTATCTAATCAGCATTTCATAGTTTTCATCGTATGGCTCCTGCACATTTTGTTAGATTTATCTCTAAAGATTTATTTATTTACTTATTATTATTATTATTATTGAGATGGAGTCTCGCTCTGTTGCCCAGGCTGGAGTGCAGTGGCGCAATCTCAGCTCACTGCAAGCTCCACCTCCCGGGTTCACGCCATTCTCCTGCCTCAGCCTCCCCAGGACCTGAGACTACAGGCGCCCGCCACCACCCCCGGCTAATTGTTTGTATTTTTAGTAGAGACTGGGTTTCACCATGTTAGCCAGGATGGTCTCCATCTCCTGACCTCGTAATCTGCCCACCTCGGCTTCCCAAAGTGCTGGGATTACAGGCGTGAGCCACTGGGCCCCTCCTCAATATTTATTAAAAAAAAAAAATTTGAAGCTATTGTAAATGGTATTGTATCTTCCAAATTCAGCCAATACAGATGTACACCGTAATTTTATAACTGCATAGTATTTTGTTGCACAGATTAATTTATTTACTTGGTACTCTATAATTGTGCCTTTATTTTTTTTTTTCTGGTTTTTCGCTATTGTTAACAATGTTTTAATGAATGTTGTTGTACATATCGTTTATCCATTTGTCCAATATTTCCCTTCGGATAGGTTTTTAAAAGTGGAATTGCTTAGACAAAAAAGTATGAATATTTTGAATTTTGATAAATATTGTCCAGCAATCGCCCAGAAAGGCTATACTAATTTCTCTTCTCACCAACTATATATGACTGGAAATTTTCTCATATCCTATCCTTGCCAATACTGAATGTCATTATCTTTTGTCGTAATCTTTGCCACTCTCTCTCTTTTTTTTTTTTTTTTTGAGACGGAGTCTCCCTCTGTCACCCAGGCTGGGGTGCAGTAGCGACATCTTGACTCACTGCAACCTCCACCTCCCAGGTTCAAGTGATTCTCTTACCTCAGCCTCCTGAGTAGCTGGGTTCACAGGCACACGCCACCACACCTGGCTAATTTTTTTATTTTTTAGTAGAGACAGGGTTTCACCATGTTGGTCAGGCTGGTCTCGAACTCTTGACCTCATGATCCGCCCACCTCGGCCTCCCCAAGTGCTGGGATTACAGGTGTGAGCCACTGCACCCGGCCTGCCACTCTCATTTTAATATTTATTTCTATGATTGTCAGTAGGCTTAAATTGTAGTACATTATAATTACAATCTGTTGCTGAATTCAATGAGTTGATAACTATTTTTAAATGTTATATCGATATTTGTATGTGAGCATGGTCTATTTTGCTATTTTGGTAAAATATGGATATGTAAAATTTACCATCTTAACCATTTTTAAGTATATAATTCAATGGCATTAAGAACATTCACAATATTGAGCAACTATTACTGCTATCCATTTCCAGAACCTTCTCATCATTCCAAACAGAGACTCTGTACCCATTAAACAGTAACTTCCTTTTCATCCCTTCCCCAGTCCCTGGTAACCTCTGTCATACTTGCTGTCTCTGCCTCTGTGAATTTGCCTATTCTAGGTATCTCGTGTAAGTGGAATTATACAATATTTGTCCTTTTATGACTGACTTACTTCACTCAGCATAATGTTCTCAAGGTTCATCCATGATGCAGCATATATCTGAATTTCATTCCTTTTTAAGGCTGAATAACTTTCCACTCTATGTATACATCATATTTTGTTTATCTGTTCATTGCTTCTCTGTTGATGAACCTTTGAGTTGCTTCTACCATTTTGCTGTTTTGAATAATGCTTCTATTAATATTGGTGTGCAAGTATCTGTTTGAGTTCCTGTTTTCAATTCGTTTGGGTATTTACCTAAAAGTGAAATTGCTAGATCATGTGATAATTCTATGCTTGACTTTTTGAAGAACATGCCATACCATTTTCCACAGCAGCGACGCCATTTTGAATTCCCACCAGCAATGCACCACATCCTCCCAGAGTCTGCGCCCCAGAGCAATAAACTCAATGACTGGGAAGCAGGGGGACTCCAAACAAATCCAGTTTCTCCACATCCTTGCCAATGCTTGTTATTTAGTGGTTTTTTTGTTTGATTGGTTTTGTTTTGTTTTGTTTTGTTTTGAGACGGAGTCTTGCTCTGTCCCCCAGGCTGGAGTGCAGTGGCACGATCTCGGCTGACTGCAAGCTCCGCCTTCCGGGTTCACGCCATACTCCTGCCTCAGCCTCCGGAGTAGCTGGGACTACAGGCGCCCGCCACCACGCCCGGCTAATTTTTTGTATTTTTAGTAGAGACAGGGTTTCACCGTGTTAGCCAGGATGATCTCCATCTCCTGACCTCGTGATCCGCCCGCCTCGGCCTCCCAAGATGCTGGGATTACAGGCGTGAACCATCTTGCCCGGCCGGTTTTTTTTTTTTTTTTTTTTTTTTTCTGTCTATCTAAGATGATCATTCCAATGGGTGTGAAGTGCGTGATCTATTTTTTTTTTAACTACCTTTATTAGATTTTTGTATCAAGGTGAAGCTGGCCTTGTCCAATAAACTGAGAATCTTCTCTTCTTTCTCCATGCTTTGGAGCAGATTAAATAACATAGATATTTTCTTTGTAGGTTTGAAAAAACTTATCAGAAGAACCATCTGAGCCAGATATCACTCTCTTAGAGCTAGTTCTTTGACAACTGTCTCTATTTCCTCACTGGTTACAAATATAAGCAGTTTTTCTAACTCTTCTAGAGCCTTTTGAGTCATTTTTATTTTCCTAGAAAACCATGTGCGACACAGGGGACTCAGATTTTCTTTTTTGGTATAAAGAAATATATATATATGACATTTATCATTTCTAATATTGTCTCTTCGTTATCTCTTTTTAGATTAGCTTTCCCAATTATACGTTTGTTTGTTTGCTTGTTTTCTCTCCAAAAACAATCTCTTGGATTTGTTTGGAGTTCCTCTGCGTTCTAGTTTTTGGGTTTATCGCTCTGGGGAGCAGACTCTGGGAGGACCTCCCACTGGGTTCACAGTGGGGCAGACAGGTCATGCTTAAGGGAGGGCTCTAGAGCCAGACAGTCCGAGTTCAAGTCCTCATTCCTTGCTTACTAGCTATTTAACTCTGAATAGTTATTTAGCCTCTCTGTGTTTCAGTTTCCCCATCTGTAGAACTGGGGAGGGGGGAGAGATAGAACCTGCCTCATAAGCTTAATATTAATATTAAAAAATTGGCATTTCTTAAGTGCTTAGAAGAGTGATGCTTGGCACATAGTAAGCACTATGTAAGTTTTCTCTTTTTTCTTTCTTTCTTTTTTTTTTTTTTTTTTTGAGCCAGTCTCACCCTCACCCAGGCTGGAGTGCAATGGCACCATCTCAGCTCACTGCAACCTCCGCCTCCCAGGTTCAGGCGATTCTCCTGCCTCAGCCTCCTGAGTAGCTGGAATTACAGGCAGCTGCCACCATGCCCAGCTAATTTTTTGTATTTTTAGTAGAGACGGGGTTTCAACATGTTTGTTGGTCCGGTCTCGAACTCCTGACCTCAAGTGATCCACCCGCCTTGGCCTCCCAACGTGCTGGGATTACAGGCATGAGCCACTGCACCCAGTCATAAGTTTTCTTAAATACATCTAGACTTCCCCCCAGTGTGCTGGAAGCCTAGGTCCCCTAGGAGCTTCTCCATTTCCCAAGGTGCTTTCTGCACCTTCCCACTGCTTCCACTAATTAACTGCCTCTTATTTTGCAGAACCACCTCTGTGCAGAAAAGCAACCACCTTGTTCTCTATTCTGCTGCCCGAGACAACCACATCCTCCTCCTTCTACACCCAAAGGCTCCCATGGAGAGCTCAGGTCAGTGTGGTGGGGGGAAAGGGGTCTAGTGAGCCTGCTGCCGAGTGGGGAAGGCACTTCTCATGGGTGAGGATGCCTCTAGGGCTGGCAGGACCCCCTGCAGGTAGACAGGCTGCAAGACCCCAGTTCAGGGATCCTGCCTAAATGTAAGAACATCTTGAGAGTTGGACATCTACACACTTGCACAAGGCTCCAACTGCTCACTGGACACTGAGCTTGACAATGGGAATAATGACAAGAATAGCCAAGATTTATTGCCAAATACTTGTGACTATTTAACAAAAGCCTGTATAGCACTTACAATGGATTGAGGAGGGATAAAAACACTTGACAAATATTAACTCATTTAGTCTTGGTTAACCTCCTAAGATAGGTATTATTACTCTTGTTTTACAGAAGGGGAAATGGAGGCATGCCAGAGGCAGGTACTTTTCCCCCAGTCACATAGCTATTGAGTGGTCAAATCGGGAGTGGAACCCAAAAATCTAGCTCCAGTGTCTAGGCTTAATGATTTCAATGTGGATTGCCTCGCACAAATGCCAGAAGGATTCTGTGAGGTGGGGCTAGCACGATGAATATCCTTATCTTTCTGAGAGGGAAACTGAGGCTCGGGGAGGTTACATAATTTGCTCAAAGCCACACAGCTAGTAAGTGGCACAGCCAGAACTGGGGCCTAATCTGGCTGATTTCAAAGCCTAGACTCTTCACCCTATGTCAACTTGGGACAACAGGGAAAGATGACCAACCCCTACCAAGATGTGCATCATCTGTTGGTCACCCGGAAAGTCAAAGATCACACCTTAGGCCACCAAGCCGAGACTCTAATTCCCCTAAAGATCCCTTTCCTGAGGAAGGGAAGGGCACCCCCTAGGCAGGGTTAGCTGCTCAGTTGCTAATATTCCTATGGCATAAATTATTTTGACTTCCATCCATCCATCCATCCATCCATCCATCCATCCATCCATCCATCCTCAGAGAGCCTCGTCCAATCAGAAGTAGCTCCACGGAGTCAGGCAACCCCAGTGAATCCTGGTGTTACAATATTCTGGGTCATCTGTAACCAGCTGGGGTTTGGGGCGGGAGGCTCGGGATGGGGAAGCTCTGTGAAAATCTCCCAAATACAGTCAGGCACTGCATATTGGCAATGTTTTGGTCAAGGACGAGCCTTATAAACAGCAGCGGTCCCATAAGAGAGTACTATATTTTTACCGTACCTTTTCTATGTTTAGATATGTTTAGACACACAGATACCATTGTGTGACAACTGCCTACAGTGCTCAGTGCAGTCACACACTGTGTAGGTTTGTAGCCTAGGTGTGTAGTAGGCTATGCTGTGTAGGTTTGTGTAAGTGCGCTCTGTGATATTCATACAATGATGAAATTGCCCCATGACATATTTCTCGGAACATATCGCCATAGTTAAGTGACACATCAAGGTATTTCAAAACCAACTTACTTTGCACTCACTTTATAACGATAAATACATGCCATGCTGTCTTTTAGGAAAAGAGGTGCAACAATAAAAGTTTATTGTATATAAGCAATAGAAACTGATGTGGCCAATTTAATTTTTTAAAAATGTGGCCAAGCATCAAAGGAAAAGCTGAAGCACCAGACACCAGAAAGGGCAGGGGAAGGGTAGCCCTGCCACCAGGACAGAGAGAGATAGTGTCCTTGGAGAGCACACCAGGCGTCCTTCCCTCCTGGCCATTCTCTGAACAAGGCTGTCTGAGAGAGAGAGACAGAGACAGACAGTATTAGTCCTTGGGCAGCTTGGTCCTGTGCCCACACCAAGGCTGAAGCTAAGTAGGCACATGGGTCACAGTCCCACCAAGACTGCAATAAGCAGGGAGGGATGCTGGGCAGGTGAAACCACTGACTTCCCCCTCCAACGGTGTGGCAGATGATTCCCAGATCCAATGGGTAAAAGGAAACATCCCTAAATCAGGATGACCAGGACTGCAGTTGTCTTTCCACATTATGATTTTTTTTTTTTTTTTTTTTTTTTTTTTTTTTGAGACAGAGTCTCTCTCTGTCACCCAGGCTGGAGTGCAATGGCGCCATCTCGGCTGACTGCAACTTCCACCTCCCAGGTTCAAGTGATTCTCCAGCCTCAATCTCCCACGTAGCTGGGATTACAGGCACGCACCACCGTGTCCGGCTAATTTTTTTATATTTTTAGTAGAGACGGGGTTTCACCATGTTGCCCAGGCTGGTCTTGAACTCCTGACCTCAGGTGATACGCCTGCCTCGGCCTCCCACAGTGCTGGGATTACAGGCGTCAGCCACTGCACCCGGGCTGTGATTGTTTTTAACACTCTCCACCTTCCCACAGCTCTTGGAGTCCTCCCATCCTACGGTTAAGAAGAGGGGTACCTGAGAAGTAAAATATTTATTTCAGGGTATGCAAAAGAGCAATATTTCAGAGGCATCAAGACTATTGTTATTTTGCCATGCCTGCAAACAGGAGTAAGATTGCAAAGGTTTTCCAAACAATCTGAGCCTTTATACTGCATAGGGGTAAGGAGGATCAGGTGTAGGCTGGAAGAGGTGCATCTGGGTACTGGGGGCCCTCTAGGTGTGACTTTCTGTGGTTGGAGAGGCAATATGTGACAAAGGTAAGGGCTATAGACCTGGAATCTATCAAACAGGGAGACAGTATTTGTCCTGCCAAACTCACAGGGTGCTTGTCAGAATCAAGTGAGATAAGACATTGGAAAACACTTTGAATATCCATGAGTCAGTTAGAGAATAGTAGCTGCTTTAGCAAATGGCCCCAAATGTCAGAGGATTAAGACAACACATGCTTATTCTCACTCTCACCACAGTCCAATGTGGGCTTCAAGCAGACAATGAGACTTATTCCCTCTTGTGGAAAGGGAAGAGGAGTATGGAGGACAGTGCAGGGAACACAGGCCTGCAAGGGACTTACGTCACTTCCATCACATTCCGTTGGCCAGAATGCAGTCACATGGCTTTTATCTAACTGCAGGGGAGTTTGGGAATTGTAGTCTTGCTGTCTCTTGGTGACAAAAATGAACTTGGTTTGGTGAGCACATAGCATCACCTTACCACACCTATGGAAGACTCTCTGTGTGTACGCCTTTCAAGTGCTATTTAAATGTTAGATATTCAAGGAGGTGAAAGATCTTTACAAGGAGAAGTACAAAACTCTGCTAAAAAGAAATTACAGATGACGTGAACAAATGGAAAACTATTCCAATGCTCATGGATTGGAAGAATCAATATTGTTAAAATGCCCATACCGCCCAAAGCAATCTACAGATTAAACGCTATTCCTATCAAACTACCAATGTCGTTTTTCATAGAACTAGAAAAAACTATTCTAAAATTTATATGGAACCAAAAAAGGGCCCAAATAGCCAAAGCAATCCTAAGTAAAAAGAACCAAGCTGGAGGCATCACATTACCTAACTTCAAACTATACTACAAGGCTACAGTAAACAGCATGGTACTACTATAAAAATAGACATATAAACAATGCAACACAATAGAGAATCCAGAAATAAAGCTACATTCCTACAGCCACCTGATCTTTGACAAAGTTGACAAACATAAGCAGTGGGGAAAGGACTTTCTATTCAATAAATGGTGCTGGGATAACTGGCTAGCCATATGCAGAAGAATGAAACTGAACCACTACCCTTCCCCATATACAAAAATTAATTCAAGATAGATTAAAGATTTAAATGTAAGACCTCAAACTATATGAATCCTAGGCAACACCATTCTAGACATCAATCTTTTGAAAGAATTTATGACTAAGTCCTCAAAAGCAATTGCAACAAAAACAAAAATTGACAATTGAGACCTAATTACACTAAAAAGCTTCTTTTTGTTTTTTTTTGTTTTTTTGAGACAGAGTCTCGCTCTGTTGCCCAGGCTGGAGTGCAGTGGCACAATCTCAGCCCACTGCAATCTCCACCCCCCAGGTTTAAGCGATTCTCGTGCCTCAGCCTCCTGTGTAGCTGGGATCATCATTACACCTAGCTAATTTTTGTATTTTTAGTAGAGACAGGATTTTGCCGTGTTACCCAGGCTAGTCTCAAACTCCTGGCCTCAAGTGATCTGCCCCCGTCTGCTTCCCAAAGTGCTGGGATTACAGGCATGAGCCACCGCGCCTAGCCTACACTAAAGAGCTTTTGCACAGCAAAAGAAATTATCAACAGAGTAAACAGACAACCTACAGAATGGGAGAAAATATTCACAAAGTATGCATTCCAACAGAGGTCTAATATCCAGAATATGTAAGGAATTTACACAACTGATTAAGCAAAAAACAAATAACCCCACTTAAAAAATGGGTAAAAGACATGAATAGACACTTCTCAAAAGAAGACATACAAGCAGCCAACAAATATGGAAAAATGCTCCGCGTTACTAATTATCAGAGACATGCAAATCAAAACCATCTCACACCAGTCAGAATGGCTACTAGTAAAAAGTCAAAAAACAACAGATGCTGGCAAGGCTGTGGAGTAAAAGGAATGCTTATACACTGTTGGTGAGAATATAAACTAGTTCAGCCACTGTGGAAAGCAGTTTGGAGATTTCACAAGGAACTTAAAACAGAGCTACCATTCAATCCAGCAATCCCACTACTGGGTATATATCCCCCCAAAAACAAATCATTCTATCAAAAAGACCCAGGCACTTGCATGTTCATTGCAGCACTATTCACAATAGCAAAGATATGGAATCAACTTAGGTGCCTGTCAACAAAAGACTGGATAAAGAAAATGTGTTACATATACAACATGGAATACTGTGCAGCCATAAAAAAGGACAAAATCATATCCTTTGCTGCAACATGGATGGAGCTGGAAGCTATTACACTAAGCAAATTAATGTAGGAACAGAAAGCCAAATACTGCATGTTCTCACTTATAGGTGGGAGCTAAACTTTGGGTACTCATGGACACAAAGATGACAACAATAGAAACTGGGGGCTACTAGAAGGGGGAGGGAGGGAAAGGGGCAAAAACTAGTGAGTTTGGGTACTAGTACTACTCGTAGTTGGGTACTATGAGTAGTACTATTATTAGTAATAGTACTCATAGTACCTAGGTGATGTATCATCCATACTACAAACCTCAGCATCAAGCAATATACCCAGGTAACAAACCTGCACATGTACCTCCTGAACCTAAAATAAAAGTTAAAAATTTTTTGAATAAGTTTAATATTAATAATAATGTTAATACCTAATTAGTAATATCCCACATTCCTGGATGCAGGAGGATAATAATAATGGATGCCATTTATCTATTGACTATTTGAGTCATCAAGGACGTTAGACCTGCATATCATATATGAACAATGCTGAGCCACTTGAGTCACAGGAAATATCCCATTTCTTTCTTTCATTTAATCAAATCAAAACCAGCCTCAACCTCTCATATTCCAAGGTTAGGATGAACTCTAGCATCATTCACTTGGAATGCTTCCCCCTCCGTGGGAGTTTGTGAGAAGCTCAGGGTTTATAAAGTCTGGGTAGTGGGAAAAGGCTGTGGTCTTCAGTCCACGGTGGCTGTAGCCACCAGAACTGCTTGTCCAGACTTGCAAGGTCCAGAGAGAGATAGAGCCTGCCTTGGGGGACATTCTCATGCTCTGGTGAAGATGGCTTAGGAGACCTTTGCTGTGGCATCAGAGGCACAGAGTTCAGTGCTTAGCGGCCCTCATCTGACCTTTGCCACTACTGGTAAGCTTTGTCCCAGCCGGTCTGATTCTCCTCATTCCCTGGAACCCTATATCCCTTGTGCCCTCACAGTCTTAGGGAATCCAACCTCCACCCTTAGGCTGGGCCACTCTCCTCTTTAAAAGCATTAACCTTCTTCTGCACCTTTTTAGACAACCCAGCTTGATTGGCTGAATCAACTTGCCAGGAGCCTCAGACTCAGGTGCCTCCAGGGGCCAGACAGAGGATACAAATGAATGAAACCGAGGCATGGGGAACTACAAAGACCTAGAGAAGCTGTGCTCATCTAAGGGGGCAATTGCTCCCCACCCCCTATGATTGTCACATGTGAGAAGAATGCAGGTTCCGTGTCAACAGATTGTCAGATTTTCAAGAGATGCCAGAAACCCAAACTGTTGTGCAAAATCTCCTGACTTGTAAATGTTGGCAGCTAATTCATTGCTTTTTTTTTAAGACACTATACAAGCCCAGACAAAACACATAGCAAGCCAGATGTGGACCAAAGCCTGAGAGTTTGTTTTAGCTACCCAGACATTCAAAACAAAATGTATTTGAAGTGGTCTCCCAGGGCTACTGGCAACTTCTCTATTTTTCTGTGAAACATAAAAACTCAACTTCCCTTGCAAAGCAAGGGGACCCAGGCTCAGAACACAAAGGCTTGGCTGTGCTTCTGATGAGGGGAATGAGAGGAAATCACATTTGTCACAGTTTTCAGCCTTTCTGTGCAAATATACAGTGGAAGACAGAATAAGAAAGAGAAAGAAGGAAGGAAAAAAAAAGGAAGGAAGGGAGAGAGAAAGAGAAGGAGGGAGGAGAAAGAAAAAAGACTTAGTACCAGCTAATTTTCTAATAACTTATCCTGCATTAACTCATTAAATCTTCATGCAAGGTGGAAATGCATAGGCAGAGGAAAGATTGTGACTAACCTTCATGCCGAGCTAAATGATTTCTTCAACAGTCTGGGGAGATGATGCTCTGCCCAGCAGAGGGACCAGGTGGGCAGATGCAGCTGTAGCATCCTGTCCATCTCAGCCTGCAGGAGATTCAGGACCAGGCCTTGCCAGGTACAAGTGTCTCACGGGGACATGTGAGAGCCAGGAAGAAAGTAGGGGCTTCAGGGATGTGGCCCCCATAGGCTTTGCATGGGTCTGAGGAGGGGCCAGACCATGAGCACTAGCATCTATGGTGACTTGGCCTAAAAATATTTTAACTCTTGGACTGCAATCTGCTGATTTTTACATTTGTTATCTCTATTCTACTTACTTCCAAAGGAATCTGAGGCAATTCAGATATAGATTAAATAGAATATAAAGCAGGAGGACCAAAAAGGAGCCAAGAAGAGAGATCCCTGTCACATGAGATGAGCTAATTTTTGAGGCTGGGCCCCAATTTGACCATAAATTTCCTGATAGCCAAGTCAAAGAGGAACCATTGAGGCATGTGGTTTGTGTCTGACAACTAGAGAATACACACTCACCTATAATGGCAAACTCTTGGTGGGAGCTAATTGCAAAGAGGAATTTATTGTGTGAGGAGTGTTTCCCGTACTCCCTGTCTGAGTCTGGATCTGCCAAGAAGCAGACACTAAGTTCAAGGATTTATTTGGGGAAACACTTGTGTGATAGAAATGGAGAGGGACCTGGGAGAGCAGCTGTCAGACCCTGGTGCAAATCTGACTCCAAATGAAGGAGAAAAGGAAGAAGGGTCAGTGGAAATGCCTTGGACTGATGGGAGTCCAAGAAAAGCTCAGCAGGGCAGTTGGAGAAGCTTGAGCATCTCCTGGGGAAGGGCCTGCTTTAGAACCACTACCATACCCTGTATTGGCTGGGAACTGTGGCTCAGCAGAAAGTGATGGATTTCACAGCTATCTTAGTCTGTTTGCATTGCTATAATATAAAGGAATACCTGCAGCTGGGTAATTTATAGAGAAAAGAGGTTTATTTGGCTCAGTGTTCTGCAGGCTGTACAAGAAGCAGGGTGCCAGCATCTGCTTCTGATAAGGGGCTCAGGGCTCAGGAAGCTTCCACTCCTGGTGGAAGGGGAGCAAGCATGTACAGCTCACATGCTGAGAGATGAAGCAAGAGAGAGGGGGAAGGTGCCAGGCTCTTTTTAACAACCAGTTCTCAGGGGAACGAATAGAACGAGAACTCACTCACTACCGCAAGGATGGCATTCATGAGGCATCCACCTTCATGGCCCTAACACCTCCCATTAGGCCCCACCTCCAACACTGGGGACCAAATTTCAACATGAGATTTAGAGGGCCAAATATCCAAACCACTGCAACAGCACAGTAACTGGGGACCTGGGTCCATTAAACTCCCGGTAGTGGGAGATGAGCAAGGTACATTCTCATAGCTACAACACTTCCCAAATATCAGTTTCTTATTCTTGTACCATTTTTATGGTTTTTTTTTTCCATATCAGTGTACCACTGTTAAAGAAAGAAATTATTCTGACACTTGTTAAATGGTAAGGAAGACTTATCGAAGACTATTGCATTAGGAAAGAGAAAGCAGGCTCAACTTGGAATAAGGAAAAGCCAGCTCATTTATAGCCAATGAGCAGAGTGAAGGGGTCAGTGGATGGAAAATTCCTAAGAGGAGACATCAAGCATCGGGCATTCTTGCTAAACTGAGCTAACAGGATTTTTGCTAGAGGCACAAGTCAAATTCTTATACATCGAAGGTAAGGGATGAAGGGGTTCAGGAGATATCAAGCGTGGAGGATTCCAACCTAAACTGATTTGGCAGGATTCTTGCTAAAACTGGGATGGGCAGGCCAAAGGCAGGACAGGAGCCAAGGCTGAGCCCTAGTGAAGAAGAGGGCTAAGAGAAGGCTGAGTAAGGCTTGGTCAAGGAAAGAGTCTTTGTTACCACCTGTCCTGGTATGTATCTGATACGATTCTTTAAATTGACTTTAGATTTTAGCTTTATACTTGTGGGGGGAGACTACCAGAAAAGACAGGGTGCTGTAGGGTTCAAAAAAATAAATAAATAAAATAAATAAGTTTTAGCTTCATGCATGGATTCAGGAACTACTAAAAATAATGGCAAAGGCCTGGTGTGGTGGCTCACACCTGTAATCCCAGCCCTTTGGGAGGCCAAGATGGGCGGATCACGAGGTCAGGAGATGCAGACCATCCTGGCTAACACGGTGAAACCCCATCTCTACTAAAAATACAAAAAATTAGCCAGGCCTGGTGGCGGGCACCTGTAGTCCCAGCTACTCGGGAGGCTGAGGCAGGAGAATGGTGTGAACCCGGGAGGCGGAGCTTGCAGTGAGCTGAGATTGTGCTACTGCACTCCAGCCTGGACGACAGAGCTAGACTCCGTCTCACACACACACACAAAAATGATAATAATAATAATAATGGCAAAAACTGCTATTACTTTTGCACCAACCTAATAGTTTTTTATATATATATTATATATATATTTGGAGGACATATATATTTCATATATATATTTGGAGGATATATATATTTCATATATTTGGAGGATATATATATTTCATATATATATTTGGAGGATATATATTTCATACACATATTTGGAGGATATATACTTCATATACATATTTGGAGGCTGTATATATAATTCATATACATATTTGGAGGCTATATATATATTTCACATATATTTGGAGGCTATATATATTTCATACACATATTTGGAGGCTATATATATTTCATATACGTATTTGGAGGCTATATATATTTCATATATATATTTGGAGGCTATATATATTTCATATATATATTTGGAGGCTATATATATTTCATATATATATTTGGAGGATATATATATTTCATATACATATTTGGAGGATATATATATTTTTCATATATGTATTTGGAGGCCCTATGTATTTCATATATATTTGAGGCTATATATATTTTATATATATTTGGAAGATATATATATTTCATATATATATGAAAATACATATATGTATTTTCTAACATGCATTAAAATAAATGCATAACTATTCAGATTTTAAGGTCGTTTGTGTACCACCTAAAATTGTCCTGCATACCACCAGTGATACACATACTGCACTTTGGGAAATGCTGGTTTTAGAAGAACACAGAAATGTGAAAGGAAAGGCTATATTCCAGCCCTGGCTGGCATGCTGGCTGCCAGCTCTAAGTAGATTATTTCGGGCACCTCTTGAGGCTCAGAGAAATGGCTAAAGACCTTCTCAGGAGGAATGGAGGTGGGACGAGGGTGAGGCTCAGTGGACTGAGTTTCCTCCCACGCCTACCACTACCCAGATGTGGAGCTGGACCTCCAGAGGAGCGTGCAGGCTGTGCTCCGGGAGCTCAGCACCCAGGCCCCTGCCCTGCAGAGCAACCAAGGTAAGAGCCAGCTGGCAGCAGCAGCTGCTCCCTCTGACCTCCACCCAACCCCAGCCAACAATACACGCACATACAGGAAAGGGCCCCGGCCTGGAGCTCATGGGGCAAGGGTCTTCTCGCCAAACCCCTTTCCTGCTGGAAATACCTAGAGCCAGAAGGACTGAGAAGCCTTCTCTGCTCCCTAGTTCAACCCTCCCAGCAACTGCTGCAGAGCACATTGGGGATCTGCCACCCTTTTTTTTCCTTTTTTTTTTCTTTTGTTTTTGAGATGGAGTCTTACTCTGTCGCCCAGGCTGCAGTGCAGTGGTGCAAACTCGGCTCACCGCAACCTCTGCCTCCCTGGTTCAAGCGATCTCCTGCCTCAGCCTCCCAAGTAGCTGAGATTACAGGCGTGTGCCACCACGCCCGGCTAATTTTTGTATTTTTAGTAGAGATGCAGTTTCACCATGTTGGCCAGGCTGGTCTCGAACTCCTGACCTCAAGTGATCCACCTGCCTCAGCCTCCCAAAGTGCTGGGATTACAGGCATGATCCACGGCACCCGGCCTGCCACCCTCTTTGTTAACAACCTTCCCTAGCTCCACTTCCAAACCTAATTCCCCTCAGCACTCCAGGCCTGCAGGACTTCCAGAACGTGGCTGGGAGCACACACCTGCAAGCACTGCTGCTCTGTGGTCCACATGCACACACCTGTCCCACGCCTGTCCCCAGTGGTGTCTCACCTGCCCTCCTTTCTGCCCTGGGAATTCACTGTCCACAAAGGGCTATAGATCAGAACTCCTCACTTGGGAGGAGCCCACCCAGGTGCACCTGGAGCCAGAGCTGCAACTGGGGCTCCAGGGCTCAGGGTTCTGCTCAGAGGGGTCTCCTCTAAGAGCTCCTGCCCACCTGGTCATGCTGGACTCCCCTTTCTCCTGGCCCAGGCATGTGGAGGTGGTCCCTGCACAAGAAGGTCGAGCGAGATCCTGGTAAGAGCCCGGCGCTGGTCCGCATTCTTCTCAGAGAACTGGAGAAGGTGAGTTCCTGGACCTCAGGGAGGAAGACGGGGACGAAAGGAAGAGAGGGGCCAGGTGGGCAGGGGCTCAGTCCTGGCAGCTCTATGTCTCCCAAGCTTTGGTCGCCTGCATGATTTTTACCATATGCATCTCCCTCCTGTACTTTTACATAAGCAATATTTTCTTTACATCGACTCTCATTGTTTTACTTGAATAAACATCTTTCAAAAAGAAGCGCCATAACGCGATCACAAATGGAAAACCCGTATCACTTGTCAGAAACAGAAGGTACCTATAAACATAAATATACGACTATTGACGTTTCTCAAAATTATCCTCGGGCCACCTAAATTATCCTCCACACTACCCAATGTTGTACTTTGCACATTGCAGAGTACATGTTGTACTTTGTACTTTGCAGTGGGAAACACTGCACTCAAGGGAGGCTCCAAGCTGGGGACTTGTTTGTTGCTTTGCTGCAACTCCTACCCTAATTGAATTTGGCCCCTCACCTGCAGAGTTCTCTGAGGCTCCCCCATGCTCCCACACCCTCCCTGAGGGGCTTCTGCATCTGTGTGCCCTCCCCTCCCCACTCCTCTATCCAGAGCAGACAATGGCCCTTTGCTCTCCCCCTGGCTGCCTTCCACCCCATCTCCTGCCCACCCCCAGCCTAGACTGCCTCCTGCTACGAAGTGGGAAGTCCCCCAGCCCAATACCTGTCACGTGATCTCCTGTTTTCCAGGCGGAAAGCGAGGACCTCCGGCATGTCATCATTCCCTTGCTGCACACTGTAATGTACGTGCTCACCAAGGTGAGCTGGGGACTGAGGTCGAGGTGGTAGTGGTGACCTGCATGTGGCTGGGCTGGACACTGTCCTTTCCCCTTAGTGGGCAGTCTCTGCCAGGATGAGCCTAGAAAATCCCTTGGATTGCCTGCCCTAAACTGGCTTCTAAGCACTAGCCACCCCCTTTCCCTCCTATACGGAGAGAGAACTTTGGAGAGACAATGGCCTTGAATGGCAGGATGAGGTCTTTGGGTTTGCTACTGTGTGCAGTGCAACAGGAGACATCGCTGATCCCTGCACAGAGAAGAGACATGATACAGATGTGGTTAATGTCTCAGGAGGAGTAATCGGGAGCTGCGTGTTGTTGCAGCGGGTGGGAGTGGTGGTTGAGGAAGGCAGGAAGAGCAAGTCTGGGGTTGCTGGAGAGTCCAGGGTCAAGATGGGGCTTAGCTCCGGCAGAGTCAGAGGTCACACTGAGGTCGGGAGGCAGAGGGGGGCCTCCCGGGCACTGCGGAGCATTTCAGGCCTGTGGGATGCAAGGAGGAGCAAAGGAGACTGAGGAAGTTCCTCCAAGGTTTTGAGCCTGGAGAACCGCAGGAATGTGTTTCCCTGATGGAGCAGGAGGGCTGGGAGGAAGTTGATTTGCTTGCAGAACTTGATGCAATGAATTTTTATCTTGGTAAGTTGGGGCAGGGCAGCAAAGGGATGTCTTACTGGTGCTGGGAGAAGAGGCTGGAACGTGTGGGTTTGGGAGAGAGCTGTGAGCCCAGGTCTGGCTGTTAGGCCTGACCTTCCACCTCTTCTCCCAAGCCCCTCCCTGGAAACTCCCCTGGGACCCTTCACCTCCCCATCCTCCCTCTTACCTCCCCCTCCTCCCTCTCACCTCCCCCTCCTCCCTCTCACCCAGGCCACAGGAATCACAGAGGAGCTCTACCAGAGAATCTATACCTTTTGCACAAGATTACTTACGCTGCCCACCCCCTACTGCACAGTCGCCTTGGACTGCGCGATAAGGCTGAAAACGGAGACGGCCGTCCCAGGTAAGAGTCACCGGGCATATTTGTCTGCCATGCTGCACCTCCAACATTGCCCAGGGTCTTTCCTTTTTCTCCAGGATACTGGGGAACTCAAAAGCCTCCACACCTTCTGTAGGAAGGTGGAAAATGGGAATCAGAGACTTGGGGGCTGGTTGGCCAAAGTGGTCTGGTTTGCAGGGACACTGTACCAAAGGATGGTCATTGCTGAACAGAACTTGATGAATGAACTGTATCCCTACCAGGAGAGGTGAGTGGCCCCAGAAAAACTGCTACCTTCAGCCTCCTAAAAGTGTTGTGGCTTTAGTGACTGCTCCCTGGCAGAAGGACAGAAGAGGAGGTTGGATTAAGAAGAGCCCTAGCAGAACTCCCCAGCCATGACATTTGTCCAGCAGTCGAGTGCGTTTGCAATTCAAGGTTGGCGCCATATTGTTTTCTGGAGACCACTGAACACAGGATAGGTCTTTCTTCTCAGGTTGGATTCCAAGCTACCCTCTGTCATTCCATCTCCATCCCGCCCTTGGCCATAATGCAGCATCGTACCAGCCAGGCAGCCAGAGGAGACTCCAGAATAACCACAGCGGAGGGGCTCAGGCGCAAGAGCACAATGAAGCCTGAGGGCTTCCATGGGGGACTCGCAGCCCCTGAGATAAGACTGAGGAAGTGTCCCCTGCTCGTGTTGGGGAGAGGGGTGACGAAGTTGGGAGTGGCACCTCCCTTTTCTGCAGGCACCTCCACTAACTTGGCCCTGAAAGGCACAGCTTGAATTTGGGGTGTGAGGTGCTGTGTTCAAGAAAGATGCAAGGGGGCCCAGGGCACCCAGAGGACTTGGCATGGGAGAGATGGGGAGACACAGTGGGTGAGGAGGAGGGAGTAGGGGAGGTTGGCTCTCTGGTGTGATGAGTGATGAAAGAAGGTGAGATTCACTCAGAGTTCAGAACTCCAATTCTGGCAGGAAGGATTTAGGGTCCCTCCTAGAGGGCAACCTGGTCCCTGGGCCAGGATGCTGAGAGAGGGAGCAGGATTGAGGCTGGAACTTTCCTAGACAGGGGACTAGGCCTGATTTCCTCTGTGGACAGTGGATTAGAGCTGCCCCTCTAGAAGGGCCATGCATGCTCTTATTTGCCACAGTCCTCACCACTCCCTATTGTCATCCCACCCAGAGACTTTTGAATCTGAGACTCCTCTTTTTAGCAGAATTAAATTACTTGGGGGTGCTGCACAGCTCTGAGGGCGCCCATCCGGTGGCTCCTCTCCCATTAGTTACTATCAATCCCACCTCTCCCCTCTGCCTCTGCCCTCAGAGTGTTCCTCTTCGTGGATCCTGAGCTGGTGTCTGCCTCTGTGTGCAGTGCTCTGCTACTGGAGATTGAGGCGGCCCAGGCACAGCAGACACCAGAGGCCTGCATGCGCCACGTAGTCTCCCACGCCCTGCAGGCGGCTCTGGGGGAGGCCTGTCATGCAGGCGCTCTGCACAGGAAGCTGCAGGTAATGGCCCTGCCCGCAGCCCCTTGTCAGTTCCAGCCCTGGTCCCTGCATGCCCATACCAGTCGCTTACCCTGCTCTTCCTCCTTCTCCTGTTTCACATCACCTTTTCCCCCACATCAGAAATTAATACATTTTGGCTGGGTGCGGTGGCTCACACCTGTAACCTCAGCACTTTGGGAGGCCGAGGAGGGCATATCACCTGAGGTCAGGAGTTTGAGACCAGCCTGGCCAACATGGCGAAACCTGGTCTCTACTAAAGATACAAAAACTAACTGGCCGTGGTGGCGGGCGCCTATAATCCCAGCTACTCGGGAGGCTGAGGCAGGAGAGTAGCTTGAACCCAGAAAGTGGAGGTTGCAGTGAGCCAAGATTGTGTCACTGCACTCCAGCCTGGGTGACAGAGCGAGACTCCATTTCAAAAAAAAAATAATAATAAGAAGAAGATATAAGATAATGCCAGTATTCCTAGCAGCAGGGTGAATGAGTGTCTCAGTCTTGAAAGCAGAAATCTGGGTCACCACAACAGTAGCTACTACATCATCTCACTCAGAGTCAAAGCCAAAGTGATTGCAATGACCTATAAGAGCCTGGTGTGGTGGCTCATACCTATAATCCCGGGTACTTGAGAGGCTGAGGCAGGAGGATTGCTTCGGGCCAGGGGTTTGAGACCAGCCTGGGCAACATAGCAAGACCCCATTTCTACAAATAATAATAATAATAATAAAAATACCAGGCGTGGTGACATGTGTTTGCAGTCCCAGCAGCTCGGAAGGCAAGAGGATCACTTGAGCCAAGTTCAAGACTGCAGTGAGTGGTGATTGTACCACTGCACTCTAGCCTGGGCAACAGAGAGACACCCCATCTCTAAAAATAAAAATAAACTGTCTACAAGAACCTTATCTTGAGGGCCTTGACCTGTTCCCGTCTCTCTTCATTTCCTCTCTGGCCCGTCTCCTGACTTTCCCTCTCATTTCTTGTGCTCCAGCTAAACAAGCCTCCTCATTTTTCTCCCAACATGCACATGCCTAACATACTTGCACCCCAGGGTCTTTGCACTCGCTACTCCCTATGCTTGGAAAGTTCTCTTAGGTACCTGCGCGACTCACTCTTTTTTTTTTTTTTTTTTTTTTTTTTTTTGAGACGGAGTCTTGCTCTGTCGCCCAGGCTGGAGTGCAGTGGTGCGATCTCGGCTCACTGCAAGCTCCGCCTCCCGGGTTCACACCATTCTCCTGCCTCAGCCTGTCCGAGTAGCTGGGACTACAGGCGCCAGCCACCACACCCGGCTAATTTTTTGTATTTTTAGTAGAGACGGAGTTTCACCGTGTTAGCCAGGATGGTCTCCATCTCCTGACCTCGTGATCCGCCTGCCTCGGCCTCCCAAAGTGCTGGGATTACAAGCATGAGCCACTGCGCCCAGCCGCATGGCTCACTCTTTCACTTCCTTTAAGTCTTTACTTAAAAGTCACTTTCTGCCAAGCGCGGTGGCTCACACCTGTAATCCCAACACTTTGGGAGGCCAAGGCAGGCGGATCACGAGGTCAGGAGATTGAGACCGTCCTGGCCAACATGTTGAAACCCCATCTCTACTAAAAATACAAAAATTAGCTGGATGCGGTGGTGCGCGCCCATAGTCCCAGCTACTCGGGAGGCTGAGGCAGGAGAATCGCTTGAACCCAGGAGGCAGAGATTGCAATGGGCCGAGATCACACCACTGCACTCCAGCCTGGGTGACAGAGCAAGACTCTGTCTCAAAAAAAAAAAAAAAAAAAAAGTCACTTTCTCAGGGGGGCTTCCCAGATCACACAATCTGTTTCGTTTGCTGCTGTATCCCAGCCCCTAGAACAACTCCTGGTGCAGTGAGCTGTTCTAAGTGCTGGAGATGCAGCTATGAACGAAACAGACAAAATTCCCTGCCTTTCTGGAATTCACAATCTAGTGGGGGCTAGAACATTGATCCAAGTGCTGGGTGACACTTTCAGGAGGTGGGCGTCAGCGGCTATCTCTGCCTCTCTGGGTAACAGATATTGCAGACCAGCAGTCTCCCCATAATAGCGTGTGAGGGGCAGAGGGGAACCCCCACTGGCAGGGCAGGCGTGGGGCCCTGGATGTGGGATCCAGAAGCCTTTGGGGGAAGCTCCTGCCGGGCCCCCAGGGGCAGCGGAGAGGTGTCACCTTGGGCTGCCAGGGCCCTGCGGACTTGGCTTAGGAGCTGGGGCGCGTGGGCGCTGGGCTGAGACCCAGGCTCTGACGACCCTCCCCAACAGGCCAGCCCTCGCCGCACCCTGGAGCACTATTTCCACGCCGTGGTGGCCGCCGTGGAGCACATGGCCAGCGAGGCCAGCCCGAGCCGGGAGGGACACGTGGAGAGGCTGGAGGAGATTTACTGCTCGCTGCTGGGGCCCGCGGCAGGGCGCTGCGGTGGTAAGCGACTGGCGGATGGGGGGCCTTGGCAAGGGTCCCGCCGGGGCAGCTCACTGCACCGCAGGGGGCGCCAGAGAGCAGCGCTGGACCTGCCTCTGTCTGGATGCCTGGCCGACTCCCAGGAGCCTGGGGACTGGGGGCAGCCTGGGGGGGTTTGGCAGAACCGGGACCAAGAGGCGTGTAATTAGGCTGGGAGCGGTGGCTCACGCCTGTTATCCCAGCATTTTGGGAGGCCGGGGCAGGCGGATCACCTGAGGTCAGGGGTTCGAGACCAGCCTAGCCAACATGGGGAAACCCTCTACTAAAGTAGTAGAGAGTTTAGTCTCAAAAAAAAAAAAAAAAAAATTCAGCTGGGCCTGGTGGTGGGCGCCTGCAGTCCCAGCTACTGGGGATGCTGAGTTAGGAGAATCACTCGAACCCGGGAGGCGGAGGTTGCAGTGAGCCGAGATTGCACCACTGTACTCCAGCCTGTGCGACAGAGTGAGACTCCATCTCAAAACAAAAAAAAAGAAGGCAGGGAATTTGGTCATGATAACCACTGATGCCCACAGAGCCCCTACTATACTCCAGTTGCTGTTCTAATCACCTTACATATATTTAAATATATTGCCTATACTGTATTAAATCAATGAAACCTCACAGTCAACTTATAAGCTAGAAACTTATTATCCCCATTTTACAGAGGACGAAACTGAGTTAGAAAGAGGTTAAATATCTTACCCAATATCACCCAAGGCAGTAAGTGGCAAAGCCAAGATACAAATCCAGGCTGTCTAGTTCACCGCTCAGCTGTAGTAACGAAAGGATTTGATCATCCAAGGACCAGAGCATCTAAAAGAGCAGATGAGTCAACATCGTTTATATCTGGTATCATAGATTTTTATTCCTCACCCTTCCTATTTGCATATTTGTAAGATAACGCCTTATCTTCTGTAAGGCATAAGGTAGGTAAGATAATGCCTACCCTGACGCAAGCCCCATATGGATGGGGGCATCTGAAATAGCCCAGAGAAACGTCTCGAATATGTGTTTCCTGGCTGTTGTAGGATGGTTCTGATTCGGGTCCTGTTTCATGGTCGTTCAAAGTATCATGGAATATGTCAGCCCTCATGTCCCAGATATGCACAGTCACTGATCGTGCACCTGTCGTTATAAGGCATGGGGTTAAGGACTGGAATCCACTGGAAGAGGTTAGTGTGCCAGGCCCTGGGTTTGAACTTGGCAGCCCAGGTTGGGTGGAGGCCACAGCAGTTGGGTGAGGTGGGCAGGATAGTCTCTGCCTAAAGACTCCATCTTCGAAGTTTTCCACTCTTTTGCTTTAACATTCTACGCTGCCTCTGATCCCACATGGAAAAAGCTGCTCTGGTGCCCCAAGCTGGGACAAACCCTGGGACCAATCTGGCTTTGCTCCCCTTGAGGCCCCTTGCTAACACTCACCAGTGACTCTGCATGGATCAGATGAGACCATCTGGGCCACCCCCAAGCCACATCCAGACTTGCCCAGACTTGCCTTGTGCATTTTTTTTTTTTTTTTTTTTAGACAGGGTCTTGCCCTGTCACCCAGGCTGGAGTGCAGTGGCTCGATCATGGCTCACCACAGCCTTGACCTCCTGGGCTTAAGCGATCCTCCCACCTCAGTCTTCCGACTAGCTGGGACCACAGTCACGCGCCACCACACCTGGCTAAGCCCTGTGCATCTTTTGTTTTTTTCTGAGACAGAGTCTCGCTCAGTTGCCCAGGCTGGAGTGCAGTGGCTCGATCTCCACTCACTGCAAGCTCCGCCTCCCGGGTTCACGCCATTCTCCTGCCTCAGCCTCTCCGAGTAGCTGGGACTACAGGCGCCCGCCACCACGCCTGGCTAATTTTTTTGTATTTTTTTAGTAGAGACAGGGTTTTACCGTGTTAGCCAGGATGGTCGCGATCTCCTGACCTTGTGATCCGCCCCCCTCGGCCTCCCAAAGTGCTGGGATTACAGGCGTGAGCCACCGTGCCCAGCCAAGCCCTGTGCATCTTAATGACCAGGCAGCACCCCCGTCAAGCCCCTGTGGCTGTAGGGGGCAGTATGGAGCGGTGGTTATAAGCACAGTGTTGTGGGTAAGAGCAGGAACTCTGGAGCTGAGCTGCCTGGGCTCAAGTCTTCACTGTGCTATTTACTATGTGACCTTCGGCCAGTTATTCAGCCTCTCTGTGTCCTGGCTCCTCCCCTGTAAATTGAGGATAATAATGTCACCTGTTGCCCAGGGCCATTGGCAGGATCCAGAGAAATGATTGCAGTGTGTGCCAGGTGAGTAGAATAAAGCCTGGCAGGCAGTAGGTACCCAGTGAACACTAGCTGCTCTCCCCTAAGAAGCTTGCAGCCTCATAAGTGGGGAGCCACAGCAATATAGAAGTGAAATGGGAATACGGAGCCAAATCCTAAGACCACATGTGAGGTGTGCCCAGTGTGCAGACAAAGTCTGGTCGGAGGGAATGACCACCGTGGGCCACTGGAGTGGTCAGAAAAGATTCTAGAAAGAGGAGCAGGAAGAAGGGCTGGCCTTGGTCTCTCCCCTGGACTGCCCGGGGTTCCTGCTGCCCCCAAACTTTGCTGATGAGTTCTCGTCAGCATCACCGACAGCTGCAAATGTTAATTGAGTGTCTACTGCGTGCAAGATATTGGAAGCAGCCCTGAGAAGGGCAGGGGTCTTTCCTGCCTCATCTGGATGCAGGCAGGGCATTTTAAGAACAGCAAGAAAGCCAGTTTGGTGGCTGCACAGCGCTGAAGGCATGGCCAGCATGGGACAGTAGGTCAGAAAAGGCCTTGTGAGCTGGTTTGTGAAGACCCCCTAAGGGCTGAGCTAGGTTTAAGGAAACGTAGCTACTAAGCATTGCTGGACAGAGAGGGGACAGCTGCACTGTTGGGCCCTGGATGGGCTGGTGGTGGCAGAGATGGAAAGGCAGACCAGATGTGAAGGAGAGAGTCCCTGCCACCCCTCTAAAACCCCGCACAGGAGCTGGGCAGGATGGGGAGGGGAGAGGAGGGGCCCATGGCCTCCTACATGGCCTCCACAGCCCGCTCCTTTCTGCAGGTGACCTTGTCCAGGAGCGGCCACCAAGCATTCCCCTGCCCAGCCCCTACATCACTTTCCACTTGTGGACCGGCGAGGAGCAGCTCTGTACGTGCCCGTGCAGCTCTCTGGAAACAGTGGTACATGTCTGCGTCTGTGTGTGTGTGTGTATGCATGCATGCGTGTGTGTCAGTGTGTCTGTGTGTGTGTCAGTGTGTCTGTGTGTGTATGTGTGTGTCAGTGTGTCTGTGTGTGTGCATGTCAGTGTGTGTGTATGCGTGCATGCGTGTGTCTGTGTATGCATACATGTGTGTGTCTGAGTCTGTGTGTATGTGTGCATGCATGTGTCAGTGTGTCTGTGTGTATATGTGCACGTGTGTGTCTCAGTGTGTCTGTG
Organism: Nomascus leucogenys; assembly: GCF_006542625.1. Classification (NCBI taxonomy): domain Eukaryota; kingdom Metazoa; phylum Chordata; class Mammalia; order Primates; family Hylobatidae; genus Nomascus; species Nomascus leucogenys. Next base: position 68,993,040 of record NC_044399.1, read on the forward strand.
TATGCATGTGTGTCAGTGTGTGTGTATGTGTGTGTCAGTGTGTCTGTGTGTGTATGCATGCGTGTGTCTCAGTGTATCTGTGTGTATGCATGCATGTGTGTGTCAGTGTGTCTGTGTGTGTGAGTGCATGTGTGTCAGTGTGTATGCGTGCATGTGTGTCAGTGAGTCTATGTGTATGCATGTGTGTGTTAGTGTGTCTGTGTGTGTGCACACGTGTGTGTCAGTGTATCTGTGTGTATGCATGCGTGTGTGTGTCACTGTGTCTGTGTATGCGTGCATGCGTGTGTGTCAGTGTGTGTATGCGTGCATGCGTGTGTCAGTGTGTCTGTGTGTATGTGTGCATGCATGTGTGTCAGTGTGTCTGTGTGTATGCATGCATGCGTGTCAGTGTGTCTGTGTGTGTGAGTGTGTCTGTGTGTGCACGTGTGTGTCTGTATGTCTGTCTGTACATGTGTATGTGTGTGCATCTGTGTGTGTCTGTGTCTGTGTGTGTGTCTCTGTGCATGTTCATATGTGTGTCGTTTTGTGTCTGTGTGTCTGTGTTTCTGTGTGTGTGTGTATCCTCTGAGGAGGGCTGGCTGAAATCAGGAACGTAGCCCTGCCAGCCTCACGTGTCCTCACTGCCTTTATTCCCCCATCCCAGGGAAGGAACTGGTGCTCTTCCTCCGCCCAAGATCCCAGCTGCGCCTCAGTGCTGACTTGGAGGTCTTGGATCTGCAGGGCCTCCGGCCAGACCGGGAGTTGGCCCGGGTTTCTGTGCTGTCCACTGACAGCGGCATTGAGCGGGACCTTCCCCCGGGGGCTGATGAGCTGCCTGCACCTAGCAGCCCTGAGATGGAGCGAGCCGGGCTGCAGCGCAAAGGGGGCATCAAGAAGCGTGCATGGCACCTGGACTTCTTGATGCCTGGCAGCTGGGACGGGCCCCCGCTGCACCGGAGGACAGGCAGGCCCGGTGGGGATGGGGAAATGCTGCCCGGCGTCTCCCGGCTGCACACAGCCCGGGTACTTGTGCTGGGAGACGACAGGATGCTGGGGCGCCTGGCCCAGGCCTACCACAGACTCAGGTGGGGCCCCGAGGTGGGGGCTGGGGGCGGGCGCTGGTCAGGGGCACAGGTGGGCCTGGCATGGGCTGGTGAAGGATCACAGGGTGGCAAGAGAGGGTCAGGAGTCAGAGGCCAGGGTGGGACGGAGGAGGATGCCGCACAGTGCCCACAGCAGTCACAGAGCACCGCAATCCCTGCTTTGTGGTCGTTAGCTCCATGAACCATCATCACCATCCTGCAAGGGAGACATTACTGTACCCATTTTGTAGATGAGAAAGCAGAGCCTCAGAAAGATGACACAAATTGCCCAAGGTCAAGAGATAACAAATAGCAGAGGCGAGTCTGTTTAAAGCCAAGCCCCGCCCCTAACCTCCTCTGCTTTGCTGCCCATTGCTAGGAAACGGGAGACCCAGAAGTTCTGCCTCACTCCCAGACTCAGCCTGCAGCTCTACTACATCCCTGTGCTGGCGCCTGAGGTGACTGGACCGCGGGGAGGCGGTGGCGGGGCAGAGACAGGGCAGGCTGGGCAGGGACACACCTGCAGCCCGGCATCCCCCACATCCCCGGCTCAGGGACTAGAATAAGCATCCTTAGAATGTGGAGACGGGAGAGAGAGCTCAGCAGTCTTCTATTTCAGAGGCTGCAGACATGCTCTGGGGGCTGAATGTGGCCAGAGATTGGGTCTCTCTCTTGATGGCAGCCTGCTTGCTGCTGATATTTGTTTTGTTTTTGTAGGTAATGGAATTAGTTGCAAACTTCTCAAACACAGGGCTCTCTCTCTCTCTCTGTCCTTCCCTCCCCTGTCTCAGACACACACCCCACACTTTCTGGTATGACATGAAAGGAAATTTCAAGCAGTGAAGTCCATTGATCTAGTTGGGGGGACAGAGCCGCACTTGCAGTTCTTACTTCCTACTGCACACTCCACTTCCTATTCGGAAGCAGTAAGGTCAAAGCCGTACTTGTCTCTCCCCTTTTAAAGTCGGTGATCATTTTTCAATGTCCCTGCTGAGTGAACCTCAGCAAAAGATATTCTAGCTTCATCTGAGTTTATAAAACAGAACAACGATGTGTCTTCACATGCAGAAATTTGGGCCCCAAGAGGTTAAATGACTTGACCGTATTCACACAGCCTAGGCTGATGGCAGCTGGAAGGCGGAGCTGGAGAGAGGGCCTGACGGGTCTGCCCCATCCCCTTTCCCCCAGAAGCCTGCAGCATCCAGGCAGCAGGAGCTGGGAGAGCTGGCTACGTTCCTGGGCCGCGTAGACCCGTGGTACCAGAGCAATGTCAACACGCTGTGCCCCGCCATCCACAAGCTGGCTGAGATGGTAGGGGAGGGTGAGGGTACCAGGGAGGGAGAGAGGGACGGGAGAGGGGTCTGGGCAGAGGGGAGAACGGAGGAGCCCAAGTAGGCAGTGAGGGTGAAGTGGGGGTGAGAGGGGGCTATATTTTTGCTGCTGCACTTGACCTTTGACCTTAAGAGTCAGGTGGGATGAGACAGGAAGGGAATTCAAGAGAGGGGCCCTAACCAGATAGTGGCTTTGAACTCACTCGGGACACTTATCAGGCACGTACTTTGGACCAGACCACCGTGGAAAAGATGAAGTAAAATATTCTTTCGTAAGTGTGTAGGGCAGTTATACTCCTTCTTGTGTGAGCTTCCTGTGATCCTTTTTCTTTTTTTATTATTTATTTATTTATTTTTATTTTACTTCACATTCTGGGATACATGTGCAGAACGTGCAGGTTTGTTACACAGGTATACATGTGCCGTGGTGGTTTGCCGCACCCATCAACCCCTCATCTAGGTTTTAAGACCCGCATGTATTAGGTATTTGTCCTAATGCTCTCCCTTCCCTTGCCCCCAACCCTCAGACAAGCCCCGGTGGGTGATGTTCCACTCCCTGTGTCCATGTGTTCTCATTGTTCAGCTCCCACTTATGAGTGAGAACATGTGGTGTTTGGTTTTCTGTTCCTATGTTAGTTTGCTGAGAATGATGGTTTCCAGCTTCACCATGTCCCTGAAAAGGACATTAACTCACTCTTTTTTATGGCTGCATACTATTCCATGGTGTATATGTGCCACAATTTCTCTATCCTGTCTATCATTGATGGGCATTTGGGTTGGTTCCAAGTCTTTGCTATTGTAAATAGTGCCACGATAAACATATGTGCGCGTGTGTCTTTATAGTGGAATGGATCATTTTTCAATGATTGTAACAGCTGATGTTTCCTGAGCACTGATGCTACACCGGGCACTCTTCTAAACACCTACACACAGGGCAGCTCATTTAATTCCCACAGCAGCCCAGAGGCAGGTGCCCCTGTTGGTAGGTACCACTGTCACCATAGCCCCGTTTTACAGATAGAGCAGCTGAGGCACAAAGAGATTAGGTATCTTGCCTGAAGTCACAAAATGAGTGGTGGAGTGCCAGTTGGAACCAGGCAGCTTGACTCCAGAGCACCCTCTCCTAACCACAAACCCACACTGCCATACCCCAACCGTGGCTGGCAGTGGGGAGGGAACTCATCTTTTACTGATTTGAAAGGGCTTTTATATAGTAAGAGAATTTTACACTTTTTGTCGTCACATATGTTGCAGATTTTCTTCCCACGATTGTAACTTGCCTATCCACTTTTTGACTTGCGGAAGTTTAATACTTGGGTATAGTCAGACATAGCACTTTTATTCTTTACAGTTTCTGCCTTTGGAGTCATGCTTCCAAAAGCTTAAATAAATGTTCACTGATAATTTACTCTAACACTTTCCATGTCTCAATTTTTACATTTAATAAGTTGCCTATCTGCAATTAATTTTAGTGTTTAGTGTGAAGTATGTCATTTTATTTTTTCCAAATGTTGAGCTAGTTGTCCTAAAGCTATTTTGCATAAACCATCTTGCTGCAGCAATTTGAAATGTCACTTTTATCATTTGCTAAATACTTACATGTGCTTGTATTTAGTACATGATCATGTGCTTGTATTTAGTACGTGATCCTTACATGTGCTTGTAAGTATTTAGTACATACCTATTCTTTCATTGATTTATTCATTTCTGTACAAATTAGCCTTTTGATATTTTAATATCTGGCTATAGAAGCCTGCCTACCCCATTATTCTTCTTTTTCAAAACTTTTCAGAATATGCTTATTTATCTTCCTGATGAACTTTAGAATTTCAAGTTTTGTTTTTGTTATTATTTTTAATTCTATTGGATTTCGATTGAAATTTGGGGAGAATTAGCATCTTTCGCATATTGAGTTTTTCTCTCTAGGAGCATGGTATAGCTCTTCATTTGTCCAAGTGTCCTTATATATCCCTCGGTATAAATGTAAAGTTTGCATCGTACAGCTTCTGTCCAATTCTCACTAAATTTATTACTTGTGTGTGATAGTGTTTCTTACTATTGCGAATGGTATCTTTATCCCATTATATTTGGGTAGTGCCTGCTGCTAATATAAAAGGAAGCTATTGATTTATACACATTTATTTATTTTAATTTTAAAAACTGCGGTAAAAAATATAACATTAATTTACCACTTTTACATATCTGTTTTTTAACTTGCCACTTTAGTGAGCTCTCCATTTTGCTTTATCATTTGACTGATGAGGGTGTCTTCTTACATATTTTATTCAAATAAGGATATTTAGGGGTGCACATTTTCTGGCTTATACCTGATCCAAAAATGTCTTTGCATACACACAAAGACCATTTAGCTGGGTATTAAAATACTTTTTCCTTGAAACTTGGAGGCTATTGCAGTGGGAACATTTGATGCAGGCCCCATTGGTGCTCGTTTGCTGGTAGCTATTTTTCTCTGCCAGGACACTGTAAGGTTTTGGTTTTCCCCTTCTTGTAATTAACAATTTGAATGGCCCTATGCTTACTCCAAAAGCGGTTTCCACATGAAGAGACCAGAAACATTATGAGCAACGACAGCATTATTAGAATATGTTCATAGCTCCTCAGTGTGACCCTTTCGAAAGGAACAATATTTCAGTACACCAGATGTGAGAGTCAGAAGAGGTCTTATAGGATCGGATATGAGTTGGATGAGATCAACTCTGAGCTTCCTTCTAGCCCTGACACTATCACATTCTGTGTAGATGTTCTGAAAAGCCAGTCACTATGCTTTATCATCATATGGGACCAGGGAAGGACTGGAGGACAAGAGGCATAGTCCATTCCCAATAACACACAAACCTGAATTATTTTATTTTATTTTGAGATGGAGTTTCGCTCTTGTTGCCCAGGCTGGAGTGCAATGGCACAATCTTGGCTCACCGCAACCTCCGCCTCCTGGATTCAAACGATTCTCCTGCCTTAGCCTCCTGAGTAGCTGGGATTACAGGAATGTGCCACCACATCTGGTTAATTTTGTATTTTTAGTAGAGACGAGGTTTCTCCATGTTGGTCAAGCTGGTCTCAAACTCCTGACCTCAGGTGACCCTCCCACCTGAACCTCCCAAAGTGTTGAGATTACAGGTGTTGAGCCACCACACTCAGCCAACTAGTTTATTAATAGATGCAGAGACCACCAGAGCTGAAAGAAACATCAGATCATCTGGTTCAACCCCTCATTTTCTCTAGAAGGACACTCGGACCTCAAAGAGTTTGAATAACTTGCCCACACCTGCTTGGCCAATGGCAAGTAGCCGATCCAAGCCTAGAACCCAGTCCTGGCTCTCTCATTAGCTTCACTCTCCGGCATCTTGTCTCCCCCAATCACTAAGCACAGTACCTCACACATTGCTCAGTAGTCTCTGTAGAATTGAAATGAGCCAGATTCCCTAGGGAGGCAGGGCTCTGGACAGGAATATTTTGACTGGGAGTGGAAATTCGGTGGTAGGAAAGGTTTGGAATGTGTTGAAGGACACGTTGGGTTAGTGCATCCCAGAGATGTAGGGGCTTGAAGTTTCTCTCTGAAGAAAATGGCATCTCCCACAGTGGCCTTGGGGGAGATGGTGAAGACATTCCCTGTCTCCATCACAGCCTCCTTCCCTGGACACATCCCGGACTGTGGACCCCTTCATCCTAGACGTCATCACCTACTATGTCCGCATGGGCACCCAACCCATCTATTTCCAGATCTACACAGTCAAGGTAAGCATCCCACTGGAGGCTCCAAGGAACCCCAGGACCCCACAGATTAAATACCCAGGCTCTGGGGAAACACTGGTCACCAGGCCACCAATCATGAACACACCCAGACGCTCTTGGTTATTAACGTTGCCTTCTTCATCTCTAAATGAATCAGATCATTATTAACTTCGAGACCTCAAATCCAAGAAGCAGGTCTTCTTTATGTGGAAGGGTTCTCCATGGCCCTGGATCTCTGGAAATCAGGGATAGAGTGATTTGGAAATCACACCAGGAAATGCCACCCTCCCTTCCTCTCTCCAGATCTTCTTCAGTGACCTGAGCCAAGATCCTACTGAGGACATTTTCCTCATTGAGCTGAAGGTGAAGATCCAAGATTCTAAATTCCCCAAAGGTAAGCATCTGCCTCCCTTTTCCCAAAGGTCACCCTGACTCAGCTTCTCCAAACTCTCATCCTTCCACCTCTCACCTGATGATGCCTGCACGCCCACACCCTCAGTGCTTGTCCCTGCTCTGTTCTCTACCTCTGCTAAATGCCAAGGTTGCCCTTGATCTCCTCCAACCCCCGCAAGACTGAAAGGCAGCCTGGCTCCCTGAGGTGTCACCTTTCCATCCAGGGAGATGGATGGATGGGTAAACCCAGCAGCTCAGCTCCTGCCCTCAGAGAGGTGGGGAAGTCAGGGCGAGAGGCCTGGGAACCTCCACCTCAAGCCTCTTCTCATCTTCCCACAGATAGCTTTTCACCCAGGAGGAGAGGCGTGGCTGAGGGCGCAGGGGCAGAGCTCTCCCTGTGCTACCAGAAGGTCAGTGTGCATGGATGTGGTCAGTAGATGGCCAAGAGGTACAGCTGGAGGGAGCAGGCCTCCGGGACAAGCAGGGAAGCAGACAGAGCCAAAGGAAGCTTCTGCCCCTTTTCTTGAAGCTGTCCGCAGAGTTCCCCAGCCTTCAGGGAGTTTTGCAGGGATGGGTGGGTTAAGTTGGCCTTACATGTAGACCAGGAGGTGATCTGATTTAAGGAACAAGGGGGCTGACCGCTTGCTAAAAAATATCTTCCCCGCTAGCTGACCAGAGGGTTGAACTGATTTCACTGGAGATTTATTCTTTGGGGTCTGGAAGGCTAAACATACTCTCTAGGGCTAGGAGTGCTGTAAGCCTTTATCTGCTAGCCCTTATGGGGACTTAGTGACATAGACAAAACAGGATCTGGCACAGTGGCTCATGCCTGGAATCCCAGCGCTTTGGGAGGCTGAGGCAGGAGGATCACTTGAGCCCAGGAGTTCAAGACCAGCCTGGGCAGCTCAGTGAGACCCCCCGGCTCAAAAAAAAAAAAAAGACTCTCACGGCGGGGGTGGAAAACAGGGGAGAGAGGCAAGACTGTGGATGTGGGGATGCTGGGGAAAGGGTATGTCCTGAGGACCTCCACCTGTTCCTCAATCCCCCTCCTCAGGCCTTGCTCAGCCACCGGCCCCGAGAGGTCACTGTTTCCCTGCGGGCCACTGGGCTGGTCCTGAAGGCCATTCCAGCCAGCAACACCGAAGGTGAGGAACGGGGAATGCAGAGCAAAGAAAGAGAGAAGAGATGAGAAGGGCAATGCTGGGGAGAGGGCAGAGTGGCAGGAGAAAGGGGAGCCCTCCCAGTCACGGAACTGGAGCCAGGACCAGGACTTGGTGACTGCCTTCAAGTTGCTTGCTGTGGGGTCACCCAGACTCTAGCACTGGCCACTGGATTGAGCCTCAGCAGCCTGGTGAGACATAGCTGGAAGGTGGAGGGACTCCGGGAAGGGGTTGCAGTTGGCCTCCTGCCACGGAATTGGGACTGCAGGACTAGTTGTCTTCTGTTTGGAAATTTTGGACTTGTCATTCCAAAAAAAATGGAGACAATAGAAAATGCCAATTTATGTGCATATAGTAAATTATAAATATTAGCTCATATTGTGAGCTCCCTGGTCTCCTGGAATAATGCAAAGGACAGCGATACAGATTATGAACATTGCAAACATGCACCAGAGGCCAGGCAGTGAAGCACATGAACCCTAGAAAATAGATATTATTAGTATTAGCAACTTTTTACTGGACAGGAAATGGAAGGAAGGAGAATAACGCACCCAACATCACCGCTGTGAGGAAGAATCAGAACTGGTTTTCAAACCCAGGTATTCTCATGCAAGAGCCTATGTTCCTTACCACTGCCTGCCCCGGAATTGCCAAATCTCAACAGACCAGACTTAGGGGATGTTATGCGGTGATGCTTGTAAGATCATTTTGGAGCAAACAAGAAAGTTCACCCAGGCAGAATTATGTCTTGTTCAACATCTATTCCCTTTGTCCGTGACATGTCCTGGCGTGAAGTAGATACTTGATCAATATTTCTAGAATAAATGAAATGCTACTTTACATTCGAAAATTTGTTTTAAAAATGAATGAACACATTTGGAATATTCCAGAAGAAATACGGAATGAAAATACACATAAGCCAGGCTGGAATGCTCATGCGGAAGCCAACTCTGATCCCTCCTCTCCTATCCAACCACGACTACTTACTCCATCTCTGAAATCCACTGTGGCTTTGCTAGCATTCCATTTATGATGCCTTTCTGACAATAATGCATTTGTGTTCATATGTGGGCATCATAGCTTCACAATTTCCTTAGCAACTGGCACAAAGAAGAAACTCAAGAAATTATATCACTTCCTAATAAAACTGCTTCCAGGCAAGTTGAATTTGTGGATGACATATGAAACTCCATCACAGCAGGACACTCTTTACCTGCAGCTCTTTAACACCATGAAGGAGACACATAATTGTGGCAGTAGCTCTTAACCTAGAAGTGGCTCAGGAGCAGACCGTCAAGGGCGTGGGGCCAGGGCCGGATGGGCAGGGCTCACACCCCAGCATTGCCGCTGACTATCTGTGCGAACTTGGATGTGTGACTTGTGTTCTCTCTACCTTTTTTTTTCCTAAAATGGATATAATAAGTAGCTACTGATTTGTGTGCATACAGTAAATGATAAATGTTAGCTCTTATTGTTCAAACTATATTCCTTCCATTTCTCTCACAGACTCTCCCCACTCCCAGCCCTACTCTAGACCCTATTAGGCCAGGCGCGGTGGCTCACGCTTGTAATCCCAGCACTTTGGGAGGCCGAGGCGGGCGGATCACGAGGTCAGGAGATCGAGACCACGGTGAAACCCCGTCTCTACTAAAAATACAAAAAATTAGCCGGGCGTGGTGGCGGGCGCCTGTAGTCCCAGCTACTCGGAGAGGCTGAGGCAGGAGAATGGCGTGAACCTGGGAGGCGGAGCTTGCAGTGAGCCGAGATCGCGCCACTGCACTCCAGCCTGGGTGACAGAGCGAGACTCCATCTCAAAAAAAAAAAAAAAAAAAGAAAAAAAGAAAAGAAAAGACCCTATCAGAGCTAGTCTGATGATGCCAGTACCCTCGGTAGAGCAGACTTCTACAAACCCTCTTTAGTTGGCAGGGAGGGATGAAGCCTACCAGCAGGCACACAGTGATGATTTTTGACACATTATACGCTATTAAGCAACCCTGTCTCTACTAAAAATACAAAAAAAAAAAAAAAATTAACCAGTGTGGTGGAGCTCGCCTGTAATCCCAGCTACTTGGGAGGCTGAGGTAGGAGAATTGCTTGAACCTGGGAGGCAGAGGTTGCAGTGACCGAGATCATGTCACTGCACTACAGCCTGGGCAACAGAGTGAGACTCTGTCTCAAAAAAAAATATATATATATATATAAAATATATATACACGTATATATGTGTGTGTCTATATATATGTATATATGTATATATGTGTGTGTCTATATATACGTATATATGTATACACATATATATGTGTGTATATATACGTATATATGTGTGTGTATATATACTTATATATGTGTATGTGTGTATATATGTGTGTGTATATATGTGTGTGTCTATATATACATATGTGTGTGTGTATATATACATATATACATGTGTGTATGTATATATACTTATATATGTGTATGTGTGTGTATATATGTATATATATGTGTGTGTGTATATATATATACACACAAAAAAAAACTATAATAAAAAAAGTCAAACACTCAACCTGTTGGCACCGATGCCCTCCTCACCCACTTGGAGCCTCTGTCCTGCACTACATCCTGGGCAGGTGCTTCTTTCATTCTTAGCATGCCCAAGAGCTGCAGGAAGTTCAGGAGAACTTCTAGAACTTTATTCCTTTTAAAAAGGGTTGCAGGAGGAGATAATGAAAGGGTAGCGGGTGGGGATATGGGTTGGTGATGGCCGCTGACCCGAGGATACAGAAACTTGTGGATTCACCAGGGAAGGAAGATGGATGATTGAGAAGGAACCGTAACTTGGCTGGGACCAAGCAGATTCAGTAGGTGGGGGCCCAAGGAGGAGTGAGAGGGCTGGGGGTGTCAAGATGGGTTCATGGAGATCTTGAGACCTAGAATCTCAAACTCCCCTACTTCCCTGGAGGTCCATTTACAGCCCCACCAATCTCATTCAGTTTCAGGGTCTCGCCATTGCCCCCTGCCTGCTGCTCCTGTCACAGACCACACGTGTCTGAATGTCAGCGTGACAGAGGTTGTCAAGTCCTCCAACTTGGCGGGAAAGTCCTTCTCTGTAAGTAGTGAGTGCACTGGGAAAGGGAGACAGCCAGCTGGGACAGCAGTAGGTGGCTGGGAGCCCAGAGGGGAGGGCATTCTGAGAAGGGAACTGACTTCCCAGCCTTTCTGAGCCTTTGCTATTGGAGCGGGTCTTCCTGTTGGAAGGAATCTGCTTTTCAATCAGTCTGTTTGAAGTGCAGAGTGCCCACTGGTATAAGGAAAGCACTTTAAGAGTCAAAGCCCTGCCCTCCATCTGCTGACCATTTGAGGACCCAAGGCATACCCAGATGACTGCAAAATGCACCTACGTCCAGTCATCCCAGGCGCCACACCACAGCCAGACTCCTAAACAACAATAGCCCAACCTTTGACCAAATCAGACCAGCTCTCTCAATCCCCTTACCCTTTGCCCTTTAGCCTTTGCTCATATCAACAACTTTTTTTTTCTCGAGACTGAGTCTTACTTTGTCACCCAGGCTAGAGTGCAGTGGTGCAATCTTGGTTCACTGCAACCCCTGCCTCCCAGGTTCAAGCAATTCTCCTGCCTCAGCCTCTCGAGTAGCTGGGACTTACAGGCGTGCACCACCTCACCCAGCTAATTTTTGTATTTTTAGTAGAGACAGGGTTTTGCCATGTTGACCAGGCTGGTCTCGAATTCCTGACCTCAGGTGATCCACCTGCCGCGGCCTCCCAAAATGCTGGGATTACAGGCGTGAGCCACCACGCCTGGCCAATACTTACTGATACAGACATAAGACTATCCATTTCCTCTCTACCCGATGGCCTCTCTGGACTTCACTTCCCCACTCAGCTTGGCTTTGGTGCCCCATGATTGCAACTGAACCATGTTCTTACTGATGTCCTCACTCCCATGCACCACCCAGCAGGCTGACACTCGATTTAGGTCAAGCCACCTACTCAGTCTGTATGCCCAGATGGGCAAGTGCTTCTGGAATAACACCTGCATCCACATTGATTAGATCCGCAGCAAACTCATGACCTCCCCCTCACCCGAATCCTTGGGATCGCTCAGCCCTTTCCTCCCCCTCCTCCTCCAGGCTCTTCTCTATCTGTTCGCAGTTGTCTGTCCCCAGCTTTGACCTCTTCCTCTCCACTGCTCCTTCCGCTTAGCCTACACATGCTCAGGTCTTTTCCATCTTAAAAAAAAAAAGGGCAAAAAAAAAAACAAAAAAACAACTCTGCCATGACCCAACTACCTCTCTAGCTACCCACTGCATCTCTTTCCTTCCCTTCTCAGTCAAGCTCCTTGAAAGGTACTTCTAGAAGAGTTTCCAGCCCCTTATCAATAACTCTTCTACCCACGACCACCTGGTTACACACGTCCTGCTGTAGCAAAGTCACCTCCATGTTGCCAAAACCAGTGGTCACTTTTTAGCCCTTATATTTCTTTATCCTTTAAGATAATGTTTTTGTTGTTTTCTTTTGTTTCATTTCGTTTTGTTGTTTGAGATGGGGTCTCACTCTGTCACCAGGCTGGAGTGCAGTGGCGCAATCTCGGCTCACTGCAACCTCTGACTCCCTGGTTCAAGTGATTCTCCTGCTTCAGCCTCCTGAGTAGCTGGGATTACAGGCACACGCCTCCATGCCCAGCTAATTTTTATATTTTTAGTAGAGATGGGGTTTCACCATGTTGGCCAGGATGGTCTTGAACTCCTGACCTCGTGATCCACCTGCCTCTGCTTCCCAAAGTGTTGGGATTACAGGCGTGAGCCACCATGCCTGGCCAAGATAATGTTTTAACCTATAAACAAAAGTTTCATTATTTATTTTGGAAAATATAAAAAAGCACAAAAAGTACATTCACTAGTAGTCCCAATCCCTGGAGAGAATGACTATTAACATTTTCAGGTGTAAACACCCAATCCTTTTTTTCTAGATATTTTAAGATAATTGATAGCTACACTACATACTGGTCTGTACCTTGGTGTTTTTAACTCAAAAATATACTAAAGCCTGGTAAATAAGTCTTGATGGGACCTTGCTTTGGTATTAAATATGTTTTGTGTCATTAAGCATATGTCAGTGTTTATTATATGATGGTTGCATATACCTGTATAATTATGTAAATAAATTCTAAGACGACATCTAAGTATCATTTTTCACCATTACAAGCGTAGTGTAAGCAGTTTCCTTAGGGGTAAGTATGTGCTAAAAATCATGGTTATGTCTTTTTAGAAGAACGCCTAGAAGTGAAATCATTCAGTCAGGTGGCATCCTTTTTATATATTTTGCCAAATTGCCCTCCAGAAAGTCTATACCAAGTTCCAAACTGATTGTAGTGTTTGAGCGCCAATTTTGCAGCACAATTCACATATTGATTGATTTTTTTCATCTTCACAAATTTGATGATCAAACTTTTCATTATTTTGTTTCTTTTATTACCAATTAGTGAAATTGAATACTTTCTTGTATTTCTATTTCTTCATTCATATATTTCCTCTTTGTATTTTCATCCCATACTAATATCCTATTTTATAGTGTGAGGACATTAACTCCTTATTTGTCATAAATTTTGGGAATACTTTTCCCAGTTTGTCTTCTGATGCTTTTTTAACCTAAAATAGCTTTATATTGTGACGTCGCAAAATCTACCAATCATTTTCCTTTAATGATTTCTGACTCTGATATGATTAAACATTATATATGCCTAAAGACTGTATTTCCTTGAATTTAAGGCATACCACAGTTTTACATACTACTAAGAAAGAAACAATGCTTCCTAAACTATGAACAGTGCTCTTTTATCACATTGGTTGCAAAATACTCCCTAATTAGAGATGTTAAAATGTGTTTTAGAATCAATGAAAATGGCATGCCTGTTTAATAGTAGTATGCTGTTCCTTCCTTGTGGTTTTATTCTTTCTTTTATTTCTTTACTCATTCTAAGCATATTTATTTTATAATCTGATTTATGTAATTACATTATCTGTAATTACTGGGAGTCTAATCCTTCTGTTTATTGGGTTCACTGACCTCCTCCCCACAGTAGCTTGTTTTTCAATTATGAGTTCATATTTCTTGGGGCTTTATCTGTGGGAAAACTGGGCGGAAAATTGTCCTTCTAGAGAAATCCTGAATTTGTTTTTGCCAACTGCCTCAGAGATGTTATCAGCTCAGGACCATATTTTGAGTTCAGTTTTGGCTGAGAAATTGCCAGACCATGAAGATAGTGTACATGTGTACCCCAAATTCATGTCCAGACGGGCTTGTAGCTAAGAATCTCCAGGAAAGACTTGCCTTCCTCACTCATTTCACAAGCCAAAGGGGACGGGCTTTTTTCTGTGGTCTTCCCTATTTCTGTGTTCATTTTTTCGTCTGTTTGTGCCTTTTGTTTTATTTTGCTTTCTAGTCTTTCACTCAGCGTGTAGCCTTCAAGAGTCCCTGCTTCATGTAACCCCATACCATTGCCTCCCATCCCCAGGTGGTTATTTAAACCCAAGCCCTTTGATTCCTGAGTTTATTAGCAAATGCTCCTAAGACAGCCAAAGCATCCGACTTACACAATTTCAACTTCTTTGGAATGCATTGACATTTTCTTCATTGCCTGGTACATGATCAACTTTTTTTTTTTTTTTTTTTTTTGAGACTGAGTCTCACTCTGTTGCCAGGCTGGAGTGCAGTGGCAAGATCTCGGCTCACTGCAGCCTCTGCCTCCCGGGTTCAAGCGATTCTCCTGCCTCTGCCTCCCAAGTAGCTGGGACTACAGGCGTGTGCCACCACACTGCTAATTTTTGTATTTTTAGTAGAGATGGGGTTTCACCATGTTGGCCAGGATGGTCCCTATCTCTTGGCCTCGTGATCCGCCTGCCTTGGCCTCCCAAAGTGCTGGGATTACAGGAGTGAATGATCAACTTTTTAATATTCAATGGCAACTAAAAATACATGTTTGTTTTCTGTCTATAGAATATATAAAGTATGGTTTAATTATTAAATCAAACACATTGTATTACTGTAATCTACAAATTTAAAATATTTTCTGTCTACTTCATCTGGCCAAGACTGAGAGAGGTTTGTGGATGTTCCTGCTATGGTTTTGATTTTGTCAATTCTATCTGGATTTCTTTGAACGTGAACTTTCTTCTAGTTTTTGATGCTGCTGTTGTATAATATGATGCCTTCTTATGCCTAGTCTTTGTATGAGACTTTTTTTTTCTTTTCTCTCTCTCTTTGGAAGCCATAAATACTTAATTTCAGAGAAGATTCTGAATGTCGCAAGAATATACCTTGGTGGGATGTTTTTTCATTCATCATTTTGGCCCTTTGATGGACATTCTCAATCTGGAGACTCACATCTTTCAATTCTCAGATATTTTCTAATACAATCTTTAAAATAATTTCCTTCTCTTTACTTCTTTGCTTTTTCTTTCTGGAACTATGAATAGTAGGATGTTTGACCTCCTAAATTAATGCTCTAATTTTCTCATCTTTTTTCTCCCATTGTCCTTCTTTGTCATTTCTTCAATTTTGGGGGAGTTTTCTTCAAATTCATTTTTTGAAAATTTAGGCTATTTAAGAACTCTTTCTTGTTTTCTGGTTATTTGTTGTCTCTCCTAATATGGTCTCTGGGCCGGGCATGATGGCTCACGCCTGTAATCCCAGCACTTTGGGAGGCAGAGGAGGGCAGATCACTAGGTCAGGAGATCGAGACCAGCCTGGCCAACATGGTGAAACCCCACCTCTACTAAAAATACAAAAATTATCTGGGCATGGTGGCGCATGCCTGTAATCCCAGCTACTCAGGAGGCTGAGGCAGGAGAATCATTTGAATCTGGGAGGCGGAGGTTGCAGTGAGCCGAGATCACACCATTGCATACCAGCCTGGGTGACAGGGTGAGACTCTGTCTCAAAAAAAAAAAAAGAAAGAAAAAAAAGATCTCTCTCTTAACTAAAGAGTGGGGCACTAAAAACCTGGGTCAATGGTGGGCTTCTCAGTGGGCAGTCAGAAGACCATGGTCCTTTCTGTGGGCGGGACCCAGATGTCCGTATCTGCAAGTCTCTTTGCTGGGACCGTTTTGTTTTTCCAGAAATCAGTCCTTTGGGCTCCTGCCTCAGCGAGTAAAGGGGGCCAGGGATGAGGGGTGGATAAGTCTGCTTATTATGCCTGTCACTCTGGAGCTGGGATAATTTCACTTTCTCTTTTCCAATTTGGATGCCGTTTATTTCTTTCTCTTGTCTGACTGTTCTAACTAGGACTTCTGTTATGTTGAATAGGAGTAGTGACAGTAGGCATCCTTGCCTTATTCCAGTTCTTAGAGGTAATGCTTTCAATTTTCCCCCACTCAGTGTGATGTTGACTGTGGGTTTGTCATATATGGCTTTTATTATTTTGAGATATGTTCCTTCTATTCCTACTTTGGTAAGGGCTTTTATCATGAAGAGATGCTGGATTTTATGAAATGCTTTTTCTGAATTTATTAATACAATCATATAATTTTTGTTTTTAATTATGTTTATGTGGTGAATCACATTTATTGAATTGTGTATGTTGAACCAACCTTGCATTGTTGAAATAAAACTCACTTGATTGCAGTGCATTACATTTTGATTCACTGTTGAATTTGGTTTGCTAGTATTTTGTTGAGGATTTTTGCATCTATGTTCATCAAGGATATTGGTCTACAGTTTTTTTTTGTTGTTGTGTTCTTGCCTAGCTTTGGTATCGGAGTGACTGACCCTGGCTTCATAGAATGAATTAGGGAGGATTCCATTCTCAATGTTTTTCGAACAGTGTCAGTAAGATTAGTATCAGTTCTTCCTTGTATGTCTTGTAGAATTCCACTGTGAACCCATCTGCTCCTGGGATTTTTTTTAATTGAGAGATTTTTTTATTACTAATTCAATTTCATTACTCATTATTGGTGTGTTCAAGATTCTATTTCTTCTTGGTTCAATCTTGGGAAGTTGTGTGTTCCTAGATAAATGGAATTTATCCATTTCCTCTAGATTTTCCTGTTTGTGTGCATAGAGATGCTTATAGGTCTCTGATGATCTTTTGCATTTCTGTTGTATCAATTGTAATGATACCTTTCTCATTTCTGATTGTGCTTATTTGATTCTTCTCTCTTTTTTTCTTGGCTAACCTAGCTAGTGGTCTATCAATTTCATCTATCATTTCAAAGAACCAATATTTCATTTCATTGATCCTTTGTATTTTTTTGTCCCAATTCCATTTAGTTCTGCTCTGATCTTTGTTATTTTCTTCTGCTAGCTTAGGGTGTGGCTTGTTCTTATTTTTCTAGTTCCTTGACATGCAGCATTAGGTTATTGATTTGAGATCCGTCTTTTTTAGATAGGCATTTAACACTATAAACTTCCCTCTTAGCACTGCTTTTGATGTACTCCAGAGGTTTTGGTATGTTGTGTCTCTATTTTCATTCATTTCAAAAATTTTTTTATTTCTGCCTTAATTTTATCATTGATGCAACAATCATTCAGGAGCTAATTATTTAATTCTCATGTATTTAAATAGTTTTGAGGGTTCCTCTTGGTGTTGATTTCTAGTTTTATTCCACTGTGGTCTGAGAAGATACTAGATATGACTTCAGGTTTTAAAAAAATTTATTGAGACTCACCTTGTAGTCTAGCATATGGCCAATTTTTGAGAATGTTCCATGTGCAAATGGAAGAGTTACATTCTGCAGTTGTAGAGTAGATTGTTCTGTAAATGTCTGTTAGGTCCATTTGGTCTAGAGTCCAATTTAAGTCCAGAGTTTCTTTGTTGATTTTCTGCCTTGATAATTTGTCTAGTGCATCAATGGAGTACTAAAGTCTCCCTCTATTATTCTATTGGTGTCTGATGTGGTTTGGCTGTGTCCACACCCAAATCTCATCTTGAATTGCCACATGTTGTGGGAGGGACCCAGTTGGAGGTAATTGAATCAGGTCTTTCCCGTGCTGTTCTTGTGATAGTAAGTCTCACAAGATCTTATGGTGGTATAAGAAGGAGTTTCCCTGCATAAGCTCTCTTTTTGCCTGCTGCCATCCATCTAAGATGTGACTTGCTCCTCCTTGCCTTCTGCCATGATTGTGAGGCCTCCCCAGCCATGTGGAACTGTAAGTCCATTAAACCTCTTTCTTTTGTAAATTTCCCAGTCTCAGGTATGTCTTTATCAGCAGCGTGAAATGGATTAATACAGTAAATTGGTACCAGTAGAATGGGGTGCTGCTGAAAAGATACCCGAAAATGTGGAAGCAACTTTGGAACTGGGTAACAGGCAGAGGTTGGAACAGTTTGGAGGGCTCAGAAGAAGACAGGAAAATGGGAAAGCTTGGAACTTCCTAAAGACTTGTTGAATGGTTTTGCCCAAAATGTTGATAGCGATATGGACAATAAAGTCCAGGCTAAGGTGGTCTCAGATGGAAATGAGGAGCTTGTTGGGAACTGGAGCAAACGTGACTCTTGTTATGTTTTAGTAAAACTGGTGGCATTTTTGTGGAACTTTGAACTTGAGAGATATGATTTAGGGTATCTGGCAGAAGAAACTTCTAAGCAGCAATGCATTCAAGAGGTGACTTGCGTGCTGTTAAAGGCATTCAGTTTTATAAGGGAAGCAGAGCATAAGAGTTTGGAAAATTTGCAACCTGACAATGCAATAGAAAAGAAAATCCCATTTTTTGAGGAGAAATTCTGGCCGGCTGTAGAAATTTGTGTAAGTAATGAAGAGCCAAATGTTAATCCCCAAGACAATGGGGAAAATGTCTCCAGGGCATGTCAGAGGTCTTCACAGCAGCCTCTCCCATCACAGGCCCTGAGACCAAGGAGGAAAAAATGGTTTCATGGGCCGGGCCTAGGGTACCCATGCTGTGTGCAGCCTAGAGACTTGGTGTCCTGCATCCCAGCTGCTCCAGCCATGGCTGAAAGGGACCAATGTAGAGCTTGGGCCGTGGCTTTAGAGGGTGCAAGCCCTAAGCCTTGGCAGCTTTCATGTGGTGTTGAGCCTGCAAGTGCACAGAAGTCAAGAATTAGGGTTTGAGAACCTCCATCTAGATTTCAGAGGACGTATGGAAATGCCTGAATGCCCAGGCAGAAATTTGCTGCAGGGGCAAGGCCCTCATAGAAAACCTCTGCTAGGGCAGTGCAGAAGGGAAATGTGAGGTCAGAGCCCCCATGCAGAGTCCCTGCTGGGGCTAGGAGCTGTGAGAAGAGGTCTCCAGACCCAGAATGATAGATCCACTGACAGCTTGCACGTGTGCCTAGAAGAGCCGCAGACACTCAACGCCAGCCCATAAAAGCAGCTGGGAGGAAGGCAGTACCCTGCAAAGCCACAGGGGCAAAGCTGTCCGAGACTGTGGGAACCCACCTCTCACAACAGTGTGACCTGGATGTGAGACATGGAGTCAAAGGAGATCATTTTGGAGGTTTAAGATTTGACTCCCCTTCTGGATTTCAGACTTGCATGGGGCCTGTAGCCCCTTAGTTTTGGCCAACTTCTCCCATTTGGAATGGCTGTATTTACCCAATGCCTGTACCCCCATTGTATCTAGGAAGTAACTAACTTGCTTTTGATTTTACAGGCTCATAAGCAGAAGGGACTTGCCTTGTCTCAAATAAGACTTTGGACTTTGGACTGTGGACTTTTCAGTAAATGCTGAAATGAGTTAAGACAGGGGGCTGTTGGGAAGGCATGATTGGTTTTGAAATGTGAGGACATGAGATTTGGGAGGCGCCAGGGGTGGAATGATGTGGTTTGGCTATGTCCCTACCCAAATCTGATCCTTAATTCCCACATGTTATGGGAGAGGCCTGGTGGGAGGTAATTGAATCATGGGGACAGGTCTTTCCCATGCTGTTCTTGTGATAGTGGGTAAGTCTCACGAGATCTAATGGTTGTATAAGAAGGAGTTTCCCTGCACAAGCTCTCTTTTTGCCTGCTGCTATCCATGTTAGACTTGACTTGCTCCTCCTTGCCTTCTCCCATGATTGTGAGGCCTCCCCAGCCATGTGGAACTGTAAGTCCATTAAACCCCTTTTTTTGTCTCAGTTCCCAGTCTCAGGTATGTCTTTATCGGCAGTGTGAAAATGGATTAATACAGTGGCTATCTCTTTGATCTAGTAGTATTTATGAATCTGGGTGCTCCAGTGTTGGGTGCATATATATTTAAAATTGTTATGTCTTCTTGTTGAATTGATCGCTTTATCATTATAAATGACCTTGTCTTTCTTTACTGTTGATTTAAACTCTGTTTTATCTGACATAAGTATAGCTACTCCTACTTGCTTTTGGTTTGATTTGTGTGAAATATCTTTTTCCACCCCTTAGAGTGTAAATGTCTTTAACAGTTAGGCAGATTTCTTGTATGCAACATACAGTTGGATCCTGTTTTTCTTATCCATTCCACCAGCCTCTATCTTATTGATCCCCCTACTTCAACCGCCTGAGTAGCTGAGACCACAGGTGCAAGCCACTATGCCCAGCTAATTTTTTAATTTTTTGTTGAGAAGAGGTTTCACTATGTTGCCCAGGCTAGTCTCAAATTCCTGGACTCAAGTGATCCTCCTACCTTAATGCTTGGAACTCAAGCATCCCAAAGTGTTGGGATTACAGGCATGAGCCACTGTGCCCAGCTGAGTCTGTATCTTTTAAGTGAAGCATTTAGTCCATTTACATTTAAGGTTAGTATTGATATGTGAGGTTTTGTTCCTGTCATAATTATTACCTAGTTGCTTTGCAGTCTCATGTAATTGTTTTATAAGACCTACATGCTTTATACTTTCCTGTGTTTTTATGACGAGGAGTATCACCCTTTTCTTTCCATGTTTAGAAATCCTTTGATCATTTCTTTCTTTTTTTTTTATACTTTAAGTTTTAGGGTACATGTGCACAATGAGAACACATGGTCACAGGAAGGGGAGCATTTCTTGTAGGGCCTGTCTAGTAGTGACAAATTCCCTTAGTGTTTGCTTGTCTGGTAAATACTTTACTTCTCCTTCACTTGTGAATTTAGTTTAGCAGGATACAAAATTCTTGGCATCTTTTTCTCTTTAAGAAGACTGAAAATAGAACCCCAGTCTCTTCTGGCTTGTAAGGTTTTGGGTGAGAAGCCTGCTGTTAGTCTGATGGGATTCTCCTTTTAGGCAATTAGACAAAATATGTATATTTGAAGTTATATTTATATGTTAATACTCCAATGAAGCTGGCTTCTAGCACTGTCATAAATGTTTTCCCAAGGTTTATATTCCTTTGATCAATTTTGAATGGAATTCCATCACTAGAGCTGAAGCCCTGTTCTCTGAGTCTTTAAACACCCTAAATCTATAAATTCAGAGACACCACTTTCTTATAGACTTTCTTCTACGTGCCTGACTATTACTTGTTGGCCTCATTCCCTGAACTCCTTTACCTAGATCCTTAAGTAGCTACTGTCCTCAATTTCTATCCATGGCTCACTTCTTTTCTCATTTCCTGGACTGTCAAACTCACAAGGATTTAGTTCCATTTGTTAAGTCCTCCCAAATCTGTATCTTCTGCTCTGACAGTCATACCGAGTTTTTGACTCCTGCATTGAACTAAGTTAGTATGAACTGGATGTCCCACAATACCACAAACTCAAGATATTTAAAATCAAAGCCAGTACTTTCTAATAGTTAAGAGCTCTCTAGAGCCGGATTGTCTGGGTTCGGATCTTGCCTCTGCCATTTACCAGTTATATGATGTTAAGCAAGTTAATATCTCTGTGACTCAGTATCATTTTATAAAATGGGGAGACAGTCATTCCTCAGTATCCATGGGGATTGTTTCCAGGACCCCCAAGGATACAAAAATCCATGGATGCTAAAGTCTCTTACTGTTGGCCCTTTGTATGTGTAGGTTCCACATATGCAGATATGGAGGGACAGCTATAATAACATTACCTACCTCATCCAGTTATGAGGATTGATTGTGGCATGCGAAGCTCTTAGAAGAGTGCTTGGCTAAAGTAAACATTATGTATGTGTTAGCAGTCATTTTTATTTCATCTCCTCCTTATATCTCCTGTCTCATTTAATGGTACAATCATTAACCAATCACCTCTGCCAGAAACCCAGGAGTCATCCCTGGTGCCTCCTCTTTCTCACTTTCCTTT
Organism: Nomascus leucogenys; assembly: GCF_006542625.1. Classification (NCBI taxonomy): domain Eukaryota; kingdom Metazoa; phylum Chordata; class Mammalia; order Primates; family Hylobatidae; genus Nomascus; species Nomascus leucogenys. Next base: position 69,014,895 of record NC_044399.1, read on the forward strand.
GTCCTGATGGAACACTTCTCAAATCTCTCCCTTCTTTGTCCTCTCTCTTCTGGTCCAGCTTGGTTGGCCAACTGTCCCTGTTTGCCTGGGACTAAAGGGGTTTCTTGGACTTAGGACTTCGAGTGCTAACACCAGGAAAGTCCCAGGCAAATCAAGCAAGTTGGTCACCCCAAGTCTGACCTTCATCTGTCTCCTTCCAGCTGGTCTCCCCGGCAATACTTGGATCCTCCTTAAGTCCACCTTCCTGCCCATGTTATTCCATACTTAAAACTCCTCCATCATCTCCCATTCTCCAGGGGCAGAAAAACTCTTCAGTGTTGCATAGCTTCACTCCCCTTCTTCTCCATCTGCAGCTTTGGGCACTCCCTGGAGGCTCTTCCCCCCACGTGTTTAGAAGTGTTCCTGAAGTCACTTCCCTGTGCCTTTGCTCATGCTAGTTGCCTGACCTGAAACCTCATTCCTCCCTTCTACCTGCCCACCTTCTTTTTGTAATTCCTACTCATCCTACAAGTTGAGACTCAGGTGTCATCTCCCTCAGGAGGCCTTTCCTAATGCTATTCCCCCTTCCTTCCACATCCTCCATCCTCCTCCCCTCACCTAGGTGAGCTAAGTGCACCACCTCTGTGCTCCCATAGGACCCTGGGGACACAGCTGTGGAAACATTTGTGACACTATAAATGGCATGATCTTTGTATGTCAATGGCCTGCAAACTCCCTAGGCTCAGGACCCTCATCTTAGTTGGTGTGGTGTCTGGCCTGCAGCAGGGCCTCACCAGATGCTTGTTGAGTCATGTAATCCACCTTCCACCTCATCCTAGATCTCAAGCCGGAACCAGAAGCTGACCCTTTCTGAGGCAGCCTATCCACTGTAGGAGAGCTCTGATTGGCTGAGAGGTCTGCCTTGAGCTGAAACCTGTCTTCTTATAGGGCAGCCCAATATTTAAGTTTTAGGCTCCAAAGTGGACCTATTTACCCTTCTGTTGCATTTCCTCTTTCAAAGTTCCTTAAAGTGGTTTCTGTTTTTAATGACCTCTTTAAACAACCTGGTCAGGGGCTTTTTGAAAGTCTAAACTTATCACTTCAGCAAGTTCCCTTTTATCCCTACAGGGACTTGCTAGGGGAAAATTCCAGTAGCTGTGCTTTCCTCTCGGAACCAGGCGGGTCCACATACATGTTTTGTCCACATGGATTGGATGATAAACACTGAGCAGTAAGGGGAAGCTCATGGTGAGCTGGAGTAGGAAGGCAGAGACAGCTTGAAGAATGGCTTGGGGGCAAGGGCCTGTGGCTGGCTCAGTAAGTTTAAGGGTCAGATATGACCTTAGCTGGATTGGAAGTTGGAAATAGAAGAGAAGTGGGAAATAAAGCAGAAACAGAAGAATTGGGGCTTTGGGGTATGTTGTTAAGCCACCAATAGAGAACAGGAGACAATTAGCAGCACTTTGCCCATTCCTTAGTCTTACAGAGAGTGGGGTCCTTTGCAAATTCTGCATCTGGCCCTTTCCACTGGCTCCCATGGCTTCATTTATGGACTAAAATCTAAGACTCTTGTGGTCCTTACAGGCCAAAGCCAAGCAGGTAGAGTGTGTCTAGGTGTGCAGACCATAAAGGGAAATGAAAGGCATCTGCCCACACCGCAGGCAGGTGGGAGGAGGCCCAGAGACTGTGTGTGATTACCTGGAAGGTGGGGCTAGGTCCATGGGCAGGTTGTGGGGGCCCAAATCCTGCCGGAGACACCTAGAGCAGCCTGATGCTAAAGAAGTTGAGAGTCAGAGAGCTGGCCCCATGGCTACCACTGTGCAGGCTTCAGTGGGTCACATTCAATCCCCAGTCTCCTAACCTATGGAAACCATGCATCTCGCTCACCAGATGCAATCAGTTCAGGTGCAATTCCATTCACTATGGCAAACAGAATGCACCTGGCTTTCCCCCACCCCCAGCTCATGCAGGACTTCAGCCCCCTGCAGTCTCTCCAGGTATTTTTGGAGAGTCACGAGTGACATTCCAGTATCAACAATCACTCCATTAGCTGTCCAGTCAGTGCCCACTAGGTTCCACTGCCTGCCCCCCTGACCACAACCTCCCACTGTGCCTGACAGCTCCAGAGCACAGAGCACTAAAGGTGCCACAGGCTTTTTTCTTTTTCTTTTTCTTTTTCTTTTATTTTTGGACAGAGTCTCATTTTGTTGCCCAGGCTGGAGTGCAGTGGTGCAATCTCGGCTCACTGCAACCTCTGCCTCCTGGGTTCAAGCGATTCTCCTGCCTCGGCCTCTCAGGTAGCTGAGATTACAGATGCCCACCACCACGCCCGGCTAATTTTTTTGTATTTTTGGTAGAGATGGGGTTTCACCATGTTGGCCAGGCTGATCTCGAACTCCTGACCTCAGGTGATCTGCCCACCTTGGCCTCCCAAAGTGCTAGGATTACAGGCATGAGCCACTGCGCCCAGCCAAGGTGCCACAGGTTCTGTTGGCACCAGGGGAGAAGCCCCCTCTCCCCTGAGTGTTACCCTCTGTCATGGAGTTGCCCCGTCTTACAGAGGTTTTGTTAAATCTGTCTTTACTCACAGTTCACCCATTCAGATGCACAGGAGTCTATGCATAGCAGGGTGATAGGTGGGGGCTTGGACTAGGGGACAAACCAAGAAGAGAAAAAACCCACAGCAGGTTCCCCTTCCCCTCTGACACCTGGGACTTCATCGCTGAGTCCATTAGTCATGCTTGGCTCCTTCTTGGAAAATTATAATTAATAAGCGTTCTTAACAGTGTCTTGGGCTCTGTTCCAAGCACTTCATATATACTATCTCATTTAATCTTCACAACAATCCTAAAAGGTAGCACAGAGAGATTAAGAAACATGCTTAAGATTACACAGCTAGTAAGTGACGTATGCTCTTACCCTCCTCCCAGGGGATCCTGCACGGCCTGTCCACAGACTTCTGGCTGGCCTACCCCCATCCCCTAAAAGTTCAGCTGAAATGCCTGGACATGTGTGAACCCCCAGTTTAGGCTGCTGCTTGTGCCTCTGCTAGGTGACATTGAACAACTCAGTGGTTCTTCTCAGCCCTGCCTACACTCAGGAGCTTTTTAAAAAATGCCCGTGCCTGGGCTCAACTCCATGCCACTTGAATCAGAATCTCCAATATTACGTTTTTGAAAATTGATTCTTATGGGCAGCCAGGGTTAAGAACACTTGAATGAGATGGTCTCTGAGGCCTCTGGCAACTCCAGGGTTCTGTGGTTGTAAATTACCCAAAGCTGCTGTCTGTGTGTGGAATGAGCCACAACCTCTGAAAGCTCCACCTGGAACCCACAATGCTCCAAGTTCTCGGCCCAATGGGAGGCGACCTCTCTGGAGCTGCTCCCTCAGGTCAGGAGTTATAAGGATGCCTGGGGGTGCTTTCCTTCGGCCTGGTCTGAGCTTGGGGTCTTTGGCTGCTTTCTAGACCCTCTATGTCTGTGGTAGGTAAATAATGTTGTATGTGATTTAATGCTGAGAACGGGGTCAAGACTTTTAAAACCCCTGAAATACCCCCCAAATTCCGTATACATTAACACATCTGTCATAGAGGAGGTGCTCGGAAAATGTTGAAGAAATCAACACTCAAGTTCAGGTAACTTGACAACCTGGCAAGCACTATCCACAGCATTCCCGTTTGTGTTCAAAATCAAGGACAACAGGCTGGGAAAAGAATTGGGAAAACGATGTGAGATCCAAGGGCAAGGACAGCCTAGAAGCAGTTTGTGCAGGGTTGTCACTCCTCAGTCACTTGCAGGAGGAGAGCTGGGGACCCCATGTGCTGGACTGAAGAAATACAGCAGATTCCAGGGTAGGAGATGTTGGCAGGGCCACCTGTTGAGCAAAGGCAACACTCACACGTGCGATCTCTCTGCTGCAGACAGTGACCAACACCTTCAGGACGAACAATATCCAGATCCAGAGCCAGGACCAGAGGCTGCTGACACTGTCACTGGACAAGGACGATCAACGCACTTTCAGAGATGTGGTCAGGTGAGGCTGGGCCTGCCAACCCTAGAGGTCCAGGGCCCGTGGGACAAACTGAAGCAGGAGCCAGCTCCTGCCGTCTCCTGCCTCTAGCTCAAGGCATCTCATCGGAGGTAGATCCTGTGGCCAGGCAGGTGACCTTGGTGGGGAGGGACTGAGGCCACTGCCCTATGCCTTGGATCCAGGAAGTCGAGGCAAATGAATGGCAGACCCAGGGCAGCAGCTGATATTGCATTTTCCCCAGATGCCTCTGCATACACTCAGCCTGCAGCCTCCTGATCCAGTCCCCTCTGCAGGCACGGGCCCCTCCCACATAGGCTGACCTTCTGTGGCATCTGTGTCCCAGTTAGCCGACCCTTACTAACTTCCCCTCGGGAGGTGTGTGTGGGTAAGGGAGGCATACGCAGAGTTACTTGCTCCAAATGTCTCCTCCTCTCCCAGTGAATCCCAGGCCCAGGTTCTTTCTTGTCCTGACTCTTCCCCTTTCTTCTGTGTGGCCGCCTCCTCTATGCCCTACAATAACAGCTCTGCCTTTCAAATGCCCTAGGCAGATCTGATCCCTGAGATGGGTCACCTGAGCTGGTCTCTCTCCACCTACAGATTCGAGGTTGCTCCCTGCCCAGAACCGTGTTCTGGGGCCCAGAAGTCCAAGGCGCCGTGGCTCAATTTGCATGGGCAACAGGAGATGGAAGCGACCAAAGCCAGGCCCAAGCCCCTTCTGATGCCCATCAACACATTCTCTGGCATTGTCCAGTGAGCCTGCAGGGACAGCAGGCCCAGGAGGAAGGATACACTAGCCCACCAACCCCAACCACTCACACGGCAGCTTTGGCCTTGACCAGGAGCCAGCGAGTGCCTGGGAGCCCAGGGAGCCTGCCGTGGGGGCTGTGACGAGGAAGGGCCCACACGGAGGTCTACAGATGGCTCGGGCAATGCCGCAGCTGCTTGAGAACATACACACCAAGCCCAGCTTCTCACACAAATGTCTACTCCTTCATTTAGCTTCAATTCCCACTTCTCCCACTGTCCTCGCCCACCCAAGCTCCCCACCCAGCCCTTAAAACCAGGGTTAGAGCTGCTGTCTTGGCCAGAGCCCTGTGGCTTAGGGGAAAATGGGAAAATGGGAAGCAGGGAACAGCAATGGCACCACCTCCCTCCCAAGTCTCTTCCCTTCCCACTCTCAGGCCACTGCCCAACTCACCCAGTCCAGGCAGGTGTCTCTATCAGGTGAGAGAAAAATGTCAGATTCAATAAATGTACACTGAAGTCTTTCTGCTTTCATCTCATACCTGGCAATATTTATATGTTAATAGGAATCATCAGGGCAGTCCTTTAGATAAACCATTGAGTCCACTTGGGCCAGGTAAGAGTTCTGTGAAGTATAAACTAGTGTGTTCTGTCTCCTGCCCCTTGCTTACTCTGTCACTGCTCTGGAGTGCAGTGGCGCAATCACAGCTCACTGCAGCCTCGATCTCTCGGGCCCAAGCAATCCTCCCACCTCAGCCTCTCAAGTAGCTGGGACCACAGGCGCATGCCACCATGCCCTACTACATTTGGGATTTTTTCTTTTGGGGCCTTTTTTTTTTTTTTTTGGCACAGTCTCGCTCTGTCACCCAAGCTGGAGTACAATGGCATGATCTCAGCTCACTGCGACCTCCACCTCCCAGGCTTAAGCGATTCTCCCTGCCTCAGCCTCCCAAGTAGCTAGGATTACTGGCATGCACCACCACGCCCTGCTAATTTTCGTATTTTTAGTAGAGGTGGGATTTCACCATGTTGGCCAGGCTGGTCTCGAACTCCTGACCTCAGGTGATCCGCCCACTTCGGCCTCCCAAAGTGCTGGGATTACAGGCATGAGCCACTGCTCCCAGCCGTTTGGGGGCTTTTTTTTTTTTTTTTGTAGAGATGAGGTCTTCGTAAGTTGCCCAGGCTGGTCTTGAATTCCTGGGTTCAAGGGATCCTCCCACCTTGGCCACCCAAAGTGCTGGTATTACAGGCATGAGCCACCGCACTGGCCAAGCCAGAGATTAAAGACATCAAAATTCTTGGCTTTTATGTTCAAAAACTTACATCCAGGTGTAAAATAGAAAGATCAATGACACATCTTCAGTTTCTTCATCCCCAGAAATAGGTATGATGTGGGGGGAAAATAACAGAGAAAACAAAAATGCTTGGACTTGAGTCCTATCACCTGGATGGAGTGCCAGGAGATGAGGGTGGCCATGGGGGTAAGGTGAGGATGGTAGAAGATTCCCTTTTAAGTTTGGGAATCCAAGAATAGAGAAGAGGGCACTTTGCTTTGGGCCAAATTGCCCCAGGAGTGGAAGCAAGTCTCAATGGCAGGACACCTTCTCAATGCCAAGGGGAGTGTAAGATGGACCACCTGGGGTGCAGAGCCAGAGGGGTCCAAGGTCAGTCTTAGAGAGAGTCCCTGTGCCTGTATAGGACATGGGAAGCAGGCGGAGATCTTCTCGGGTAGCTGAAAGCAGGCAAGCTCAAAGAGAAAAGGGTGCAGCTGCAGGCAGCAGTGTGGAACATGGCACCTGAAGGCCAGGTGCAGAACTGTGGGCACTTCCACAGACTCCAGCATGGTGCAGTGAGGGAGGGAGCCTGGGGGATGCCATTCACTCCATTCTCACTGCCTCCACCCTGACTGATGGTTTTACTTGCCTGAAGCAATCTAAGTGTTTAGTCCAAGTTCCTGGGCAACATGGGCAGCCAGAGGCTGGGCAGGGCCCAGGGTCTAGCTCCAGGTGCACCCTGCAGGCCCCAGGACATGCCCCTCGCACACCTGCGCATGTCTAGGCACATTAGAGTCTGACACCTGCCTCCCAGTGGAGATGAACCCAGGACAGGTCAGGACTGAGAAGTGGATGGATGCGCTATCCTCCCCTGAGGCTGCCCACAGAAGAACCCAGGGAGGGGCAGGAGTAGGGCAATCATTAGTGTGACTGAGGTGGTTTTAAACCTGAAATGATTGCAGTAGCACTGAATTTGAGTGAGTTTACCTGGTGGAGACTAGATTTTATTTTTCCTGCCATTGGTGTGATGTAAACGGATTCATACCAATTTCATCACCAGTCATTAGGTTTTCAGTAGATGTCTGCAGAGTTTACCAGTTTTTTAGGTTAAGTGAGGTTTCTGGGCCTGCTCCCCAACATACTCTCTACCAGCTGACAATGAAGGCAAGTCATAGGCCGAATTCCATTACACATAGACACGTGTGGGCAAGTAGTTCTGCTCCAGCCCCAGCCAAATTAGGTGCCCTGAGCAAACCTTGTATGAAAAGTTTACTGAATCAGGGGCTGCACACTGGACCATTTTGAAGCAAAGCCTACAGCATCCTTCCAAAGGGTTTGGACTACTGGCATCTCTAGATTTTTTTTTTTTTTTTTTTTTTTGAGACAGAGTCCCACTCTGTCGCCCAGGATGGAGTGCAGTGGCACGATCTCCGCTCACTGCAAGCTCCACCTCCCAGGTTCACGCCATTCTCCTGCCTCAGCCTCCTAAGGAGCTGGGACTACAGGCGTCTGCCACCACACCCGGCTAATTTTTTTGTATTTTTAGTAGAGACAGGGTTTCACCGTGTTCGCCAGGATGGTCTTGATCTCCTGACCTTGTGATCCACCTGCCTCGGCCTCCCAAAGTGCTGGGATTACAGGCATGAGCCACCGCGCCCAGCCATCTCTAGATTATTATAGCCTGTTCCAGCAAAAGAGGAAATGCCTTCAAAAAAATTATATCCAATCCAGGTGACTTGGACACCACTAATTTCACCAGTGAAAAACTATTTCTAATTTCTATTATGTCCATTAGTGAAAACACTTCTGTTGATTTAAGATTGTCGAAGTGCTTGTACTAGCTGTCTCTGTCTTTTTGATGAAATGCTAGCTAACCACCTCAAGTGTGTGTACACTCAAACAGGGCACCTGACCACCCTTAGGTGTAGATTAAAACTGTGCAGCACATACATACGGCTCTGGGGACTGCCATGTGCTGGCGATCGGCTGCAAGGGGTTCCCCTGGACGACTGCCATCAGCTGTCAGCCCTCCTTAAGGACTGTCCCAGCTGGAGACAACCATGTCACCCAAGGTCATGCCATTTCTGAGGGCAGTACGCATCCAATGAAACAATTCTAGGCCCCCGGGGACAAAAATACCTGCCTTCCTGGAGCTTGGATTCTGGTGGAGACAGACAATAAACAAGGTCAACACATGAAATATAAGCCCGTAGTGCCTTGGACCGTGGTAAGTTCTAGAGAGAACGATCAAGTAGGACAGGGGAGTGGGAGTCTTGGGGGCGGGGTGGGTACAGGGGTATGGGATTTGCGATGTCAGAGTGGACCGTGTTGATCTCTTGTCTGTGGCTGGTCACTGATCAGGGTGCATTCCAGTAGAGACCTGAAGAAAATGAGGGAGAGAGCCTGGTGGATACCATTCATTCCGTTCTGGCTCTCTCCACGCCGACTCTGACGGTTTTACTTGCCTGAAGCAGTCCAGGCGTTTAGCTCAGGCTCCTGGGCTACACTGGCAGCCAGAGGCCAGGCGGGGCCCGCGGCCTAGCTCAGAGCGCACCCGGCAGGCCCCTGGACGCGCCCCTAGCGCGCACCTGCGCACGTCCGGGCAGGTGGCCCGCGGAGGCTGCGGGACGTGGCAGGTGCAGCTCGCAGGTGCGCCGGCCCCGCCCCCACCATCCCCCCCGCCCCGCCTCTCCCTCTGGGCGGGGCTACTTTCGGGCCAGCGGCAGGACCTGGGGGGCTGTGGCCGGGGGCGGCCGTTGACCTGGTGACCGCGGCGCCGCCCCAGACCGGGGGTGCAGTCCCACTCGCTCCGAGCCCCGGGACCCCGAGCCTCCCTCCCGGGTACATGGGGCGGCGCCCGCCTTGCGCCCAGCTCCGCCCTCCGTCGGCCCAGGCCTGACAGAGCCCGGCAGCCATGAGTGCCAACCCCCGGTGGGACACCAGCAGGGCGCTGGGGGTGGCCAAGCTCTTCCATCTGGTGTGCGGGGTCCGGGAAGCCTGCGTGACCCCGTTCCTGACCTTTTACCTGAGGCAGCTGGGCTTGGCCGCGCCCTGGGTGGGCATCCTAATGGGAACTAAGCACCTAATCGCTGCCTTCTGGGCTCCCGTCTGTGCCTTCCTGGCCAAAAGCTACCGGAAACGGAGAGCGCTTCTGATTGGCTCCTTGCTCGGCTCGGTGGGGGCCAGCCTGCTGATGGTCCTGGTCCCACCGGCGGACAAAAATCGGGTGCACTTCCCTTGTAATGGAAGCAGCGGCCTGACCAGCACGGACGCACTCCCGGGGGTCACACTACCTGTGAACATCACCTCGGCCCAAGAGCCTGCCTCCAGCCACCCAGCCAAGAGGACGGCAGAGGTGGAAATGCCTGGCTTCAGAAACCCACCTGGTGAAAGTGACCGAGAAACTTTCCGTGATCTGCACGGCTACTTAGCGCCCTCCGTTGAAGGAGCTGGGACCACATCCCAAGTTCTCCTCCATCCTGTCACTTCGGGGCTGAAAGATCGTCCCTGGGAAGTTACTTTTGAGGTGGTCAAGACAGGCCTCCCCTCGCTTCCTGGGGGAAAAGGGCCCGGGAATCCAGCCAATTTGTCAGGGACCAAGGGGAAAGCCTGGGCTTTTGACCTGTCTTTGGAGGGGTTGCGGTGGACTTTCATCCTCTCCTTGGGGTCCGTGGCGTTCTGGGAGCTGCTGACAGCACCTCTGGAGCATGTGGCAGATGACAGCCTTTATGAGTACCTGGATTTTGTGGATGCCACTGACCGATACAGAAGCCTGTGGGTCTGGAGGTTGCTGGGCATGTTGGCAGGCGTGTGTGGCATCGCAGCCTTGGTGGGGCAGCTGGACTGCTTCCTGATGACCAGTGGCCCCCGGGGTGTGGTCTACTTCTATGGGTACTCGGTGGTCAGCACCCTGGCCTTACTGGTGAGCATTGCCTTTCCCATTCCCATCTGTCAGCGGTGGGAGCCCAGCTACAAAAGGGTCAAAGCACTGTCCATTGTGGGGGGTGACCCCCGCCTCATTCTCCTCGCCTCCACCGTTGTTTTGATAGGAGCCATCGTCAGTACTGTCCAGAACTTTCTGTTCTGGCACATGGAGGACCATGGGAGCGGCGAGCTGGTCATGGGTTTCTCGGTCGCCCTCAGCTTGCTGGGGGAAATTCTGCTTCATCCGTTCAAAACTACATTGCTTAGGAAACTGTCCAGGACGGGCCTGGTGGGGCTGGGGCTGAGCTGCCTCGCTGGGCAGCTGCTGTACTACTCTTTCCTCTGGAGCTGGTGGTCCATCCTCCCCGTTCAGATCTTGAGTGCCATTAGCAACAGGGCTTTGTGGTGGGCTGTGGGGGCCTCAGTAGAGGACCTGGCCACTCCCCGCACGGAGAGGGCTCTGAGTGCCTCGTTCCGAGGCCACTTTTACGGGAGTGGCTGTAGCCTGGGCAGCTTTGTCGGGGGCTTTGTGGTGATGCGCTTCAGCCTGGCTGTGCTCTACCAGGCCTGCTGCGTGGCCCTGTTGCTCTGGTTGGCCTTGCTCCTGTCCATACAGAGGAGGCTGCCCCAAGAGCGGAAGATCAAGTACTCGAAGCTGCTGTCCGTGGAGGTGAGTGACAACAGTGACTCTGAGCAGGGGACAGAACAGGACTGGCTTGTGAAGGCCATGAGGGAGGAACACTCAGACTGAAAGGGCTGAGAAATCCAGAGTGTGCTGATCCAGCAAGGAATGAATGGACTGAACAAAACTCAGCCTGCTGAGGACAGAAACCTGCCCTGGACTGCTGGGAGCCGGGGAAGGAGGGTGGGTCTGTGCTGAAGGCCCAACAGGATCATCTCATTGCATGATTTTCTTTACTTTTGAAGTAAAAGGAGATTTAACTTTTTGCCATTCAATCTTTTTTAAATAATGGAGGAAGAATACATTTGCTTTTTAAAAAGTTCCCTCTATAGTCACTATATGTTGATGTTTAAGGTTTGCAAAAGTCCTGACTCGGGTGCTGTTGAATTCAGCAATGGCTGGAGCGATCAAATCAAACTGTCAGTGCCAAGAAGACCATGGGGACCTGCAGGATTCTGTTGGCAGAGAGGGCAGCTGACTTGGATGAATCATGGCATTCCTAGGGGTCATAAAGGCATTAGCCTGCTTCTGTGAAAGCCATGCCGTGGGCAGGTAAGAATGGTAATGAAGGGCGGGGCGTGGTGGCTCTTGCCTGTAATCCCAGCACTTTGGGAGGCCGAGGAGGGCAGATCATGAGGTCAAGAGACCGAGACCATCCTGGCCAACAGGGTGAAACCCTGTCTCTACTAAAGACACAAAAATTAGCTGGGCGTGGTGGTGCATGCCTGTAGCCCAGCTACTCGGGAGGTTGAGGCAGGAGAATCACTTGAACCCTGGAGGCAGAGGCTGCAGTGAGCTGAGATCACGCCACTGCACTCCAGCCTGGTGACAGAGCGAGACTCCGTCTCAAAAAAAGAATGGTAATGAAAACAAACTCCTTTCTGTTCCCACTGATATACAGGTGCCCACACTCACACCCAAGTACTTCCAACAGGAGAAAATAATGGGAAATGTATGTGTGTTGGGGGGAAGTGGGAGGTTAACAGGTTTCATTCTTACCTTCTCACATATACGTGTCCCACTTAGAATCATCATCTATATTTACATCAGAGCAGGGGCAATTTCATGTCTTTCGAACTCACATTTTGCATGCTCTGCCTCACAAAGCACATGGAGGTTTTAACGTCTGTTTTATTGGGGTGCAGACGTCTCCATAGGTCAGGGTGCTATAGGTTCTCCATGCTGTACCTGTGCCCAGGCACTTGGTGGGGTTTTGGGAGTGACAAACTAGTGCTTCTGCCTTCCCAGAATCTCCCAGGGGAAGGGCCTGGAATAAAGGGCCCTTTACTCCAGAGGCGAGTCCCCAGGGCCCAATTCTTCTACCTTATCATTAGTTAAATATAGGATATTGAATTTAGAAGAAGCCTCACTGCACAAATGCAGAAAATGTCTCATAGCTGGAGAAGGCGAAGCAGATATATGAATGTCCACTGGGTCAGACATGGTTCTAAGATCTTTATTTGTTGTTATTTTTGTTTGTTTTTTTGTTTTGTTTTGTTTTGAGACAGAGTCTCACTCTGTCGCCAGGCTGGAGTGCAGTGGCGCGATCTCAGCTCACTGCAACCTCCAACTCCCTGGTTCAAGCGATTCTCCTGCCTCAGGCTGCCAAGTAGCTGGGATTACAGGCATGCACCACCACGCCCAGCTATTTTTTTTTTTTTTTTTTTTTTGTATTTTTAGTAAAGATGAGGTTTTACTTGTTGACCAGGATGGTCTCGATTTCCTGACCTCGTGATCCGCCCACCTCGGCCTCCCAAAGTGCTGGGATCACAGGCGTGAGCCACTGCACCTGGCCCTCTATTTGTTTTTTAATTCTCCCTAAGAAGCTTTAAGGTACAAATAATCAACAAAAAAATTACCTCCACCCTAAACAATTAGAGATTTGTCTCATATACATAAGACATTTAGGGGTGGGCAGCCCAGAGATGGTGCCACTGCTGGATGATGCCACTAGGGATCTAGAATCTTTTCATCTCCCCACACTGTCATACTCAGCCTGTAAGCTACCCTCCCAGATTTGTACCCTCATAAGAACAAGATGGCTGCTGCTCTGCCAAGCCTTTCATCCATGTTCCAGGCAGGAAGAAAAGGGGAAGACAATAGGGCAAAGGGAGAAACAGGAACAAGTGTCTGTATCAAGAAAATAGGCTGCACAGTGGGTGGCTCATGCCTATAATCCCAGAACTTTGGGAGGCCGAGGCAGGAGGATTGCTTGAGCCCAGGAGTTGGAGACCAGCCTGGGAAACAAGGTGAGACATTGTCTCTTAAAAAAAAAATTAATTAGCCAGGTATGGTGGTGTGCACCTGTAGTCTCAGCTACTCAAGAGGCTGAGGTGAGAGGATCGCTTGAGCCCAGGAGTTTAAGGCTGCAGTGAGTTGTGTTTGTGCCAATGCACTCCAGCCTGGGTTATAGAGCAAGACTCTGTCTCCAAAAAAACAAACAAGCAAACAAAAACAAAAACAAAAAAAAAGGAAAGATAAGCCTTCCCAGAAACTCCTCAGCTGAGTGAACTGTGTCACATGGCCACTCTAGCTGCAAGGAAGTCTGGGAGGAAGTATTTTCAACTAGGCACAGTTACACACCAAGCAAAATCAGGGTTGCATTAGGAAGAGGGGGCCGGATATAGAATTGGCAACTAGCAACATCTGCAGCGGCCTCCACGATGGAACTCACAGCCAGGTCCAGCTTATTGCAAAGCCTGCATTCCTTTCACCCCAGTAAGCCAGCTTCCCCCATAGAAATGACTTTAGCAATGTGACCCCCACAACTACTCTATGAATAAATCAAATTTGTTATCTGCATTTTACAAATGAGAAAATGGAGTCTCAGAAGTCACACATTGGGTCACTGGCAGAAATACTACCAGAGTCCTGGATTTCCTTACTCCAAATTTGGGGCATTTTCTTCTGTGCCAGTAGTCTGGCTGTCTATCCAAGTACGAGGAGCATCTGCAAAAAGCCAGGTTCCTGGGTTCCATCAGAATCTCACAGGTGGGGCTCCGTCATCTGCATTTTTGGAGCAATCTCCAAGTGATTCTGATGTGGTGAACCAAGCACTGTCTACGCGGTTGCCCTTTCCAGCTCTATCTGTCTGAACACTTCTTTGCCAGATGTTTCTATTTGCAGTGAAACAAATAGCAACTATTGAGTGGTCACTCTAGGCCAGGTACTGTTCTAAACAAGGTATGTGGTGTACGCGTACTAGCTCATCAAGTAATCATAAGATGTAGTCACTATTAGCATCTCCAGTTTCAGACGGCAGAACTGAAGGTTCAGTAACTTGCCTGAGGTCACGCAGCTACTAAGTGGCAGAATCGGTATTCAGATCCAGCCTGGTGGTTCCTGGGCCTGAGATTTTAATCACTGTACTCTATGGCGGAGAAATTGAGGAGAAAGGAGGGGGGGGATTTAAATATTAAGATCTATGGCAGAGAAATTGAGGGGAAAGTGTGGGAATTAAATATTAAGATCTAAGGTAGCTATCACTTGAAATTGACTGGATAGTAGATAATATTTACTATTTCAACAGAACATACAATAATACCAAAAGGCAAACACGTGTATGTCCTCTTAAACAAAAGGATGAGGAACAGGAACTGGCTTAAGAAAAGAGTTAAGTAAGTGTGATTTAGCCTGAACAAGAGGAAGAAGGAAGAGAAAAAGAAGTGTGAGTTGGGGGGAGGGAGTGTAGAGGAGAAGACTGAAGACTGAGGGAGGTGATGATTGATGGATCTAAAAGATTTTATGGGAAGGATGGGAGGCCAAGATGTTCATTTGGGCTATTTAGTTAATGTTTGACTTTATGTTTTCTTTAATGTATGAAGCCCCTTTTTCCAAAGGGGAAAAAAAAGTTGTGCTACTTGCCATGGGGAATTCAAGGATGAATAAAATGCACAGTCCACACCCTCAAGAAGTTAACAGTCTAACTAGAAGATTTACTTACACACACACACAAACACACAAACACACACACACACGGAAGCACAGGACAGTGTGGGAGATGTCGCAGAAAAAGTATTACTAGAGTTTAAGAAAGAGAACATTTCTGACTCAATAACTCAGATGAGGTTTTGTGGAGATTATATTTAAGTTATACTTAAATATAAGTGTGCTTAAGTCTTCAAGGATAGGTAAACTTTATTTAGTTATTCATTTTTACTTTTATTTTATTTATTCATTTTTTTTGAGGCGGAGTCTCACTCTGTCGCCCAGGCTGGAGTGCAGTGGCGTGATCTTGGTTCACTGCAAGCTCCGCCTCCTGGGTTCACGCCATTCTCCTGCCTCAGCCTCCTGAGTAGCTGGCACTACAGGCGCCTGCCACCACACCCGGCTAATTTTTTGTATTTTTAGTAGAGACATGGTTTCACCATGTTAGCCAGGATGGTCTCGATCTCCTGACCTTGTGATCCACCCACCTCAGCCTCCCAAAGTGCTGGGATTACAGGCGTGAGCCACCACGCCTGGCCTAGGGTAGGTAAACTTTTAACAGGTAAAGTGAGGGTGGTAACCGAGGAGAGGGCATTCTATGACTATATAAACAAAGCTGCAGAGGTGAAAAAAGCATGAAGAATACTTGAAGGGTAGCAAGAAATACAGTTTGGCTAAAGCAAAGGATTTGCGTAGGACAGTGCTTCAGTGCAAGGCTGGAAAGACAGATGGGACCAGGTAATGAAAGGCCTTGATCCTGTAGACTTTGGATAAGCCATGGAGGGCTCTGGTCAGGGTCATAAGAGGCCACACTGAGCTTTTCTTTTTTTTAACTAGCTTTATTGAGGTATTAACATATAATAAACTGCACACATTCAAACACCGGTGAAATGCCTCCTGCCCCTTTATAATCCTTCCTCCATAGCGTGCTCCATTTTGGTCCTGGGCAACCACTGAAGTACTTTCTGTCACCGTGTGTTAATTTGCATTTTTAAAGACTATAGTATGTCCTCTTTTATTCTGACTTTTTTCACTCAGCCTAATTGCAATGACTTCTGACAACTACCAGGAGCTAGGCTTAAGGTTAAGGGCTCCAGACTGCTCCCACTTCAGATGCAGTCACAATTGTGGGGGCTTCCCACTCCCCTCTCAGGTTTGATAATTCATTAGAAAACCCCACAAGACCCAGGAAATAACTACACGTATTATTACAGTTTTATTATAGCCAAAGATTACAAAATCAGAACCAGCCAAAAGAAGGGATGCACAGGGCAAGGACTGGGAGGGTCCAAACATGAAGCTTCCGTGTCTTCTCCTTGTGGAGTCAGGACAAAGCACCCTTCCAGCACACTCATGTGAGACAAGACACAGAGTGTAGCCAAGCAGTCAGACTCACCCAAGCTTTGATATCCATTGTTTTTATTAGGGGCTTCATCACATAGGCGTGACTCGTTGGATCACTGGCCTGTGACTCAATCTTCAGCCCCGCTCCTCTCCCCAGAAGTCAGGCCTATATCAAAAGCCCAAAGCCCCAGCCTTCTAAATACATGGTTGGTTTCTCTGGCATGGCCAGCACCCATCCTGAGTCATTCCATTAGCATAAATTATGTAAGGTCCCATCATTAGTCACCTGATTAGCATAAACTCAAGTATGGTTGACGGGCCAACCACCAATAACAAAGACACTCTTCGACTTGGAAAATTCCAAGGATTTAGAGCCTATCTCCCAGGAACTGGGGACAAAGGCCAGACAAATTCTTTATTACACAGGATAATTATTTTGATAATCAGCAATGTTCTTAAGTGTATTAATAGTTTCTTCCTTTTCACTGCTGAGTAGTGTTCCATTGCATGGATATACCACAATTTATCCATTCATTTATAGTGTATTATATTACAATACATTTCAATTCCAAACATGTTATTGTTTTCAGTTTTTGATGATTACAAAGAAAGCTTTTATGAATATTCATGTCTAAGTCTTTGTGTGAACACACACTTTCATTTCTTTTGGGTAAATACCAAGGAGTGGATTGACCAAATCATATAGTAGACATATGTTTAACTTTTAAAGAACTGCTAGTAGTTTCCCAAAGTGGTTGTGCCATTTTACACTCCCACCAGCAGGGCGTGAGAGTTCCAGCTTCTCTACACCCTCACCAACACTCAGTAAAATCAATCTCTTTAATTTTAGCCATTCTAACATGCATGTAGTAGTAGAGTTGTTTCTTGGTATCCTTGGGGAATTGGTTCCAAGACCACCCCCTACAGATACCAAATCCAAGGATGCTCAAGTCCCTTGTATATAATGGCATAGTATTTGCATATAACTTAACGCACATCATCTTATATATTTTAAATCATTTCTAGATTATTTAAAATATCTAATATAATGTAAATGCTATGTAAGTAGTTGTTATTCCCTACTTTTGCATTTGTATTATTTTTGTTGTTGTTTGGATTATTTTTGATCCATGGTTGGTTGAATCAACGGAGCCCACAGATACAGAGGGCAGACTGTATCTCACTGTGATTTTAATTCACATGTCCCTAATAACTAATAATGTTGAGCACCCTTTCTCTGTACCATGCTTTTGAAAATTAATCAGCAGCATAGAAGTACACAAGAATAACAACAGCCTCAGGGGACTATAAGAGCACATTACCTATCAGAATAGTAAATGCTTCAGAGCAGAGGTCTTTGTTTCTAGAATTCTTTAATGGGAGAAAAAAAAAAAAAACAGAACAAAACAAAAAGACTTGATAACTTCATGTCTTGGATAGTTTTACATACTCACAAGCCTAAAGTATTGAATCAAGCCAGATGATCTCTAGAGGTCCCTTTGAGAATTCTTTTTACATTTTTTATTAGCAATGCTTTTGGAGAAAGACCCTTTGAGAATTCTAATGTATGCGTGGGGATATGGCGTTTGGAGGAAATGCTGAGACCACTGACTGCTTTCAAAGTTTATAAAAATGTGGAAGATGATCTTGAGTGCAAATTCCTTCGTTTAAACAAAGCCTGTCCCTGCCACTCTGTTTGCCACATGGGTTTCCAGCATGCGGGATGGGAATAGTAATCTTTCGGACAGGCACGTCTCTATAGGAAGCCTTTCCTGACCAACACCCTACTTTTTTATTTCTGCTAAAGTTGGTTTACCATTCCCCCTCTGACTTTGTTTCAAAGAAGTGGCTTTTCACGTTTTAGGGCATATCGTTTCCTTTAATAATCTGATGTATGTCGCAGGGGCTGTCCTCTGAAATATGCGTATCAGATTTTTCATGCTGGTCACATTTCATGGATAAAACAACAACAACAACAAAACATTCACCAGCCTCAGGTTAATTAAACAGATGAACCTGCTTGAGGCAGATTTTCTGCCAAATATCTTCCCAATGGCCCAAATTAGGAAACCTCCTTTCTAATTCCATCTACCCTTTACTCCACAACCTGTGATTTTGCTATCATGAGCTTCCCGAATTCTCTTCACTTTGCTGCTTCTTCTTGTTCACCCCTGCGGGCTTCTGTCTTTATGCTGGTGGCACCCTGGGGTGAGGTGTTGCGGAGTCAGAGGCTGTGATAGAGGGAAGTAGGTTCAGAGTGAAGGCCCTGGGCTCAAGCGTTCTTCAGGTCACCCTTCCTTCATAAGTATGTACTGAGCAAGGCTGTGATCCTTCAGGGTGCTGGGTAAGTCTTTAGGAATGCACCTACCACTCCCTCCTGCATAACATCACCAGATGCCTCCCACATCTTCCCGGGGTAACTAATGTCACCTCCCAATGGCTTTATGCCATTCTGCACGTTTTGTTCCCAGGGCCACAATCATTGTTTGGGGATGCGCGTGTGAACAACCCGGTCCAATCAGAGTAACACTCAAAGGACTCTCTCCCTTGGATGTGAGGCCAATGCTACCGACCCTGTCTATTTGTGCAGATGTGAAACCTTGAACTGCACTTTGTTTCTATGACAAAGCCTGCCTGGGAACGATACTGACAATTTAGAAGGAAAGGCCGAACCACAAAAGCATGTCCACAAACAGAATGGGACAGGACAAGGTAAATGTCAAGTGAGAAGTTCAAATAGTGAGCATTTCTCTCTGGGCAGACGGGACAGCTGAGCGCAGGCACCTTCCGAAAAGACCCTCGTGGAGTTTATGAAATAAGCCTGTGTGTGGAGGAAGGACTGGGTCGTAAAGTCTTAAGACGTCAAGCTGTGACTTTCACTCTATTACCTACTTTACCAGTAGGTCAGTTAAGCTTTACAGAATCAAAAGTAAATACAATTCTTAGCTCATGATCTTGTAGCTGTTAAAGATATTGAGTTTGACACTCTGACATGTCTTGGTTTCAGCTAAGAGGAAAGTACATATTGAATGAGCCATTAACCATTATGCTCAGGTTTACTTAGATCACTATTTCCCAAGTGAGTTTTGTAGAACATGCAATCCTAGTGGTGTGGAGGGTTGGGGAGAGCATTACATAAGGATTCTGTCTGCGGTCAAACAACTTTGGAAAATGACGTTATTGTCACCTTTTAGAAACTTGCAATGCCTGTTAGCAATTAAAGACTCTCAAAAGCCTGCAGTCAACAAACTTGTTTCTCTCTCTTTGACCTATAATTCCCCTTATTTGGTGTCACAGCCTTCTTCCCATGTAACACTAATCATGATCTTTCAGAACTAGTATTCCCTAGAAGACCCTTGGAAAAATGCTATTTGTAGTTTTCTGGATGATCTTTTCAACCCAATAGAGTTGATGCCAGGGACAAATCTGGGCTCCCACACCCAGACTAGCAGGAATCTTGTGCATCGGGCTAATAAGAGCTGGACAAAGCTTAGCTCATTAAGTCAGACCATCAAATTTATGAAATAAGATATTAGTATGGCCTCATTTTACAGGTGAAGTGACTAAGTTTCAGAAAGGTTGAAATTCAAAACTAGATCTATCTGACCACAGAGTCCATCCTCTCAACTGCTACATTCAACCAACTCAGGCAAGTGAAGAGGCTCTTCCTAGCAGGGAAGCAATGATCAGGGATAGGGGCACAATAGAGATAACATGCCAGATATGCATGTAGATTTCATAGGAGATTCATGGAATTCATGGAAAATAGAGTTGGAAAGAAGTGTTGGAACAGATTGTGAACCTCCTAAGCCTCAATCTAAGGGAAACAGAACTCACACTGGTTGAAATTTGCTTCTGCTCTTTATGCCTCACACCTGCACACAGCAATGCTCATAATCCTCACACTAATCTCAATTTACAGTAGGGGAAACTGAGGCTCAGAAAGGTCAACAGACTTAGTTGCCCATGGTTGCGACTATTAGATGGTAGAGCCATGGTTTGAACCCATATCTGGCTGCTAGAAATCCATGGTTCTTCCTCTGAAGACTATGGGGGCTCTAGAAGAGAAGATTTGACTAGCCAGTGGAGAGGACTGAAAGCTTTTAACTCTTGCCTGTTGCGAAGTGAACAATGAGTCTGAGTTGGTGGAGATTATGGGTGCTGAGACATTTGTTTTGGACAGAACACAGCAATTTTCCAGGCAAGAAGAGGCTGCATGCCAAAAGGTATGAGAATCAAATGACAACATAGTATATGCATTGGAATTTCAAAAGTGGAATCAACAAGACAGCCCTTGGTTGTTGATTGGATAATGGGGCCGGGGATCAATGAAGAAGGAGTATCAAGGATCGTGGATGATTTTGTAATTTTGAACCCATGTGATGAGGAGGAAATTCTGCAGAAATGGCAGAGCCCGGGAGCCCATGAAGCCATCCATCCAAAACCTGAAACCAAAGCTCAGATCATAAGAATTATAGACAACACAGGCCGGGCACGGTGGCTCACGCCTGCAATCCCAGCACTTTGGGAGGCCGAGGCGGGCGGATCATGAGGTCAGGAGATGGAGACCATCCTGGCTAACACAGTGAAACCCGGTCTCTCCTAAAAATACACACACACACACACACACACACACACACACACACACACACACAATTAGCCAGGCGTGGTGGCGGGTGCCTGTAGTCCCAGCTACTCAGGAGGTTGAGGCAGGAGAATGGCGTGAACCCGGGAGGCGGAGCTTGCAGTGAGCTGAGATCGCGCCACTGCACTCCAGCCTGGCAGCCTGGGCGACAGAGCGAGACTCCTTCTCAAAGAAAAAAAAAAAAAAAAAGAATTATAGACAATACAGCAAAAACTCCTCATCTGCTAGCTTCCTTCTACAATTGCTGACTGTCACTGAGAGCAGAAGCCCCGCCGCTTGGTGATGTGTGTGAGGTGGAGGAAAGCAGAAGGCATGCTTAGCATCCAGTGGCTTTCCACAGCCGTGTTCATGAAACCTTTATCTTTTTGCTAGCCTGGCTGTGAAATGGCTTGGAGACATGAGGCTCCACTGGACTGAAGTTCTTTCCAATCCTGGGAGCCTGTGGTCCATGATGGAAACGTGACTGGTGAGGTGTTGCTATGGTTTGAATATTTGTCCCCTCCAAAACTCATGTTGAAATTTAATCCTCCATGTGGCAGTATTGAGAGGTGGGACCTTTAAGAGGTGATTGGTTCATGAGGGTGCTGCCATCATGGATAAGTGAATGGGTTAATGAATTAATGGGTTATTATAGGAGTGGGGCAGGTGGCTTTATAAAGAGAGAGACCTGAGCTAGCATGCTTAGCCCTCTCGCCACGTGAGGCCCTGCAACACTTTGGGACTCTGCAGGGAGTCCTTCCCAGCCTGAAGGCCCTCACCAGATGTGGCCCCTTCACCTCGGACTTCTCAGCCCCCATAACTTTAAGAACTAAATTCCTTTTCTTTCTAAATTACCCAGTTTCAGGTATTCCATTATAAGCAACAGAAAACGGACTAAGACAGTTGTCATCTGCTACAGAAGTAAAACTTAAAATATGACCCCTGGGCAAGTCACTTACCCCACTGGATCTCAGCTCCCATGTCTGAAAAACGAGGGCCTTGGCCTCTATGACCTTCTAAGTTTGTGCCTCTCGGCCTTGACGTGATTCTCTCCTTTGGGCCAAGGGCACACGGGCCCTTCTCACCTTGCAGAATAGCATAGCATTCTGGCACCCGAGAGATGCTGGGGCCTGGGATGAATGTTCATCTCCTTCCCCAGAACCTGGCAGCAAGTTCCTGGTCTGTGGGCAGAAGGACCACACTGAGCCCAAGATGCCAGCCCTATAGGCCAATTGATCTGCCCTCAAAGCCAGGGTCTAGGAAATGGTGGGATGAGCCAGAGGGGGCAATGTGTGGTGACTGGAACTTGGTGTCAGTGGTCGAGGGCTGCAGCATGGGGGGCTACTGCGGAAGGCGGAGGTCTGGGTAGGCACCTTCAGAGGAGGGGCACCTTCCTACTGGCACTCAACGTTCCCTTCAGCTTTGTTCATGTCAACCCCCATAGGCTGCAGTTTTGGACACTTGCATCCCCTCTGCCCTTTGCAAGGGGCAGGCCACGCTCTCGGGCCTGGAAAGCTATTTTCTGCCTCCACACGGGGGTGGAATTGCTGTAAGCGGGGACTGAAGAGGGCTTCTGAAAGCAAACCAAGACAGGAAGGGAGAAGATTCGACCGGGGCGGGGGGTGGGGGTCCGAAGCTCTCCACCAGGGGGCGCCAAACACAAGGGAAAACTAGCGTCCCTCTTAATTGGGCAAACCCGGTCCCTATGCCCTTCCCAAAGCTGCAGCTCAGGATGAGGCCGGCAACCTGAAGGCCCTTTAGTTCTTGGAGCTTGGAATTACAGAAAACCCCGAGGATCAGGTGCCGTTGCTGAGCTGGCTTTGTGAGAGACAGGAGGCGAGTCCAGGGTCTGGGAAAAGGGAGCAGCTGCAAAGGCTTCCAGTGGAATTGGCAGATCAGCCTGGCCAGCCCAGACAGCCTCTGGCAGCCTTTCCTGAGGACATGGACGACCCTGATGCTACTTTTGTCTTGATCAGTGTAAATGTGAAGAAACAGGATAAATAGTTGCATGTACTTCTTGAGTTTCCTAGGGCTGCCGAGGGACCACCTGAGGTCAGAGTCACAATAATAAAACCAGTTTCACAGACCCTCACCTCCTGCTCCTCAGCCCCATCCCCTTCCAAACCTGGCTGCCCAAATCTCATCAGTGTATATTCCAGTGCCTGCAGAGACAGCCTCACAAGCATTTACAAATAAGTCCTATCTCACCAGGCACTCACTGGATCTCTGTCACCATGGAAGAGATGAGAAGATTCCAAGAAAATTCCAAGACCCTCCACTATCATATCAACATGTTACAATTTTCCTCTTTCAGGAAGCATGTGGCATCAAGAAACAGTGCTTCTTCCTATTGTTCTTGGCAGATTACATCAAAATCTGTGTGCTCTTAGCCCAGAAAAGAGATGACACTTCCAGGAAGGAGAGAATATAGCACCTGCTTTTGACTAAAGCCCCTCTTCTCCAAGGTTGTACTGGCAGGTTTTCTAAATTTCGATTAGAGAATAGTGAGAAGCTTGCCCTCGGAGACGTGAGTTAGGTAAGAGAGCTATGATTGGATGTTACCACTGAACCTACCTGAAATGAGGTAAGAGAGTTGGGAATGGATCCCACCAGATGCCCATCATTTTTATGGCAAGTCGTAAGAGGGATCTGAATGTCTCTCCCCATGACAATAGCTACCCCATCTTGCCTTGGAACTTAGCTGTCAGCAGCAAATAAACCTCACTGTGTCTGTCCCTGGGACTAGCGAGTCAGACCAACTTGGGGGCTCAAGGTATTTGGATATTTGAAGAAGTCTTGCCTTCCACAGAAGACCGGAGTCTGTGTGGTGATATCTGAATTTTGCTTAGCATTGTCTTGAACAGGGACTAACGAAACATTTCAAGAAGAAAACAATTGTTTTTAAAAACTTAACTCTTCTTTGTCATTTGGTGCTCAGAAATCTTTGTCTCATTGCAAACAAAAGAAACTAAGTAAGGGCAGTCTTGGAAAGAAGAGGCACCAGGTACCATTACTGCATTCATACTGAGGCCCAGCACCACCACGACTACCACCAATGGAAATGAGAGATGGGGTTCACATGTGGATGACAAAGATGTGGATGACAAAGGTCTAGCATCAAAGGACAAAATCAACAGAAGTGAAGAGGCAACCTATGGAATGGGAGAAAATATTAGCAAATCATTAACGCCTGATAAGGTGTTAATATGCAGAATATATGAAGAACTCTTAAAACTCAACAACAAAAAAACAAACAACCTGATTTTTAAATGGGCAAAGTACTTAAATAGACATGTCTCTAAAGAAAATATACAAAAGACCAGCAAGCTCATGAAAAGATGCCCAGCATCACTAATCATTAGGGAAATGCAAACCAAAACCACAGTGAGATACCATCTGTCACATTCATTAGGATGGCTGCTATGAAAAGCAAACAAAAAACGAACAACAACAACAACAAAAAAAACAGGCCAGGCACTGTGGCTGGCTTGTAATCCCAGCACTTTGGGAGGCCAAGTTGGGCTGATCCCTTGAGGTCAGGAGTTCACCTGGCCAACGTGGTGAAACCCAGTCTTTACTAATAATACAAAAATTAGCTGGGCCTGGTGGCACACACCTGTAATCCCAGCTACTCAGGAGGCTTAGGCAGGAGAATCACTTGAACCTAGGAGGCAGAGTATGCAGTGAGCTGAAATCGCACCACTGCACTCCAGCCTGGGTGACAGAATGAAACTGTGTCTCAAAAACTAATAATAATAATAATAATAACAAATGTTGACAAGGATGGAGAAATTAGAACACTGTGAACTGTTGATGGGAAAGTAAAATGGTGCAACCACTATAGAAAACTGTAGGGTTGTTGCTAAAAAAAATTAAAAATAGAATTACCATATGATCTAGCAGTCCCACTCCTGAATATATACCCAAAAGAATGGAAGGCAAGGTCTTGAAGAGATATTTATACGTGCATGTTCACAGCAGGATTATTCACAGTAGCCAAAATGTGGAAGTAATCCAAGTGCCTATCAACAGATGAATGGATAAAAAGTGTGGTATATACATACAAAGGAATATCATTGAGCCTTTAAAAGGTTTCAGATGTTTCCTCTTTTCTTTTTTTCTTCTCCTCCTGTATTCTCATTACATGTATTTATATGAATAGCTTTTGTAGCTATCCCACAGTCCTAGGATGCTCTGTTCGGTTTTTCTTTTTTTAGTCTCTTTGCACTTTGCTTTTTTTTTTTTTTTTTTTTTTTTTTGAGATGCAGTCTCGCTCTTTCACCCAGGCTGGAATGCAGTGGTGCAATCTTGGCTCACTGCAACCTCTGCTGCCCGGGTTCAAACGATTCCCCTGCCTCAAGCCTCCCAAGTAGCTGTGATTACAGGCACCTGCCACCACGCCCAGCTAATTTTTGTATTTTTAGTAGAAGTGGGGTTTCACCATCTTGGCCAAGCTGGTCTGGAACTCCTGACCTTGTGATCCACCCACCTGAGCCTCCCAAAGTGCTGGGATTACAGGCGTGAGCCACTGCACCCGGCCTTGCACTTTGCTTTTTAGTTTTGGAAGTTTCTTTTGAGATATCCTCAAGCTCAGCAGTTCTTTCCTCAGCTGTGTCCAGTCTACTAATTGGCCTATCTGGGCGGTCTTTATTTCTATTACAGTGTTTTTGATCCCTAGTGTATCTTTTTGGTTCTGTCTTAGAATTTCTATCTCTTTGTTTAAATAGCCCATCTGTTCTTGCATGTTATCTGCTTTATCTGTTTAAACCTTTAGCATAGTAATTATATTTGGGTTAAATTCCTGATCTGATAATTCCAACATCCCTGTCACATGAGTCAGATTCTGATGCTTTCTCTGTCTCTATATTTTGTTTTTGCCTTTTAGTATGCCTTGTAATTTGTTTTCCCCAGACATAACGTACTGGGTAAAAGAAACTTCTGTTCATAAGCCTTTAGTAATGTGGTGGTAAGGTGTGCGGGAAGAAGAGCACTCTATAGTCCTATGAGTAGGCCTCAGTCTTTTAGTAAGCCAATGCCCCTAGACTGTGAACTTAACACGTGCTTCTCAGTTGTTCCCCTCTCCCCTTAGGTAAGCTAGGATGGTTAGAGTGAACTGGAATTAGGGTTTTCCTTCTCCCACATGGAAGGTTAGAGGAAATTAGAGTTGAGTATTTCCTTTCCTCCATGTGGAAGCTACAGCTGGTTGGAATTGCATATTTTCCTTCCCCTAAGTTAATTACGCTCTGATAAAAACCCAGCAGGTTAGACTGGTTTAAATAGTTTCTCCTAGAGGAAGGCTTTTTTGAAAAGAATGGAATGCATTAGTATTTCCAAATAGCTTCTTTTCCCATCCCCAGGATGGAAGCATGAGGGTTATTTTCTCAAATTATTCACTGTGAGAACCTGGTAGAGCTCCAGGAGGTAAAATTCACAAGAGTGTAGGGACCCCCTTATGCCTGGGTCCCCCTGGAATATTTATCTCTCAGACTTGTCCATGCCAAGCCTCCAGCAACTCATCAGGTACAATGCTGGTTTCTACTTGTGAGTTTCTGCTTCAGTATGTTTTGATTCTCTGTATTCACCTCTCTATCTCTCCAATCTTGGGGACACTAGTTTATCCTGTGACATCACTCGTCTCACAGATCTAAGAAGAGTTGTTGATTTTCCAGTTTTTTCAGCTTTTTACTTGTTAGGATGGAGTGTTTACTTCCAAGCTTCTTAACATGCCAGACCACCAACTAAAAGTTCTGCATTTTCAAAAGTGTTAACCTCTGAGGGTTTTCTAGTTGTGATTGTGACCTTTGGTTCCAACTCAATTTTCACCAAAGTTAAATCAAAGTGTTTGAAGCTTAAAGCTCATATTTCCACAATATCCTTTGCCCAGTTTTTGTTCGGTTTCTTGTCTTTTTTCATGTGGTTTTGCAGGAGTGTGTGTTGTATAATCTAGATATTAATCCTTTGCTGATTTTCATTTTGGAAATATCTTTGCCCAGTCTGTCACTCATTTGTTAACTTAGGTATTTTTTTTTGAACAGAAAATCTTATTTTGATGTAATCAAAGTTTTTTATTTTCCCATTACAATTTATCTTGCGAATCTTATTTGAGAATCTCTCTTGCTACAAGGATTCTAGGGAGAAAAATAAAATAAAATAAGAATCTCTCTTGCTACCCCCCCACTTCCAAGTTAAAAAGATATTATACTACATTTTCCATATTAGCTTTTAATTTTAAACTCTCATTTTAGGTCTTTAATTCATTTGGAATTTCTTTTGAATAGACTTAAGATAGGGACCCACCTTTACATTTCTCCACTTAGTCAGTTTTCAAAATGCCATAGACTAAATAATCCACTCTTCCTCTATGATTTCTGGCACTACATCTTTATACTTAAGTCTGCTTTTGAGTTCTCTAGTTAGTTTTATTAATCTATTTGTCCCTGCACTAATATCACAGTTAGCACTTGGCTTTGTAATGTCTCAATATTTGGTAAGGTGAGTCTTTCCTCTTTACTCTTCTTTTTTAGGCTTTATTCTCCCTTATAAATTTTACAGTAAATGTTTCACTTTCCCCAAAAAAAATTCTGGAAATTTTATTGGAACTGCATTGAATTCGTACATTAATTTGGAGGGATTTGGCATCCTTACATTGTTAAGCCATTTATCCATGAATATAGTATGTGTTTCTATTTATTCAAAACTTCCTTTTTTTTTTTTTTTCTTTTTTGAGACAGAGTCTTGCTCTGTCACCCAGGCTGGAGTGCAGTGGCGCCATCTTGACTCACTGCAAGCTCCACCTCCTGGGTTCACTGCATTCTCCTGCCTCAGCCTCTGGAGTAGCTGGGACTACAGACACCCGCCACCATGCCCGGCTAATTTTTTGTATTTCTAGTAGAGACGGGGTTTCACGATGATAGTCAGGATGGTCTCGATCTCCTGAGCTCGTGATCCACCCGGCTTGGCCTCCCAAAGTGCTGGGATTACAGGAGTGAGCCACCGCGCCCGGCCTCAAAACTTCTTTATGTCCTTTAATAGTTTTAAATTTGGCTCCATAAAGACCTTATGTAGTTTTCATTATTAAGGTACTAAGTACTTGACAGTTTTTTATGCTATTGTAA
The DNA here is from genome assembly GCF_006542625.1 of Nomascus leucogenys. Taxonomy (NCBI): domain Eukaryota; kingdom Metazoa; phylum Chordata; class Mammalia; order Primates; family Hylobatidae; genus Nomascus; species Nomascus leucogenys. The sequence goes on from NC_044399.1 coordinate 69,042,537, forward strand.
AAGATCATTTTGTAGATTTTTATATTTTCTAATTGGTCATTGATAGTGCAAACAAGCCCTATCAGTTTCTGTATGCTGGGTATCATCTCCAGCAATCTTGCTGAACTCTGTTTTTAGTTCTGTCTCTCTCTATATCTCTTAATTCTGTTGTGCTTATGATGTAAATAAACATTTAATCCGCAAATAAGCAAGTTTGCCTTTACCCTGCTAGCACTTGACCCTCTTGTTGTTATTGGTGGTGGCAGTGGTGGTGGTTTTCGTGGTCTTGGTGTGTTAGCAAGGAATTCCAATGCCATGTTGAATAGTAGTGATAGAGTAAGTAACCATTTTTGTGTTGTTCTCAACCTTAAAAAGAATATATCTAAAGTTTTTGTCTGTTTGTTTGTTTGTCTGTTTGATTTTTAGAGACAGGGTCTCACTCTGTTGCCTAGGCAGGAGTGCAATGACATGATCATAGCTCATGGCAGTCTTGAACTCCCAAGCTCAAGTGATCCTCCCACCTGAGCCTTCCAAGTAGCTGGGACTATAGGTGCCACCATGACCAGCTAATGTTTTTAATGTTTAATTTTTGTAGAAATTCCTGGCATCAAGCAATCCTCCTGCCTCAGCCTCCCAAAATGCTCAGATTAGAAGCACCATGCCAGGCTGCATCTAAAGCTTCAGTATGATGTTTGCTGAAGGCTTTATTAAGTTAAAGAAGTTCCTTTTTATTCCTGATTTTTTCATGACACTCATCATAAACTTTATTAAGCATTTACTGGATCTATTAAGATCATGTAGTTTTCTTCCTTCTCTAGTCTATGCCTGTAGTGATCGTATAGTAATATACTTTCTAATGTTTTTTTTTTTTTTAGACAGAGTTTCGCTCTTGTTGCCCAGGCTGGAGTACAATAGCACGATCTCGGCTCACTGCAACCTCTGCCTCCCAGGTTCAAGCAATTCTCCTGCCTCAGCCTCCCGAGTAGCTGGGATTACAGGCGCACACCACCATGCCCGGCTAATTTTTTGCATTTTTAGTAGACATGAGGATTCACCATGTTAGCCAGGCTGGTCTCAAACTCCTGACCTCAGGTGATCCACCCACCTCAGCCTCCCAAAGTGCTGGGATTATAGGCGTAAGCCACCATGCCCGGCCTACTTTCTGATTTTTAAGTAAACATGAATTATTAGATAACTCTAACTTGATCCTCATAAATTAGGTTTTAAAAAATACACTGTTGGATTGGGGCAGCCAATATTTTATTTAAAATTGTTTGCATTAATATTCACTCTGTTTTCTTTTCTTTCACTTTCCTTAACCTGTTTTCTCATTGTGATTATACTAGCCTCATAAAATAAATCAAGCAGCTTTCCCTCCTTTTTCTGTTTTCTATTTTATGGAACAACTTGTATAACATAAGGCTTATCTGTTCAACATATGGTAAAACTTGGTGCCTGGAGTTCAGTGGAGCCACTTTTCTTGTATCCAGGAAAACTTTATATACAAATGTTTATGTAATTTTCTATTTCTTCATATGACATTTTACATTTTCTGGAAATTTGTCCTTTTCTACCCAAGTTTTCAAATGTATTAGTATATAGTTCTTGAGACTGTTGCTTGCCTACCTAATATCCATTTCCCCTCTTCTTCACCCAAATTATGTCCCTGGCAGCAATTGTGTTCAAGTAAAATGTTCACCTTACCAGACTCTGCACCTTAAAATGTTCACCTTGCCAGAAATTCTGCAAAGGATGTCTGGTAAAGACTTTTGCTTTCCAGATGTAGGCTCTACCTCCTCCTCTTCTCTTTCCTTAGAGGAGAAACAGCCATCTTGCAACCATAAGGTGAAAAGCATGAGCAAGAAAGTGCTATACTCAGTTGAACACAGTCCTTTTTGCTTAGTTACTCTTATCAGAGGTTTGTGTTTAGTGTTCTCCCCCCAACCCCCTGAAAAAAAGGCTAGTTTTGGTTTAGCTAATTTTATCCATTGTGTTTGCTCTCTTTTTATTTCTGCCATGATCATTATTAGTTCCTTCATTCTCATTTCTGTGGGTTCACTCCATTGCTCTTTTTTTTAACTTCTTGAATTACGCACTTACCTTTTTGTTCTAAGTATTTTTTATTTTCTAATAAGCATAGTCATAAATTTTAAATTCTTTTATGTACTGCTTTAGTATAAATTTTGACATTGTGATTCAGCACACACTTTGACATTATAATTTGGTTCTAAGTATTTCATAATTTCCCTTGTCATTGCCTCTTTAGCCCAAAGTTAATATTAATTCTTCCCAGAAATGTGATATTTTTAAGTGCCCTTTTTATAATGAATTCTAACTTTATTTCACTATAATTGGAGGATGTAATTTCCTCATAATTAATTTTTTGTAATTTATGGATATTTCCTTTGTTAAGTATAAAAGCACATGTTTGTGTGTGTATGTTTTAGTTCAAAATTATTAAATATATTATTCAAATATTCTATCTTGCTTATCTTTGGCCATCTTGATTCATATTCTGAAAGATCTGTGCTAAAATCTCTGCATATAATTGTTCATATATCTATTTCCCCAATATACATTTTGAGGCCACATTGTTGGATGCACATATGTTTACGATTGTTATTTCTTCCTGATTTATTATCCTTTGTTAGTATATAACATCTCTATTTGTCCTGTATGTTATTTTTGCCCTAAATTCATTTTTCTTCTGATGTTAAAATTGCTACCTTGGAGTTCTTTCTTTTTTAATGTGCCTAGATTTTTTTAGCCTTTATTTTCTAACTGTGCTTAAATTATCTTTTGCTAATAGTATTTTATTGAATTTTGTTTTTATATTCAATCAGAGTCTCTTTATTTTGATTTCTGGGTTGAATTCACCTATATTTATGTTAATTAATGTTATCTTGGAACTTATTTCTGGTATCTTGTTTTGTGTTTTCTATTTACTGTACTTTCTACTGCTTTCCATCTTCTTTGGGATAATTCAAAATTGTTTTCTTCCATTGAAATGTCTGGATTTTTTTTTTTTTTTTATTATACTTTAGGGTTTTAGGGTACATGTGCACAATGTGCAGGTTTGTTACATATGTATCCATGTGCCATGTTGATTTCCTGCACCCATTAACTCGTCATTTAGCATTAGGTGTATCTCCTAATGCTGTCCCTCCCCGCTACCCCCACCCCACAACAGTCCCCGGAGTGTGATGTTCCCCTTCCTGTGTCCATGAGTTCTCATTGTTTAATTCCCACCTATGAGAGAGAACATGCGGTGTTTGGTTTTTTGTCCTTGCGATAGTTTACTGAGAATGATGTTTTCCAGTTTCATCCATGTCCCTACAAAGGACATGAACTCATCATTTTTTATGGCTGCATAGTATTCCATGGTGTATATGTGCCACATTTTCTGAATCCAGTCTATCGTTGTTGGACATTTGGGTTGGTTCCAACTCTTTGCTATTGTGAATAGTGCCGCAATAAACATACGTGTGCACGTGTCTTTATAGCAGCATGATTTATAGTCCTTTGGGTATATACCCAGTAATGGGATGGCTGGGTCAAATGGTATTTCTAGTTGAGATCCCTGAGGAATCGCCACACTGACTTCCACAATGGTTGAACTAGTTTACAGTCCCACCAACAGTGTAAAAGTGTTCCTATTTCTCCACATCCTCTCCAGCACCTGTTGTTTCCTGATTTTTTAATGATGGCCATTCTAACTGGTGTGAGATGGTATCTCACTGTGGTTTTGATTTGCATTTCTCTGATGGCCAGTGATGATGAGCATTTCTTCATGTGTTTTCTGGCTGCATAAATGTCTTCTTTTGAGAAGTGTCTGTTCATGTCCTCTGCCCACTTTTTGATGGGGTTGTTTGTTTTTTTCTTGTAAATTTGTTTGAGTTCATTGTAGATTCTGGATATTAGCCCTTTGTCAGATGAGTAGGTTGCAAAAATTTTCTCCCATTCTGTAGGTTGCCTGTTCATTCTGATGATAGTTTCTTTTGCTGTGCAGAAGCTCTTTAGTTTAATGAGATCCCATTTGTCGATTTTGGCTTTTGTTGCCATTGCTTTTGGTGTTTTAGACATGAAGTCCTTGCCCACGCCTATGTCCTGAATGGTATTGCCTAGGTTTTCTTGTAGGATTTTAATGGTTTTAGGTCTAACATATAAGTCTTTAATCCATCTTGAATTAATTTTTGTATAAGGTGTAAGGAAGGGATCCAGTTTCAGCTTTCTACATATGGCTAGCCAGTTTTCCCAGCACCATTTATTAAATAGGGAATCCTTTCCCCATTTCTTGTTTTTGTCAGGTTTGTCAAAGATCAGATAGTTGTAGCTATGCGGCATCATTTCTGAGGGCTCTGTTCTGTTCCATTGATCTATGTCTCTGTTGTGGTACCAGTACCATGCTGTTTTGGTTACTGTAGCCTTGTAGTATAGTTTAAAGTCAGGTAGCATGATGCCTCCAGCTTTGTTCTTTTGGCTTAGGATTGACTTGGCGATGCGGGCTCTTTTTTGGTTCCATATGAACTTTAAAGTAGTTTTTTCCAATTCTGTGAAGAAAGTCATTGGTAGCTTGATGGGGATGGCATTGAATCTATAAATTACCTTGGGCAGTATGGCCATTTTCACGATATTGATTCTTCCAACCCATGAGCATGGAATGTTCTTCCATTTGTTTGTATCCTCTTTTATTTCATTGAGCAGTGGTTTGTAGTTCTCCTTGAAGAGGTCCTTCACATCCCTTGTAAGTTGGATTCCTAGGTATTTTATTCTCTTTGAAGCAATTGTGAATGGGAGTTCACTCATGATTTGGCTCTCTGTTTGTCTGTTATTGGTGTACAAGAATGCTTGTGATTTTTGTACATTAATTTTGTATCCTGAGACTTTGCTGAAGTTGCTAATCAGCTTAAGGAGATTTTGGGCTGAGACAATGGGGTTTTCTAGATATACAATCATGTCATCTGCAAACAGGGACAATTTGACTTCCTCTTTTCCTAATTGAATACCTTTTATTTCCTTCTCCTGCCTGATTGCTCTGGCCAGAACTTCCAGCACTATGTTGAATAGGAGCGGTGAGAGAGGGCATCCCTGTCTTGTGCCAGTTTTCAGAGGGAATGCTTCCAGTTTTTGCCCATTCAGTATGATATTGGCTGTGGGTTTGTCATAGATAGCTCTTATTATTTTGAGATACGTCCCATCAATACCTAATTTATTGAGAGTTTTTAGCATGAAGGGTTGTTGAATTTTGTCAAAGGCCTTTTCTGCATCTATTGAAATAATCATGTGGTTTTTGTCTTTGGTTCTGTTTATATGCTGGATTACATTTATTGATTTGCGTATGTTGAACCAGCCTTGCATCCCAGGGATGAAGCCCACTTGATCATGGTGGATAAGCTTTTTGATGTGCTGCTGGATTCGGTTTGCCAGTATTTTATTGAGGATTTTTGCATCAATGTTCATCAAGGATATTGGTCTGAAATTCTCTTTTTTGGTTATGTCTCTGCCAGGTTTTGGTATCAGGACGATGCTGGCTTCATAAAATGTGTTAGGGAGGATTCCCTCTTTTTCTATCGATTGGAATAGTTTCAGAAGGAATGGTACCAGTTCCTCCTTGTACCTCTGGTAGAATTCAGCTGTGAATCCATCAGGTCCTGGACTCTTTTTGGTTGGTAAGCTATTGATTATTGCCACAATTTCAGAACCTGTTATTGGTCTATTCAGAGATTCAACTTCTTCCTGGTTTAGTCTCGGGAGGGTGTATTTGTCGAGGAATTTATCCATTTCTTCTAGATTTTCTAGTTTATTTGCATAGAGGTGTTTGTAGTATTCTCTGATGGTAGATTGTATTTCTGTGGGATCGGTGGTGATATCCCCTTTTTCGTTTTTTATTGCATCTATTTGATTCTTCTCTCTTTTCTTCTTTATTAGTCTTGCTAGCGGTCCATCAATTTTGTTGATCTTTTCAAAAAACCAGCTCCTGGATTCGTTAATTTTTTGAAGGGTTTTTTGTGTCTCTATTTCCTTCAGTTCTGCTCTGATTTTAGTTATTTCTAGCCTTCTGCTAGCTTTTGAATGTGTTTGCTCTTGCTTTTCTAGTTCTTTTAATTGTGATGTTAGGGAGTCAATTTTGGATCTTTCCTGCTTTCTCTTGTGGGCGTTTAGTGCTATAAATTTCCCTCTACACACTGCTTTGAATGTGTCCCAGAGATTCTGGTATGTTGTGTCTTTGTTCTCGTTGGTTTCAAAGAACATCTTTATTTCTGCCTTCATTTCATTATGTACCCAATAGTCATTCAGGAGCAGGTTGTTCAGTTTCCATGTAGTAGAGCGGTTTTGAGTGAGTTTCTTAATCCTGAGTTCTAGTTTGATTGCACTGTGGTCTGAGAGACAGTTTGTTATAATTTCTGTTCTTTTACATTTGCTGAGGAGAGCTTTACTTCCAACTATGTGGTCAATTTTGGAATAGGTGTGGTGTGGTGCTGAAAAAAATGTATATTCTGTTGACTTGGGGTGGAGAGTTCTGTAGATGTCTATTAGGTCCACTTTATGTAGAGCTGAGTTCAATTCCTGGATATCCTTGTTAACTTTCTGTCTCGTTGATCTGTCTAATGCTGACAGTGGGGTGTTAAAATCTCCCATTATTATTGTGTGGGAGTTTAAGTCCCTTTTAGGTCACTCAGGACTTGCTTTATGAATCTGGGTGCTCCTGTGTTGGGTGCATATATATTTAGGATAGTTAGCTCTTCTTGTTGAATTGATCCCTTTACCATTATGTAATGGCCTTCTTTGTCTCTTTTGATCTTTGTTGGTTTAAAGTCTATTTTATCAGAGACTAGGATTGCAACCCCTGCCTTTTTTGTTTTCCAGTTGCTTGATAGATCTTCCTCCATCCCTTTATTTTGAGTCTATGTGTGTCTCTGCACGTGAGATGGGTTTCCTGAATACAGCACACTGATGGGTCCTGACTCCTTATCCAGTTTGCCAGTCTGTGTCTTTTGATTGGAGCATTTAGCCCATTTACATTTAACGTTAATATTGTTATGTGTGAATCTGATCCTGTCATTATGATGTTAGTTGGTTATTTTGCTCGTTAGTTGCTATAGTTTCTTCCTAGTCTCGATGGTCTTTACAATTTGGCATGTTTTTGCAGTGGCTGGTACCGGTTGTTCCTTTCCATGTTTAGTGCTTCCTTCAGGAGCTCTTTTAGGGCAGGCCTGGTGGTGACAAAATCACTCAGCGTTTGCTTGTCTGTAAAGTGTTTTATTTCTCCTTCACTTATGAAGCTTAGTTTGGCGGGATAGGAGATTCTGGTTGAAAATTCTTTTCTTTAAGAATGTTGAAAATCGGCCCCCACTCTCTTCTGGCTTGTAGAGTTTCTGCTGAGAGATCAGCTGTTAGTCTGATGGGCTTCCCTTTGTGGGTAACCCGACCTTTCTCTCTGGCTGCCCTTAACATTTTTTCTTTCATTTCAACTTTGGTGAATCTGACAATTATGTGTCTTGGAGTTGCCCTTCTCGAGGAGTATCTTTGTGGTGTTCTCTGTATTTCCTGAATCTGAATGCTGGCCTGCCTTGCTAGATTGGGGAAGTTCTCCTGGATAATATCTTGCAGAGTGTTTTCCAACTTGGTTCCATTCTCCCCATCATTTTCAGGTACACCAATCAGACGTAGATTTGGTCTTTTCACATAGTCCCAAATTTCTTGGAGGCTTTGTTCATTTCTTTTTATCCTTTTTTCTCTAAACTTCCCTTCTCTCTTCATTTCATTCATTTCATCTTCCATCAGCGATACCCTTTCTTCCAGTTGATCGCATCTGCTACTGAGGCTTCTGCAATCTTCGCGTAGTTCTCGAAACTTGGCTTTCAGCTCCATCAGCTCCTTGAAGCCCTTCTCTCCATTGGTTATTCTAGTTATCCATTCTTCTAATTTTTTTTCAAAGTTTTTAACTTCTTTGCTGTTGTTTTGAATTTCCTCTCATAGCTCAGAGTAGTTTGATCATCTGAAGCCTTCTTCTCTCAACTCATCAAAGTCATCCTCCATCCAGCTTTGTTCCGTTGCTGGTGAGGAACTGCGTTCCTTTGGAGGAGGAGAGGTGCTCTGTTTTTTAGAGTTTCCAGTTTTTTTGGTCTGTTTTTTCCCCATCTTTGTGGTTTTATCTACTTTTTGTCTTTGATGATGGTGATGTACAGATGGGTTTTTGGTGTGGATGTCCTTTCTGTTTGTTAGTTTTCCTTCTACCAGACAGGACCCTCAGCTGCAGGTCTGTTGGAGTTTACTAGAGGTGCACTCCAGACCCTGTTTGGCTGGGTGTCAGCAGCGGTGGCTGCAGAACAGTGGATTTTCGTGAGACCACAAATTCAGCTGTCTGATAGTTCCTCTGAAAGTTTTGTCTCAGAGAAGTACCGGGTTGAATGAGGTGTCAGTCTGTCCCTACTGGGGGGGTGCCTCCCAGTTAGGCTGCTCAGGGGTGAGGGACCCACTTTAGGAGGCAGTCTGACTGTTCTCAGATCTCCAGCTGCGTGCTGGGAGAACCACTACTCTCTTCAAAGCTGTCAGTCAGACAGGGACATTTAAGTCTGTGGAAGTTCTTGCAAAGTTTTTGTTTGTCTGTGCCCTGCCCCCAGAGGTGGAGCCTACAGAGGCAGGCAGGCCTCCTTGAGCTGTGGTGGGCTCCACCCAGTTCGAGCTTCCTGGCTGCTTTGTTTACCTAAGCAAGCCTGGGCAATGGCGGGCGCCCCTCCCCCAGCCTCGCTGCTGCCTCGCAGCTTGATCTCAGACTGCTGTGCTAGCAATTAGCGAGACTCCGTGGGCATAGGACCCTCCGAGCCAGGTGCGGGACACAATCTCCTAGTGTGCCGTTTTCCAGGCCCGTTGGAAAAGCTCAGTATTAGGATGGGACTGACCCGATATTCCAGGTGCCGTCTGCTTCCCCTTTCTTTGACTAGGAAAGGGAACTCCCTGACCTCTTGCGCTTCCCGAGTGAGGCAGTGCCTCGCCCTGCTTCGGCTCGCGCACAGTGCGCTTCACCGACTGTCCTGCACCCACTGTTAGGCACTCCCTAGTGAGATGAAACCGGTACCTCAAGCAGAAATGCAGAAATCACCCGTCTTCTGTGTCGCTGGGGCTGGGAGCTGGAGACTGGAGCTGTTCCTATTCGGCCATCTTGGCTCCACCCTCCGAAATGTCTGGATTTTATACTTTCCATTGACTATGTCGAATTTATTTTTTAGAATATAATACATTCTATGTATACTCTTCTCATTGTTGACCGTAACTTATTATGACCCTTACTTGTGTTTATTCTTTCCCTTGTCAACTTCTTAAGCTTAACAGCATTTTAAGCTTAATAACTCTTCCTTAAACAGAACAAGTGCATTGGAATACTCCCATCACCCTCTCGACTTTCCTACTAGCAGTTTCCCACTCCTCTTCCCCACCACACTTCTGGTTTCAGGTTATATTTCTGAATTATCTATGATACATAAATTTTTCAGGAGGAGGGATTGCTAATTTAGGTAACAATATACTTTTGTAAGATATGTTTCTCCCCTTTACCTTGCATATCTCATTACTTCATCTTGTATTCATTTCCTATCTTACTGGGGTACTTCTCTTTTTAAAATGCTATCAAGGGAGATTGCCTTCTAAAATGGTGAAATGAGGACCTTGGTGAGCCATTATCCCTTAAAAACAACAAAAATACTGGCAAAACAACTAAAATCAACCATTTCAGAACTTTGGAAGTATACCAAAGCCACAGAAGGAACTGAAAATCATTCATCCAAGAGAAAAATACTGAACTTCAATAAGACAATGGTGTCTGTGGCATGGAAGCTATTCCCATCCTCTCTCCCTCTCCAGCTTGGTGGCCCAGTAGCCATGAAAAGCCAGCAGACATGGAGCTAATGGAGATGACTGACCTCTTTTGGAGCTCCATTAAAAGCCCCATGCCTAGAGCACACTCAATATTTTGTCCAAATTAGCAGCTACCTGGAAAATCTCTGTTCCCAAGATGTTGTGGCTATTTCATTTGATTCACAACTCAGCTCATGGACAAAAACAACAACAACAACAAAAAATCTGTCCCTAGGGCATTGCCAAAAGCAATAGCAATCTGATGGCAATATCTCAGCTGCCTAAGTCTGTGATTCTGGTTGCAGCAAACAAGAGCCTGGCCAACAACAATAAAAGTTTAAAAGGAAGTTCTTGAGAACTAGAAAACCACAGGGAACTTTAAAAAGCTCCAACATGTTCCTGGGGATGTAGAAGGCTGTACTCATATGCATGCTTGGGAGAGACCGTGGAAAGAAGAAGGCCCCAGTCATTCACCTCTGGGTGACCCTGAGTCCCTGTACAAGCAAAAAGTGAAAGCTAAGGCTGTCTTATAAACTGCCTGAAGTGTGAAGCTGTGCCTTCAGATACAGATCCCCTTGGCAAATGGTGAAAGATATACAGACAAAGCATTTAGGGAAATCTTCAGACCAATCATTATTGGCTGACCACTAAATTATACTGACCTAGGACTGAACCCTAGGAAACCAGACTTAAAAATGAAAATAATAACCCTTCTTTAAAATGCTAACAGAGAACTCAGGACCTGCATATGGCAGGGAATATAGAATCTACAGAATTAGTCCAGGAAAGGCACTAAGCACATAAGAAGCAAACAGGAAAACAATGACATAAAAAGCAGCAATAGCAACAAACCTGGGGGGAGGGTATCTCATACCATGTTGTTACAATATACTATCTATCTTAGTCTGTTTTGTATTGCTATGACAGAATGCCTGAGACTGGGTGGGTAGCTTATTTTTAAAAAGACAATGGGCCTAGTGGCTCATTCCTATAACCCCAGCACTTTGTGAGACTGAGGCAGGAGCAGTGCTTAAGCCCAGGAGTTCAAGACCAGTCTGGGAAACATAGTGAGACTCCATCTCTACAAAAAAAAAAAAAAATACTAGCCAGGCATGGTGGTTCACATCTGTAGTCCCAGCTGCTTAGGAGGCTGAGGTGGGAGGATTGCACGAGCCAAGGAGGTCAAGGCTACAGTGAGTTGTGATCACACCACTGCACTCTACCCTGGGTGACGGAGCAAGACCTTGTCTCAAAAAAGAGAAAGGAAAAAGAAAACAGGTTTATTTGGCTCATGATTTTGGTGGCTAGAGAGTTCAAGATTGGGCATCTCTATTTGATGAGAACCTTGGGCTGCTTCAGCTCATGGCAGAAAGCCAGGGGGAAGTGAGCATGTGCAAAGAGATCACATGGCGAGAAAGGGAGCAAGAGAGAGGAATCGAGGAAATCAGACTATTTTAAACAACATGCTTTCATGGGAACTAATTGATTCCCACAAAACAGAAAACTCACTAACCCCCATGGGAAAGCATGAATATATTCATGAGGAATCCACCCTCATGACCCAAACATCTCCCACTAGGCCCGCCTCTCAACACTGCCACATTGGGGATCAAATTTCAGCAAGAGTTTTGACGAGGACAAAATACAACCAAGCCATAGCACTATCAAAAATGTTCAGTTTCGGCTGGGCGCGGTGGCTCACGCCTATAATCCCAGCACTTTGGGAGGCCAAGGTGGGCAGACCACAAGGTCAGGAGATGGAGACCATCCTGGCTAACATGGTGAAACCCCATCTCTACTAAAAATACAAAAACATAGCCAAGCGTGGTGGTGGGCACCTCTAGTCCCAGCTACTTGGGAGGCTGAGGCAGGAGAATGGTGTGAACCCAGGAGGCAGAGGTTGCAGTGAGCCGAGATCGCACCACTGCACTCCAGGCTGGGTGACAAAGCAAGACTCCATCTCAAAAAAAAAAAAAAAAAAAGTTCAGTTTCATCAGTAATTTACAAGACATGCAAAGTATGTCTTGTAAATTTCATGTCTTACAAGACATGAAAAGTATGCCACATACACAGTTAAATAAACAGCCATCAGAAAATATCCCTTAGGGCACACAGATGTCAAGTTTAGTAGACAAAGACTTTAAATCAACTATGAAAAATATGTTCAAAGAATGAAAGAATATCATGCCTAAAGAATTCAAGAAAAAGATGACAACAATATCTCACCAAACAGAGAATATCAACAAAGAAATAGAAATTACCCCAAAAAAGCCAAATAGAAATCCCGGAGTGGAGAAATACAAGAACTGAAATGAAAAATTCACTAAAGGGTATTGATAGCAAATTTGAGCTGTCAAGAGAAACAATCGGCAAAGTCGAAGATAAGTCAGTAAAGATTATCTATCTGAGGAACAGAGTAAAAACAGAATGAAGAAAAATAAACAGAGACTCAGAGACCTGTGGGATATCATCAAGCATACCAACATATATATAATGAGTGTTCCAGAAGAAGAAAAGAAACATAAAGAGAAATAAAAAATATTTGGAGTAATGACTAAAAATTTCCCAAGTGTGGGGAAAACCACTAGTGTACATATCCCAAGAAGCTTAACAAACCCCAACTAGAAAAACTCAAAGAGATCCACACTAGACACATCATAGTCAAGTGGGTGAAAGTCAAAGACAAAAAGAAAACCTTGAAAACAGCAAGACAAAAACAACCTATTGTGTCCAAGAGATCTTCAATAAGATTGACAGCTAACGTCTTATTAGAAATCATGAAGGCAGGAAGACAGTGAGATGACAACTTCAATGTGTCAAAAGATTCTCAATCAAGAATTCTATATAAAACAAAACTCTACTTCAAAAATAAAGATGTTAAGGTATTTCCAGATAAACAAAAACTGAGAGCACTCATCACTAGTAGAGCTTATCAGAAATACAAAAGGGAGCCCTTCAGGCTGAAATGAGAGGACGTTAGACAGTAACTTGAATCCACATGAAAAAATAAAAAGCACCAGTAAAGGTTACTAAATGGATAAATATAAAAGGCAGCATAAACATATTTTTGTTTATAACTTTTCCCTTTTTCTGATTTAACTTTCTCTTTTTAAAATCAACTGCATAAAGCAATAATTATAAAACTGTACTGATAGCTGTATAAAGTATAAAGATGAAATTTGCATAACCATATTGGCACAAAGAAGCAGGGAGGGAATGGAGGTATATTGGAGCAAAGATTTTGTAGATTACTGAAATTAAGTTAGTATTAATTTGAAGTAGTTTTTTTGGAAATTAAAATGCTAATTGTAATCCCTAGAGCAGCCACTAAGAAAACAATTTGTTAAATGGTTTCAAAGAAGATCTTGATGTGGTAAATGTTTTGAGAATTTTTGTGCCTGAAAATATTTTTAATTCATAATCACATTTTAATAGTTAGAATCCATAAAAAATACTAGGTTTTGGAAAGCTCTTGTCCTTCAGTCATTTGAAAATATTACTCAGTTGTTTTCAGTTTGACGTTGAGAAGTTTGATGTCAATGTGGTTATTGTTTCTTTTTCTCTGGGAGCTTTTAGAATTTTCTGTCTCAACAATGACTAAATAATAGCATATTTAGGAATGAACTTAACAAAAAATATACAAGACCTATGTAAAGAAAACTTTTAAATTCTATTGAAAGACAAAAAAAGAAGACTGAAACAAATGAAAAAGTTTAGTTGAAAAGAATAAGACCTTGTATTTGATAGCACAATAGGATGACTATAGTCAATAATAATTTAATTATACATTTAAAAATAAGAGTATGATTGGATTATTTGTAACACAAAGGATAAATGCTTAATAGGATAGACAGCCCATGTTACATGATGTGATTATTATACATTGCATGCCTATATCAAAGCATCTCGTGTACCTCATAAATATATACTCCTATTATGTACCCACAAAAATTAAAATTAAAAATTAAAACAGGCCTTGGCCAGCACAGTGGCTCATGCCTGTAATCCCAGCACTTTGGGAGGCTGAGACGGGTGGGTCACTTGAGGCCAGAAGTTCGAGACCAGCCTGGCCGACACGGCGAGACCCTGTCTCTACTAAAAATACAAAAAATTAGCTGGGCATGGTGACACATGCCTGTAATCCCAGCTACTCAGGAGGCCGAGGCATGAGACTCGCTTGAACCTGGGAGATGGAGGTTGCAGTGAGCTGAGATTGTGCCACTGCACTCCAGCCCGGGTGATAGAGCAAGACTCTGTCTCAAAAAAAAAAAATTAAGACAAAAGAAAAAGTTTACCATTTTCAATAGGTGATTCAGCATCACAAAGATGGTCTACATTCATTTGTACATTTAATGCAATACTAATAAAAATATTAGCTGGCTTTTGTTGTTGCTGCTGTTTAGTTGATTGCTCTGTTTGGAACTAGAAAAGCTGATTCTAAAGTTGATATGAAAAAATAAACAAGAATAGCTATGAAGACTAAAAGAGAAGTACAGTGAGATTGGACCAGCCCTAAAAGATATAAAACCACATGAATAGACAGACTGACAGAACAGAAAATTTTCATGAAGGAAAGGACTAGTCAGTGAGTGATTTGGAGACAATTGGGCAGCCATAGGATAGGAGGGAAAAATGGATTCCTAACTCACACCCTACACCAGGAAAAACTCCAATTGGCTGGAAAACAAAAATGTAAAAAGTGAAACTATAAAATGACATGAAACCAGGCCAGGTGCAGTGGCTCACACCTGTAATCCCAACACTTTGGGAGGCCAAGGTGGGGAGGATCGCTTGAGCCCAGGAGTTCAAGACCAGCCTGGGCAACATAGTGAGACTCTGTCTCTACCAAAAATACAAAAATTAGCCAGGAGTAGTGGCATGCACCTGTAGTACCTGCTACTCAGGAGGCTGAGGTGGGAGGATCGCTTGAGCCCGGGAGGCAGAGGTTGCAGTGAGATGAGATCATGCCACTGTGCTCCAGCCTGGGTGAGAAAGTGAGCTGTCAAAAAAAAAAAAAAGTATATGAAACCATGAAAGTATTTAAAGAAAACATGAAATAATTCTTAATAACTTTGCAATAGAGAAAGCTTCTCTGATTATGACTCAAAATCCAGAAGCCATAAAAAATATTAATGCATTTGAATACATAAAAAGAAAAAATTATACTGGCCAGGTATAGTAGCTCATGCCTATAATCCCAGCACTTTGGGATGCTGAGGCAGGAGTATCACTTGAGCCCAGGAGTTTGAGACCACCAGCCTGGGCAACACAGTGACACCCCATATCTACAAAAAAAATAGAAAAAAATAGCCAGGTGTGATGGCACATGCCTGTAGTCCTAGCTAGTTGGGAGACTGGGGTGGGAGGATCACTTGAGCCTGGGAGGTTGAGGCTGCAGTGAGCCATGATTATGAAACTGCACTCCAGTCTAGGTGACAGCAAGACCCTGTCCCCCCCCAAAAAAAAATTCTACTGGCCGGCACGGTGGCTTATGCCTGTAATCCCAGCACTTTGGGAGGCCGAGGCAGGTGGATCACGAGGTCAGGAGATCGAGACCATCCTGGCTAACACGGTGAAACCCCGTTTCTACTAAAAATACAAAAAATTAGCCGGGCGTGGCAGCGGGCGCCTGTAGTCCCAGCTGCTGGGGAGGCTGAGGCAGGAGAATGGTGTGAACCCGGGAGGCGGAGCTCTCAGTGAGCCGAGATCGTGCCATTGCACTCCAGCCTGGGCAACAAAGCGAGACTCCGTCTCAAAAAAAAAAAACAAACAAAAAAAACACCTCAGCATAAGTCAAAACACAAACTGGGAAAAATATTTGCGACTCATTTCACGTCCAAGAGGCTATTCTTCCTGCAAATCTCCTACAAATCTATAAGGAAAAGGCATAGATTTGTAAATAAACTCAATAAACTCATAGGCAAAGGATATCACAGGCAGTTCACAGAAACAGAAAAACAAGTGGGTAGACCCAGAAATCCTACTTTGTGAAATGTATCCTACAGATACACCTGCCTATTCATTAAATGGTATTTATACAAGGTTATCTATTACGAAAAAAAAACTGAAAATAGCCCAAATGTCCATCAGTAAGAGACCAATTACATAAATTAGGGTTTGTCCACACAATGAAAAAAAATTATGCAATTAAAAGCACCTTTTGTGTATTGATACGGAAAAATCCCTAATGTATATTAACAAAATAAAAAGTAATAAAAATGTAGAACAGGATCTATATGCCACTTTTTGTATAGAAAGAAAAAAACTAAGATTATATTCATGTCTGCTCGTATTTGCATAAACAAACTCTGCAAAATATGCCAAAAGTAATAAAAGTGGTTATCTATGGGGAATGGGTGGGAAATGGATGGATAAAAGAAGAAATGAAAGTTAAACTTTTCACTATATACTCCTTTTTTGAATCTTTTGCACCATGAGAATCAACTATCTGCCCAAAATTGAATTAAAAAGTAATTTTCTATTTGTCTTTGCTATTCTTAAGTTTCACTGTAATATGTCTAGGTCTGGCTAGAATGTTTTGTTTTGTCTTCTTAGATATGAGCTTTTTTTGGTGAATCTGAAGTCTGTCTTGGAAATTCTTGGTCACTTTTTATTCAAATTATTTCATCCCTCTCCATTTTCTTTTTATGAGACTCATCTTACTACTTAAATCGTACATTTTTACCTCACTCCTGTTTCCTAGCTTTTATTCTTTATCTCTTCCTGATGTCTCTAGGAGAGTTGCTAACGTGGTCTTCCACTCGCTAATTGCTCTTTGTCTTTATCCATCCTGCCACTCAATGTATTCATTGAGTTCTTTGATTCTTTCAGTCTTCACATTCAGGATGTCCATCTAATTTGTTCGACGACATTTGGGCTTGCTTCCGCTTCACATTTCTGATACCTTCCCTCATGTCTTTAAACACATTTGTTATGCTTATTTCAAATTTCGATTCCATTAATTGATTGGTTGTTTCCTTTGATACAGGTTGTTCCATTTATCTTTGTCATAGAACCGTCGCCCTTCATGTGACCGTTGCCCTCCTCAGACATCCCATTCTTTTTCCTTATGAGTTCTTGTCCTTGGGACTACCAACTACACTGGCTGCCAATGCATATGTGTTGATTGAGAGAGCCTCTGGTGTTGCAGTCTGAAACCAACCACTTCCCTTTTGTCTCCCCCAATCAGGCAATACTTTTCCTCAGCAAGTCTTCCAGAGCCTCTTTCTCAGATATTATTCTTTTCCAAGGGCTGCCTCCCTCTGTTGCAACTGCCTGTCCCATTGTATTCATCTGCTCAGGCTGCTGTAACAAAATACCACAGACTGGGTGGCTTCCATAACGGACACTTATTTCTCACTGTTCTGGAGGCTGGGAAGTCCAAGATCAAGGTGCCGGCCAGACTGGTGTCTAGTGAGGGCTCTCCCTTGGGTTTCAGATGGCTGCCTTCTCACTGTGTGCTCACATGGCCTTTCCTCTGTGCGTGAACACAGAGAGAGGGAGCAAGTGAGCTCTCTGGTGTCTCATAAAGACACTAATCCTATGAGATCAGGGCCAACCCTTATGACCTCATATAGCCTTAATTACCTCCTAAAGACCCTGTCTCCAAATACAGTCATACTGGATTAGGATTTCAACATACAAATTTGGGAGTGGTGGTGGGGGATCACAATTCAGTCTATAGCACCTGTGGAAGAGGGGGTAGTCAGCCTTCTCCCACTGGAGGGCCCTTGTATCTGCTGTAACACTGCTCCCTTCTCACCTCGCTGCTCTGAGTTGGCATTAAGTTGACCCTGGGCTAATGCTGTTTTTTTGCCATACAGTGGCAACAGGGTGTGCCGGGGTCTTGCCAGGGCAAAACGAAGGCAAGAGATCAACAGTCTGACATCCCCTACTGTTAGGAATAATGCTCAAAATCCTAAGGAAATTGAACACTCGAAAAAAGGATTCTTAGCAAAGCAATTTTACTTCTGCGCAGAGGAGTGCCTCCTTGGCCAGTTGCCATGAGAGCACACCTGAACAAAGGGGCACGAGAGCCTTTATTCCTGATGCAAGTCCTGCCCCTGTACCCTTTCCCCATTGGCCGGGGTCAGGTCATACAATGTAAACTAATCCCGGTTGGCTAAACATTTGATTTTTTTAGATAGGGTGGGCACATAAAAGAAAGTGGAGGGAAAGGGGAAGGGGTGTCTGTAATGAGCCAGAAAGTTAGTCCTCTTTCCAAATAAGGAAAGGAATGTGAGCTGGTACTGATAATGCCCGGTACTGTGGCCTGCCTGGGCATCTAACCAAGCCAAGAAGGAAAAAAAGAGAAAAAGGGAGAAAAATGGGGGGGGTATATAAATTAAAGAATAAAAGATTGATCAGATTATTTGAAGAGAAACCGCATCATATCCCACACTAGCCCCCATCCATAATATCTGTTCCTCTTCTGCTTTAGACTTACATTACACACATACACACACACACTCTCTCTCTCTCTCACATACACACACACACACACACACACACACAGAGAGAGAGAGAGAGAGAGAGGCATTAGCCATATAACTCCTCAGGGTTCCCTCTTTGTTTTCTGTTTAGTTCCAGGACCCATCAACCTCCCTCCCATTTCTGTAGCATCTCCAGGGACAGGAGCTAAGAGCCTTTCCTGGTTGCAATCTCACAGGAAGCCTGAAGTTAGCCTCATTTCAGTTCCCAGCTTTGCCATTGCTGGAGATGAAGTTTAATCTCCAAGCCTCCACTGTTTTTCTTCTATTATGAAAAGCTTGGAATCGATGATCTCAGGTGGTTCTAGCTCCAAAATTCTGGGATTCTGTGTGGTAAGTGAAAAAGTGACAGATAAGGAACATTGAGATATTTTAAGACTACACAGTTTCCAAGGAGATAAAGAGACATAGTGGGGGAATACCCAACAAGAGAGAGTTATTAGCAAGAATGGATGTCAAATTTAGAAGGTGGAATGTCAATCAAGTTTCAGGGAATGAGAAGAAGGCGAAGGATGTTAGTCAAGGTTCACAAAAGAAAGGGGAAAACAACTGATTGAAACGAGATTCAGAGGAGAATCTGCAAGACTGAAGAATGACAAAAACGATTAACTACCATGTAAGCAATTATAGTATTTTCTTTTTATTATTAAATATTGCAGATATAGCAAAAGGTACACAGAATAATAATGAGCACCGTGTCCCCAGAGCTCAATCTAAACTATTACGCATTACCAATATACAGTAAGCCTCCCCGGTGCCATGTCCTTCCCTCCACCATCACCAGGAGATGGTAACTATTATGCTAAATTTGTTATTCTGTACACTTCCACTACATAGGGATGTATTCAGGGACAACATTTTCTTTTTGTAAGTCAAATTTGGGCGAGGCGAGGTGGCTCACACCTGTAATCCTAGCATTTTGGGAGGCCAAGACAAGAGGATTCCTTGAGGCTGCAAATTCAAGACCAGGTTGGGCAACATGGAGAAACCCTACCTCTGCAAAAAATACAAAAAAAATTTGTATTTTTTTGTGGTGGCGTATCCCTGTAGTTCCAGCTACTCGGGAGGCTGAGGTGGGAGGATCGCCTGAACCCAGGGAGGTCGAGGTTGTAATGAGTCATGATTGCGTCACTGTACTCATACTCCAGCCTGGGCAACAGTAAGAGATGCTGTCTCAAAAAACAAACAAACGAACAAACAAATAAATAAAAGAGAATCAAATTTGATGTCTGAAGACTGAGAAGTATGACTATTGAAATGCTTGAGATAAAGAAAGGTGTCCTCGCTGAAGGGGTCTGGGCAAGGAGAAAAAGAAAATGGATGGAATAACTAGGGGCAGAGCATGAGAAGCTTCCTTTTACCCACTTATGTCTTTCCAGGTGAAGAGGTCACTAGTAGTCACTTCCATATGTGGACATAGAGCATCGGTCAGCTTCCTGGTGAAGGCAGAGAGCCACACTCCCAGAACACCCAAGGTCAGAAGGAAAGCCATTATTTCAGCTACTGCCTAGCAGAGCTGTTAGTTTGGACCCGTGGGCGTTCTCTTCTCAGTAATCCCAGCATTGGGAAATTGGTCATGAAAACAGAACAGGAGGCCATTTAACATGTCAGGGACAAGCCACAGCACAGGCTGAGGTTTGAGGCCGGTCTCCAAGACCAGACTTAGGCATGACTGCCCAGTGAGAGAAGTACAACCAGTGTTCTGCCTCATCCTTTCCCTGGGAGGGGCCCTTGAAACTGCCTCTGAGGGATCCTGTCTTCCTCAGCCTCAGCAAACTGCCA
Organism: Nomascus leucogenys; assembly: GCF_006542625.1. Classification (NCBI taxonomy): domain Eukaryota; kingdom Metazoa; phylum Chordata; class Mammalia; order Primates; family Hylobatidae; genus Nomascus; species Nomascus leucogenys. The sequence goes on from NC_044399.1 coordinate 69,062,642, forward strand.
AAATGGAATCATAGAATCATTCCACGAAAAGATGGTTGGGTTCACAGAGGCCACCAGCCTTGCACCATTGTATTCTTGAAAACCCACTGGGGCCATCTTTAGACAACCCAGCCCTGCAGCAAACTTAACTAAGCCCTAAATGCTGCCATAACAAACAGATTAAAATTCACTTTCGTCGACATTAAAAATAATTTGGGAGAAAAAAAGGCAAAAAGATTTTTCTAATTTTGCTTTTGAAATTATTTGTCTGAGTAACTCATTTAATTCACAATTTGCTTTGCTTTTTTCCCCCAAAAATCTGCGCATAATTGAGAATTCTCAAGAAGTGAGGAAATTAAATCCACAGATTACTTTCAAATGTGTGAAATGTTGTATGAATGCTAAAGTTAGCAATTCATGAAGCTGGTGTGTTAACATTTGTAAGCATCTAATTAAACATGTATTCTTTATTTTGTGGCTTCCTTTTTGCATTTTAGAGCCAGCGATTATTTTCAAGCTGGAAACATTGGTATAGGCTCCCGAGAAGCTCATAGGGCCTAGGCTCTGTGCCCACAGGCCTGGAGGATCAGCAACCCAGTGAGAAGGTTTTATGGGATGTACTTGTGTCTGTGGGCACTGACTGGTTCCTTTGTCTCAATTCCTCATGCCTCCCCACCCATGGTCATTGTTCATTGGTTGTTTCCTCCTCCCACTTCCATAACGGTGAGGAGCTTGTGTTGTTCGCTGATGCATCCCCAGCCCAGAAGAGCATCAGGCCCATCACAGATACTCGACGTAAGTATTTGTTGAATGCACGGTCACCTCTGGGAATGGGATTGGGTGGTGGACAAATAGGGTTCCAGATGTATTTCTATTGTTCGAATGATGTATAATGAGAATGTAGTCACTTATTAGCTTTGTAATTAAAAAATAACATAATTTTACAATGAGATATCACCTCGCATCCATCAGGATGGCTACTATTAAAAAAAAAAAAGAAATAACAAGTGTTGGCGAGAATGTGGAGAAACTGGAGCCCTTGCACGTTGTTGGTGAAAATATAAAATGGAGCAGCCACTGTGGAAAACAGTACGGTTTCTTCAAGAAATTAAAAATAGAATTACCATATGATCTAGCAATTCCACTTCTAAATATATACACTCCATAAAATGGAAGCTGAGTCTCAAAGAGATATTTGAACACCCACATTCATAGCAGCATTATTTGCAATAGCCAAAAAGTGGAATCAACCCAAATGTCCATCAGTGGATGAATGGATAAACAAAATACAGTATTACTAGAAGGGGATATTATTCAGGCTATAAAAGGAAGGAAATTCTGACATAGGCTACCCCGTGGATGAGCCCTGAAAACATTATGCTAAATGAAATAAGCCAGTCATAAAAAGACAAACACTGTATGATTTCATTTATATGAAGTACCTAGAGTAATCAAATTCATAGAGACAGAAAGTAGAAAGGTAGTTGTCAGAGGCCAGGGGAAGAGCAAAATGGAAAGTTATTCATCAGTGGGAATGGAATTTCAGTTTTACAAGATGAAAATGTTCCTGTTTTTTTTTTTTTTTTTTTGAGACGGAGTCTCGCTGTGTTGCCCAGGCTGGAGTGCAGTGGCATGATCTCAGCTCACTGCAACCTCCGCCTCCCAGATTCACGCCATTCTCCCGCCTCAGCCTCCCAAGTAGCTGGGACCACAGGTGCGTGCCACCACGCTCAGCTAATTTTTTTGTATTTTCAGTAGAGACGGGGTTTCACTGTGTTAGCCAAGGTGGTCTTGATCTCCTGACCTTGTGATCCGCCCACCTCGGCCTCCCAAAGTGCTGGGATTACAGGTGTGAGCCACCGCGCCTGGCCAAAAATGTTCTAAACATTGGTGGCACAATCGTGTGAATAATACCTAACAATACTGAACAGTACAGTTAAAAATGCTTAAGATGGCAAATTTGTTGTTATGTATATTTTACTACAATTAAAAATGAACAACATTTAAAAATACAATTCTAAACGTAAATATATTTATAATTTTGAGTGCAGGAGACTGTTTTAAAGCAAACACAAAACTCAGGAAGATAAAAAGAATGATCAACAGATTCAGCTAGATAAACATTTTACATTTCTGGCCAGGCGCGGTGGCTCATGCCTGTAATCCCAGCATTTTGGGAGGCCGAGGCGGGCAGATCACAAGGTCAGGCGATCGAGACCATCCTGGCTAACACGGTGAAACCCCGTCTCTACTAAAAATACAAAAAAAATAGCTGGGAGGGGTGGTGGGCGACTGTAGTCCCAGCTACTCGGGAGGCTGAGGCAGGAGAATGGCGTGAACTCGGGTGGCAGAGGTTGCAGTGAGCCGAGATTGTGCCACTGCACTCCGGCCTAGGTGACAGAGTGTGGGGGTGCACACCCATAGTCCCAGCTATTAAGGAGGCTGAGGTGGGAGGATTGCTTGGGCCTGGGAAGTCAAGGCTGCATGAGCCGTGATCATACCACTGCACTCCAGCCTGGGCAACAGAGCAAGACCCTGTCTCAAAAAATATATATTTTTTACATTTCTATGATAAAAGACAACATAAGTTAAAATACAAACAGCAGGCTGGCAGAAAATACCTGCATATATATGTTGCACATTGTTCATCATACAGGAAAACTTTTTTTTTCTCTTGAGACAGAGCCTTGCTCTGTCGCCCAAGCTGGAGTGCAGTGGCACAATCTCGGCTCACTGCAACCTCCCCTTCCCAGGTTCAAGCAATTCTTTGGCCTCAGCCTCCCAAGTAGTTGGGATTACAGGCACCTGCCACCACACCCAGCTAATTTTTTTGTATTTTTAGTAGAGATAGGGTTTCACTATGTTGGCCAGGCTGGTCTCGAACTCCCTTCTGCAGGTGATCCACCAGCCTCGGCCTCCCAAAGTGCTGGGATTACAGGCATTAGCCACTGCATCTGGGCCATAGAGTAGAACTATTTATGGGAGGAGGTAAGTATATTTGGTTTAGTTAGTATAAATCAAATTACTGCAGTCAGTGAACTCTCAGGACACACTTGACAGACACACAAGATAAGGAGGAAGAGGTTGCAAAGTGTTGATGTTTGTGTAACCACAAGCACTGCTGAGCCTAGAACATGATTAGTATTCAAGCAAATGGAGCCGTGCAGGTATTGTTACAGATTACCTTCATTCTAGGACCTTTCCTTCTGTCACTAATACCATAAACCACATGCAAATGAGGCAAGTAAGATCTGGGAGGAACTTGAGAAGCATTTGTGCAATGTTCAGGGGTAAGCTTATAATGGGATGAACTTAGGGAGTTAACAAGAGTCTGCACTGACCCTGAACACTCCAAACATTCTTGGGATGGCCAGACACAGTGGCTCATGCCTGTCATCTCAGCACTTTGGGAGGCCCAGGTGGGCACATGGTTTGAGCCCAGGAGTTCAAGACCAGCCTGGGCAACATGGTGAAACCACACCTCTATAAAATACAAAACTTAGCCAGGTGTGGGCATGCACACCCATAGTCCCAGCTATTAAGGAGGCTGAGGTGGGAGGATTGCTTGGGCCTGGGAAGTCAAGGCTGCATGAGCCGTGATCATACCACTGCACTCCAGCCTGGGCAACAGAGCAAGACCCTGTCTCAAAAAAAAAATTTCTTGGGGACTGCAGATATGTTGTATCTATCTCCCAATGATGTAGTCACAGGGTAAACAAACCAAATGTTGCCCCACCTCTCCTGTTTAGTACCACCTCTCCTATTTAGTGGGATTCTCTGCTTTTAGAGAATCCCAAGCTTAGAAGGAGGGAAAGCTAATTCTTCTGTTGACTTGGTGAATCAGGCTGGGTGCCTTGCTATTGGTCAGCCTGCCATGGATTGCTGCACTGATTGCCTTCCCTGTCACTTGCTGCATCCAATGATGGTCCAACCAGTCCATTCAAAAGTATTAGGATGAACAGAAGTGAGCATCAAAAATATAGGATTACATTCGAGAACACAGAAAGGTCTTCTATAAATCAATAAAAATGCAAAGCAACTTGATTTTTAAAATATGCATCAAGCATGAACAAGATACAGAAGAAGAAATGGCTGTATACAGATGTGTAAGTTCACCTATCAGACTGGCAAAAGTGTAAGAGATTGGTAATATACCATATTGGTGTGTGTCTTAGTCAGTCTGGGCTGCTCTAACAAATTATCATAGACTGGGAATCTTAAACATTTCTTTCTCATAGTTCTGGAGGCCGGGAAGTCCAAGATCAAGGTGCCTGGAGAGGCAGGGTCTGCTGAAGGTCAGATTGCTGGTTTGCAGATGGCTGTCATCCTATTGCTCCCTCACATGGCAGACAGCAAAGAGAGAGAAAGCAAGCTCTTTCTTTTCTAAGAGAGAGGGCACTAAACCCATCGTGAGGGCACCACCCTTAGGAGCTAATTACCTCCCAAAGGCTGAATATCCAAGTGCCATTACATTGGAGATTAGGGTTTGATATGGTTTGTCTGTGTTCCCATTCTAATCTCAACTTGAATTGTATCTCCCAGAATTCCCATGTGTCATGGGAGGGACCCAGGGGGAGGTAACTGAGTCGTGGGGGCCAGTCTTTCCCGTGCTAGTCTCCTGATAGGGAATAAGTCTCAGGAGATCTGAAGGGTTTATCAGGGGTTTCCACTTTTGCTGCCCTTTCACTTTCTCTTGCCACCGCCATGTAAGAAGTGCCTTTAACCTCCCGTCGTGATTCTGAAACCTCCCCAGGCATGTGGAACTGTAGGTCCAATTTAAACCTCTTTCTTTTCCCAGTCTTGAGTACGTCTTTATCAGCAGTGTGAAAACGGACTAAGACAGGGTTTCAACATATGAATTTTGAAGTAGGCACAGATTCAGTTCACAGCAGTGAGGAGCAGGGAAATAAAGACTCTTTACGCTTTGGGTTGGAATTTAAACTTGTAAATTAGACTTGTAAAGTCTTCAGAGGCTCAGATATGACCTGTGAGCCTTGTGACTTCTGAGGATGAAGGCTGTATTCTGGCAGCTGTCTCACCAGTGGCAAAAAACAGAAAAGTATCGTTTCCGTTGGATATCCTGCTACAGAATGAATTTTCACGTTGAACATTTAATTTCCCATTTAAATAAATCCATCTGGAATTTGATTTGTATATGTCTATTTTCCAAATAATGAGCTAGTTGTGTTCGCATGATTTGCGGCACATTCTCTACTTTCCCCACTGGGATATGCCATGACAGCATTTAATGCATTCCTATAGAAACTTGGGTTTATTCTGAACTTTCTATTCTCTTTATTGTATCGAGGATCATAAACTGGGACCCTGTAACCTGTTTCAGGCCTCCAGATCCAGATTTGTGTTTGGTCTTGTTTTGCTTTTGGTCAGAAGTGTCTTTGAAAACTGTGAATTTTCATGCCTTTAGGCAGCTCACAAAGTCGGGCCTATCTTAGAGCAAGGTACTTGCCCAAGCCCTTAGAGCACTTGAGGTTTTTTGCCTGGAGTGACACTAGCAACATGCTGTTTTAACACTTTCACCTTAGAACACATTTTGGTGTCTGGCAGTGGACATTCCCTCTCATTCTTCTTTTGTAATGGTTCCTTAAGTACTCAATTCTCTACATAAACTTTTACATTGTTTTGTCAACATCTGTGGGGGGGGGTGGGGGAAAATCTCTGAGATTTTGATTGCAATCGCATTAAATTCCTAAATTCATTTGGATGGAATGTACAGCTTTACCATATTGAAACGTCATTTAGACATTTTGTAAGTCTCTATTCAGTTATTTTATATTCTTAGTTAAAATTTTTAGTGTTTCTTCTAATTGAGACGTGGTCTCACTCTGTCACCCAGGCTTGAGTGCAGTGGCGCTAACTCGGCTCACTGCAGCTTTCACCTCCCAGGCTCAAATGATCCTCCCACTTCAGCCTCCCGAGTAGCTGGCAGTACAGGCAGGTGCCACCATACCCTCCTAGCTTTTTATGCTTTGGTGGAGACAGGGTTTCGCCAATTTGCACAGGCTGGTCTTGCACTCCTGCGCTCAAGCAATCCTCCTGCCTTGGCCTCCCAAAGTGCCGGAATTACAGTTGTGAGCCAATGTTAGGGGGCTTGTCGACCAGCATACAGGGGCCTTGGAGGCTGCTTCAGAAATTCCCACTAAGCCAAGGATACAAAGCCTGGTGACAGCCCTCCCATGTGAGGACCAGGTCTTATTTACCTCGCTCAAAAAATCTTTCCTGCTCATTTCATTTGAGAGTGATTTTGCTTTCTTTGGGATCTCTATTGCGCTGCCCCACCCAGAGAGTTCCAAATCTGAATGGACTCCAATGATGAAGTTAAATCAGCCCCCACTTCAGTCCTTTGGAATTAGAATCTATGGGGCTGGGTCCTGGCATCTGTATCTTAATATTCCTAGTTGAGATCCTTAGGCTAAAAGGCTGGTATTTGCTAAGCAATTCTTTTCCTCCAAACTCAGCCTCTGAACTAGCTGGGACTACAGGTGTGTACCACCACACCAGGCTAATTTTAAATTTTTTTGGAGAGACAGAGTCTCACAACGTTACCCAGGCTCATCTCCAACTCCTGGGTTCAAGTGATTCTCCCGCCTTGGCCTCCCAAAGCGTAGGGATGACAGGCATGAACCACCATGCCCAGCCAATAAAGCCCTTCTGTTTCACTCTAATGATATTTTTGGTGCATACCTACAGCCATTGTTGTATTAACCTGCATCACTGAAGGAAAAGAGAAGGGGAGAAGTGATAGTTTTGCTTTTCCCTGAGCATATCAGATGAAACCTGGGCTGTTTAGCTCGTTTTTGGACAATGTATTGACATAATTTAAGATGGTTGTCTTATTGTAGCCCGTCTACAGAAGGTACCTAGAAGACAGAGGAATATGCAAAACTGGGTTGAAGAGTGATTAATCAGAACTTTACGTGGTACAGAAGAGAAATTTTAATGGCAACAGAATATTGACCTTCTGATATTTGAAAGCCTATTAAATAGGAGAGAAAGATGATTTTCTGTTTTGTTGTAAAAGGATCCAACCAGTTCTGATGGTTGAAAGCATCATGAATGTGAAGGTCCACTCAACGTAAGCAGAGCTTCCTGACATTTGGACTTCCACAGCGACGGGATCTGCGTCCTCGTTCAGTTGTGCCTTTCCCATCAGTGAGAGACTCCTAGGAGCCCATTAGGAAGCTGGGCCAGAACTCACAGGTTTTTTGGATGGTATCTGAGATACTATCCTGCTCTGATATTTTTACTTTTTCTTAAAAAAATATTTTTGAAACTGAGTCTCACTCTGTCCTCCACGCTGGTGTGCAGTGGTGCAATCATAGCTCACTGCAGCCTCAAACACCTGGGCTGAAGCAATCCTCCTGCCTCGGCCTCCCAAGTACTGGGACCACAGGTGTGTGCCACGATTCCTGATTACTTCGTTTATATTTTGTAGAGATGAGTTTTGCTATGTTGCCCAGACTAATCTTGAACTCCTAACCTCAAGTGACACTCCTGCCTTGGCCTCCTAAAGGAGTGAGATTATGAGCAGGAGCCCCTGGGCCTGGCTGAGATTTTTCCCCTTAGTCTTTTTGTACACAGGATATTTTATTCATAAAATACATAAATAGTAGGAAAATTTGGGGGTCAAGTAAAATAGATATGTTGTAATAGTTGATATATAGACCAGAGTTCCTTAGCTGAACTGGAGGGGCAGGCTTTAGGTGACCCATACCCTAAATTTCCTTCCCTTCCTCCCTCTCCCACCAGACTGGACTCTGAAATGGGAAGGACCAGCGGGGAGGAGAGCCCAACACCCCTCAAGTTTAGAGTGGAGAGGACACAGCCTCTGCTGGGACAGGGAAAAGAGGAATGCGGAGACCCTGAGGATGCTTTCGGACAATGCTCAGAGGTTGGGACATTGCCAGGAGATACCGTTCACCCCGGAACTCCAGGAAAAGAGATCAGTTTGGCAGTTACATGTGTTTTTCTTCAAACTGGTTGCCAGGTTGGAAAGACCGATGACATCAGAGATTCCGACCTTCCTGATTGGACCCTGGGTGCTTCGGAGCTCAGGTGGGCAACAGTAACTTCTCAGAGCTGCTCTTCACTCCTAACTTCTCCTGAGCCTCTAGAAGAGAAACGCGCTCTTCTGGGTCCTAACGGAGTCTGGAAGAAGGCTTTGGACAGAACAGGGACTAGGTTCTGTGGACAGAAACAAAGCGTTTGGGAGAGATTATGGCCAGTGGTCAAGCGCACCCCCCATTTGAGGAGGAGAGCCCCCAGCCTAGCACAACGGTGTGGTCCCCTGAGGTGGTGGTGGATGACGAAGTGCCAGGACCATCAGGTGAGGTGACTGGAGGGAGAAGCGATGGGAGATGATTGGCTGAGGAGAGGGAAGGGGGCCAGTTACTGGGAATCTGGAGCACCTGAGTAGGGTGTGTGGGAAAGAAAGGAGGGACTCAGAAAGCCAGGGATCTGGGAAGGAGGGTGCAGGGAGTGCGGCCAAGCATGGCCACGTGGAAAGAAAGTCTGAGGAGCAATGAAGGGGGTCAGGAGATGCGCTCAAAAGATGACAGACGAAGGCCGAGGCGGGCAGATCACGAGGTCAGAAGATCGAGACTATACTGGTTAACACGATGAAACCCTGCCTCTACCAAAAATGCAAAAATGATCCGGCCATGGTGGCGCACGCCTGTAGTCCCAGCTAGTCAGGAGTCTGAGGCAGGAGAATCATTTGAACCCAGGAGGCGGAGGTTGCAGTGAACCGAGATCCCGCCACTGCACTCTAGTCTGGGCAACAAGAGGGAGACTCCACCTCAAAAAAAAAAAAAAAAAAAAAAAAGAGAGAGAGAGAAGAGACAGAACTCAAGGGAAGGTTTCCATTTTTCTCCAATTGAAAGTTCTTATCTGTGATGAGGAAATGTTTTGAGGACAGAGAGCTGGAAGAATGGGGAGGTGAGGGAGAGGCAGATGGAGATCAGCAAAGGAGAAAGGTGGAAACATGGCTTGGAGAAGCCGACAGTCTGCGAGTCTGGGGAGGATGGAAGAGTAGTTTGAGGTTTCTGGGTCGGGGGTCTAAGGTGATCAATGGCAGAAACATGACACCATGGCTTGGTTTCTTCACTCAGCCCCTTGGGTAGATCCCAGCCCCCGGCCTCAATCCCTTGGCCTGAAAAGGAGGAGGGAATGGTCAGATGAATCCGAGGAAGAGTCGGAGGAGGAGCTGGAGTTGGAGCGCACCCCTGAGCCCGAGGACACCTGGGTGGTGGAGACGCTGTGTGGGCTCAAGATGAAGCTGAAGCGAAAGCGAGCATCCTCCGTGCTTCCTGAGCACCACGAGGCCTTCAACAGACTGCTTGGTAGGAGGATACCCCAAAAAGCACCTCCAACCCGGTTCTTTTAAAAAAGTGGAACCTTTCAATAGTCACACTTTCCCAATAAGAAGAATATGCCCTCCTTGGGGGGTGAGCGCTCCATGCGGGAGGAGGATGCTTAGGAGATAGAGGACTAGGCTAGTCTTAATAAAGGTCTGCACTTGAAATAAGAAAGCTTGGTTTCTGGCCTGGTGCAGTGGCTCATGCCTGAGATCTCGGTGCTTTGGGAGGCTGAGGCGGGAGGATCTCTTGAACTCAGGAGTTTGAAGTTGCAATGAGCTATGATTGCACCACTGCACTCCAGCCTGGTTGACAGGGAAAGACCTTGTCATAAAATAAATAAAATAAAAGATAAAAGAAAGCTTGGTTTCAGCTGTACCCTCTGAAACTCTATGTCTCTTGCTGACTTTTCTAAACCTAAGTGTCTCCATCCATGGAAGGGGATAACAAGGCCATGAGCACACCCAGCTGTGACTATCTCAGGAAGCAATGATGGGAATTCCATTATGACTTCTGTGGTGGTCCCTTCGTGTCTCATGGGAGGACATCATGGCTTATTCACAGCTCTTCATCCTGTAGACTCTGACACCAAAGGCCTCCTTCAGCCTCTCCTCAGGGGAGTCTCAGAGCAGGAGCCTCCCTCCTCGCCCAGTGAAAGTCCTTCTCTCCTCTCCCATCCACCTAACCCTTGGTCACAATCCTGAGACTTCCCCCAGAGGGGCACAGTTCTCCTCTCTGCTCTGTTGCTCCCACGGCAACCCTTTTCTGCTTCTCACCCTGACACAGGCTCTCTTTTCACAGGGGATCCTGTTGTTCAAAAATTCCTGGCCTGGGACAAAGATCTGAGGGTGTCAGACAAGGTAAGTTTGTTCTCCACTCAACCGTGTTCCTGTTTTAACACACGTCCTGGGGGAGGGTGCAGCGTCTAAACCCACAGTTCCTCTCCTCTCTCCCTCTATCATCTCCCACCTGCTGATTCCATACTCTTGGGCGCCCACGTTTTGATTTTTATTTTTTTGGAAACAGGGTCTCGTTCTGTTGCCCAGGCTGGAATGCAGTGGTGCCATCACAGCTCACTGTAGCCTCAGCCTCCTGGGCTCAAGTGATCCTCCCGCCTCAGCCTCTCCAATAGCTGGGACTGCAGGCATGAGTCACGGTCCCCAGCTATTCTAGGTCTTTTCATAATTTGTCAACATCTCCCTCAGGGCTCTGGTGGCCTATTGCATAGTGGATGGGTGGCCCCTGCCTCTGCTCAGGGTCCTTTGGGATCCAGGCCCTGGGCCACAGTCCTGAAACTCCTTACCCCTATCCTCTCAGATCTTTGGGACAGTCCTTTGCCCCAGCTCACTAAGACCCTTCTGACATTAGCCGCCCTAGACACACTCCCTCCAATGATCCCATCGGAGCTCATCATCATGGGAGCATCACAGACCTCCCTTCCTCCGACTTCCCGGATTTGCAGCTGACTTTGAACACTCTCCACCTGCAAGCCCCCAGCGAGCATAGTCACCCAACACTGAGGTTCCTTCTGTGATAGATAACCGCGCCCCAGCCCCTGTTCCCTTATCTCCACCATCTTCCTCTTCCAGGATGTGACCAACCTTTCTCTCTCTGTATTCCCTTCTCTCCATCAGTATCTCCTGGCTATGGTCATAGCATATTTTAGCCGTGCCGGCCTCTTCTCATGGCAATACCGACGCATTCATTTCTTCCTGGCTCTGTGAGTAGTTTGCTTCTTCCCACCTGTCAATATCCAACACCCTGGGACAGTGGATGAAGTGGGATTCCAACCTTCCATCTATTTTTTTACCCTATTTCTCCTCTTGACTCTGTGTATAAAAACGATAAGATTATACTATGGCATTCTTAGTCTGTTCTTTCTAAAATCAAACACAAATGCAGTTGACAAATAGTAGAATCAAACAAAAGGAAACATGAACCCGTCCTAAAGGAAAAGGAAAGCCGTGGACACGACCCTACTCCCCAAGCAAACAGCCATTTCTGGTTCTCCCATCTCTCTCCTTCCCATATCAACACCAAATGCAATTTTCCATCCTTCTCCAGGTTCCCATGACAGAGGCCGAAATTCAGGTCGTCCTCGCATAACACGGATCCTTCATCAAATACTCCCTGCTGGGGCTTCCCGCGAGTCCCGCCCCAAGCCAGGGGGCTTCCTAGTGCTGCCTGAATAGCTTTCCAAAGCACAGCTCCCACCCCTTCACTGCCCACCTGAACAACTTCCTTAGCTGATTTGTCTCTAAATGGAGGCCCGGGTCCACAGGGCGAATTCAACCCTCTCTGCAATCCTTCTACCACCAAACCTGCCCACCATCTTCATGTTTCGTTGTTTGCTTTCGCCACTCCTCCCAAATGCCCTCCACTCCATTTTGATTTTGTGTTTTCTGTCTGGGTGTCCTGCACACATGTGGCTCTGAAGGGAATGACCCATTCCTTCAAGTCAGTTCAACCCCACAGCCTTTGCGATGCCTCCCTTGATCTTCCAGCTTCTGCATGGCCGCAGCACTTTAGTGACATCCTAGGATAATGTGACATTTTGGATTCATTTATCTGCCCTCCTTTTCCCCAAACCCATCAGACTAGACCCCTGTTGAAGGCAGGGTCTTGTCAAAATATCAAAGTTTTTGTTTTTGTTTTTACCAGACAGAGACTTGCTCTGTTCCTCAGGCTGGAGTGCTGTAGCCAGATCATAGCTCACCACAGCCTCCATCTCCCAGGCTCTAGTGATCCTCCCACCTCAGCCTCCTAAGTAGCTGGGACTACAGGTGCATGCCACCACATCTAGCGAGTTTTTATGATTTTTAGTAGAGATGAGGTTTTGCTATGTCACCCAGGCTGTTCTGGAACTCCTGGGTTCTCACCTCAGCCTCTCAGAGTGCTGGTATTATAGACATGAGCCACCCAATCAGCCAAAATATCAAAGTATTCCTGAAACAGCGCAATTCTTTTCATTTTGCAAGTGCTTGTGTTATATTGACTCTATGAAATAATTCATATGGCATTTGCCTATAAGATAAGTCTTTCCTTCCTTCCTTCCTTCATTCATTCATGTATTCATTTATTCAACAAAACCTTATGAAGTACATCATATGTGCCAGGGAATAGGAAGGATGGGAAGAGAGAGTTCACAGCAATGCTTGTTGAATTAATGCACCAAGATAAACAAAGCCCTCTAGTGGCCTTTTGGTAGGTGAGAGATGATTTACAGAAACATACCAGTCAGTTCCTGTCCTTGGAGGCACTTATGATGGAGGGGGAAGACAGGTGTGTGCATACATGACAAGGAAGGGGGGTTTGGGAGGAACAGGGATGGGGACTAGGATGAGGTGACGTCATCTGTCTTGTATAAGGATAGCAGGACACATCTTAGGACAAGACTTGGGTTGTTTTTAAATTCAGAGGGGATCTTACCATATTACCCAGACTGGTCTCTAACTCCTGGCCTCCAGTGATCCTCCTGCCTGGACTCCCAAAGTGCTGGGATTCCAGGCAACAGCCACCACTCCCAGCCACCACTTGGATCATCTCCTTCCTGAAGGTGTGAGAGGCGCCCTTAGGAGGTCTCTGTCCAGCGAGGCCTCCTGAGGAAGGCAGGGCTCTCTGCAGGATGGGTGTTGGTGCTGAGCTGAGGATGGTCCCCTGCACTTCTCTCTGGGAAGCTGCCCTCAGGCAGGGGTCCCTCTTTGTGGTGCCCCTGAGCAGCAACCTGATCTCTCTCCCCAGCTACCTGGCCAGTGACATGGAGGAGGACAACCAGGCCCCCAAACAAGACATCTTCTCCTTCCTCTATGGGAAGAACTACTCCCAGCGACCCTTGTTCCATAAGCTTCGATACCAGCTCCTCTGTTCCATGCGCTGGAGGACGTGGGTTTCCCCAGAGGAGATGGAGGAGGTAGGTGGGGCCATATGAGGAGGTGGTGGTGGGGAGAGATGGGGTGGATTGGAGGCTGGAGGAGGGCAGGGAGGGGTCTTCCTGGGGAATCCCTGGCTTCTCAAGTGGTGTGTGTTTTTCCAGATCCAGGCTTATGACCCAGAGCACTGGGTGTGGTCCCGAGATCGCACCCTCATTTCCTAGAGCTCCGGGGACGTGGAGGCCTGAGGTCATCGGCCTGAGGGAAGGTACGTGTGTATCCTCCGGGGTAAAGGCAGAATATTCTCATCTATAAGAAAATCCGAGGAACCTAACTGCTTGATCTGGCTTCAAGCCTGGTCAACATGGCGACACCCCATCTCCACAAAAAATACAAAAATTAGCCGGGCGTCCTGGTGAGGCCTCTAGTCCCCACTACTCAGGAGCCTGAGGCGAGAGGAACACCAGAGCCCCGGGGGTCGGGGCTGCAGTGAGCTGTGATTCTGCTACTGCACTCCAGCCGGGACGTCAGAGTGACACTTTCTCAAAAATGAGAATACTACCTAGGTCCAGGGAGGCTCATGGTTGACACACTTGAGTTATTGATTTGGGGAAAGGATTCAGTGAAGATTTGGTTGACATCTTGTGCAGCTAACCACATTTAGGACCAAGCCTTAGACTTAAACATGACAGATTAAAGTTCAGGATTAGGAATCTGGTCTGCTGGTTCCTGAGGTTGTCGTGTTAGACATGTTTGTAGCGTGGTTAAAAGTTTAGATCTTAAGCAACATAAAAGGCCCCAAGTGTGATGAAGTCCAAAGCCACGTCCTCCAAGGGTGCTCACTCCCTGGGTGGACCCACCCAAAGTCCTTGCTATGAAGCAGATCACTGGGGCTGACCTTGGGTGTATTAAGTGATTTTTGGAGTCCAGCTCACCAAAGTGTGAGTACCAGAATCAAAAATGATGGTTCAGAATCAGGGTTTACAATAAAGGGTTAGAGATAAAATCGGATTTATACATTGCTCTGAACTCTAGTTAGGATTGACGTGGGATGGGAATAACCTTCCTGTCTAGAGATCTCCCTCCTTGAAGTGTGACATCCTCTCTCTCACTTACAGAACACTGGGCCCAGGGGAGATGGGAATTTTCAGCAGGAAGTTTATCGTGACGCTAATGCCAGACACCAGGAAGGAAGAGAGGAGCCTCCTATGCAGATCATCTAGAAGAAGCTGGACTCTTCTAGAAGGGGCAAAATAGAGTGACCAGGTTTCCCTCCTAGGAGCCATGGAGGTACTTTTAGGAGTCAGTGGAGGGAAAGTGAGAAAGCAGGGGTGTTTCTGATTCCACCCCTTCCTGCGGCAAAACCTCCCTTCTCACGTTGCTGAATCCCAGCCTCCCCTGGGCTGGAAGCTGGAGTTCCTGTTTCCTATGGACTTGGTTGCCACAGTCCAGAGCATTTGAAGGCACAGCGCGGGCGCTCAGATTGTCACAGAATTCTTTGTAAAATATGAAATTACTGCCATAGGATTTTAAGAGATAGTTTAATAGCTACTGTACATTTTATTGGTTTATTTTTAAAATGTTGGCCATAGAATTATTACTAGGTTGATTTGAAATAGTTTGGAGTTTTTGTAGTTTTGAAAACATGCTGTTCCTATACAGTTCTCTGATGGGTGTTATATGCACATAAATATAATTTAGTTTTCGTTTTTAAGAGAGGATTATTTTTATCGTAAATGTTTTCTCTTTAAATCGTTTTATCTATTATTACATGTGCTCCTGAAGGGAGCACTCTTGTTATCTATGATACTGGCCTAATATATGCATTATATTTATAGGTAGGTGGTAGTTCCCCTACATTCTTGTAAATAGAAATGTTTATTTTCTGTTTAGTGTTTGTTACTGAATTGTGAGAATTCAGTTGTGATTTTTAACATGCCTTCCATATATACTAACATGTGCAATATATACTATACATTTTATTTGTTTATTTTGAAAATGATGGGCATGGCATTATTACTACCTTTATTTAACTAGTTTAGAAATACAAGTATTTTTTAAAAGACACTGTTCTTATCAAGTTGTGTGATGGGTGTTACACCTGTTATATACACATAAATATAATTCTGTTTTCGTTTTTAAGAGAGGATTCTTTTTATCCTAAATGTTTATTTTTAAATCTTTTTTATCTGTTATTACATGTGGTGCTGAAGGGAGCACTGTTATTACCTAGAGTAGTTACATAACATATCTATTATATTTATAGCTACGTGGCATTTCCCCGAAATTCTTGTAAAAATAAATTTTTATTTGATGTTGAGTGTTTGTTATTGAATTGTGAGAATTCAGACATAATTTGTTAGCTTGTATTGAAAGGTTTGCATGTTACTTTAAAGAGGGCGTGTGTTTGAAAGGAGGACAGAAGCTGTGTGTTGGAAAGAGGACAGTGCAGTGCGCTGCCTGGGAAAATGCAGTAAAGATGGAGTTTTCTCATCTTCGCAACGACTGTGACCATATTGGTCTGGATTGCTTATTTGTTGTCCAGTGACATTTTTTGTTTAATGGGGTTTTAGTTATTTGAACAAATTTATTAACCCTGGAAAATAATGCTGAATCTTTTTTTTTTTTTTTTGAGATGGAGTCTCACTCTGTCGCCCAGGCTGGAGTGCAGTGGCGCAATCTCAGCTCACTGCAAGCTCCACCTCCTGTGTTCACGCCGTTCTCCTGCCTCAGCCTCCCAAGTAGCTGGGACTACAGGCACAGGCCACCACGTTCAGCTAATTTTTTGTGTTTTTTGTAGAAACGGGGTTTCACTGTGTTAGTCAGGATGGTCTCAATCTCCTGACCTCGTGATCCGTCCGCCTCGGCCTCCCAAAGTGCTGGGATTACAGGCGTGAGCCAACGCCCCCGGCCCTTTATTTTATTTATTGATTGATTTATTTAAGACAAGGATCTTGTCCCATTCCCTAGGCTGAAATGCAGTGGCTCAATCTCGGCTCACTGCAACCTCCGCCTCCCAGGTTCAAGCAATTCTCTTGTCTCAGCCTCCTGAGAAGCTTGGATTACAGGCACTTGCCACTATGCCCAGCTAATTTCTGTATTTTTAGGAGAGGCACCATTTCACCATGTTGGCCAGGCTGGTCTCGAACTCCTGACTTCAGGTGATCCATCCCCCTCGGCCACCCAAAGTGTTGGGATTACAGGCATGAGGCACTGCATTGTATTCGGCCCATACAGTAAAACTATTTATGAGAGGAGGGAAGTATCTTGGGTTAGTTAGTAGAAATCAAATCACTGAAGTCGATGAACTCTGAGGAGATGCTTGACAGACACACAAGATAAGGTGGAGGAGGTTGCAAAGTGTTGATGTTTGCGTAACCACAAGCGTGGCTGAGCCTAGAACGCAGTTACTATTCCAGCATATGGAACCGTGAAGCTATTGTTACAGATTACCTTCATTCTAGGACCCTCGTGTCTCCAATACCATAAACCACATGCAAATGAGGCAAGTAAGATCTGGGAGGAATTTGAGAAGTGTTTGTGCAACGTCCATGGGTGAACTTATAATGGGATGAACTTAGGGAGTTAACAAGGGTCTGCACTGAGCCTGAGCACTCAAAACATTCTTGGGATGGCCGCATGCAGTTGCTCATGCCTGTCATTTCAGCACTCTGGGAGGCCCAGGTGGGCAGATGGTTTGAGCCCAGGAGTTCAAGACCAGCCTGGGCAACATGGCGAAACATACCTCTATAAAAATACAAAACTGGGCCTGGTGCGGTGGCTCACGCCTGTAATCCCAGCACTTTGGGAGGCCGAGGCGGGCAGATCATGAGGTCAGGAGATCGAAACCATCCTGGCTAACATGGTGAAACCCCATCTCTACTAAAAAAAAATACAAAAAAATTAGCCGGGCATACTGGCATGTGCCTGTAGTTCCAGCTACTCGGGAGGCTGAGGCAGGAGAATCACTTGAACCTGGGAGGTGGAGGTGGCAGTGAGCCTAGATCACGCCACTGCACTCCAGCCTAGGTGTGACAGAGCGAGACTCCGTCTCAAAAAAAAAAAAAAAATACAAAACTTAGCCAGGTGTGGTGGTGCACACCTGTAGTCCCAGCTACCCAGGAGGCTGAGGTGGGAGGATTGCTTGGGCCTGGGAGGTCAAGGCTGCATGAGCCATGATCATACCACTGCACTCCAGCCTGGGCAACACAGCAAGACCCTCTCTCAAAAAAAAAAAATTCAAAATATTCTTGGGGACTGCAGGTCTGTTGTATCTATCTCCCAATGATGTAGTCACAGGGTAAACAGACCAAATATTGCCCAAATCTCCTGTTTAGTGCCATCTCTGCCGTTAGAGAATCCCAAGCTTAGAAGGAGGGAAAGCTAATTCTTCTGCTGACATGGTGAATCTGCCTGTGTGACTGGCTATTGGTCAGCCTGCCATGGATTGCTGCCTGAGTTGCCTTTCTGTCTCTTGCTGCATCCAATGAGGGTCCAACCAATCCACTCAAAAGTATTAGGATGAGTAGAAGTGAGCATCAAAAATACAGGATTACTTTCCAGAATACATAAAGACCTTCTATAAATCAATAAAAATGCAAAGCAACTTAATGTTTAAAATGCACATGAAACATGAACAGGAGACTCACAGAAGAAGAAATGGCTGTATGCAGATGAGTAATTTCACCTAACAGACTGGCAAAATAGAAGAGATTGGTAACATACCATGTTAGTGAGTGTCTTAGTCAGTTTGGGCTCTTCTAGCAAATTCTCATAGACTGGGAAACTTAAAACATTTCTTTCTCACATTTCTGGAGGCTGGGAAGTGCAAGATCAAGATGCCAGGACAGGCAGTGTCTGGTGAGTGCCCATTTGCTGGTTTGCAGACTGGAAATCTTAAACATTTCTTTCTCATAGTTCTGGAGGCTAGGAAGTCCAAGATCAAGGTGCCAGGAGAAGCAGCATCTGCTGAAGGTCAGCTTGCTGGTTTGCAGATGGCTGTCTTCCTGTTGCTCCCTCACATGGCAGAGAGCAAAGAGAGAGAAAGCAAGCTGTCTCTTTTGTTAAAAGGGCACTAAAGTTATCATGAGGGTACCACCCTTAGGAACTAATACATCCCAAAGGCTCTATATCCAGGTACAATTATATTGGAGATTAGGGTTTGATATGGTTTGTCTGTGTCCCCATTCAAATCTCAACTTGAATTGTATCTCACAGAATTCCCACATGTCATGAGAGGGACCCAGGCAGAGGTAACTGAATTGTAGGGGCCGGTCTTTCCTGTGCTATTCTCCTGATAGTGAATAAGTCTCAGGAGATCTGATGGGTTTATCAGGGGTTTCCGCTTTTGCTTCCCTTTCATTTTCTCCTGCCGCTGCCATGTTAAGAAGTGCCTGTCTCCTCCTGCCATGACTCAGGCCTCCCAGCCATGTGGAACTGTAAGTCCAATTAAACCTCTTTTTCTTCCCAGACTTGAATATGTCTTTATCAGCAGCATGAAAATGGACTAAGACAGGGTTTCAACACATGAATTTTGAGGGGGGCACAGATTCAGTTCACAGCAGTGAGGATGCAGGAAAATGACTCTCTACGCTTTGGGTTGGAATTTAAACTTGTAAATTAGACTTGTAAAGTCTTCAGAGACTCACATATGACTTGCGAGATCACGGCTCTGTTCTGGCAGCTCTCTCACCATCGGCAAAAAAACCAGAAAAGTATCATTTCCATTGAATATTCTGCTACATAATGAATTTTCACATTGAACATTTAATTTCCCATTTAAATAAACCCATCTGGAATTTGATTTGTATATGTGTTTCTTCTTTCCAAATAATTAGCTAGTTATCCCAGCACCATTTGTGGTATAATCTATACTTTCCCCACTGGGATATGCCATGATAGCATATAATGCATTCCTATAGAAACTTGGGACTCTTTCTGCATTTTCTATTCTGTTTATTGTATCAAGGATCATAAACTGGGGCCTTGTACCCCATTTCAGGGCTCCAGATGTGTTTTTTATCTTGTTTTGGTTTTGGTCAGAAGTGTGTTTGAAAATTGTGAATTTTCATGCCTTTAGGCAGCTCACAAAGTCAGAGCTAGCTTAGAGCAAGGTACTTGCCCAAGCCCTTAGAGCACTTGAGGTTTTTTGCCTGGAGTGACACTAGCAACATGCTGTTTTAACACTTTCACCTTAGAACACATTTTGGTGTCTGGCAGTGGACATTCCCTCTCATTCTTTTTTGATAGTTCCTTAAGTACTCAGTTCTCTAGATGAACTTTTACATTGTTTTGTCAACATCTGTGGGGAAAAAAACTCTCTGAAATTTTTATTGCAATCGCATTAAATTCCTAAATTCATTTGGATGGAATTTACAGCTTTACCATATTGAACCATCATTTAGACATTTTGTAAGTCTCTGTTCAGTTCTTATATATCCTCAGGAGGGGGAAGGGGAGGAGAGGGGGGTGGGAATGCGAGAGGGGGAGGGAGAGGAGGCGGGGAGGGGAAAGGGGAGGGGGAGGGGAGGGGGAGGGGAGGGGGAGGAGAGGGGGAGGGCAGGGCAGAGCAGGGGAGGGGAGGGCAGGGGAGGGGAGGAGAGGGGAGGGGAGCGGAAGGGAAGGGGAAGGGAAGGGGAAGGGGAGGGGAGGGGAGGGGAGGGAAGGGAAGGGAAGGGAAGGGAAGGGAAGGGAAAAGATGGGGATAGGACAGACCTCTGTAAATCCGAGACAGCCCTGCGTCTTGTTCAGGGTCCCTGGGAGGGCAGTGAGACTCCAGAGAGGGATGGCGGTGTGCGAGGTTTACGAAAACTCCCATGATAGGCACCAAACCAAGCAGCAGAAAGAGCTTCCAGATACGAGGAGATCCCTGGGCAGGAGCAGAGGATGTCTTACAGCTACCACTATGGACCAACCTGGCCCTGGACCACCTGATTTCACGGACAATCAAGGATATGTATCATATACGTGGCGGGGAGGGGTGATTCCAGAAACAGATGGCTTCCCCCTCAAGGGCTGGCGTTGCACAGCTCCCAGGCTGAGTTACGACCTCAAAGAAAGGGAGGGGAACCCCAGATTGATTGTGCCAGCCTCTCTGGATAAACAAGGAAGCATGCCCCTCCGAGGAGCTTGCATCGTTCTTGGCGGTCTTATTGTCGCCCTGCTGGGCCTGTTCCTCCGGGATTCCGGTGGAGAACCACTTCTTGTTTAGGGGTGGGGTGGGCACTGTGTGGGTGTGTTCTGCGTGGGGTGGGGGCTGTCTTGCTTTCTCGCTGAGCCCACTGGGCTGGCTAGAAGCGACAGGTGTGTGTGATGGTCCGCTCTGGAGGGGAGGCTCCGGCGGAGCGTAGGAGCGGAGCAGGACTGGGGTGGGTCGGGATGGAGGGTGCGGCGGACGGCCAGCAGGAGGCGCCAGACGACCGGCAATGCGGCGGAGCGGGCTGGCAGCGCTCGGGACACGCCCCCGCCCCAGACCCCTAGCCCACCGCAGCCCACGCACCCCACCCCTCTCCCCCTCCCAGACAGAGAGGAGTGGAACGGGCGGCGTGGCAGGCGTGGGAGGGAGGGAGGCGGAGAGCAGAGCGAGCCTGCGCCTGGTGGGAGCGAGCTCAAGGTCACGGCCAGAGTCCAGCCAGAGACCCCAGAGCGTCCGCCGCACACCCGCCGTCCCACGCGAAGACGTCCGACCTCCAGCCAGATGAGTTCATGCGCTCAGCCTGACGGGATCAAAGAAGGAGGCCACCACGGAGTCAACACTTTAAATAGGGTCATTTCCGTTACCGTGTTTTGGCATTTCTTCCGATTTTAAGTTTATGAAAACAAAAACGCGCAGGGCCGGGCGCGGTGGCTCATGCCTGTAATCCCAGCACTTTGAGAGGCGGGGGCGGGTGGATCACCTGAGGTCAGGATTTCGAGACCAGCCTGGCCAACATGGAGAAACCCCATCTCTACTAAAAATACAAAAATTAGCCGGGCGTTGTGGCAGGCGTTTGTAGTCCCAGCTACTCTACTCGGGAGGCTGAGGCAAGAGAATCGCTTGAACCCGGGAGGCAGAGTTTGCAGTGAGCTGAGATCCCACCATTGCACTCTAGCCTGGGCGACAGAGCGAGACGCTGTCTCAAAACAAAAACAAAAACAAACAAAAAACAAAACAAAACAAAACAAAAAATACTGGCGCAGGCCCCGAGTCTCTTCTTCTTAGGGGCCTGGCCTGGGCCCTCCTCCTGTGCCTGTCCACGCGCACCCCCCGCCCGTCCCCCCTTCCCCACTCCACCCCACCGCGTGCTGGGCCTGCCACCTAGCTTCTAACCTCCCGCCTCCTCGCGACTCCACCCCTGCCGCCGATAAGCGCCTCCTTCCTTTCTCTGCTCTTCTTCACGGCCTTCCGACCAAGGCCCAGCCCCTCCCTCACTCTCACCCACACCTGAACCCCAGGGAGGCCCCAAGAGCAGGGCGCCCGCACAAGGCCGCTCCTCCACCCGATGCCCCTTCTCAGCCACACTCTCCAGAAGCTGCCTCCTGGCCCTGGGCTCCATGGCAACCAGCATCTAACCAGGCCTAATGCCTTCCCAGAGTTCCTGAGGGCAAAGGGCAGGAGCAGAGAGCACGACCCCAGCAAGGGGAGGACCAATGGGGGCAGGGGGCAGAGGGCAGCGCCTGGACTCCACGTGCCGGCCACAGAACCAGGCAGCCTGTTGCTAGGTAACCACATCTCCCATCACTGCCCCAGCACATCGTCCTGAGCCGCCCATCCTGTCTCCAGCCTCCTTCTGTGGAGTCGCAAACACCATCATCTGTGGGACCCTGAAGGCCAAAGGGAGAAACAAGAGCACAGCCACCACCCCTGAGCCACCTGTGGCTCTGCTACCCACAATTTCACTGTGAAGAGTCAGCTGCCTGGGCCGTGAGGTCACTGCCACCATGAGTCTGGGCATCATGGAAGAGGAAGACCTGGCCGAGTACTTCCGGCTGCAGTATGGGGAGCGGCTGCTGCAGATGCTCCAGTGAGTGTCTGAGGCCTGGCTTGCCCACCCCTCTGTGCCTGGGACCACTCACACCCACCCCATACCTCATCTCCCAACCTGTCTGTCCCCTCCTCTCCTGTAACCGAGTGCCCCAAATAACCCTGGCACCAGTCCACCCCATCATGCTGGTCTCCACCCCGTCACCCTCCCCCAGCTCATTCCTGCATGGCCCTCTATGCTTCTCAACACAACATTCCTTTCCCTCGGAAAGGGAGAGAGGCCCCTCTCCTTCCCCATGGGTATCTGTCTCCACGGGTTACTCCCAGCCCCAGCCTACGCCGTCTCAGAAACACAGCCCTCTCGTGTTCACATTTTGCACAGGAAACTCCCCAATGTTGAGGGGGCGTCGGAGTCCCCATCCATCCGGCTACTGGAGAAGAAAAAGGAGATGAAAATGATGCATCAAACTATGATGCAGAAGAAGAAGGTGGGGACTCGGGGATGGAGTGCAGAGGGGCAGGAAAGGAAGAGGGTGGGCTGGGGCTCTGGGAGAGCCTGTGGACAGCCCTCCATTGTCTGGGTGGGGTGGCTAGAGCCAGGAGTCCTCTATGGTGGTCTGGTCTCTTTGGGGAGAACAGAAAGGATCTGGGTCTTGGGGGTACCACTGTCCAGGGATGCTCTGCTCCGAGCCAGGCATGGGGTAGAAAGTGGGAGGTTCCTATGGACCCTCTTGGGCTTGGGGATGGAGCCTCTGGGGCAGGGATGCTGGGGTCTTTCTTGGTACTCATGTCAGGAGCCCTCCTGACCTCTCTGCTCCCCCACCCCCACCCCAAAGATGTTTCAGCGCAGAATGGAAACCCTGAACCTGCGCTGGGAAGAACTGGGCGTTAAGGAAGCCCAGCTGAAGGCTCACATCCAGAAGTTTGAGCAGTTCATCCAGGTTTGAAGGGGTGTGGGCGGCCGCAGTAGCCGGAGATCCATACTCGGCAGATGGGCAAACTGCCGCTCCTCCTCCTTGCTTCTGCTGACTCCTCGCCCTGAGTTAAAAGCATCCTTAGTGCTCCAACATTGCCTGGCACTTCCCTAGGCATCCTTTATGTCCCCCACCTGTCTCTGTTTGTAATTTTCCATTTACCTATCAGTCTCTGCTCCCTCTAGATGGTTGTTTCCTATTTCTTTTCTAGTACCTAGGATGTACAGTTTATCCAGTAAATGAATGCATGGATGAATGAATGAAGGTGCTACAGTCAGGACTAAACACTTGGGGAATGCAATGATGAATGAGACAGAGTTTTAGTCCCTCCACCCACCCCATGCCTCCATCCTTGTCCTTGCACTGAAGGTCCAGGCAGGGGATGATTGAAGGACCAGGCACCAGAATCCATTCCAAGACATCCTCTCTCACTTCAGTCTTTAGTGGAGCAATTCAATCATCTTAAAAATCCAGATTTATCCAGACCCACTCCAGTTAGCACTTATGCAGCCCTGAAGGGCCTGGTCCAGCTCCGGGAGTGGGTAATGATTGCCATCGGCCACAAAGAAGCCCCGCTCTCAAGCACCTTCCTTCCTGCTCTGTGCCTAAGCCATGTGGGACAGGAAGTCCTTGGACTGGGCACATTCTCCAGAGGTCCAGTTCTTCTTAGCAGCCAGCGAAACACTTATGGAGTGGTTGGGGCAGGAGGAGATTTGGGCGTGAGGCATTCTCCAAATGGCTCTCAGAGGGTCGGTAGCTTCAATTCCCAGAGAGTTTGCTATAAACACAGACCCCGGGGGCTTCTCTTGTTGCTTTCAGCACGTCTGAGGTTGGGGTCAGGCTTCTATATTTTTTAAAAAGCTCCCCAGGCAGTTCTGATGACCAAGTGGATTTGAAAGTCACTGGTTTAGACCCCTTCAGTCCTCTCCTGGGCTTACGGGGCAGCATATAGATCCTGCATGCACCTTCCTCAGTGGCCTCCAAGTGCCACCACCACATACGCCCGTCCACGTGGAATCACAGGAGCCTCTGAAGGGAGAAAGGAGCCACACAGGGCGAGGGGTGGGCTTGCCCCTGATCTTAGGCGAGGGCTCTGCAGAAGGAAGAGGCAGGATTGGATTGACTGCAGTAACTGAGCCTCGTTCTGTCCTCTGGGCATCGAACTGCCTGTTCCATCTCCTCCCTCAGCGGGATGCCAGTCTGAGCTTCTAGGAGCATGCTCTCCCAGTGGCCTTACTCCCCAGGCCCTACAGCACCAGGCACATCTCCTCTCTCATCTTCCTGGAGCTCTAGCCCTGTTGCCCCAGCTTGTGAAAGGGAGAGGGGCTTCTGCCTCCCATCTCCACAGCTGGGAAAATGGAGGCACGGAGTACCGAATCGGGAGAAAATTCCAGCCTCTCAGCTCTGGTCCGGGAGGGGTCCTTCTGCTCCATGGAAAATGGCCACCACTAAGAACAGAAACCACAGAAGCTATGTCAGGAGGGTTCCTGCTCCCACTTCTGGACTTTCTCAGTCTTCTCGGGGGGTTGACTTCTTCCAGACTCTGAGCCCAATGCAATGCAGGTCTTTCCCAGTCCACTCTCTGAAGTCCAGAGCCCAAGTCCCACAGGAAAGAACCATTTCCTGTCTGCCCCTCCGGCCCCAGGGCCACCTGTTGACTTTGGATTAAACCTCTGTCCTCACAGTCCCCTGAGCCCCACCTCAGTCCACAGAAATCTCTTCAGCCAGCTTCAAATAACCCTGGAGAGCCTTTTCCTTCACCCCTCTTCTGCCCCATGGGTGGCCCAGCAATCTCTGCCTGTTGCCAGGATGGTTTGTGCAGACAGAGGGGTCTGAGGGCACCACCAGGCCCAGGAAGGCCTCGGCCCCGGGAGGGCCGGGCGAGGCTTCCTGACCAGCGCCGCCTCCCCGGGCCCCAGGAGAACGACCAGAAACGGATCCGCGCCATGAAGAAAGCCAACAAGGAGCGAGAGCTAAAGCGCCAGCACATGCAGGAGCTGACCAAGGGCAAGCAGGAGGTGGCGGCGCTGCGGCTGGAGCACCAGCGGCTGAGCGCCAAGCTGAAGGACTACTCCATCTTCAGCAAATACCTAGAGAAGGTGGTGGAGAACTCCGAGGTGAATTCAAGGAGCAGGGGCAGAGGTGGGGGGCGGCCCTGGCACCTTCCTCAGCCCCACCTCCTCTTCCCCGGGGCCTGGGGCCATGGGGTGGAGTTCAGGGTCAGCTGGCTGGGGACTGTGGACCCTCTGGGCCCCAGGAGCTCTGCAGGGTGGGCACCCTGCTCCGAGGAGATGCAGCCAGCCCTGGGGGGGCACTGGGGAGCAGCTAAAAGAAGCCTCTAGTGAGGCTGGATGAGTTTCTCAAGGGGTGGGGCCTAGTGGTGTGTCTTTGTGTGTCTGTGTGAGTCACAACTGTGTACATATCTTGCATGAGTTGCGTGTCTATGTCTACATGTGTGTCCATGGCTGTGTCTGTCTAAAGGGGTGTGTGTATGTGTGTCAGCACGTGGCCTCCCTCTATCCCTGCATCCCCTCCTCTCAGTGTCTTCTGTTGACTGGAGAGTGAATTGGGGAGAGTAAGGGAGAGGAGTAGGAAAAACACTCAACCTCCTGCAGAACTGGGGTGCTTCATATGTGCTGAGCCCCGGGGTTGATGCTTCACACGGGTAACTTCATTCAGTTCGCTGGTGAGCTCCAGGGTGAACCCAGGCTGATCATCCTTTTACAGAGAAGGAAATGGAGGCTCCGAGAAGTTAAGCCACCTGCTCAGAGTCTCACAGCTCATCGGTGGGGAGAGCCTTTGCTTTTAGCCACGCTTCAGTAGGCCCCACAGTGTCATTGACAAGGGCTCTCCCTGCAGACTCTGTGGCTGGAGCCCAGGGAACCTCTTGGCTCCACCGCACCTCTTGCAGCATCTGACACTGCCGATGCCCCTCCCGGAAACCCACCTCTGCCCTCAACTCAGTGGCACCTCCCTCTCTCTCCTACCTCTGGCCCTTCCTTCTCAGGCTCCTCGGGCGGGGGCTCCTCTTCCCAGCTCCTTCTTATGTGGTGGGTCCAGGTTCTCTGTCTCAGATCCTCCCCCCACTTTTATTTTTTTTGAGATGGAGTTTCGCTCTTACTGCCCAGGCTGCAGTGCAGTGGCACAATCTCAGCTCACTGCAACCTCTGCCTTCAGTTTTCAAGTGATTCTCCTGCCTCAGCCTCCCGAGTAGCTGGGATTATAGAAGCCCGCCATCATGCCCAGCTAATTCTAGTAGAAACGGGGTTTCACCATGTTGGTCAGGCTGGTCTTGAACTCCTGACCTCGTGATCCGCTTGCCTTGGCCTCCCAAAGTGCTGGAATTACAGGTGTGAGCGATCCTCCACTTTTCTTCTTAGCAATGTCCAGGGCCTCCCATGGATGCCACCCATGTCACATTATATCCTCCCCCATGTGACCAACAGCCAGGAGATCCCCTCACTAGGGCAGATGGAGGCACCCCCTCCAGGGGTGTGGATCCATGTCCTCTGAGGGAAGGGGCGACAGGACGCACAACTGTTTAAAGTTCCCACAATTTCCATATCAAACCACTAACCTAATTTACTCATGCGTGAGTCCCACCCTGCACTATTTCCTCCACTCAAAGGTGCTACGTACTATAAGGTCAGTGGCTCATTTCACGGTTGGGGTTTGTTGGGGGGCAGGAAGTAAGGAGGGACGACCAGATTAAAACTGCAGATGAATTACAAGATGTAGCCAGGTACGGTGGCTCACGCCTGTAATCCCAGCACTTTGGGAGGCCGAGGTAGGTGGATCACCTGAGGTCAGGAGTTCAACACCAGTGTGGCCAACGTGGTGAAACCCCGTCTCTACTAAAAATACAAAAATTAGCCAGGCGTGATGGCAGGCGCCTGTAATCCCAGCTACTTGGAAGGCTGAGGCAGGAGAACTGCTTGAACCCAGGAGGCGGAGGTTGCAGTGAGCCGAGGTTGCACCATTGCACTCCAGCCTGGGCGACAAGAGCGAAACTCCGTCTCAAAAACAAACAAACCAAAAATAATTGTAAGATGTGTCTTGAATTCAGAGTTGGTAAAATATGTATCTTAGAATGGAGGAAATTGGCCTGTGTCTCCCTCCTAAGCTTGAGACCCCCACATTTAACTCATCCCATGCACACTCATCTAATCTGCTTCCTGCCAGCCCCAGGACAGCCCTGCCGCTGGCGCGACCTGTGCTGGTTAAAGGCAGGACCACCCACTCACAGCCCCGCCAGAACTCGGGCCTCCTTGGCTCCTCCCTCCTGCTCAGTGCCACAGCTATCAATCAGCAGATCTGGTCTGTTCTGCCTTGGAAGTATTTCTGGAATCCAGCCCCTGCCCCTTCCTCATCCAGGCCACCAGTGGTACCACGTCTGGAGTTCAACTCCGCGTCGTTCCTGGCCAGCCTGTTCAGCTTTCCCCCAACCCCCCTCTCTTTCTCTTTTTTCTTCGTTGTTTATTTTGTTCAAAATACTTTAAGAATACTGGAAAGTATAGAGACACACATAACAGCAACCAAGTACTCATCACACAGCTTTGCTAAATCTTCGTATTTTCCCCATCTGCCTCCAGTTCTTTTGTCTTAAATCAAACGCTACCGATAATTGAAATCCGGTAAATGAAATCCTTTGTGTCCTTCCAAATCTTACATTTCTTCACCTGTCCTCAGACATCACGAGTATCCTTTTAAAAATTATCAAGTCATGCTTGTTTTTATTATTTTGTAACATTTTGTAACATTTAACGTTTTGTAACTTTTTGAGTATTCTGCTTTCAAAAATTCTCAAATAGCCAGGCGCGGTGGCTCACGTTTGTAATCCCAGCACTTTGGGGAGGCCGAGGTGGGCAGATCACGAGGTCAGGAGTTTGAGACCAGCCTGGCCAACACAGTGAAGCCCCGTCTCTACTAAAAATACAAAAATTGGCTGGGCGTGGGGGCAGGTGCCTGTAATCCCAGCTACTCCAGAGGCTGAGGCAGGAGAATCGCTTGAACCCGGGAGACAGAGGTTGCAGTGAGCCAAGATCATGCCATTGCACTCCAGCCTGGATGACAGAGCTAGACTCCGTCTCAAAAAAAAAAAAAAAAAAAAAATCTCAAATCATGCTTCTTTTTATTATTTTGTCACATTTAATGTTTTGTAACTTTTTATACGGAATTTTTAAGCATACACAAAAGTAAAGACAATAGTCTATAGAACACCTGTTGCTCATTACCTGATTCTAATAATTATTAATTCATAGTCACATCCCCCACACTTTCCCACCTCTACCATTTTGAAGCAAACAGTATATTTTCATCCATTTGTGTCTCTCTGCAGTATGTATCTCTAAGAGATGAGAGCTCTTTTTAAAATAACTACAACACCATTGTCACACCTACTATAAAATTGATAGTAATTCCTTAACATCAAATATCAGTATCATTCATTGCACAAAATGGGCCAAGCGTGGTGGCTTATGCCTGTAATCTCAGTGTTTTCGGAAGCTGAGGTGGGAGGATCACTTGAGCCCAGGAGTTCAAGACCAGCCTGGGCAACAAAGTGAGACCCGCCCCCCCCACAAATCTGCAAAAAATTAAAAAATAAAAATCAGTCAGGAATGGTGGCACACACCTGTGGTCCCAACTACTTGGGAGGCTGAGGCAGGAGGACTGCGTGAGCCCAGAAGGTCAGGGCTGCAGTGAGCTGTGTTTATGCCACTGTAGTCCAGCCTGAACAATAGAGTGAGACCCTGTCTTTTAAGACAAATTATTGCACGGATGCTTTTTGTACAGTTGGTTTGTTCCAATGAGAGTCCATATAAGGTCCTCACACTGCCCTTAGTTGGTATGCTTCTTAAGCCAGACGCAAAAGAGGTTATATCTTATGATTCCACTGACGTGTTTAAAAACAGGTAAAATTAATCTTTGTTGATAGAAGTCAGAATATTGGTTTCCTCAACGGTCGCGGGAAGACACTCACTAGCAACCCTTCCTCATTTATTTGCTAGAACACTACCATAAAGAAAAGGACTTCATAACGAGACCCTTTCCTTCATCAACCATTTGATTACTATGTGGGTCTCACAGAGAAAGTTTGTTAAACACTTTATTTAGTTTTCAGAATAATGAATTGGTTCTCTAGCACTGACCTGTGATGTTTCTAGTATCATTGTGAACTTGTGGATTTTTAACATATTTGATATGTTTTAATCGTTTGCACTTATTCTTACTAATGTTCAAATCATCTCATCTTTGGGCAGTGGGAGGCGTTTCGATTTGGCACCTAAATCCTTTTGACATCAGCATTAAGTTTTAGAGGTGTGTTCCTAGTAGCTGTGATGTGGTCCATTTATTTGAACTGTGGTACGCTGTTGCACTGTGTGCCAGATGAACTTTCAGAAATGCAGACGTGAATTGTCTCTCTGTTTCTTAAAATCCTTCAACGGATAAAGTCCACACGCCTTCCCAAGGTTTACTGAGCTCTTTTTTTCCTTCTTTCTTTCTCTTTCTTTCCTTTTTCTTTTTCCTTTCCCTTCCTTCCTCCCTCCTTCCCTTTCTTTTCTTTCTTTTCCTTCCTTCCTTCCTCCCTCCCCCCTCTCCTTCTTCCTTCTTCCTTCCCTCTTTCTTTCTTCTTTTTTCTTCTTCCTTATTCTTTCTTCTTCCTTTCTTCTTCTTCTCAATCTCTCCCTCCCCATCTTGAACTCAGGCTACCTTGAGCATCCTGAACATACCACCCCCTATTCCATTCATCTTTGCCCAGGCTGTCTCCTTCACCTGTAGCACTGCCTCACCTCCCTACACCTGCTTTTGCTGGCTATCTTCTATTTATATACCTCCCGTCTTATTTCAGCCACCCTTTCTCCCAAGAAACCTTTTCTGGCACATGCATCCATCACTGGAGATGCCATGAGATGGAGAAGGTGCTCGGGAAGTTTCCCCTGGGTGGCTGAAAGGCATGCTTTGATAAGCCCCTAGGAAGGCAACTTGGCATCACAGAACTGGCTTTCATGCTGCCTTCTAAAGAGCGTGGGTTTTAGGGCTTCTGTTCCACTGAATGGGACCTGAGGGTTAGGGCCAGAGTGGCATGGTTCTGGACCAGGCTGGGGGAGGTGAGCTGAGTCTGGCAGGCCACCTGCCCCACCAGCACCCTCTCTAGCCCCTGCTTCTCCCTCAGCAAATGAACAAATACCAGAGATCACCAACGTGAAGGCTTTCCCGGAGTCCCGTCCAGCCCCATCCCCCAGTCATAGATAGGGCTTATCTTGCCGTTGTAACTGTTTACTTGTCTGTCTGTCCTCCCTCCGTGCCACCCCCCAAGCTGTAAGCTTCCTAAGAGCAGAGTCTGGTTTTCCTAACTCCTGCTATTTCCCTAGGATTTAGCTTAGCTCCTGGCTTGTAAGTGGTTCCTGGTACAATCTTGTTGAATAGGAAATTCTTGCCTTGGGAGACGTTGCAAAATACCTTCCATCAGCAATTATCAACCCTGGCTGTGCCTAGAGCCACCTGCGGACCTTTTGCAAACTTCAGATGCCAGAGACCACAGAAGACTTGTTTATTCATCTGAATCTCCGGGGGTGGAGACTGGGAGGTGTCCTTTTTAAAGCCCCTGCAGGTGATTCTCACATGCAGTTAAAGTCGAAAATCCCTGGCCCAGTTGTGCATCCCCCCGCCCAACAAATGGACCGTGGCCCGTGCAAACCCAGGAGAAGGAGGCAGCGGGACCCCAGTGTCCCTCACAGCCTCTGGCTGTGACCCTGGCCAAGGGCCTCCCTGCCCAGGTGTCCAGGTGTCCAGGCATCCAGGCTGGGGGTTGGCAGGACTGGGTGGCTCCCTCAGGCCCCAGGGGCTGGCTGTACATTGACCTGAGCCCCTGACCACAGTTCGAGGAGATCCATGAGGTGATTGCGCGCTACAAGACGCTGGTGAGCATGCACCACGACCTCATGCAGTCTGCACAGGAGGGCCAGGAGAAGATTGAGCGCGCCAAGGCCCGGCTGGCGCGCTACATGGAGGAAAAGGATGATGAGATCCTGCAGCAAAACAATGAGCTGGCAAGGCTGCAGATGCGCTTCGACCGTGCCCGCAGCAATGTCATCATCTGGGTGAGGGGCCCGGGGTGGGCCAGGGGGCTCCCGGGCACTGGGTGAGTGAGGGCCTGAGCGTACACACACACAAACATACACACACCACATGCTGTGCTCATGCCCCGTCCTTATCCACTCTCCAGGAATCTCGCTGGGCACACATCCAGAACACCGCAGCCAAGAAGACCCTTCTGCTGGGCACCATTAAGATGGCCACGCTGAACCTCTTCCAGATCGTGAGCAAGCAGCTGAAGGAGGTGACCGAGGTGGCACTGGAGGACACCCACAAGCAGCTGGACATGGTAGGAGGAGGGGACAGGCACTGGGCCCATGGGGTCAGCTGGGCCGAGGAGGTTGCCAGTTGGTTGGGTGAAAGAAGGAACCCGACAGGGCAGCGGAGGAGGGACTCTCAAAATTTAACAACATCAGGATCACCTGGGAGGGTGAGGCGTATTACTGGGCCCCACCTGCAGAGTCTCTGACTCAGTGGATCTGAGATGAGAACCCATGAATTTACATTTTCAGCAAGTTCCCAAGTGGTTTAGGGTTCCCTACTTTGAGAACCATTGCATTAGCACCAAAACCCTTTTTAGCCCCAGTCTACAGAGCAGTAGCAGGGACCCACTATTGAATCCATTAGTTGTGCAAAACAGCCTTATTCTAGTGAGATACTGTGGCTTGCTGAAGGCTTGAGCTTGAGGCCCACACTTCGTTAAAAAGAGAAATTGGGGCCAGTGCGGTGGCTCACATCTGTAATCCCAGCACTTTGGGAGGCCGAGGTGGGTGGATCACCTGAGGTTGGGAGTTCAAGGCCAGCCTCAAAAAAAAAAAAAACAGCAGTTGACTTGGAGGCACTTTCCCTACTTTTACAAAAAAAAAAAAAAAAAAAAGGTGAAATTCATGAAATATACACAGCTAGGAAAAGGGAGTTCCCTAAAACAAATAATTAGCCTACATCTTAAAGCCTGTTTGAACAGAATTATTTTATAGCCCAAAGAAGGGCATTTGTA
Source organism: Nomascus leucogenys (assembly GCF_006542625.1). Lineage (NCBI taxonomy): Eukaryota > Metazoa > Chordata > Mammalia > Primates > Hylobatidae > Nomascus > Nomascus leucogenys. The sequence continues at coordinate 69,094,894 of NC_044399.1, forward strand.
AGCAAGTGTGTTCTGGAAGTAGCAATTCTCAACATTTCGCCTTTATACTCCTAGAGTTTATTGAGGACTCCCAGAGAGCTTTTCTTTATGGGGTTATATCTATTTATAATTGCCATAATAGAAATTAAAACAGAAAATTTAAAAATATTTGTTTCATTCATTCATTTTTAAATAATGATAAAACTATGTTAACTGAAATAGCATTGTTTATGAAAAAAGTTTCAAAAGTGTTTTATGAGATGAGTGGCATTGTTTGACACACTCACAAATCCCTTTAATGTCTGGTTTAACAGAGGACAGGCAGGTGCTTATGTCCACTCCTGCATTCATTCTGTTGTGACAGCATATGTCACGGAAACTCGTCTCCGGGAAATGCCACTGGGTGCTCGTGAGAGAGTAAGAGCGAAAAAAGGCAAATAACATTTTAATATTATCGTAAAAACAGTTTTGGCCTCAAAAACCCCTGTCCCCCAGAATAGGGCCTCAGAGACTCCCAGAAATCCTCAGGCCCCCTCCCCTCGGCCTCCCGGAGGTCCTTGGGCCCTTGCCCTTAGCTGTTGTAAAGAAAGATGCAGCGGGAGGGCCCAGCACGGTTGCTCATGCCCGTAATCCCAGCACTTTTGGAGGCTGGGGCAGGTGGATCATGAGGTCAGGAGTTTGAGACCAGCCTGGCCAACATGGTGAAACCCCATTTCTACTAAAAATGCAAAAATTAGCCGGGCGCAGTGGCAGGCACCTGTAATCCCAGCTACCCAGGAAGCTGAGGCGGGAGAATCCCTTGAACCTGGGAGGCGGAGGTTGCAGTGAGCCGAGATCGCGCCATTGCACTCCAGCCTGGGCAACAAGAGCAAGACCCCGTCTCAAGATTCAGTGGGAGATGCTGCCCTCCAGCAGCTCACTCCCACAGGTGCATCTCCTGCTGAGACCATACCTTCTAGTCCATCCACTCCAAATTTTGAGTTTCTGAATCCCTCTCAACTTGGATTCACCTCTACAGGAGAATTTCAGATTGCCCAAAAAGTTATTTGAAAATATCTCACTTCATTCCCGTAGGAGATGAACCTACTCACGGAAATACACATGACCGAGTAGCCTAAAGGTTTAAAATTAAGAGCCTGGGAAAGTTCAAGTTGAACTCAGAGGTCAAGGATGGAGAGAAATACAGACTGCCCTTGGTTCTTAAGGGTCTTAGACAGGGGCAGTAATTGTTTCTGAGCTTGCTGGTAACCCGAATGAAAAGCCACCAGTAGCTCTTATACTAGCATAAGAAAAAAATAAGGTTTCCTCCCAGACAGCGCGCCTTTTCCCGGCACTTAGTTGTCACTGAAATTTCTCGATGAGCCTTCATTGACACTCTATGAATAATGTTCTCAACAGCATCCCTGCAACTAATGCAGGCACTGGCTTTGAAAGACAGCTGCTTATACAGAACAAGGAACGTGGTGCACAGGACAGCTTAGGAAAAGCTATTCTGCAGAAGGCCAAGTCAATTTGAATTCCTTAGAGTGTGTCATAGAAGGTTTGGCGTTATCCCTGAAGAAAAGCCAAACTATCTGAACAAGCACTTTCCAAGCTGAATCCTGAGATATTGTTTCCTAGGGGGAATAAAAGGACTCCATAGACTAATACATTTAGAAACTCTAAATTAAACAAAGATAAGATTAAAAAAACAAACAGGGCTTGGAGTCTTTGCTATAGTTCTGTGCCCTGAGATGCTCCCAGCAGGCAGCGTTTCTAAAACTGACTTGACCACAGAATTCCTTTGGGGCATGTGACCACTTATTATGAGAACATAGCTCAGGAAATGCTGACCTGTCTTCTCTGTCATCTTGGGAAAGCTGCTTTAATTCATTGACTCTCTGTTTTCTCATTTGCAAAATGGGAATGATATCGGTAATAGTAATAGTATCAGCAGCTGACAGTTGTTGAGCGCTTTGGACAGTCTGTTTAGTTCCATCTCTGGAGACAGCCTTGAAAAGGAGAAGTTTTAGAGCTGAAATCCTTTTTTTTTTTTTTTTTTAATTTTAGGTTCAGGAGTACATGAGCAGGTTTTTTTGTTTTTGTTTTTGTGGGTTTTTTTTTTTTTTTTTTTTTTGAGACGGAGTCTCGCTCTGTCGCCCAGGCTGGAGTGCAGTGGTGCGACCTCAGCTCACTGCATCCTCCGCCTCCCGGGTTCACGCCATTCTCCTGCCTCAGCCTCCTGAGTAGCTGGGACTACGGGCACCTGCCACCATGCCTGGCTAATTTTTTGTATTTTTAGTAGAGATGGGGTTTTGCTGTGTTAGCCAGGATAGTCTGGATCTCCTGACCTCGTGGTCCACCCAGCTTGGCCTCCCAAAGTGCTGGGATTGCAGACGTGAGCCACCGCGTCCGGCCGAGCAGGTTTGTTATATAGGTAAACTCATGTCACAAGGGTTTGTTGTACAGGTTATTTCATCACTCAGGTATTAAGCCGAGTATCCAATAGTCATTTTTTCTGATTCTCTCCCTCCTCCCACTCTCCACCCTCAAGCAGATCCCAGTACGTGTTGTTCCCCTCTTTGTGTCCACGTATTCTCATCATTTAGCTCCCACTAATAAGTGAGAACACTCAGTATTTGGTTTTCTGTTCCTGCGTTAGTTTGCTAAGGATAGTGACCTCCACCTCCATCCATGTTCCTGCAAAGGACATGATCTCATTCTTTTTTATGGCTGCATAGTACTCCGTGGTGTATAAGTACCACATTTTCTTTATCTAGTCTACCACTGATGGGCATTTAAGTTGATTCTCTTTGCTATTGTGGATAGTGCTTCAGTAAACATCCCCATGCATGTGTGTTTATGATAGAACGGTTTATATTACTTTGGGTATATACCCAGTAATAAAACTGCTGGGTTGAATGGTAGTTCTATTTTAACTCTTTGAGGAATCGCCACACTGCTTTCCACAATGGTTGAACTAATTGCACTTCCACTAATGGTATATGAACGTTCCCTTTTCTCCACAACCTCAGCAGCATCTGTAATTTTTTGACTTTTTAATAGTAGCCATTCTGAGTGATGTGAGACGGTATCTCACTGTGGTTTTGGTTTGCATTAGAACTGGTATCTCAGAGGCTGTCTGGGCCAATCGTTTCTACCTCTCTCCTTATTAAAGATGAAGAAACTGAGTCCCAGAAAGATGGAGTGATTGCCCCAGACCTGCAACGGGGGCCCAGCTAGGTCATCTGACTTCTGGAGCATGACTTCTGTGTTGTGCTGACTGCGTGCTCTTTAAAAAACAGAAGCCAGTGAACAGAATTTACATTCCTTTTCATGACTCAAGGTTATCATGATGAGCATCAGCTCTGGGTTTCGAGTGCACGACCACCTTGAGGGCGGTGAAGTTGTGGAAGGCAGTCTGCCCACGCTGACAGGACCCTGTCTGCTAAATCCTTTTCATCCACTAGCCTGCTTGTGACCCTTTCTTTCTTCTCCCTCCTGCTCGACTCTCAGCCTGGACTTCATACGTCACCAGGTCTGCCTCCAGGAGTTCCCAACTCCATCCCTGTTTGTTGCTGCTAATCGGCTACACCCGATACTCAATTTCACCTCAAAACATTGTCAAATTAGAGAAAGTGGCCTCCTCAAGAAGTCAGTCATGGCTGGGCACAGTGTCTCAGGCCTGTAATCCCAGCCTTTTGGGAGGCTGAGGCGGGTGGATCACTTGAGGTCAGTAGTTTGAGGCCAGCCTGGCCAACGTGGTGAAACTCCATCTCTACTAAAACCACAAAAATTAGCCGGGTATGGTTGCAGGTACCTGTAATCCCAGCCACTCAGGAGGCTGAGACACGAGAATCGCTTAAACCCAGGGAGCGGAGGTTGCAGTGAGCCTAGATCATGCCACTGCACTCCACCCTGGGTGACAGAGCAAGACTCTCGTATCAAAAAAATAAATAAATAAAAATTTAAAAAGAAGTCGGTCACAGGAAAGCAATGATGAACTCTTTACAAGTGAATGCCTGGGATGCTCCACCTTGGGACAGGAGAGGCCTCTGGGGGGCGGAGTTAACGCTAGGCTCCTTGCCTTTCTAGATCCAGCAATTTATCCAAGACCTATCGGACATCTGGGCAGAGGTGAAAAAGAAGGAACAACAGCAAGTCCGGATTTAAGGAGGCTGCCTTGTTCCAGAACGTCCTGAGACAGAGGTCATAAAAGAAGAAGTCGTGAGCCTGCGGTCCAGTCAGTCTAGCTCGGGACTGATGCCCGCTGTGCCTTCCTGCTGAGGGACACCTGCTTATTTTCCCACTTGGGCCTCATTCTATCCCTGAAAACAGTGAATGTTCTAAGAAGTTTGTTCTCAAGTTCTCTCTAGCCCTTTGGTAGTTTATTCATGGGGAAGAGTGTAGCGACGGGGGACCCCCCCCAACGAGCACTCACTCTCAAAGCTGGTCACCTGGGCTGCCTGGGAACTAGAAACCACATCTTAGGTCTGGTGTCCCCTTGGCTTTGGGGTCACACACAGTCAGTGTTCAGGTGGGCAACAAACCAGTAGGGTCAGTACAGAGGACTCTTCTCTCATCCACCACTTCAAACATTTTTATTTTATTTTAATTTTTTATTATTTTATTTTATTTATTTATTTATTTTTTATTTTAATTTAATTTTATTTTTGAGACGGAGTTTTGCTCTTGTTGCCCAGGCTGAAGTGCAAGGCACGATCTCGGCTCACTGCAACCCCTGCTTCCTGGGTTCAAGCGATTCTCCTGCCTTGGCCTCCCGAGTAGCTGAGATTACAGGCGTGAGGTGTTTCTAATTTGGGTGCAAAGACCCACTTGAAACTACGAAGGCAGCTTCCCAGGTCAGAGCTGCAGAAGTGCTGAGTCGAGCACTCTTCCCTGACTTCAGGAGCAAGTTCTGCTCCCCTGCCCTACTGTGTGCGCTAAAACATGCAAGCCAGCGTCAGCAACGCTAAGGAAGGAATAGCCCTAGTTACTGCCCTAGTTACTGGGCAGGCCACCAGTAACTAGGGAGGGATCACTAATGTGTCAAATGACAAGCTGAAGCTCAGGAGCACCTCAGCAGGCTGGGATGATGGATTAAAACCAGCCAAACTCAACTCAATCGAGGTCAATGTAAAGTCTCAAACTTAGGTTCAAAAATTCAATTGCACGTTTTTAAATCAATAGCAAAAGCCAAGACAGAAAGCCGTGGGGAAGTAACATGTATTCAACAAGGACTTCATTTGTATCCGCCTTTTGAAAACCCAGTGAGGCATCATTATCCTGACTCACAGAGCAGGAAGCTTGCCTGGGAACACTGGTTACAGGACAACAGGGCCAGGATTCACCCTTGGGTCTGCTCTTCCTGAGCCTGGTCTCTCCCTCTCGCCAGTCTGCCTCCCAGAAGGCAGAGGCCCTGTGATTTTGTCCCCAAAGCAGGCTGAGGAGCAGACTTGAACAAGGCTCCGTGTCTCCTCACTGGCCTTGTGATCCTAAAGGGCCCTCAGACTGCCTGGATTCCTGTTGCCTCAGGGAAGGCACTGCTGCAGCTGCCCTGCCAGGATCGCTGCGTGGCCGCAGTAACCCCTCACCTTCACATACAACACCTTACAGCAGTGGTTCTCAGGCGTGGTCCCCGGACCAGCAGCGTCAGCATCACCTGGCAACTTTACCAGTTAAATTCTCAGGCCCCACTCCAGACCTGAGAACCAGAAACTCCAGGGGTGGGACCCAGCACTCTGGGTTTTAAGAAACCCTCCACACGATTCTGATGCGTGCTCAAGTTGAAGAACCACTGCCCTACAGTGACCAAACACTTTCAAGCATCTGGGCTCCATTCATTTCCTACCTCAAGAAGCAATACGTGTCTACCTGGGTCAGCGTTTAGCCAGAGAAGTAAGTAGACTGATAGATGATAGATAGATAGATAGATAGATAGATAGATAGATAGATGATAGATAGATAGAATAGATAAATAGTAAACAGAAGATAGATAGTAGGTAGATAGGAGATGATAGCAGATAGATGATATAGTAGATGATAAATTAGATAGATAGATGAGAGATAAATGGCAAATAGAAGATAATATGTAGATAGATAGGAGATAGACAATACATAGTAAATAGATGACAGATACAGATCAATAGATGGATAGATGATAAATAGTAAATAGAAGATACATGGTAGATAGGAGATAGACAATAGATAGTAGAGATAGGTAGACAGATAATAGATACATAGATACATAGATAGATAGATGGTAGAGAGAGAGATTCTTCTGGTATGTGTGAAGGGCTTTGTTTCAGGGATTTGACTGTAGGCAGTCGTGGGTACTGGGTAAGCAGTGTCTATAAAGCAGCTGTCTTCTCATCTGATGCTGGGGCTTGAAGTTCGCAGGGGAGATGGTTGGGAAGGAAGCATGGAAATAAAGTGGGGGAGACCAAGGACGAGTCAGAATTCATAGCACAGGCTGGAGACCCAAGGACAGACAGGCAGACAGAAACCCATGTCAGTTCTTGTTGCTTCTGAAATTGGTGGTGTGGGCGTCCTGCCAAAGCCAGGATCCTTCGTCCTGGAAATGAACACATACGCCTGGCCCAGGGGCAGGAGACTGAAGGAAGTTCCAGGAGAGGGTGGGCAAATGCAGGCCTGGCCACCGCCTCACACCAATGCCGCGAGTCAGCAGGCATTGAGTAAGTTTGTGGATTTGTGGCTTCTCTTGTACTCAAGAAATCTGCCTAGACCCACAGAATTTCTTCTGCCCCAGGGCTGGGCCCCTTTTTAAGCCTGAAAAATGCAACAATATCAGAGTGAGTCTGCTCCCAAATCCCCTACGGGAAGCTCTCTGTGACCCACGCTAACAGGACACACCCAAGAAAAGGAATTCTGAGAATACAATTCAGTCTAGGCAAGCTGACTTATCCCGAAGCCTCCATGCTATCGTCATCGCCATCTCACAGGTGATGAAACCGAGGCAAATCTGCCTTCGGAAGAGAGGAACAGATGCTGGAGGCTGCAGTCCTGCCGGCTGGCCCTGGCCAAACAGGCGTCTCTAGCGGATGGAGGGCAGAGGTCACCTCACACACCCAGGATGGCGAGTGCTAAGGTGGTGCTCAGAGGGGCATGGAGGGGTTGGGGCTCTCCAGAAACGGCTGTGGGTGAAGGATATGCTGCTGAAATAACTTCCCCACGTTCAGCCTCCTGGACTGGGTCCTGGGAGGTGGGAGAAGGCGCAGAACAGGCAGTTCCCCAACTCCCCAATATACACACTCCCCCCTACAGCCCCGTCTTCTGCTGCCTCTGTAAGGTGGTGTTTGAGAAGCCCAGGCTGTTCGGCCTGAACACACTTCCTCTTGGAGTGTGCAAGGCCCCCTCAGCACCACCCCTACAGCCCTACAGCACCACCCAAGGCCCTGTGCCAGAAGCTGAAGGCCCTCCCTCTGCCTCCTTCCTCTGCGCTCCCTCCTCGGCTTCACCACCCTGCACCACCAAGTTTCCAGGGCTTGACTGAAACAGGCACTCCTCAGGGTCACACTCAGAACTCCTGTGATCACACATAAGCTCATCCTGAGACACGTGTTTACACGTGTGTATAACTTACGCTGATATTGCCTGTAACTATGCATGTGCATGCTATAAGTGTGCATACACTCACCCTGATACTGCAGATGTGTAACTAGTATGTGCGTATTATATATGTGTATAACTCACTCTGATATTGTTGCATATTTCATGCTTAAAAAGGGTGGTCCAGCCCTGGGGCAGAAGAAATTCTGTGGGTCTAGGCAGATTTCTTGAGTACAAGAGAAGCCACAAATCCGCAAACCTACTCAAGCCCACAGAAACAGGGAGAACAAATCCAAAAGGTGCAGAGATTCCCAGGCGCCGGAGCGACGGGGTCTTCCCATCGTGAGGGTAATGGCAGGCCCTCGCTCCTTCCCTACCCCACCCCAGCCCCATCTCAGGCCTTCCGCATGGCTACCCAGGGCCCTATAGCCACATAAAGAAGCCAAGACGACCCAGTCAAGAGGGATTCCGACTCTCAGATGCATGAGATCACGCTCCAAGAACAAGAAGATGAAGTTAAGGGCCTGACTGGAGTTTTTCCCAGCAAGAAAAGACACTAACTCACAAGAGCAGAAATAACTGATTTGTTCCAGAAATGAATGGTTCTCATCAGCAAAGGCAAGAAGAAGGGCTCTGGGTGTTTTATGGATAAAGGGATGGAAGAGGAAGGAACCCTTCGGGAGCTCGCTTTCAGTGTAGAGCACTCGGTTCCCCTCCAAACCCGTGAGCTCTTCCTAATGGGTGGGAGTAGGGGAGGGACAGAAGAGGGGGTCAGAGGGGCTTGGGGGACTAAGAGCTGAGCCTGTAGGCAGGCAGGTGGGCAGACAGCTGCATGTCTGTCACAACGCCCTGCCATACAACCTCCAAACTGCTGCTGAGGATGGGATTAGAACCAAGCTTTGAGCACCCTTCCATTAGAACCAAGCTTTGAGCACCCTTCCAGGTGATCCTGGTCTCCCTGGAGTAGCTGAAGAGCCTCTGCTTCTGTGAGATCAGCTACTAGCCCTTGGGATCAGCCTGCTCCTCACAAGGTTTTACCCTCAAAGCCCTTTCCCCAGCTTCCAGGCCAGGGTCCCACATATTACGGAAAAGGCCTTCGGTCAGCTGGAAGGGCTCTAGAACCTTCTGCTTCTCCTTTCAAGCCATCTTAGGGTTGATCACGTGGGCATCTGAGTGAGCTCCTATGCTCCTGGAATTTCAGTCCCAGCAATGTTTACTAGAAGCCTTCCATGTGCATAGTAGGGTGCTGAGGCCAAGCAGAGTCCCACAAGACCCCTGTCTCAGGCCAATCTTCTTCTCTTGGGAGATCAGAGCTGCTGAGAGCTGTGACACCAGCCCAGTATAGCTTCCTCACCTGCAATGGCCTGAGGTTCCCCTTAGCTTTCACCTTTGAAACACCAGGAAGAGGCTCCCAGTGTAGGCCATGGAGTGTGGAATGATGAGCCAGGCTCGGAGGCAACCGGAGTGTGATGTCACCCTTAGGGAGTAGAGGAGGGACAAATAACCATTTTAGGAATCTTATGAGGAAAAGAGGTGGCTCTAGAAACATCCAACAGAAACACAGCCAGCTGCGCAGCGATACGAGGCTGATTGTGTTAGTTTTCTAACAAATTACTGCAAACTTGGGGTCCTAAACCAACACTCACATGTTACTTCATGGTAGCAGCTCAGAGTCCCCATGGGCTGGCCTGGCTCTGCTCAGGGTGTCATGAGGCTGCAACCATGCCATGCACTGGCTGGGCCATCACCTGGAGGCTCAGGGGAGGAATCCACTTTCAAGCTCCTTCAGGTTGCTGACATAATCCAATTCCTGAAGTTGTAGGGCTAAGGCCCTCATTTCCTTGTTGGCTGTCAGCCAGGGGCCCTCTGCTCTTAGAGGCCAACTGCATTCCTCATTGCATGGCCTCTTCCATCTTCAAAGCCAGCAACGGCATGTGGAGTCCCCGTCAGGCTTTGACTCTGACTCTCCTCCAACACCAGCTAGAGAAATTATCTGCTTTTAGAGGGCTCCTGCAATTAAATTAGACTCACCCAGATAATCTCCTCCTTTTGCCCTAATACCAGAGGGCGAAGGTCATGAGAACTGTCTTAAAACCCTACCACACTGATGGAGAAAGGATGTCAAAACAGCTTCTGAAGAAAGAAGGGGGGGGCAAAGAGTGACTATGACAAGGATGGGAAAAAAAAAACATTTTAGGCTAGGCATGGTGGCTCATGCCTATAATCCCAGCAGTTCTAGAAGCCAAGGTGGGTGGATGGTTTGAACCCAGAAGTTCAAGACTAGCCTGGGCAACATAGCAAGACCCTGTCTTTACAAAAACTATTTAAAAATTAGCAGGGCACTGTGGCTCCTGCCTGTAGTCCAACCCACTCAAAAGGATCGCTTGATCCTGGGAGGTTGAGGCCGCAGTGAGCCATGATCGCACCACTGCACTCCAGTCTGGGTGACAGAGCAAGACCCTGTCTCAAAAAAAAAAAAAAAAAAAATTCTTTCAGATGTGCACCTGAGCTAACATTTACTAGTGATAGTTTTATCAAGACGGGTTTCTACTGGGATTATAGATCTCTAGGGAGTCAATAAATGGGCTTCAGACTGGGAATCACCTAATTTTTTATGAAACTTTTATATATAAGCATATGTGGATTTGTCACGGCTGAGGTGGGTGAGGATGGAGGTGGAGCAAGAGAAACTCTACAGCTTTCAGCCAATTCTCCCAGAAATCTTAACCCAGCAAGGTTAGGAACTACTGCTTTTTAAAATAATTAACAGGCCGGGCGCGGTGGCTCACGCTTGTAATCCCAGCACTTTGGGAGGCCAAGGCAGGCGGATCACGAGGTCAGGAGATCGAGACCATCCTGGCTAACATGGTGAAACCCTGTCTCTATTAAAAATACAAAAAATTAGCTGGGTGTGGTGGCGGGCGCCTGTAGCCCCAGCAACTTGGGAGGCTGAGGCAGAAGAATCTCTTGAACCTGGGAGATGGAGGTTGCAGTGAGCCGAGATCATGCCACTGCACTCCAGCCTGGGCAACAGAGTGAAACTCTGTCTCAAAAAAACAATAATAATAATTAACAGCTTTATTGATATATAATTTGCATATTGTATAATTCATTCATTTAAAGTGTACAGTCCATGGTTTTTAGCATATTTACAGAATTGTTCAACTCTCAACACATTTTTGGAACATTTTCATCACCCCCAAAATGTTCCATTAGTAGACCCAATAGTTAATCTCATTTCCTCCCAACCCCCCAGCCCCATTCATCTACCTTCTGTTTCTATGGATTTGCCTGTTCTAGATATTTCACACGAATGGGGTCATACAATCTATGATCTTTTTTTTTTTTTTTGAGACGGAGTCTCGCTCTGCCGCCCAGGCTGGAGTGCAGTGGCGCAATCTCTGCTCACTGCAAGCTCGACCTCCCGGGTTCACGCCATTCTCCTGCCTCAGCCTCCCGAGTAGCTGGGACTACAGGCGCCGCCACCACACCCAGCTAATTTTTTGTATTTTTAGTAGAGATGAAGTTTCACCATGTTAGCCAGGATGGTCTCGATCTCCTGACCTTGTGATCTGCCCATCTTGGCCTCCCAAAGTGCTGGGATTACAAGCGTGAGCCACCATGCCTGGCCCAATCTATGATCTTTTATGTTTGGCTTAGCATGTTTTCACTTAGCATAATATTTTCAAGGTTCATATGTGATATCTACAACATGTATCAGTACATGACTTCTTTTTAGGGCTGAATACTATTCCATTGTATGGATATAAGGCAGTATATTTTGTTGATCCAATAGTCAGTGGATGGACATTTGTGTAGTGTCTGCTTTCTGCCTTTGGTGAATAAGGCTGCTATGAACATTCTTACACAAGTTTTTGTGTGAACATAGGTTTTCATTTCTCTTGTGTAAACACCTAGGAATGGAATCGATTGGTCCTATGGTTATTCTATGTTTAACCTTTTGAGGAACCGCTAGACGGGATTTTGAGATACGTCAGGAGCATTTCTATTTCAGGGATTAATGGCAAAGTAGTACAAAGGAAGATCGGCCTGGTGGCCGGGCGCAGTGGTTCACGCCTGTAATCCCAGCACTTTGGGAGGCCGAGGTGGGCAGATCACGAGGTCAGGAGATCGAGACCATCCTGGCTAACACGGTAAAACCCCGTCTCTACTAAAAATACAAAAATTAGCCAGAGGTGGTGGTGGGCGCCTATAATCCCAGCTACTCGGGAGGCTGAGGCAGGAGAATCACTTGAACCCGGGAGGCGAAGGTTACAGTGAGCTGAGATCACACCACTGCACTCCAGCCTGGGCAACAGGGCGAGACTCTGTCTGAAAACAAATTAAATAAATAAATAAATAAATTGATGAATACAATCCCCAGTTATAGCTGCCAGTCTTCAAGGGAGAGGAGCCTTGACCATGCATTAGAGACCAGGCAGCCGTCTCAGCCCAACCCATAATTCACTGTATGAGGTGACAGTTTGCCTCAGAGCTCCCACATGCACCATCCCCCTTCCCACCTCAGGCCCCCGTCCTCCACCCTCACACCTGGACCTCAGAACCCTCTGGGAATCAAAAAATAATGGTTCTGGCCGGGCGCGGTGGCTCACGCCTGTAATCCCAGCACTTTGGGAGGCCGAGGTGGGTGGATCATGAGGTCAGGAGATGGAGACCATCCTGGCTAACATGGTGAAACCCCGTCTCTACTAAAAATACAAAAAAAAAAAAAAATTAGCCGGGCGTGGTGGTGGGTGCCTGTAGTCCCAGCTACACGGGAGGCTGAGGTAGGAGAATGGCATGAATCCAGGAGGTGGAGCTTGCAGTGAGCCGAGATTGTGCCATTGCACTCTAGCCTGGGTGACAGAGTGAGACTCCGTCTCAAAAAAAAAAAAAAAAAAAAAAAAATGGTTCTATTGAGTGCCTCCTATATGTAAGCACCAAGCAAAGCAGAGGGGACAAAGTAGTAAACAACTGATCTGGGTCCTGCCTCTTGGAGCTTTTGGCCTCTTGGGAGAGACATTCCACCCCTAGATATAAATAGCTAAATCATTAAATAATCATCACTGCACTGGCTGTTAGGAAGTTCCGGTCCCAGGGGATCCTATGAGGGAAGGAGGTGGGGAACCAACCAGGGGCTGTTGAGGCAGCAAGGTAAGGTTTAGCAAGAGACTTGAAGAATGAATACATGTTATTTTTGTTTTGTTTTGTTTCCGCCAGACAATGGCGAGAAGGAGGAGAAAGAGAGGGTGTCACAGTGTCCTAACACAAAATGGGAAGAGGCTGGGTCTGGAAAGCATGGGCCAAAGGTCAGGATAGCTGGAACAGAGAGTGCAAGGGTGAGAACGGAGGCAGGCAGGGGCTAGATCATGTGAGACTTTTCAGGGAGGCCTTTTCCAGGATTTTGGCTTTTATTCTAAGGGGACTGGAGAGCACTGAGGGTTTTTTGTTTTTTTTTTTGTTTTTGACAGTCTCACTCTTGTCACTCCACCACTTGGAGTACAGTGGTGGGATCATGGCTCAGTGCAGCCTCAACTTCCTGAGCTCAGGTGATCCTCCCACCTCAGCCTCCTTACTAGCTGAGATTACAAGCACACGTACCACACCCAGCTAATTTTTTGTATTTTTTAAGTACAGACAGAGTTTCGCCATGTTGGCCAGGGTGGTCTTGAACTCCTGGCCTCAAGCAATTCCACCTAGCACCAAGACCCACCTCAGCCTCCCAAAATGCTGGGATTATAGGCAGAAGCCACTGCTCCAGGTAGCACTGAGATTTTACTAAAGAAAAAAAAAGAAAGAATAAGAGACCAAAGATTAAGCTCTGGGTAGGAGTTTGTTTATTTGTTTTTTGTTTTATACTGCTAGGCTTGGAAACCCAATTTGGCACAGAATCTAGGATCTGGGGAATAAGGTCTGGGGGAGAGGAAAGGGAATAGATCTTTAAATCTGGAGGAAAAAAAAGACAAAACAAAACTCACAAACTTTCTCTGTCCCAAATTAGAAAGGCAAGTGAGTGCTGCTAGTGAGATCTGGGCTGATCAATCAGCGTATTGTGGGTACCTGCCTTGGGCCCTGTCCAGCTGTTTGATGTCAGGTGAGGTATCCGATTCAGGATGATGGCATCCAGTTGTCCCAGCAGAAGCGAGGCCTGCACTGCTGTCAGCAGGCAATACCGTGTATCAGTTTTAAGCCGGGGCGGAGTATGATCAGGTTTGCTCTTGGAAAAGATGGCTCTAGCTCCTTCGTGGAGAATGGACTGGATAGGGGGCAAGAATAGGAGGAGGCCAGAATGAATGCAGGAAGACCATCTTGTTATAAGTTTCTTACAGTAAAATTATGACTGCCACATAAATATAAACATAAATGGAGATGTCACAAAGATTTTATCTAACTCGCTGGGCGTGGTAGCTCATACCTGTAATCCCAACACTTTGGGAGGCCGAGGGGTGCCAATCACCTAACGTCAGGAGTTCGAGACCAGGCTGGTCAATGTGGTGAAACCCCATTTCTACTAAAAATATAAAAAAAATTAGCCAGGCGTGGTGATGCACGCCTGTAATCCCAGCTACTGGGGAGGCTGAGGCAGGAGAATCACTTGAACCTAGGAAGCAGAGGTTTCAGTGAGCCAAGATGATGCCACTGCACTCTAGCCTGGATGACAAAGAAAGACTCTGTCTCAAAGAAAAAAGAAAAAAAAAAAGATTTTATCTAACTCATTAGTTGAGATAACCAGTGTGACATAAAACTGCGTTAGAAGAAGAATCCACAGAACAGAGACACATATACACAATCAGGAACGTAGAAACTAATTTGCTAATAGATACAAAAATGTTGTCTCCTACAGGGCAGAAATCACTTGCTACGTAAGTTAACTCTTGTCTCGACAGAGTTCAGAGTTGCAAAATAGTAAAAAGAAAAACAAAAAGAAAGGCACAAATCCCTATAGAATCAACCCCCGAAAGGTTTTCTAGAGACAACATCATGGAAAGGAAGCCCAGTAATATTTTCAGCCACTTCAAAGCCATTTTCAAACTTCCCTGACAATCTGAGGCTGTGGTCCTGGCAAACTTGGACTTGTGACTTGTGCACAGGAACACCCTGTGAAACAGATCCTCGTGGGTGCTGTGGTGGAATTGGGGTGGTGGAGTCCAAAGATTTCCCTCACTCCTGAACAAGCAGATCCGGAGATACCACAAGAATCCTGGGACTCTTCAGAATCCAGTTTGAAAACTTACAGCCCTGGTATTTCACAGGTTCCTTCCTGCTTAGCACTCTATGTTACCTGAACTTTCTAGTCCCTAAATCTTACTCTTAATTACTTCTATTATTTAAGTACCACCTCCTGCTCATATTTAGATATCTTCAAATGTTAAGGATGAATTGTGCAATTTTTAAGAGACAATCTAGCATAGCAGTTTTAAACACATACTCTTGGAATCAAACTCTGAACTCTGACCTTGGGCAAGTTTCTTAATCTCTCTGTGCCTCTATTTCCTCATCTGTAAAATGGACAGATTCATAGTTCATAGGGTTGCTCTGAGGACTAACTCAATTAATGTGTGTGTATATCATTTAGAACAGAACCTGGAATAGGAGATGTATTAAGTATTTTTATTGCTGTGATTCTACTGGTTGAATGAAGCCACAAGCCATCATTCTGGCTCACTGTGCTCACCGGAAGCCTGCTGGTTGGTTGAACTCATAATACCAGTCTCTCATCAAAATTGGGATCCTTGGCCGGACACAGTGGCTCACAGCTGTAATCCCAGCATTTTGGGAGGCCGAGGCAGGTGGATCACCTGAGGTCAAGAGTTCAAGACCAGCCTGGCCAACATGGTGAAACCCCATCTCTACTAAAAACACAAAAATTAGTCAGGTGTGGTGGCTCATGCCTGTAATCTCAGCTATTAGGGAGGCTGAGGCAGGAGAATCACTGGAACCTGGGAAGCGGAGGTTACAGTGAGCCAAGATCACGTCACTGCACTCTAGCCTGGGCAACAGAGTGAGACCCTATCTCCAAAAAAAAAAAAAATTGGGATCCTTGATCCTTAACTAATCAACAAGCACAAGTGTGAATACGGACAGGAAGATCAGCCAGCCTCTGAGAACCTTCAAGATCATCACCATCACATACTTACTGAACGTCCACAATACCCACAGTGTGGTGTGGGAGGCTCCAGAGTGGGGCCGCTGAAGACAGTGGATGCCCCCCAACCATGCTGCCCACACCATCCTTGGGGAGGGAATTAGAGACTCTGGAGGCTGTAGTAGAAACCAGGAGCTCCTCGCGGCCTCTTCCTTCTCGAGGCAGCAAATGTGATGAAGGGACAGGTTAAAGGCTGTTCTCATGCCAAATTTTTGCCCAGTCTTCTCTCTTTCCCTGCAAATTTGTCCTGCGTGTCCCTTCTCACGCTTTGCTCAGGCCCCTAATCACAGAGAGAGGGTTGAGGGCGTGTTAGAGGAAGGTCCTCCAGGGGAGGTATCTGTGGATTTAAATATATTGATAATAATAATAATTACAATAACAAATCTTGTATAGCACGTACCAAGAGTTTTTTTGCTCTTCAAGAGATGCAGCTGAGAGGTGACAGCATGCTGGCAGCCCTCGCTCACTCTCAGCGCCTCCTCAGCCTCGGCGCCCACTGTGGCCGTGCCTGAGGAGCCCTTCAGCCCACCGCTGCACTGTGGGAGCCCCTTTCTGGGCTGGCCGAGGCCGGAGCCGGCTCCCTCAGCTTACTGGGAGGTGTGGAGGGAGAGGTGCCGGCGGGAACTGGGGCTGCGCGCCGGCCAGCTAGAGTTCCGGGTGGGCGTGGGCTTGGAGGCCTGCACTGGGAGCTGCCGGCCAGCCCGGCTGCCCCGGGCAGTGAGGGGCTTAGCACCCAGGCAAGCAGCTGCGGAGATTGCGCCGGGTCCCCCAGCAGTGCCGGCCCACCAAGCTGCGCTCGATATCTTGCCAGCCTTAGCTGCCTCCCCGTGGGGCAGGCCTCGGGACCTGCAGCCCACCATGCCTGAGCCTCCCCCCCAATGCCGCCACCATGGGCTCCTGCACGGCCCGAGCCTCCCTGACGAGCAGCCGCTCCTGCTCCACCGCACCCGGTCCCATCGACCACCCAAGGGCTGAGGAGTGCGGGCACATGGCGTGTCGGACTGGCAGGCAGCTCCACCTGCGGCCCCAGTGCGGGACCCACTGGGTGAAGGCAGCTGGGCTCCTGAGTCTAGTGGGGACTTGGAGAACCTTTATGTCTAGCTAAGGGATTGTAACTACACCAATCAGCACTCCGTATCTAGCTCAAGGTTTGTAAACACACCAATCAGCACCCTGTATCTAGCTCAGGGTTTGTGGATGCACCAATTGGCACTCTGTATCTAGCTCATCTGGTGGGGACTTGGAGAATCTTTATATCTAGTTAAGGGATTGTGAATACGCCAATCGGCACTCTGTATCTAGCTCAAGGTTTGTAAATGCACCAATCAGCACTCTGTGTCTAGCTCTGTATCTAGCTAAGCTAGTGGGGACGTGCAAAACTTTTGTGTTTAGCTCAGGGATTGTAAACACACCAATCAGCACTCTGTCAAAACGGACCAATCAGCTCTCTGTAAAACAGACCAAACGGCTCTCTGTAAAATGGACCAATCAGCAGGATGTGGGTGGGCCCAGATAAGAGAATAAAAGCAGGCTGCCGGAGCCAGCTGCGGCAGCAGGTTTAGGTTCTGTTGCTCGTTGTGGAAGCTTTGTTCTTGCAGCTGATCATTGTTTGGATCCACACTACCTTTATGAGCTGTAACAGTCATGTGAAGGTCTGCAGCTTCACTTCTGAAGTCATAGAACCCACCAGCAGGAATGAACAACTCTAGACGTGCTGTTTTAAGAGCTGTAATACACCGCGAGGGGATGTGCAGCTTCGCTCGTGAACCAGTGAGACCACAAACCCACCAGAAGGGAGAAACTCAGAACACATCTGAACAGGAGAAGGAACAAACTCCGTACATCGCCTTTAAGAACTGTAACACTCATCGTGAGGGTCTGTGGCTTCATTCTTTAAGTCAGTGAGACCAAGAACTCACCAATTCGGGACACAGCTTAACTCCCTTCCTCCTGAGTGTGGGGTGGACTTAGTGATTCACTGATATTAGAACATGTCAGAAGTGAAGGTATGCAACTTACAAGACTGGGTCGTAAAAGGCCTTGTGGCTTTCTTCTTGCTCTGTTGCTGGGTTTATTCAATCTGGGAAAAGCCAACTACCGTGCCCTGATAGGACGGCGCTTAAGCAGCCCTATGGGGAAGACCACATAGTGAAGAACTGAGACCTCTCACCAACAGCCACGTGAGTGGAGTTTTTATTTTTTATTTTATCTTTTTTTTTAATGAGACGGACTTTCGCCCTTGTTGCCCAGGCTGGAGTGCAGTGGCGCAATCTCGGCTCACTGCAAGCTCCACCTCCTGGGTTCACGCCATTCTCCTGCCTCAGGCACCTGAGTAGCTGGGACTACAGGCGCCCACCACCAGGCCTGGCTAGTATTTTGTATTTTTAGTAGAGACGGGGTTTCACCATGTTGGCCAGGCTGGTCTTGAAATTCGACCTCAGGTGATCCACCCGGCTTCGGCCTCCCAAAGTGCTCGGATTACAGGCGTGAGCCATCAGGCCCAGCCGTGAGTGGATCTTGGAAATGCAGCTTTCTACGTCAGATAAGCCATCAGATGATGGAGGCCCTGGGGAAAACATACTGACTGTACTTTATGATGGACCTGGAGCCAGAACCACGCAGCTGAGCGTCTCCCAGATTTCTGACCCTCGGAAACCATGAGATTGGCCACACGTGGTGGCTCACACCTATAATCCCAGCACTCTGGGAGGCCGAGGCGGGCAGATCACCTGAGGTCAGGAGTTCAAGACCAGCCTGGCCAATGTGGTGAAACCCCGTCTCTACTAAAAATACAAAAATTAGCCAGGTGTGGTGCATGCCTGTAATCCCAGCTACCCAGGAGGCTGAGGCAGAGGTTGCAGTGAGCCAAGACCATGCCAGTGCACTCCAGCCTAGGCAACAGACAGTGACTCCATCTCAAAAAAAAAAGAAAAATCACGTGAGATGGTAATCCTATTTTAAGCTGCTACATTTGAGGTAACTTGTTGTGCAGTAGATTAGTCTTGTAGGGCTGCCATTACAAAATAGCACATAGACTGGGTGGCTTAAACACCAGAAGCTTATTTTCTGACCGTTCTGGAGGCTGGAAATTCAGAGTCAAGGTGTTGGCAGGTTTGGTTTATCCTGAAGCCTGTCTCCTTGGCTTGCAGATGGTTGCCTTCTCACTGTATCCTCAAATGGCCCTTTCTCTGCACACACACCTGGTGTCTCTCCCTCTTCTTATAAGGGCACCAGTCACTGGATTAGGGCCCCATCTTTATGACCTCAGTTAACCCCAACTTCCTTAAAGGTTCTGTGTCTAAATACAGTCACATGAAGTTAGGGCTTCAACATACAAATTTTGGGGAGCACACAATCTGTAACAATGACAAATGGTTAGATTTTTTTCGTTTTTTTCCCAGTCACTTGAAAATAAGTTCTAGACATCATGATCCTTCATCTTTAAGTACTTCAGCATGTTTCTTCTAACAGTGACACCTGTCATAGTCAGCTGGGAGGTTGGGATGTCCCAAGACTAAGGTGCTGGTAAAGTGGGTTTAATTCTGAGGCCTCTTCCTGGCTTGTAGGTGGCTGTCATCTTGTAGTATGCTTGGAGAGAGGAAGATTTAATGTCTCTTCATCTTTTGATAAGGGCACTAATCCTGTCCTGGGGGCCCCACTGTCATGACCTAACCTAACCCTAATTACTTCCCAAGGGGCCCACCTCCAAATACCATCACATTGGAGGTTAGGCCTTCAACACATGAATTTGGGGGGTGGGAAGACACACACTTTCAGTTCATACCAACACCCAGGAAAATTATTTCAACTTATTGAGACTTACCACATCCACAAACTTTAATACTGATTAAATAATATTATACAGTTCCTGTTGGAATTTCCCCAGTTGTCCCAAAAGTGCCCTAATGGCTCCCCACTTCATTCAGAGTAAGAGCCAAAGTCCTAACAAATGCCACAAGACGTTCCACGATGGCTTCTCTGATCGCGTGTCCTACCCTCCCGCTTGTTCTCTCCAGTCTCACGGGCCTCCTCCACATTCCTCCGATGTGTGAGGAACACTCCCAGCTGACAGTCCTTGCACTTTCTGTTCCCTGTGCACAGAATGCTGTCTCACCTCCTTAAAGTCTTGGCTCAAATGGCTGAGATGTCAATTTCTCAGTAGAGTGGCTACCCTTTCTAAAATTCCAATCCTTACCCCACCGCACCCATCTTTTTGCCCTGTGCATTTTCTCTGTCAACATACCCTCTTCTAACATACTGCATAACTTACTTGCCGATTTTGTTTAATGTCTGTCTCCACTATTAGAATGTAAGCTCCATGGCTGGGCGTGGTGGCTCATGCCTGTAATCCCAGCACTTTGGGAGGCCGAGGCAGATGGATCACGAGGTCAGGAGATCGAGACCATCCTGGCTAACATGGTGAAACCACGTCTGTACTAAAAACACAAAAAAGTAGCTGGGCGTGGTGGCGGGTGCCTGTAGTCCCAGCTACTCGGGAGGCTGAGGCAGGAGAATGGTGTGAACCCAGGAGGCGGAGCTTGCAGTGAGCCAAGATCAGGCCACTGCATTCCAGCCTGGGTGACAGAGTGAGACTCCGTCTCAAAAAAAAAAAAAAAAAAAAAAAAAAAAATGTAAGCTCCATGAGAGCAGGGTTTTTTGTTGTTGTTGTCTGCACTATCCCCACTGCCTAGAATGGTGCTTGGTACAAACATCAATTGTTCGTAGGATGGATGGAGTGAGAGAATGAGCAATTTAGGAAAAATGCCTCCCATGGATCTTAGCAAAGGGCTATGGGTGATGCAATGGTAAGAAATTGCACATCACCCTGCTGGAGAAGCTGAACACAGCTTGGGGAGACCCAGACAAGATAAGGCGAGCCTTGTTAGCCAGACAGGGGCTAAGGGGCAAAGGTGTTTGGTGGATATCTCACCCCTGCCACCAGGATTACCTGTGCTATGAGTCACATCTTATCCCATATTCCCTCTCATTTCTAAACATCTTTGTACTCTCTTTTATTTACTTATTATTGATTGATTGATTTAAATTGAGACAGAGTCTCACTATGTTGCCTAGCCTGGACTCGAACTCCTGGGCTCAAGTGATCCTCCTGCCTCAGGCTCCCTAGTAGCTGGGAGTACAGGTGTACATCCCCATGCCTGGCTTTATGCTCTCCTTTAAGGAAGACTTAATAATATTACTAAATGCCATCATATATCGTGCTTACCATGTGACAGGCACAGTGCCAGATGCTTTTAAACTAATGTCTCATTTAATCTTCTTAATGATCTTACACGGCAATTATTACCATAAATCTCATTTCATAGATGATACAGAAGTTTAGCTGACTTTTACAATTAATATTTAATTTATTGAAATTACAATTCAAAATCGTAGTTCTTTAAGCTTCAGCTTTCTAATCTTACCCTGTTGATGTCCAACATATTTTACCTATCACTTTTAAAAGGATTTTGGATGTGTGATTCTAATTATAAGGTTAAATTCCTTTTAAAGATTTAAAATTGCATTGAGACACTTATTGTGTTCCGTTTCCTTTTATGTACTTTAATGGCCTGACTTAAAACCTTTTCAAGTATTTAGATTATTCATGTGATAAATTAAACTTGCAAATATGACAACCTTAGGGTTCTCTTAAATGTTCCAATACTGTATATACGCTTAGAAGTTTTCAGTTTAAAGTCATAAGTCTGAATCAATTAAATACTTATTAATTTTCAACTGGAATTTTGAGATTTTTGCTCTAAATAGGCTAAATTCTATTAAACATTATATATACATAAATATGCATAGATTCTTTTACATGAAAACATTAATATCATGATTCCCTTCAACTTTCTATACTTAATTTTAAACCCTCCTGGGGTTAAAAGATTCTCACCAAGGAAAATGTAATATCATTTCCAGTTTTGGGGGTACCTTCTCCACTCTCCTGAGATTACATAACAATCACTCTGCCTTATCTATCTTGCTGTGTCAGTGACCCCATAATTCAAAAAAAAAGTGCCACATAGACCAGGACACCTAGATTTAAGTTGTATGTTACACCCCTACCCAGGAAGCTCTACCACCTGATCTGATTTTGCTCATCTTTGGTTTTTCAAACTGGTAAAGTTGTTTATATCTAACACTGAAGATCTTTGAACCAGATGGAATCCAACATTCTTTCAAATTCTACTCTCTCTTTGGACTTCACAAGTCTTAGAGATAAAATGATCTCTGAAGAAATCATGGCTTAGGAATGAGCTGTTTTTCATCTACTGGAGGAACTTCAGACATCTGTCAGCCATAGGAACAGACTTGGGAGTCATTAGTTCCTTCCTAGGTTTGTGACACTCTGTACTTCCAGAGTTCAAGGTCAACCAGCTCTTAGGGCAGGAAATAGGGAGACTTTCTGCAGGAGTCCTGTTTGGATTCTTTCCTGCTTTAAAGTATAAAGATCACACAGATGGGACCAGAAAGACACAGAAGCCACGATCTACAATTAGATATGCTCTGGAAGGCATGTCAGGGCGCCTGAGTCATTCATCACCTCTTCTGAATTACAAACCTGGGGTCGCGCGCAGTGGCACACACCTGTAATCCCAGCACTTTGGGAGGCCAAGGCAGGCGGATCACCTGAAGTCAAGAGTTTGAGACCAGCCTGGTCAACATAGTGAAACCCCGTCTCTACTAAAAATACAAAAATTAGCCAGGCATGGTGGCGCACACCTGTAATCCCAGCTACTCGGGAGGCTGAGGCAAGAGAATCACTTGAACCCAGGAGGCGGAGGTTGTAGTGAGCCAAGATCGCCTGGGTGACAGAGCCAGACTCTGTCTCAAAAAACAAACAACCTGGTTATGCTGGTATGGGAGGTGACACTGTTTTTTGCTTTTTGTTTTTTTTTTTTTGACGGAGTCTGGCTGTCTCCAGGCTGGAGTGCAGTGACGCGATCTCGGCTCACTGCAACCTCCGCCTCCCGGGTTCAAGAGATTCTCCTGCCTCAGCCTCCCGAGTAGCTGGGACTACAGGCGCACATCACCACGCCCAGCTAATTTTTATATTTTTAGTAGAGACCGAGTTTCACCATGTTGGCCAGTTTGGTCTCGATCTCTTGACCTCATGATCCGCTGACCTCGGCCTCCCAAAGTGCTGGGATTATAGGCATGAGCCACTGCACCTGGCCTTGTTCCCATTTTTAATTAATTCATTCATTATTGTTTATATATTATGAATAATGTCATTGTCTTCAAGAAGCTCACCATCTACCGAGGAGACATACCAGCCAGGGCTCCAGGCTGAATGTAACCTACATTGTGGGAAGAGTCGATAAAGTGCAGTGGGAATCAGGAGAGGGAGGGGTGGTGGCAAGCTGATGGAATGTCATCAGAGAAGGCTTAAGGAAGGGGACGTTTGATATCCAATTGTGTTTGCCGAGTACCTATTGTATGCCAGGCACTGCTGTGAGAGGCATTTAGGGATGAACAAGAAACAAGAAAAAAATTAAACAAGTTACTTTGAGGTCGTGAGGAGTTAGTGTTTATTGCGATCTTGCCATGTGTAGACATTATTCTAAGAGCTTTTCATAGATTGACTCACTTAATCCTCCCAGTCCTTCTGTGAGGCTGGAGACCATTATTATCCCCATTTTGTAGGCGAGGAGTCTGTTTCAATTATCTATTGCTACATAACAATCTACCCCAAAACTGAGTGGCTTGAAACAGCAATTTTATTTGTTCACAATTTGGGGGTTCAGAAACTCAGGGCTTAGTGGAAACAGCTCATCTCTATGCTGCAGTGTTAGCCCTGGTTGGGGCTGGAGGATCAAAATGGCCTTACTCAGTTGACTCAGGCTGTGGGGCTAGCTGTCAGCTGGGGCACGTCAGTTGTCCCTTCTGTGACCTCTCTCTCTAGCAGGATAGCCAGAACTTCTGTATATGGTGGCCAGCTTCCCAGAGTACAAAAACAGAAGCTGCAAATGACATAGCATCATGTCCACCACATTTGATGGGTCCATGAATGTCACAGAGCCAGCAAAGATTCAAACAGAAAGGAAACTGACATGGAGAAGTGGCAAACTCACCTTGCAAAGGGCATGCAGGATGGAAACGATTGCTGTGGCCATCTTTGGAAACAATCTTCTTCAGATATGGAGTTTAAATAATTTACTCAAGATCATACAGCTAATAATTAGGCCATGGGGGTCAGTAGGATAAAAGTTAGATGTGCAGAAATGTGGAGAAGGACATTTCAGATTAAAGGATACATGTGAACGAGGGCCCATTGACATGAAAACCTGGAGTGTGATTGTTCAGTTTGCTGTGTGAAAAGAAAAACTTTAGACAAATTAAATTTAATAGAGTTTAATTGAAGAAAAAATGTTTGAGAATTGGGCAGCCCCCAAACCAGAATGGGTTCAGAGCAATTCCTGAGACTGCCATATGGTCGGATAACATTTATGGACAGAAAAAGGAAAGTGACAAACAGAAAAGGAAAGAGGTATAGAAACAGCAGGGTTGATTACAGCTCAGTGTCTGCCATCTTTAAATATGGCTTGAACAGTGTGGGCCGCCTGTGATTGGCTGGAATTCTGTGACTGGTGGAAGAGTAGGTTACAGACTATTTACACATCCAGTTAGGTTACAATTCACTATGTATGGAGAAACCTTTAGGCCGAGCTTAAAATATGTAAGAAGGCAGCTTTAGGCGACAGTTAATGTAACAGCTGGAAGAAGTAGGTGGACAAGAATGAACAAAAAAGATAGGCTGAGGCCAGATGGTGGATGACTTTGAAACCAGGCTAAGTGATTTGGAATTGGCTCTGCAGGCAATGGGGAGCTATGGAAAGGCTTTGAGCAGGAGAGTGACTTGATCAAAATCATGCTTTAGGAAGATTAGCCCCATGTATTCTGGACGAATGGAGGCAGCCCAATAAATGAAGAGACCCCCATAGGAGCAATGAAGACCTGACCTAGGTAGCATTTGTGGAAATAGGGGCTGGATATAAATGCAGGAAACATCACATGGGTGAATTTGACACACATGGTTTTTTGTTTGTTTGTTTGTTTTGTTTTCTTGAGACAGAGTCTAGCTCTGTCGCCCAGGCTGGAGTGCAGTGGCACGATCTCTACTCACTGCAAGCTCTGCCTCCCGTGTTCACGCTATTCTCCTGCCTCAGCCTCCCAAGTAGCTGGGACTACAGGCGCCCACCACGACGCCCGGCTAATTTTTTTTTTTTTTTTTTTTTTTTTTTGTATTTTTAGCAGAGACGGGCTTTCACTATGTTAGCCAGGATGGTCTTGATCTCCTGACCTCATGATCTGCCCACCTCAGCCTCCCAAAGTGCTGGGATTACAGGCGTGAGCCACCGTGCCCAGCCCACACATGGTATTTCATAGATGAGGAAATTATTACTCTGAGAGGTTTATTCTCCAAGACCTCTTAGAGCAAATGGCAAAGGCAGATGGTAAGAGCTCAGTTGGTAAAAAGAATAAGTGGAGGGTAGAGCCCACATTGGAATAGAGTCTTTGAGCCCCTAGTCCATTCAAGCACAATGAGAGTGTTCATAGTAGAGTACCATAAAACTTGGGGACAAAAGTGGCTAATCTCTAGCACACTGGCATCAGCATAGTGTTGGTACCAATCCCACGAGTTGGCCAAGGAGGAGAGTATTTGGCTTGAGCTAACAGGAAGTGTCTGCTCTGGTAGATAACCTGCAGCCTTCCTGCTCTGAAGTGCCCACTTACAAGGGAGTCAGGCCTGGTCCATGCAGGGTTAGATTGAGGCTGGGTGTGGAGGGGAAGCTGGGGGCTTAAATTTTGCCCCTTCCACATACACCCTGAGTTGCTTTGGGGGTCTTTCTAAATAAGAATACATTTTAAAGGCAGCAGGGAAGACGGGAGATGTGATATTTAGTTCTTTCAAAGCTTTTAGTTTGAAAAGACCCTAAGATTTTTTTTTTTTTTTTTTTTTTTTTTTTTTTGAGACAGAGTCTCGCTGTGTCCCCCAGGCTGGAGAGCAGTGGCGTGATCTCCACTCACTGCAAGCTCCGTGTCCCAGGTTCACACCATTCTCCTACCTCAGCCTCCTGAGTAGCTGGAACTACAGGTGCCTGCCACCACGCCCAGCTAATTTTTTTGTATTTTTAGTAGAGACAGGGTTTCACCGTGTTAGCCAGGATGGTCTCAATCTCCTGACCTTGTGATCCGCCCACCTCAGCCTCCCAAAGTGCTTGGATTACAGGCGTGAGCCACCACGCCCGGCCCTAAGACTTTTTTTAAAGAGGAAGAAGAAGCTGTTCGATCTCATTATTAGCATCTCTAGCTGGAAGGAGGTCCCCAGCCCCCTCTACTAGCTGCTCTTTGGGAATTGTGTCTTCTATTCTTCTGACACACTTCATGCGAGGAGAGCTCATTTTGGCTTCCTCAAAAATTGGACTCTAAATTTAGAATTGGCCTCAAAACTTCTGATCTTTGAGCTCAACTTGTCTGGGTTGGCCCTGCCTGCAACAGCCACCTCTTATCACCATTAATGTTGTTCCTATTTGGTTTGCTGGTTGTCTTAGAAACACAGATTGGTATGAGCTGTCACAGCCAAGAAACATAAGCCAGAGCCCACCAGTCTACCCAGGCAGGACCCTGTTCCTGCTCTGTTCTTATAAATAATGTTCTCTCCAAGCAGAAAATATTTCCCCCTCATTTTCTAAGAGCTGGACCCCTTGGGCCCATTCCAAATTCCTTCTGGTCTCCCTTCCATCTGTTGCAAGTTCCTTCCCTGCCTCCTCACCCTTGGAATCACCAGAAAGAAGAGGAAGTAGTCACTGGTGTGTGCCTCGGCCCAGCTGCCTGCCGTCTGGACTCAGGCCCACAGACCCCTGATCTTCCACCATAATCCTGCCCTTCCCCTCACCTCCCTCCTCATAG
Organism: Nomascus leucogenys; assembly: GCF_006542625.1. Lineage (NCBI taxonomy): Eukaryota > Metazoa > Chordata > Mammalia > Primates > Hylobatidae > Nomascus > Nomascus leucogenys. The sequence goes on from NC_044399.1 coordinate 69,121,484, forward strand.
CCATGTCGGAAGAAGGAGGCAAGGGCCAAGGGGCCTACCAGTCCCCAATGGGTGGTCCTTCATGTTTCTGTTTCTAACCAAAGAGCCGTCATCTTCCTGAGAGCCCAGTGGTGTCCATTCAATGCACAACAGCTGGGTCTGAGTTCTGAGCTCTGCCCCTCGTTCTGTCTGTCCCTGGATGAGTCACTTGATTTTCTAACTGGACCTGTTTGCTCATCTACAAAATGAAGAGGTGAAACAAGCTGGCCTCTAACCTTCTGTGCACTTAAAACATTCCATGCCACTATGACCATGACCAGCTTTGACTGGAGAAAGTGTCCCTTAGCATTAAAGAGAGGAGCATCACACGATGTCATCCACGACATCCCTGCAGAGCACGCAGTGATGAACATGTTGGAGAGTTCCAGCATTCCTCAATGAAATCCAGAGATACAACACCCCCAAACTCAATTCAGAATGGTTTTTCAGGAGGCCAAAGCCATCTGGATCTTATTTGTGGTAGTTTTGAAGGTCCACAGTGATCTAAAGAGAAAAGCTACATTCTCTAGGGCAGCGCTTCCCAAATTGCTTTCCAAAGAACACCAGAATCTCGTGTGTGGTTGTGCTTCACAAACCTGCTGCCAAATAGGCTTGGGGAAAGCTGGGTTTCTTTACTGCAGGATTTTTCAGAGCTGCTAATAGGCTAATGTGCCCTGAACTTGGAGCCACTACTGAAGACATTTTGTTTCATCTTTATAACTGCCTGTTTGGTTTTGCTATTTTGCTAATTCCATTTTAGAGATGAGAAAAGGGGGCTCAGAGAGGTTAAGTAACAGCCCAGAATCCTAGAGCTTGGAAGTGAAGGGGCTGGGATTTGAACTCAGGTCTAGTCTGAATCTACGGCCCTGTTTCTAACGCTGCTGTATTTTCATTCTATGTGAGTAAGCTCCAGGAAGAAGTTTCCAGTCCTGAGATGCTGCCTTTGTCTCAGCTAAAACATCTCAGAGAAAATGAAACAGAGGGTAGGTTTCTGGGGAAGCAGAGGAGGTGCTGCTGTGTTTGTGTATTTAAAGCCTCAGGCATAAGGACCTGTTCTCTGGGGACAATTCACGCTGGGGGAATGAGGACTCACAGGTGTCTGCACTACTCCTCACAACTCCAGTCTCTAGAAGATTAAGTTAGGTGAAAGAGTGCCATGCTTTTACCAAAAAAAAAAAATATATATATATATATATACACACAAAGACTTCGTGGCAGTTCCAAGGTACTCATTCTAGAGAAATCCACTGTGGCACCCCAGATTTGTACCACATGACTTCCGTCCCCCACATAACTGATGGATAGGGTCAGCATCAGCCCCTTGGTGTCCCATGGCCAGGGTGGAAAAGGTGAGCAGGGCCATCAGATTCTATTTTGTGAATTAGGACTAGAGAATGCAGAGAGACTGGCTGGGTCATGAATCACTGATTCATTCTTTCATTTTTTTCTTGCAAGCATTTGTTGAACACACTGTGTCATGGGCAAGAGACACAATGGCCAGTGAGTCCATTGTCCCTGTTCTCAAGAAGAGACAGACCTTAAATAAAAATAACGCTCACGAGGGGTATAATTACAACCCAGGTCAGTTCTCTGAAAAGAGGGAACGTTGTCCTATGACTGTATGTATCGAAGGAACACGTTCTGGTTTAGGGAGCTGTTGTGTGGCCGTGGAGGGGTGCTATGCATGTATCCCTTGAAGAGACGCTTTTGTGAGGCATGTGGTTGGCTGACAGCTTCCAACTACTACACCTTCACATCTCCCCCAGCGTGACACCAAGACTTCTCCTTCCCCAGGTGGCTCTGAGCCAATGACCAAACACAGAAAGGATATTACCAGCAGGTCAGCTCTCCATCCTTTACATCATTAACCCCAGGTAAGTCTCCTGCATATCTAATCCCACTTTGATACCTGCTTCTCAAAGGACCCAAACTGACACAGAGGTTAGGGGAGGTGCCCCCTGGGAAGTGAAACAGCTGGGATCAGAAAGACAAGTGGGCCAGGCGCCGTGGCTCACGCCTGTAATCCCAGCACTTTGGGAGGCCGAGGCAGATGGATCACCTGAGTCAGGAGTTCGAGACCAGCCTGGCTAACATGGTGAAACCCCATCTCTACTAAAAATACAAAAATTAGCCAGGCATGGTGGCGGATGCCTGTAATCCCAGCTACTTGGGAGGCTGAGGCAGGAGAATCGCTTGAACCTGGGAAGTGGAGGTGGCAGTGAGCCGAGGTCACGCCACTGAACTCCAGCCCAGGCGACGAGCAAAACTCCATCTCAAAAAAAAAAAAAAAAAAAGTGGACCTGAACCAAGGCAGAGAGTTGGACAAAACTGGGTGCAGGTTGGGGAGGAACATTTCATTTGGGACCAACAGCGTGTGCAAAGACCCTGTGGTGGAAGGGGGTGAATGTGGCAGAAATGCAGTGAGTGAGGGGAGACTGTGGAGACGGGGCGGGAGGGGGGGGCGGCGGGCAGGGCCAGAGCACACAGGATCTCGTGGGCCATGGGAAAGATTTGGGTCATTATCTGCAGAGCAATGAGATGCTAGTGAATGATTTTAAGTGGTCAAGTGTGCAAGGGGTGAATGATAAGACTGGGGTTTTTGCAGCTTTACCCTGGCTGTTGTGTGGAGAATGAAGTGGGGAGAACAGCAAGGAGGTACTGCGGCTGTCTAAGGGAGGGATGATGGTGGCTTGCACAAGGGCGGTGGCAGCACAGATGGAAGTAAGTGGATGGATGTGAACGATATTGAGGAGGAAAAGCTGGGATTGGAGCTAGATTGGATGTGGAGACAGCAAGACAGAAAAAGGCCTGAGGGGCTGGGCACAGTGGCTCACACCTGTAATCCCAACACTTTGGGAAGCTGAGGTGGGTGGATCACTTGAGGTCTTCGAGACCAGCCTGGCCAACATGGTGAAACCCCATCTCTACTAAAAATACAAAAATTAGCTGGGCGTAGTGGCACATGCCTGTAATCTCAGCTACTCGGGAGGCTGAGGCAGGAGAATCACTTGAACCCGGGAGGTGGAGGTTGCAGTGAGCCAAGATCATCCCACTGCACTCCAGCCTGGGCGACAGAGTGAGACTCTGTCTCAAAAAATAAAAAGAAAAAAAGAAAAAGGTCTGAGGGATGACTTTAGGTTCCTGGTTGGGGATACTGGATGGATAGCAGAGGCGCCATCCACTGAGATGAAGAACCTTGGAAAAGCACTAGTTTTCTGGGGAAAGATCATGGGTCCATTCTCTTCAATAGTTAATTTGAAGTGTCTTTGAAATATACAAGTAAAGATGTATTGTATACAGTCAGATATGGGCCTAGAGCTCAGAGACTCAAGGCCGGATATACAGATTTCAGGACTGTATTAGTCAGGGTTGGCTAATGTATACAATGGTTAAGAAAGAAAAATCATAAGAAAAAAAAAGACAGAAGATCTGAACAATGCTGTCAACCACCTGACCTAACTGACATTCGTAGAACACTCCAAGTACGCATTGTACGTTCTCCAAGATAGACCATATGTTGGGCCATAAAACAAGTCTCAATACATTTCAAACTATTGAAACCTTTGATAAATCTTAATTTATTGAAATTAGAAGTCAATTACAGTAAGATCTGGCACAACCCAAATATTTGGAAATTAAATACACACTTCCAAATAACCTGTGGGTAGAAGAATAAATCACAAGGAAAATTAGTAATTAAAAATTATTTTGCACTGAACAATAAATAAAAGTATAATCTATCAAAATTTGTGATTTACAACTAAAGGAGTGCTTAAAGGAAAATATTTAGCTTTATTAGGAAAGAAGAAAGATGTAAAAATAATGATCTAAGGTTCCACTTCAAACAGCTAGGATAAAAAAGAGCAGAGTAAACTTTAAGTAGAAGAAAGGAAAAAATAATAAAAACAGACAATATTTGTGAAGCAGAAAACATATAAGCAGAGAAAATTAACAAAGCCAAAAGTTGGCTCGTTGAAAATATCAACGAAATTGATAAACTCCTAGCTAGCTAGGTTGATTAAAGAGAGAGAGAGCACCCAAATTATAAATTTAAGGAATGAAAGAAGAGATATTGATAGTGACAGGAGGCAGCCAAATGCCTAGGCAGACAGGAGCAGGTCCCTGGTGAAGCCCCACCTCCAAGCTGAAGACAGTTTAAAGCCTGAAAGCCAAACTACAAGTTAAATCCTTGGACTGGATTGAGAATTTGTCCTCCTGTTTGGTGTGCTTTCCTCTGATTGATCCCCACCTTTCACATATTTTACATATACCTACCCTTTCTTAATTGGTTTTCTACAGTCATGCCCACCTTTGAGTGCTCTTCATTTTAACCTTCTTTGCACACTCACAAACCAATCAGCACACACTCCCCATCCTGTGCCTATAAAGACTCAGTCAGTAGAAGGGGAGATGGCCTGACTTCGAGGAAGAGACAACCTGACTTTGGGGAAGACAACCTCCCTTTCCTATCCCCTCTCCAGCTCCCCTCTCCACTGAGAGCTATTTCTGTCGCTCAATAAAATGCTCTGTCTTCACCCATTCATTGGGTCCCAAGCTCTTGTCCAGCATCCAGGAAGAATGAGGTCATGCAGGTGATTGAAGATTTTCTTCTTGGATGCTGGACAAGACCTCAGGACCCACCAAGTGCAGGTACCCAGAAAAGGCTGTCACGATGGCCCTTTGCCCTCAGCAGCAGAGGGCAGCTACCCCACGTGACGAGGCAAGGGGCCGACTAAGCTGCTAACACACCACTGTCCATCAGACCATGGACAGTGGAACTAAAAGACTACTATAACACATCCCCTTTGGGGCTTTGGGGTCACGGGCAACCTCACCTGGGAGCCACTGGGTTCCCCTCAAGGTGACACACCTGGTCTGGCCACAGGCACCCCCAACAGAGCTTGCTCCTGTGGCGAGCCAGATCCTGCACTCACTCTCTCACATGCTCCCTCCCTCAAGGGGCTGAGCACAGTGAGCCAAATAGATGGGGCGCCCCTGCCACAAGTTCAGCAAAGGGGCAGAAAAAAATCCTGCCTCAATATCACAGAGCCTGCAGGCATTAAAAGGTAATAAGAAAATGTTATGAACAACTTTATGCCAATAAATTTGGCAACTGAGAATGAAATGGGCAAAATGGCTTGATAAATTACAATTACAAAATGAAATCCAAAATCTAAATAGTTTCATCTCTTAAAGAAATCAAATTCATTATCAGAATCTTTCCCACAAAGAAAACTTCAGAAGGTGATAGATCTTAAATCTTTTCAACACACACACAAAGGGTAACTATGTAAAAGAGGTAGATATTTAATTAGCTGTATTGTGATCATTTCACAATCTATATCAAAACATCAAGTTGGGGGATGGGGGCTAGGGGAGCGATAGCATGAGGAGAAATACCTAATGTAGATGACAGGTTGATGGGTGCAGCAAACCACCATGGCACATATGTAACAAACCTGCACGTTCTGCACATGTATCCCAGAACTTAAAGTATAATAAAAAAATTTAAGTAAAACTATTGTTTAGAGTTAAAAAATCAAGTTGTACAGATTAAATATGTACAATTTTTAAATGTCAATGCTATATCAATAGAGCTTTTAAAAAGAAAAGAGAAAGAAAGAGGAAGGAAGCTCCTAGCCCAGATTGTTTCCCTGGTGAATTCTATCAAACATTTGAGAAAGAAGTTACACCAATCTTAAGCAAATCCTTTCAGAAAACAGAGCAGGAAGGAACACTTCCCAATTTGTTTGATGAGGCTAGCAATAACCAGATACCAAAATCTAACAAAGATGTTACAAGTAAATAAATAGATACATAAATAATGCCAAACCTCAGTATCTTAATTCAGTTAAGATCTATTTCTCCAAAGCGTATCCTAAGGAAGACTTTGCTCATCATAGACCCCCAGGGACCAGACTGAGGAAACTTCCATCTCAGCAGGTGCTTCCACTATGATTAAGGCAGAGAAGGGACATCATGAATTGCACATTGACTCTGAAAACTTCTGTCCTGAAGTGACATTGTGTCATTTACTCTCATCTTCATAACCATGTCCTAAGGAGGTGAAGTCCTAATATGTTCTTGGAAGGAGAGGAGAAGGAAGAGCTGTTATCACAAGGGTCACAAATGTATATATAGTAACAGAAGAGCCTAAATAACTAACACCCAGCCCAGGCACATGGTGAAACCCTGTCTCTACAAAAAAATACAAAAAGCCAGGTGTGGTGGCATGCACCTGTTGTCCCAGCTACTCGGGAGACTGAGGTGGGAGGATCGCTTGAGCCCGGGAGGCGGAGGCTGCAGTGAGCTGAGATTGCACCACTGCACTCCAGCCTAAGCGACAGAGTGAGACTCTGTCTCAGAAAGAAAAAAAGGAACACAGACAACTGCCCACTGAGAAAGTACAGAGTGGACAGCAAGGGGGTCCTGGGCCAGCCCTTGAGGAACCCCACCAGCCTGGCAGTGGACCTGAGCTGGTGAAGGAGGCTGAAACAGGGCAACAGAGAGAAAGAGGTGAAACATCTGGTGAGTTCAATGAGAAACTTGGCCATCTGTGTCTAGTGTGATTGCGGGTCATGCAGGGTGAGGACTGGAACAACTAGGATGTCACTGGCACCGCAGCAAGACTTACATCAGTGGAGTGATGGAGGGGAACCCAGAATGGAATGAGCAAGAACTGAGTGTGAGGGGAAGAGACAAAAACAGGGAATGTGGAAAAACCTTTTCGGAAGTTGGTCGTGAAGGGAAGGAAGGCAGTAACTGGAGAAGGTCTTGTGCTGGAGAGGGTTGGTTGGCTGGTTCTTTCAATAGGAGAGACCTGAAATGTTTAAATGTTGATGGGAAGGGTCTGGTTTGGAGGAAGCGGTTGAATATAGAAGAGAAACGAGTCACCCATAGTATAAGGCTCCTGGAAGGTGGGGGCTGAAAGTTGACAGTGAAGAATGCCACGAGGTGGAATGGGGAGGCCATGGCAGGTGCCACATCTCAGCAGGTGCATAGTGAGAAAAGACACAGCCCCTGAGAGACAGGCAGAGACTCACTTGTCCCTGGGGCCACTTCCACTCTGACTTCCAGTTCCAGTTCTGGCTCTTCTGCGTGTCCATACAACAACCTCCTTTTTCCTGACGATATGTATTCATTCAACAAATATTTATGGACCACCTACCCCATGCTGAGCCCAGTCCTGACAGCTGCAGAGAGGGCAGTCAGCAAGACCGATGCCCGTCCCTACCCTCAGAATCTCTTCTTGCATCCGACGAAGCTGAGTGACCAATCCCTTTGGCAATACAGGTGCCCTTCATTTGCATTGGTTTATGAGAGAGTAACAAATAGAGGCAACAGATATGAGGGTCAGAAGATACTGTACTTCCCATAACAGGAAGGGGGCTCTTGGACACAGCTCCTCTTCTAGAAGGTCTTGGGGGCTTTGTGGGGAGGAGGTGACCAGATGTGTCTCTGGGGCAACTGGATGCAGAGAATCGCTCTCTGCTGTGAAGGTGCTGAGATGGGCACGTGCCTGTGGTTAATCCTGTGTGTGTACAAAGAAAGAAAGAAACCAACAAACTGACACACACACACATCTCCATTGTTTGTTTGCTGTTGCTGTTCTTTACTTTTTTGATGTAGAAATTGAGCACATACACAAAGGTGAATCTCCACTGCCCATCACTCTCGCTGCTGCCGACCTCTCCTCCAAACACTCCTGTCTGCTCCATGTGTCCCATTTGACTGAGTCACCTACTTTCTCCTGACATCTTAGTTTCAACTACTCAAAACCAGCACTGCTTCTGGGCTTTTCTGTTATGTGGGCCAATATATTTCTTTCTATACTTCAGTTTAAAAGGAATTTTTTTTTTTTTTGGCCAGGCATGGTGGCTCATGCCTGTAATCTCAGCACTTTGGGAGACCAAGGCAGGTGGATCACCAGAGGTCAGGAGTTCGAGACCAGCCTGGCCAACATGGTGAAACCCTGTCTCTACTAAAAACACAAAAATTAGCTGGGTGTGAGGGCGGACACCTGTAATCCCAGCTACTCGGGAGGCTGAAGCAGGAGAATCACTTGAACCCAGAAGGCAGAGGTTGCAGTGAGCCGAGATCACGCCACTGCACTCCAGCCTGGGCAACAAGAGCAAAACTCCTTCTCAATAAATAAATAAATAAATAAATAAATAAATAAAAGTTTAAATCTCTTGTAGTGAAAAGAATCTTGTCTAAGATAGAAACCCAGAGTCAAGTCCTGCCCCACCTTACCTGCCTACCACCCTGGGCCAAGCACCCCATCAAAGACATCTCCGCCTGTATTAGTCATCTATGGCTGCATGACAAATTACCCCAAAATTTAGTGACTGCAGCGGCCAACCTCCAAGATGGCCATGAAGACCCTCACCTCCTGGAACTGCTGTCCTTGCATAGTCTCCCTGATGGCATCACAGCAGCTCTGAACAGAATACAACGGAAGTGACTGTGCTGCTTCCAAGGCCAAGGGTGGGTCATAAAAGACTGCATCTGTGCTTCACATGCCCTGAGCATGTCCCACTGCATTGCACTGGGATTTCCAAACGAATACACAGGCACGTCCCTGGCCTAGCCCTGAGGAGCCAAGGAGGTGGAAGCAAAGCCTCGGCTGAGTCCTAAAATCTGATCCTCCCCTCTGAATGCACAGGGAACACAGGTCTCTGAGGCATGTTCCATGAATGACACTCACCCTTCAGAACAGGCTTTCGAGCCCTCCAGGATGTCAGGGAACACATCTGATCAATGTATCCACACTAAAGCGGAGCATCAGACAGATCCCCAGGCCCTATCTCCCTCCTGGACCACAGTGGAGGGCTTTCTCAGGGACCTCCTGCAGCCAGTGTCCACACTGGTCAGCTAAAGGAGGAGCCACAGTTCCTGCGGGCGAGGCGTGAGGGGACACACATCCGGGCTGAACCTTGGATGGGGGAGGCTAGGCTCTAGACTCCATGCTTCGCCCCCCACTCCACCCACCTCTGCTGACCAGTTGTCTCCACTCCTGTCTGTGTCCTCCCCTTGGGGAGAGCCCAGAGCATTCTCCAGCTCCCTTTCCATCAACAGCCTCCTGGCTCTCCCGCCCACGCACTTCCCACTTCCACTCCTCCTCTCCCCTTCCTGGCTGAGTGCCCTCCCCCAGGCCTGCCGTCTCTCCCTGGTTCTCATTTGAACATCGTTTTTCTTCTTTTCTTCCCTTTTGCTAAATGTCCTTGCTTACGTGATGTGGCGTTGAGTATACATCTCCAGGCACATTCGTGTGTGTATATGTGTGCGTGCCTGTCCTGACCCATGCTCCGCGGTGGTGGGCTGAGCTGTGAGATAGGAGGCTGGGAGCTGGGAGTGGGGGGTGGTGACAGAGACCCAGTCCCTTTAACATCTCCTGGAAAAAGGCTCCATGCTCTGGCCCCTGTTTACCTCCAGCCTCACGTCTCTCCACACCCGGAGGCACTCAGCCCCATCTGGTCTCTCTCCCCCGCTTTCTCTCCTCAGCCCGGGGTTTCCGGTTCTAATCCCCATCCATCATTAGGCTAACTACTGCTTGTTCTTTAAAATTCATCTCAAGTGTCGCCTCCTCCCAGAAGCTTCCTTGAGCCCTTGTGTCTGGCTGGATGCCCCATATGGCAGCGGTCCACTGCCTCATCCAGGACATGCTGCGTGAGAGCCAGGATCTGCTCTATCCTGGTCACCTTCCTCTGGCCTCCTGCACAATGTCTGGCCCAGAGTGGGTGCTCCCTGCAGGGTGGTGCACGCAGCCATGCATCAGGTGTGGATGCTGGGGACAGGGCAGAGCGGAAGGAAGGAAGGAAGAAAGTTTGGGGAGAGAAAAATGTGTGTGTGTGTGTGTGTGTGTGTTTAAACTGTATTCTATTTTGTTCCCCCAGATAAGCTATGTGGACTGAACTTTTTTCCTGGCAGGTTAAGGTTCAAGGGAATTTAAGGGATGTTGGGGGCCATTTGATCTTTGGGATTGGGGGTGGACAGAACCCCAGTGGAACTGTGCCCCCCACCTCCTACCCACATACATACTGGCGCCACACTAGGCTGCTTTCTGGAAAGAATGTGAGTTATCGCTCAGTTTCTAATCTTCCTGGTTTAAGGCCAGAGGCAAACACATTGGCAGCTCAGGCCCTCGCTAATTATCCTCCCCACCCCAAACAAACATTCGGGTGAACGGATGAAGGGATGGCAGCCCCGCCCCCGGCTCCCCGCTCCCCCGGTCAATCTCTGAGCCCCTTTGGTTTCCGGAGCAAAGGTGCAGGGCAGGAGGCTGGGAGAGAGGCTGGAAGGGGCTCGAGCCAGGCAGGCTGCATGCCCCAGGGGCTGACGCAATTGGGGAATTTGACTTCTTTTTATCACATATATCATTTTGCCATATATGGTCACCGAGAGCTACTGGCAGCGAGGCCCAGGTCCAGATGGTGGGCTCCTAGAGTGAAATGAGCTACATACCAGCCCAGAACAAACAGACCATCGCTCACTCCGCTGGACAGGTGGGTGGGCCAAGGGAGGGGTTATATATAGTTCTGGTCACATTCCTTCACTCATGCATCTTGGCCCCCAATTCACAAACAATCTCCATTTCTGGCCCTTTTTACTGAACTTGCTAATTGCTATTCTTCTATAACCAAGGGAATGAAAAAAATCCCAGAAGGAATGTGGGGGTAGAGACACGCAGGCCCTCCTGTCCCTGCCTTGATCTGCAGCCCTTCCGCCCCTCCCCCACCTTCGCCTTCTTCCCTGGCAGGTCCCTGAAGTCTTTCTCCTCCTCACCACCCCCAGAGGGGCCTCCACTGCTGACTCTCCTCCTTTCTCCCCTCGCCAATGCCCCCGCTCTTTCCTGCACTCCTCCAGCCCAGGTGAGCTGCCGAGGTGCAGACCAGCCCCTGAAGCTGAGCAAGACTCCAAGAAGTGTGGAGTCACCGCAGACAACATCCCCCAGCTCCCAGAACCTTTCCTTGTCAATGGTTAGAGGCTCACCCTTCCCAGCTGCCCCGACCAAGCAAGAGATGCTCTCTCCAGCCTTCCCAGGGTGCAGTCGCACCTGGCCTGAAGGTAGCAAAAATGGCGACACAGGAAGCCAGCTCTTGAGATGTTAAGAGACTCAGATAAATATTGGGGATCCCCAGAAACCCCACCAGAAACTCTCCTCTGAATCCCTGGGCCATCTCCCACCCACTGTCAGGACTTTACTTTCTATTTCTAGTCTGAGGCAGTCAGGATTTCCCAGACTTACATCTCCAGCCCAGACCCTCCCCTGAGCGCCAAACTTACTCATCAGAGGTGACACTGTTGACCCACCAGGGCGGCGGTGCAAGCCTCAAATATAAACCAATTGGACAGGGTTTAGAGTAGTTCTTGAGTGGTAGGGGCAAGCTTGGGGATGCTCGCAGGAGCAGCTGCACCTCTGACGTCCCAGGCAAGGTAGGCCACCAGCCTCTCCCAAGATGTCCTGAAACCATCCTCAGAGAAACCACACTCTGGGCAACATACGGCTTTAGTGACCGCTGTCTTCTAATTCACTCCACATAAGAGGAATGGTTCTTCCAGCATTGCACTCCCTGTCCCTCTAGCACAGGGGGACTCAACCCCCACTACACAGGAGAAACGCAAGGGAGCTTTTCAGTAAGACTGGTGTCTGAGCCGAGTCCAGAAATTCTTATGTCTTGATCTCAGGCAAGGATGTAACACGTATCCCAGGTGATTCTGGTGTGTGCAGACCAGACTGACTCTTTCTGGATTGTCTGACCTGAGACCACCAGCTCCTGATTCCCCAACCTGGGGCATCCTCCAGTCTCCTAAGTAAACCCACTGGCCAGAGTGCTAAAAGGGTCTCTTGTTGGAGGATTAAGATGAGCCTTGGCCTGGGAGTTGGAACCCTAACTCCTGCCTGGCTCTGTCCTGAATGACCAGGGGCCCTGCTATTCATGCTTCTGATTTCTTTTTCTTCTTTTGAGATGGAGTCTCATACTATTGCCCAGGCTGGAGTGCAGTGGCACAATCTCAGCTCAGTGCAACGTCCGCCTCCTGGGCTCAAATGATTCTCCTACCTCAGCCTCCTGAGTAGCTGAGATTACAGGTGACCACCACCATGCCTGGCTAATTTTTGTATTTTCAGTAGAGGCAAGGTTTCACCATATTGGCCAGGCTGGTCTCAAACTCCTGACCTCAGGTGATCCACCCACCTCAGCCTCCCAAAGTGCTGGGATTACAGGCATGAGCCACTGCGCCCAGCCTATAATTTCTTAAAACCCAGGTTCTCTTCAACCACAAAATCAGGAGGTAGAGAAGTTTAATAAAGATCAAATATAATCGTTTATATAATAGTTATACTGCTGAACAACTGCTGTGCGCTGAACCATGCTTGGCAAGAAAGACATGTTATTTCCTTTGGTTCTGTTACTCTGCCCACTTTAAAGATAAAAGAACTGAGGCTCAGAAAGGCTAAATCCCTTGGCCAAGGTCCCACAACTACTATGTGAGGAAGCTGGAATGCAATCCCAGAACTTGCCTGCATAAGCAACACCATTGCCTTCCATACCACTCAACTATGAAGAGACTCACTGCCATTTGTCTTTTTCTGGGAGGTCAAGGCTAAACCTGGCAAGACAACTCCAAGAGGGCACTTCAGGTGGTGCAGAGAAACGCCCTCAGCGCAATCCTTGATTTGGCACAAGCAACGTGGTGTTCCTCTTGTCCCCATTGTGGGCCACCCAGAAGTGGGTTTCCATGCATGCTCCTTCGTTTAATAAGAGCACAAAATTGCCGTTGGTCCAAAGATTAGGTGGGGAACGCACAGGGAAAGAGGCCAGCAACTACTCTCTGTTCAGCAGGAAGGAAAAATAGAAAAGGAGGATGGCTGAGTGAACAGTGGAGTGTCTCCAACCCAGAAAGCAAGCAGCGTGTGGGTTCAAGCCTCTGCCCATCTCACCATTCCACTTTCTACATTCTTTTGAGCAGAATCAGAAGGAAGAGGAATTTGAGCTTAGAAGAGGGGTGAGGCCGGGTGTAGTGGCTCACGCCTGTAATCCCAGCACTTTGGGAGGCCGAGGCGGGTGGATCACTTGAGGTCAGGAGTTCGAGACCAGCCTGGCCAACATGGTGAAACCCCATTTCTACCAAAAAATACAAAAATTAGCTGGGCATGGTGGCAGGCGCCTGTAATCCCAGCTACTCAGGAGGCTCAGACAGGAGAATTGCTTGAACCTGGGAGGCGGAGGTTGCAGTGAGCTGACATCGCACGACTGCACTCCAGCCTGGGCGACGAGTGAAACTCTGTCTCAAAATAAAAAAAAAAGAAGAGGGATGACAATGAGGCGAGTGTCTTTAGAGGAGTGAAGGTAGAAGGAGCATGAATCAGAAAGCTGGGGTGTGGGAACAGAGGTTGGCAAATCCAGGAAAAGCCAAGAGGCCAGGTGAGAGAGTCCAGAGAGAGGATTTTGCCCCTGTGCGTTCTCTGTCGACAGTACTTAATGGAATTGGGCTTGAGAGATTGGAGTTCAAGAGGCTGCTGATGTCTGCTGAGGCATCTGGCCTGGATGTAGGGAAAGCTGCCACCAGTGGGACTTTTGTCACAGCGCTGGGACAGTCCAACTGCAGTTAGAGCATGTGTTACTATAAAATTATATTTCTATAAGATAGAATATAAAGTATAAATATAGAACATAAAATAACTTAGAAAATATAAAATTATAGTTATATAGCATACGATTATGTATTATCCCTTTCCTGTCATCCTCTTTATTAAACATATACACATATAGTCAATCCTTAATTTAAAAGTCAAGAAAACCAAGTTTGGAAAGCAATAACTTTTTAAGACAAAATAGAAACCAGTTCCTAGCTACCTTGGGGCTCCTTTTTCACTCAGGCCAGATTAGAATGATTCTTGCTCTTCTCGCTGATGATTTCTTTTCTTTTCTGTTCTTTTCTTCTTTTTTTTTTTTCCCCCTGAGACAAGGTCTCGCTCACTCAGTCTTCCAGGCTGGAGGGCAGTGGGTCTATCACAGCTTACTGCAGCCTCAACCTCCTGGACTCAAGCGATCCTCCCACCCCAAACTCTTGAGTAGCTGGGACTACAGGCGCGAGCAATGGTACCAGGCTCATTTTTGTATTATTTTGTAGAGACAGGGTTTTGCCATGTGGTCCAGGTTAGTCCCAAACTCCTGGACTCAAGTGATCTGCTCGCCTTGGCCTCCCAAGGTGCTGGGATTACAGGTGTGAGCCACCACACCCCGCCTCCCTGATGTATTTCAGTAAGAGACACCTTGTCTTTTTGTTTCACCTTCTTGCTTTGAAGACGCCACACTCCCCTCTCCCCTGCAAGGAATTTGTACAAGGCTCAGCTCCACAGCTGCTCTTGGAATTCACACTCCTGACGTTCCAACTGAGCGCTCCCATGCTGCACCACCCACGGAGCGGATGGAGGGGAGGTCTGAGCTAGGTTTGCAGGTGGGTAAGTCGCCCCACTCTGGTACCAACACCCAGTGTCACTATATTACAGAGGATGTGAAGCATCCGCAGCAAACTGCCTCTCTGGCTCTAGTTTTCCACTGCACTCCCAGGGGCAAGAAGCAGGCAAGGAGGAAAAGTTTGTATAAAGTTTCTTGATCCAATCAGGGACGCCCCGAAGGAACTAAGAACTCACCAAAAGGAAGGGCTGACAAGGCCTGGGGGAGTCTGGATCAGGAAAACTAGACTTGGGAGGAGTTCAGGTCTTCAAATCCCTATGGATGATGTCATTGTTTTAAAATGTTTTTATTATTGAAATGTTCAAACATACACAAAAGTAAATAGTACTAAGAGCCTCCTCATACCTGTCATCCCAGTTTTCACAATTATCAACCCTATGTTCTTGCTTCATCATTTCCTCTCACATGCTTCTTTTTTTTATAAGATTTTTTTTATTCTCTCTCTGTATTTATTTGTTTTGTTTTGAGATGGAGTATCGCTCTGTCACCCAAACTGTAGTGCAGTGGTGCGATCTCGGCTCACTACAAAGTCTGCATCCCGGGTTCAAGTGATTCTCCTGCCTCAGCCTCCCAAGTAGCTGGGACTACAGGTGAGCGTCGCCACACCCGACTAATTTTTTTTTTTTTTTTGAGACGGAGTCTCGCTCTGTTGCCAGGCTGGAGGGCAGTGGCACGATCTCGGCTCACTGAAACCTCCGCCTCCCAGGTTCAAGGATTCTCCTGCCTCAGCCTCCCAAGTAGCTGGGACTACAGGCTCCCGCCACCACGCCCGGCTAATTTTTGTATTTTTAGTAGAGACGGGGTTTCACCATGTTGGCCAGGCTGGCCTTGAACTCCTGACCTCAGGTGATCCACCCGCCTCAGCCTCCCAAAGTGCTGGGATTACAGGCGTGAGCCACTAAGCCCAGCAAATTTCAGATGTATTATTTCACCCATAAATTCATCAGTATTTCGTTCTAACAGATAAGGAATTTGTTTTTCAATCACTGTGCCAATATCATATCCAACAAAAATAATTCCTTCATATCAAATAATCTGTGTTCCATTTTCCCTAAGTGTCTCAAAAATGCCCATTTTTGGTCTGTTCAGATTGGGACCCAAATAAGGTTTACACTCTGCATTTGGTTGACACATCTCAAGTCTTTTGATTTATGACAGTTTCCACCTCCCTGCTCCATATATTTCATGGCATTCATTTGTCGAGGAAACTGGGTCATTTGTCCTGTAGAATTAGTCACATTGGCTGACTGTATCCCCATGGGGTCTCTTCTGTTCTTCAAAGATAAGGCCGTGTGTTAAAATACCTGGGATATTCTCAACTCTGCACATCAGGATCACCTGGGAAGATCTTAAACATTTCAGAATTCCTGACCCTTCCCCCCATGATTCTGATTCCTCAAATCTAGGGTAGAGCCCAGGAGTGTATTTTTTTTAAGCTGCCCAAGCAATTCTGATGTGCATACCCCAACTGAGAACCACGGACCTTGAGCATCAGGCTTTTCTCAAAAGGGCTACTGGTTATCCAGAAACAATAATAATAATATAAAAGAGGAGAAGGAAGTGGAGGAATGGGAAAAAGAGGGGTTGTAGACAAATACTTAGTACCAAGCACTAATTTAGATTAGGATGACTTAGATTGGGATGGTGTTACTGTGAGAAAAATAAGGGATTCAATTTATGGGTTTATAAATTTAGACAAAGCCAGGCACAGTGGCTGACACCTGTAATCCCAGCACTTTGAGAGGCCAAGGCAGGAGTTCGAGACAAGCCTGAGTAACATGGTAAAACTCTGTTTCTACAAAAAATTAGCAGGGCATGGTGCAGTCCCAGCTACTCGGGAGGCTGAGGTGGGAGAATCACCTGCGCCCGGGAAGTTGGGGCTGCAGTGAGCGGTGGTTGCGCCACTGCACTCCAGCCTAGACAACAGGAGTGAGACCCTGTCAATAAATAAATTTAGACTAAGAAACAAAAACCCTGCATATAAAAATGCTATAGACTTCTAGTCCAAGACCTAAGCTGTTTTAACTCCTTATTCTCCCAAGCAAATATAATTGAGAGATTCCAGATCATTGGTGGGAATCAGACCCTCCACCCAGAATGGGAGTCTGCCCTCCCAAAGGCCCTTTGGTCCCCTCATCTTTCCTATCTTTCCTGGTGTTCTCAATGCCCTCCCTTGAAGATGGATCCACTTAGTAGTAGAGATCAACTTCATCCTTTGTAAGTCTACCTGTGAACAACAGAAAGACAGAAATGAAAAATAATGCCAAATAAGTTTAAAAACTTTGTTACATTTTGCACATAGGAAAAATCCCTTATTTAGCATATGAAGAAAGCCATATTCTACTAGAATTAAAAGAAAAATAGTATCTTTCTGTCATCATAAATAAATGTATAACAGGTATTTAAAGAATATCAATTTGAGGCCGGGTGCGGTGGCTCACGCCTGCAATCCCAGCACTTTGGGAGGCCGAGATGGGCAGATCACGAGGTCAGAAGATCAAGACCATCCTGGCTAACATGGTGAAACCCCATCTCTATTAAAAATACAAAAAATTAGCTGGGCATGGTGGCGGGTGCCTGTAGTCCCAGCTACTCGGGAGGCTGAGGCAGGAGAATGGCTTGAACCCGGGAGGCGGAGCTTGCAGTGAGCCAAGATTAGCCACTGTACTCCAGCCTGGGTGACAGAGCAAGACTCTATCTCAAAAAAACAAACAAAAAAAGAATATCAATTTGAAAAGATATCCTTTCTGGCTGCTACATTTCTCACTATTCACCAGATGTTTAATATTTAATAAATATTAAACAAGATTTAAATTGGAAACCCAATAAATTTGACTCATTAAAATATAATTTAGATAATACAGATTGAAAAGATACCATAAACAAAATTAAGTCAAAAGCAACAGGTTAGGAGGAAATATTGGCCAGATATTTGACACATGTTTTTTCCAAAAAAAAATTAAAATCTCCCGTAAATTAGTAAGAAAAATACAAGTAACTGAGTAGGGGGAAAAAAGGACAAAATGCACCAACAAATAATTAACAGAAAAAGATTTCCACCTTGAAAAGAAACAAAACAGGATCAATTGCAGTAGTAATCAAAGGAGTACAAATTAAAACAACAATAAGTTTTTTTTGGGGGGGATGGGGACGGAGTCTTGCTCTGTCACCAGGCTGGAGTGCAAGTGGCAGTCTCAGCTCTCTGCAGCCTCCACCTCCAGGGTTCAAGTGATTCTCCTGCTTCAGCCTCCCAAATAGCTGGGACTGCAGGTGCACGCCACCGCGCCCAGCTAATTTTTGCATTTTTAGCAGAGACGGGGGTCTCACCATGTTGACCAGGCTGGTCTCAAACTCCTGGCCTCTGGTGATCCACCCACCTCAGCTTCCCAAAGTGTTCGGATTACAGGCGTGAGCCACCACGCCTGGCCAGATACTTTTTTTTTTTTTTTTAAGAGATGGGACCTCACTATGTCACCCGCGGTGGAATGCAGTGGCACCATCATAACTCCTGCAGCCTTGAACTTCTGTGCTCAAGCAATTCTCCCGCCTCAGCATCCTGAGGAGCTGGGACTACAGGTGCTAGCCACTGTGCCCGCCAAGATACAATGTTTTAAATTCATAAATTGGATTAAAAGTTAAACTAGTTAATAACATGTTGGCAAGAGTATGAGGAGGTGGATTCTCTTGTATGCTACTTGTGGAAGTATAAACTGGTCAGACTGCAGGTCAATTTGACAGAATCTTTCAAAATTTTAAATGCCTACAACCTTTGATTCAGCCCTTCCACTTCTAGTACCTAATCTGAAGAAACAGTAGCACGTATGGCCAAAGAGCCTTTTACAAAGGTCTTTCATTTATTAATTTAGTCAGTGAACATTTATTGAGTGCCTACATGTGCCAGACACAATTTTAGGCACAGCAGGAACAGGACAGAAAAAGGTTTTGCTTGGAAGAAGTTGAAGTTCTAATGGAAGGAAACAGAACAGTAAACGAACAATCCAACAAACAAAAGATGAAATCAGATAAAGTTAGGCAGTAATAAGTGTTATGATAAAATAGTTAATACAGAATAATAATGAAGAAAAATTGGAACCCACTTAAATGTCCCTCAAGTGGGAAATAGTTTTAAATTAAAATGTCTATATTATGGAATATTATGTTATATTTTAAAAGGAAGAGATAAGTCTACATGTATTGACATGGTGAGCTCTCCAACACATAAATTTAGGTTTAAAAAATGCACAACAGAGCGAGACTCCGTCTCAAAAAAAAAAAAAAATGCACAAAACCAGCTGGGCACAGTGGTTCATGCCTATAATCCCAGCACTTTGGGACACTGAAGTGGGAGAATTGCTTGAGCCCAAGAGTTTGAGACCAGCCTGGGCAACAGAGGGAGATGACTGCTTGAGCCCAAGAGTTCAAGACCAGCCTGGGCAACATGGGGAGACCCTCATCTCTATGAAATTAAAATTAAAAAATTAAAAAACTAGCTGAGGCTACAGGTGCACACCACCTCAGGAGACTGAGGTGGGAGAATCGCTTGAGCCTTGAAGGTTGAGGCTGCAGTGGGCAGTGATGGCACCACTCCACCAGCCTGGGGTGACAGAATGAGATTCTGTCTCAAAAAAGAAAAAGGCCGGGCTCAGTGGCTCATGCCTGTAATCCTGGCACGTTGGGAGGCTGAGCTGGGCAGATCCTCTGAGGTCAGGAGTTCGAGACCAGCCTGGCCAACATAGTGAAACCTCGTCTCTACTAAAAATACAAAAATTAGCCAGGCATGGTGGTGCACACCTGTAATCCCAGCTACTTGGGAGGCTGAGGCAGGAGACTCACTTGAATCTGGGAGGCGGAGGTTGCAGTGAGCCGAGATCATACCACTGCACTCTTGCCTGGACAACAGAGCAAGACTCTGTCTCAAAAAAGGAAGGAAGGGAGGGAGGGAGGGAGGGCAAAACATAAAAACTTGTAATTTAGTATGTAGAATTTAATCCCCTTTAGGTAAAGAAAAAGTACCAAATCATAGACAGCTACATGTATGTACAGAAGTGAAAAGCTCTAGAAGAATACACAGCACATGGCTAACAGTGATCATTTCTAGACAGGGCTTAGAATGTAAAGGGAAGTCAAGGGGAATTTTTCTTTTTCTGCATGCTTTGAATGTTTTTTACAATAAGAATATTTTTATAAATGCCTCGCAAATTAAAAAGAACAAAATAACTGTTAAAGAACATAGAAGAGCATGGAAAGCTTCCCAATTCAATTTACAAAACTAGCATAACCCTGATATTGAAACCTGACAATGTTAGCACAAATGAAGGAGACTAGAGATCAATTTCACTCATGAATATGGATGGAGAATTCCTATGCAGAACATTAGCAAATGGAATCCAGCAGTATATTTAAAAAAAACCATGACTAAGCAGGGTTTATTCCAGAATCACAAGGATGGATGAATATCAGGAAATCTAGTAATACAATTTATCGAGACCATCAGTACTGCCCTTGGATCTGGGCAGCAGGGCCCACCACTCTGGCTCTCCTCCTGCATCCAAAGGGTAAAGAATTCTTCAGGACCAAAGGAGGGGAGGAGAGGTGGGGAGGGGGTGGGGGAGAGGGGAGAGGAGAGGGGAGGGGAGGGGATGGGAGGGAGGAGATGGCGAGGGAGAGGGGGTGGGAGGGGAGAGTGGGGAGAGGAGGGAAGGGAAGGGAGTGGAGAAGAGGGGAGGGGAAAGGAGGGGAGGGGTAAAGAGGAAAGGGGAGGAAAGGGGAAGGGAGAGGACAGGAGGACAGGGGAGGGGAGGGGGGAGGAGAGGAGAGGGCAGAGGAGGGGAGGGGAAGGGAGGGGGAGGAGAGGGGAGGGCAGAGGAGGAAAGGGGAGGGAAGGGGGGCAGAGGAAAGGAGAGGGAAGGGGAGAGAGAGGGGAGAAGGGAGGGGAGGAACTTGTTCTGTGTTTCTCCTCCCTTTTAGACCACACTTCTGGTACCAGGACCCCAGAATTATCTGTCCAAATGGCCTCAGGCCCATTTCCAGGGCTTACAGGGGACTGTTGCCTTATTCCATCCCTCAAGGGTGACTCTTACAGCAGAGTAGTACCCACCCCTAGGCCTGAGGGGTGGCCAAGGTGAAGCTGGTAGTAGGGATGGAGGTGCAGGAATATGGAGGCTAGACTTGTGGGCTGGGTGTCCGTAGCTGTGCACAGGAGGCCCCTTGTGGTACCGGATATTGCAAAGGGTAGGAAGAGAAGGGTGGAGGGCTGCAGCCAGAGGTCAGTGATGGCAGGCTCTCTCTGCGCTTCCATATTCTAGCATGATTTTTCAAGAAGCATGAGAATTCTGAATTCAAACCTGGCCTCTCAGGTTGTTATGAAGGTGAATACCATGGTAAGAAACAAGAACCTATTTTATTTAACAGTTTGATGCCTTGGTTTACAATTTCTAAATATTTAGAAAGATAGCAAGACAGGCCTCCGTTTGTACTGTTGGCCTGGAGCCCACAGTCATTAAGGGCAGCCAAACAATAATAGAACCCAGGAGATGGCCGGGTGGTGGCCCATACCTGTAATCCCAGAACTTTGGTAGGCTGAGGTGAGTGGATCACCTGAGGTCAGGAGTTCGAGACCAGCCTGACCAATATGGTCAGCCTGACCCCATCTCTACTAAAAATACAAAAATTAGCTGGGTGTGGTGGCACACGCCTGTAGTCCCAGCTACTCAGGAGGCTGAGGAAGGAGAATCACTTGAACCCGGGAGGCCAAGGTTACAGTGAGCCAAGATCACACCACTGCACTCCAGCCTGGGTGACAGAGAGAGACTCCATCTAAAAAATAAAATAAAAAATTAACTAAAATTTAGAAAAATAATGGAACCCAGGAGAAAAAAGCATGAAGGTAACCCAAATAGAAAAGACACTGGGGAGATGAATTGAGAGGAAGGAGACAGTGTAGGAGGGAGGATAAAAATGGGGACATTCTAAAACGCCATCACTAGCTACTGGAGGTGTGCTTGCCAATGCCTTCCCTTGGCCAAGTGGGGTGAGAAATGCCAGTGTAAGGAGGGGTGAAGAGGGGACCCTATAAATTGTGAAACTTTGAGGCAGCAAGAGTGGGGACTGTCAGCTAAGAGTTGGAAGCAATTTTTTATCTCTAGAAATAGAAATGTCAATTTATACTTAAGGCCAACCATTTCTATCATTGTTTGTTTTGACAAAATTCACTAGAATTGAATCTTTCTTGCTCAGCGATGAAGCAGGTACCCATCTATTGTTCTTAATTTTTTTTGAGACACAGTCTTGCTCTGTTGCCCAGGCTGGAGTGCACTGGCAGGATCTCGGCTCACTGCAAGCTCTGCCTCCCGGGTTCATGCTATTCTCCTGCCTCAGCCTCCCAAGTACCTGGGACTAGCCTGCCACCACGCCCAGCTAATTTTCTGTATTTTTTAGTAAAGACAGGGTTTCACCGTGTTAGCCAGGATGGTCTCGATCTCCTGACTTTGTGATCCACCTGCCTTGGCCTCCCAAAGTGCTGGGATTACAAGCATGAGCCACTGCGCCCAGCCCTATTGTTCTTAAAGAAATTGAGACACCACCACAACCCAAATGCATTTGTTAGTTATTGTGGTTTCTTCGGGTCAGTCTCTGTGTCTGCTGAGTCAAAGTGTGTCTAAGAATGTGCCATTACTCTGCCTTTTACTACAGAAACATGGTTTTGTGTTTATTTTTAAAGCAAGATTTGATTTCCAGAGATGAAAATCCCAGGGACAAAGCAGGAGACTTCTAAATGGTCTTCTATCTTTAACCTTGCCCTAACTCCATAATTTTTTATTTTCTACACGGAATGTGTAGAAAAATATCTTTTTCTCCTGAACCATTTGAAAGTAAGTTGTTGATATGATGCCCCATCACCTGTGAATACTTTAGTATTTAAATTCCTACAAGGAAACCCCCACAGATGCACAGTGCAATCAACAAGATCAGGAAATTAACACTGATACATTTTACCTTTCAAGTGTCCCGATAATGTCCTTTATAGCAAAAGGATCCACTTCATAATCATATGTTGCCTTCATTCTCTTTCAATCTGGATCGTTTCTCAGTCTTTTCGTAGCCTTCAAGACCAGAAAGATTACAGGCCAATGATCAGACGAAGTCTTGCTCTGTTGCCCAGGCTGGAGTGCAGTTGCACAATGTTGGCTCACTGCAGCCTCTGCCTCCCAGGTTCAAGTGATTCTCATGCCTCAGCCTCCCAAGTAGCTGAGACTACAAGCAGGCACCACCACGCCCAGCTAATTTTTGTATTTTCAGTAGAGACGGGGTTTCACCATGTTGGCCAGGCTGGTCTCGAACTCCTGAGCTCAGGTGATCCACCTGCCTCGGCCTCCCAAAATGCTGGGATTACAGGGGTTAGGAACCATGCCCAGGCATAGGCATGCTATGATATTTCCTCAGGATTAGATTCAGCTTACAAATCTTTGGCGGGAATATCACAGGAGTGACATATGACCTTATTGCATCTATCGAGCGGCACATAATTCCAATTTGTCCCATTACTGATGACATTAACATTAATCGTTTTACTAATGTTGTGTCTGCCAGGGTTCTCCTTGGCAAAATTCCTCTTTTTCCCTTTCTAACAAATGAGATTTTGTGGGGAAGCACTTGAAGACTATGCAAATGTCTTATTCTTTTATCAAATTTTCAATTTATTCATTTTTTGATTTATAGTTTTCTATTTTGTTACTATTCAACTTCCCATGCTTTTTCTGGAACCATGTGAATGTATTCACTATTTTAAGAAATTAATTTCTAAGAAGAAAGGACCTGAAGTCTAAAAGCTCCACTGATCATACGTGTTCACTGAATGCATCCTTTTCTTTTGGCAAGGTTTAGGGTATGTATGACCCAACGTACCCGGGGGGTGTGTGTGGTGGTGGAAGTGGGAGAGAGTGGAGTGTTAGCAACCCCTGTGGGTCACAGGACTGGGAGTGGGGAGGGGTATTTTGCCGGATGGAAATGGGCGACTATTACCAAAAGCAGGAAGAATGGAACCTGGACATCAAAGACAAACAGTGTCGGCCAGGCATGGGTGGCTCACACCTGTAATCCCAGCACTTTGGGAGGCCGAGGCGGGAGAATCCCTTAAGCCCAGGAGTTACAGTCCAGCCTAGGCAGGCAAGACTCCATTTTTAACAACAACAACAACAACAAAAAATTTAAATTTAGCCAGTCACAGTGGTGCACCTGTAATCCCAGCTACTCAGGAGGCTGAAGTGGGAGGATTTCTTGAGCCCTGGAGTTCGAGGTGGCAGTGAACCATGATTGTGCCACTGCACTCCAGCCTGGGCGACAGAGTGAGACCTTCTCTCAAAAAATAATTAATTAATTAAAAAGATAATTAATGCCAAGAAGAGTTCCCAAAGTGCATCGCTCCCAAGGGTTCCACAGGTGCACACTTGTGGAGAAATAGGAACACTTTTAAACTGTTGGTGGGAATGTAAACTAGTTCAACCATTGTGGAAGACAGTGTGGCGATTCCTCAAGGATCTAGAACTAGAAATACCATTTGACCCAGCAATCCCATTACTGGGCATATACCCAAAGGATTATAAATCATTCTACGATAAAGAGACATGCACATGTATGTTTATTGCAGCACTATTCACAATAACAAAGACTTGGAACCAACCCAAGTGTCCATCAGTGATAGACTGGATTAAGAAAATGTGACATATATGCACCATGGAATACTATGCAGCCATAAAAAAGGATGAGTTCATGTCCTTTGCAGGGACATGGATGAAGCTGGCAATCATCATTCTCAGCAAACTATCACAAGATCAGAAAACCAAACACCGCATGTTCTCACTCATAAGTGGGAGTTGAACAATGAGAACACATGGACACAGGGAGGGGAACATCACACACTGGGGACTGTGGGGGGTGGGGGGCTAGGGGAGAGATAACATTAGGAGAAATACCTAATGTAGGTGACAGGTTGATGGGTGCAGCAAACTACCACGGCACGTGTATACCTATGTAACAAAACTGCATGTTCTGTACATGTAACCCAAAACTTAAAGTATAATAAAAAAAAATTTAAATAAATAAAATAAAGTTGGGTTGAATTATATTTTAAAAAAAGAAGAAGAAAAGAAAAAGGAAACACAAAAAACAGGCTATGACCAGATGGCATTCAGAGTCTACTGTTGGAAAATGGGAAATTTTGGGGCCAGGTGTGGTGGCTTACGCCTGTATCCCAGCGCTTTGGGAGGCCAAGGCGGGCGGATCATGAGGTCAGGAGATCAAGACCATCCTGACTAACACGGTGAAACCCCGTCTCTACTAAAAACACAAAAAATTAGCCGGGCGTGGTGGCGGGCGCCTGTAGTCCCAGCTACTTGGGAGGCTGAGGCAGGAGAATGGCATGAACCTGGGAGGCAGAGCTTGCAGTGAGCCGAGATCGCACCACTGCACTCCAGCCTGGGCGGCAGAGCGAGACTGTCTCAAAAAAAAAGAAAAAGAGACGAGAAGAGAAAAGAAAATGGGGTATCTATTGGAATGGAAATGGTGCCCAAAAGTAAAGGAATGAGCCCGAAAACTGGTGGGCAATCACGGGGACAGTGAGGTCCCTGCTTGCTGGCATGTAGCGTTGGAAGCCAGACCCGTTTCCATGGACTACTTCTCCCAAAAACAATTTCTCTTGGTAAGAGACTTTAGATGCTAGCAGGCCTTCCCAGAGGTGGACATCAGCCCAGCATCTGGACTTTGGCAGCAATACTGGTATGGAGAAAGTTGTCGGCCATTGCTGAACTCTTTATAGACTCCATTTTTTAAATGCAGGAAGTATCTGCCAAATTACTCGAATTATGCTTAATGCCACTCATTCTATTTCTCTCCCCCAGGCTTTTCTCTCTCCACCTCACAGCCACAGATCTATGGGGTCTGCTTATCATTCCTGCATGCACGGGATATTTTAGGAAACTGTTTGTATGTTGGCAGCTGTCCCTGGCCTGACCAGAGCACACCTCCGCAGACAGACATATTCTGCAGATTTTGAACAAAGCAAATATGTTGATTTTGGCGTAGGTTAGCCCCAACTTATCAGACTATATCGCTTGGTCGACTATGAGAAAATATCCAGGGAAAACACATTTTATGACTTTAATTGTTGTTATAGGTGCTTTCAAAAAATAAATCTGTGACCCATAATATATTTAAGTGAAAGAACTCACATCTGGTTCCGATTAGCTCTGGAGTCTGTTGGCTGACTTAGCACGGGAGCCTTTTCTGGAAGTCAACTCTGTGTCTAGGGATTTTGTTTTCACCCAAAGAGGCACAGTGAAGACCTTGTTTCAGCACAAAGGCATTAACTGTTAGTGTGACCCCTTGTGAACGTGGAAATGCTAACCAAAGACCTCAAAGTCAGAATCTTGTCCTGGAGGCCTGAGACAGGCAAGTCTAGAGGCAAGGGCGGAACGGATGAGAGAGAACGTTCCAGCTCAACTGACTTGGCATTGAACGTTGCCATTTTAGTCTCCATTCACAAGGAGGACCAGTAGAAGCTTTGCTACAGACAGTGACACCTCTCACCCTCATTCTGAGTAAGAGGACAAAATCAATAATAAATACAGAGGTTTATCTCATTTTCATTATGAGCAAAGTGGTACAACCTGTAACAGACACCCTGGAACCTCTCACTTTCTTCTCACAAGATGGTAAGAGCTGTAATCATGGCTCTCATGTAATAAACACATCAGCATGTCTCACTTTCTTTCTGGGGAATATGGCAGGATTCATCATAAAAATGGGTGAAATGAAGCCAACACAGCCGGTAGCTACACTGCAGCCCATAGATTCTGAGTATTCTACAAAGCAATGTGTAGAATGAGATGCCTTTGACCTGAATTCTCGGGATTTTAAAATCTGCTGACAGTAGCAGTTTCTGGCTAGCAGGGGCATCATAGCTCTTCGTGGATCCCTCTCTGGAGGCAAGAAGAAGATGGCTACAACCTCCAGTTCCTCCCTTTCCCACTCACATTCTCCCCGTAGATGATGGAAGCAGTGAAACTAACCCACCCCAGAGCCATGTAGGAAAATAGCATTCTGGCCTTCTCCTGGGACAGGAGTGGATCTGTTTTGGGGTGGCCTCTTCTCGCTTCTCCATCTAGATGGCCCTCCATCCCCTAATTACACCCTGAACTCCAAGAGCTCCATCCTTGTTCAGCTGCACCACGTTGCCTCTCAAAGGAGACAGAGACCAATTTTTACCAGGTACACCTCTGAACAGAGCGAGGTAAGAAGATCCTTGAACAAACCTAACTTCACAGGGGAAGGACAGTTTCTTTGCCCAATTGCATGCATATATACATGTAATAGACTTCAGCCTTCAAAAAGTCTTTGACAAGTGGTGCCATGTAAGGCTCCATGAATCATTGGATGGTTGGTGGCTTTTTGTCACAGGTAGGAAGCTACCTTAGTGGCAAGGATAAATGGGTGCTTCTCTGGATGGAAACGTATGAATAATAATCTTTCAAATAGCCAATGGGCCGGGCACAGTACTTATGCCTATAATCCTAGCACTTTGGGAGGCCGAGAGGCCAGGAGTTCGAGACCAGCCTGGCCAAGAGACGGTGAAATCCCATCTCTACTAAAAACTGGTGGGGCATGCCTGTAATCCCAGCTACTCGGGAGGCTGAGACAGGAGACTCGCTGGAACCCAGGAGGCA
The DNA here is from genome assembly GCF_006542625.1 of Nomascus leucogenys. Classification (NCBI taxonomy): domain Eukaryota; kingdom Metazoa; phylum Chordata; class Mammalia; order Primates; family Hylobatidae; genus Nomascus; species Nomascus leucogenys. The sequence goes on from NC_044399.1 coordinate 69,148,704, forward strand.
GAGGTTGCAGTGAGCTGAGATGGCGCCACTGCACTCTAGCCTGGGTGACAGACAGAGGCTTTGTCTCAAAAAATAAAACAAAATAAAATAGCCAATGATTATTGAGCTTTTATTATGTGCAAGGCATTGCTCTAAGCACATTACAAGTATTAGCTCATCTTAGGCTCACCACAGCCCTCTAAGGGAGGTAATATTATGATACCAATTTTACAGATGAGGAAACAGTTACAAAGAGTATAAGTGACTTGACTAAGCTAGCTCTAGAACAATCGTTGGTGACATTACAATAATTCATTTTGATTTTATAGTAAAATTTCATAGTAAATATGGTAAAATTGTGATGTTTGTGAATGACACAAAAATACTTACAAGTATTGAAAAGTCCATGAGAATAAATTGCAGAAAGACGCTGTTAGGTCCCTGGTCACATTTTTGGCTCTGTCTGCCTTCAGTCTCCCAACAATTCTAACCCTGCGTCATCCTTCAACAATGTCTCCTCCTTCCCAAGCCCTAAGCAGCCATCCTTTATTCAGGCCTTTACTGTGTCTGCCTTGAACTTGTCTGATGGCCTCTTAACTAGTCTCTTGGCTTCCTATCACCTCCACACCCCAATTCAGTTAACACATCACTGCCAGATTAAATGAACACAGTACAGCTCTGTCCTAGGCAAAGCCTGCAGGTACCTACATTCAAGGTTGTAGCTAACTTTTCTAGTGTGACTTGAGTTATGCTCTTTGATTCAATACATTTTTGTTGAGTGACTATCTTGAGCCAAAGCGCTATTGGTAGGTTCTGGAAATTCAAAATGGAAAGGACACAGTACTTGTCCTCAAATTGTTTATCATAGTGAGAAGTCACCCTTATAAATAAACAAATGTAAAATAACAAGATAATTGTTGCAACATAGGAATGGACAATGAAAGTGGGAGAAGCACCCACATCTGTCCAGAGGCATCAGAAAGGGCTTCACAGAGAAAGGGAGCTTTGAGCTAAGAGGACAAGTGGAATTTCCTAGTGGACCAGCCTGGGGAGTGAGGGCACAGTAAGGAGCATGCCCTGGTGTGTGCTGGTGGAAAAGCAAGTGGCTAAGTCTAGTTAGAGTGCAGAGTTTGATGGAAAGTGCAGGAAGTTGGGGAAACAGGTGACAAATAACAGCCCTTCATGAGTTGATTTATTGTATGGATGCAATTCCAACTCCTAACTATGGAATTATTTTAAAGTTTGGAAACATAAGTGTGAGAATTGCCCATGATTTTTTAAAAAAATGAATAAGAAAGAAATAAAAAAATTTGCTCTTCTAAACATTAAAATATGTTGTAAAATTATCATAGTTGAAACTGTGTGGTCCTGGTGAGGATTAGGAAGATAGATAAAGAAAGAGTAGGAAGTACAGAAATGGATCCAAGTATATATTACTAGACTTATGAATAGTAAACGTAGCATCTCAAATCAGGATCAAAGTGATGAATTATTCAAAAGATGATATTGAAACAATTACATGAACTCTTTTGAACAATGTTAGATTCCCTGCCCTTCTGCATGGTTCATGAAATAAATTCTAGATCAGCTCTGTCCAGTAGAAGTAGAATTTTCTGTGAAGGTGGAGATATTCTACACCTGTGCTTCTCAACATGGCAGCCACTAGCCACAAATGGCTACTGAGCATTTGAAATGGAGCTAGTACACTGAGGAGCCACACTTTTTAATTTGAATTGCTTGAAATTTAAATTTACATAGCCATTAGGGCACAGCATGGTTCTAGATGAACTAACAGTACTAATCTATGAAAGAAAAGAAAAATGCTAGAATGAAATATAAGTAAATATTTATATAATCTTGGGGTGAAGGTCTTTAGTATAATATCAAAAGCAGACATCACAAAAGAAGAGATTGCTCTGACCAACTAAAAATGTAAAATTTCAGAAGACATGAAAGTCAATGTTAAAAGTCAGAAAAAAAATTTACCTCATGTAGGACAGAATTTATATTTATATAAATGATTTATATTTTATATAAAATTACAAATTAATAAATTAATTATAAGTTAACACAATCTTAAATTAATATTGTAAATTAACAAAAGGAAGCCTTAGAAAAATAAACAAAGGACAGGAATAAAAATGTCACAAAAGGGTCGGGCGTGGTGGCTCATGCCTGTAATCCTAGCACTTTGGGAGGCCAAGGTGGGTGAATCACCTGAGGTCAGGAGTCTGAGACTAGCCTGACCAGCATGGTGAAACCCCATCTCTAATAAAAATACAAAATTAGCCAGGTGTGGTGCTGCATGCCTGTAATCCCAGCTACGCGGGAGGCTGAGGCATGAGAATCACTTGAATCCGGGAGGCGGAGGTTTCAATGAGCCGAGACTGCACCACTGCACTCCAGCCTGGGCAACAAGAGCGAAACTCAGTCTCAAAAAAAAAAAAAAAAAAAGAATATCACAAAAAAAGAAATACAATTGTCCAATATATATGAAAAAAACTTCAACCTCACCACTAATCACAAATTCACCAATCAGAACAACAATGAGGTAATTCTTTGAACTGGTGTTGCCTTTAAAAATGTTGCTACAGGCCGGGTGTGGTGGCAAGTGCCTGTAGTCCCGCCACTCGGAAGGCTGAGGCAGGAGAATTACTTGAACCTAGAAGGTAGAGGTTGCAGTGAGCTGAGATTGCGCCATTGAACTACAGCCTGGGTGACAGAGACAGATCTCTGAAAAAAAAAGAAAGAAGAAAGAAAGAGAGAGAGAAAGGAAGGAAGGGAGGGAGGGAAAGAAAAGAAAAGAAAAGAAAAGAAAAAAAAGAGAAGAAAAGATCAAATTACAGGCCAGGCATGTGGGTCATGCCACCAGCCTGGGCAAAATGGTGAGATCCCATCTGTACAAAAAATACAAAAATTAGCAGGGCATGGTGGCACGTGCCTGTAGTCCCAGCTACTTGGGGGAACTGAGGAAGGAGGATTGCTTGAACCTGGGAGGTTGAGGCTGCAGCGGGCAGAGATCCTGCCACTGTACTCCATCCAGCCTGGGTGACAAAGTGAGACCCTGTCTCCAAAAAAAAAAGGGTCAAATTACACATTCTTAGATCAAATTTCAGGTGTTCTTATATCCCTCATGTATATCTTACATGAAAACTCACAAATTAAGACCTCCGATGTAGACTGTATGATGGCCATAATCTGGGTCCCATCTCAGGTTACCTGGCTTTCTTTGTGGCAAATGGGAGCCACGTGAAGTTGAGAGAAGTCCAGAGAGCTCAAGGAAATCATGATCACCTCCGTTCCCTGAGCATTTGTTTAGTTGTATGCCAAGCACTTTGCACACAGCATCTTGTTTAATTATCATGACAACCTAGTAAAGTAGATACTCTTCTCCCCATTTGAATAGTGGGAAGAAGATTCTGTCCACTTTACAAATGCGCAAGCAGGTCTAGAGGGATTCAACAATACCATCGCGCAGCCAGAAAGCCAAGGTTTGAAGTCAGATCTGCGACTCCAAGCTGTGCTCCTGTTGCTGGCAAGGACTCCGGGGCCACGGGGAGCATTGAGGCCCCCCCTTGAGGTGAACCTGTGGCCTGTAAGACCTTCTGATGAGGCGCAGCAACCCTCACCAGGCAGGGAGACAGGCAGACAACTCTGGGGCCACAATAAGAGGATTGCTTCAGTGCCCCCTTCCTGGGACCCGAAGCAAAGAAAATCGATGTGTTTGTAAGTAGGGAGGCTGGGTTTTAACTAGTCTGAAAAGACTAGTTTTTTTGGAGCTGAGACAGGGTAGAGCTCTCAGAAAAGGAATTTGGGGAATTGAGTGTCCTCAGACTTTTCCATCTGCTCTTTCACAAGGACCTGCCAAGTGACAACGGAATGCTGTGTGTGTGCCCGGCCTTGTCTGGGTCATCCGTCTCATGCGTTGGGCTGGGGTGGCAGGTTCTCCCGCCGGGAGGGTGGGGGTAAGCTCCTTGGGAAGGGAGAGCTTGGCTGTCAGCTTCCTCCTGCGGCATAGTTCGAGCCTGAGATGGTCTGACTGCTACTCAGACGGAAATGGGGTGGGCGGGGCAAAAGCCAAACACCATTTGGTCTCCATCAACGCTCAGAAAGCAAGTTGGATCAACACTGCAGTCGGTTAGGTCTATAGTGAGGGAGACAGGCGGGACATTTTCCAGAGTGGTTGGACCTGCTTGCAATGAACAGGACAGGGGCAGGAGAGCCCTGAGAAGTGGTCTCCGCTGGGCAGGGAAGGATGGAATGATGTAGGATGTGCTGGGACAGAGAGAGGAGCATAGAAATCAGTTCTTACTTTAAAAATTAGACCTGCCTCTTCCCTCAAAGAAATGAACATTGGGCTTTTGTTTGTGTTTTTAAAGCCTTTGGAAAAAAGTAGCCGTGTGAACTTGGACAGTCACGCAGGCTCTGTTGAGACTCAGCTGTCTTATCCGTGGGGCAAGGAGCTGAGCCAGAAGGTGTTCTGTTGAGGTCCTTTTTAGTGTGAAGGTCAGGGGTACTCACTCTTCCTCCAAGATAAGATTCCTTGGGATGTTTGTTTAAAACATTCCCAAGTTCTGCCCCAGACTTATTCATTCAGAATCTCCAGGAGGCAGGCCTGGGAGTCTGTATCTTAATCTGCACCCTGGATGAGTCTTACGTTGTCAGGGGTGTATTACATTCTTACGTCAGGAAAAGTCAGGGATTGCTTGTCGGTGACAGGATATCTCTGAGCTTCCCTAGCCCTGTTTTGGAGAAAGGAGGAGAAAAGGGAGACTGGAGCTTGGAGCACTAACCTTTAAGGGGGCCTATGATCCCTGAGTCCTTCTGTCCCCTTTGCTGTTCCCAGCAACCCCAGAGCTCTGAGGCTCTTCTATGAACTTGCTTTGCTTACACCTGGACACCCAGAAGGAGCATCAGGGGATCAGCGTTGGGTTTGGGGAGGCACAGCCCAGGACAGGGTTTAGAAAACCGGGGTTTTGGTGTGGCTCTACCACTGATCTTGGCAGAGCAGCTTTACGGTACTTTGGGTTAAGGCTTGACTTTCCTGGGCCACAGTTTCTTCATCAATAAAATGGACATGATTAATGCCTAACCCATTCACTGTCCGATAGCCAATAAAGATTCTGGAGGTCTAACTGTTAGGGACTGTCTTTTTGGCCAGCGGGAAGTATTCAGTGAGGTATTAGCGGAGGAAATGCCTTGAGCAGTATGAAGCTCTTTATCAGCATTTCCCAAGGGGACGCACCGTGGATGTGGGCTGTTAATCATGTTCCACAAAAATAAAAAGGGCTCTGTGTTCTGTTGAGGAAATGCTTGATTAAATTGAATTAAATAGTCTTTGATTTAGGACTGCTCTGGGTCTTTTATTGAATGTGCACTGTGACTTGCCAGGGCAAGTGTGTGTGTGTGTGTGTGTGTGTGTGTGTGTGTGTGTGAGAGTGTGTGTGTAGGAAAATGTAATCAGACCTCCCCAGACTTGCTTGTTTGGTGATACCATTAATTAGTGAAACACTTCTCTTTTTGTCCTCCTTTTAAAAATTCTGGTAAAATAATATATAACACAAAGTTTACCATTCCGGGGGCATTAAGTATCTTCACACTGCAACAGTGTGCAATCATCACTATCATCCATCTTCACAGCTTTTTCATCTTTCCAAACTGAAACTCTGTATCCATTAAACAGTAACTCCCCATTCCCTGATCTCCTGGCTCCTAGCAAGCACCATTCTACTTTCTGTCTCTATGCATTTGACTACTCTAGCTACCTCATATAAGCAGAATTGTGTAATATTTGTGCGGATGTTGCACTTATTTCACTTAGCATAATGTCCTCAAGCTTCATCTATGTTGCACCAAGTGTCAGAATATCCTTCCTATTAAGGCTGAATAATTGTAGGGCCATATGTATATGCTACATTTTATCTATCCACTTATCCATTGGTGGAGATTAGGGTTGTTTCTTCCTTTTGGCCATTGTGAATCATGATGTTGTGAACAGGGGACCATACATATCTGTTCGAGTCCCCACTTCGATTCAGAAGGGAAATTGCTGGATGATGGAGCATCTCCTGGGCTAGTGTTTTGTGGAGCAAACTTTGGAAAGATTGCTCTCGGCTGGGCGCAGTGGCTCAAGCCTGTAATCCCAGCACTTTGGGAGGCCAAGGCGGGTGGATCACGAGGTCAGGAAATCAAGACCACGGTGAAACCCCATCTCTACTAAAAATACAAAGAATTAGCCAGGCGCGGTGGCGGGCACCTGTAATCCCAGCTACTCAGGAGGCTGAGGCAGAAGAATGGCATGAACCCAGGAGGCAGAGCTTGCAGTGAGCCAAGATTGCACCACTGCACTCCAGCCTGGGCGACAGAGCAAGACTCTGTCTCAAAAAAAAAAAAAAAAAAGATTGCTCTCTATAAGTCTAGGGGAGGACTACTATTAAGTGAGAACATTACTGAATTTTCCAGGGTTGTTCCTGCCCTGGATGATGCAGTGGGAAAGCATGCTGGATTAGGAGTGAGGACTCAAATTCCTCCCTGAGCTCTGCGGGCCTTGGTTTCTGCAATGGTTAAATAACTATGACAAACTGGATGATCTTTTGAAATCTAGGATTCTTTGACCTATTGTGGTTCCCCTCCCACAGGCATCAGGGTGGTGGGTGAGGGTGAGGGCGGCAGGAGGAAGAAGTCTGGGAAGGAGACATTAGCTTGAGACGAGAGATGACTTAATGTCTTCATCCTTCGACCTCGACGTTTTAATTGTTTAACCTACAGTTGACTCTTGAACAACAAGGATTTGAACTGTGCAGGTCCACTATATACGTGGATTTTCTTCCACCTCTGAGACGGCAAGACCAACCCCTCCTCTTCCTCTTCCTCCTCAGCCTCCTCAACGTGAAGGTGATGAGGATGAAGAGCCTTATTATGATCTACTTCCACTTAAGGAGTAGTAAATATATTTTATCTTCCTTATGATTTTTTTCTTTCTTTTTTTTTCTTTTTTTTCTTTTTCTTTTTGAAATAGAGTATAGCTCTGTTGGCCAGGCTGGAGTGCCGTGGCGTGATCTTGGTTCACCACAACCTCCGCCTCCTGGGTTAGAGCGATTCTTTTGCCTTAGCCTCCGGAGTAGCTGGGACTACAGGCATATGCCACTGTGCCTGGCCCCTTATGATTTTCTTATTAACATTTTATTTTCTGTGGCTTACTTTATTGGGTTTTCGGGGTTTTTTTGTTTTTTGTTTTTTTGAGACAGGGTCTGTCGCCCAGGCTGGAGTGCAGTGGCACAATCTTAGCTCACTGCAACCTCCTTCTCCTGGGTTCAAGCGATTTTCCTGCCTCAGCCCCCCAAGTAGCTGAGATTACAGGTGCACACCACCACACCTGGCTAATTTTTGTATTTTTAGATGGGTTTTCACCATGTTGGCCAGGCTGGTCTTGAACTCCTGACCTCAAGTGATCCACCCACCTCGGCCTCCCAAAGTGCTGGGATTACAGGCATGAGCCACCACACCCAGCCCTTGGCTTACTTTAATATATATATATGTGTGTATATATATATATATTTTTTTTTTAATTTTTCCCGGAGATGGGGTCTCACTCTGTCACCCAGGCTGGAGTGCAGTGGTGTGATCTTGGCTCACTGCAACCTCTGCCTCCAAGGTTAAAGCAATTCTTCTGCCTCAGCCTCCCGAGTAGCTGGTACTACAGGTGCATGCCACCAAGCCTGGCTAATATTTTTTATTTTTAGTAGAGACAGGGTTTCACCATGTTGGCCAGGCTGGTCTCAAACTCCTGACCTCGTGATCCACCTGCCTCAGCCTCCCAAAGTGCTGGGATTACAGGCGTGAGCCACCGCGCCCATTCAGCTTACTTCATTGTAAGAATACAACATATAATACATATAATACACAAAATATGTGTTAATTGTTTATGTGATTAGCATGGCTTCCAGTCAACAGAAGGCTACTAGTAAAGTTTGAGGAAGTAAAAATAAATTGTACATGGATTTTCAGCTGCGTAGGGGTCGGCGCCTCTAACCCGCCCCACAGCCTTTGTTGTTCGGAGGTCAGTTGTATTTTCTTTTATGAGGGAAAGCCATATTTTGCTCTTTCCTCACCTTTGTGCTTCGGGATCCAAACACTTCTTGGACAGTTCTCTCTCAGTTGTTCTTTCGCCTCTAGAGCTGGTATCATAGTTGTGAACTTCTCCTCTTTTGACCTTCCCCTCCGCAATCAGTCTAACAGCTACTGGGAAAGAACGAGCTGCTGTGTCTTCTCTTCTACTTTTCTCGGCTTAGCCTGGCTTTCCTTTTCTTCCACTGTTAGAAACACACACAAAAAAGAAGAGTCCCATGTGTTTGTCTCCAGACCATGAGGGTGAACCTCAGGAATGACGCTTTCCTCTAGGAGTTAAGTACTTTTCCTCTTCAAAAGTAAAGTCTTCCCTCTCCCAATAGGAATCTCTGGCTGCTGCTTGAATTTTAAATATAATAACCAGGTTTATACATTAAGCAAGCTTTGCCTGGTTCCCTCAGCAACAGCTCGAACTTGGATAGTTTGCCATAATGTGTTCTAAAGGAACTTGTGCATTTCATTATAATAACATCCCACTTATTCAGAAGGGAAGAAATCTTAACCTTTCAGAAAGACGGAAAGCTAAAATTAGGCCATGAACCAAAACAAAACCCTTTAAGCCTCTCGAATAACCTTCACAATGTCCTGCTCTAAAGACAAGAGCAGCCAGGTGCGGTGGCTCATGCCTGTAATCCCAGCACTTTGGGAGGCTGAGGCGGGCGGATCACGATGTCAGGAGTTCAAGACCAGCCTGGCCAAGATGGTGAAACCCCGTCTGTACTAAAAAACTACAAAAATTAGCCAGGCGTGGTGGTGCACGCCTGTAATCCCAGCTACTCGGGAGGCTGAGGCAGAATGATTGCTTGAACCCAGGCAGCAGAGGTTGCAGTGAGCCGAGATTGCACTACTGCACTCCAGCCTGGGGACAGAGAAAGACTGTCTCAAAAAAAAAAAAAAAAAAAAAGACAGCTTTACTTGCAAGAAAAAGTCTTTAGGCCCTGTAATTCTGTTTACTCTTTTTTTTTTTTTTTTAACACATCCTTCTCCACAGTGAATAAAAAATAGGGAGGGGCTGCTAGAAGTGACACAGTTAGCACAGTGTCAACGCATATGGTAGCCTGAAGACAAAGGAGACAGAAAAGCTTAAAAAAAAAAAAAAGCATAGATCTGTACCGTGACAGTTTTGACAGATTTCCAATCAAAATGGATAAAATAAAGAAAGTATTGGGTTTATAGAGATAAGCTTCAGTTATCCAGAAAGCTCATTGTTTTTTGAAGAATTCAGCGCCACCAGAGCTGTCCAAGGGAAGCATCACTGTGTTTTGAACCAAAAAATCTAGCAAGGCATTCATACAAAGATTTCCAATCTATTCATTGGATGAATCCCCAGTGGTATGTATGGCAGTGGGGCAGCTGGTGAGATCTTGGCTAAGACTGAAGCCCTGGATTTTATGAAAGTTCGATGATTTTGTGTAGGAAAAACTGATATATTAAATGCACAGCAGTCCTTATGTTTAGGCATAGGCGGGGACTTTAGCCTGTAGGCAACTTGCAGTGTTGATTTAGGGAAAATACTTTAATGGGCCTTTGATTCTATAAAGATAAAGTCAACATCCAGTTATGGAATGGGGACTGCTCTGTTCTGCCTAATAACAGAAATGATTATCTTTCCTGAGGGCGGAGCTGTAGGACGGCCCTATTTCTAAAACTATTGTTTCTTCTGGGGAGATGTGTAATGCAGTCTTGTCCAAGACTGGGAGCAGTGAGCAGAAGATGCAGAAAAAACTGCTAGGGCCAAATCTCTGCCCCCAGACTGACAGAGGTCCCCTAAGGCAGCAGGTTGATGACAGCCTGAAGCAACCTGACTCACCTGCTGACGTTTACCCAGACCCAGTTATTCAAGAACAACTGTGCAAATGGGGAAGGGGAATGCGGAAATGTAAAGCAGCACCACTCTTATGGAAAACTGTATGGCAGTTTCTCGAAAAACTAAAAATAGTCCGGGCACGGTGGCTCACGCCTGCAATCCCAGCACTTTGGGAGGCCGAGGCGGGTGGATCACCTGAGGCCAGGAGTTCGAGACCAGCCTAACCAACATGATGAAACCCCATCTCTACTAAAAATACAAAATTAGCCAGGCGTGGTGGTGTGTGCCTGTAATCCCAGCTACTCAGGAGCCTGAGGCAGGAGAATCACTTGAACCCAGAGGCAGAGGTTGTGGTGAGCCAAGATCGCACCATTGCACTCCAGCCTGGGTAACAAGAGTGAAACTGTCTCAAAAAAAAAAAAAAAAAAAAAAGAAAAAGAAAAACTAAAAATAGAATAAGCATATGATGTAGAATAACCATATGATACAGCAATCCAACTTCTGATTATTTACCCAAAAGATTTTTCAAAGAGATGTCTGCACTCCCTTGTTATCACTGTAGCCCTAGGGATTCACAGCAGCCAAATTACAGAATCAACATAAGTGTCCATCAACAGATGAATGAATAAAGAAAATGTGGTATATAGACACAATGGAATGTTATTCAGTCTTTAAAAAGAAGGAAATTCTGTCATTTGTGACAACAGGGATCAAAGTAAAGAACATCCTAATAAGCGAAATAAGCCAGGCACTGAAAGACAAATACCACATGTTCTCACTTACATGTAGACTCTAAGACAATGGAACTTGTAGAAGCAGAGAGTAGAATGGTGGTTACAGAGGCTGGGGATGGGAGAAATGGAGAGAAGATGGTGAAAGGTACAAAAATCTTAGAAGGAATACTTTTTTTTTGAGATCTATTGCACAGCATGGTGAATATAGATAATAATAGTGTATTGTATATTTCAAAATTGCTAAGAGAGTACATTTCAAATATTCTCATCACAGAAATGAAAAGCATTTGAAGTGATGAATATGTTAATTAACTTGATTTAATTCATCTGCATTATATTCATAAATCATAGCATCACCTTGTGCTCCATAAATATATACAATTATAAATTGTCAATTTACAATAAAATAAAAAAGAACAACAATGCAAGATAGACTTCGGGAAATGTGCTGATCCCAGAGTATTGTTCTCATGCCATTAGGAGGGAAAGGACAAGACCACATTCTTGGGCTGGGGGTTCCCCTGAAAGGAATGGCTATTTCATGATCAGTCATCCTGGGGCCAGAATTAGGGACTTGGAAGGAGCCTTGGACTCTTGGAGGGGAAACCTGCTCCCTGTTCTTGGAGCTTTGAGGGTTGAAAAGACAGGAGGGAGGGTTTCTCCAGGACTCCCTTGTTATGGGAAATAAGTTGGATTCCGCAACAGAGGACATGTCAGAGACTACAGACAGACACCCAGAAGAGGCAGGGTTGCCAGATAAAATGCTGGGTGCCCAGTTACATTTGCATTTCAGATAAACAACGAATAATATTATAGTGTAACTATGTTCCAAATATTGCCTGGGACATACTTACAGTAAAAAAATTATTCATGGCCGGGTGTGGTGGCTCACGCCTGTAATCCCAGTACTTTGGGAGGCCGAGACAGGCAGATCACAAGGTCAGGAGTTCGAGACCAGCCTGGTCAACATGGTGAAACCCCGTGTCTACTAAAAATACAAAAATTAGTTGGGCATGGTGGCAGGCGCCTGTAATCCCAGCTAATTGGGAGGCTGAGGCAGGAGAATCATTAGAACTTGGGAGGCAGAGGTTGCAGTGAGCTGAGATTGCACCTTTGCACTCCAGCCTGGGCGACAGGGCGAGACTCCATCTCAAAAAAAAAAATTAATTAAATAAAATAAATTACTCATTGCTCATCTGAAATTCAACTTTAAGTGGGAGTCCTGTATTTTTATTTGCTAAATCTGGCAACCCTAAGGAAAGGACCTCTGTAAAGACCCTCCATTCTGTCCTTTCTGTCACCTTGGCTTTTCTTTAGTCCCCTTATGTGGCAAAGTCAGCCCTAGCCTTGCTGGGAACACTCGAGGGAGGGTGTCTGTGCCCCATGCTTGGGGTGAAGCCATACTGGAGAGAGGGCAGCTACTGCCAGAGGAGTCAGACTTCACACTGAGGAGGGGTCCTTGGTGAGAAGAGGGTGGGGAAGTGACGCAGAATCACAGAGGTGATGAGGGTGGAGTGGGGATCTCGGTGGATTTGTAGCTCTGATGAGCATTTCTGCTAGTGTACTAGAAGACTTGTGGAGGAGAACCTGGTAAAATTGTGTGTTCAAGGGGACTGGGGCCCTTGGCTACTGTGACTTTGACAGCAAATGGCAGTGTGACCTCATAGCTGATGAAGTCTGGGCACTTGGGTTAGGGACATTTCTAAGCAACAGCCTCCTTTTTTTTTTTTTTTTGTGATCGATGTAGTCTCGCTGTGTCACCCAGTCTGGAGTGCAGTGGCGCAATCTCACTGCAACCCCCGCCTCCCAGGTTCAAGCGATTCTCCTGCCTCAGCCTCCTGAGTAGCTGGGATTACAGTTGCATGCCACCACGCCCGGCTAATTTTTGCATTTTTAGTAGAGACGGGGGTTTCACCATGTTGGTCAGGCTGGTCTCGAACTCCTGACCTTGTGATCTGCCTGCCTTGGCCTCCCAAAGTGCTGGGATTACAGGTGTGAGCCACCACGCCCAGCCAGTAATGGCCTCCTTTAACCTCCAAGTTATCATCACAGGATGTTAACATCCAAATTTTCCTGTTGTCTCCATTTCAGATGAGGTCCCAAGCTGAGAACATAAAATGTTAGATGCCCACATGGCCTAAAGAACAGCTCTAAACCATCTATGCAGAGTTCACTTAAGAATGATCCAAAAAGGCCAGCGTGGGGACTCTTTGAGTATCAGCCTCTGGAGGCTATATAGGCGCTGCTAAGAACTTCACTCAGAGATCAGAAAGGGAACGATTCCCCCAAGTACTGGGATGGGGCACACAGGGCAGTGGGGGATGCTCTTTCTGTCCTCAAGCCAAAGAAGCATACCTTCAAGTGCTTAGAGAGCCTGGCCTGTGTGCTCTGGGAGGCCTCACCCTGGAGCCTGCTAGGCCTAGAAAATAAAGGTGAAGCAGCTCAGAGCAGCTGCCCAGAACGTGCTGCACTTGCATTGAGTGGCAGGTCACAGATGAGGGCCTTTCCCATGGGCCCTGTGCACCTGTAGAAGGTGGCTGTACTTAAGTTATCTTGAAAAAAGAGCCCCCCCCCCACACACACACACACCCTATGATGAATCTGAAAGGAATTATGGTGAACGTAAGAAACCAGACAAATCAATGATGCCAGAAAGCAAATTAGTGCTGCCTGAAGATGGGGGAAGGGCAGGAGGGAGGAAATACTAAGGGCCGTGAAGAAACTTTTGAGAGCGACAAAAGTATTCTCTATCTTGATTATGGTTCACGGGTCTCTTCAAAAGTCAAAAATTACCAAGCAGTGCACCTGAATTATGTGCAGTTTATTGTATGCCAACTGTATCTCAATAGAGCTGTTTCACAAAAAAAGGACTGCCTTTGAAAGGTTTTTGTGCCAGGAGAAAGAGGTTGGATGTGGAAGATGGAGTGGAGGAAAGGAAGATCAGAAGTGGTTAGCCACGCCAGGCGTGGTGGCTCAAGCCTGTAATCCCAGCACTTTGGGAGGCCAAGGTGGGTGGATCACAAGCACAAGAGATTGAGACCATCCTGGCCAACCTGGTAAAACCCCGTCTCTACTAAAAATACAAAAATTAGCTGCGCATGGTGGCATGTGCCTGTGGGTCCCAGCTACTTGGGAGACTGAGATCTCGGCTCACTGCAACCTCCGTCTCCCGGGTTCAAGCAATTCTCTTGCCTCAGCTTCCTGAGTAGCTGGGATTACAGTCATGCGCCGCCACACCCAGCTGATTTTTGTATTTTTAGTAGAGACAGGGTTTCACTATGTTGGCCAGGCTGGTCTCGATCTCCTGACCTCGTGATCCACCCACCTCGGCCTCCCAAAGTGCTGGGGTTACAGGCATGAGCCACCACGCCTGGCCACCTGTTGTTTTCTTACACAGAGTCATCTACCTGGTCTCCTCTGCCTACCGAGAAGCAAATGCTCTGCCAGTTATTCTTAATTACCTCCATGGGAAATGAAGAAAAACGGCACGCAGGGAGAGACTGTCAGCTAAAGAAGTTTTGAAGGAAAACAACAGACACTTTCGGAGGCAATTAGTCAAGTGGTTGAGAGTACGGACTCTGAAGCCAGGCTGCCCAGATGTGAATCCTAGTTCTCCCACTTCCTGGTTGGATGAGATTCTTTAAATTGCACAATCTCTGCCTTGGTTCCTTCATTTGTTAAACGGTGATAATGATAATAGCTCATGCTAAGTTGTTCTGTGATAACAAACAACTCCAAACACTCGGTGGCTTACAGGAACAAAGATGTATTTCTTGCTTATATCACATATCCATTGCAGGCTGGCTTTAGCCTTCCCCTCTGGAACCAGACTGAAGGAGGAGCCCTTATCTACATCATTGCTGGTGTTAGGGCAGCAGGAAGAGTGGTTGATGGTGGATCCATGAAACGGCTCTTTAGGTTTCTTCTTGAAAATGATGTAGGTGTCTTCTGTCTACATTTCCTTGGCAAAACAGTTACATGGCTAAGCTTGATGTCAACATGGTAGGGAGGTGTAATCCTCCCACAAAGAAGTACAGAGAACATATGGGACAATAATATAGTCTATCTCAGTACCTAGCTATGTAAAGCACTTAAAAATTGCACCTGAGTGAGCCATGCAAGTGCTATATAAGGGCTAATTAATACTTCTTTTCCATTTGAATTTCTTTCGTCGTTTTCCTAAGGAGGCTGGTTGCACTCAGACCCTGATTTAGAAACAGTCCCCACTTTGGGAACTACCCAATTTGGCAGGAACCACCAAAACACCCAGGAGAAATTCTAACTAAGAAGTAGTTGGAACCTGGACCTCAAAACCTGATTTAAGGGTCTTGCTGAGACATTTTAATGAGGAGGAATATATAATTTGTTTTCCTGGGCCGGTCTCTGGAACTGTCTCCCTGAAAGACAGGCATCAAGGTAATGGATGATCATGTCTCAGCTATTTCAGGATGGCTAGGCCTGTAAAGCTCAGCCTCTGCAAAGTTATTCTTAACTCGCTTGTCTCCAGGCAGACAGCAGTAGCTCCTTCTGTTAAATGCTTAGATCATGGATGGAGCAAGCCCAGGCTCTGGGCCAGCGACCCTGTTTCCTGGCCAACAACTTTTCCATGAAGCTCTATGGGGACCCAGACTACCCCATGGCGGGCCTAACACAGAATTTCTTCCATTTGTGTATTTAGTTTTGAGTTTCCAACAGGGCAGTCAGAGAGTGGGACTGGGGTTGTCACCAGAGCAGAGGGAATGGGGATTGTTCCACCATCCCTGACCCTTGAGGCCAGAGCGGCCAATGAACAGGGCCACTCTTGGGTCTCCAAGACTCTTCTTAGCCCTTTAGAGCATTTCAAAGCTGTCCCATCTAAAGGATGCAAGAGACCAAAACGCCAGCTATTGTAAGTGGGGAACTAAAGCAGGTGAGCTGTATTTTAGTTCTTACTAGGGCAGCTTTCATTTTATTCTAATGGCTTGCAAATCATTTCAGAATGTACCATACAGCTAATCTCTCCCTCACCTTATGTTGTTTCTCCTTATCAGTTCAATTTTAAAAAGGAAACATTTATAGATTATTGTCTTTTTCTTTCCCTTTCTTTCTTTCTTTCTTTTTCTTCCTTTCTTCCTTTTTCCTTTCTTTCTTTCTTTCTTTCTTCTTTCTTTCGTTCATTCTTTCTTTTTTTTGAGACAGTCTCATTCGGTCACCCAGGCTGGAGGGCAGTGGCATGATCATAGCTCACTGCAGCCTTAAACTCCTTGGCTCAAATAATCTCCCAACCTCAGCCTCCCCAGTAGCTGAGACTATGGGGCTACCCCCACACTCAGCTAATTTTTTATAAAAAAAATTGTGTAGAGACAGTGTTTTGCTATGTTGATCAGGCTGGTCTTGAATTCCTGGCCTCAAATGATCTTCCCACCTCAGCCTCCCAAAGTGCTGGAATTACAGGCGTGAGCCACCATGCCCAGCTTATAGATTATTTTCTGATGAGTAACACAGGTACTGACCAAGGGCTTCGGACCATACAGACAAGGTTTGAGTTCAAGTCCTGTCCCTCACAAGCTCTAAATTAGTAAGTTCACAAGTATCTCTACCGCAGGGACAAAGGTGATGCAGCTGCAGCAGAGACTGGGAGCATCAGACATTCATGCCATAGGTAGGTGATGGAGACTTCCTGGAGAATGTGGCAAATTGAGCTGGGTTTCAAAGGATGATGTTGTGGGTTGAATTGTGTACCTCAAATAGATTTGGGGTCCTAACCCCTGGTACCTGTGAATGTGATCTTACTTGGAAATAGGGTCTTTGTAGATATAACCATGTTAAGATGGAAGTCATACTGGATTAAGGTACGTCCTAAACCAGTGACTGGTGTCCTTTTTTTTTTTTTTTGACTGGTGTCCTTATAAGAGGGAAATTTGGACCCAGACACGGGGAAATGCCACATAACAACAAAGGCAGAGATTGGAGTGATGTGTCTACCAGCCAAGGAGTGCCAAGGATTTCCGGCAGCCACCAGAAACTAGAGAGAGGCGATGATGAGTCCTTCCCTAGAGCCTTCAGAGAGAGCATGGCCCTGCTGACACCCTGATTTCAGACTTACAGCTTCCAGAATTGTGAAAGAATACATTTTGGTTGGTACAAGCCACCCAGTTTGTGGTCATTTTTTAATGGCAGCCCTAAGGAGCTAATATAGATGGCTAGGACTTAGAGGTAGAGGGAAGGACTCTGTAGACAGCTATGGTAAGCAAATCTAACAACTCTTGAAAGCATACAGCGTCTTTGGGGAATAAATAGTAATTTGATGTGACTGGAGCAAAGGAGGTGGAAAGAATTCAGAAAGAGCCAAATATAGTGGAAGATGATGATAGAAATATAGGCTAGACGGCTGGACACGGTGGTTCACACCTGTAATCTCAACACATTGAGAGGCCAAGGCTAGAGAACTGCTTGAGCCCAGGAGTTTGAGACCAGCCTGGGTAACATGGCAAAACCCTGTCTCTACTAAAAATACAAAAATTATCCAGGCATCGTGGCGCACACCTGTAGTCCTAGCTACTTGGGAGGTTGAGGTGAGAGGATGGCTTGAGCCTGGAGGCAGAGGTTTCAGTGAGCCAAAATTGTGCCACTGCACTCCAACCTGGGCAACAGAGGGAGACCCTGTCTCAGAGAAGAAAGAGAGAGGGAGGGAGAGAGAGAGAGAGGAAGGAAGGAAGGAAGGAAGGAAGGAAGGAAGGAAGGAAGGAAGGAAGGAAGGGGAGGAAGGAAGGAAGGAGAGAGGAAAGGAAGGAAAGAAAAGGAGAGAAAGAAAAAGAGAGAGAGAAAGGGAGGGAGGGAGGAAGGAAGGAAGGAAAGAAAGAGAGGAAGGGAGGGAGGAAGGAAAGAAGCAAGGGATGAAGGAAGGAAGGGAGGGAGGGAGGGCGGGCAGGCGGGCAGGCAGGCAGGCAGGCAGGCAGGCTGAAACCATCAGTGCCAGGCTGGAGAGACTGGCTTTTATCCAGTCATGTTTTTGCATGTCTCAGTGGACAGACAGGAGCCCTTTATTCTGTCTCTGATTTGCTCTTCCTTGCCAATCATGCCTTGCTGTCATCAGAGGTCTGAACAGTGCTTGAGATACATACTTTTCATTATTCGGGGTAAGACTTTGCCATCCCAGCATGACTTTGAGTTTCTTTTTGTCCTTCTCACTGGTTTAGGCCCCAGTAAGGTTAGATGATGCTGGGCTTAGAGCCACAGGATGGATGACTTAAAGGTAGGGACAAGGTCTCATTTGCCTTTGAATCCTCAGCACATAGCATAGTGTAGGTGACATGTATTATTCAGGACTTCCGCTGTAAGTAAGAGAAACATAATTTTGCTTAAGCAAGGAGGAAATTCATTGGTTCACAAAATGAGGGGGAAAAAGGAAAGGGTGTATTTGTTTCCTAGAGCTGCATTGCTGGTGTTTGTGAAATGATCACAAACACGTGTGGTTTAAAACAACAGAAACTTACTCTCTTACAGTTCTGGAGGCCAGAGGTCTGAAACCAAGATGACAGCAAGGTTGGCTCCTTCTGAAGGCACTTGGGGAGGTTCTGTTCCATGCCCTTCTCTTAGCTTTGGGTGTTGCCAGCAATCCTGGGCCTTCCTTGACTTGTAAATGCATCACTCCAATCTCTGCCTTCATCGTCAGCTGAGGCTCTCCCTGTGTGCCTGTCTCTGCGTTTCTTCTCTTCTTATAAGGACAGCTGTCATCATGGATTAGAGCCCACCCTAATGAAGTATGACATCATCTTAAGTTGATTACATCTGCAGACACCCTACGTCCAAATCAAGGCACATTCACAGGTACCTGAGGTCAGGACTTCAACATATTTTTTTGGGAATACAATTCAACCCACAACAGAGGGATAGCTGGTTTCAGGTATGGCTGGTTTCAGAGACTCAAGCAATATCATCAAGGCTCTGTCTCTTTAATGTTCAGATAGGCTCTCTGCCTTTATGGCCACTAGCAGCCCAATGATATATGTATATGGTGATGATACACTTGGGCTTGGACAGGAGTGGCAGTAAACAGCTCTTGTATTTCATGCTTGTGGAGGCCAAGAGGGATAATGAATCAGGAAAGATGAGAACAAGGCATGCTTGGTGATCAAGAGCAAATCAGAGACAGATTAAAAACAGTCTAGATAAGACAGACAGGGGATGGGGTGGTGCCAGTGGAATAGAGCTATTATGTCCAGGTGCCCTGGACAACTTGTTACCTGGTTGAGTGGGACAATTCACTGTAAAGGGTTTGATAAAGAATAGGTGCCCAATGCCAGGCTTGAGAAAAGCACTGTTTTTATGTAGAGCTTGGTACCTCCTGCCAGGATTGGTGGGCTGGGATCTGCTGTTTTCCCGAAGTGACTTCCACTCCCCATTTCTTTGGTGATAGCACCATCCTTTTCCTTTAGGGTAATCCCCTCCACCACCACTGCCTCCACCTCCAGCTCCGGCTCCTGGGATCTCCAGATAGCACAGGACTGGGCCATCAGGAGACTCCATCCCCTTGACCACAGTGACCGGCTCAGGGAAAGGGCTCCTGTCTGTCTAGCGAGTGCTAATCCCTAGACTTTTTCTGGAACTACTGGGGAAGAGAAGTGCTCTTTTCTGCGAGGAGGTTGTTAAACTGGTAGGATGTAAGTGTGAGGCCGCTCGGAACCATCTGTGCCACCACATGGGAGAGACTGCCTGTAAAGGAAATCAAGACAGAAAAGAGCAGAGCCGAGAAACGCAGAGAGAGAACCTGAGGCTCAGGGACATGGTTTGAGCAAATGCATGTGGCCAGGCCTGAAACAATGTCTTCCCAGGCACCTTGCAGAATTCACATGAGCCACTGGATTCCCTTCTCTGCTTTAGCTACAGCAAGAGTCCAGATTCCACAGGCCTGCTTCTCAAAGGCACCTCAGCCTTTGGTTGGGATGGACCCCAGAGGGTTAAATGTAGCCCCGGTGCCCGGCACATCCAAGGAGTTGGGGCAGGAGGTTGTAAGGAGTTCCACTTTCTCCCCTTTCCCTCAAGTGTTTTGTTAAGAAGAAAGCAGAGGCTGGGTCAGTGGTCCCTTGAGTTGCTCTGGTCTTCCCCCAGGTTCTACGAGTGGGGACCACTCTTTCTCTGAATTTCTTGGCCTGCTGTGGCTAATACTGAGTCATAAGCAGTCACGTCAGCCACCTTTGCTAAAAATAGTCTTTATTTAATTCCAGGTGGATACCTTGCATTTAGCTCTTCTTGCTTTCACATCTCATTTGATCTTTACAACAACCATGTAAGAGAGGCAAGACCGATATTATCATTATTGTTATTTCCACCAACATACAGATGAGGAAACTGAACTGACAGTTTAACGGTGCATGACTACAGCGTGATTGCTGCTGAGCCATAACCACAAAGTGAGACTGGGCCCCATTTGTTCATCTATCCACCTATTCATCCAAAAAATATTTATTAAGGGTCTACAAGAGCCAAACTCTTTGCTAGTTTCCTTTTTTTTTTTCTTTTTTGAGATGAAGTCTGGCTCTGTCACGCAGGCTGGAGTGCAGTGGCGCGATCTTGGCTCACTGCAAGCTCTGTCTCCTGGGTTCACATTCTCCTGCCTCAGCCCCCTGAGTAGCTGGGACTACAGGCACCTGCCACCACGCCTGGCTAATTTTTTTGTATTTTTAGTAGAGACGGAGTTTCACCATGTTGGCCAGGATGGTCTCGATCTCCTGACCTTGCGGTCCACCTACCTTGGCCTCCCAAAGTGCTGGGATTACAGGTGTGAGACACCGTGCCTGGCCACTAGTTTCAATAATGAGTTTAAAATAAGTAAATAAGATGTGAATCTTACCTTCAAGGATTTCACGCTCTCTGAGGAATGATAAAGACATGTTTCCAAATTATAATGTTAAAAAGGAAGGAAAGGGTATGTTTTATGAAAGGCCTTGGTAAAATGCTGTGGAAATTCAGGAGAAAGAGATTATTTCAACCTGTGGGGATTGACATTCGTGGACATCTTTGGAAAGCAAGTAGAATTTGGATGTACATGAATGAGTGAAGTGGATTCCAGGAAGAGGGAAAGCATGAACAAAAACAAAACCATGGGGGGTCAAATGGATAAGCCAAAATCTGGACTTAGCTCAAGCACAAGTCATGTGAGAGAAGGATAGGAGAGCTTGCAAAATTGCGTTCAGAGATCCATAAGGCCGAGCTAAAGAGATTGGGCTGTATTCTGTTGATGATAACTTTTTTTTTTTTTTAAGCAGTAACTCCTTCATGGAAACTAACCTATGCCGTGCAGAGGGTAGTTAGAAGGATAGGAGACTGAATGTAGGGATCAGTTTTCCAGGCAAGAAGTTATAAGGTCCAGGGTAGGGTAATGTTCTGGTTATTTATTGCTGTATTAACATATCACCCCCAAAACTTAAGGACTCAAAATGGAAACTTTTTTTTTTTATTTTAGAGACAGGATCTTGCTCTATCATGCAGGCTGGAGTGCATTGCCTGATCATAGCTCACTGTAACCTTGAACTCCTGGACTCAAGCAATCCCCCACCTCAGCCTCTCAAGTAGCTAGATTACAGGTGTGCACCACCACAGCCAGCTAACTTTTTACTTCTTGTAGAGATGGGGTCTCTCTATTTTGTACAGGCTGGTCTCAAACTCCTGGCCTCAAGCAATCAGTCCACCTCAGCCTGCCTAAGTGCTGGGGTTAGAGGCTTGAGCCACTGTGCCCCGCCAACAACAGTTTTATTATATCTCACAACTGTGTGGATCAGGAATTTGGGTAGGGCTCAGCTGGGTGATTCTTCTGTTCCATATAGCATTATCTGGAGTCACTCAGTGGTATTCAGCTGGTAGGCTGGAAGGCCCAAGATAGCTTCCCTCACATGCCTGGCTTCTTGAAAGAAATGGCTGGAAGGCTGACCTCAGTTGATTTCTTCTCTTTCTCCATGTAGTTCCAGGGTCTTTCTAGCTGTCTAGAGCTCTAAGAGTGAGGGTTTGAGAGAGGAAGTGGAAATTGCTGATCTCTTAAGTCCTAGGCCTGTAGAGTGACACAGCATCATTTCTATCATATGTATTGGTTCAACTAGTTACAGAGCCCACCCAGATTCAAGGGGATTGGGACACACAGTCACTTTTCAATGGGAGCATTGTCAAAAATTTGTGACTGTCTTTCTTTCACCACAGGTAATAATGGGAATGGACAGAGGATAACAGGCAGGTGAATTATAAGGGAAAAGTCACAGGACTTGGCAACTGCTTGGAGTCATTCAGTCAGGAAAGATTTATTGAGCATTTACGATGTCAGGCAATGTTATAGACACTGAAGACACAGCAGTGAACAAAACAGATAAAAACCCCTGGCCCTGTGGAGTTCGTATGCTAGTAGATTGGAGAGTGAAAGGAGGCAACTGACATTTCCAGTGTCTGTTCCTGGCAGCACAGTGTGGCCATTGTCAAATATAGGGACCTAGGGAGGCCAATCCGAATTTAGGTTTGATAACATAACCAAGAAACTAAGTGCTCAATTCTACTAGCACTTGGGTTGAAATCACAACCACAGTAACAGCCCTCCAACTCCAAGCCATTGAGGAAATCCAGGATTTTGCTTCCAACCACAGGCAGCGCCTATGAGATTACAAAGAGAAAGACAGACACTTTAAAAACCTCATAGATTTCCGGCCTTCCTTGGGCTGGAAAAGCATGTGGAATCATGTAAATCCACAGTTTCACCAATTTTTAATTCATGAGCAATCTTGTTTCAACAATAATTCTACCCCTTCCAGATAATTTTGAATAAATCCCAGACATCATATTATCTTAAATATTTCTGTATGTATCTCTAGAAAAGGACTTAAAAAAATAACCACAAGGTCAGGCGTGGAACACTTGAGCCCAGGAGTTCGAGACTAACCTGGGCAACATGGCGAAACCCCATTTCTGCAAAAAATACAAAAATTGGCCGGGCATGGTGGCACGTGACTGTAGTCCCCACTGCTTGGGAGGCTGAGGTGGGAGGATCACTTGAGCCTAGGAGGCGTAGGTCACAGTGAGCCAAGATCATGCCACTGCACTCCAGCCTGGGTAACAGAGTGAGACCTTGTCTTAAAAAATAATAATAAATAACTAACCACCATATCATTATCACACCTGAAAAGTTAACTTTAATCAATTTCTTAATATCATATATTAAACCAATATTCAAATTTTCCCAATATATGGTTTGTTTGAATCAAGTGCCAAAAAAGGTTCATACATTATGTTTGCTGATAAGTATTTCATCCCTTGTGCTTAATCTTGATCTGTAGGTCTCTCTTCCATTTCTCTGTCTCCTTTCCTTTTACAGTGGCCCCCCTCTTACCTGCTGGGGATAAGTTTCAAGACCTCCAGTGGATGCCTGATAACACAGATAATATTAACCCCTATATCTGCCATGTTTTTTTCCTATACATACATACCTCTAAAATAGTTTAACTTATAAATTAGGCACAGTAAGAGATTAACAACAATAAGAAATGATAAAATAAAATAATTAGAACAATAGACTGAAATGAGAGTTATGTGAATATGGTCTCTGTCTCTCTCTTTACAAATATCTTGTTGTACTATATATACCTTTTTTGGGACCATGGTTGACCATGGGTAACTGAAACCTCAGAAACCAAAACTGAGGATAAGAAGGTACTATTGTAATTTCCTTGTAGTTTTTTTGAGACAGAGTCTCACTCTGTCGCCCATCCTGGAGTGCAGTGGCGCGATCTCGGTGCACTGCAACCTCCGTCTCCCAGGTTCAAGCGATTCTCCTGCCTGAGCCTCCCTAGTAGCTGGGATTACAGAAATGCACCACCACGCCCAGCTAATTTTTTTGTATTTTTAGTAGAGACAGGGTTTCACTATGTTGACCAGGCTGGTCTTGAACTCCTGACCTCAAATGATCCGCCTGCCTCGGCCTGCCAAAAGGCTGGGATTACAGGCGTGAGCCACCGCACCCAGCCCCCTTGTAGTTTATTGTTGAAGAAATCAGGTTGTCCTATAAAATTTTCCACAGCCTGAATTTTTCGAGATTGCTATCCTATGGTGATGTTTAACACGTTTCTCTGTCCTCTGCATTGCTGGTAAATTGGTAGTGAGATCCAGAAGCTGAATCCGACTTAGGTTTCTTAGCAAGAATAGCTCAGAGGTGGGATTGCGTATTTCCACCAGGAGTCACATGGCAGGTTGGTTTCCTTCTTGTGACGTTAACGTCCATTGACAATTTTTGTTAAAATGCAGTATTTTCAGGGGTTGTAGAACAATGATGTTCCAATTCTATAATTCCTTTGTCATTTTTCAGCTGCAATACTTATATAAAGAGAAACTTCTCTCTCCTCAACTATTTGGCCGTCTGAGATAACAGTCATACAAGAAAGGCAAGATAAATGCTGGATTTTTTTTTTGCCTCTATTTACCTGTTTTCAAAATGATAACATCGTTCCCTTGCCCTTTTCAAAGTTAACCAATGAGTTAGATTGTTTCTTTTTGTCATTAAAAACCCATGTATTTAAACATATTTAATATGTTTCAGCTCATTGTCCTTATTATCATTGATACATTGTGCCTCCCACCTTTGGTGGCCGGTGGGAGCTTCTTCAAGTTAGTGCCTGAGTTCTTTTGTCACAACATAGTAGTTTTCGATATTTTATTTCCTTGCTGTCTGTCATGACAAGATGTTCCAAGCTCATTTTGTATATTTCCCACCTCAGACTGGACCTAGGCATTTCTCCAAGGAGTCTTGGTTTCATTGGTGGGAATTAATATGTCTAGACCACAATTAGTAGCCACGAGGTTGCTCATTGTTTCTAGGCCTTTTCAGTGGGCAGGGCTAGGAAATACTAATTTTCTTTTTTTTTTTTTTTTGAGACAGAGTCTCGCTCTGTCACCCAGGCTGGAGTGCAGTGGTGCGATCTCAGCTCACTGCAACCTCCATCCCCCGGGTTCAAGCGATTCTCCTGCCTCAGCCTCCTGAGTAGCCGGGATTACAGGCACACACCACCACACCCAGCTAACTTTTGTATTTTTAGTAGAGACGGGGTTTCACCATGTTGGTCAGGCTGGTCTTGAACTCCTGACCTTGTGATCTGCCCGCCTCGAGTGCTGGGATTACAGACATGAGCCACTGCGTCCAGCCGGAAATACTTTCTTTTTAATGACAAAATATTATCACCAGTTCATACTGAAACTTCCAGTTCAATTCAGTACCATCAAATTTTGACTTAACTTCATCTGTCTTGCATATATGCCTGCTTTCTCTGACACTGAAAAATCCTGGTTCTTGACAATATAACAGAATTACTTATCTCTTTTATCTCACCGTATGTGGTCTCAGAATAACATTACCACCAACAATATGATTACTGAAAATAGGTCACCATTTTTTTCTTTCTTTCTTTTTTTGGACAGTTCTTTTTGTCCTTAGGATATAGCCCACTAGGAATGTACACTCAAGTTTCTATGCTTTCAAGTCACTTGGAATCATTTTTCTCTGTATGGTTATGCTTCACATTAGATAAAGAGTTATGTTCATTTTTTTATTTGCTTTAGATTTTTAATTACTCTCTTTTAAAACTTTACATTTCTTATATAAATTATTTACGTGGTTCTAAAGTCCTATCTACAAAACAAGGTATATTGAGAGAAGCTCAGCTTTTATCCTTGTCTCTCTATCCTATTCCCTCTCTTTCCCTATAGATAACTTTTTAAAAATTATGGCTTATCTTTTGTAACATATACATATATAAATATATATAGTCATATGTCACTTAATCACAGGATATGTTCTAAGCAATTTTGTCATTGTGTGAACACCACGAAGTGTACTGACACAAACCTAGATGGCAGAGCCTACTATACACCTAAGCTAGGTGGTATAGCCTACTGCTCCTAGGATAAAAACCCCTACAGCATGTTACAGTACTGAATACTGGAGCCCACGGTAACACAATGGTTAGTATTTGTGTATCTAAACACAGAAAAGCTACAGTAAAAATACAGTATGCAATCTTATGGGACCACCATCGTATATGTGGTGCATTGTTTACTGAGTCATCATTACATGGCGCATGACTGTATATACACACATCTCCTTTCTTAAATTCTATACACACTTTTTCCCATCTTGCTCTTTTCGTTGGAGATGACTCCAGAACAGAACTTCCCCAGGAACCTGACAAACGGGGCTTCTACCCTAAGTCCCTGCTTAGAGGGCCCCACATATCACAAACACAAACGAGACTCTTATTAGAAAGCTCACAGGTGCCTTGGACTCTAGGTAACCGGCATTCAGCACTGGCTCAGTGAGATGCAGGCCCCAAACATCCTCTTTCATAACGAACACCATTCAGGCCCCAGGGAAACCCCATCTCTACTAAAAATACAAAAATTAGCTGGCTGTGGTGGTGCACGCCTGTAGTCTCAGCTACTTGGGAGGCTGAGGCAGGAGAATCACTTGAACTTGGGAGGCGGAGGTTGCAATGAGCTGAGATCGCGCCACTTCACTCCAGCCTGGGCGACAGAGCAAGACTCCGTCTCAAAAAAAAAAAAAAAAAAAAAGATAAACGACATTATCTAATCCTTTCCCCTAATGCAAATGCAGTTGATTATTACATAACAACATATAGCTCCCCAGGAATGTCGAATGTGTCTGCTGTTCTCTCGCCTTGCCAAGAATATGTTGTAAAACTTGTGAGGTTTCACCAATCTGATAGGTTAGAAATAGTATATGTGTCATTTTAATGTTTCATTATTCTAATTATGAGTGAGGTTGAGCTTGTGTGTGTGTGTGTGTGTGTGTGTGTGCGATTAGGACCATTTTCATTTCTTTTTCTGTGAATTATCTATTCATACCTCTAGCCCATTTTCCTGGGGTATTACTGGGTTGTTTTCGTCTCCTCCATTTTTAGGAGTTTCTCATAAACAACAACATGAACTCTTTGTCTGTGAACACCTGGTTCTTTCTCTGTGCTAGACTCCAGATTCGATTTAGGGAATTCAACAAAATATAAGGCATCACCCATGCTCTCAAACATAAGGCATCACCCATGCTCTCAAACTTTAAATGTTAAATGTTAAATATAAGGCATCACCCATGCTCTCAAACTTTAAATGTTACACAACAACAAGAGAGATACATAACTTCATGAAACAATAAGAAAGGAGAGGTCTCAGATGAGAACATAATTTGTGAACAAAATTAGTTGTTTTAACCCAGAAGTTCAGAAAAAGGGAGTTTTCAGGCTACGGTGCCTGGAAGATCTTATGAAGGTGGAAGTGGATCTAAGCTGGATTATGAGGAACAAATTGGAAACATAGGAGGGAAGGTTGGAAGGTGAGGATGCCACCCCTGGCGGGGACAGTCATGAAGCTGGGTGGAGGAGTATGGTCTTATTGGGTAGGCATAGGAGGAGGAGAATGACGCATGCTAAGATATCAAATGAGAGGATGCAGGACACGGCCCTAGGGGCCAGAGGACGTTACACCAACGACTCCAAAGCTTCCCTCTGCCAGCAGGTGAAGTGAGCCCTACACCCTCCCCACGCACCCCAACACTATCTGAGGGTGGGAAACAGAAGGGATGCAAAAAGAGGGACTCTCTTGAGTATTTATCTTAAGGAGAATGAGCGCTACCTAAACGGGCTAAGAAATGATCAGATCAGACAGATTCTTTTTTTTTTTTTTTTTTGAGATGGAGTGTTTTTGTTTTGTTTGTTTGTTTGTTTGTTTTGTTTTTTTATGGAGTTTCACTCTTGTTGCCCAGGCTCTGGAGTGCAATGGCGTGACTTCGGCTCACTGCAACCTCCGCCTCCTGGGTTCAAGTGATTCTCCTGCCTCAGCCTCCTGAGTAGTTGGGATTACAGGTGTGTGCCACCACACCCAGCTAATTTTTTATATTTTTTGTAGAGACATGGTTTCACCATGTTGGCCAGGCTGGTCTCGAACTCCTGACCTCAAGTAATCTGCCTGCCTCAGCCTCTCAAAGTCCTGGGATTACAGGCGTGAGCCACCGCACCTGGCCTGGACAGAGATTCTAATTATATTAGCCACTTAGCTCATTCCACCCTGATCACATGTGAGTGAAGGGGATGGGGGCTGAGGAAGAAGCCAGATGAGTTATAGACAAAGTAAAACGTTCATGTTGGTCTACCCATCTCAGTTATAGTTTGAGCTAACATTTTTGACCCTGCCGTATAAGACTGTAAGGGGCAGAATGTGTCCCCCCACCCCAAGTTCACATGTTGAAACCCTGATCCTCCAATGTGACGGTAAATGATTGGTCCCTTTATAAAAGGGACCCCAGAGAGCTCTCCTGCCCTCTTTCTGCCATGTGAGGATACACAGAGAAGTTGCCAGTCTGCAACCTGGAAGAGGGCCCTCACCAGAACCTGACCAAGCTGTCACCTTCATCCTGGACTTCCAGACTTAGAAACTGTGAGAAATAAATATCCGGAATTCTATTGTAGTAGCCCTAACTGACTAAGACAAATACCTGTCTCATAGGGCTGCTGGAAGGATGACATGGGCTAACACATATAAGGTGCTTAGCACCTGCCTGGCACATAATAATGCTACACAAGTGTAAGCTATTATTATTAGGTGATCGAAAAATAGTTGCTGAGGGAGTGAGCAAATAACTAAGTCAAAGCATGAAAGACTGACCAGTTGGCGACTGTCCTTGGTAGAAAAAGCTTGAGGGTCAGACAAGCCTAGTGTCCCTCACGCCCCTGCTGAGAGCCACAACCCTTCCCTGCCTGCACCCTCACTTGCCCTAGCAGGAGCCAGTGCTGGTCTGGCACACAGATTCTTTGGCTGTGTCTCTTGGACAATTATAACTGAGGAATTCAGCTTATTTTGGGTGAAATCCCTGGAAGTCCAACTTGCGATCTCAATCTGGGCAATGCAGCCACATTTTCCAATGAGTAACTCCCTCCAATATAACTCCTGGCAGACGATGCTATCGGTCGCTGAGAGAATGTGCCGTCATACGTGGGAAATAGTAAGACCACTGCGTGGGGCTTGACTCATCTGTCAGAGACGGGGTATTTTGAAATCTTGACCTCATTTGCAAACATGTGTTTGCACATACCTTTTGTCAGATGCAACTTTTCCATTCCCAATTTAGCTCCTCCAAATTTTCCCTGAAATGAAAGATGTGACAATGAAGAGAGATAAAGAAACTTTTAATAGGTCTTGATCCAGGTATGTTCTGGGAGAATTCATCTGTCTCTAACTTCCTGTTGACCCCAGAGCCAGGTCTAGGGAGACAGAGGAGGCAAGCACCAAAAATGTTAACAACTACCACTTACTGTAAGCATTACCTGTGGGCCAGGCACCGTGCTAACCACTGTACGTACAGAGATTCCTTCACGTACATCATGACGCTAGCGACCCAGAGAGTTTAAGTAGCTTGCTCAATGTCACGAGCTGAAATGTGAATTCGGGCTGCCTGTCTCCAAAGCGTCTTTGTTTAACCACTTCGGTAGACACTATCTGGATACTACCTTGCTTTATGACATCAGCCAAGAGCCTCTGGCCTTCTGGTTGGAAACATGGAAAACGTTTTCAGCCTTTTTTTTTTTTTTTTTTTGAGATAGAGTTTTGCTCTTGTTGCCCAGGCTGGAGTGTAATGGCACAATCTTGGCTCACCACAACCTCTGCCTCCCAGATTCAAGGGATTCTTCTGCCTCAGCCTCCCGAGTAGCTGGGATTACAGGCATGCACCACCAGGCCCGGCTAATTTTGTATTTTTAGTAGAGACAGGGTTTCTCCATGTTGGTCAGGCTGGTCTCGAACTCCAGACTGCAGGTGATCTGCCTGCCTCAGCCTCCCAAAGTGCTGGAATTACAGGCGTGAGCCACCGCGCCCAGCCAAGTTTTTGGCATTTTTATAGGCTGTCAGGCATTGTGGGGAAGAGAAGCTAACAGTAGGTCTCTGTGATTTGTAAATAGACACTTCGGGGGGAAGAGTGGGCAGCCTTCTGTTTAATCTCCCAAAGTCTTCTGCGTCTGGCTCCCCCATCATCCTGACACTCAATGTCCTCCTCTCCACACTCTGTCTGAACTGAACATAAGCCCCATGCCCCCAGGTTCTTTCCCATCACTCCCCAAGCCCCCACTGAAACACACCAGCATCTTCTGAATTCTAGCGATCTTTACTGGAATGCTCTGTATTATTTTTCCAGCGTGTGAAACAGTGCTTCCCGCATGGTAGGTGCACCATAAAATTGCCACGACTGGCAATGAGGACACAGAGAGAGCTGTGGATGGGGAGCGGGCACGTGGCTTAGGGCTGAGTCCGAGCTCTGCCTTGACTTGCTGTGTCATCTGGTGCAAGTCTCCAGCTTGGTACCTCACCCATGAAATGATGTCTAGGTGGCATCTTTGGCCTCTTCCATCTGTAGAGGTCTGGATTCTGTGATGCCACAGGCTCATCTGAAGGGCATACTCCAGCTCTGCTGTCCTTTTGAGAAGGCTGGGTTCCTAGGCAGAACCTCTGTGTCTCCAGCCTGCAGCCAACTTTCATATACCGGGGATGGAAAATAGTGCTATTATTAGTGGGCTCACAACTGTCAATGTGTTAAATGGAAGGAAATTGGAAAATCTCATTTCATGAGCACATTTAAGGACAAAGCAGGAACCACTATGTCCTGATGTGCCCAAAACTGCACAACTAACTATTAAATTTGGGGCGGCTGGGCACAGTGGCTCACGCCTGTAATCCCAGCACTTTGGGAGGCTGAGGCGGGCGAATCACGAGGTCAGGAGATAGAGACCATCCTGGCTAACACGGTGAAACCCCGTCTCCACTAAAAATACAAAAAAAAAAAAAAAAAATAGCCACGCATGCTGGCGGACGCCTGTAGTCCCAGCTACTTGGGAGGCTGAGGCAGGAGAATGATGTGAACCTGGAAGGCGGAGCTTGCAGTGAGCCGAGATCGTGCCACTGCACTCCAGCCTGGGTTACAGAGCAAGACTCCGTCTCAAAAAAAAGAAAAAATGGGGGGCATAAAATGTACGGAAATGAGGGCCTTTTCTTGAGCTCCCCAGTGGTGTTTCTCACACCCAAAAGGTGAGGCTGGGCCAGAACCAAAGGGAAGGCTTCTCAGCACAGTGCACCCAACAGCCCCTAAGGATGGCTTCCCAAACACCTGTGGCCAGGCTCCTTCCAACAAGGAAATTAGCTAACTTGACTAGCAAATCTATCCCCTCACTCTGTGTTAGTCAGGGTTCTCTTAGGAGGACAGAACTAATCGGAACAGAACAGGGCTCTCTTAGAGGGACAGAACTAACATACATCCTGTTAGTTTATTAAGTATTCACTTACACGATCACAAGGTCCCACAATAGGCCATCTGCAAGCTAAGGAGCAAGGAGAGTCAGCCCGAGTCCCAAAACTGAAGAACTTGTAGTCCCATGTTCGAGGGCAGGAAGCATCCAGCATGGGAGAAAGATGTAGGCTGGGAGGCTAGGCCCGTCTCACTGTCTCACGTTTTTCTCCCTGCTTTATATTTACCGGTGACTGATTAGATGGTGCCCACCCGAGTAAGGGTGGGTCTGCCTTCCCCAGCCCACTGACTCAAATGTTAATCTCCTTTGGCAACACCCTCACAGACACACCCAGGATCAATATTGCATCCTTCAATCCAATCAAGTTGACACCCAGTATTAACCATCACACACTCCCAAGTGACAGATACCATACGGTAACTCTCATTGTTATGATTCAAGCCAAAAGAGTCACTTGGATGATGGGAGGTTTGCGGCAGATAGATGGGCAGTGCCACAGTAAACCCATGGGGAAGGGTTTCTGGGCTGATGGGGCCTTGCAACACCCCCAAGACCAGTGATGGAAGCGGCCACATGCTCTGCCAAGACACCAGATCTGCCCTCATGTAGAAAATTGTCGAGAGAGCCCACAGTCATCCCAAGGTGCCTATAAGATGCCATTTGCCCTGGCAGGTCTAATGTTTGCTGCACAATTGGGTCAAGAAACTTGGGGTGCTGAGGATATCAAGGACTTAGACTAGCCTAATGCAAAGTCCAGTGTGGTGTTCCAGCCGCTGCCACCGATGCCTCACAATTACCCTAAGATTTTCAGCAGCTGCACAAATCTGAAAACGGCCCCTTGATTCTGCTCCCTAGAAGAAAAGATGTATGGCCAGGCACAGTGGCTCACATCTGTAATCCCAGCACTTTGGGAGGCAGAGGCAAGCGGGTCACCTGAGGTCAGGAGTTTGAGACCAGTCTGGCCAACATGGTGAAACCCCATCTCTACTAAAAATACCAAAAAATTAGCCATGTGCCATGGCATGCTCCTGTACTCTCAGCTACCTGGGAGCCTGAGGCAGGAGAATCACTTGAACCCAGGAGCTGGAGGTTGCAGTGAGCTGAGAATGTGCCACTGCACTGCAGCCTGGGTGACAGAGACCCATCACCAAAACAACAACAGCAACAACAAAACAGCTCAAAGTTCACCTCTGCCCTGAAGCTTCTCTGAACACTTTAGCCAAAATCTTTTTGAATTCAATAGTAAATATCAGCTCAATTCGTGATCCCAAATCTGCCTCAAGTACATTTGCAGCCTCATCTCGTCCCTCCAATGGATAATCCTGAAAACTGGATCAAGCCGAATTCCTTGAACATACCCCATGCTTTCCCATTACTTAGATTTTGATCAGGATACTTTCTCTGCCCAGGGCCTCTCTGATGTCTCCACCTGTTGAAATTCTGTCCATTCTTGGATGCTTTATCCACCAAAAAGTCCTTCTCCACCAGGAAGTCTTTATTTACCTCGACTCCCATCACACCTGCAGCCCAACCAAAAGTGATCCTGTTCTTTTAATCTCAAAAACAGTATGTTTTAGTGTTGGTGGAAAACAATCACTGAGCACTTTTGTTTTGTTTTTAATTGAGACTCCATCTCAAAAGAAAAGAAAAGAAAAGATATAAAGAAACAAACTGGAAAAGCTAATATGAGCCAGGAGCAGGTTTTAAAAAGCAGGTGGTTGATTACACAATTATTAACATGAATCAATCACCCAATCAGTCGAATTTGACTGTGCAACAAACATTTTTTGAGAACTTAAAATGGATGCAACATTATGTGAGGTGCTATGGGGGATACAAACTTTGGCAAAGTATGCTTTTCACTTTAAGATAATCCAGAAGAAGGCCAGGCGCGGTGGCTCCCGCCTGTAATCCCAGCACTTTGGGAGGCTGAGGTGGGCGGATTACCTGAGGTCAGGAGTTCAAGATCAGCCTGACCAACATGGTGAAACCCTGTCTCTACTGAAAATGCAAAAATTAGCTGGGCCTGGTGGCGCATGCCTGTAATCCCAGCTACTCGGGAGGCTGAGGCAGGAGAATCGCTTGAACCCGGGAAGTGGAGGTTACAGTGAGCCAAGATCGCACCACTGCACTCCAGCCTGGGCAACAGAGTGGGACTCTGTCTCAAAAAATAATAAGCATCATCATCATCATCATCATCATCATCATCATCATCTAGAAGAAAACATCTTATTTACAAATAACGTGAACACCAGAAAGATTGTAAGTGTTATATGAAAGGGAACGAGTCAGGAATTTAACCTGGGTTCATGAGCCTTCCCTCCAAAATCAACTATAACATTGCACGTGCAAACACATGTGCAAATGGGAAGGAGAGTGAGGGTCCATCGTTCCCATGCGATTCTCAAAGTGGTCACTGGGTATTAAATGAAATAAGGCAAGCACAGTAAGACAATACTGTAAATCTCATTTATTTGTGGAATCTGAAAAAAGCTGATCTTATCGAAGTACAGGGTGGAATAGTGGTTACCAGAGACTAGGGAAGTTAGAGGAGAGGGGATGATGGAGAAAGATTGGTCCAACAAGTACAAAATTGCAGTTCTATAGGAGGAGTAAGTTCTGTAGCACAGAAGGATGACTATGGTAAATGATATCATATTAAATAGTATATATTTCAAAATAAGTAGAGAGGATTCTGAATGTTCTCATCACAGAGAAATGATACATGTTTGAGATGATGAATATGCTAAATACCATGATTTGATCATTACACAATGTATACATGCATGGAATCATCAAACTGTATCCCATAAATATATATCATTATTATGGGTCAATTAAAAACAAAACAAAAGGGCTCAGTGATTGTTTTCCACCAACACTAAAACATACTGTTTTAGAAATTAAAAGAACAGGATCACATTTGGTTGGGCTGCAGGTGTGTTGGGAGTAGAGGTAGAGAAAGACTTCCTGGTGGAGGAGGACTTTTTGGTAGATAAGCCTCCAAGAATGGATAGAATTTCAATAGATGGAGACATCAGAGAGGCCCTGGCAGAGAAAGTATTGTGATCAAAATCTAAGTAACAAGAAAGCGTGGGTTATGTTCAAGGAACTGGGTTTAATCCAGTTTTCAGGATTATCCATGAGAGGGGAGAGATGAGGCTGCAAATGTACTTGAGGCAGATTTGGGATCACGAATTGAGCCGATATTTACTATTGAATTCAAAAAAATTTTGGCTAAAGTATTCAGAGAAGCTTCAGGGCGGAGGTGAACTTTGAGCTCAGTTTTGTTGTTGCTGTTGCTGTTGTTATGGTGATGAATCTCACCCTGTCACCCAGGCTGGAATGCAGCAGCGTGATCTTGGCTCACTGCATCCTCTGCCTCCTGGGCTCAAATGATCCTCCCACCTCAGCCTCCTGAGTAGCTGAGACTGCAGGCACCTGCCACCACGTGCAATCAATTTTTGTTTTTTGTTTTTCTGTAGAGACAGAGTTTCGCCATGTTGTCCAGGCTGGTCCAGAACCCCTGGGCTCAAGTGCTGGGATTACAGACGTGAGTCACCATGCCCAGCTGGGGTTCAGTCTTGATGGGTGGGGAGGACCAGGCCTGGTGAATTTGCGGACAAAGGGCCCTCCAGCAGGAAATAGTACAAACAGAGCAGGTAGGATGGCCAGAAAGAAGCAAAGAAGATGACAACACCAATTGGAGGTGATAACTGGGAGAAACATCTGTGTTGAAGGATGAGACATGAATTGAGAAGGTGGGGTGACACTAGATTATGGAGGATTGTAACATTCAAGCTGAAAAATTTCTTATTTTCTCCAGGATCTCATTTTTCCCCACTAGGATTCGGCACTCCCAGTAAAAATCGTATCAACCAAAGTAATTTTTGAGGTTTCTTTTATAGAGAATTTCCAATATATCCAAAAATAAAGAGAGAGCGGTGTACTCATTACTCAACTTCAACAATTCATGAACAAACTTCTTTCTATACCCTATCCCATAGTATTTCGAAGCAAATCCCAGACACCATATTATTTCGTCTGTAATTTTATAGTACACATCTCTAAAGGAAAAGGATCCTTTATTTTTACATAACGATGATAGCATTACCATACATTTAAAAATTAACAGTACTTTATTAATATCATCTAATATCCAGTCTGCATTCAAATTTCTGATTGTTTCATAAATTACTTGTTTTCCATTGTTTCATAAACTGTTTGTTTGTCTGAATCAGGCTCCAGAAAAGCTTCACACATTGCAATTGGTTGATGTATCTTTTAAGTATCTTTTAATCTATAGCATTGGCCCATCTCTTCGTTGTTGTTTCCTTTACTTGCAATTTATTGGTTGAAGAAGCCAGGCTGTTTGTCCTGTGACGCTTTCTACATGCTGGATTTCGCCAATTGCATTCCTCTGGTATGGTTTAACATGTTCTTCTGTCCTCTGTATTTTCTGTAAATTAGTAGATTCAGAGGCTTAATAAGATTCAAGTTTGAGCACTTAAGAATAGCTAGATATGGCCAGGTGTGATAGCTCATGTCTGTAATCCCAGCACTTTGGGAGGCTTAAGTGAGTGGATGGCTTGAGCCCAGGAACTCGAGACCAGCCTGGGCAACATGACACAACCTCATTTCTACAAAAAAATACAAAAAATTGGCCAGGTGTGGTGGTGCATGCCTTTAGTCCCAGCTACCCAGGAGGCTGAGGTGGGAAGATCACCTGAGCCCAGGAGATTGAGGCTGCAGTGAGCCGAGATTGCGTCATTGTACTCCAGCGTGGGTGACAGAGTAAGATTGTTTAAAAAATAAAAAAGAAAAGAAAAGAACAGCCTTCTAAGAGCCCAATGGTAGGCCAAGTCTTTGCATGCATTGTCTTATTTAATCCTTAAAACAATCTCATTCTGTCTGTGCTATCATCATTGCCATTCTACAGATGAGGAAACTAAGGTCTTGAGATGTCATATGGCTTGTCTAAGGACACAGTTGTAAATGGTGGAGCCAATTTAATTGATTGCTGAGTCCAGATGTTTACCTCCTGTATTAGACTGTTCTCATGTGCTAATAAAGACATACCCAAGACTGAGTACTTTATAAAGGAAAGAGGTTTAATGGACTCAGTTCCCCATGGCTGGGGAGGCCTCACAATCATGGCAGAAGGCAAAGGAGGAGCAAAGGCACGTCTTACATGGTGGCAGGCAAGAGAGGTTATGCAGGGAAACTCCCATTTATAAAACCATCAGATCTCGTGAGACTTATTCACTACCACAAGAACAGTATGGGGGAAACTGCCTCCATGATTCAATTATCTCCACCTGGCCCCACCCTTGATGCATGGGGATTACTACAATTCAAGGTGAGATTTTAGTGGGGACACAGCCAAATCATATCACCCCCCATGCCGTCCATCCTACCTGCAGCAGCAGATTGCCACCTGCCTGCAGTCAAGGCACATCATGAATATCATGATTATCCCTTATCCCTTCCAATTTACCTTGTTTAGATATGCAGAGTAAATGCTGCTAAGCATGTACAGGTATCTGCATGTCTATCAGAGTGGATCTTTCTTCATAAGGGCTGTTGGTATGGTCTATTTGGGTGTACAACTTCTAATTAGCAGTCTTTCTGTATTACATTTTTTCTTTACTTTTTATAAGAACTTCGATAGGCTTAGATTATTTCCTCTGCAGTTATGTATTGTTCCTGTATCATTTAAAACTCCAAGCAAGGAGCAACACTCGTTAATATATATCTATAGAAAATAACAAAAGAGCACTACACACTTACTTTGAAAGGCAAAAGCTATGTACAAGTCCTTTCCAAATAGTAATGATAACGATAAGGAATATAATAGCAATAATAAAGAGTGACACTATTGACTGCTAGTTTGTGACAAGATATCTACAAATGCCTCTGTGCTAAAACCTTTACAAGTGTTAGTTTATTGTATTTTACCCTACAGCAACCTTATAAAGTAGGTCTTTTCCTTCCTTCCTTCCTTCTTTCCCTTTCTTTCTTTCTCTCTCTCTCCCTTCCTTCCTTCCTTCCTTTCCTTTCCTTCCTTTCCTTCCTTTCCTTCCTTTCCTTCCTTTCCTTCCTTTCCTTCCTTTCTTCCTTCCTTCCTTCCTTCCTTCCTTTCTTTCTTTTTTTTCTTTCAACACAGGGTTTTGCTTTGTTGCCCAGGTTAGAGCACAGTGGCTGGATCATAGCTCACTGCAGCCTCAACCTCCTGGGCTCCAGCGATCCTCCCACCTCAGCCCCCCAAATAGCTGGGGCTATAGGCACCCAACACCAAACCTGGCTAATTTTTAAATTCTTTGTAGAGATGGGGTGTCTCTATTTTGCTCAGGCTGGGCTCAAGTGATCCTCCCACTTTGGCTTCTGGGCTCAAGTGATCCTCCCACTTTGGCCTCCCAAAGTCCTGGGATAACAGGTGTGAGCCACTGTGCCCAGCCTGAAGTAAGTATTGTTATCCGTGTTTTTCAGACAAGTAAATGGAAGCTCAGACAGGTTAAGGAACTTTCCCAGTATCACAAAGGATGTTTTAAAGCTTTTGATAAAAATATCTTTCAAGAATACAACTGATTCGGATTTTGCAAACAACTTCCAATGAGATGCCCACATACTTTATTGCCTGAAGAATAATAACTATTTTCCACAAATCCAGGACAATATCTTGATTTCCTCTAATGCTCGATGTGTAGGACTGACCAGAAAGGAAGCAAACCAGCCCTGGCTCCTTAAAAATGAGGTGGCAGCAATGTTGTATCATGTGACAACAATCAGGCTTGATGTCAACCTTGGGCCCTCTGTACCAACAAATGCACCACATTCCCTCCAGGTCTGATCCATCAGGGAACAGAGACCAACAACACTATATTATTTTCTAACCACTGATCTACTAACCAGACTTCAGGCTTCTCAAGCTATTCGCCTCCTGTGACCTGTTCTTCTTTCCATCAGGATGGAAAGGATAATGACAAGGGTCCTCTGATAAGCTTTCCTATTTTTTGTTATTTGCTAACACTAAAACCAGTAATTCTTACCACTTTGTCAACATTTTTCTCTCTTTTTGTTAATATTTCCTCCTTTACGTTACTTCTTCCTCTCATTTCTCTTTTCTTCTGTCCCTCAAATATTGACTGAAGCAAACAATGCTAGAAGCTTGGGAGTTCCCTGGTGTACATAGGGTTTGGTGTCAGATTTAGGAATCTCCAGGATCACTTCCTACTTTCTTTTGTGCAGCAGGTATTACATACCTTAACCAAACTCTATTACTTCCCACCATTTCCTGATATCACTTTTCCTTGCCTTTGCCATGCTTTGGTTCCTTCCATGCTTGCCTTTTGCAGCCCATCATCCTTAACTGTTGTCATCCTGCTCATCTTTCAGACTCAGCTACAACACTATCTCTTCCCCAAAGCTGAAAGGGATCTCCTCATCCATCCATCCACCCATCCACCTATCCTGTCAACCTACCATCCAGCTCTTCTTCTTTCCATCCATCCATCCATCATCTATCCATTCTTCTTTCCTTCCATCCCTCCATACTGCCATCAATCCTGCCGTCCATCCATCCTTCTTTCTATCCATCCATCCATCCATCCATTTATTCTTCTTTCCTTCATCCATCCATATTGCCATCAATCCTGCCATCCATCCATCTATCCATCCATTCTTCTTTCCTTCATCCATTCATCCTGCCATCCATCCATTCCTCCATTCATCCATCCATCCATCCATCCATCCATCCATCCATTTCTCCCATCCACCTATCCATACATTCATCCATCCATCCTGTCATCTTTTTATCCAATAAACATTTATTGAGCATCTACTATGTGTAAGCACTAAGTTAGTTCCTGGGGATACAAGCTGGCCCTTCCTGCCAGGAGTTTACAGTCTAGCACTGTGTTGTCCTATGTGGTAGCCACCAGCCACATGTAGCTGTTGAGCACTTACAATGTGGTTAGTATGAATTGACATGTGCTGTAAACCTAAAACATACATCAGATTTTGAATACTTAGCATGAAAAAAAGAAAGTGAACTATCCTAATAATCATTGTTTTCATTGACTACATGGTGAAATGTAACATTCTATATGTATTTGGTTATATATGATTACAATTAATGTGAATGGTGTCTTTTTACTTTTTAAATGTCTCTACCGGAAAATTTTAAATTATGTCTGTAGCGTGATTGGTGGCTCACATTCTCTCTCTATTGGACAGTGCTGGTTTTTAATGAGGACACAGGGATAGAGGGTAAAAAGGGTAAGGATTTTTAATAGGTGTTTTAATCCATTTAACAGGATATGGGGAGGGACTGTTTTTAGTCCAGGAGGCCATGAGAAGAAAGAGGAAGGGAATCAAGTTACAATGTGTCAAGTATTGTGCCAGGCACTAAAAATATCCTTATGCACTATGGTAGGCACTTTAGTATCTTCACACATTGGCTTGGCACTTTAAATATCTCGCTTAATCCTGACAATGGCAATCACCGCAATCTGACCACGTCTTTCCACCCGTTGGCCCCTCCTTAGTCCAAGTCACCATCCTCTCTGAGCTGGGCTATCTGCTGCTGCAACCTGTTAACTGGCCTCCTCCGACTCACTTCAATCCATTCATCCACCTTAGGGCCAGAATGAGCCTTCTAAAACACAAACCTGGTCATGTTACTCCCCCAGTTGAAACTCTCCCACAGATCCCCCATTGAGCTCTGGATAAAATCTCCCGTTGAGCTCTGGATAAAATCTAAGTTCCACATCATGGTTTACATATACAGCCGGCCTGCCTACCCTCTCTGTTCCATATCTCCCTCTACCTCCATGCTTCTTCTCTTTGTTCTAGCTACTCTCAACTTCTTCCTGGGCTTGGAAAGCCCCACATTCTTTTGTCTCTGTGTTGTTCTCTCTGACAGAATTTTCCTCTTTGTCTGGTTAACATTTTATTCTTCAGATTATATATATATAATTATACATATGGTTTTTTTTTTAATTTTTGAGACGGAGTCTCGCTTTGTCGCCAGGCTGGAGTGTAGTGATGTCATCTTGGCTCACTGCAACCTCCACCTCCCAGGTTCAAGCGATTCTCCTGCCTCAGCCTCCCGAGTAGCTGGGACTACAGGCACACGCCACAACTCCCAGCTAATTTTTGTATTTCTAGTAGAGATGGGTTTCACCATGTTGGCCAGGATGGTCTCTATCTCTTGACCTCGTGATCTGCCCACCTCAGCCTCCCAAAGTGCCGGGGTTACAGGCATGAGCCACTGCATCCGGCCCAGATAATATTTTTAATATTACTTTCTCTAATAAGAATTTTTGGAACCCCCACCATTCCGAGTTAAGTGGCCCTCTTGACTCGACCGTGGATCTTGCAACGTTTTCCATAATGTAGCACTGGTGGTACTATATTGTATTCTCGCAGCCTTTTTGGATGAGAGGCATCTATGAGAACCTGCTAAAAGCTAGATCTTCTCTCCAGAAAAAAGAGCACATGATAAATTTTGCACAGAATTTCAGAGGTTTCATAGAACTCTGAAAACCCTCTGGGTTTCTGGGCACTCCAGATTTAGAACTTTTGCTCGACTGCAACTATCTGCCTATTTGTTTACTTTTCCTGCTAGACTTTATGCTCTTCGAGGGAAGGACCATGTCTACGTTATTACAGGTATTTCCTCAGTACCTGGCCCAGCCCATAGACACAAGAGATACTCAATAACTATTTGTCACAGGTATGGCTTGACTAAGATGCTAGGGGGATAGGATTATCATGCCTTCATTTTCCTTTTCCTTATTATTATTATTAACTAATTAATTATTTTTGAGACAGAGTCTCGCTCTGTCACCCAGGCTGGAGTGCAGTGGCATGATCATGGCTCACTGCGACCTCCCTGTCTGGGTTCAAGCGATTCTTCCGTCTCAGCCCCGCGAGTATCTGGGATTACAGGCACGTGCCACCACACTCAGCTAATTTTTTTGTATTTTTAATAGAGATAGGCATTCGCCATGTTGGCCAGGCTGGTCTAGAACTCCTGACCTCAGGTGAGCCACCTGCCTCGGCCTCCTAAAGTGCTGGGATTACAGGTGTGAGCCGCTGCGCCTGGCTTATTATTTTTTTATTTCAGTGGGTTTTGAGGTACAGGTGGTTTTTGCTTACATAATGAGTTCTTTAGTGGTGAATTCTGAGATTTTAGTGCACTCGTCACCCGAGCAGTGTACACTATACTCAATATGTAGTCTTTTCTCCCTCACCCTCCTCCCATCCTGCCCCCATCATCCCGGAAGTCCACTATGTCACTCTCTATGTCTATGCATCCTCATAGCTTAGCTCCCACTTATAAGTGAGAAAATGCAGTATTTGGTTTTCCATTCCTGAGTTACTTCATTTAGCATAATGCATGCCTTCATTTTTCTAAACCAAATTAAATCTGACTTAGCCAAATCCTACACGATTGACGAGAAATGTTAAATTAGCAATTTTCAGGAACCTCTTCTCCTGGGTTTTTTCAGATCTCCAGAGCTTAAGTGCCTCAAGAACATTCTGGAAGTTTCTTTTTTTTCTCAACTCATTGAAGCCTGTGTTTTTACCATCACTCCTTCTGCTCAAGATAATCAGAGTTGAGCACTGATCTTTCTCACTGGTCTAGTGTTACTGTCCTGGGTGGGCTGTGAGATGACCATCACTGTAGTCCACGCCCTGAGGTTCTGCTGCTTCCAGGAATCATGTTCAAAGGGTATCCCTGTCTACACTTCTAGACACCCCAAACCTCCCACGGCCTTACCACCATCAAAGGAACAATTCTTCAACTCAAAAACACTACCCTTCTTATCTCTCTGGGATGATCTCACATGAAGCCCTCCAACAGGTATGGCAGAGACTGAAAACTCAAATAAATACCTAAAAAGATGGGGCAAATAATGTTAATGAGCATAGTGGGTCAGCTTTAAGAGATAACAGGGGCTGGGCACGGTGGCTCGCGCCTATAATCCTAGAACTTTGGGAGGCTGAGGCAGGTGGATCATCTGAGCTCAGGAGTTCAAGACCAGCCTGGCCAACATGGTGAAACCCTGTCTCCACTAAAAATACAAAACTTAGCCAGGTG
Source organism: Nomascus leucogenys (assembly GCF_006542625.1). NCBI lineage: Eukaryota > Metazoa > Chordata > Mammalia > Primates > Hylobatidae > Nomascus > Nomascus leucogenys. The sequence goes on from NC_044399.1 coordinate 69,190,761, forward strand.
TGGTGGCACATGCCTGTAATCCCAGCTACTTGGGAGGGTGAGGCATGAGAATCGCTTGAACCCAGGAGGTGGAGGTTGCAGTGAGCCAAGATAGCATCACTGCACTCCAGCCTGGGCAACAGAGCGAGACTCCATCTCAAAAACAAACAAACAACAACAAAAAAAACAGACAGCAGGGAGCGGCAGTGACCGAGGCACTCTGGGAAGCACATACTTTGTCTAAAAATGAGCAGCAGCCAAGGCATCAACAAATTGTTGCTTGAATTTCCATACCTTCCAATTTTTCAAGGGAAGCTAGAAATCTGGATGTTCACGTGATAGCTCTTTTTTTCTTTATTTTTCAAATATTACCTTATTAAGGTATATTTTGCATATTCATATAATTTGCAGTGTATAATAATTTTTTAAATAAATTTACCACATTCTGCAACCATCACCATAAATCAGTTCATCAACTCAGTCAGATCTCTCATGTACATTCACCCTGCTGACCCTCCTCCCCAGCCCCAGTCCTCACCAAAGGCAAATATTCTATTTTCTCTACAGCTTTTTTTTTTTTCTCCTTTTTTTTTGAGACGGAGGTTTGCTCTGTCACCCAGGCTGGAGTGCAATGGCACGATCTCAGCTCACTGCAACCTCCACCTCCCAGGTTCAAGCGATTCTCCTGTCTCAGCCTCCTGAGTAGCTGGGATTACAGGCATGCGCCAGCACACCTGGCTAATTTTTGTATTTTTAGTAGAGACGGGGATTCACCATGTTGTCCAGGCTGGTCTTGAACTCCTGACCTCATGATCCACCCACCTCAGCCTCCCAAAGTGTTGGGATTACAGGCATGAGCCACCGCGCCCGGCCTGCAGCTTTGCTTTTTATGGGCATTTCATATAAATTGGATGATTCAATATGTGGTCTCTTGTGTCCGGCTTCCTTCACTGCGCATGATATTTTCAAGGTTTACCTATGTTTTTGCATGTACTCATAGTTTGTTCCTTTTTATTGTTGAATGATATTCCATTGTATGGATAGATCACTTTTGACTATTCACCATGCTGATGGACCATTCTGTTGTTTTCATCTTTTGGTTATTATGAATAATGCTGCTATAAACATTTGTGTGCAAGTCTTTGTGTCCATATATGTCTTCCTTCTTTTTTGGTAGACACCTAAGGGTAGAAATGTGGGATTATATGGTGAATTTATGTTTAATTTTTTTTTTTTTTTTTTTGAGACAGAATCTTGCTGTGTTACCCAGGCTGGAGTGCAGTGGCACGAGCTCGGCCCACTGCAACCTCCGCCTCCCGGATTCAAGCGATTCTCCTGCCTCAGCCTCCCGAGTAGCTGGGATTACAGGCTCCTGCCACCACGCCCAGCTAATTTTTGTATTTTTAGTAGAGACGGGGTTTCAGCATGTTGTCCAGGCTGGTCTCAAACTCCTGACCTCAAGTGATCCACTCGCCTTGATAGCTCTTTTTTTCTTTATGTTTCAAATATTACCTTATTAAGGTATATTTTGCATATTCATATAATTTGCAGTGTATAATAATTTTTTAAATAAATTTACCAAGTTCTGCAACCATCACCATAAATCAGTTCATCAACTCAATCAGATCTCTCATGTACATTCACCGTGCTGACCCTCCTCCCCAGCCCCAGTCCTCACCACAGGCAAATATTCTATTTTCTGTCTCTACAGTTTTTTTTTTTTTTTTTTTTGAGACGGGTTTTCAGCATGTTGTCTAGGCTGGTCTCAAACTCCTGACCTCAGGTGATCCACCCGCCTCGACCTCCCAAAGTGCTTAGATTACAGGCGTAATCCACTGCCCCCGGCCTTATGTTTAACTTTTTAAAAAAACTGTGGTCAAAAACACAGAATACATTTAACTTTTTAAGAAACCACCAAACTATTTTACAAAGTGGCTGAACCATTTTCCATTCCTGCCAGCAGTGGCCTAAGATTGCTGTCTCTCTGCATCCTCAACAACATTTGTTATTGTCCATCTTTTTTATTATAGTTATTCCAGTAAATGTGAAGTGGGATCTCATAGTGTTTTGTTGTTGTTGTTTTGTTGTTGTTTGTTTTTGAGAAAGAAAATAAAATTTTTTTTTCTTTTTGAGACGGAGTCTCGCTCTGTCGCCCAGGCTGGAGTGCAGTCGCGCAATCTTGGTTCACTGCACCTCCATCTCCTGGGTTCAAGTGATTCTCCTGCCGCAGCCTCCTGAGTAGCTGGACTTGCAGATGCCCACCATGACACCCGGCTATTTTTTGCATTTTCGGTAGAGATGGGGTTTCACCATGTTGGTCAGGCTGGTCTCGAACTCCTGACCTCAAGTGATCCACCCACCTCAGCCTCCCAAAGTGCTGGGATTACAGGCATGAGCCACCACGCCTGGCCCTTCATTGTAGTTTTGATTTGCATTTCCCTAATGGCTAATGATGTGGGATAGTGCTTGGTTTTTAAATGTTGGAATTCATTCAATTTTTTTTAAAAAAATGCTGTATATCAGTCCTGTACAGACGGAACAAAACAAGTTCAGGGGCTGGAACTGCCCTGAGGGAACAAATGTGGACTTCTGACCTAGACCCTGCAAAACAATGGTCTGTGAACTTTTTCTTTTGGAGATAAAAGCAGCCTAGACCGACAGCAAAAATTACTAGAGAGAGAGAGGAGAAAGATTCCTCAGTCTTCTGTAATAAACATGTACACTAGAAAAAGGGACAATTTTCAATCTATAATGCCACGTTTTGTTTACAGGAAATTATGTTACATCTTCATGAATGAGTCTTTTAGGTATACATTTATATCACCTTTTTAGAGATGAGGTTAAGCAATTTGTGAAAGGCAAAGTTGGATTCAAAGCCAGGTCTATCTGCTTCTAAATCCTGTGCTTTCTTCATCAAGATGGCAGCAAATTCTGAGATGAAACTACACGGGTGAAACTGGAGGCAGAGAAGGCTGCCTGGGATGGATGACAGCTAGGTGTTGGGAGAAAAAGAAAGGAAAGAATCAAAGAGATTTCAAGAGCGGTTCCATTCACAAAGAGAAGTTGGGAAGAAAGAGTTTGAGTGGTGGGAAAGGGTGATAGAAGAAAATAGGTTTGGTATCTTCTGCTTTTGCAGTCCCCCTCTCATCCAGGCAGTTGGAAATGTAGGGCCCAAGTGCCAAAGAGCCACCAGGAGAGAGATACATTTGGGAATATTCTCTTTATTATTAATTTCTCATCAAGACTAATGTCTTTATGGTGTTTCCTTCTGGTGAACTTCCTGCCCTCCTCTTCTGATGGTCCATTGAGTTTGTGTTAAAATTATGCGAAAGTTGGCCGGGCGCGGTGGCTCATGCCTGTAATCCCAGCATTTTCAGGGGCCGAGTCGGGCGGATCACGAGGTCAAGAGATCGAAGCCAACATCCTGGCCAACATGGTGAAACCCTGTCTCTACTAAAAATACAAAAATTAGCTGGCTGTCGTGGCGCGCGCCTGTAGTCCCAGTTACTAGGGAGGCTGAGGCAGGAGAATCACTTGAACCCGGGAGGCGAAGGTTGCAGTGAGCTGAGAACGTGCCACTTCACTCCAGCCTGGTAACAGAGCGAGACTCCATCTCAAAAAAAAAAAAAAATTTATATATATATATATATACACACACACACACACACATATATACGCAAAAGTTTTTAAATTATGAAAAACTGACTCTGTGGCTTACAGGGTTATTCGCGAGTGGATGCACTAAGCATAGAACATTGCACTGAGAAATGACTTCGGTGACTGACAGTGGAGACTCAGGCCTCAGAGAGGGAGTCTTTGGTCTTCTCTAAACACATTTTAAAATTCATTAGAGGAATATCATTCATATATTTTGGAAAGTTAATTTGTACTCCATGTGCAGACTGCATTAGAAGGACAGACCTCTTCACAGAGCCAAGTCACAAGACACCTGGACACGGGGTAGTACCCCAGCAGGCAGGTGGGGGTGGGGGACCAGATGCAGCAGGACAAAGGACAAAACATAGCCTGGTTCGGACTTCCCCAGGAAGGACTCTGCACTCAGCTGCCCTCGAGCCTCTTCTGAATTCCACTAACCCTTCCTTAGCACTTCCTGCCTTGTTTTGTTTTTTGCTTAATTCACTTTTTGCCAGACGAGACGTTTCCTAGGCTTAGGCAAACACACCACATGTATTAAAATGCTCCCATAGCCTACATTAATAACTGATTAATAACTGCATCTTGCTGTAAATTTTTATGATCTTGACTTTCAGGTTTTGTATAAATAACTCATTTTGTTCATGTGATTTGGACTTTATTTATGTATAATTATGCAAGAGTTTTGTTGCAGTTGCCTAGATTCTGCAGACATTTCATTAAATTTTATTTACTTTGATTTTTCCAGTTTCCTTATTTTGGGGCCACTATTTTTCAGTCTCCAACGTTTTCATAGGCCCTAGGGGATATGACAGCGCTACAGGAATCCAGCCTTATAGTCCTAAGAACCTCTCATAGCCCCTCTCATGTAGGGAGCTCTGATGAATGAATGAAGGAGCGATTGAACGAGTGAATGAATGAGGTGAATAAAGTTTCTTCCAAGTTTTCTCTCCAAGGTCGGTTCTTTCTCATTCTTCTGGAATCTCAGCCTTGCCTGGAGGCTGGGCAGGAGAGCCTCTCGCCCCCCTAACACCAAAACTGCGACCTTGGAGGACCGTGTCCTGCGCCCGGCAGAGTCCGCCTGGGGCTGGGGTCGGGACAGTGGCCGCAGCGTGGAGCGCAGCCGGGGCCGGGGCAAACCCTGTGCGCATGGGCGGAGCAGCACCCTCCCCCGCGTTCCTTCCCCCACTGCAGGTGAGTCGCAGCGCCGCGGCCCCCACCCCGTGCAGCCCCGGGGGTGACGTCAGGCCTCTGGACCGCGCTCCGCCCCGCCCCTGCAGGCAGCGCTGAGGGCCCGCGACTCCGCTGTAGAACCCCGTCCCTCTGCGGTAGATGCCGGCTGCCGCAAGCAGAAGGGGCGACGAGGCACTCGAATGTGCTGCGGCGGCGGCGGCTGCACGACGCCAGGACGAGGAGTCTGCAGTCAGAGCGCCAGCCTCCTGCCGCAGCCCACCTGCCCCGCGGCCCGCACAGCCAGAGTCAGCGCAGCTCGCCGGCCGCCGCGGGGTCCGCACCCGCCGCCTCGCGGGATCGCCGGGCTCCCAGCCAGCCTCAGCTGTCCATCTACGCACTAGCCAACCAATCGCGCGCCACTGTCCCGGCCGCACCTCCCGGAGCCTATGACGGGCGTAAGAGTCAGCCTATGAGATTGGGGCCTCGGTGGCCTGGGCTGGGAGCGGGAGCCAATGAGCGTCATTCCAGGTGGGTGGAGGGAGCCGGACTCGGGAAGGTAGCTTCGTTCGGGTTGCTAACGTCTTCCCTTGGAGATGGGCGCGCAAACCAACCAGTGGGTCTGGGGGCGGCGGTGATGGGCGTGGAGCTAGCCCAATGAGGGTGGGAGTGGGTGGGGCAGCCCCGAGCAGCAGTGCTAAAGGAGCCCGGCGGAGGCAGCGGTGGGTTTGGGACTGAGGCGCTGGATCTGTGGTCGCGGCTGGGGACGTGCGCTCGCGCCACCATCTTCGGCTGAAGGTGAGAGGTGCAGCTACCCGGGTCCGAGTGCGCGGCCCAGGGCTGGGGGACAGTTTGTGGAGGGAGGAATGGCTCCTGGGCTGAGGGGTCCCGGGCGGCTCTGGAGGGCAGGAACGGGGAACCGAAGCGGGAGCTGGGGAAGACAGAGGGGCTTCTGAGCTGTAGGGTTTGTGCTGCGGGGACCTTAGGTTAGTTTGAGCAGGGTCCTGGGCTGGGGGCACTGGGACCCCAGTGGGTGGAGATGGAGAGACTCCCGGAGGAGCGGGGAATGAGGTCCTTGTGAAACCCCTGCGGGGGTCAGGGCCTGGGTGTGCAGGAGGGCGACCCCTGGGGGGCTGGAGGGATGGAGATCTGGGGGTGGGGACGTGAGGACCAGGTTCTCGGTGGGTGGGATCCCTGGGGGCGCGAGGTCGAGGGGCTAGTGCCCCGGCGGAGGTCTCGGCGTGCCCCGCGAGCCAGTGTCTGCCTCCCAGGAAGGGAGGAGATTCTAGCGGGGCTGGAAAGCGCAGTCCCGGCGGTGGGGTGGGGGGGCGCTGGACAGGAAGGGCCCCTGCGTGGGTTGCTGGGTGGGTTAGACCCGGCCGGACCGGGTCCCCCGCAGCGCCAGAGGGGTTCACCAAGGGCTTGGAAGGCGGGCGGCGCGCGCCCGACCCGTGGGTGGAGGGACAGGAGGGCATTGGCTCTGCGCGGCCGGGGAAGCGCGCGGCGGGTGAGGGGCTCGGGAGCCGGCCGCGGGCGTGGGGAGGGTCGGTCTCCGCCGGCGCTGGGGAAGGAGCGCGGGAGGGGGGCGTCCTGCCTCGCCCTCCGTGGAGCGCCTAGGCCGGGGGTGGACGCCCGGCGAGGCCCAGGCGGTTTGGGGGGGCGAGGCGGGAAATGTGGCGGAGCGCGCTGCAGCAGGACGGCCGGGGGGAGGGTCAGCACTCGCCTCGGGATCCCTTTATTGTGTAAGCGAGCTGGGAATGGCTCGCCGCAGTCTCTTCATTGCCTTCTGCAGTTGGGGGTCACACCCTGCTCCCATAAAATCGGACTGGAATTGGGTCGGAGGGAAGTTGAAGCCGCGGAGTCCTGGCATTTGCGGGGGCTTTGTGGGCCTGTGGTGGGCGGATGCGGCCCTGGGAAGCGGGAGGCCCCCAGCCAGGCCTGTTTGGAACTAGGGCCTTAGGAAGGAGGTTGGCGACTCGGCGGGTCAGACCCGGGCTGGTGAGGTTTGGATAACGTGGCCTCTGCCTACAGCCGTTATCTCTGTTTCTTTAGGGCCTCTGCAGCTCCCTTCAAGATCACTGCGGTGGATGGAAGGGGGTGGGGTGGGCTGGGGTGGGGTAGGGGAAAGCAGGCGGGGTAGATGCAGACTGCAGATGAAACAAAGACTGCTGTTTTCGCTGAATAATGTAATACCAAACATAATACTTTGGCTTTGCTGAGATTTTGTTTTTTAACGTTGAAACTGAGGATTCTTTGAGTCAGGTTTAATTATTCTTGATAGTATCTCACTCTGGAAAACTTTATAATCTATTGTTTTATCTCCTTCATCAAACTGCCTTTATTAATTATTCTTTGAGTCCCTTGCTTTTGATGTTTAAGTATGCCCTGTCTGTCTCGGGTTCTGGAAAAGTGGCCATTTTATGCATCTCCTTACTTCTGCATCTTAAATTCAGTTCTTCCCCGTCCTTATCTGGAGAAAGCATATGGTGTAATTGTGCGATATAGCACGAGCTTTGGCAGCAGAAGGATGTGACCTCTGAGAGCCTGGCTTTTCATTTGGGCTCCATAGGGAAATCATTATAACGAAGGCAGCTGGGATGGAAGGTGAGCTGGAGGAAATCTTGAAGGGCACGTTGTAGGGTGGAAGACTATCCTTCAGCGGTTTATATACTTTGTTATCACATGTGAGGAATTAAAGTTCCTGGTGTTGGATCCTAGTTTTGGAAATATTAAACACAGTATAGAGATATTAATTGGGAGGTGGGGCAGGCCATAAGTAGCAAGGCCTTTTGCGTTTGGTTTGTGTTTGTGATCATTGCGTTGAGCAGGATTTTGATAAATTAGCAGACTCGTCCAGCCCTGTCATGTAAGTGACCTCAATGGTAGCAATACACAAATTGGGACAGTTCTGTTTTAGCTCATCTGTTATAGATGGATGCTCTGTCATGGATAATTTATCCATCCTTCTTGTTTGCCTTTCTATATGCAGGCCGTTCATAAAATTGAATTGTTTGCCTCTGTCCACACTAATAGTAGGTGCTGGGAGAGGTTTGAAAAGTTTGCTGGGTGACATTTCATTGGAAGTGAAAAATGACCTGGGGGTGGAGCCCCAGGGGTGTGTGTGTCAAACCACTGAAAGGGATGGGAACTTCAGCTCTGTAGGGGGCTAATTCATACACAGATAAATGATTTAATTATAATTAGGCAGCAATTTAAAATGACACTAATAACCCTCAGACCATCTTTAGGTCCGCTAACAAAAAGATTCCTGTTTGTCCTTATTTCCCCTAAGTTATGGGTGTCTTTTTCTATAAAATATATAAAACCTTTGCCAGATGATTCATTGGTTAAGCCTGTACTTTTTAAGCCATAATTGATTGGGTTTTTATTTAGTAGAAAGGTAGTATATAGCATTGTACACTACACACCCTTCAAAATTTCCTCCATGTTACCTTCCATCATTGTAGCGTGTACTCTGGAGCTGAACTCTGAGTTTAATCCCAGCTCTGCTACTTGTTAGCTGTGTGACCTTGGGCTGGTTATTGGCTTTCTCTATACCTCAGATTCCTCATCTGTAAAATGGAGATATTAATAGTGCCTACCTCTTAGGGCTGTTGTGAGGATTAAGAGTTGATATATGTAAACTGCTTAGAATAGTGCCTGGCCATAATTAGTGATATATGACAATGGTATCTGCTGTTTTAAAAATCATAGCGTTGTCCTTTCTGCAAAGCAAAGCACTGGTGAGTGGTGCACTGTTAAACACCAGTATTATCCACATTGGGTACCAAATGTATGATGGAGTGAAATAAATGTATTTGACAATCACAAGTGAAGAATTAAACTGAACAAAATATCTCCAATGGTCTCATGAACTCTATCAGTTAAACAATAATATGAACACTTAACAGCTGCAAAGCAGGGTAGGGTAAGAAGAAAGTCAGGAGAACAGTACAAAATGTTAGGAGAAGGAAAAGGATTAAATTGCCACATTGACCTGAAAAGAACTTCTGAAAGGATGGCATTTGGGTCAGGAGTTGAAGGAATAATAGCTTTTGGGTTGTAGAGAAGTTGAATTTCACTATGAGGGTTGGGACCATTCACATAAATATTGATCAATAGGTACAGATCCCCTGTTATATACCAGGGACTAGACAAAATGCTCAAGATACAGCGTGGAACAGACGACTATCCTCATAGTGTTTAGTTGTAGAAGAGACTGAAAAAGTGAAAGTCATTGGTGATCCTACTGCCCAGTAAAGACCCAATGAATATTTGTTCCATTTAAAAAAAAAATACACACGTGTATGTAGTTTTCCCCACAAAATTGGGAACATGCTGTGTAATTACACTTTTGTGTTCTATTGGGTTTTTTTAAAATACTAAATTACAAGCATTTCCCCATCTAGAAAAAGTACTGATAAATGTAAGATGTCCCAATTTGATAAAATAATTTTAAGATATATAATCTACTGCTTCTAGACCTGTTCTAGAAGTTATTTGTTAAATTATTCTAATTTATAGTCACCTGCTAAATTTAAGCATCTAATTACATGTCCAGTATAAAATTTAAGAAGTGTGTGCATGTCTACAGACAGCAAGACGGTTTCCTAAGTGCTCTGTAGGATATGCAGTTTACACCGGATAAGAATAGTAAGAGAAACTTGTTATATTTTGTTATAGTTGAATATTTTCTTTTAATAGATTCTACCCTTCTGAAAGGTGGAATGTGTATCCTATTATTTGTTCTCAAATTTGCCTATGATGTTTCCCACCTTGAAGCCATGACTCCTTTCTTCTTTTTTAAGTTTTTTATTTTACTTATTATTATTATTATTATCATTATTATTATTTTGAGACAGAGTCTCATTCTGTTGCCCAGGCTGGAGTGCAGTGGTGTGATTTCGGCTCACTACAACCTCTGCCTCCTGGGCTCAAGTGATCTTCCTGCCTCACCCTCCTGAAGAACTGGGACTACAGGCCTGTGCCACCAAGCCCAGCTAATTTTTTGTATTTTTTGTAGAGACAGGGTTTCGCCATGTTGCCCAGGCTGGTCTTGAACACCTGGACTCGAGCAATCTACTTGCCTCGCCCTCCCAAAGCGCTGGGATTACAGGCTTGAGCCACCCCACCTGGCCTCCTTTCTGTTTACCAGTGTGCAACGTTTCAGTTGGAAAGAGACGACTTGTTAATAGTGTTATTAGACCAGTCCCTAGAGGTAATGGGTTTTTAAAACTATTATGCAGAATGTACGCATACCTATGAATGTTTTCTGTATTGCCCTCTCCAAAGAGGATGTCTTAGAAGACTAATGCAAGTTTAGGTATAAAATGTGTTAGCAATTTTATTTGTATAGAAGTTTTAACAACATTAATCACATTTTGTGATTTTTTTTTTGTTTCATCTTATTTTGCGATTTTTGTTTTATCCAAATCTATAACCTTTAAGACATCAACATGTTATTTAAATTGTTATGAATTAGTCTAGAATTTGGTTTTCAACCTCTTTTTCTACTCTAACATACCTGCTGGTAGCAGTGGCGCACCATGGCAACCACAGAACTTTGGAGCAATGGTTGTCAAATGTGTCCTGGGACCAGCAGTGGCAGCAGCATCTGGGAACTTGTTAGAAATGCAAATTCTGAGGCTCAGGCTGGGCGCGGTGGCTCACGCTTGTAATCCCAGCACTTTGGGAGGCTGAGGCGGGTGGATCACCTGAGGTCAGGAGTTCAAGACCAGCCTGGCCAACATGGTGAAACCCCGTCTCTACTAAAAATACAAAAATTAGCTGGTCATGGTGCAGGCGCCTGTAATCCCAGCTACTTGGGAGGCTGAGGCAGAAGAATCACTTGAACCCTGGAGGTGGAGGTTGCAGTGAGCTGAGATTGCACCCACTGCACTCCAGCCTGGGCAACAGGGTGAAACTCCGTCTCAAAAAAAAAAAAAAAAAGTTCTCAGGCTCTACCCTATACCTACTGAATCAGGGACTCTGGGATAGAGCCCAGCAATCTGTATTTTAATAAAACCTCTAGGTGCTGCAAATGCATGCCAGAATTTGACAGCCGCTACTATAGAAGATGAGTGTTTGTAATACATTACATTGCAACAAGTAATTTCTGAAGAATCTTAGCTATTTGGTTCTAGTAAATTATTTTTTTAAATTTATTTTTGTTTGTTTTTTTTTTTTTTGAGATGGAGTCTTGCTCTGTCACCCAGCCTGGAGTGCAGTGGCACAATCTTGGGTCACTGCAACCTCCGCCTCCCAGGTTCAAGCAATTCTCCTGCCTCAGCCTCCTGAGTGGCTGGGATTACAGGCACCCACCACCACGCCTGGCTAATTTTTTGGTATTTTTGGTGGAGATGGGGTTTCATCATGTTGGCCAGGCTGGTCTCGAACTTCTGACCTCAGGTGATCCACCCATCTTGGCCTCCCAAAGTGCTAGGATTGTAGGCATGAGCTACCGTGCCCAGCTGGTTCTAGTAAATTATTATTAGGGGTTAAAGGGCTAGAATGTGTAACCACTATCAGTGATTAATCTTTTAGGATACAGGCAGAGCCCTTTAGAATCTAGAGAACGTTATAGCACATATACACACACGCTAAGTGCATAATATTTTTATACCATTTCAGGGATTTTGTTGAAGTTGAGATTAGCTGATGGACTCAAGAACCTCTTAACAACTTTAGACTACTTTATGATTTCCTCTTGCCTACAAAGAACCCCTAGCATTTTTGGCTAGGGGAGTGGAGTGAACGGAGGGGAGAAGTGGGGATTTGATAGAGCAAGAGTAGGTACTCAGTTGGCTTCTTCTGTTGGTTTGAATGAAGTCATGGAAGCCATGCCTATTAAATTTATAATAACCTGGAATTTGGAGTAGCAGCAAAAATGTTTAAGTTGGTAACAAATCCCAAAAAGATCCTGTCAGGCAATCATGATGAGTCACATCAGAAAGATGATGGATGTAAAATCCTGTCATTTGGTCCGGAAAGCCAATGCACAAGTAGAGGAGGGGACATAGCTTAGCCACAAAGTGATGGAGCTTCCTCTCCTAGCCCTTTGTGAGCCAGTGGTAAATGGGTGCTAAATAAACCAATTAGTTCTTGAGATACATTAATTGTAAATGTCACAAAACCAGTACTTTCCTCAATGTGGCCAAGATTGTTGATGGTTCCTTTTTCTTCTGCACTGGTCAGACCATATCTGGGCTATGATGTTTGCTTCTGGGCCATACACTTCAGAGGGAAGACAAGCATGTTGGAGTCTGTTTAGGCGAGACATCCGGCAGGGGAAGGTGTCTTGGTGAATGAGGGGTGGAGGAGCTGCAGGGTGGGAATGGAGGCCTGAACAGCTACCATGACATATTCAAAAGGCTGCTATGTGAAGCCAAGTTATGCTTGTCTTTTGTGGTCCCAGTTGATCACATTAAGACCTCATGGGGCCATAGAAAAGCTAGAGGGAGACTGATTTGGGTTATTCATAAGAAGAACTTTAAGTCTGTTATCTGAGGGTAGAATGGGAGGCATATTTTAGATTCTTTAGATTCTTTACTCTTCTGACAATCCTGTGTTTTTGTAGCTGTTTCCTTGGGGTCATATTAATTCCGGTACCATTTCATGAACCTTTTATTACCCATCTTTGTTTTCTTTTTTTTTCCCTTCTTAACTCCCTGTTTAATTGTGGTGAGGGTGAAAGAGGAGATAAAGAAAAAAAAGGGTCAACCTGTAACTTTGCCTTTTCTTTTTTTTTTTTTTTTTCTTTTGCCCTCAGTAACTGAGGGCAAACCCATCAGACAACCAGAGCCATAATTTGTGGTCACCCCTGAAATTTACCTTGGAAACTCAGTATGAATGTGAAGAGGTATACCCCAGCTCCTTAACACAGAGTTAATGCTTAATCTAAGATTTTAAGTTTCTTAGAAAAGAAAAACGTGTACATTCTTTTACGTTTCTTAAACATCTAATTTTGCCCTCCTCCTCTTCTCTTAGAGGCGATTGCTCTTGGATCCTTCCATTTACAATGGCGCAGAGAACTGGACTCGAGGATCCAGAGAGGTATCTCTTCGTGGACAGGGCTGTCATCTACAACCCTGCCACTCAAGCTGATTGGACAGCTAAAAAGCTAGTGTGGATTCCATCAGAACGCCATGGTTTTGAGGCAGCTAGTATCAAAGAAGAACGGGGAGATGAAGTTATGGTGGAGTTGGCAGAGAATGGAAAGAAAGCAATGGTCAACAAAGATGATATTCAGAAGATGAACCCACCTAAGTTTTCCAAGGTGGAGGATATGGCAGAATTGACATGCTTGAATGAAGCTTCCGTTTTACATAATCTGAAGGATCGCTACTATTCAGGACTAATCTATGTAAGTATTTCTTCCAAATAACCATGTGAAGTGGTAGCTAGGAATTAATGTAAATTATACATCTTGTCATAATCAAATGAGAATGTGGAATACCCAAACTCTCTGTTTAACATTTCTATTTCTATTTAAGATAGAAAGATTTGTTGCTTGCTTACCCATGTCTTGCTTTTCTTTGAATCTTAACACATTAAGTTTAAATAATACAGGCTGCAATTACATATAATAAAATGGCATTTGGAGACTTTTGTAGTGGTGTTCTGGAGCATAATAATGTGGGAGAGAGCATGTAACAGGAAGACCAGAAGGTTTAATAAGGTAAAGAGAGTTGCATTAATAGGATGCAGACAGCAAAATGATAGAAATCAAGTGCATACCCAAGAGAGTAAAGTGGAAGGGCTGTAAGCTTAGAAATTTCTGTGGACAGCATGAACAGCTTCACTGGATGTAGGGAAGTAGGAAAGATGAATGCTGAGGTTTTTAAGAGGAAACAATTAGGGTAAGATTGAGGCTGGCTGGGGTCGTCTTGTGGTTAGCAGCTGACATGAATGTTGGAGTCACCGACTATGTCACTGACCATATAGAAGAAGTTATTGAAAATCATAAGGGATAATGTAGAGAGGAAAAATGTAAGCCAGATACTAAAAAAAAAATCTAAAATGACAAAATAGGTTTGAGGGAATGGTAGACAGGGGTGGCAATGATTTGAAGAAGGTGGCATGTATGGGACTTAAACTGATGATGAAGGGTAGTAGGGAGAAAAGTTGATGGTCGTGGTTTGAAACTGGAAAAGGGTTGTTGAATTTTACGCAAGGAGTGTGCTACTGAAGGTCGTGAATAATTCAAAACTTCAGTAAATCAGAGCTAGTTTTCCCACAGAATTAGTTTAAGGAATATTTATTAAGCACCCCCTGTGCTCTAGGTGCTGGGGATAGTACAGTGAAGAAGACAGGGCAGGTCTCTCTGCCTTTGTGAAATGTCCAATAAGGAAATGAAATAGGGCTATGGAGAGAGTAAGTAGGAGAATGGCTTTCCACAGCGGGTCAGTTAAGGGCTGTTTGTGAAGGTAGCATTCGAGCTGGAGTCTGACTGGTGGGAGGCAGCTAGCCATGAGAAAAGCTGAGAAAAGAATGATTCATTCATGACCTTTGCCAGAGTAGTTTCAGCCAAGCCTGATAGATCTCCCTTATTTTCCTATGAGATAGGAGAGTAAGAGGCCACAGGGTTGGAACAGTGGCTTGAGGAGAATGAGGGCTTAGGAACAACCCTTTTCCAATTTCAGACTAAGCCAGGGATAAGGAAGTGACTGGAGAGTGGTGTTGAGAGTCCAGCTGAGACTGAATAACCACGCATAGGGCGACCACAATTTTGTCTGGCTATGTGATTTTGCCAGACCATGGGATTGCCCCAGGTCTGTAAGTGTGGGGAGCTTTGGATTTCCATGGCTCCCACATTGAGAGGGGATTCAGTGGCCGTCTTTGGAGTCCTGGCTTGGTAGGAATGGGAGTCTGGGTGGGAGGGGCTGATGGATCAAGGCCTGGAGGTTTTCAGAATATTGATGAACAGGGATCATGGGGTGAAGGAGTGAGAAAACTGCAAAATTAGGAGGTTGTGGTCAGATTGTAATGTCGACGTGTAAGATTTGAGAGGTGGATCAGTTTCAGATGAAGCCCATTGCAATAAATTGTGCAGGCATGGAAATGTCATGTCACCATCGAAAGCTGTGCAGTGTGAAGAGAAGCCAGGCTGCCTTTCTGCCAGCCTTCACCTTGATTTCCCACACTGGCAGCTGGAGGTAGCTGCAAAGGGAGCTAAGTAGAAAAGGAATGAAAGAAAGGACAGTTTTTTTGTTGTTTTTTTTGTTTTTGTTTTGCAGCCATTCCACATAATTCAGAGATTTTACAGTTATCTCTTACTGAGTTTGTTGGATTTTTTTCCAACTTAACTCATGGACAACCTGAGTGAACTTCTGAGTTTCTTTTCAAAGCACAGCCTCCTTCTGCAGGAGAATTTGAGTTTTTCTCAAAGTCTCAAGGTCACACAGAGGTGGGGGTTTGGGAGGATCATATCTTCAATTAGTTGGGTGGAGAAAGGGTTCTTACCTAAGGTTCTAGTTGGAGAACTTGACTCCAAAGAAGTCTGTCTCATTAAGAAGATGGGGTTGGGGAGAGCCATGCTAGCATTGTGATAAATATGTATTGGGCTTTGGAATTAACCAGCCAGTTGAGATGATCAGTTGAGGTGTAATAATATAGATACTAGAATAATTTGGGTAGGACCTTTTTTGAACATATTTCTATAGATAAGATATAACATAAATTTCTTTAAATAAATTAGCCTGCTAACAGGTTTAGTTATTTTCTTTTCTTACCTTTTCTTTGGATTTATTCTGTCTGACCCCGAATTTCTCAGGTCATTAATTTTCATCTTCTTTCCTAAATGTCTTCTCTAATACTGTTTTAGCTCACATCACAGGTTTCTATATGTAGTATTTATTCTTCAGTTCTAAATATTTTCTAATTTCTACGATGATTCCTTTAGTGAACCATTTAAAAGTGTATTTGTAAAATTTCAAAATGTTGATTTTTAATTATCTTTTTATTATTGATTTTTAAAATAATTACATCTCAATCACAGAATATTGTTCATATAGGAGACTTTTTTGTGTAGTATATTGTCAGCTTTTATGAGTGGTCTGTATGTGTTTGCAAAGAATGTGTATTCTGTTATTGTTGGATATAGGGTTCTATATATGGCCATTAGATTAAGCTTTTTAATGTATTGTTTGTATTTTCCATAGCCTTGCTCCTTTTTGTCTGCTTGATTTGTCAGTTACTGAGAAAAGTGTGTGAAAAATCTCCTGTTGTGTTTTTTTTTTTTTTTTTTTTTTTTTTTTGAGACGGAGTCTTGCTCTGTCACCCAGGCTGGAGTGCAGTGGCACAATCTCGGCTCACTGCAAGCTCCGCCTCCTGGGTTCACGCCATTCTCCTGCCTCAGCTTCTCCGAGTAGCTGGGACTACAGGCGCCCGCCACCTCGCCCGGCTAATTTTTTGTATTTTTAGTAGAGACGGGGTTTCACTGTGGTCTCGATCTCCTGACCTCGTGATCCGCCCGCCTCGGCCTCCCAAAGTGCTGGGAATACAAGCGTGAGCCACCGCGCCCGGCCTCTCCCATTGTGTTTTATCAACGAATTATGCGTCCCTAAATGACAGTTTAGTTTTGCCTGTTTTTGATTTTGTTTTTTTTTTTGAGACAGAGTCTTGCTCTGTCGCCCAGGCTGGAGTGTAGTGGTGCGATCTCGGCTCACCGCAACCTCTGCCTCCCGGTTCAAGTAATTCTCCTGCCTCAGCCTCCCTATTAGCTAGGATTACAGGCTCAAGCTACCACACCCAGATAATTTTTTGTATTTTTAGTAGAGACGGAGTTTCACCATGTTGGCCAGGCTGGTCTTGAACTCCTGACCTCAAGTGATCCACCCGCCTTGGCCTCCCAAAGTGCTGGGATTACAGGCATGAGCCACCGTGCCCGGCCTAGTTTTGCCTGTTTTTGAATTTTTATATAAATGAATCTCATAGTGTGTAGCCTTTTGTGTCTTTTGTTGTTGTTGGCTTAGGATTACATTTTTAAGATTTATTCTTATTGTTTTACGTTGATGTAACCCAGTAGTTCCCAAAGTGTGGTCTGGACCCCCTAGGATTTCCCTGAGACCCTCTCAGGGGAGCACACAAGGTCAAAACTATTTTTATAATAATACGAATATGTCATCGGCCCTTTTTACTGTTGACATTTGTAGTGATGGTGCAAAAGCAATGATGAATAAAACTCCTGACACCTTATCATGAATAAAGGCAGTGTACTAGTACTAAACTGTACTAGCACCATTTTATTCTTTACTGCCACTTATTGGCAGTTTAAAAAAAATGCAGTTTCGCTCAAGAATGTCCTTGGTAAACCAGGAAAAATAATTGATTTTATTAAATCTCAACCTTTGGGAACACATCTTTTTAATATTCAGTGTGACGAGATGGTAAATATGCCTAAAGGACTTTTGATGCATATCAATGTATGATGGTTGCCTTGAGGACGAGCATGTGGGTAGTTATTTGAGTTGCAAGCTAAACTTGCTACTTTTTAAGTAGAACAGTATTTTCATTTGATAGAGTGGCTGATAAACTATGGTTACTCACACAGAGGTATTTGGCAGACATTTTCTTGAAAATGAACAAAACGAGCCTGTCACTTCAAAGAAAACAACCGACTGTATTTGTTGCCAATGATAAAATTTGAGTTTTTCTGTGAAAATGAGAATTTTAGGAAACTTGTATCTACCACCATGAACTCGACAGCATGTCAATACTTAAAAACCTTTCTGATACAATAATGGTGATGATGATTAAGTGGGTTTTTTGATGTCATATAGTAAAATGTCATCATTTGAAAGACTTGCATAATTTAATGAGCCAGTGTTCTCCAAATGATGTGTGTGTGGTGTTATGAAATCATGCATGGGTAAAAAGACTTATTCAATAAGCAAGGTAAACCATAGATTTTGATGCAGTGGAATATGAGAAGTTCACTGATAGGGTTTGAGATGCTACATTGCATCTAATTTTTAAGAAATTATCACTTGTTGGCTGGTCGCAGTGACTAACACCTGTAATCCCAGCACTTTGGGAGGCTGAGGCAGGCGGATCACCAGAGGTCAGGAGTTCGAGACCAGCCTGACCAACATGGGGAAACCCTGTCTCTACTAAAAATACAAAATTAGCCAGGCATGGTGGCGCACGCCTGTAGTCCCAGCTACATGGGAGGCTGAGGCAGGACAACCCAGGAGACAGAGGTTGCAGTGAGCCGAGATCGTGCCATTGCCCTCCAGCCTGGGCAACAAGAGCGAAATTCTGTCTCAAAAAGAAAAAAAAAAAAAAGAAATTATCACATGTTAAGTTTTAGTAGTATCAAAGATAAATATCCACGATTATCTGAAAAGACTGTTAAACCGTTCCTGTCTTTTCCAACTAAATATCTGTAAGTGTGCTTTTCTTCATATGCTTCATCCAAAACAACATATTACAATAGACTGAATACAGAAACAGACATGAAAATTGAGTTGTTTTCGATTAAGCCAGACAATAAAGGTTTTGCAAGAATATAAAACAGTGCCATTCTTCTCACTTTTGTTTTGGAAAATGAAAAGTTAATTTCATAAGAAATGTTATTAATGTTAACATGTAATGTATTTATTGTTTTAGAATGAATACATATTTGTAAAACTTTATATTTTATATGAAACAAAAGGTCTTAATAATTTGTAAGAGTGCAAAAAGGCTGTGAAATTTTAAAAGTTTGAGTAGTTTATTCATTTTTGTTGGAATATAGTATTCCATCATAATATTTTTGACCCAATGAATTTATCTACCTACTCCACTGTTTTGTACATTGTTTTCTTCTGTCTTGGTAATATTATGATCATTGCTTCAATGAACAGCCATATACATGTATTTGGTGCACAGTAAGCATGCCTTTCTGTAAGGTGTGTAACTAGGAGTGGAATTCCTGGATGATAGGATATGCATAACTGTAAGTCATATCTTCAGCTTTTCTAGATAATATCTGATTTAGTTAGAGTTCCAGAAGGAAACAGAAGGCTGTTAAACCAGCTATTTGAGAGTTTAATAAAGGGTAGATTTACAAATAATGTGGGTAGGGTTTAAAAAATAAATGAGGACTAGTGCAGTATCTCAGCACCAGTGATGGCTGAGAGCCCTTGAAACATCTTGATCTTTAAAGAAGCCTTAGCAAAGAGCTGTTGCCTCAACTCAGAGAGGTATCTGTATGAAGAAGGCTACCTGATAGGAATTGCCTTCCTTAGAGGCATGAAAGGCAGCTCATGGTGGGGAGAGAACCTAGGGAATAAATATCCTGACCTTCTCTTGTCACCCTTAGTCTCCTGCTGATGTCTCCCATTGGTTGAACTCAGTTTGAAGCCAGAGGGGAAGGGAATTTGATGATTCTTTTCTTAGGGTCAGCCTCAATTCTATCTGGAATTGAATATTGTGTATGGTGTGAGGTTGGGACAAGATTCTTTTTTTTTTTTTCCATATGTCTAGCCAGTTAACCCAGTGCCATTTACTAAAACATAATCCTTTTCTCCACTGCTCTGAAGGGGCATCTTAGTCATAAATCAGGGTTCATAAGTATAAGTTTTTGACTCTGTTGTATTTCCTGGGTCCATGTGCCTATCTTTCAGCTAATACCACATTTTCTTAATTATTACAGCTTTATAATGTGTCTTGGTATTTAGTGTGGTAAATCCTCTCCTTTTGTTTTTTAGGATTGTTTTGGCTGTTAAGTTCTTAGCATTTCAATATAATTTTAGAATCTGCTTGTTAGTTTTTCATTTACACACACAGCCTTGTTGAAATTTTGATTGGGATCTTATTGATTCTGTAGATCAGTTTGGGGGAGAAATTAGATCTTTATAATATTTTATCTTTAATTCCTGGGTAAACTCATTTAGTTCTTAATTTTTATTAATATTGTTTTACAGTTTTCTTTGTAGAGGCCATGTACATCTTTTGTTATTTATTTTTGGGTATTTTACTTTATTTGAATATTATTTAAATGGTGTTTAAATTTTTCCCTTATTCATATGGTATATAGATAATATGTACATAATTGTTACCATTATGTAGAAATACTGTATTTTTTACAATTAATTTTTGTATATTGACTTTATCTTCAGTGACCTAAGTTTACTTATTGGTTATAATAGTTTAGCCGAAAATTCTGTTGGATTTTCTATGAGCACATATGTTGTCCACAAATAATGAGTTTTATTTTTTAATAAATCTTATACTTTTTTTTTTTTTTGGAGACAAAGTTTTGCTCTGTCACCCAGGCTGGAGTGGAGTGGGATACTCGTGGCTTACTATGGCCTCAACCTCCGGGGCTCAAGCAATCCTCCCACCTCAGCCTCCCGAGTAGCAGGGACCACAGGCACGTACCACCATGCCTGGCTGATTTTTGTATTTTTGTAGAGACAAAGTTTCGCCATGTTGCCCAGGCTAGTCTCGAACTACCGGGCAAAAGCAATCCACCTGCCTTGGCCTCCCAAAGTGTTGGGATTATAGGCGTGAGCCACCATGCCCAGCCAGTTCACACACATTTCTTTTACTTGCTTTATTGCACTATCTAGAATTTTCAGTACAATGTTTTTTGAACAGAAGTGATAATCAGAGGCATCCTTGTATCATTCCTGATCTCAGAGGGAAAGCTTTCAACATTTCATCATTAAAAATGATATTTGCTGTAGTTGATGTTTTTTTAAATATTGATTCTTTATCAGATTAAGGGAGATTTTCTTGTATTCCTGAGTGGGTGATTTTTTTATCCTGAATGGATGATTTGTTAAAAATTAATGAATGTTAATTTATCAAATGTTTTTCCATTTAATGAGATGATAATATGATTTTTCTTCTTATTTTGTTATTGTGGAGAATTATGCATATTTTTGAGTGTTAAATTAACCTTGCAAGGACCAAATATTCTTTATATATACACAAAGAGAGAGATTCCTAGATTCTGTTTGCTAGTATTTTGTTTAGGATTTTTGCATCTACATTCATCAGTGAGATTAACTTAAAATTTTCCTTTCTTATAATATCTTTGTCATATTTTGCTATAAAGATTATGCTGGTTATATCAAATGAATTGAGAAATGTTTCATCTTTGTTCTCTGAAGAGTTTGGATAGGATTGATGTTATTTCTTTTTAAAGTAATGATAGAGTTTTCTTTGTGGGGAAGTTTTTCTATAATAGATACAGAACTTTTCAGATTTTTATTTGTATCAGTTTTTCTTTTCTTTTTTTTTTTTGGAGTCAGGGTCTCACTGTGTCACCCAGGCTGGATTGCAGTGGTGCAGTCATAGCTCATGCAGCCTTGAAGTCCTGGGCTCATGTGATCATCCTGCCTTATCCTCCCGAGTAGCTGGGACCACGCCCGGCTAATTTCTGTATTTTTTATAAAGATGAGATTTCACCATGTTGGCCAGTCTTGTCTCAAAACGCTGAACTCAAGCAATTCACCCACCTTGACCTCCCAAAGTGTTGGGATTAAAGGCGTGAGCCACTGCTCTTGGCCTTGTGTCAGTTTTGATAATTATGTTTGTCTAGGAATTTATCTGTTTCATCTAAATGTTCAAATTTATTGGTATAAGTTGTTCATAATATGCTTATTTTCTGTAGGATTTATAGTCATGTTTTCTTTTATTCCTGATACTGATAATTTATTTGTATTACCCATTTTTAAAATGAGTATCACCAGAGGCTTATCAATTTTTTTATTCTTTGCAAATAATAGACTTTTGACTTTGTTGGTCCTCTCTATGTGTGCTTTAAAAGCCATAAATTTCATTCTAAGTACTGCTGTAGCTGTATTCTACAGGTTTTAATATGTTGCATTTTTATTATCATTCAGTTGAAATTAATGAGGATGTTTTCTTTGACTCTGTGGGTAATTTAGAAGTGAATTGCTTAGGCTGGGCACAGTGGCTCATGCCTGTAATCCTAACACTTTGGGAGGCCAAAGTGGATGAATGACTTGAGGCCAGTGTCGAGACCAGCCTGGCCAAAATGGTGAAACCCCGTCTCTACTAAAAATACAAAAATTAGCCAGGTGTGGTGGCGCATGCCTGTGGTCCCAGCTACTCGGGAGGCTGAGGATGGAGAATCGCCTGAACCAGGAAGGCAGAGGCTGCAGTAAGCCGAGATCGCGCCACTGCACTCCAGCTTGAACAACAGAGCGAGAATCCATCTCAAAAAAAAAAAAAAAAAGTGAATTGCTTACTTTCTAAATCTAGGGGATCTTCAGGTTTATTTTATTATTTCTAATAGATTCCCCCCTTGGTCAAAGAACATGCCCTGAATAATTTCAATTCTTTTATATTTGTTAGAGTTGCTTTATGGTTCGTTATGTGATTAATTTGGTAAAGGGTTATTATGCACTTGAAAAATACATATACTTTATTATCTGTTGTTTCAGTTACTGTGAAAATCCCTTCCTTTTTAGTTCTGTCCATTTTTGCTGTGTACATGCTGAAGCTATTATCACATATATACAGATGCAGAAATATGATGTCTTTCTGGCAAATCATGGAATGTTCATTTTTAGTGATGTTGTTTTCTTGCAAAGTGGATTGTTGTTTTCTTGCACAGTCTGATATTTGCATTAGCTTTTTTTTTTGTATTAGTGTTTGTGTGGTTAATTGCTTTCTTACTTTCAGCTTTTCTGTGCCTGTGCATTTCAAATATGTCTCTTATAAACTGCTTATGGTGGTTATTTTTGTCCCAAATCTGACAATATTTTTTAGCTGGAATATTTAGTTTATGTACATGTGATGTAATGACTGTTACATTTTAGCTTAAATCTGTCCTCTGATTCATTGCTTTCTTTTTATCCTACCTGCTCTGTTTATTTTTTAATATTTTTTTCCATTGGTTATAATTTTTATTATTCTGTCTTTTCACCTCTTGTTAGCTATCCATTTTTGCTATTCTCTTAGCTATTCTTTTAGTGGTTACATATTCTAACATGGATCCTTGACCTGTTAGACATGTGGAGCTCTTACTCTTTTGTAGATCATGATAGGTAGGGCCTGAGAACACCTGAACAGATTTATTTCCTCTTCCTTCCTAATTTACATGCTCTTGTTGTTTAATTCTCTCTGTATTTTAAAACCCACAAGACACATATTACATTTTAATACTGTCGATATTCATTTAGTTTTATCCATTACTTTTTTTTTTTCCACATCTTTTAGCTTCCGTTCTTTTAGAAAGGGCCTCTTTTATCTGAAGTATCTACTCGTCCTTTATTTTTGAAGTTTTTTTGGTTTTTGCTGGATTTGGAATTCAGAGCCGGCGGTTGTTTTCTTTTAACATTGTGAAAATGCCATTGCA
This sequence comes from Nomascus leucogenys, assembly GCF_006542625.1. Classification (NCBI taxonomy): domain Eukaryota; kingdom Metazoa; phylum Chordata; class Mammalia; order Primates; family Hylobatidae; genus Nomascus; species Nomascus leucogenys. The sequence goes on from NC_044399.1 coordinate 69,213,880, forward strand.
TCGGGTTCTGCCTTTCGTCTTTTTCTGTTGAGAATTCAGCTTGTAGTTTGATTGTTGTTCCCTTGAAGGTCATCGGTTTTCCTTTTCCCACCCTGGCCACTGGCTGTCTCTAAAATTTTCTCTGTCTTTGGATTTCAGCACTTTTACTATGATGGGCTTAGGTAAAGTTTTATTTTGTATATAGTGGGTCCTCCTTGTCTTCAAGGGCTACATTCTAAGATCCCCAGTGGATGCCTGAAACCACAAATGGTACTGAACCGTATATATATGATGTTTTTTCCTATACATACATACATACCTATGATAATTTTTTTTTTTTTTTTTTTTTTTTTTTTTGAGACAACAGAGTCTCCCTCTGTAGCCCAGGCTGGAGTGCAACGGTGCGATCTCAGCTCACTGCAGCATCCACCTGCCAGTTCAAGGGATTCCACTGCCTCAGCCTCCTGAGTAGCTAGGATTACAGGTGTGCGCCACCACACCTGGCTAATTTTGGTATTTTTAGTAGAGATGGGGTTTCACCGTGTTGGTCAGGCTGGTCTTGAACTCCTGACCTCGTGATCTGCCCGCCTCGGCCTCCCAAAGTGCTGGGATTACAGGTGTGAGCCACTGTGCCTGGCCATACCTATGATAAAATTTAATTTACAATTAGGCATGGTGGGAGATTAACAACAATAACTACTAATAAAATAGAGCAATTAAAACAATATACTTAATAAAAGTTATGTAAGTGTGGTTTCTCTCCCTCCTTCAGAATATCTTATTGTACTCTTCTTGTGATGCTTTGATGAATTTCTTTTTCCTAGTTCACCAATTCACAGATAGAAGATTGATTCTTACCATAGATCCTAGCAGCCTCAGCATATGATTTTCTCCTTATTAAGTTGAAAACTTACCATATCACTTAAAGGAAGCACTTTGTGGCTTCTCTTTGGCATATCAGAATTGCCAGCATCACTACTCTTGTGCTTGGGGCTATTCTTAAGTAATATAAAGGTGACTTGAACACAATTGATCTGAGATCTGAGAGGGCTACCGAGTGAGTAACAGCATGATGATGCTGGACGAAGGGATAATTCACGGTCTGTGCACGAAGGAACAGAATTGTGCCAGGTTTCATCACACTACTCAGAATACTGCACAATTTAAAATGTATGAACTGTTTATTTCTGGAGTTTTTCAACAAATATTTTTGAACCACAGTTGATTGTGGACAACAAACTGCGGAAAGTGAAACCACAGATAAGGGGCACTATTGCATTCAGCTTGGAGATTGTAGTGGTTTTGACTCTGTAGCTTGATGGCTTTTGTTGGTCCGGGAAAATTCTTAGCCATTATCTCTTCAGATACTTCTTCTGCCTCATTCTCTTTTTTCTCCTTCTTGGACTCACATACTTCACATGCTCCAGATCGTTTCACCTCGTCCTATCTGGCTCTCACATTCCTCTACATTTTTATCCTTGTTTTTCCCCCATGGATCACTCTGGCTGTTTGCTTCTGATTAAAATGTCATGTAACTAATTCTTTCTTCAGCTGTATCTAGCTTGCTGTTTAACACATGAATTCTTAATTGTAGTTACTGGTTTTCTTTTTTTGTTTTGTTTTTCAGTTTTAGAATTTTCATTTGGGTTTTTCCTTTAATAGTTAACAGTTCTCTGTCAGAATTCTCAGTCATGTCTTTAATTACTTGAACATATTGTAACCCAGGGCAATAATACAAGTCAATAAAAATAGACACACAGAGGTTCCAGATATTATCTTGGATTTCAGCCACAACTTGTTGCCTCATATGCCCAGTTATTGTGTACGAGGAATTGTGAAAATAGTTTGAGACTCTGGCTGGCATTAAACTTATTCTAGAGTTTTGCTTTGGGCAGACAGGCTTAGGGAAACTAGGACATGTAGTCCATGCAGGAGTTGACATCTGTTCCAACTGGGCTTCACGCTATGTGAGGGCTGGTCTGTTTCTCATATAGTCTTAACTCTTAGGGTGTAGCCATCAGGGTCCCAGCTGAAAGCTTGGGGTATTTACCACCCCCACACCAACCACTTCCTGGGTAGACTGGAATGTTTTAATTTTTGTTCTTTTAGACTTTTGTACTGCTGAAAGCTCTGCTTAGCATCTTCTCAGCAACAGGTTTTGGGATGCATAACTATTATCTATCTAAGAAAGAAATAATAATTCTCTAATCATCAAATATTCAGTTACTTTTCGTATTTTCCTTATGTCTCATAAATAATCTCATAAATAGTTGGTCTATTCAATTCAGTATCCAAACAAGGTTGACATATTGAGATTGGTTGCTTAGTCTGTTTTGTGTTGCTACAACAAAATAACACAGATTATATGATTTATAAACAAGAGAAGTTTATTTGGCTTATGGTTCTAGAGGCCGGGAAGTCCAAGGTCAAGGGGCTGCATCTGGTGAGGGCCTTCTTGTGGCGTCATTCCATGGGAGAAGGTGGAAGGGCAAAAAGAGCATGCTCAAGAGAGAGCAAGAGATAGAATTTATAGCCTCAAGCCCCTTTATAATTGGCATTAATCCATTGATGAAGGTGGAGCCCTCATTGTCTAAGCACCTCTCATTAGGCCTCACCTCCCAACATTGTTGTATTGGGGATTAAATTTCCAGCACATGCTTTTGTGGGGACACAGTCAAAGCATAGCAATTGTTACATCACTTTTAGTCTCTTTCTCTCTCCTCTTTATTTTTATTTTTATTTATTTATTTTTTTTGCTTCTGGAGATAGGGGGTCTCACTATATTGCCCAGGCTAGTCTTGAACTCCTGAGCTCAAGTGATCTTCCCACTGTGGCTTCCCAAAGTGCTGGGGTTACAAGCATGAGCTACCATGCCCAGCCACTTCCCCCAACCCTTTTTTTTTTTTTTTTTTTTTTCACACCATAGGATTGCAATCAACAAAATCCAGAATTTCTGGATTTTGTTTATTGCAATCCTATGGTGCTCCCTATAAACTGGAAGGAGAAAAATCCATAAATTGGATCCAGGGGCTTAAACGGATTCAGATTCAGGAGACACTTAATGCCCCATTGTCTCTCACTTTATGATGTTGAGATTGATCAGTAGTGAGTCATTTTAGGTTTTGCCAGCCTGGTTTGTGCATAAGGAGTGGCCTCATCTGCCAGTCACCTAATAATTTTAATGGTGATGGACATTGTGCAGATCCACTGTGGCACTGGGAGCTGCAAAATGGTGAGTCTAGTGCCATTATTCCTTCTGCGTTTATTAGCTTAGTGAATTTCTTTTAATTCAATGTATGTTCCTCACACAAAGTTTTCTCAAGTTTTTTTTTTTTTACAGAGTTTTTTTGCTATTTTCTCTCAAAGAAGCAATAGCAACTAATGTTAGTTATCCTTCCTCTGCCCTCTATGTATTATTATTACTGATAAGTTTTGCCTTTGTAACGTCGTTTTCTTTTATTATTTTACCATTGTTCTATTTTTCTTTAAGAAGGATGCTCTCTTAGAATAAATGTCTGCTCTTATCACTTGATTTCCTGAGGTGTCCATTCTGCTCTTTATTTTCTCCACGGTGGATTTTAATTTTACTTTTTCAGATGATTCTTTACAGTCTTTTCTGGCCCTGGTCATATGCATTTCTGTCCTAATATATAGACTCTATGTTATACTACATTCTGTTGCAGATATAAATCTATCTCCTAAAGTTTTCTTTTAGTTATTTTATAGATAATTTCCACAGGTAATTTATTTCTGAATCCTCTGAATGATGATCTTTTCTTATTTTTTTATTTATATTTTAAATATTTATTTATTTTATTATTATTATACTTTAAGTTTTAGGGTACATGTGCACAACGTGCAGGTTTGTTACATGTGTATACATGTGCCATGTTGGTGTGCTGCACCCATTAACTCGTCATTTAGCATTAGGTATATCTCCTAATGCTATCCCTCCCCCCTCCCCCTGATCTTTTCTTATTATATAGGGTTTTTTTCAAAATTTGCATGTGCATTTTAACTAGGTGCAGTGTTTGCAGGTGGTATGGGTGAATTATTCTTTCCTGTCTCCCTTTCCTTCTGGATGGTCGTCTGATTTCTTCTGAGAGCTACAGTTGGGATGTAGGGTTACATGATATTCCCAGTTCAATCCCTGTTCCTAGCAGGAGACTATTGTATCTCTGCTCCATTGCGTTGACATTTGCACCAGCCTCCACTTCCTGTTTCTCTAATCCTTTGAACCTATGAAACAATGCATATACATAGCCCTGCTTTCTTAAACAGAGGACTGGCACTTCCAGGCTGAGTAAAATTTCCCAATCGGCCAGGCGCAGTGGCTCACGCCTGTAATCCCAGCACTTTGGGAGGCCGAGGCGGGCGGATCACGAGGTCAGGAGATGGAGACCATCCTGGCTAACACAATGAAACCCCGTCTCTACTAAAAATACAAAAAAGTTAGCGGGGTGTGGTGGCAGGCGCCTGTAGTCCCAGCTACTCGGGAGGCTGAGGCAGGAGAATGGCGTGAACCCGGGAGGTGGAGCTTGCAGTGAGCCGAGATTGCTCCACTGCACTCCAGCCTGGGTGACAGAGAGAGACTCCGTCTCAAAAAAAAAAAAAAAAAAAAAATTTCCCAATCGTAGACAGAGGAAGATGGGCATTCCAGGCAGAGTGATCAGCATAAGTGGGAGCCTGGAGGCATAAAGCAGCATAGTGTGCTTGAAAATTTGTAAATGTTTCCAACTGCAAATAATTTTGTATGTCTCCCTTAGGTAAAGTATACAGTAGTGTTATTATGCAAACTTATCTTTCAAGCCTTTGCAGCTCTTCAGGATTTTCCTAAGGCTCTGGCAATCCAATATTTCCAGCTGCCCAAGAGGCATCCTGCTTGGCTCACCCACCATACCACAGTGTCAGTAAGTTAAAGGGATTCGTTATCTTTTCCCACAAATCAGTTATTTTTCCATCCATGAATAATGTTTCTGTAAGGCCTGGGGACCTTGGAGTCCCCTTTGACTTCAGTCTTTAATGGCTTTTCTGTGTTGAAAGTTTCTGTGCACTGTGAAGTCTCCAGCCTTCTCTGTTTTGTGTTGCCTTTTCTCTCACCTAGGCCCTGTTGTGCCAGGACCATTGAGCACTCTCCACGTGAGTTCCTGCTTCTCACCTTTTGCCCCTTCAATGTGTTCTCCGTATGGCTGCCAGATTTATACTTTGTCTAAAATGCTTATTTCATCCAATCACTTTTCTCTCCTGAACCTTCAATCCATAGATGACAAAATCTAAATTGTTCAGTTTGTCTTTCTAGGCCCTTATCGCTCACATTCCATGATGGTACAAACTATTTTTGCTATGCTGGTCTTCTCACACTGCCTCGAGTATATCCTGCCACTGTAAGAGTTTTGTGCTTTTACTACTTTAATAGGAATTACTTTATCTCTCCTTTTGACCCCATAGTCTTTAAAAAGAACATCAAAGACCATTTGGGTCTGAATTTTTTACTTCATTCTACACTCTCTGACAAGGTGGTCATGACTTTCAGTGCCTGGGGTTTGTTGTGTTCTGCCCCAGGGCTTTCTGTTATTTATAATACCAGTTCGTCTTTCTCTTTCTCTTTTTGGTGCTTTGCATTGTAGCTTGTTTAGTGTGCATCTATTTGTCTTCATGCCCAGAGTGTATGTTTCTTAAAGAAGCTTAGTATCTTGTGTGTGTATTCAAATACTTACTAAAGTTCATTTGAACTTTAAGGTCTCCAGAATAATTATTTTAACAACATATTGCCTTCCTACCATGTGCCTGGGGGAAGACAGAACTGGTGCAGTATCAATTCAGTGATTAGTTTATACAAGAGCTCAATACTTGAGCTAATTTTTTAGGTAGTTAGAAGTTAGCTCCTTAAGCACTTTAATAATGTTCCCTCTTAAGCATTGATCACTGCTCCATTTTGGCAGGCATGGGATACTGATGATTAGTTAACCTTTTATATTTTTGATGACGAACTCATATCTGTGAGACTTTCTCTTATTGTAGTCCTCAGGTAAGTGCCTAACGCATGGTAGGCACACATGTTGGAATTACTTCTGATTAAATGTGTCAGTTATTATCTGTTACAATGCCATACATGCTGTGGGACACTAAACTGAATTTGTGTATTTTCGCTTTCTTGGAGCTTTTTTCTTTTCTAGTCTCTAATTATATGCCTCTTATAAAATTGAAGAGTAGCTTCATGATAGACTGTGATCTAATTTTTGAATGAAAAAGTGAGGTTGGGTGTACAAAAATTCATCAATGTATGGTTGCGATTTGTTAATGTTATATAAACTCAGTAAAAAGGTATTGAGGTTGCCTCTCCTTGTTTTTCTCACCCTTAATAAAGCCTTTATTTTTATTGTTCCTCATTGCCTTTTTGTCCTGTGGGCAGCAAAGAAATACGGGAGTAGATAGACAAGAGACTTGATTGGGAGAAAGTGCAAGGTGATGGTCTGGGAAGCCCAAGGGCCAGCCAGGGTTTCCCAGGTCTGTACCTTGCAAACAAGAAGGCCAAGAGTCTGAAAACTTGAAGAGTCTGTAGTAATTACTGTAGTCTCAGGCAAAGAACGAACAGATAACCTCCTGGTCTGCTCAGTAGTAAGGCTTTAGCAAACAGCCCAAATCTGAATTTAGGATAGGGGCCCTTTGCCCCTTCTAAACTGCGAACCTGAGTAGGAAGTGCATTCCACATCTGAGCCTGCAATTGTGAGTTCAGGAAAATACAAGGAGGGCAGCTAGAGAGACAGTTCTGATCACTTGAAATTTTTTGGCAGGCTTTCATTCTCTTGGTTTAGCATTAGTAAACAGAGTAGTCTCTGGAGGGCTTTCTGGTGGCAATTGCTGGGGTTTTCAGCTCTTAAGAACACGACTGTTAGTTGGAATCCCTCTTAGTGTTCCCTGGGGAAGCTGGCCATGCAGTACCAATTCTCCAGCCTTTTTTCATGTCCTCTTGCTTTTAGATTTTGGTCTACCCAAATCATCTTAAATAAAAGGTCTATTTCATAATGCAACTGAGTGCCCTTCCAGATGCCTTCAGTCCCTTAGAGGGTTAGAGCATCTGTCAGCGGTTCTGACTGCTCTTGTTTTTCCATAGTGTCCAGAATCAGTTTTGTAGAATATTCTCAGAAGTCATTCTGTCTACATTTAAAAAACCCGCAAGTCATAAGCATTCATAGGGTCAGTTCTGTGTATTATAGTATTATAGTATCGATGATTATAGTATTGATCAGGAAAAGTTTGTATTTTCTAGCCTAGCAGCTTTAATTTACTGAAGATCCCAAGGAGCTTTTGTTTATTTGGCTTATGTTTATTGATATTTACTGTATTTTGTAATTAAAATACATTTTAAAATCTTTATTAATTCATTTAAAAAGAATAGTAGTAAATCATGACAAGTTAACATAAGTAAATACATTTTTAAGAAAAAAAAACCCTGTATTTTCCAAAACAAAAAAAAGTTACACAGATGAAAACTCTTACATTTGTGCAAATCTCTTTAGTATTAACCAAACATAGCTAGAATCTCATATCTACTTTTGCATTCTGTTTTTTTATATGTCATTTTGGGTAAGGCATATGAAGAAAATCCAGCCATAGAGATATTTAGTTGGAAAAAAAGAAGAGTGTTTTTTTTGTTTTTTGGTTTTTTGTTTTGTTTTGTTTTTGAGATGGAGTCTCACTTTCTTGCCCAGGCTGGAGTACAGTGATGCGATCTAGGCTCACTGCAACCTCTGCCCCCTGGGGTTCAGGCGATTCTCCTGCCTCAGCTTCCTGAATAGCTGGGATTACAGGTGCCTGCCACTGTGCCCGGCTAATTATTGTATTTTTAGTAGAGACAGAGTTTTACCATCTTGGCCAGGCTAGTCTTGAACTCCTGACCTTGTGATCCACCCACCTCAACCTCTCAAAGTGCTGGGATTACAGGCGTGAGCCACCGTGCCCAGCCAAGAAGAGTATTTTAATACCCTTTTTAGATAATTGTGGATATTCTTCTTTGATACTGTACCCAAACTGGACAAATGCTGTTTTCTTAAAGATTAATTGCAATGTGGAATCTGAAACTGCATTAACGAGCTTTTCATAGCTTGTGTACTTGCAAGAGAATGAATGTAAAAAAGTAAATAACATATTGATTGTACCTTATGATAGCCCTGTGAAGTCCGGGAGCTCTCATTATTTCTACTTCATGGATGAGGAAATTGAGTGCAGCAGAGTGCCACTTAATAAGCTATCTGTGGGAGAACTAGTTGTGGTTCATAGTACTAAATTGCCCATCATAGGCTCAGTTTAATTTGGGGGATGGATTATCCAAAAGGTAAAGATCTCCTGCTTAAATGACTCTGTGGTTTCTGTCTCCTGATTGGACCCTGACTGATAAATGCAGAGGTTTTTTTTTTAATACTCTATTTTATTTTTATTCTAGACTTATTCTGGACTCTTCTGTGTAGTTATAAACCCTTACAAGAATCTTCCAATTTACTCTGAGAATATTATTGAAATGTACAGAGGGAAGAAGCGTCATGAGATGCCTCCACACATCTATGCTATATCTGAATCTGCTTACAGATGCATGCTTCAAGGTAATTGGAAATATTTGAATACTAAATGCTCAGAATTTCTTAAATGTAATTTACTGTTTTTTAATGTCTCAATGTATTCTACAAAAGTTTTTAATATTATTTTTTTAAATTAATAAAAAAGTAATGTTTATTGTAGAAAAAATTGAGTTTTTAAGATGAAAACAGACAACGTGGCCGTTTTCTGTAAGTATAATAAGTATGTTTGTTGCTCTAACACAATACCTCATAAATTTGTATGTTACAAAGCATCTAGTTTTCATATACATTTGATTCCCACCACAAGCCGGTCTGACCAAAGCTCATTATATTAGGTTTTAAAACCAATAGGAAGAATAATAGGAAAGGTAGATGCTTCACTGGGGAAAGAAAAATTATAAAATATTATTTGTGATTTAAATGCATGTAAAAGGTGACAATAAAAGTTAAAAAGCATGTGTTAAGTTGGTTGATTTTGATTGTATTCCTTTGGATCAGAATGAATATAAATTTGAGGAGTCATTCATTTGAACCCTGGCTTTAGACACAGTGATTTATGGAGGGACATTTTTAAAAGACCAGAATGTAGTGGTTTTGAATGCAATTAATATTATTGCTCTACAAGACTTCATTTAAACATGGGAGTTCCTGGTGCTACGTGAAAACCCAATCTTCTGTAATAACTCTCCCTCTCTCTCCTTTTTAATGTGTTTTTTGTTACTAAATTCTGTAAGTTTTAATAAAAAACATAAGGTTCTTATAAAATCGTTCCACAATCTTCAGAAAACAGGCTGTGCTGCACCCACTTTTCGTCAAATTGCAGGTCATGGCAAGTCCTTTTTGGTGATTAGGTCTGAAGGATAGTGTGAAGGAATTAATAAAGTACAATACCCATGTCCTACTTCTAGTTTTTGTTTGGATACTTATTATATACCAGATCTTCCAGGGCAAACAGGAGATGCTTCAAGACTAGAATAGTGTCATACAGAAGTTGGTAAGGACAGTTTTGTAATTTAAAAATGAGCTTAGGCTTTTAAAGAAAGATTAAATTTAATAATCTTTTTTTTTGGAGTTCAATACAATTTCTTAGTATTCTTAGGGAATACTAAGAAATGGCTAGGACTGTGAAAAATTGCTGTTAGAGATGGAGAATGAAGAATCATCCACTCTTTTTGTTTTTGGTTCTGTCTCTGTTAAGAAGAATGATCTTTAGATGCAGAAGAGTGTTTGTATTAGTGAGCAAACTGTGCCATATGTGGGAGAAGAAATTGAAGAAAATGCCCTCCTTTTCGGATTAAGCCCATATTGTTCCTCATTTAAACAGATAGATCTTCCAGTTGAGATTGTTGACCCTCTGGTCTTTGATGTATTCTATAGAAGGGGAGTTTCCAGAAAGCTAGGGACAGCCTCATATGTATCATTCTAATTTTTAAAAAGGAGAACTTTAAACCAATCCTTGAGCTTTAAATATGTTAAGAGAACAGTCTGAAAACAATGTGAATATATTGATTAGTAACTGATTAATGACTGAGGTTGGCCAGGTCTATCAGGATGTGCACCAAAGGGTGTATGCCACCTTTTAACATTTTTATCAGCATACTTGAAGAGGTGGAATGCATTCCTATAAAATTTGTCAATGGCATGAAACTGGGAGCGATAATAATACATTTGATGAAAAGAAACAGGATTTAAAAATCTCTTGACAGGTTGAATGAGGGGTTGAATCTAACATAATAGTTAACGGGGATAAACATTATATCCCATTAATGGGTTCCCAGACCAGCTGTATGGATACAGTATGAGGAAGAATAGTTGGCTCTGTGGCTTTGCTGGTGAAAACTCCTCTTTAGTAAACAGAATGAGGAAGATATGAGGCAGATGTGGCTTATCAGCATATCATATCATTTTTAGTGCTAGAGTAAACATTTATTGAAAATTACTGTGTGCCAAGCACTGGGTAAAGGCTTTGTTATTATTTAGTGCATGACAAGCTTGTAAAGTAAATAGAATTACTATCCCTATTTTACTAAGGCGCAAGAAAATTAAATAAATAACTTGACCAACAAAGTGTATATAGTGAAAAATACAAGCTAGGATTCAAAACCAGGCAGTGTGACACATTCTTATCTGCAATAATAAACTTCCATGTGAAAGTTAAAAGGAATTAGTTGATAGTTTTGATTACATAAAAATTTAAAAGTTTGATACAGAAAATGAAAACAACCCACTCTAAACAATTTCCCTTTGTATTTGATTTTGTAAGTAGGGGGACACCTGCTGATCTACTACACGACATAATTGAGGGGGCATCTGCTGGGCTAGTCAGACGTTAGCATATGCAGCATTGCTGGTAAAGCTCACACCAGCTACCAATGCCAATCAATCTAGGTCTTCAATTACAAATGTGAATGGATAGCTCAGTGTCACTGGACCTAAGAAGACAATCAGTAGCCTGACCAAGGACCATGTGGAGAATTCAGAGCATGTGGCCCCACTGATCTGTCATTTTAGATTCAATTCCCCATCCAAGCTGCCAAGAGCTTTTAAGATTCTGTTTCTTGGCCGGGCCCAGTGGCTCACGCCTATAATCCCAGCACTTTGGGAGGCTGAGGCTGGTGGATCACGAGGTCAGGAGATCAAGATCGTCCTGGCTAACACGGTGAAACCCCGTCTGTATTAAAAAAAAAAAAATACAAAAAATTAGCCGGGCGTGGCAGCACACGCCTGTAGTCCCAGCTACTCGGGAGGCTGAGGCAGGAGAATGGTGTGAACCCGGGAGGCGCAGCTTGCAGTAAGCCGAGATCGCGCTACTGCAGTCCGGCCTGGGCGAAAGAGACTCCATCTCAAAAAAAAAAAAAAAAAAAAGATTCTGTTTCTTTCATCAAATGTATTTATCATCCTTCCTAGTTTCATATCATGCACAAGCTTTTTGGTCACACATCCCACATCTTTAAGTGTATTAATGAAAAATATTCAAAAGTTTTTGCTTTTTATGTGAAAAAGCAGGAAGCTAGCTTAATTTTTTTAATTGGATTTTAGGGGATACTGTGTCAAAATGCAGTTGTGTGCGTGGCACATAGTAGTTGCTTAATAAATATTTGTTGAATGAATGAATGAAAGCAGAGTTCTTAGACGTAAACTTGATTGCAAAAAATCACACATTCATTAAAAGCATGGAATGGTAGATTAGACACAATTGGAAACGAAAGCAGATTTGAAGACTAGAATGGAGACCAAAAAGAATCAGATGGTGCTTATGAGAGAAGGAGTAGGAAACATGGAATGTATTTGTAGACTCTTTTCATAGGTTCCATGAAAAAAGTGATATTTTGAAAAAGGTCACCTGAACTAAAGACACGCTCAGGTCTTCAGATAAAAGTGCTGGGTGGAAATAGTGAAAGGAGACATGCCTCGTCTTGTGTACCTTGGTGGATAGGGCAACATGACGTGCTGTCCATGGAAAGGGAGTCAGTAGCATCAGGCTTCTCATTTGCAATACTGTGTGTTAGGAACTGAATTCAGGAACACTGAGGCCTCTACCTTGCACATAATCATCTGAGCTCACCTAGGAGTACCCACAGTGAGGCTCACCACCTTGTGGCTTGTCTTCCTTTGTTCCTGACGCCTCACCAACCCAGTTCCACCCCAGCTAGCTTCCATTCAGCAGCAGGCAACCAACACTGCTACCAACCCCTGTTGACCTGGATATGTGGAAAGGAAAGTTTTGCTTGCTGTAACAATACCTGCAGGGGCCACTTTTTTAGGCCACCATGAAAATTTAAGACCTGAGAGTCCACCATCTTCATGGAATCCTGGAATGAAATTCACTGTGTTTCCAGTCATGTTTTCATTTCCATAATATTCCCTTTTCATTTTTGCCTTAGGTAACTCCCACTCTCTGATGTGCAAACTTTCTCTATGTTTAGTATCTTCCGTGAATATTTTCTTTTCCTTCAAGCTTTAACTGAGACTTGGCTTTCCCCCACATATGGGGTATGAGTCCATTTAGTGAAGAGTGCTCCATCACTCAAATCCTATGCACTGGGAGATAGGGTTAGTGTCCTTACTAACACTGTGTCTATGTGTCTGCTAAACCATTACTCCTTTACTGCCTTGGAAAAGCCGCACCTCTGTCACCACTCATTACTTTCAGAGCTCTCCTCACTCCATGATGGACCCCAGCACGTTGTTTCCTTTCTGCCTCAAGCCTTGCCATTGCGCTGTGTTACTTCATAGTTTTTAATGAACGGTCAAGTCCCTTGATCGTAAGATCCTTCATATGAATTCCTCCATGTCTCACTTATGCCACCAACATCTATGGTGATGCTCTAGACTTTGCCATCTTTTAGAATTAACTGATTTTTCAGATAATGTTTCAGAAGTTCTATTGCAGCATCCTTCCATATTGGTAGTCCAATCAAGAAGTCTCCTAAATGTGTTCTTTGACTTAATGTGGATCCCCAGCCCATTACTTGTTCTACTTTCCCCCTATATGTTAACAACACCCTTCACTTTCTTCCTTGTATAATTTAGATTTCATGGCCATCTTCTACCTATTTCCTAAACCCCTCCCTTGTCCCATTGTTCATTGGTTATTTTTGTTTGGTAAAACTCACGCTGGATGAATCAAGAGATTTGTCTCTTTTAATGCTGTTACTTGGGTTGCTGAGACTTCTGGAGTTATGCTCACACAATGGAACAGACAAATACCACTGTAATTTCCTGACCGTGAGCCCTGATTCTACACTCAACTCTTGCTAATCCTACCTTGGTTCTCCCACTCTCCATAATGACTATTTCAAACCTCTGCAGGCTCCAGATCTCTGGGTCCCTCCTTGCCTCTCTAATCCCTGGCTGATGGCTTGTTTCCCATTCCACAGAGGCACTGAAGAGAAACTGCCCCAGCTTGATGAACAGATCATTCTCTCTTGTGTCTACTCCTGTCAAAGGCTGGTCTTACCTAGTCCTTCACCTCTGATGCTGATCACATCCTCTTAACCTTCTTAAGAATCTCATGGTGTTGATTATTCTGGGTTGTGACTGTATCTTCTGCTTCTCTTTTTATAGGCTCCTAACATTAGCATTAAATTTTCCCTATTAGCTAAAGTTTTACCCGTTACTTTAAATAAGAAAGTTAGTTCTTTCCACCTTCCTTTTACAGCCAGATTTTTCAAACCAGTGTTGCAGATGGGTAGGCAGATATGGTTGCTGGCAGGAGCTTGTGAAAATGAAGCAGGGTTTCAGCTGAGAGTGAGGAGGAGGGAGGATTGGAGGTTTAAGATAGAAACAGTGTGCTGTAGTCATCTAGGAGAGACAGATAATACTTACATATACATCACTGACATTGCATCAAATATTTAAAACAGTTGCTATTGGAAATGTAAGGAGAATGTGAACCGCAGTTATAGAGGGAGTTTTAATATTCTCTCAGAATTTGACATATTAGGTAGGGAAAAAAAGAATATTAAAGAATGTGATTTAATACAACTTAGCAAGCTTATATGGAAAAATCTGTGTATGCAAGCAGAAAGCACATTTGCAAACGTGGTGTCAATTCCATATAGCAGGCCACCGATAAAAATCTCAGTTCCTGAAAGAAGACATCACAGGCTACATTCTCTGACCACAGTGCAATAAGACAAGATATTAGCAATAAAAAGATTTCCAAATGGGTTAGTGTTTGTGGGATTGTGTTTAATGAGTATGAATGTTTTGTTATTAATCACTCATCTATATGGCTTTTGGTAAAAGAGGAAATCAAAACTTACAGATTCTTTAGAAATCACTATAACAGGCTGGGCACCATGGCTCACGCCTGTAATCTCAGGACTTTGGGAGGCCAAGGCGGGCAGATCACTTGAGCTCAGGAGTTCAAGACCAGCCTGGTCAACATGGTGAATCCCCAGCTCTACAAAAAATTAAAAAATTAGCCGGATGTGGTGCCATGCTCCTATAGTCCTAGCTACTCAGGAGGCTGAGGTGGGAAGATTGCTTGAGCCTGGGAGGTGGAGGTTGCAGTGAACTGAGATCATGCCACTGCATTCCAGCCTGGGCAACAGAGCCAGACCCCGTCTCAAAAAAAAAAAAGGGTACAAAATGCCACATATAAAAATTTTGTGAGTTATGGCAAAAGCCACTTTTAAGAAACAGTTCATGGCTCTAAATGTTTTCATTAGCAAAGAAAGATTTATAGACAAAGTAAATTTTTACTCAGCAAAATAGATAATAGACAGTTTTTTGCTAATTTATTGAGCTGTACATTGCTTTTTTTCTGTGTGTCATTTCATAATAAAAAAGGTACTTAAAAGTACAACAATGAAATGAACCAAAACAAGAGAGAAAATGTAGGAAGAGATAAGTGGATTGGAACAAAGAACATTTTCTCCTAGAACTGGTAAGTACAGCTAAGAGCTGGTCCCACGAAAAGACAGACTAGACAAATGTTTGGCAAGTGTGATCAAGAAGACAGAACTACCAGAAATGACAAAGAGTATATAGAACACCATAAGCAAAGACAAAATTGACTCAAAATAAGGTGGAAAACTTAACCAGAACATTGTCCATGGGAGAAATAGAAGAGATTGTTGAAGATCTATCTTTATGTCTTCAAGACACAAGGCCCAAACAATTTTAGTGGTCAGGTCTGTCAAATCTTAAGGACTAGGGTGGCATGCGCCTGTAGTCCCAGCTACCCCGGAGGCTGAGGCAGGAGAATGGCATGAACCCGGGAGGCAGAGCTTGCAGTGAGCTGAGATCACGCCCACAGCACTCCAGCCTGGGTGACAGGGCGAGACTCCATCTCAAAAAAAAAAAAAAACATCTTAAGGACTAGGTACTTCCTATGTAATCTAAATGGGTTAGACCATTAAACAATGCAGAGTAGGCCAGGCACAGTGGGTCACGCCTGTAATCTCAGCACTTTGGGAGGCTGAGGCGGGTTGGTCATGAGGTCAGGAGTTTGAGACCAGCCTGGCCCACATAGTGAAACCCCGTCTACTAAAAATACAAAAAAAAAATTAGCCAGGCCTGGTGGCGGGCACCTGTAATCCCAGCTACTTGGGAGGCTGAGACAAGGAGAATCCCTTGAACCTGGGAGGCAGAGGTTGCAGCGAGCTGAGATTGCACCACTGCACTCTAGCCCAGGCGACAGTGAGAGACTCCATCTCAAAAAAAAAAAAAAAAAAAAAAGAGTAACCTATATAGCATCAAGATCAGAATTTGTCAAAGAAATTTGAATACTTAAATTATGTTTTACTTTTTAATTAAGGCAACCTATAAAGATAGTTTTAAAATACACAAATACACAGTAGAGTAAGACAAAACTGGAGATACCCTAACTATTCTGGATTCCCTCTTTAGGAATTTCTTCTTACATATGTACATATATAAGTAAGTATATAAGTATATAAATAATTATTAATAAGTAAGAAGCCTATGATATTCTTTTTCTTTCTTTCCTTCTCTTTCTTTCCTTCTCTTTCTTTCCTTTCTTCTCCTTTCTTTTCTTTCTTTCTTGTCTTTCTATCTTTAGACTTCCTATTATGGAAGAAGAGATTTTATACTCATCTAAACCCTCCCCATATCTTCCTGATAGAAGTTCAATCAACATTTTGCATTTTAACATTCAACATTTAAATTATTATCCTATGATTACATTTCCTTTCTTATATAATTTGTTTTCTTTGTGGTTAGTATTTTTCCCATTTTGGGGACTAGGGTAGTTTTGCAATCACCTACATTAATTTGAACCACAAATCCTCTTTCAGTAGACACAAGTGCATCAAGTAATTTCTCAGGGTCTTTCCCCCTTGAAGGCACACCTCCCAAAGCCTGTTATCCTCCTCCAGTTCGTGCTTGTTTCTTTAGACTTGCCTTTGCCCTTACATAATCTAGAAATTCCTTTTGCTTCTTTCCTTGGTTGTGTTAATTTATGGATCTCATATGCTGTTAAAATTTTTGGATAGAGGATAACCTCTGGTAGCTTCCTGAGAAACACTGGAAACAACCAATTATTATATCAATAAGTAATTAATTAGAGGATGGCTCATCCATATAGTGAAATGCCAAGCAGCCACCTTGAAAAGATGTTAGACCTACTGAGTGATCTTGTGAGGGTAATAGGTAGACTTACTCCCCCTGCCTCCTACTCCCCCTCCCTTTTAAGAATAAGCATTTTAAGAATAAGGTTGATACACATCAAAATGTGAACCTTGAGAAAGCAAGTTGAAGGACCTTGAAACTGGATACAAGTTTCCTACATTAGGAGAAATAAAAGCAAGGAAAACAAACCATTCTTGAAACATCAAGAAGGCTTTAAAAAGTCAGAAAATGGGCCAGGCGCAGTGGCTTACACCTGTAATCCCAGCACTTTGGGAGGCTAAGGCAGGTGGATCACCTGAGGTCAGGAGTCGAGACCAGCCTAGCCGACGTGTGAAACCCCCGTCTCTACTCAAAATAGAAAAGAATTAGCTGGGCGTGGTGACTCATGCCGGTAATCCCAGCTGCTCGGGAGGCTGAGGCATGAGAATCACTTGAACCCAGGAGTTGGAGATTTCGGTGAGCCAAGATCGCACCACTGCACTCCAGCTTGGGTAACAGAGCGAGATTCTGTCTCAAAAAAAAGATAAGAAAATATGTAACACCAAATATAGCACTTATAACAATAAACATAAGTACTTTTAACACCCCTGTAAATAAAAGAGAGTCTAATACACTCATATGCCATTTACAAGAAAAAACGTCTCAAAGTAGCAAAATAAATAAAAGTACAAGACTGGGCAGATACCTCAGCCAAATGCATACACAAAGAAAGCATAGTCTAAAGTCACTTCAGCCTAAAGTAGACCTCAAAGCCCAAACAGGGACAAGAGCATTATTTTATGTCAGGAAAAGGAACATTTAATAATGTTTTATAGTTGTCTTGGATCTATGTATTGAATCTTCTGATGTAGAGATATAGACAGTAGGAACTATCCCTCCTCACCCACCCTGTGAAGCTGTAAGATATGGTAAGACCCTTGCATTGACACCGTTAAACAACTGTTCTTGGGCGGGGCGCGGTGGCTCATGCCTATAATCCCAGCACTTTGGGAGGCCAAGGCGGGCAGATCACCTGAGGTCAGGAGTTCTAGACCAGCCTGACCAATCTGGAGAAACCCGTCTCTACTAAAAATACAAAATTAGCTGGGAGTGGTGGTGCATACCTGTAATCCCAGCTACTCGGGAGGCTGAGGCAGGAGAATTGCTTGAACCCAGGAGGCGGAGGTTGCGGTGAGCCAAGATCGCGCCATTGCACTGCAGCCTGGGTGACAAGAGCGAAACTCTGTCTCAAAAAAAAGAACTGTTCTTGTTGGGAGACAGCATACAAATAAAGACAATATTGAGTAGTATGAGGAAAACGAAAAGAGGGTGAGGGCACACAGACTGAAGGGATTAGGGAGAGTGAAATGGCGATTTCATAGGGCGATTAGTTTAAAAATGTCCAAAAATCATTAGCTTTCTTATGAATCACCCATTATCCTTTACTGTAGCCAAAAATAAATAAATGCTAGGAATAAACACTAGTGCTGCCATTTCGAGAATGTCCTATAGTCATCCACACTTTAACCTTTTGAGTGTGGCTTCTTTTTTTTAGCACAGTACGTTTGAGATTGATTGACCAGTAGTTCACTCTTTTTTAGTGCTGAGTAATAGTCCATTATATGCATATTCCGTGGTTTATTCACTCACTACGTAAAGAACATTTAGATTGTTTTCAGTTTTTGGCAATTAAGGCACTGTACAGTTGGCCCTCTGTATTCGTGGGTCCCACATTTGCAGATTCAACCAACTGTGGATTGGGGAAAATAATGGATGGTTGCGCCTGTACTGAAGATGTACAGACAGACTTTTGTTCTTTTCATTACTCCCTAAACAATACACTATAGCAACTATTTACATATCCCTAAACAATATACTATAGCAACTATTTACTATTATAAGTAATCTAGACAGGACTTAAGGTATTAATATATGGGAGGATGTGTGTAGGGTATATGCAGATACTCTGCCATTTTATGTAAGGGACTTGAGTATCCATGGATTTTTTTATGTGCTGTGGGTTGGGGTTGTCGTGGAATCAATCCCCCACAGATAACGGGGGTCAACATTTGTATACAAGCTTTTGTATGAGCATAAGTTTTCATTTCATTTGAGTCAATACCTAGGAGTAAGATCGCTGGGTCATATGGTAGATGTGTGTTTAACTTTATAAGAAATTACCAAACTATTTTCCAAAGTGGCTGTGCCATTTTGCATTTCTACCAGCAATAGATGAATTCCAGGTGTTCGCCATCCTTGTTAGCCCTTGGTGTTGTCCATCTTTATTAAATTGCAGTCTTTCTAATAGACGAGTAGTAGCATCTCACTGTAGTTTTAAGTTGCATTTTCCTAACGCATCTTTTGATGTGCTTATTTTGCATCTGTATATCTTTGGTGAAATGTCCAAATCTTATTATCATCTTTAAAAATTTGATAATTTTCTGATTTTTCAATTTTGAGAGTTCTTTGTCCTTTCTAGATATAAGTCTTTTATTGGATAAGTGATTTGCAATTTTTTTCCTCCCAGTCTGTGACCTATTTTGGTTTAATTTTTGTATATGGTGCAAAGTATGGGTAGAGAGTCATCGTTTTGCTTATGGATATTCAATTGTTCTAGCACTGTTTGTTGAAACAACTATTTCTCGATTGAATTGCCTTTGTACCTTTGTGGAAAATCAACAAAGGTCTATTCCAGGACTCTCTGTTCCTTTGATCTATATGTCTTTCCTTTTGCCAGTATCACATTGGCTTAGTTACAGTAGCTTTATAGTAAACCTTGAAATCAGGCAGTGTGAGTCTTCCACCACTGTTCTTTTTAAAAATTCTTTATTTTGGTTCCTTTGTCTTTCCATAGGTATAAATTTTAGAAATCAGTTTGTCGCTTTTTGCCCAAAAAATCCTGCTAACATTTTGATTGGATTGCACTGAATCTATAGATCAGCTGAGGCCGAATTAACAGCAATATTGAGTCTTCCAATCCATGAACACAGTTTGTCTCTCTATAGGTCTTCTTTGACTTCTTTCATTAGTGTTTTGTAATTTTCAGCATACAGAGATGTTGCATATACGTTGTTAGATTTATAACCAAGTATATCATATACCTTGGTATAACTAAACATTTCATGTTTTTTAGTTTTAATGGAACTTTTAAAATTTCAATTTCAAATTGTTCATTATTAATATATAGAAATAGGATATTTAAAATATACATTGACTTTTTTTGCAACCTTGCTAGACCCACTTAGTCTGAAAGGGTTTTTTTGTTTGTTTGTTTTTGTGTATTGTAGATTGTTTGGGATTTTCTATCTCCTCTGCAAATACAGACATTGCTATTTCCTCCTTTTCAATCTGTGCTTTTGATTTTGTTTTCTTACTCTGTAGCGTTGAATAGGAGTGGTGAGAACAAATATCCTTCCTGACCTTAGAGGGATAGCATTCAGTTTTTCACTATTAAAAGATGATATTAACTATAGGGTTGTTTGTGACTGCCCTTTATCAGGTTGAAGTTCCCTTGTATTTCTAGTTTGCTGAGTTTTTAAAAATCATCAGTGGATGTTAAGTTTTGTCAGACTCTTTTTTACATCTATTCAGATGGTCAAAGGGTGTTTCTTCTTTAAGTCTGTTGATGTGATGAATTGGATTATTCACCTTTGAGATGTTGAACTAGCCTTGCACTGCCAGGACAGACACCATTTGTTCTTTCTGTGCATCATCTTTATATATATATATATATATATTGCTGGATTTGATTTACTAACATTTTGTTAAGAATTTTTGAGCATTTGTTTATGAGTGATATTTATATGTGGTTTTCTTTCATTGCAATGTCTTTTTTTTTTTTTTTTCTGATTTCATTATCAGGGTAAGGTTTATCTCTTAGAATGGATTGAGAAATGCTTCTTCCTCTTCAGTTTTCTAAAGAGTTTATATAGAATTGGTATTATTTATTCCCTACCTGTTTTGTAGAATTTTCTAATAGAGCTATGATTTCTTTGTGAGAAGATTTTTAATTACAATTTCATTTTCTTTAATAGATAGAAGGCTATGCAGGTAACCATTTCTTCTTGAGTGAGTTTTAGTGGTTATGTCTTTTAAATAATTTAACCTTTTCATCTTAGTTGTTAAATATCTTGTCATAAAGTCATTCTTAATATTTTCTTATTATCTTTCTAATATCTGTGGGTTCTTAATGATACTACTTTTTAAAAATTCCAGATATTGGCAATTTGTGTCCTTTTCTCCTTTTTCCTGATTACTTCAGCTAGAGGTTTGTCAATACCATTGATCTTCTCAAAGAAGGAACATTTGGTTTCATTGATTTTTTTTTTTCTTTTTTCTGTTTTCCATTTCATTGATTTCTTTATCATTTCCTTTCTTCTCCTTACTTTGGATTTAATTTGCTCTTTTCTAGTTTTTATTTAGGTAAGAGCCCAGATCATTGATTCGAAAACTTTCTCATGTTGAGAAAATGATTTGATTCAACATGGATTTATTGCACACCTACTTATGTGATTTTTAGAAGGTGCTTTGGAAAATACTGAGCTATCAAATGAGTCCCTACTGTTTAGAAGGCTAGTTGCATTTTCGAAAGTGAGTTTTTTCCCCTTGAATAACACCGTAAGGCTCTGTTTGGTTACCTGTATAGGGTTTTAGAGTATAAAGATCATTGGAAACTGTCGTAGTGCTGCAGTTGATCCTTGAAGGGTAGAGCAGATTCAGTGAAGCAGAGGTGGGGAGTTGATCACAGAGTTGGAGAGAATCTGGGAGGTTGGCAAGCCCATCCCCCGTGTACTGAAGCCCAAAGTTAATACAAGATCAGACAGACAGATAACAAAAATAGATGGGTCTGGCTAGAAGAGAGTTGGTTTTTTGTTGTTGTTGTTTGATAGGGGGTGGGATAGCAAGAAGCATGGGGGAATGAAGTCTGCAGCAGGTTGTAGTGTAGGTCTCAAATTTTAGACAATGATGATAGCAGGTACAGACGCAGGAAGAACACCATTTTGAATGAATTACGAGGCAATTCGATTTGGGTTAATTTTTGTGTGCTTTGATTTCTTTAATGTGTAAACTGCTTTCGAAAAGCCATAAACAACTTGGTATAGTGGAGTTCTATGGAAATTGCTAAGACCAGGAAAATTCGGGGGTCTGAAGATTCATACTGAGAGTGAATAAGCAAAGACTTGGTAAAATCATGGTTTATAGGTGAAGAACCAGCCAGCAAGGAATAAATGCCTCATTTATAGATACATAGTTTGTGGCGGAGCTAGAACTAGAAAAGATTCCAGGCCCCATTATTTTGCCAGTGCCCACACGGCACCTAGCACTGGGTTTCTCTCAGCAGACCTCTATTAAAGCTAGCTATGGCTCACCAAGGCTGTTAATGCTGAGAATAAAGAAGTAAGACAGTCTCGGATCTCAAGCAATGCATTCTAGTGGGCAGTCAACTGCAGTATTGTTTGTCTGATTCTAAAATACACTTAAAAGAAGGCAACATTGGCCGGGTGCAGTGGCTCATGCCTGTAATCCCAGCACTTTGGGAGGCCGAGGTGGGTGCATCACAAGGTCAGAAGATCGAGACCATCCTGGCTAACATGGTGAAACCCCGTCTCTACTAAAAATACAAAAAATCAGCCGGGCGTGGTGGCGGGCACCTGTAGTCCCAGCTACTCAGGAGGCTGAGGCAGGAGAATGGCGTGAACCCAGGAGGTGGAGCTTGCAGTGAGCCGAGATCGCACCACTGCACTCCAGCCTGGGCAATAGAGCGAGACTCTGTCTCAAAAAAAAAACAAAAACAAACAAACAAAAAGAAGGCGACATTGAGAAACCTGAGGGAGAGTCTGGGAAGGTATTCCTAGAGGAGGTGAAGCTTGATTGAGGCCAAAGGGACACGCAGGAGATATCCCAGTGGTTCTGTGTCTAGGAAGAGTATGTTGGAAGAAAGGATATAGTGTGACCTCTGTGTAAGTAAATGAATAAAGGAGGCAGACATCGACTATATACTATGAATATTGGCTGTGGCAGCCAGAAGGAAGAATAACACCGGGTTATGAGCTATTAGAATGAAATTAGGGCCAGGTGCCATGGCTCACACCTGTAATCCCAACACTGTGGGAGGCTGAGGCAGGTGGATCCCTTAAGCCTAGGGGTTCAAGACCAGCCTGAGCAACATGGCAAAACCCTGTCTCTACAAAGATACAAAAATTAGCCAGGCATGGTGGCACCTGCCTGTGGTCCCAGCTACTCAGGAGGCCGAGGTGGGAGGATTACTTGAGCCCAGGAGACGGAGGTTGCAGTGAGCTGAGATCATGCCACTGCACTCCAGCCTGGGCAACAGAGCGAGACTCTGTCTGAAAAAAGAAAAAGAAAAAAGAAATTAGGCTTGAGGGGCAGGACAGTACTATGTTCTTTGTAAATCTCAGTTTATACATAGAATATATGAATGGATTTGTTTAATAATATTATGTAAAAAAGAATATGACATAGTGAACGGAGCACTTATTTCTCTTTCATGGAAGTTATTTATGCCTAACTGCTGTGAAATCCTCCTTAGGCACCCGAGGCATCCACCAGAGGAAAAACAAGCACAGCATAGCAAGCAGCAAAAAAGCTACTTGGGCCAGGCCCTGTGAGCTCAGTTCCTTTCTAGGCAATGACAAACTTGTTTCATATTGTTGAGAACACACACAGGTGCCAGAGGCAGACAGCCCTGGGTCCGCATCCCGGCAACCTTGCCCTCTCGTAGCCGTGTCACTTGGGAGGATTACCCAGCCTCCCTGAGGAACAGTTTCTCGTCTGTGAAATAGGGATAATAATACTCATCAGTGAATAGAAATTCTCCATCCTCTACTGGTAATTTTGTCCATGGGCTAGATATGGGTTTGATTTTCACCTTTTTATTTGAAAATTTTAGTTAGATCCTTAAACTATTAATCACTTTAAAATCATGTTAGATTCTTTTGTTATATTTGGCATATAAAACATGTTGACTTGAGACAGCGTTTATAGATGTTTATCCTCCTTCAACTTTCTTTCCACTCAGTGTTTAATACTTTTTTCCCTCCTTTAAGATGACATTAGCAATGATTCCTCTCTGGTTGTGGGTATTCTTGAAGCTGTTCTGAAAGGCCGTGGTTTCCAAATCTGGCCAGGTGTCAGAATCACCTGGGGAGCTTATTTAAAGAAGGGTTTTTAATCCCCATCTCCCAGAGTTGAATGATTTAGTGAGGTGGAATGCCAGGAAATACATTTTTATAAAACTTCCCGGTTGAATTTGTATGCGGCAGGGTTTGAGAATCAAGGTTAATTAGGCATATAAAGTCATCCAGGCAAACGATGTGTGGAATAAGCCTGAGTTACTGTTATTTACCCCCAGAGACTCTGGCATAATAATAGGAGATAATGAAGGGGTTTGATTAGATTTAGGACCATATTATGGGGTTGGAGGCATTAACTTGGCTTGAGAGGAGTAGTTACTAATATTTTATAGGCTATTACTGCAACTTTATTATATCAAATATTTTAAAACCAGGCAAATGGTCACTTTCTTTTTTTTGTTTGTTTTGTTCTGTTTTATAGATCGTGAGGACCAGTCAATTCTTTGCACGTAAGTAAATGTTGAATGTTCAGATTTGTTTTTGATTTTCTTGGAAAGTGGAGCAATTATTTTTGTCTGGGGGGAGGGGAGAAGTAGAGCAGTAATTTTTAAGAGTTTGATGTAAACCTTGTAGTTATTTTAAGACTAAGATTATGTAAGTTGCTTAAATTTGGTGTTAATGGTTGGTTGTCAGTCTGGGCTTTTCACACATTTTATAATGTTAACCTGTGAAACTTACATCTTTAGTTCATATGTCAAAGTGTAGGCCTACTGGACGTTTCAGTAATTTATTCTTTTTACTCAATAAGCATTTACTGATTATCAAGTGCCTACTGTACTGTGTGCTCAGTGTTAAACATTCACAGCAGAATAAAACAATATCCACAACAGGATACAATTAGATTTGCACGTTAGAAAGATTACTTTGGCAGCAGTGTGGAAAACGGAGTGGAGGAAGAGTTGAAACAAGAGGACCAGTTAGGAGGCTATTCAGTTATCTAGGCAAGAGATGGTGTGGACTTCAGGTATAGAAGTAGTTATGAACCTAGAGAGCAGTGGTTGCATTTAAGCAGTGTTCAGTTTAGGAGGCAGACTTACCAAGACTTGGTGATTTACATGCATAAGAAAAAGAAGCTAAGAGAGAAGGTATTGTTGCTGAAATCTCCTGACATGGGAACATGGGAGGAAGAACAGGTTTGAAGTGGATGATAATGAGTTTGGTTTAGGACACATTGCATTTGAGGTCCTTATGGCTCATGTAAGTGGAGCTGTCATTGGGCTCTTGGATATATGGGTTTGGAGCTCAGGAGAGTGAGATCTGTGCTAGAAATGCAGATCTGAAGAGTCAGTGGCATGGAAAGTGATAGAAGCCATGCCAATGAATGAGATTACCTTAGAAGAATGTGTTGAGAGAAAGCAGAGTGTGGAATCCTGAGGAAAACCTACACTCAAGGGTCAGGCAGAGGAGGAAGAACCACAAAGAAGGCTAAAATGACCCATCATAGGGGCATGAGGAGGCAAGAAGGTGTGGTGGCACAGCAGTCAAGGGGAGAGAGGCATTTTGGGACAGAGGGATGGGTCAGCACTTCAGATTGAGTGGATGAGATGAGCAGCAGCGTGCCCATTGGACCCAGCAATAGAGAGTGGAGGGTGCTGGAGTAGACTGGGGATAGTGAAGAGGTAGAAGCCAGGTGGCAGTTGAAGCATGAAGGGGAGGTAAAAATGTTAAAAATAAAATACAATTTTTAGAAAACTCAAGTATGAACCTACTGCTTTCAGATAGTTTGGGAAGGTGGAGAGTAGTTGAGTGGTGGTAAGAGATCAATAGGATTTTTGTTTTTGGTGTTTTTAGTGTGGGCAAGATTCAGTGCTGATGAGAGGAAGATAACATTTTGGGAGTGGCTGGGATGGGGGCAGGAAGGAGAATTGAGAGAGCAAGGAGGGCAGTGAGGTGCAGAGCACAGGGGTTGGGTGTCTGAGTACAGTGAGGTCCTAATGAGGGGCGTGACTCTTCTCCAGTGACGGGGCCAAGGAGGCAGATGAGTACCAATGCGGGTAAGTAGGGGTGGGGAGCTGTGAATGGCGAAAATTCTAATCTAATGGTTTCTCTTTTCTGTGAAGTAGAAGACTTGGTATTTAATAAGAAAGGGAAGGAGTGGCAGGATAGGTTTGAGGAGATGAGAGTTAGTCAGCTTTGTTATATGAATTTTTTGCTAGCATTGTTTAGCCTTGAGGAGTTATATAAATTAGCTTTTCCTGAACAACAAATCACCCTGCAACTTGGTGGCTCAAATCAGCACGGTTCTACAGGTTTCCCAGCAGTGGGATTGGGCTCAGCTGGGTGGTTCTGCCAATCTGGGCCAGGCTCAGCTTTCTCACTGGAGGCTCACTCCTGCATCTGCAGACAACTGTGGGATGGCTGGCTGACTATTGGTGGGGGTGCCTTGGTTTCTTCTCCACTTGGCGTCTCTTTCTTCGGCAGTCTAGCCCTGGCTTTTAACGTGGTAGCAGCGTTCAACAGCAGCAAGAGGGCAAGCTCCAGTGTGTAAGCATTGTTCAAGTTTCTGCTTGTGTCACGTTCTGCTGTCCCATTCCCAAGCAAGACATGGCAAGGCATGGCATGAGTCAGGTGGGAAACATCATAAAGTGAGGCATTGAAACAATTGGAGCCATTACTTTAGTTGATCCACCATGGATATGTTGGAATACAACCAAAACCAGGTAGAGACTTGTACCTTCTCTTAGATGAAGTGGTTTGATGAAGACTTTTGGGAACGTCTGAAAGCAGGAAGCACTTAGGGAGGGAATGACTTGCTGTTTGACAGAACAAAAGTTCGTGAGTACTAATTTTGTTACCCAAAGTGACCATTACAGACACTAGCACTTATAATTAGATGATCGACACCATTTTAGTTTGTACTTTGTCACCAATTAATAGACTTGGATTTATGAGGTAAGTCTTCTAGCACCTGGGTTTATCTCTTCTTGGGTACAAAGTGGCAGTCATCAAGTACATGTTTATTTTCTTCCATTCTTTTTTAAATTGCTTTTTCCATTTTATTATGAATATTTTCAGACATAAAGCACAGTTGAAAGAATTTTGCAGTGAACACCCATGTGTCTACCACCCAGATTCTACTGTTAATATTTCACTATACTTGCTTTATCCTATCTGTCATCCATCAATCCTTCTTATACTGTTTATGTTGGGAGGAAAACTTTTCCTCTTGCAACTTGGGTTCAGAGTTTGGGAACCTGCAAATTAACTGATAATAGATTAACAGATAAAAGATAAGACTTATTTACACAAGTGTACTCAGTGTTGAGTATCTTGTGGAATTATAGAAATAAAAGGCGTATATCCTCTCCTTGACAAAAGAGTCCCATGAAGTTTAAGGCTTCAGTGGGAAAGTATGGAGGGTTCTCTTGGTCTATTTGATGCTAATGAACAGCTGGGTTCACACTGTTCAGTGCTAAAGGGCACGCTTTTCTCAATCTGGGAATCTCCCTTGGAGGGGTCAGTGGCAGCTGCATATACTGGGGGTCCTGCTAAAGTTTAGATGATGTTTCCTTATGTGGCTGCTGAGATGTTTTCAGTTTAAAGTGATTTTCATACCGCTTTACTGGGCTATTAATCCCTTCATTTGATGCATTTCAAGTTCAATTGTAGATAGACATCAGTACACTGTCCTCTGAGTACTTAAGCATATAGCGTTAACTGAAGCCCAGTATTTTCATCTTTTTCTTTTGAAACAAAATTTACTTAGAATTAAATGTACAAACCTTAAGTATTCATTTCCTAAGTCCTTGTATAACCTGAACCGTTATCCAGATGTAGACAGTAATACCATCACCCCAGAAAGTTCCTTGTCCTGTCCCCCCTGTACATACCTACCTCTACCTCTCTCAGCCTCGTTATAGTTTAAAATTTTTTAGATACCACTGATATTTAGTAACAGCTTTTCATGTTCGTATCTATTATAAAGTTACATTGTGCCCTGAAAAATATGAAAAAGTGAAACAATGTATCTTAGATTTAAGAAAATATGATATGTTCCATGGTGCCTTTGAGGATCCACCAAATACAGTACTCCAAGTGTGTGTAACCGGGGTCTTCATAAACTTAGTCCACCACCAAGCTAATTAAGCTTTCTGCATAAGATAACTATTTAGGGGCAATCACTCTGTGATTCTCCCCATGCCCATGTTAAATAAATTTGTATGCCTTTTCTCTTATTAAAAATAACTATTTAGTCAACTTCACAAACTTTCCATATGTAGCGCTATATATATATATATATCGACCAAAAGAAAATACAGGCCAGGCGTGGTGGCTCACGCCTGTAATCTCAGCACTTTGGGAGGCCAAGGTGGGCAGATCACTGGAGGCTGGAAGTTCGCAACCAGCCTTACCAACATAGAGAAACCCCGTCTCTACTAAAAATATAAAATTGGCCGGGCATGGTGGCACATGCCTATAATCTCAGCTACTTGGGAGGCTGAGGCAGGAGAATCATTTGAACCCAGGAGGCAGAGGTTGTGGTGAGCTGAGATTGCGCCATTGCACCCCAGCCTGGGCAATAAGGGTGAAATTCTGTCTCAAAACAAATAAATAAATACAACTGGATGCAACATGGTTTTATTATTACTTCTTAATCAGTATTAAGTAGTTTGATAGCATCTCCTTAAGCTGTTGAGAAAGAAAGCCTTTTTATGTGAGGAGTGTAAGCTCCTTTAAATTATCAGGCCCAGAGAGGCATTGGAATGAAACAACAGTTTCACTCCCTCCTTGAACTAGATAATTACCTCTTAAAGCCACCTGTTAAGTGTGCTCTGGACTAACTGATGTCAAGTAGCCAAAAAATGCCATACATTAGACACTATAACTCACCCCCTATGGTTCAGAAATGTGTATCCAATCACTAATCAATGTTATCTCTGTAAACCAGTGAGAATTCCTGTCACACAGCTTTGTATCAGCCCACTCCTTGTTCCCTCTTTCCTTTAAGAACTGCTTGTAACAAAGGCCCAAGGCAAGTTGAAGTGTGTCCTGGGCAGCTGGCTTCAACCTTGGCCCAAATACACTTTCTATATTAATTTTGCCTCAGCATCTTCCTTTAGGTCAACATTTCACTTTTTCAGTCATTTATTCTGTAATTTACTTTTCTCCCAAAAGGATAAACTTCTTAATTTACACTCTGGCCTTATCTGCCCATAGTTCCCCAGGTAACCTTTTGTTTCTGCAGACTCAGGCCAGGCCTTGTGAGCTCCCACTTGCAAGCCGCCTGTTTAATGATTATTTATCTGAGTACCCTAGTATTCTCGTGTGTGGTGAAGACACTCAGCCTGCATGCATCCTCTCAGGAGAGAATAATCTTTCACATTTGCACCCCCATAGAACTGGAGGTGAAATCCTGCTACAGTGTAATCCTCATGTTGATTTTCCTTCTCATCAGAAATTAAAATTCACAAAGCAGTCACCCTTGAGGAGGAAATTACTCTGTTCTCTTAAACCCCCCCTTTTAAAGAATACTCTGTTTAAATTTTATGACTCTAACTGCCTTAGGCAAGTTGGTTTTCTCCTTTTGAGTAAATTTGGGTATAATGTAAAAGTTATAAAATAATGGTTGTCTCACAATGGCCTATTAAGATGTGACAATCAATGTTTTTGTAAAGGAATCTTATCTTTTATATACAAATATTACGTTAAGTAATGATGGCCAAGCCAGCCAGCCAGAATTGAGAACAGTTGATTCCCGCTAGAAATAACATACCTTAAAAGTTTTAAGGCAACTAAATTGATAGAATTGATTAAACAGCAAAGGCAACAGTGTAATGTAGTTGACAAAACATCCTGTGGTCAGCTAGAACTCTGGTGTCTTTCTTCTCCCAGCTCTGCCATGAACTATGTGATTCTGGATCAGATTGTCAGCCTCTCTAAACCCTATTTCTAAACCTATTTCTAAACCCTATTTCTGTATGAGATCTAAACCCTATTTCTGTATGAGAATAACTTTTTAGGGGGCAATAACTCTGTGATTCTCCCCACGCTCATGTTAAATGAATTTGTGTGCTTTTCTCTTGTTAAAAAAAAGAGAGTAATTATTTAGTTAACTATTTAGTCAATTTGCTTTTCTAATGACTCTATTTTAGATGTCCTCAAGTCCTAAAACTTTGGGAATTATTAGATGGCTATAGTTGTGTGTCTCACTTTCGATGATATCTATGTTATGAAAGAAAAAGAAGTATCAAATCAACTTGTAAATAGAAATTTAAAATGTTCTAGGCAGATATGCAAGGGAAGTGAACATATCTTTGGAAGTGTTCTCTCCGTTAATCTTTGCAATACCTCTGTTATGTCCATTTACTGTCACATTATCCAAGACCTGATGAGCTAGTGCCGGTGCGATAGGGGAGACTTGAGCCCAAGCCTAGTCTTGATCACAAAATCTCTGCTCTTCCCAGTAAGCTGCTTTCTAAAGAGAGTTTGGAAACTGTAGGAAGTCATCTACTAGTGTTATATGTTTGTATAGGTATCGATAATACAGGGGGTAATATGTATCTGGTGTTTTTCAAATTGAGGTTATCTAAAACAGAACTTCAAGCAGAGGGTGATTTTGAAGCTAGGCTGAATTCAGTGTTACCAATATCCAGACAAAATAAAATACCAATATTTTTACCAATAAAGATCTGAAAAAGGGGTTTCTCATTGGGGAAATCCCCATGGTCCAGAAGGCATTCAGAGGTCTCAGAATTGGTCATGTATTAATGATCTGCGTCACTGCTTCTTTAGGCTGTTGTTTTTTATGTTTTTGTTTTGGATTGCACATCCCTTTGAGAAGCCAAAGCTGTAGACCTATTGAGGAAACGCAAACATGTTCATGTTTAGAAACTCCTGATCTTTTGTGTCCGAATGTACTTCAACAGATACAGGACAACCCCAGCTAGAAGCCTCCTTGCTTTGTTCTTGTTAGCTTTGTTCTTCTGCCACTCTCTTTGAAGGATTTCTTCTCCAAAAGAGCACGATGCTGGGACTGCAGCCTTTCCCCTTAACCATAGTCCTGTCTTAGACCAGCAGTGAAACAACCAGCCACTTAAAGTGTAAGACTGCTTCACCATTACATCTCATTTTGTTGATGGAAATGAGGTCAGATTCCCTTTGTCCTCCCTCTTTGAGGTCTTGGCCTGTTGTTCACTTTTCTGAGGATTCTCCTAACTAATTTTCTTAGAAGTCTGCTGAGCTTTCTTTTTGGCTTTCTTCCCTCTGCTTTTGTTCAAGCTGCTTTTAGTTACCTCCTCTGTTTCCATCTGGGACAGATGTGCCATTTCTCATTGTTTCATTTTGTTTTTTCTATTTTTCCGACATTTATACTCCTTTGATCCTGCCACCTCCTTCATTAAAATCAGATTTTAAAAATTTCCATTACCATCTTCATCATCATCATCATTGATCATTATCATAAATATTGGTATCACCACTACCATTTATTGAGAGCCTTTTGGCCAGAATAGTGCTAGGCCCTTTCCCACATTATCCCAGTCCTATGAAGTCTCATTATAAAGGCATATAAACTGAGCCTCAGAGAACTGAGTGACTTGCCTAAAGCTCCATAGCTAGGGAGTGGCAGAAGGATTTGAATCTAGGCAGGTCATTTTGATTCTGTAGCTCAGGTTCTTAACCTCTGTCCTAACTATTGATTCATAAAGTTTAGTAATTCAAATCACCTCATGTATAGTAGATGAATATTTGAGTGGACAATAATGGATAATGTTTACTGAATGCCACCTATATGCTTTAGTTGAGCTGTATTTTTTCTTCAACAACCCTATGCATTAGGAGCTATTATCCCAATTTTATAGTGGGCAATATAAGATCCATAATCTATCCTCTTGGGAGCTCAACAGTAAGATTTTGAATGTATCTATCTTTGAAGCCACATTTTCTCCAGCAGAGTTACCTTAGACCCGAAATATGTAAAATGTAGCAAGGCCGGGCGCAGTGGCTCACGCTTGTAATCCTAGCACTTTGGGAGGCCGAGGCGGGCGGATCACAAGGTCAGGAGATCGAGACCACGGTGAAACCCCATCTCTACTAAAAAATACAAAAAATTAGCTGGGCGTGGTGGCGGGCGCCTGTAGTCCCAGCTGCTCGGAGAGGCTGAGGCAGGAGAATGGCGTGAACCTGGGAGGTGGAGCTTGCAGTGAGCCGAGATTGCGCCACTGCACTCCAGCCTGGGCAACAGAGCAAGACTCCGTCTCAAAAAAAAAAAAAAATGTAGCAGAGTTCATAAGCAATTGTTGAAGTATGGCTGCGTAAGTGTGACAGGCAGGAAAAAATGCTTTAAGGACACATTGAAGCATGTCCATTGAGGGGGTTAGCTGGGAAACCACAGAGACAAACCAGGCTGGAAAGTAACAATCATAACTATATTTGAGACAAGTCATCATCAGTCTAAAAAAGAGGCCCATTTCTTGTTGTGATAAGAAATTATCTTTTTGAAACCAACAACCAACATCACGATTAATATGGAAACACTCAGTATTTCGAATGCTGTTAAGAACAAAACAGAGAGACCACTGTCATAGCTATTAAGAAATTACACTTGAATAAAACCCAGATTCTTTACCATGACCTCTGGAGTCCATGGCACCCCTCCCCTTCCTGCGCCATCTGTCTCTCTCGCCACTCCCTCCCTGATTGTTATTTATATCAAATCCTGGCACCTGGCCATCAGTCCCTGGACTATGCTAAGCTCTTTTCTGCTTTGGGGTCTTTGCATGTACCTCTCCATCTTCCTGAACACATTCCCCAGCTCTTCACTTGCCAGTTCTTGCTCATCTTTCAAGAGCCTCTCCCCTGACC
The DNA here is from genome assembly GCF_006542625.1 of Nomascus leucogenys. Classification (NCBI taxonomy): domain Eukaryota; kingdom Metazoa; phylum Chordata; class Mammalia; order Primates; family Hylobatidae; genus Nomascus; species Nomascus leucogenys. The sequence goes on from NC_044399.1 coordinate 69,246,470, forward strand.
TTCATATCTAGAGAAGGGGCTGTCCTTCCTTCTCTTTTTCCTTTTAGTGTCTTTGGCAGCATTCCTTATATCCTTGTAATCTAATAATCTTATCTGTTCTTATTTATTTTATGTCTGTTCTTCTAGCCTTGTGCCCCACAAGGACATGGACTATATTCACACTCTGTCCCTCGCACTCAGAAGAATGCCTGACACACAGAAGTTGATTTGCAAATGTTTGCTGAAAGAATAAGTGATTGAATGAATGAATAGAAACTATTTTCTTATCTATGTACCAAGAGTAGCCAGGTAGAAAATATAATGGTGATGAAAAGAGATTGATAGGAACAAAAATTATTAAAAAGAGCCTAGAAATAAACTTTAAAAATATGTAGGACCTACATTCATTCATTGACTCAGCAGCCTATATCAAGCACTTAACTCTGCTAGGCACTATGAGTTTAAGGATAAATAAGGCAAACATGATCCTTGCTTGTTTTGAACTTAGAAAAATACAAAACTTATACCTGGGAGACACAGGGATGAAGACATCATTTCTCCTAAAAAAAAAAAAAAAAAAATAAGATGAATATTGATACCATTTAACTCAAAATTCTACCTATCGTTTTTTATTTGGGAGGCAGGGAGATGGGGAAGAGATAACAGAAAAAAACTATTTGAAGTTTATCTAAAAAAATAAACCTCAGAGTCTACTTGATTTCTTTTTACTCTTTTCAAAAAGAAGGATGATGGTGGGTGCTCTGGTTAGTCACGTTTCAGAACCACTGAATATGGTGCTGGCTTGGAAATAAGCCACATGTATGGGGAATAAGAATAAGATAAAGATAACTTTTTTTTTTTTGAGATGAAGTCTCGCTCTGTTGCCCAGGCTTGAGTGCAGTGGCAACATCTTGGCTTACTGCAACCTCCATTTCTCAGGTTCAAGCAATTCTCCTGCCTCAACCTCCCGAGTAGCTGGGATTACAGGCGCCTGCCACCATGCCTGTCTAAAAGATAACATTTTATATCACCTGAGAATGAATGTCTTTGTCAGTCATTGATATTGGGAGGTGGGCTGAATCATCCAGGGGAAACAATTAGATTAAATTCTTACCTGAAATCATAAAATTTTTTTCAGATTGAAGATTCAGCTGTAAAAAGTGAAACTATCAAAGTTGTAAAAGAAATCCAACAGATGGATTTAATAATACAGATGATATAAAAATCAGAGTACAGATTGATGTAATCTTGGTTGCCAGAAAGGCCTCTTTTAGCATGAATAGTGGGCAGAAACCTTAAAATAAAAGTTTGGTAGATTGGAGTACCTAAGATTCAAACACTTGTGGGTGGCAAATCAGAAGGGAACTAATGTTACGATAACATGAGGGGTGGTTAATAAGCTTCACATAGGAAATAGTCTTATAAACCATTAAGTGGGTTATATCTAGAATTATCAGCTCTTGGAGCTAGAAAGGATCTAATCCAATGCCTGCATTTTACAGATTTCGGATACTGAGGCCCAGAGAAGAAAATTTCTTTACTGAGGCCAACAGTTGGTCACTAGGGTTCCTTCACCCAGTCTTCCCTGCGGTTGAGTTTGTGGTTATCTGGGTGCAGAGTTAAGAAGATAATGCAACCAGTAATTTTTCAGTAAACTACCAAAAAATTTAAGTTTTGGACACTTCAAATAGTACATTTTTTTTTTTTTTTAGACAGGGTCTTGCTCTGTTTCCCAGGCTGGGGTGCAGTGGCACAATCACAGCTCACTGCAGCCTCAACTTCCCAGGCTCAAGAGATCCTCCCACCTCAGCCTCCTGAGTAGCTGGGACTACAGGTGGGAGCCACCACACCCAGCTAATTTGTTGTTTTCTTTGTAGATAGGGGTCTCATTATGCTGCCTTGGCTGATCTTGAACTCCTGGGCTAAAGCGATTCTCCGGCCTTGGCCTCCCAAAGTCCCAGCATGAGCCACTGTGGCCGGCCCAGATAGTGCAATTCTAGGTACAATTCCAAGAAAGAGTCCAGCTTTGTTAGAAAAATTAGATTTTCAATCCAAGGATTAAATGCTTAGAGGATTATTCGTTGGCAATGTATATAATAACATTTTTGAGTTCGGGGTGTTTTTTTAAAAGAAAAATTAATTAGATATTGAAATTTTTATTATAATCCAAATTGAGAATTTTGTTGACTGTGAAGTTAGGTTTGCTTTGATCATGTCTTAGGGGAGCTTCAGTGTTTGAGCAGAGGCCGTAATTCAGGTCTCGCTGTGTGCGTAGCAGCTTGTCTGAATTTCAAGCCTAGTACAAAGTAGAAATGAAAACTTTTGAAATGTGCCAGCCTTGCTTGTAAATATGAATCATTTAAAATGGTGGCATTTGTCCTCATTCACACAACAAAATTCATAGTATTTACTCATTTTGACAACAAGTTATGTCTGCCTATGTGTCAACACTGGGAAAAGTTACAAGGATTAAAAAGAAACAAAACAGAGGCTTGGGCAGGTGGATCACTTGAGGTCAGGAGTTTGAGACCAGCCTAGCTAACATGGCTAGACCCTGTCTCTACTAAAAATACAAAAACTTAGCCAGGCATGGTGGCGCACCCCTATGGTCCCAGCTATTTGGGAGGCTGAGGCAGGAGAACTGTTTGAACCCAGGAGGCAGAGGTTGTAATGAGCCGAGATCACGCCACTGCGCTCTAGTCTGGGCAACAGAGCAAGACTGTCTCAAAAAAAAAAAAAAAAAAAAAAGACAGAAAGAAAGAAACAAAACACAAATAAATAAATAAATGAGGCTATAGCCCCTGCCATCAGGAACCCAGCCTATGAGGCCAGCAAATAATGGGAAGATCCTTAACAAGGGTGAATGAGGCACAACATTGGCACCAGGAAGCGAATTGTCACTAGCCTGCTCTGAGAGGGGGATCTGAGAAGGCTTGCAGTGGCTTTGAAGATGAGTATCAATACCAGCAGGCATCTCAGTTCTTTCAGCTCTTTCAGATTAAATCATAATTAATTTAATTGTTTTAGGGATTCTCTGTTTGCAGTGCTGGATATGTTTATGGTACTGAGGAGTTTTCTTCGTGAATGTTCTAATAAATTTCACTTCTCTGGTAGAACCCCCCCACCCCCAAGGGAAAAAAGAATGTCGTGAACATTTTCTTGTGTCCTCTTACTGGCATCTATCAAGAAATATTTGGGTTGCCTGGGCGCAGTGGCTCAGGCCTGTAATCCCAGTGCTTTAAAAGGCCGAGGTGAGCAGATCACTTGAGGCCAGGAGTTCGAGACCAGCCTGGCCAACATGGCAAAACCCCATCTCTACTAAAAGTATAAGAATTAGCCGGGCATGGTGGTGTGTGCATGTAATCCCAGCTACTTAGGAGGCCGAGGCACAAAAATTCTTTGAAGCCTGGAGGCAGAGGTTGCAGTGAGCCAAGATCACGCCGCTGCACTCCAGCCCGGGCAACAGAGTGAGACTCTGTCTCAAAGAAAAAAAAGAATTATTTGGGTTTATTATTTAATACCTCTTACAAGAATAATTTTCTAACTACTGCTGATAGTTATTTTTTCTATTCTCTTTTTATTTTTATTAATAATTGTTCCAATACAATTTAATTTTATCAGTTGTAATTTTGGAATGCATGTGCTGTGCTTTCGTTAAAGCAGCCTATATTAATTCTTTCTTTCAGGGGTGAGTCAGGTGCTGGGAAGACAGAAAATACAAAGAAAGTTATTCAGTACCTTGCCCATGTTGCTTCTTCACATAAAGGAAGAAAGGACCATAATATTCCTGTAAGTTTCTGCTCTGTTGTTTTTTAAATCATCTTCTTATTCTTTTATAATTTCAGAAACAAAAATAAGGAAGCCAGTCTACTCTCCACACTGCTATAACTGACAGCTCCCTTGTCTCCACCCGCTCCCCGCCACCTACCCAGCAACGCTTTTTTCCACCCCAGAGGCTAGGATACAAGGAAATTGCTGTTAAAGAGGCTTTCTGACAGGGCAAACTGGAATTATGGCTATGGCTTGATGCCTAATTTCTTGCAAAGATTTGCTGAGAATCGTTCAGCAGTGCTTATGAAGACTTATTTTCCACCAAAAGAAGATGCTCGCCTATTTTCAGCAGTTCTTTCTGAACTTGCAGTAGCCTCTTGCTACTACCCACAGCGGCTTGAGGGGACGGTAGAGATATGGGAAGAAGTGATGATAGAAAAAGGGCAAGAATAGAAATGTCAGTTCTCCTTAATTTTTAGACATGCAGAAGTGGTAGTTAATACAGCCTGAGAGAACGCCAGCCAACCCAGCTTCCACAGTTTTCAACTGCACATTGGCTTGGTGCTTTGGAAATGGCTTACTGCTAGGCAAAGACTCAAACTTGCTAACATTTGCATTTGTCTGTTTGTAATGAACAGCAGGAATCGCCTAAACCAGTGAAACACCAGGCAAGTGCTCTTCTTTATGCTTCTTAGTCTTGAGTGTTTGCACTAATTTCTGTCTGTAGATTGAGTCTCTGCTAGAATCAAATGCCACTAGTTCTAAGTGAAATCTGTCATTAAAAAATTTTAATTTTGAAAATTTATTGCTTAGAGCCTTATTCTTTCTTGAGAAGCGCATGCCGTTTTGCTTTAAATTTGTTTTCTCGATAAATTTTAATATTTATTTGCCCTTTTATCATGACATTGAACTGCATGTTTATGAAGCCTATAAATTATGGTTTCATATGTCATTTACTAGGTGGAATTATTTTAATACTTACCAGACACATGGAAACCTAGCTTTGTGCCCCCCCAACTACATTTTGAATTTGGGGCTGCCCCTTTAAAAGTTGTACCTTTGGAGCTAACGAATTTCTGATCTGTTAAAGTTTTATGGCATGGCATAGTTTATGCCTGTATGTGTTTTAAACCAAAGGCCCAATTATATTTAATATATAAAATAAATTAGAGCTGGGCACAGTGGTACACACCTATAGTCCCAGCTGTTTGGGAGGCTGAGACAGAAGGCCTGAGCCCAGGTATTTGAGGCTGCAGTGAGCTATGATCACACAACTTTGCTCCAGCCTGGGCAACAGAGCAAGACCTCATCCTATAAATAAGTAAAGTAAAATCAATTACAATTTTCTTTATGCTGGGCAAGTAGTGGAAGACTGTTATTCTTCCTAGTTATCAGATGCCTGCCTTTTAGCTCCATAGACCATAGCAGTGAACAAACCAAGAATCGTAGCATGACCTCCATTTCTCACTACCTGGGAGGAGAAGGAGGGCAGACCTGAGCCAGATACCTTGGATAGAGTAGGACATCTATACTTGGATTTAATCCTTTCCCTAGCATTGGAATGGTTTTGGTTGGTCTTCCACAAACATAATGATACAAAGCTGATATAAAGCAAGAAACAATAATATTGAGTTATAGAAATGATCTGTTAATATAAAGAAATAATCGTAAATATCTAAGGAATTGTCATAGACACTGAGATTTTAAGATATCTTTCTTAAGATTCTTAAGAGATTGCCAGCCACCCAAGCTGTACTGTACCTGTGAAGGCCTATGATGTCCTTTTGCTCCTTTAGCTGCAGAATAGACCAGTGATACAAATGAAGAGGGTAAATGAAATAATCTTTATCCTGTAGGATGTTTAAAAGCTTCTTTGCCAATTAAAGAAGGAAAATCTGGACCAGAAACCAGGTTTTCTTTATGCTTTAGAGGTACTTGCTAAATGTCATTTTAATATGTACTTGTGTTGCTATTGAAATAGTGTTAAGCAGTTAATACACAGATTTAGGTTTTCCAAATTCCCTATGGAACACATAAATCATTGTCGTTAACATTTCGTTTCGATGTCATTTTAAACTACAGAGTGGATCCCTGTTGTATGTGAGTAGCATGCCTACCCCCACTTAGATTTTACTTTGAGTCAAATCAATCCCTGGCAAGCACGTTCTCCCAAAGAAGGCAGCAGCTTCTTTGGGCCATGCTTCCCGGTCATTGCCGATTTGCATGTCATACTGCATGTGTCCACTGTGCACACAATCTTCAATGCTGCTTTTCCCAGGTTGATTTTAATGGTAGTTAAGCAGTAGGTATGCTGATGTCTTTAGAAATATTAGAATACTCGTTCTCAATTTTTCTTCCCCAACACAACTGAGGAACATGAAATACTTAACAAGCACGGTAGGGAATGGTCACACCCTGGAAGGGTCCCGTCAAGAAGTTACTTCTCCCCCTGCTGGGTGTCCCTGTCTGCTACTTCTTCACCCCACTTGAATGATTGCCTTGAAGTTATAGTTACAATGTGAAAAGTCTGTACTTTCCAAGGTCACAGTTTCTTTTGGTTGATTTGATACCACTGGTTTGTGATTTTACATTGAACTTTATAAGCAAAAGTTAAATTCCAAGGAACCATGTGTATACATCGGTAGTATGAATTGTAAACCCAAAGGGGAGGGCATTTCTAGGCCCCTGATTTTGTCAGTCCTTTATTTATTTGCTTGTTTATCTACTCATTCTTTTTTTGAAACAATTTAAATGAGATATAATTCACATACCATTCAATGTACCCATTGGAAGTGTACAATTTAGTGTTTTTAGTATATTCACATTATGCAATTATTGTCATAATCAATTTTAGAACATTTTCCTCACCCCAAAAGAAACTCCATACCCATTAGCAGTCACCTGCCATTTCCCCCTAGCTCCTGGCAAGCACTAATCTACTTTCTGTCTCTATGTATTTGCCTATTCTGGACATTTCATGTGAATGGAATCATATAATATGTGGTCCTCCCTGATGGTTCTTTCTTTTAGCATAATATATTCAAGGTTCATCCAGATTCTAGCACATATAAGTACTTCATTCCTTTTTATGGCCAAATAATATTCCATAATATTAAATATGTGTCACGTTCTGTTTATCCATTCATCAGTGAATGGATATGGATTTTTTTCTACTTTTTGGCCATTGTAATTAATGCTGCTATGAATACTCATGTACAAGTTATGGTGAGAACATATGTTTTCATTTTTCTTAGGTAGATACCTAGAGGTAAAATTGCTGGGTCATATGGTAATTCTGTTAAACATTTTTAAAGAGACTGTACCATTTGACATTCCCACCAGGAACATGTGAGAGTTCCAGTTTCTCCATATCCTCATCAGCACTTGGCATTATCTGTGTTTTTATTAAAGCCATCCTAGTGAGCGGTGTGGTCAGTCTTTTATGTTTACCTTTTAAATTTAATCTTCATTTTCGAAATATGAACAAATATAAGCAAATCAGTTTTCAAAATTAAAGTGACCATACTTAAGTAAACTTGAAATAAACATTTATTTATGAACTTTTGGTGTACTTTTTATAACAAAATTAAAGGTCTTATTTGGCTATATCCCCTTAGTATCCACCAAGCTGCAAGTACAGCTTCTGTGTGCCCTCTTTCCTCATGAGAGGTTGTTCTTAGAGACCCTCAAAGTCTAGCACAGAGTTCACAAAGCCTCAACACAGTGCAGTTTCAGAGCAGATTTGAAAATGATTAAGTTCTAAAACTTGACCGTCACCTACAAATGATACCTTCAAGCCACCCCACTTGTCTCCCTGTGTTTCCAGTCATCTTCAGGACGACTTTGTATCTGGTTTAAACTGTGCTGAACTAAGACAGAAAGGTGATAGATAGCAAGTAGCAAGTAATGAGAGCCTGCCAGTTGAGATTAGAGTCTGGTTTTCAATATGTGATTGGTTGCTGCTGCCTGCTTTTAACCTTCCTGCAGCTCTGCCCTGCCAGGCCTGCAAGGTACACACCGATCTCAACCTAAGTCCCCTTGCTGGCTGAACTGGACTTTTGAAAGAGGTATATATTTTTAACCATTTCGAACTCATGCTATATCATATAGCAAATGTATATGATATACTATGTGATAAACCCAGGAGTATAATTTTCACTATGACTGGTAAACTTTGAAAGCAGTATATAACTCTAAATATTTAGAACTTTAAAAATCATTTCAATAGCTAAGGCTGCTTGTTTTCTACATTCCAAAATAACATAGAATAGAAACGAGGGACATTGCCCATCCAGTTTTAAAGGAAAAGTGAATAGTCACTGCCCCCTGATGGTTTACAAATGCCTTCATAATTTGGTTGAGATCTGTTAGCACCATTTATCTAATTATGAAATTGTTCAACGCAGAAATTATCTCATGTTAATTTCTGTATGTTAAGATAATTGGCTTTGTACCAGGTTTTTGGGGATTCATTTGGGGAGTTTTTGAGATCGTTACTCAGTCTCACCAGTGTCCACAAATCCATTAGTAGGAGTGATACCATGACACAATGTAGTGGGACCAACAACAGGGACGGAGGAGTGCCTGAGTCCACCATTACCATGGTGACTCTGAGGACCCATAAATCTTCTTGCTGCCTTTGGCTCACCACCATCCCCTCCCCAAATACTTCTAGAATTCCAGGTTCCAACCTTTTGGCTTCCCTGGACCACACTGGAAGAAGAAAAATTGTCTTGAGCTACACATAAAATACACTAACGATAGCTGATGAGCTATTTAAAAAAAAAAGGGTTTGTGCATAATTTTCATGATATCCACCATCACAGATAAGCAAAAAATGTCCTCACATTTAAAGAGCTGGACACCCGTGGAACCTCTGATAATACATTCATTCAGCAAAACATTTGCCAAGCATCATTTTGACCTGATACTGACTGAGTTAGGCACAGGGGATACAACCAGGTTATTTGAAGCCAATACAAGAAGAGTAGAATCAGTGGATCTCTCTCTCTCTCTCTCTCTCTCTCACACACACACACACGGGAAAAGAAAAGAACCAATGAAAAATTTGACTCAAATAATCCTTTTAGCCATATCTAAGTAATATTAAAGTAAGATATGCATTACTGGTTTTATGTACAAGTTAGGAAAACCCTTTAAAGATGGACAATCAAAGTCTTTTTCTTATGATTTGGTAGGATGGTGTGTGATTTTAAGGACTCCAAGGTCTAGCAGTAGATATTTAGTATTAAGGTAATGCCCCACTTACCAGAATGCCAGTGTTTTTCCAAGTTTCCACATTCTCATCACATAGATTGAATTAGGTTTAAAAAAAAAAAAAAAAAAAAAAAAAAGGCTTTTAGAGACCCAAACAGTTAATGCAAAGTGAGTATACCAAGGGCTTTACAAAATATTGGTCATAGGAATGCTGATGGAACTGACTGCCGACCCCGGCGGGGTGGAGGAAGGCAGTCTATTCTATCTCCAAATAATGACTGGCATTTTTAATTTTAATTTTTTTTTTTGGAGATGGAGTCTCTCGCTCTGTCTCCCAGGCTGGAGTGCAGTGGCGCGATCTCGGCTCACTGCAACCTCGGCCTCCTGGGTTCAAGCGATTCTCCTGCCTCAGGCACCCACCACCATACCTGGCTAATTTTTTTGTATTTTTAGTAGAGATGGGGTTTCACCGTGTTAGCCAGGATGGTCTCGATCTCCTGACCTCGTGATCCGCCCGCCTTGGCCTCGAAAAGTGCTGGGATTACAGGCGTGAGCCACCGCGCCCGGCCCCTGACTGGTATTTTTAACAATGGCTCTCAGTCATCAAAGTTGTTCAGGATATCATGCTTAAGACAGTTTGGCAGCATGTAATGGTTTAGAAAAATTGACAGCACGAGACCATCCTGGCTAACACGGTGAAACCCCGTCTCTACTAAAAATACAAAAAGCCAGGCGTGGTGGCAGGTGCCTGTAGTCCAAGCTGCTCGGGAGGCTGAGGCAGGAGAATGGCGTGAACCCAGGAGGCGGAGTTTGCAGTGAGCCGAGATCGCGCCACTGCACTCCAGCCTGAGCAAGTGAGATTCCGTCTCAAAAAAAAAAAAAAAGAAAAAGAAAGAAAGATAGAAAAATTTACAGGAAAAATAGTCTGGTAAGGGTTTTGAAGTGAGGAAACCAGAAGATTTGTTGTACAGGGAGGAAACTGTCTAACACCAAGAAAATGAACTGATGCCATGTAATGACATCCACATAGCTTGAGGTTCTCGACAAGACTGGTTCCTGACTGGCTTCAGCTGAACACAGTTATAGATTGTAGTTAAGACCGGTGAACATGCGGACAGTCCAGATCGTGCTGTAACGGATGTAGGCGGACCAGGTCCCCTTCCTGTGTAATGTGCCTCAGGAACACTTACCCACCCTTTCAGCTGAGTGACAGTCCACACCAGGGTGGCGTGACAGAACTGTACAGATGACATATATTTGTTCTTTTTTTTTTTTTTTTTTGAATTTGATGGTGATGGAATGCATCACATACCAAATGCCACTAATTTAAAAGCCTTATGTGAGGTTCTTTATATTCATCTTTTTGCTTAGAGTATCGCATTTCCTAGTGGCTTTTATTTAGTTAGTTTTTCTTTAGGTCTAAAATACTGTGGGTATTTTAAAATATAGGGGTAAGATTTATGTTTGGAAAAAGCAGATTTAAGTCATAAAATATAATTCTGAAATTACATTCCAGAAACACAACATCACTTCTGGTGCTTTTCGTGGCCAGAAATGGCATCATGCTTTCTCATACAGCTTTCTATTGTGTTTCATGATTAAAGTACATATTAATATATTTCCGCCTTTTGTTTGTAAAATCTGTTTTATAGCCTAATTTACATATAAGTAAAGACACTGACTAAAGCAGACATTTTACCAAATGCTCTCTACTTAGCCTTTTAAATCTGAGCAGGTTAGCAGCATCAGTGTCTTTACCATCCTCTGAAAGTGGAGGTGAAGACATTGCCCTGTCTATGTGATAGAGATAGTATATGAAACTCCTTGGAAAACTGGAAAGTGCTACATCAATACAGTGGTAACTGTTAAATTAACTGCCTTAAAGTTTTCAAATAAGGCAGAGTTGAAATAAACAGAAGTATTAATATGTTCTTAATTGAAGTGTTGTGCAAATTTCATTTCATGAAAGCCAATCTGTTTTATTTTCGAAATTCTCTGCCTGATTTATGTGCCCCATGCTTAAGTTGATCTTCTCTGTTCAGCGTGACATTTTCTTCTCCTTGTGATCACTTTATAGATGCTAATTTTTTCCTTTAGTAGACTCCATTATCATAACCAGGATTAAGAAGCCAACAGAAGTTGCTGGATGGCAGACAGAATGAAAGGATTGAGGAAAAGATGCAGTTTCTTTTTTAGAAATTTTTTCCCTGATGACACGAGTAAAGACATTAGATTAACGTACATCTGCTTTTATTTGTGTGTGTGTGTGTGTGTGTGTGTAATGTCTTTTAGGGGGAACTTGAACGGCAGCTTTTGCAAGCAAATCCAATTCTGGAATCATTTGGAAATGCGAAGACTGTGAAAAATGATAACTCATCTCGTTTTGTAAGTTTCAAAGCACCGGAAGCTTTTATTTCCTTCGATTTCTAGTTAAATGTCTACTGTGATTAAGCAAATGAATTACTTTTCTTCCTAGATTTTAAGAAGCTAATAGATGTAGTTCTGTAGACATAATACAAGCTCACATGTAATTTTAAATTTTCTAGTAGTCACATTTGAAAAGAAAAAAGGTAATGTGTAAGTAACTTTAATCATTTTATCATACAGAAATGTATAACTCTATGTCTTATTTTATGGATATGTAATTTAACCTCTCTGAGCTTATTTATCTTTGACTGGTCAATAACACCTGTCAGTGGAATTGGAGTAGAGACTAAATGGTGTGCACGTTGAGCGCTTAGCCCGGCACTAGGCATAGTAAACATTCACCGCATTAGATGTGGTAAACTGACCTTTTCCTACCTTGCTATTTTCTGTGGGATTTGGACTTCAGAATAATTTGTCACTACTATGACTCCTCTTTAAAAAAAAAATTTTTTTTTGAGACAGGGTCTTGCTGTGTCACCCAGCCTGGAGTGCAGTGGCACAGTCATAGCTCACTGCAGCCACAAACTCCTGGTCTCAAGGCCTCCTCCTGCCTCAGTCTCCCAAGGAGCCGGGACTACAGGCTCACACTACTTCACCAGGCTAATTTAAAATAACAACTTTTTTTTTTTTTTAGAGATTAGGGTCTCACTACGTTGTCCAGTTCTTTGGGAGGCTGAGGCAAGAGGATCACTGGAAGCCTCAGCCTCCCAAAGTACTGGGATTACAGTAGTGAGCCACCACACCCAGCCTAAAAATTCTTCTTAGCTATTCAACTTGAAAGCTTTACTTTCCTCCTCAGTTTGACTAGCTATACCTGTTCACCTGAGAATGTTATCCTAAGTGATGGCCAGGTCTCTGTTACTTCAGGGACACTGCCTCTCTCCACCCCAGTTGCTCAGCTTCAACATCGTCACAGCAAATCTTCTCTAAACCCATATTCAACACAATGGACATTCCTCCATTAAGTCTTTTGCCCTGGATTATGGTCATCAAGTTTCAGAAACCCCTTCCACTGTTAGATTGAAGAAGGATTTCATTGTTCAATTATTTCCACTTAAGTTGTTCAAATTAATTCTTCCCTTTTTTTTCTCCTTGCTCTGAAGTATTGGTAAAAGTCAAGAAAGCCAGAGTAAAAGAGACCTCAGTTCTAACAGTTCATTGATGGATAATTTGGGGGATCTAGTGTCATTGTGACATGCTTTTTAAAACTGAGATAACATCATGGTCTGCACATTAATTTTCCGATGGCGTGGTTGCTATGATTAGCGGAAGCGACCAGATTCGGGATCACAGAGGACCCAGCAAACACAAGGGCAACCAGAAAGCCCTCTGGATTAGTTCACTAGGGCTGTGATATAAAAGCGCCACAGACTGGGAGCAGCATAAACAACAGAAATGTACTTTTCCACAATTCCGGAGGCTAGAAGTCTGAAGCAAGGTGTTGGCAGGATTGGTTTCTTCTGTGGCCTCTCGTAACTGAACCCAAGTTCAGCTGCGTGCCACTTGAAAGCCACCCACGAGAGATCAGAGTTGGTGGGAGGAAAAGCAGGTTTATTTGGAGAGCCAGCAAACAAAGATGGTGGACTAGCATCCCAGAGGACCCTCAAGTCAGAACACATTTTAGGCTGTTTTTATGTTAAGGCAGGGGGAAGGGGAGAGGGTTGGGATGAAGAGGTAACTGACCACCACAGACGTCTGGGCGCCGGCAAGGGTCCGAGGAGGTTGGGAATATCCTTGTCCTTTGTCAAGTCACAGTCCTCTCATAAATCTTTAACAAAACATAGTTGTTCACACACTTCTCCTTTAATCTCAGAGTTAGTTTTAAAAACTACCTGATTGCTGTTTTTGCATATTATCTCAGTGCTCTAAAAGTATCCTTGCCCATGTGCAGGAATGGGTAAAGGCCCCTTAAACAAAAATGGAGTTAGTTATGTTAGTTCTCTTGCTGATTCACTGTATACTCTTTCTTTGGCTTACAGATGGTTGTATTCTTCCTGTGTCTTCACATGGCCTTCCCTCTGTGTGTGTCTGTGTCCTAATCTCTTCTTATAAGGACACCAATCATATTGAAGTAGGGTACACCCTAATGGCCCTTTTTTAATGTAATGACTTCTTTAAAGACCCTCTTCCTAATTACAGTTCCATCATGAGGTCCTGGGGGTTAGGACTTCAACACAGGAATTTGTGCAGGGACGCATTTCAGCCCATAGCACCTTCAGAGATAGTTTCAGTACAAGACGCTTTCCAAGTTATGTAAGAAATAGGGATGTATTTTCTTGGAATATTGTTTATTCCCAGTAAGATAAAATTTGAAGATTCACTTAATCCAAGTTCATTTAGTAATTAATTTAGCTTTTTATGTGCGAAGTGGGATAACAAATGTGCCTGTGTCAGTAGGAGGCATGCCTGTGACTTGACTTCTGGGTTTAGAAACTATCTGAGGAAACTGCATTCCTTCAGACTTTCCATCATTCTCCTGGATCATCCCCATTGAGCCTGAGCCACAACTAAATTTGAAATTTTCCTACTGAAATGCCCTGTGTTTAGTGGCTATATCACAGGAAAGAAGGAACAGTGAGCTGCCAGCTTTGGTATGTGAATCTCCATCAAGATCTTCAAGGACTTCTTTGTGGAAAATCGTTTATCTTACCACAGAAATCAAGTTACTAATCTATTCTGTTTCCGCCCCCAGCCCTAAAACCATGCCCTAAATTCAAGAGAGACAGTTTTGGTGCTCATTGGCCCATCTTTTTCCTGGAAAAGATAAATTGCTACTAAGCCGTCATTTGTGTCCTTGGGTGAAGAATGTAGTGATTCTGTTAGGAAGTGTAAGGATTTATCTCCCTGCCAGGGTGTGTTTCAACTCATTATTTTAGTGTTTGGGACAGATATAATTCTGTATTAGTTATCAATTGCTACGTAACAAATGATCCTAAAACCTGGTGGCTTCAGGCATCGATTATCTCACAGTTTCTGTGTGTCAGAAAGTCAGTAGCAGCTTAGCTGGGTGACTCTGGCCCAGGGTCTCTTAGGAGGTTGTCACTGAGATGTTGGCTACAGCTGTAGTCATCTGAAGGCCTACTGAGATGGGAAGGTCTCCTTCAAATCTTCCTCAGGTAGCTCTTGGTGGGAAGTCCCTATCCTACATGGCTCTTGGCTGGAGGCCTCGGTTCCTGACCTTGGAGGCAGCCTCTCCATAGGGCTCCTTGAATGTCGCCATGACGTGGCAGCCAGCTTCTCCTAGAGCAAGTGATCCAAGAGAAAGACAGAAGTTACACACCCTGCCTTGGAAATCACATGCCTTCCTCTATTGTCTTCTGTTGGTCATACAAACCAACCCTGATACTGTGTGGGAGGGGACTGTGAATACCAGAGGTGGGGCTCATTGAGGTGGTCTTGGCTATCATGGCTACCATGAATCCTTACAGCAATTTCCATCATTGATGTATGTAGGGTTTTAACCTGTAACTGGAGTGGCTCTAGGTCAGTGGTTCTTGATTGGAGGCTCCCCAAGGGACGTTGGCAGTGTCTGGAGACATTTTTCTTTGTTTACCTGGGAGAATAGGTAGTGGTGTGCCACTGGCATCTAGTTGGTAGAGGCCAGGGATGCTGCTAAAAATCATCCAATGCATGGCACAGTCCCCACCGCTTAGAATTTTTGAGCCCAAAATATCAGTTATGCTAAGATCGAGAAACCCTGCTCTAGATCGTTCCTTTAAATTATAGTCTAAATTAAGGTAATTATTTTCTGAAATTTATTTGCAAAGTAATACATGAGTCTATTTAATGCTTGTTATTTATACATCCTATTCCGAAGGTTGACAATCAAGTCTGATAGAAACCTGTTTTACATTCTGCTGGTAGGAAGAATTAGGTTGTTTTCTAGCCACCTGGAAGCAGCACACAGGAAAGGAGCAAGAATCAGCCATTGAATCCAAATGTTCAACAAACGCTATTTCAGCTGAAGTACCACTTTCCAAAGTGCCTGCACTATTAGATAATAAGTACATTCTAATATAGTAAAAGCTGATTTGTTTTTAGTAGAAAAAAGATTTTCTATTAAGGTATTGTTCTTAGACGTAGCTTTCAATTCGACCAAGAAACAGAGGTATGTTTAAATTGTTTACTTTGGGCTTTAATTCTTAGAAAGTCAACTTTTACTGATACGTGTTTTTTTTAGTAATAGTTTATTGCTATGTGCTGTTATCATAAGGTGTTACCTACACAGTACTAAAACAAGTAGTTGATCTCAGTAGCTCCATTAAAAATAATTAGGTCCATTGGTTAAATAATGTTCAGTTAAAATTCCCCTTTAGTATTTCTCTATGGGTGTTGGCTCTTGGGGTTTGAAAGAAACCATTGTAGACTCATTTTTAAATTCGGTTCTGTGTAATTTTGATGTTTGATTTGTTATTTAGTTCTTTTAATTATTAAGCACCTATTCTTTGCCAGCCACTGTGCAGCTTAATTGATATCTCCAAGTGGATGTCAATAGATTCTTCAAGTTTTAACATATTCCAAATGAAAATTTTTCCTTTCCTTTCAAAATTTGTTGCTTTTTGTCTTACGTCAATAAATGGTATTATCAAATCACCCAGTTGCTTAAACTTAAAACAAAATAAAAACAATAGCAAAACCTAGGAAGACAAAATACCTAGGAATCAGCCTTTTTCTCATGGCCCACATACAGGCCAGCAGTGAATCCTGTTGGTTAAACATCCAGAAGGTGTTTCAAATCTGTCCACATTTCTTCTCCTAACTAGCTAGTTAGTCTAAAACCATATCTGAGGAGATTTCTTCTATTATTCTCTATCACAGTATCCTATTTATTTCCCTCATGGCACCTATTGCAAACTGTAACAATTACTTTGCGTATTTATTATCCTTCCTAGTAGAATGTCTAAGATCTTTGTCAGTAGGGACTTTGTAGCTTTGGTTCCTAGCATAGTGCCCCACAGGTGTATTTATGGATTTTAAGGAATTCATTTACTGAAAATGTGGCAGACACTACAAAGTGCCATATTCTCTTCTAGGCCCTGGGAATATACCAGTGGTCAAAACTAAGGTTCCCTAGCCCTGTAGAGCACAATTTCATATTGGTGTTAACTTTAATATGTTTTCAACGGCATGTCATGATGTTGTTGAGCTCAGGGAAGGTAGTACATGTGCTAGATCCTCTGAGAATATGCATGTCCCCATTTTAGAAGCATGGGTAGAGAACATGAGGGAGGCAGTGGCTCCGTGGGCCGGCCAGGCCTTGAGTTGAGATCAGTGTCATACCAAGAGTAATATGATGTTAAAAAATGAGTTGTGTATACAGTGAAATTTCATGCAGTCATATTTATAAGCTGCATGCTTACAGTGAAAATATTTGAGGCTGTAAACTCCATAAGCTTTAGAATCCATTTGGTTCCATTTCTTTGATGTGATATAGACGACTAATTTCCTGAAGAATATCTTTTCTTTCAAAGATACTAGCATATGGTTTATATTAAAGGGATTCTTTCTTTAGGAGAGCATTACCCTTAAGAAAATAATCATTCACAGTTAGTCCAGTTCTCTGTTTATGGAGAAGTAAAATGCATTCCAGATGGAGGAGATTTATGTAAAAAGAATCTCTCATAATGAAACTTTAAAAACAGGGACTTCAATTTCAAAATGATTGTTTGGATCAGCAGATACATCTTCCCTCACAGAGTTTTAGTTATAATCACTTTCTCTATTTCCACAAATCCTTTTTTTCTTTTCCTTTATTCTCTTTCTCTTTTTTTTTTTTTTTTTTTACAAGTTGACTTAAGCCAGGTTGGCAATTTCCACCTATTATGTACCTTTTGGTGGATAAGTATCCTCCAGCAGTTAAAGCTAGGTAAGGGCTCTAGGCATCCTCCTTACAGTTTGGCGACCAGGTTATAATGAAAGCATGTCGGGATTCTGCACCCTCGCATCTATTTATCAGCAGGCAGTTGCTGAAAACAGTTTTGTAAGTTGCATGCAGCCCAGCTCTGTTTAATTTCTCTAACCAAACCTTTACCTGAAAGATTTACTGAGGCAAATGTGACAGTATCAGTGACAGAATATGGTCTGCACCAGGCAACCAGCATCTTCCAGATCACTGGCTGCACACAGCCATTCAGTATCAAGCTCTAGGAGCACCCCCAACAATACAGCCTCCTGGACTTGCTGGAGTCTCAACACCTGTTCCCTTGACCCCGGATTGGGAAGGGTCTATATATATCTTTCTTTGTTTTTATTTATTTATTTATCTTTTTTTTAAGGCTCTATTTGAAGTTAATATATATCTCTTTCTAATCAGTCCATGGCTTAATGCCACTCATGTTACCCTAGTGATTTCTAATATCCATTATGCTAAGTAATGAGGCCACTTAGTGCATGTGAAAACTCATTTTACTAACAACAAAGCTTCTGGTTTGGTTTGGAGATTAAGATAACTAAAGCATTTAAGGTAGCCATCTGGCCTTTGGATTAAGTGCTAGCTCATTACTCCTAGAATGGATTTTCTCATTTCGGGCAAATAGCTAACACACATGCATAGCACCCTATCTGTGCTGATGTGTTTTAATGCATACTACAGATCATGTAATAACTTAAGATACTAAATTAAGAAGGGGGGAAATATGTTCAGAATATGAAACAAACCTGCATTGCCCCTAAATTAAGTTGCTAACTAATAACTAATCTAGTTTTAATTACTAGAGATACATTATAATCACCCCAGAAAAGGTTCCAGAAATTGATGTCAATTCCGAACAAACAAAATTTTTGAAACTAATTAAGATAATTTTCTTTTTATTTTATTCATGGTATCAAAATATCAAATATCCAGGTTTCCCTATTAAACATTTTGAGTGAAATCCTTAACAAGTTATATTTGATTATATATGAGAGAATTCTAGTTGTCTTTGCTGTTGAGAGCTCTCACGGTACACGTGTCATTTCGCTTGTTTCTGGATTGGTATACAACATGCGTTATCATCAAAATGTGTAGCTGTAATTAATACATGAGGTGCTTGTCATGTTTTGGGGGTTTTCCATGCTTTTGTTTTTACTGGTGAAATTCTGATTAAGTACCATAATCTGACCTTTGTGCAAATTAGTTATGGAGTGGGCATTTTCAGCACAGATTTCTTCACATAATGTTTAAAAGATAGAGTTCCCACTTAAAAGTAAAACTCGTGTTTTCCAATTTAGTCTAGACGTGTGTTTCAATAAAAATGTTAATTCTGAAAGTATTTATTATAGATGTGAGGAGAAAGCTTTTTTAACTGACAGATCTTATTCTCTCCCCTTGGCCTGCCCCCAAGGAAGAAAGAAAAGTCACCTTTGCTTATCTGGCCAAGTGGCCAACACTCAAGTGACGTCAGGTCCCATGGCCTGCATCTTACCTGATTTGCCAGGGTATCCAACATGAAGCGGAATAATTTAAGTCCTAGATCACTTGGGGATATTCAGTAAAGTTTTTCATTTTTGCTTCTGAAATTTCACTTTGTCAAGTTGTCAAAGTGCTTGGCTATGTCTTGTAAAATACCTGAGTATGAATGTCATTTAGCTAGAAAGTTGATAATTTTCAGCTTCATAAGGTTTTTGTTCTGTTGAAGTGTTTTTAAAATAGAATATATTTTAGTGCTTTGGCTTATAACCGAGATTTATTGGTTACCAAATATGTTTTCAGAAATACCGTTCTCTTTTGCTTTCTTCCA